>NC_066858.1:22400970-23661595 GCF_025177605.1 Cucumis melo | reverse complement strand
ATAGTTAGGTGATTTAAACAGTTGCACGCTTTTCAAAAATGAATTTTGAGTCTTTTTACATAATATAAAATAGTAGAAAATTTGTCAAAGAAAAAATAATTGGATTCTTTTTTTCTTAATACTTTCTTTTTTATTTTTCTATTTTTTAATTTTTTTTTAAGTATTTAAAAATTAATTTTATAACCGTTTAAAAATCGATAGCCTTCTACTTGTGAATATTTAGATTTAATTAGATGGAAAAGAAAGGGGAATGTACGATATAAATCTTAATTTCGAATAAAGATTTTTAAGTTATACGGTTTTAGGAGAATATATCTAAAAGTAAAAGATTGATTCTAAAACATGTGTGAAATAAACTTATTTTTAAAAGTAGTTTTAGTGGATGAGATTATTCGATATTTATACTAAAAAAATCTTAAAATTTGACTAAAAACTTAAATTTAATATTATATTATAATGAAAAACAAAGTATTAAGTTATATAAAAATCTTACCATCTTAAGTTGGTTGCTAAAACAATTATTAATTGTGATATTAATTCACCAATTAAGAAAATATAATGTTTGACATTTGACAAAAATTAAAGTAAAATTAATGGAGTTGAGTGAGTGGTAATTTTACATTTTCACCCTTTTAGTTTAACTAAAAACATGATGAAGGGCAATGATGGAAGCAATTATGAACACAAGAAGAAAGGTTTTTTTTCTTTTTACTTTCTATGTTTCCTTTTAATTTAAAGGAAATAAAAACAACAAATGAAGGTAATGATAATGTGGATAAGACAAATGATGATAGATAAAAATTTATATTCAGTAAACTTTATACCATACCTTTGTGTTCCATCTAAATATTCTCGATCTTGTTCTTTAGTCGATGATCCAACCATTCGGACAATCTAGACTACCTAATCAAAAGTGTTAAGATTAGATACATTTGATTGAGTAGGATTAAATGTTTTATTTTTTTTGGGTTGAGTTGGGCTTAGACTACATTTTTTATGATTCGGGTTGACCCAATACAACCTGAATTTCTAATATTATTAAAAAGTAAAATACATATATCACAACTTACAAATATTATAATTCATACATATATTATGAAATTTGTAATAGATATGTTGTATTTTGATATATAGAATTGTTATGAATAACAAAATATTGAAGCTATTTATAAAACAAAGTAAAAAAAATTAAATAGACTATAAAGGGTCTCATGGATTTTCCTGTTTTGAAATTTTAGTTATATAAAAATTTAAGTAGTTAAAAAAATCCAACTCAACCCAACCCGAATTTTAAGGGTTTGGTTGGGTTGAAGATCCTGTGTGAATTATTTGGGTTCTCAATTTGACCAACTCGAAAATTTGGATTGATCCTAAAAAATTTCCTTAACCCAACGTAACCTATGTACACTCCTACTTTATATTATAGGTAATCATTTTTTAAATATTTATATTGAATTATTAAAATAAGTTTTCATACATAAATAATTTACTAATATAGGTCTCTCTCAGCTTTTTTTAATAATAATAAATCAAATGGTAGAATTATTAGATTGCTCGTTTAAATTTTTTAGTAATATATTTGGATGCGCTCGAGATATCAACACTTTTTGTGCATCTCTTCTCATCACTCAAATAAAAAAAATCTAAAAAAAAAAGAAATATCAAATTTGTCACATATTTTGCTAAGATTAAATATTTCAATGAGATGCAATAAATGATATTCGAGATACAACTAAATATTTTTAAATTTATTTTTATTATAATCGGAATTGTAGTTTCACATATTTAAAACTCATGTCTTGTATATAACTATGATTGCTATCGGATTTGGATTAATAGAACTATTAACATAGAATTTATTAGTGGTCCACAAATTAGAATTTTTTGACATTTCTCCCCACGAAATTAATATATATAAAAGTTGAGGAGGCTCGAGTCCTAAGCTTGTACTAAATTTACTGAATATTGTAGAAAGGAATATCATAGGCAACATTAGGATTCAAATAACAATTTTTCTACCGGTCATTGGAAAGATAATTAGATTTTTTTATTGTATCATTTGTTTGATCTTAAATAAACTATATTTTCAAACTCGATGGTGCATGACCCAATTCCATACATGGAATTTCAATTATATAATTATAGTTATATAACACCTACAACCAATTAAAAGTATTAAATTTCTTTTTCGTTATAGTGTTTACTAACTCCAACTCGTCCTTAATTTTATCTTTTCAATGAATTGTTTGTTATTTTTTATTAAGATTAAAATAGTTTCACTACCCTCAAACACATACTATTATGGTTCGTTACAGTAATGATAATCACGATTTTGTTGAATTGGATTATTATATTATTGTTATTCTAATGATAAAAGAAGTGGAAAGGAATAGTTTGGTACTATGGCATTAAGAGAAACAAAATTTTGAGCCACTAATTAATTTTATGCCATTTTGGGAGCACGTGGGGTCACGTGGTTACTATTTGATAGCATTTCAACCCCAACGTTGGGCCATTCAATATCAATTCTAATATCACAATCATACGTCCAAAACATATGTTTCTTTTTTCTTCTTTCTTTAATTTAAATTGTTAAGAGTTTTGGTATCGATTATATTTGTTTTAAGGTCGTTTGAGTATACTGTTGTAAGAATCGTCTTGCTAGTTGTCTCATAGGGATTTCTCTAAGAACGTCGATCCTCTAAGAACGTCGATTCTGTGAATTGTTACTTGTTTGAAATACCATGCGACTTTATTTCTCTTGAATATTTTGCTTATTTATGCTGCAGATTTTGAATAATGAATAAGTTGTTTTTCTTGCTACTTGCTAGGGCGGCTGATTTTGAGTATTTTGGTTGAAGTTTCTCGACTTGTATGGTGTTCGAGTGTTGTTTGTTGTACTTCAATTTTATGTGGTAGCGATTCAGATTTATTATACATCTTGTGGTTGTGTTCTACATCATTGTTAAAGTTTGTTTTGTGAAAAGGTTGTCTTGACCTTAGAGAGAGTCTCCGATATTGTTACATGAGATGAGATTCTCAAACTTAGAGAGAGACTAAGTTGATCAAGTGATTAAATGATATTTACTAGAAGGAGGAAAAATTATAGTTGAGTGAATCTTATATTTAGGTGGAGTCTAAGTAATTGCTTAATAATATAATCACATTGATTATTCATCGAGTCGAGCTATCCAAGTGTCACTGCATCGTTGTAATTGCTTGATTAGATATTAGTAAAAGTATTTTTCTTGAGCACATTGTCCTCCCAGCGTAAGTGACATATTACCAAATTAGATTCCTAAACCATGTGCTTTGTTTTTCGACTTTATCTCTTTGGTTATCTGTTTGTTCTTAAAATTGTTGTTGAATAGTGTCTAACATTGTTACACTATGCGATGGATAACCAATATTTTTTAAAATCGATGGTTAAATTGAAATTGTAATTTGAGTCTATGAGATTCAATAACCTCCGATTTGAGTTTAATTGGTTTGGTTATTTGAGTTTAATTGGTTTATAAAGTTAAGAGAACGTAGAATAAATCAATTAGTCCACACAAAATACAGTACTATGCCTCTACGCCTTAATTTTCCATTTGATATCGAATCCATATGACATTAACATTTTGAAGGTTGAAAAGTGTTGATTAATCTTAGGATCTATACACACAAAGTTAAAAATTGAAAAAAAAAATTCAAACATATTTTTAAATTCATCTTTAAGTTTTTATCCTAATTAAACATAAACCCAAAATTATAAAAAATTGTCAAAGTATTTACCCACAATAGCAAAATTGTTGTGTAAAATCATTTTTTGAATGGACTTCAATGATATTTTGTAAACATTTTGCGATTTTTTTCCTTATATTTGAAAGAATCCTAGTTTAGCTTAATTATATTACTTAATTTAAGCATGCCATCAACCCATTTTAAATTACATGCATATAAACTTGTGTCTTACTGGTCATAAAATCATGGATCCACCACTAGAAAAAAGTGGTATTTATAGCCTTAATTCAATTGTGAAGAAAAAGTTGAATCTCACACAGCTTAGAGTTTGGCAAGAAAAAAAAAACAAAAAAAAAAAAACAAAAGCTTAGAAAGTTGAAGTAATTTGCCCTTAACTCAGTCTTTCACTCCAAGCATGTTTTGCTTTGGCACTCACAAGTATTGAGAGAGGGAAGAACAAGAAGTGTGTGGCATGGCACAAGGACTGCATGTTTCAACTCACTTAAACAATGAACTTTCCCTCTATTTCTACACTGTAAAATGCTAAAAAAGCTTTATTGACTTTGCAACCATGGCATCTCTTCCCTATCTCCCCCTTCCTCAACTAGCTATCTCATATCTAAGCCTGCTGTTTCTCCTGCACGTTCTACCGATCACCATATCACAAGGTCCAACCATCTCAACTCCCACCATAGCTCAATGCACGACGAGTATTCTTCCATTGGCTTCTTGTGCACCTTTTGTGCAAGGTGTAACACCAACACCACCTATGGGATGCTGCGATAACCTGAAGCAACTCTACAACATTGTCCCTAACTGCCTTTGCCTTTTGCTGAATGACACTAACTTGAGCTCTTTCCCTATCAACACTACTAGAGCCCTCCAGCTGCCTGATCTTTGCAGCCTTCAAGTTAACATCTCCACTTGTTCAGGTAAAACTATAATCCTGTCATCCTAAAAGATGTTGTACTTTTTCTACTCTCTACTTTACAATCTGATCCTACGGTCTAACATTTATAATTCTTTGAATGGTTCGTTGAAGCTCTCCTTGGGTCACCTAGTCCACCCAGTTCTCATGTTCCTCCTAGAGTACACATCAACTCCACAATTAGCAATGCTACGGTTCTAGGTATACTTTAGATATTCATCCGGACGATATAGTTTTTGGTTCAGCTCTACTTCTAATACAGCCTCGACGGGAAACAATCTGACTCTACTTTTGTAAATTTCAGCTTCTCCAGTGACTCAACCAACACCAAAACCTAGCATTGTGGGTTTAGGATTGGGCAAGATCAGTGCTAGTTTCAAATTAAGGGGAGGAATTCAGCTCACAGCAGTGATTGCAATAACCACTTTTCTGTTTCTAGTAGTACTTTATTGAAATAAATTATCATATGATGTATGGGGTTGCTTCAGCGCTAGCAGTGATGTTCTTCTTTATTAGATTTCTACTAGATTGTTTTAGTTAAATACGCTCTTAACAAAATATAGTTGTTTCTTTAGCATTTTAACGTTTGAACCTGACCAATTCGATCCACTTAGCAGATAGATATGCCTTATTCCCCAATCTCACTAAAACAGTCAGTCTAAGGAGAGCAATCTAAGTCTACAGAAGAAAGACCTAAAAGAAAAAACAACATATTGACAAGAAAACTAAGACATAAGATCAAAATCTTAACTAGATACTATAGAATAAAGTTGTCATAACATACCTAGATAAATATGCCATTACAAATTCACACAGTATCCTTTGTTTTCTTTTTCACTTCTTTAACTGCTTGGGAGGATGATAATGTATCCAAGATGTGTAATCTGTTTTTGATATCTAAGTATCAACATCATTCCAAACTTGGAGCCACCTCAGTTGGATTAGATTCAAACACATCTGGGTTTGATGCCTCTGGTTCTAAAATCTCTCTAGTTTGAACTGATTCTTTATATGCAGGTGTCTCCTTGAAATCAGTTGCTCCTTCATTATATGTGGTGACAGCAATCCCACAAGCAATAAGCTATTATAATGATGAATTAGTGAAGCACTCATTTTACAAAAGGATTAAAGAACGTAAAACATTCATCCTTTTTAGAAAAATTTCCCAAAAGAAAACATCTGGCTAATGTTAAACAAATAAGAACTTTGAGATTGAAATTCAACATCTACAATTCTGGGTTATGGGTTAATATAATCTCATTTCAACTTAAGCAAAACAGAAAACAGAATCAATCAAAATGGTTAAAGAGAAAAATTAGTGAAATTATACCGCGAAAACGATTCCAAAAGCCCACAAATACTCTAGGAAGAAGCCTAGGGCATCCCACTGCGGACCCTCCCAGAAATCTGGCTGAAGCCCAGGCAACTCCGGCAAATTCTCATCCACATCAAACACTACGCCGGCATTTTCAACGATGGGACTGCCCATTTCAATCCCAGCCGTCCGATTTCGTTCTTCTTCTTCTTCTTTATCCTGTTCCTTGATCGTCGTCGAGCTCCTCCGGTTCTTACTGTCGAATCGCCCTGTTCGGAAGGAGGATTTCTTGGCTTGAACGACATGGAGGGTGCGGGCTTCTTTTGAGGGATGAAAGAGTGCGTTGCGGCGGAAAAGGAAATAGTTAGAAGGAGGAGTTCTTGTGAAGGTTCTGTAGAGAATTCCCCCAGTGGTGCCGGCGGTGGCACCGCCATTGGTTATGGTCAGAGGCATTTGAATGGTGGAGAGTGAGCTCTGAGCCCTCCGAAAAATGAGAAGAGGATTTTGTTTTTGCTTCGGATAAGGAGAAAGAAATGCGATTCATTAAATAATTCTTTTTATTATCATTAATATTATTCCATTCTTATTCTAATTTAATTAACATTTTACTATTTTTCATCCACCCAAAAATAGCCTAACGATCTAAATACAAACTAATATAATCCAACTTAACCTTTTTCCTAAGTACTCTACCTTTCTCGATTGTTTATTTTATCTTAAAAAAAATATTCTTATGTTATGTCATAAGCTATATTTAAATTTACTTCGATATTATAATTATAAGTTATCAAATTAAATATAACTATGTAATTAGACAATTGAACAAATGGATAATTTAGAAGAAATGAATGTTATATTTATGTATTCAATATTATTAATAAATCAACAAATAATTGATATGTCAATTTAAAATGAAATTTTAAGGGTATGTTTGGTTTTGAAAGAGTTTCAAGAGAGTATTTGACAGAAAAGGAAAAAAAAAAAAGAGTTTAGAAATAAAATTAATTTTTTTAAAAAAAATCAATTTAAACAGACCATTAATTTACAAAAGAGGTTTGTGAGAAAAATATCCAATTATATACTAAGAAAAATATAACATAGGATGGTTGATAGTCTCACTCGATAATTCTATAGAATTTACTTGATGACGAAGTTCGTTTTTAATAATGAAATCCAAGTTTTTATTAATGACGTTTGGGCCTTTTCATTAATAGCTATTAAAGAAAGTAAAGTACGTTTCAAAACCAAATGGTTCTCTTTTATAGAATAAACTTCCATCCTAACAAAAAGGAATGCATGATCCAATATGACATGATGGGTTCTTAGACGAAATAATAAGATGTCTTTTAACTTTATATCATTATCTTAGTTCATAGAGGTACGTGATCCATTTTATCTTTAATTCAATTTTTTTCTTGATAAATTATATTCTTTTTATTCAACTTCTGTAGTAGCAATATAAGATACATTACTTGACCAAAAAATATACAAATCAAACAAGCTCACACTTTCTACTTTGCTATGTTTCATTTGTAATTGTATTATTGGCATTAGCTGGACATAAATAATTGAGGAACTAATTGAACCGATGTTTAACATAAAAAAAAAAAAAATCACTCTCATTAACTTTTTTTCTTCTTTTTTAACAATAAAAAATTGTGATTTTTGCAATAAATTACTCTCGAAGTAAGATTGACTTAGATAAATGTTAAAATTTTATAATCGTGTTATTCCTACGATAAATTTAACCAATAATCTAAAATATGAATTAGACAAACAACTTGTTAGTATATTGAGTCTATGACTTTTTTCTATACTACTCTTAAGAATAAACACCTACCTATCATACAAAACGAGTTTTCATTACTTTTTTTTAAATCTGTTTTCGCAAACCAACCAGATGTTTGATTTTACATATTGTGTAAGAACTACTAAAGAAAAAAAAGATAGTCGATTCCATTGGGTTTGATCGCCACTTGAACTAACCCATATCCACATATTGACTAAGCAAAACTACTCCAACTTTCCAATTATGTCACGAAGTCACACTCACCCACAAAATAACCACTAAATACAAACTCATAACATTGAGACCTTACCAAATAATTTATATGTGATTTTTCTAAACTTGTTTAGACGCTAAAAATTAGGGGTGAAAAAAACCGACCCGACCCGATTCGGTTCGGTTTGGGTTGGATCGGTTAGTAACAACAATGTTACTGGACCGAACCGACCCGATTTAATTCGGTTCGGGTCGGGTCGGGTTTAAAATACCCGATTAGGTCAATAATTCATTTCCTCTCCTCTTCGATTCTTCTTCAGTCTTCAGCATTTCGTCTGGCGTCTTCCTCCAAAGTTCAAAAACCATTTTGTTCCATCGTTTGGCGTCGGCATCTACCTCTTCGTCTGCATCAGCGTCAGCATCTATCTCTTCGTGTTCATCGGCGTCGGCATCTCTTCGTCTTCATCACTTCGCCACTCCATCGTCATCGCCTGTAAGTTCCACACTGACCCATATATTGCTTTATCTTTCTGTCTGTCCCTTTCTCCTTATTATCATCTCTTTAATTTTTAAATTACAGCTTGTATTATTTTGGGTTTTTTTTCTGTTTATTTGGGGTTATTGCCATCTGGGTTCTTGTTTATGATGGATTATATTCAATTTTCGCATAGCTAGATTGTTGAACAAAGCATAGCTACAAGACATCCACATATTTATTTGAACCTCTCCTTGAACTAAATATAGTTGTCCACACTGATCATCCTTAAACTTTCTTACAATGCCTGTAGTTGAGGTATAGCAGCAGCTTAATGACAAGGATGCAATATTGACTAAGTTGAAGTCCATCTGATGTTCAACTATAATAAGAAGAATCATGATGTTCAACTATCTGTAGGAGAAAAGATATAAATGCAACTTAAGCAGAATCCTTGTTCATAAAGAAAAGAACTCAGCTAAACATTCAAATGTAGACCGTCATTGGTTTGTTGGGTTTTCCAGATACTGATTGAATTGGTGATGTAGCCAAGAGATTGTTTGTTTGCTATTCAATACCCTAGATGAATACTGCCAGCTTTTTAGTCAACTATCTCACCCTCCCTCACTCTCACTCAATTCCAATGTTGCTTGTTTGCAGCTTGATGAATAAACAAGTATCTCCCCTCTTCAAGCATTTTGAGAATTAAGACCATTGCTTTTTAAAATAAATTTTTAATGCCGACTATTTAACATTGAATTTTGTTTTTATCAAAAAAAAATGTCAAGCACCAAAGACACGTTGTAGAGAGAGAGAAATGGGGCTGGTTACCTGTTGATAAGCTAATATAGCATCAGCGCTTTGAATACTGTTAGCTTGTGTAGCACCTAGCTTGTTCCAAAGAGAGTAATATATATATGTTTTCTATTTGATTTCAATATATATATATATATGTTTTAGTCTCTACTTCGTGTTCCGTTGTTACTTTGTTCATCAGTATTTTGTTTCATTTCATGCTTTGCATGATTATTTTATCAATGTGTTGGTCATGTATGATTATTATTATTTTTTTTTTCAAAACAGAAACGAACATTTAGAGATGTGAAAATTTAGGAACTAATGGGAAAGAGTAACTAGAAGAACTTGAGTATTTTAGGAACTAATGGGATGCGAAAATTTTGCTTTGGAAAAGTTTGTTTATATAATAACATTTAGAGTACTGCCTTTCTTTGTTTCTTTCTCTTTTACAGTACTGGTAAGCTTTTCCTTAATTTTCTATGTGTTTTGTTTGATGATTATTAGGATGACTTCATTCTCGGTAGACGAGACTTCAAATCAGAGTTGTTCTAGTCCAGTGTTAGGAAAAAGAAAACCGGTTAAACCACCATCATCGGTATGGGAACATTTTATAAAAGTAGAAGGATGTGATCCTAAATATCCTAGGGCTGCTTGTAAACATTGTGGGGCTTCATATGCTTGTGATTCCAAAAGAAATGGTACCACTAATTTAAAAAGACATTTAGAGAAATGTAAGATGTATGTAAATCCATTGGAAGATAATGTTGAAGGAGAGGGAGATTCTGAAAGTAATTTGATGACTGCATCATTCACTCAAGAAAATTGTAGAAAAATGCTTGCTAGGATGGTTATCTTGGATGAATTGCCATTTAAGTTCGTAGAAAGTGAAGGGTTTCACCAATTTTGTCGGGCATTAAATCCAAAGTTTGTGATTCCATCAAGAGTAACCGTTGCAAAAGATTGTTTTCAAATGTATATGAAGGAGAAAAAAAAGTTAAAAAATGCATTAACTCGAAGTGGCCAAAGAGTTTGTTTAACAACGGATACGTGGACTTCTGTGCAAAATATTAATTATATGGTTATAACGGCTCATTTCATTGATGATGATTGGAACTTGCACAAAAGAATTTTGAACTTTTGTCAAGTAGCTAATCATAAAGGAGATACCATAGGTAGAGCCATTGAAAAGTGCTTAGAAGGTTGGGGTATTGATAGGCTCTTTACTGTAACGGTTGATAATGCGAGTTCAAATGATGTAGCCATTGCCTACTTGGTTAAAAAGTTTAAAGGCAGAAATGGGTTGGTGTTGGATGGTGAATTTATTCACATTAGATGTTGTGCTCATATTCTTAATTTAATTGTTAGTGATGCCTTAAAAGATTTGCATGTGTCTATCATTCGAATCAGAAATGCTGTGAAGTATGTTAGGTCATCTCCTGCTAGATTGCAAATATTTAAAGATTTTGCTAAAGAAGATAAGATGTCAACGAAAAATTGTCTTACAATGGATGTTCCGACACGATGGAATTCTACTTTTACTATGTTGGATGGAGCAATTAAGTGTCAAAAGACTTTTGAAAGATTGGAGGAGCATGACCCTAGTTATTTGCCAAAGGATGATATTCCTACTACTGAAGATTGGGATAATGCAAAAGTGTTTGTAAAGTTCCTAAAGACTTTTTCAGAGGTAACAATGAAGTTTTCTGCATCTATGTCTGTGACTTCAAATATATTTTTTCATGAACTTTGTTTGATCCAAGAAATAATTCGTGAATACTCATCGTATGAGAATGCATTATTGAGTCAAATGACATTAAGCATGCAGACAAAATTCAACAAGTATTGGGGTATAACTACAAGTGAGAAGACCAATTTATTATTGTATGTTTCTGTAGTTCTTGACCCTAGGTACTTTGGGACATGGATTTGGGTTTAGGGTTTAGGGTTTAGGGTTTAGGGTTTAGGGTTTAGGCTTTGGGACATGCTTTATATGAGAATGTCAAAAGAAAAATATTCACAAACACAATCATGTACACCTATCGAAGGATTTGGCTTTCAAAGTCAAAGTGAAATACCTTCTATCTCATCTAGTGGATCTTACAAGGCACGTGCTACTGTTCATGATAGATTTAAACAAAGTAACAAAACATGTCTAGATGATGCTAAAACAGAGGTGACTCGTTATCTGGATGAGGCTCGTATAGATTGTATGGGCTATGAATATTTAGATTTGCTAACTTGGTGGAAGGTGAATGCCTCTCGATTTAAGATCATTAGCCAAGTAGCTAGGGACATCTACAGTATTCCTATATCAACTGTGCCTTCTGAGTCCGCCTTTAGCACTGGAGGACGGGTGTTAGATTCTTTTCGAAGTTCTTTAACTCCTCAAACTGCAGAGGCACTCATTTGTGCTCAGAATTGGATTCAGTCTAAACCTTTGGATGACATGACTGAAGAAATTGACGGGGCTGAAGAAATTGATGAAGGTAACATTCTTTTTGAAGTACGCATTTAAAATTTTCAATTATCCCATATAAGCTAACTGTTTGTCATTTTGATCTAGAATTCATAAACATAGGAAAGGAGATGGAAGCTGCATTTGAGAATTTGAATAATGACTCTATGGTTTAAATCCTTACTCTCAAATCTTTATTTGCATTTTTTTTAAAATTATTAACTTATTAAATATCGAATCTTGTTTTTTTAGAGTCTTGAAGCTCAATGATGGAAGCACTTTGGGTTATACGAACAAGGTGGTCTCGTGAAGATGTTCATTAATTCATACCTTTCCAATTGTAAACTTTGTTCATGAGGTTCTTAGAAATAAGTGAACTATTATCTTTTTAGTATTGTTTCTTTGATTTTGATTGTTTTTTCTTACGATTCTGCATATGGGTTGATTTTCTCTAGGCTTCTTTATCGCCAAATTTGTAGAATTTAGTCGAAGATACTAAAATTTTACGGTTCTTAGCTCCTAGATTTGTGGGGTGGCTGGAACAGTATTTGCTAGTCGAGTTTTTAATCTTCCAGTACCATAATATTTTATTAAACGTTTGAGTTCCTTGGTTAACCTTCTTTATATAAAAGAAAGTTATTGATTTTCTTGTTCTTGTCATCTTCATCAAGTTTTTTTGACCAATTTGTTGGTTTGGTTTTTATTGTCTTCCATGCGTTTGTAAAAGTTCCCCAGTGTTTTTCAAAATTCCTTTGTTATCTTTTATACTCTCTACTTTCAATCTATCTGAAACATGGATTTAGCGAATGCGGGCGAGGTTGGCAAGGCTCCGGTGGCTAATCAAGTAGCTGATGTTGTTTCTCCTAGCTCCGGGCGAGGTATCAATTTGTGGACCTTTCTGTGCAGGACCTTTATCTCTGTATTTGTTAAATTATTATTTATTTTTTGAATTCGGAAGCTTTATTTTAATTGGATTTATTGAACATATGTGCTCTAAAGATTAAATCTGACCTAATAAAAATCTTGAATTAGGTTTATAACCATTTATTGAAATTTGTACTCATTTATAGTAATCACCTAATCCGCAGGGGGAAAGTGGATTTTGCCTTCAATTTGGTCATGTCCTTTTGATCATTTCTGTTGATAGCATGTTTGAAATTGGAGCTCTGTGTTTTGTTATGTCGTTTATTGATTAATGGTAATTGAAATTGTAAGTCTATTTTTAAGCTTCTTTTCTATCTTTATTGTTGGACGTTTTAAAGGCTTGCCTACTTTCTAGTTTTCTTACCCCTTCAATTTTCCTTGGTGTGCTCTCAGAATTTGGTGATTCGAACGAAAAGTGTGGAGTTTATGCCATTTTATCTCTCCCTTTCGACCTTCCTCATGAGCATATCTTTTCTCCTCTATGGACTGTTCAATTACGATCTATTCGTTTATGTAAGCATTGTCCTACCCATTTCCTTCGTTCATTGCACTTTTACTTTATTGATTATGTGACGTAAATGTTTTTCCTGCCTAACTGCAGGCCCCAAATGGAATAGGAACTATGTTGGGGAGTGTTCAATTGGTGTTGTATTGCTACTTCAGTCGAGTTGCTAGAGAGGAGTCTAGAGAACCTCTAATTGTATCATATGCGTAGATACGTACATTATGTATTTACATCATGATAACGAGGTAAGATTTCAATTTCCATGTGCTTTATCATCTATCCTTGTTAACTAACGGACTAAAACGATCTAGTTTTTCGGATTTCTGCTACGGTAAGGACATGGTGTGGAAAATAGGAAAATAGGAAAACAGCCAATCTGAAAATGTTTTTCATTTACCGCAGGAACAACAGATTTCCAAGGGTTGATAATTGGTTCTTCCACAGCATCCGTGTGCAGTTCGTTGTTAGCCAATGAGCCGTTATCGGGCTACATTGTGTTTTGTTGTAAAATTACCTCTCCATTAATTTCTCCATTTTGATTGATTGGTTTGTTTTTTCAACCCACCAATCACTTAAATGGCGTATTTTTAGACAACCAACCCCAAATTCTCAAGAGTGAAGAATGTTGTAATGTTTTTTAGCCTTGTGATTTAAAAGCTTTGCTCCACTGCTCTGCTTCTCCACTCTCACTTTGTTTTTCAACCCACCAATCACTTAAAGGGTTTCTGTGTTACAAACTTTGTTTCTTCACTGTGTTTGATATGTGAAGATCAAATAATTATATGAAATTTCTGTTAGTTTTATGGAGCATCATTGGATATTTCTGCAGTTTGAGTTATCTACACTCCAATGTGATTTTTTTAATTACTGCAGAGGAGATAAGTGCTAAGGAAGGAAGGAAGGAAGGAAAGAAAAAAAAAAAAAAAAAAAAAAAAAAGACCCGACCCAATTACACCCCTACTAAAAATACATTAAGTTGTTTTATTTTATTCAAGTCTTTGAATTCAAAAAACTACGAGAATATATAAAATCCCAAAAACCATTCCAACTATTGTCAAATTTCGATTTTTGTAGAAAAAATTTGAAAACAAATCGAACCATAAACCGACCGATCGAAAGAACACCGTACCAAAAGACATTGCAATAGAAAGTCAGAAATAAGAGTTAGTATGTGTAATTAATTAATTCTATGCCTTTTCTTTTTTGGTTACCCCTTGTTATTTCTTAAACAAATTCCACACATTCAATTTTCTTTTCTTTTTTCCCCCAAGTTTTTAGTTTCTTCATCTTACGAATAATACAAATACAAACAAACACAAAGTGTGTTCAGTTAACTATTATTATAAACAAGGCATCCTCTCCGATCGATACGCCGTCGGCAATTCCGCCGCCACATCCGTATGATCGAACAATCCACCCAACGCCACCACCTCCTCTTCCTCTTCCGGAATCCATTCCTTAATCTCACACCTCAAATTATCAAACCAACAGTAATTCGAAACAATTTCATCCTCAAACCCTAAAACCCCTTTCACACCACCGCTACCCGAAAACTCCGCTTCTTCAATTTCCTCTTTCTCACCAGCAGGCGGAAGCCCTAATTCATCATCCGACGCTTCTAGAAGAAATCCAAGTTCAGGCTGAACAACAGGCACTGGCACTTCGATTTCCTTCTCGAAGCTTCTAATCACCGAATCGAGATCTTGAATCGCCGCCTCCCTATCTATGGAAGCGTCGGTATCGTCTAGAATCTTCAGCAGGTCTTCCTGAATTGTGTGATGCGACTGAAACGAATCGGTCGATTGTGAAACCGGCGCATCGAAGTTGGAGTCGGCGGGATTTTCAAGTCGGAGGAACTTGGAGCTGGATCCGATGGAATTGAAAAGGGAGTCGTCGTTGGAATCGTCCCGTAGTCGCTTCCTGGTGTCAACGCAGGGTTCCATTAGAGAAGAAGAAAGAAACAAGAGGGGCGACGGGAAGTTTTGGAGTGAAAGACAGAGCATCCGATTGCGAATTGGTGACGGGGAAGTGGAGGACGCAACATCTGAGCTTTAAATAGTGAATTCGTATGGTTCAAACGCACTTGGGCGCGTAGTGATTTTTTATTTTTAAATAAAATTTAATAAAAGGTTTCAATAAATCAAAAAATAGTAATAAATAAATCAATCTTTTTATTATATATATATATATATATATATATATATATATATATATATAAATGTTGTATATGATTGGTAAATATCAACTATATTATATAAATTATACATTTATGGCTTCCAATAGCCTATATCTATCTATCTATGTACCATCTCCACACATGTTGATTCCATCCTATTGGTTCTTATTATTTATTATTTTTAAAATCGAGTTTTGGACGTTTCAAGGAATGATCATCCATCACAAATTATTATAGACAATCTACAATAATTTATGAATATAACACCTAACCGTTTTCTCCAAAGTGATCTCTAGTTTTCGTACTTTAAAATTTGTAACAATTTGTTAGTGTAATAAGAATGTACTAATTTTGTTTTTGAGCTAATTTCTTTCAAAACGAGGTTCATCTGTTCATTGATTCAATTCGTGATTTTCTTTGCATTTGATCACTCTTTATAGGAGAAATTTGGTTATCTTCTTTATTTATGTTTCCTCTCAATCTTTCATCTTTTTTTTTACTATATAATAATAACAATAAGGAATATTTTAGTTACCAATTTTTTTTGACACTTTTATTAAAAGTTTTCATAGTCCTTATTTTTTTAATCATTATCTTCCTAAATTAATATTTGAAAAACATTTAAAATGAAAAGTTATTTTATCAAATTGGGAATTTTGATTCAAAGTACAATTAAAATTTGTCAAATCCAGATGAAAAAAAGAAAAAGTTAGATAATTTTAAAAGTTGATGGAATATGAATGGAATTGAAATTAGGTATAATCAACTTTTTATCCCAAATTAAGTTTCGCAAGGCATATATTAAAATTCTATTATTCCAAATCTAAATCAAAATTTGAATCTATATTTTAAATCCAAATTAACTAATCTATACATTCTAGAACTATATGCTAAACAAATTTACACTCAAAATACAAATTACTTCTTTGCCAAACAAATAACACTTCAAACCTAATAGCTTATAATTCAACATCCCAATTCTTTTAATTAAAAAAAAACATCTCAATTTTTCTTTTCTTTTTTTATCTTAGATTCTCTTTGAAATCTATAAATCCATTAAAAACTCCAATATTAATTATTATTTTGGTCCTATAATTTTATTTTGTTTCTTTCTAGTTACTATTCTTTTTATTTATTCGTTTTGGTTCATGGATATTAGAAATGATCATCAGTCGAGCAAAACCGACCTAATCGATTTATACTAAGAAAAATCAATAACCGATGTTAGCGAGTTGATTTTGGATAATAAGGCGATCGATTTTCTTATGTTTTTCGAAACCTTTTAATTAAACTGACCATCGACGATATTTTTAATAAAACCGACTAATATTTGATTTCGATCGTTCAGGTGGAAGAAAAATGGATCCAACCCAACATTGTTCATCCTTAGAAGGAATAAAACCCGAAAGTTAATGAGGAGTTAGAAAGAAAGTTCGTAAGGTAAGAGGATTAATTAAATTGAAGTGAATAATAATTTGAAATCCGTTCCAAAAAATGCGGTGGGTATGACTTTAGGGACGTTTGAATAATCTAAACTCACTTTGACCCCACGCAAACACAAAAAGGAAGGCTCTAGAGGCCTCTGTTTTAAGGTTTTTGATGCATATATGTCACGTCATCCAATCTACTCCATTTTATCTTGTCTTCTCGTGATCCGATGTGATTGAATCATCAAATCTATTACTAAAATTTCCCCCCTCATATCATCCATGTGGCTATCGCTACTCCCTTTCCTATTTGCTTACACATTTTCAACATTCAATCGCTAATCTAATAATCCCAAAAACTACTTTATTCATATTATCAAAAAACTTCATTGAACTTAACTTTATCAAAAAGAAATGATGTATCTTGTATTAATTAATTAAAATATAATTATTAATTTGAGATTATTTAAATAGATATAACTCTTAAAATTTAGTGTTTAAATTATCGTAATTATTAGGTTAGGGTCGAAATTGATACAATTTTTATAGGTTTATGGGTTAGTGTATAAATTGATATAGATATTTCTTTTCTTTTCCTTAAATACTAAAGTTCATAGATTAAAATAGAATAAAAGCTAAAAAAAACATGAGACCATAATTCTTTAACCTAAACATTAATTAAATGTACTATTTGTTTAATTGATTCTATAATGTTTGAGACTAGTGATGAAATGACATGGACATGTGAGAAACACTAAACATGAAATATTTTTTTTCCCACTTCCCCAACTTTCTAAAGTGGGTATCTTTCCATTCAAAAGAAAATGTCACCTTAGATTGACAACTTTTACACATTTTTCTATAATAATTGGAAAGAAAATGGTCAATTTCATAAGATAGATGGGTGTGTTTGTTTGAAATGGATTTTAAAAGTACTTATTTTTAAAAATAAATCATATTTTTATATAAAAAAAAATAAAGTGTTTCTCCATCATTCAAAAAAAGATATTTTATTTAAGTTTTCTACCAACTAAAAATAGCTACGTGTCGGTAAAAATGTGTATGGAATTAAGTAATTACTAAAATAATTTGGTTTTGTTTGAAATGAAAAAGAAAAAGTGTCTTTTGTCAACTAATGTATGAGAGAGTGTTTTATAAATTTTTTATTCAATAATATATTTTTATAAAATAAAGAATAAAAATTATTGAAAATGATTAAAATAATAAAAATATTTACAAAATATTACAAAAAAAAAAAAAGAAAAAGAAAAATTTGGATTCGATCAACTTCAGATCTTTCATAACTTAAAAACCGCCCATGATTTTGTTCTTATTTAATGAAGACGTGGGAACTATAAAGAAAACGACTTACGTGTAATATTAACCACTCCTTTATCGTCAAGGGTCCATATTCAATAATGAATTATCAAATTTTATTTAAATTAAGTCCCTTTCAGTTCTATATATATATATATATATACACACATACAACTTTCTTTTAGAATTATTAAAACACGATTTTGCTAATTAAGGTCAATGAGATTTGAGTTCATACATTATAAAGTAAGATTTTTTTTCAAAGGATCCACGAGGTCTTATATTACGTAATCGTTTAGGAAACAACTATATATATATAATCATAATAAATATAGTGGGAATATATAATTAATTAAGTTGAAATTATAAAATTATTTATTTGTAATGATAGTGCGTTGAAATTGTTATTGTGACTTTATTTTGATGAATATTGTCTTGTGTCTTTACATCAAGGAAAAAGAGGGTATAAATACAAGGTTCTATGGAATGAAAAAGGCAACAAATAATACAAGATAAAATAAGATAATATCTTCAATCTTCTTAATTACAAAATATACATTAATACCCTCCCTCAAACTCAAGGTGGTAGAGTATCTGTCAGCTTGAGTTTGGTACGTATCTGATTGAAGCGAGTAGTTGGTAAGGCTTTGGTGAAGATATTGGTTGGTTGCTCAGTGGTGTAGACAGGTTGCAAAAGAAGTGTGTGGCTCAAGAGATGATGACGGATGAAGTGACAATCATTTTCGATGTGCGCTCATGGAAAACATCATTGTGATTCAGTACTAGAACGAGAGACAACACTTTGTTTCTTACTACGCCGAGAAATGAGAGAATCGCCTAAGTAGAAGCAGTAACCAGTTGTAGAAAGCTAATTAGTGGGATCCCCAGCCCAATCTGCATCGGAATAGCCAGATAATACAAGAGAGGATTGAGAAGAAAACTGAAGTCCATGTCCCAAAGTTCCCTTGACATAGCAAAGGATACGTAGTATGACAATAAAGTGGATGGTCGAGGAGCAGCCATAAATTGGCTAACAATGTGAACAACATATGCAATGTCTGGGCGAGTCACTGTTAGATAGATGAGACTGCCAACGAGTTGCCGATACAGACTGACATCTTCAAGAGGAACACCATCATAATGGGTCAAATGAACATTGGGATCTAACGGCGTTGAAGCTGTGTTAGAGTCAGTAATTCCTGAGCGAGCTAAAAGATCAGAGGCATATTTAGCTTGGGACAATAGATACCCGTCCGAGCGCCGAAAGACTACAAGACCAAGAAAGTAGTTGAGAGACCCAAGGTCTTTCATTTCAAAATGTTGACCAAGATAGTGTTGGAGATCTGATATGGCTTGTGGATCATTACTATTGATAATCATGTCATCAACATAGAGAAGAAGAAGAACAATACCCTGAGGTGCGTGACGAGTAAAGAGTGCAGTATCATGAGGACTGGAAGTAAAGCCAAGTTGAGTGATAGTAGAGCTAAACGTGGCAACCAAGCTCGTGAAGCCTGTTTGAGACCATATAGTGCGTGACGCAAGAGGCACACCTTGTGAGGAGGAGAAGAAGTACCAGGAGGTGGCTTCATATAGACTTCTTCAGAAAGAGTCCCATTAAGGAAAGCATTTTTGACATCCATTTGAAGAAGAGGTCATTGCTTGGCAGCAGCAAAAGCTAGTAAACTGCGCACAGACGTCATCCGAGCCACAAGAGCAAATGTTTCTTCATAGTCAATACCATATTCTTGGGAATACCCTTTTGCTACAAGACGAGCCTTATAACGCTCAATAGTACCATCAGAGTGAGTCTTGATTTTGTAGATCCACTTGCAACCAATGGGTCTTTTACCAGGAGGTAAGTCAACATAGTCCCAAGTGTGCGTCTTTTCAAGAGCCTGTAATTCATCAATCATCGCTTTCTGTCATAAAGGGTTAGTACTAGCCTCTTGATAAAAGGTAGGTTCAATAAGGGAAAGTGGGAAACAATAGTAGAAAAACAGTGATAATCTTATAGATGAATAGGAGGTTCCCTTACCTGAGTAGAACAACGAGGAGGGGTGTCTGAAGGAGGGTCAGGATTCCCATCAGAGATGGACGACTGGTCCAAGGTTACAGAAGTAGATACAGATTGAGCAAGCTCATTATCAGGAGTGGACTCAGAGAGAGGAAAAAGGTCAATAGATGTGTCAGTGAAGAAAGATTGAGAACTAGAGAAGGAGGCGTGGAAGGAGGATAAACGAGAGAACATAGTGTGCTCCCAAAATGTGACATGGCGAGATATACGAAGTCTATTGGAAAGGGGATCCCAACAACGAAAACCTTTATGTTATGTGCCATAGCCAAGAAAATAGCAGAGGCAGGCACGAGGTTCAACTTTAGTGTGTTCATGAGGATGCAGAAGAACAAAACAAGCACAACCAAAGACTTTAAGGTTGGAATAGTTAGGAGGAGTACCATATAGTCTTTCGAATGGAGAGATGTTTTGAAGGACGGAGGAAGGAAGACGATTGATAGTATAGACGGATGTAAGAGCTGCTTCACCCCAAAATTTCTCAGGACATGAGGCAGAAAGAAGAAGGGCACGAACTCAGTCAAGAATGTGGCGATGTTTGCGCTCGGCACGTCCATTTTATTGAGAAGTGTGGGGGCAAGAGCGCTGAACAAGAGTGCCTTGTTGGGAGAGAAAAGATAGAAGAGTGGAGTCTTTATACTCCAAGGCATTGTCAGTACGAAGGGTTTTGATGGGACAAGAGAATTGGGTACGAATCATATTAGCAAACTCAATATAAGTGCGAGATAATTTAGAGCGGTGTTTGAGAAAATAAATCCATGTAAATCGAGAGAAATCATCAATGAATAACACATAATAGCGATAACCATGGACAGTGGAGGTAGGGGCAGGCCCCCAAATATCAGAATGGATTAAATCAAAATGTCTATCACAAATAGAAGTGGATTTAGAAAATGACAAAGCATGTTGCTTAGCAAGTTTGCAATTTAAACAATTAAAAGGGACAAATTTGGTAATACTATTTAAATTGTTAATGGAGATTAAATGACGCAATTTTTCTGAAGAAGCATGACCAAGACGAAGATGCCACTGATATGTATCAGAGTCAGTGACAGGGGCAGAGATGGATAGAGGAGGAACCTGAAGTGATAGGAGCTCAAACAATCTTCCCACTTTGCGACTCGTCCCAATCGTCTGTCCCGTCTGTGGATCCTGAACCTGACAACCATTGGAAGAAAAAGAGACAGTTAAGCCAAGGTCGCACAATTGACCAACAGATACTAGATTAAAGGTTAAGTTTGGGACACAGTAAGTATGAGGAAGATTCAAACTAGGGGTATTGATGGTGCCCATGTGAGTGATATTCATACAATTGTCGTCACCAGCATAAATGTGAGGTAAAGATTTAGTAGGACTAGGAGTGTTCATAAGAGAGTAATTAGATGTCATATGATTGCAACAGCCATAGTCAAGAAGCCATCGATTACCTGGTGAGACGGCAAGTGCAGAGGAAGATGATGAAATCAACTGATTTAGTAAACTTTGAAGATCACTTATCTGAAACTGGGGGGTGGTGGAATTATCCGGAGCAACAGCAGCAACAGAGGAGTTACTGGATTTAGTAAAGTTCTTTGCTCTTGTAGAATAGCTTCGAGGTCGAGGTGGTTTTATGGGACAATTATCCAGGATGTGATCTGGCTTATGGCAGTACCTGCATTCTATTTTAGGACAATTAATAAATTTATGACCAGTGAACTTACAATTCTTACAAAATGTACTTGATGCTCCAGGTGGTGAATAAGTGCTGGCAAGAACAACATCAAAATGTTTGGAGAGATTGATGCAAAGACGTTTTTTCTTCAAATAATATTTCTTGGATAGCGACACCCAATGAGGGCAGGGGGCTGCGGTGTAATAAGGCAGCTCTAATAGATTCATATTCTGGACGTAGTCCCCTAAGGACTTTAATAAGACGAAGATGATCTTTACTGATTGTAGCTTGATCAAGTTGAGTCCAGATAGGTTGAAGCACGGCTAGATACTCATTAACTGATTGACCACCTTCTTGATTAAGATTAACAAGGCTATTGTGCAACTGATAGTAATGCGCTAATCCGACGGACTTGAATCGTGTGGACAAAAAATTCCATAACTCCTTAGCATTTTCAAAAGCATCAAATTGTGTGTGGATAGCAGGAATTGACGTTTACTAAGCCAGGTAATAATCTGATGATTTTTGTCGTCCCATTCTTCAAGGCGTTTTATAAATTTGCTATCATCTTCCTTGTCTTGTTTGGTCGGTTTGGTAATATCTCCCGTGACAACGCGCCATAATTTTCGTCCAATTAAAAAACTTTTCATTTGATTTGTCCATGTAATATAATTAGAGCCATCAAGAATTGTGCTAATTGGACGAGAAATTTCACTTTTCTCCATCTACTCACAAGAAGAAACCAAGTCAGCGATCGAAAATAAATAAATAAATAAAAACATGGCAATTTCGGGTCGAGTTTCAGGCAAAATCCAACAGGGCAATTCGAGTCGGGTTTCAGACGTGAGGAAACGGGTCGGGTTTCACGGAGATGGAGCAAATTTGTCAGGTTTTGGATTGACGAGATGGTTTCAGGTCGACTTCGGGTCTGATGGAAAAGAGCGGGTTTTCGGATCCAATGGCAACGTGAAGATGTGGCTTCGGGTCGGCTTCGGATCTGATGGGAAAACGTGTGGGTTTCAAATCGCGGAGAGACGTTAATGTGGATCTGATGGTAACTCGGAGAGACGATAACACAGAGAGACGGTTCGGTGGTAACGTGGAGATGCGGTTCACAGAGATCAAACTATGAAAAGATCGGACGATTGACGATGGTTTTCACGGAGATCGAAGCTAAACAAACCGACAACTGTAGTGCTGAAGGATCGGTATCACAGAGATGGAGATCGGGGCTTCTGAATGGTCGAAAAGTCAGAACGTGAAGAGGTCGGGGCTTCTGAGCGGCGGCAAGTTAGAACGTGAAGAGGTCGGAGTGCGGCAGAGAGACAGAGTCGCGGACGACGGCGATTTTTGGTGGCGGCGGCGGCGGCTGAACAGTGGCTTAAATTAGTGGCTCTGATACCATGTGACTTTATTTTGATGAATATTGTCTTGTGTCTTTACATCAAGGAAAAATAGGGTATAAATACAAGGTTCTATGGAATGAAAAAGACAACAAATAATACAAGATAAAATAAGATAATATCTTCAATCTTCTTAATTACAAAATATACATTAATAGTTATAACAAAGGATGATAATACCGCTGCTTAATTCCCATTCAAATGAGAATGAATATTGTAACATTATCAAAAAGTTATTTTTTTTTATAATCAATATATAAATAAAGAATTATAAATTAAAGAATATGTTGCAACTTTAAGGAACTTAAATTAGAGATGGATGTGGAATGAGAAATTTTAAACTAATCATAAATTATAACATTATTATTATTGAATTTGAGGTTAATTACAAGTCGATATATATTTCAAATTGAAATTGAAAATAAATAATTTAGTAGATTATAAAAGAATAAAATATTTTAAAGATATTACATTCAATTATCTTTGAATTCATTCAAAGAAAAGAGAGTAGTAGAATTAAATTGTTAGAGGGAACAAAGAGTCGTTGAATGGAAAGTATGAGTAGGTTTGTGGAAGCTTTTGTGGGGTTTAGAAGTTGGAGTGTGTTCATAGTAGAAATCTAGGATTAATTACAACTCATGAAAGGAGACCTTCAAAGATTAAGCCCCATAATCATATTCTTTATTTAGTTTCTTCTTTTTTAGTACAATATCAGTAAAAAAGAAAGACAAGCAAAGTAAAAATGTTATATAAAATAAAACAAACATAGAAAATTACTTGGGATAAGAAGTAGATAAAGAAAGGAAGACTCTTACTCCCTATAATAAAGCTTTGAGTGGAAGAGAGTGCACTATAACATTTTGATGTTGACAAATGTGAAAGAAAGAAAAATAATTAACTCCCGAATCACAACTCCAAGTCTTAGCCTTTCGATAAAGTAAGAAAACTATGTGATATATATCACATTCAAGATGCTATTTAGCAAGTTGTTCACCTCTAACTCTAAGCAATGCAAATTCAACCAAGTGATTGAAATGAACAAAATTTAAGCAATGCTCTCCATCCCAAGACAAATCGTCATTGCTTCTAGTGTTTTAGCCTCACTAACTCAGGCCCATAATAATGCAAACACGACCCAAGCAATCTCAAAGCACTAACCTAAGCTCACTCCCCTTAGATGGATGCATGATTTCAAACAGTACCCAATGTTCAACTTACAAAATGTATCCTCGAGCAGCTATTGTGAGGGAGAATTGCAAAGCTAACCGTGCAAACAAGTCATCGCACTATGTCATGTAATCAATGAGTCTCAAATCTAGAAACCATACGTCACTATATTCCAGAAACTTCAATTTGCTAGAAGATTTTTTTTTTTTTTTTTTTTTTTTTTTTTTTTATGATAACCATCTGTATTATCACATTTTTGCCTTTATTATTTATTACTTCTCCCAAATTGAAGGGGTTTTCCGTGTGTAAATGGTAACAATTTTACCATATCGAATATGAAGAAGAACAAGAGAAAATTTCTCTAAAACCTTCCATTTTCACCAATCCCTATTTGGCTACCATCCTAGAAGAGCAATAAATGAAGTCAAACAAATATTCAACTCAATCTTTCTCATCGGACCACCCTCAACAATTTCTTTTTAAAAAATCCCAAATAACAACGAGACTAGTTTATGTTTAAAGACAAATTACGTATACCCCAAGAACTTTAGAAATAAAACAACCTTGTAGAGAATGTTTAGAAATTACTTTTTTTTTAGAAATAAAATAACCTTCATTTTTCCGCAATGAAATTACTTTTCATTTTTTAAAAAGAAAGAAAAAAAAAAAAGGGACAAAAACATATCAATCAAATAATGGAAGGAAAATAGGAAGGAGAGAAGAGGGAGAAGAGGGAGAAGCCACACCCACTAAACTAAAAACACAATGAAACGACACAGTATGGTGGGTGGGCCCACAGAAACACGTCAACGTACGATGTCCCCACCCATTCAATACCATTTCCACGTGGGTGGAGCCCCCTATCCTATATGGGCGGGTCCCATTACTTCTCCTTCACTCAATCTTTCCCTTTTTCCATACCATAAATTTTTATCTTAAAAATCTATCATATCATAGAGTTTGCTAAAATAAAATTAATTTATCCATACATAATGAAAATGAGAAATTTTTGTATTATAAAGCAAAAGAGGATTTATTATAATATACAACTACGTGTCACATAATTGAGAAAAATGAGATTTTTTGGATTCATAAAATAATTTTGACGGCCTAACCAATTATTTATATTTATTATTCACTGTCGACCAATCTTTTCGGTTCCATTACTATTTACTGTAATTTTAATTATTTTGCACCTTCCCATTTATAATTCAAATATATTCTTATTTTTTTTAAAAAAAATTGATCCAATTTCTTTTTTCTTTTTTTGATGAAAGAAGCCTTGTGAAAAAATAAAAATAAGAACAGCATACTTTGTACTTTAAATTTTAATTCATAACGTGATATTAGTTTTGTTCATTGCTAGTGTTATTGTAGCTTTTTCGTCGCCTAATTTTTAGTAGGTGATGTTGTTGATCTTGATTTTGTTTCTAGGGTTCCTCGCATCGTATATTTTATCGAGGAGAGAGTTTGTTGGAACTCTACTTACTCTTATTAAGTGTTTTTGCAATCTTGGTTGTTTTTTGTTTTGTTGGTTTTTACTAACAACAATTATATCGAACATATAAAGAGCTATGTGATACAAATGTATACAAAAGTATGATCAATATAAATATTATAGATTAAATTAAGGAGAATGAAGCATAAAACAAAGTATTGAATCCCTTCAAATTTACAAAAGAACATTTTAAAGCCCACATAATAACACTTGTTGGCAATTTGAATGTTTTGGGCCCATTTTGTGGGTTCCCATATTTTTCCACTTCTCAATTTTTCTTATCTAATTTTAATGTTACTTCGTTTATATATATTCTTGTTTTTTTTAAAAAAAAAAAAGAGTACTTTTCTTAAAAGAAAAGAGTAGGATTCTTTTAAATGGAAAATGTCATTGGTCTATCGGTTTACGGCCGTGTAAAAAAGTTATAAGGTTAGCCATTTTTTAATTTTAGATTTGTCATTATCTTTCTATTCTTCGTTCGATTTCATATTTCTTCTTTTCTCTTTTTCTTTTCTGCGATTTCTTTTCATCATCTTTCTTATTTTTCAATTCTTTATTTATGTCATTTAATCTTTCCATCGTTTTTCTTATTTTCCTCCTCGTTCTTTTTTTCTTCGACTTTTTTCCATTGTCTTTCTACTTTGCTAATGTAAACGATCGTTTAAAAAAAATAAAAGATTGTGTATAAAGAATGTTGAAAAAAAAATCATTTGGATTGGAGTATCAAATGTAAATAATCGTGTAAAAAAGTAAACGATGTGTAAATAAATTTTAAATGATCGTGTATCAAAAGAATTAAAAAAATCGTCTACCAATTTTTTTTTAAAAAAAATCATTTAGATTTGAGGCTAAACGATCTTGTAACAAAATTAAACGATGAAAATTATACTCATATCTAAACGATGGCGTACAACATATCTAAACGATCGCGTATAGATTATAACCATATCTAAACTATCGTCTTGTAGCCATATCTAAACGATCGCCTATAAATTATAAATTATAGCCATAACTAAATGATCACTTATATATTGAATCATATCTAAACGATCGTGTATGTACTAAATCATATCTAAACGATCACATACATATTGAACCATATCTAAACGATAGCGTATAAATCGCAAATATGTTATGCGCGCGTTATTGACGGCATGGTTGACAGGGCATTTTTGGTATTTAAAGTCTCTAGGCTTTTTCTGTTTTTGGAATATTTTGCCCTTTTTTTATACGTTTGAAAAGAACTCCTAGTAAATAATAGATATTAAAATATTTGCTAATTTTTATATTTATAAACAAGTTTGCTCATTTTTTCTGTATTTGTAAAAAAAGAATTTATTTTAATTCCATTTTGATTTGGTTGTTTTCTTCCAAACAATAAAATAATTAATTGGTCGTGTTATTGTTTTAGACGACTAAAAAAGTGATTCCTACAATGAAGTATATATCGATAGAGATTGATAAGGTTTAGAGCAAGTACATTAAATAAACCAAAATTAAATTCTTAATCTTAAAATGTAGCTTAACTTTTTAAAACATTGGTTAAAAAAAAATACATAATAAATTTAAATTTTCAAAATCTTAAAATAAAAAAGAATATATATTATCATTGTCTTAATTAATGAAGTAATTAAGGTAGGATTGCAACTCTAATTTATGCTACTTAATGTGGTTGAACACAAAATTCGAACACTTATAAATATGATTCCAAACAAATCCTAAAATTAATGTGTTTGTGTTTTGCTTAATTAATCGTTTTGAGGATGATTTTTTGTTTCAAAGTTAAAAGGATTGGTATGTATCCCTATCCTACTTTCAAAATATTACACCTCATAGCAATTATGTTTTGAAAACAATAATTCGTCAAATCTATTTCAAGATCCATCTTAGTATAAATCCATTTCGATACAACATTGTCATCTTGCAATTTGAAACGTGAGAGATTTAAACTTCTAATTGTAGGTAAAGAATGATATAGAACATCAAAAGAGAATCACTCAATTTCATACCCTAAACCAAACAAAAAACCATATTCTTAGGTTAGATCTGGAAAAATAAATAACATATAGTATTGATATATTATATAACATAGTAATGTTTTTCACTTTACAATCCCAATAAATACGATCTTAGGGGAAACCAAAAAAGAAAATAAACTCGAAAACGTCTTATTATCTTTATATTATTTGTTTATGACATCACGGAATTTGTCACCGGCCTTCAAAACCCGATCACCAGCCGTCGCTCTGTACCGCCACAGCTATATTCAAATCCAATAATCGCAACCCATTTTCCTCCACCACTTCCTTCTGATCCTTCCCACGTTGGTTCGCCTCCGCCGGCGCCGGAGCCGCCGTACTTAGTCCCTTCTCCTCCTCCTTTTTCTCTTGCTGATTTGCCGCAGCAGCAACCACCGCACTCAAACTCTTCGTCAACATCCCTCTCTCCACCCCAAAATACTCCGCCATTTGCTTCATCCGCCGGAGAATCATATAGAACTCCTCGACCTCCTCGTCGGTTGGCTCCTCCGCTGCCGGGGATGCTGTACTATCGTCGTTTTCGGTTTTCTTTTCATGAATTGGGACTCTACTTTCCAGCTGCCTCTTTCTCTTTTCCTTTCCCATTTTTTGAAAACTTTTCTTCGCTAAAGTAAAAAAATTCAAAGAAAGGAAAAGAGAAGAGAATTTTGTCTTTGGAAGAAAATGGGATTTATTTAATGGAAGAATACAAAGAGTAAGGAAAAAAGAAAAAAGAAAAAAGGGGAAATGATTCTTTGAGAAAATATGGGAAGCCATAAATAATAGAAGAATGAGACTTGAAGGTTCGGTATAGTTTGAGAAAAACAAAAACGTAATTAGTAATAAGTGCTTTTTGGTTAATGGAAACAAAATTGCTTTGTGACTTATGAATAAAAAACTTGGCTTCCCCTTCACTTTTCTTGACCATAACTCTACTTTCCAATATATCAATTTTGTATCATTACGATACATTATCGATGTGGTACAAAATCATACACATGTATGTTTGACATGCATTTTAAGTCTCATTGTCTACTCACATTTTTCGACGACTTTTGTAAGTATGTCAATTTTGCAAACTTCATTTTCTTGTATGAAACTTTTAATTCCATTCATTCAATCCTCAAACTATCGTTAACAAAACAATTGAACGTCTTAATTAAGGTTTATTTTGAAAATCGTTAATGTACCAATTCTAACTATCCAATATTCACTTTAATCATTGAAGAACTCAATTTTATAACTTTACACTACAAACAGAAACATGCTAACTCAAATATATTAGTTTTATATATTTAATTCTTTTATTTAGTAGGTTAAACGTCCGATAAACATTGATATATTTACGAAAATTCATATAACTGTTAGTTTATAGTTTTAAATTGATGTGACAATTAATTGTTTAAATTCAAAAAACAATAATTAAAATGATAAGAATCGAGGGTATCGGAGGAAAGAGATAAATTATTGTTTTTACTTTTTTTTTTATCAATGTCCGGATGGTTTTTGGGCCATTCGATTAAGTTACTTTGGCAAATGATGACATCATAGTTACTACAAATGCATACGTCATCAAAGAAAAAGAATATTTTGTTTTAATTTTATTTGGATGGGTAAATATTTTTATATAACATAATAGACTAAAATATTTATAAAGATAAAAGAATCTAAATTTTAATATAGAGTAATTAGAGTTTGTCGGTGATATTATAGAAATCGATAAAATATGTTAATTTCATCGGGTTTATCGATGTAAAATATGATATTTTGTAAATAATTTTATTTTATTAATATTTATAACTATCATCCTACGTTCTACGATGATAATAGGATATATGATTTCAATTTTATTGATTTCAAGATTTGAGATTTAATCCCACCATCTAAAAATATTAGAAAAAAAAGAAGTTAGACATTCTAATACATAAGTCATTTTTTATATTTAAAACCTACATAAATACATGTTGGTAAATCATTAATATTGACGTTGAACTTTCTTATTTATCACACACACATATATATATATATATATATTTCAATTCTTACAAAGTTCATTTGATTACTATTCATATATATATATATATATATATAACAAAAATATCAACTTTATCCATATATTCTTTAACGTTTGTTTAAATTTTAATTTTTGTATTTTAAAATGTCAAGGTTTTGTTTTCGTAGTTTTAATAATTCTTAAATTAGTCTCCATTATTAATTTATTACGGATATTTCTTCTATTAGCAACTTTAGAGTAAAAGTTGAAAACATTTTCATATATTATTATATTTTTCTTAGCTTATAGAAAATTACTGTAATCGTTAAACCAACTTTGATTAAAAAGTTTAATTTAAATGGACTAAATCTAAGATTTATTAAAAGAATCGGGAGATGGATTAATCATATACATAGTTGAGCATGAGTGAAGTTAGTGTAGTCGTTTAAATTTTCTTTTTCTTTTTAAATAACATTCTCTTCTCCTCAAAATTTAGGTTATTCTTCATTATAAGTTTTTTCATAAATCAAGTTTAACAAAATTTAGGAGTAGTGAATTACTAAATTAAAAGATGTTACTAATAGAATATGAATTTGAAACTTTTTATTTTTCTAATTAAAAATTAGATTGACCAAAGAATTAAGTTGGGTACTAACAATATTAAATTAGGTGGAAGGCCAAATTTAAATTAAAAACAAAGAGTTGTATTTGTAATAATAAAAAGTATAAAAAAGAAACAACAAAAAGAGTTCTATGGACAAAAATTCAAATATTTATGTTCGTTCGTAATATTCTTCGTGTAGAAAATATGAGTTTATCTTTTGTTAAACCATAACGACATAAAATCATATTGTTCTTCGTGTAGCAAGTAGGACATATGGAAGAATGGTGATGGTCGCATTAAATGTGTTATTATAGTTCATCAATTTTGTAAGAAAAACAGTCGATATTGGTCTTTTGATTACTTATTTTTGGGTGAAAAATATTAGTTCTTGATTAATAAGTCCTTTAACGAATTATATATATATATATATATATATATTGATTTTAAAGTTTGGTTATTAGTTTCACATGAGATGTATGTATTTGACATTAGAACACTCGTCAAATCAATCGAAATTCAACGATTATAAATAAATATTAATATAACAATTTAATTGATAGAAAAAGTCAACTTTTGATACATTCATTGACAATGTAAATTTGTCGTATAAAACAATACCATGATAATTATTAAGTGTAGAAAAATGTATATTGTTGATCGAAATGAAGTACGATGGAACAATAAATTATGACATATTCTACACGAGAATTATCTATACACTTACCTTGATTGTAGATCACATAACTAAACAAAATGAGTCACAAAAGTCATGTACACTTTGTCTTGTTGTAATGTTATGAATTACGTATTTAAGTGTTTCTATTTCTATGATCGGAGGTCTTAGTTCGTTTTAAAAAGATCTATCGTCACAAAAATTATTATATCCTAATCAATGATTGTTTTAAGTATTTTAAGAGTGATTTAAATAAGTGTTTTAAGGTGTAAGAATGAATGGTGAGTTTTTTAATATTGAGCTTAAAAGAACGTTTGTTTTCATGGGGTATTATTATACAAAGACCTCAAAGCTATTTAAACACAACGTATGTATTTGGTGGTGGTGCTTAGACATTGATTTAAATTAATTAGACGCCATAGTTTGAATTCTTAAACTTCATAATCATTTTTATTATTTTTTATTATATTTAAAATAAAAAGGAAGCAAAAGTATTGTGGACAATATATTTTCTTTGGCTAAGAAATGTAAATGTCACAGTAAAATGAAAAATTCGAATTGGAAGTGCTTATTCTTAGTAATTACCATCGTAGTTTATCATCATAGTTTCCTGTTTCAATATATTGAATTTGTCAATGAGGTTGATGTGTGCCATATCCATTAATTATCGATGGTCGGGATAAGGGATGTTAGAAAAACAATGACCCAAAAAACCCAATCTTTACCTAAACCAACTTGAATTTATTATTAAATTTTAAAAATATGATTTTTCTACCTATGAGGTCTTTTGAATAGTTTATTCTCCAACTCCAAGGCTAGTTTTTTAGATATTGGAAAGAAGCTTTTCATAACGTAAATTAAGTGAGTTATTGTTCTTAATTCAATATATGAAAATAATTTTAAAAAATTTACCTACTAACATTTTACTTAATTTTACGACAAAAATTTAAATACGTGACCCGACTAACTCAAACCAACCCAATTCAAATACTTTGTGGTTGGGTTGAATTGGATTCATTACTCAGTAAGGGTTATTTGTGTTTAAGAAATATACAACTCAAACAATTGTGTTATATCTAAAAGGTGTTCGTTCCACTTGCCTCCCTTTGATTTTTTTTTTTTTTTTTTTTTAATGAAAAGTAATAGAAAGGTAGAATCACCAAGTTGGATTAATAGACATATTCATCATTCCGTGTTGAAAATTTGCAAAACAATTAAAGTCAAATTTGCGATTGTTTTGGTAAAAATGACCCGATTTGTTGTTTTATTAACTTTAAATATATCTATTAAGTTTTTATTAACTTTTCTTTTCTTTTCTTTTTTTAATTTATGAACCTTCAAGACAAAGATAAAAAAATTCAAGAACTTTATAGATATTTTAAAATTGCTTAGCATTAAAATCCTTAAAGAAAATGTAAGGTCTAATTAGAAGAAATTAAAATTAAAAATTGAACCTTTAAACCTAATAATAATAAACACAGCTAACCCAGACATGTGAGGACAACAGGTTAGGGACAGATTAACACAAGATTAGGAGAACCGAATCTTTCAATAACACAATTTGGTTAAGGGAAGCATCGCACCTTGGCCATAAAGTAGGAAATGACTCCATAACAACTAAACAGGCAAAGACAGATCCTCCTTTTTCCCACAGTACTCTTTACCTGTTTTTTCCACCATTACCTGCCAAAAAACAAAAAAGCAGCAGCTTCAAACATGCTACCCTAATAATACAACTAATCTACTCAAGTACACTCAGATTTCCACATGCCAAAGGGTGAAGAAACAACCTCTATTCAATATAAAATTAAGGAGATGCTTCAATTTGGGTGGTCATTAAATAGTCAGTCAACTGTCATTTTCATCGTCATCAAAGGCCAGTTCGCATACAAGAGCAAGATGATCACTGCCCCATTTCTGCATCATAACATAACAGACTTTGATAGAGAGAAAGATGATCCTTTTTTACTTTGTCTTTAGAATATAACAAGATAATCTAGCAATGTTGATGTCGTGATGTGGGTTTGTTACAGATGGATGAGTATATTTTTCAAAAAGGAGAAGAGACTTTGTATTAAACTATGAAGGAGGGGCTTTTCTTCTTGGTCGTATCAACAACTTTTGATGTATTTTGGAATCCTAGATTCTTTCTGGGTTTTGCCTCCCAAATTTTCTAAACTAAGATTCCACCCAAATCCAGATGTCCAATGTTATAAAGATGCATATATACCTACTTAATTGTCAACATCTCCACTGTGGTTCTACAAAATTATTAGTTTAACTCATTGATTTCTTTAAGTATTTATAACAAATTGGAGGAAAAAAGAAGAAAAATAGGTAGAAATTTCGAAACTTTAATAATGGTAAGATATCTTGAGGCAGATCGAGAGTTTTCCTAAGAAAAACTAGACACAACATAAACATGTTTCAACAATCGATGGTTGCATTTCATAAGTACCTCATTTGGAAGTCCTCCAGTTCTCTTTAATGCATCAACAGGCAATGTTTCCAAAACTCTAACGGGAGCAAGTTTTTCCGAGTGCCTGAGATAATAATAAGAGCCAGTAACCAAAGTTCTCGAGGCCGAAGCATGACAAAATTTGCTTTCTACAGTAAATTAGGTTATACCATATATAATCAACAGTTCCCAAAAACTTGGAGTGGAATGAAGTTGCTAAAGGTTCTCCATTAGTATCTCTTGTTTTATAACTTCCCTGAAAATTTAACCGATTTGGATGAGAGAGTAAATGAAACTAAATAGCAGCAAATAACTCTTACCCTCTATCTCAAAAACAAGAAAAAAATTGAAATCAACATAGTTTTGAAAACATAAACAACAACAACAACAACAACAAAAATAATCTTAAATATTACCTTTTATTAATATATATAAACTGAAAACCACGTTTTTTTTTTTAAAAAAAGGGAAAAACTTTAAATAAAGAATTTAAACTATGCTGCTTTCCTTTATCGTATAAAAAGCTAAAACTACATTAGTTTTTGGTCACATTTCAAAGTAATAGAACTTATTGCAGCCAAAACATCATACTTTATTATAAAGCTCGACATAACTAATGGTCCACTTTTCAAACTCATCTTTATACTTTTGACTCTTCAGCCTTTACTCATTCCTCCAAGTTCCTTTCCCTATCATTTGTACTTACAGTAACTAAAACTCGCTCCATTGGCTACTGAGTTTCCTAATAACTTGTTACCTTCACCTCCATCAGCAGTGCAATATCATTTGTATAACTTATTTCAAGAATTCATTGGGCTTTTGGGTGATTCTTGTTCGAATATTTATAGTAAATTCAACGTCTACATTGTGATTTGTTTTTTACAACGTACCAATGAATGAAATTTGAATAAAACACAATGTGAATCAATCACCTCATTCTCCGTTTTAACTAGTACCCTTATGATATGCATTGAATCTACACTAGATAAATAATGAGAATCTAAGATCAAACATCTTACTGGAATCCCATAGTATGCACTGGAAAGCTTCAATTGGTGCTGAAGACGGGTAACATTCTCGCTACCAGATGCAATTCTTATTTCCTCGTCACTCCAACCGAAAGATTTGGAGGTTGAAACGTTGGACCTAGCCAATAAATATGTAATACATAAAAGCAAAGCTACATATTAACCTCCATTCATATCTGCAATATGGCCCAAATAATAGCATGCAAGTTATTCAATCTTTATCTTTTTATGTATCATAGGAATTAAAATAATAAGAATTCTTATGATTCTTGTTGTTTTGATTTTTTTTAATATTGTATTTTCAAATAAAATAAATAATTTTATCCTCAACTAGGTACAAACCAGGCCAGTTTGTGGAACTAAAAAGTAAGGAACTTTACGGATGAAATAAAGAAAATGTACTTCATTTTTGTTTACTTAGAAATATTTTTAGTAATATTAATATATTGGTATAACATTAGGATAGACGTTGCTCATAAATATCATGGACATTGCGATGAAAATCTACTCGAGATATATGTAGCAACTATAATTGATTTAAGAAAAGAAATTTAATATACATAAAAAGAAAAAGAAGAAAGATATTATATTAAAGTTTAGTCATACCATTTTGTACCCCCACTACAAAATCTGAAGGCTCCATGTGATGATGAAAAATCAAGTTGCCCTGAAATCTTTCTGCGATCATGAAGTTGTATATCCAGCTGCTCAATCACCAAAAGAACTTCAAGTGAACTTCCAAACATGGGGACATACAATCCAAAAAAGACAATAGATCATAAAAAAATCCCAATTAAAAGTAAACTGACCTCTGATGAAGCCAAAAACTGATACATTGCACTCTGATCATTTGAAAAAGAAAAGAAAAAAAAGACACAAAACAAGATCAATTGCTAGCCAGGGTAATTGGGTAAATATAGTTACTGATGTGTTAGGAGGAATCCTTTTCAGTGAAGCAGAATTACCTTTGGTATGCTATTCAGATCCCCAGCAATAATAACAGGTATGTTTCCCCATCTCTGGGAAAGGCTGTGTGCTTTTTCAAGAAACAATCTGACCTATATCAGCATTATGTAACAAATTTAATGTACCGAGATGCTAAACATTTTTTCTTAAAAGATAATTGAAATAGAAGATAATAAATATTTTATAAATACCTAACCTAACCATACCAGAAAAAGGAAAAAAGAAAAGAGAGGGAAATAGCAAGGAGACTGCAACTAATGCTAAGCCGATATTCAAGAAGATTCAAATGGAGACACAGTTGGCATAAATCACATAAAACTAAAACCCAGGCAACAAAAACTACAAACATTCAAAGATCACAGTAGTCAATACCTGCCCGAGCTTAATATCTCCACGATTTGGGTTGAAAAGTACGTGTATATTCCCAATCACAAAGCTTCGACTACAGTTAATAAGCACATGCATAGAAGTTAAAAAAAAAAAAAAAAAAAAAAAAAAAAAGAACAAGCAGTGAGACTACTAAAATTAAACAGTTTTTTTATCAAATATTTTTTAATTTCTAAACATCATGTACATGCAGAGGCAATGAAAACAATATCCCTAGCACTTTAGATACTATTCCTCATCTTCAATAAAGAGATCAAGAAAGAAATTTGATTCATATAATACAAGTTAATAAAAAATTTACAGAAATGACAAATATACCTTGTTTTGGACTTTGATTTTGATTTATTCATCTGCCAATTTAAGTGTAAGAGAAAATGTCAAACATTCTACAAAAACCATAGATTGACAATAAATCATTGGAAGCACATACAATAATCTTCATTATCAAGAAAATATGCCACACAAATAACATATAAATAAAGATTAAAAAATAAGAGGCAGCAATATTTCTTCATAACAATTGCATTTGAAGTGAATGTAACAGCAAATTAAGAAGAAAATAAAATTTACAATAACAAGAAATACATCTATCTACCCATCCAAGTACAGATTATTTTCTCCTTTATTAAATGAGAAAACTTGTCTTTCATTGAGAGGAATATGAAAGAATACTAAGGGAAAACCCCCATAAAAAGGAGCCAATAAAAGAGTGCTCCAAGCAAGGGATAGGATTTAATAAATGATTTAAAAAAACCAAAAATCTAGAAATTGAGACCCAAAGAGGAACAAATAATCTAACAAAGGACCAAATACTGATAGAAGAGCCCTCGCACTTCCTAAAGATTCGGTTGTTTCTCCCAGAAACTCCCAAAAAATAGCACACACCGGCCTACCACTAAAAACTGCTCTTTGTGGCAAACAGACGGGTGGAGTCTGGAGCAACTCCTTACAACTATGAGAGTCAACAAATGCCACGACCTTTCTTGAACAAGATATCTCCTATAAGTTATACAACTCTGCGGTCAAGTTCTAAGAAGACCAACTAAAGAAAGTAAGCCTTCCCAAAAAAATTTCCTCCCCTCCACTAAAAGAATCTAACCATTAAAAGAATTCTATGAATATGTGAATGATGAAAAAATTGTACAAAAATTAACGAGAATAATACAGGAAAACAATCGAAGTTTTAGTTGCACGCGGTAACTTCCCAAATGAATAATTAATGAAGATAGCAGTATGTTATAAACGAATTTTTTCATACCTTCAAAACACATAGTTGAGCAACATTGTTACGTAGCCCAAAGCTCTGGAACTCTATAGTTTCTTGATGCAAAAGGGAAAATCTGTAATCAGAAGATTTTCAACTGACACGCAGTGAGAAGCAAGAACACTACAGAAAATATGAAAAATAAATATTCCAGTGAACGAAATAAAGAACTGTAAATGTCCCTTCGAGAACATCTGATGAAATTGGAATGAAGAAAGGCATGTAAATGTGCTGAATTACTATACATACAGATATAGACAGTAAGAGGTAGCCTAATCAAAAAATGGAATCCCATTTGCAACAAATCTAAATGTCCAGTATGCTTATAATAGAGAAACTTTTCAATTCTGACATTGCGAGCCCAAGTAACATCGCTCATAAAGTCATACATATCAGCAGAGTTACAAGGTACTGGGTCATTTTCAAAAATTCAGGAGCTCATTCATCAATTCTGTGATCTAATAAATCAACAACTACAATTCAAAGATATCAGGATGAGAGACCTTACAGTTTGTCGATCCAAAATACAGCGCATCCATCATTTGCTTCACCGGTTCTAGCCTACAAAAGATTGCCACTAAGTTTTCTTGATGTAGAACAAATAGTCCATAAGTAGATTATTGGCTACCAACTTAACGCAAAATATTTCAAACTCACCTTGTAAACACCTTTGTAGCCATAATTTTGGAAAAGTTCATCTAAATCATTAAAACGGTCAACCTCCTGCAAATATATAGTTCCACTGACATGAGTAAAAAATCATTCTTAGCACCTATAAAATGTGGTTAAAAGAGATTTGATGAACAGTAAGACCTAAAAAACAAGGGAACTTAAAAGTTTGAAACAATATCATTTATTTTAGTGACTGAGAATAAGAATGGGACACTAGATGTCCCTCCCCTGAAACAGCAACTGACCGTTCCTAATTTCTCACATCTTCTATTTGGTGCACAAAGTATTGGCCATAAGTTGGAAAGCAAACTCAGGCTGTTTTTATTTGTATTTTATGACTTCAGAGCACCGAAAGGCCTAGAGTAAACCTTAAGAAACATTTAATAAAGTGGGCTATTAGCTTGTTAAGTCCCTAAACTTTGGTTATCTAGTAAAAAAATTATGGTAAAATATACAAATAAAAACGACAGTAGAGTAGGACTGCATCTCATTACTGTAGGCGAAATCTATTTGTTGTTTCTTATTATGTTATGTTTCTCTTATTTCCATAAGCAACTATAGCATATGCAAAAGAAAAACAACAAAAGTCATCAAAGGGTAACTAAAATTCGTTTAAATTTTGTAGGAGAATATGAAATTTTAATGACCAATGATATAACTGTGCCCTCAAATGAAATTAAGACACGCATGAGAAGGACAGGAATGAGAATTGACCTGTTTAAAAGGAAGGACAAAGAGGATAAAAACTCATAATGTGACAGTAGTATACGGACTTCATCTTATATCTTAAAAGTTAAAACATAACAAATAAATTGGAGGTCTAACAAATTACCTGCAAACATAAGATGCCTGCATTATAAAATTTAATTGCATTACATATAAGCTCTTTCCGGAAACTCCAATCCAAGAATTTGGAAGGCACTCTATGATACAAATCTGGATGCTTCAATGCATTTTCCACTCCTAGTATGTTATATGAAGCAACCATAAACGTATCTGAAATAAAGGCAATAAATTGTTAAGTATGCAATGGCAATAATACCCGCACAAAGGGAAACACCACTTATTTTCCTTCCTTTCCTTCAGTTCTTTAACGGAAAATGGGACCCGAAGAATGTTACCCTCAAGTTCCTTTTGAAAATTAAGGACTGTCAACTAATGAAAGGACCTAGGTACCAGAATCTAAACTGTGAACAAATTCCAAGTTCTTTTAGAGTTATCAAAACAAATATTGAACTAGATTAAGTTGCAGCTCTCAAAATATGTACGAAGATTGAAGGACATCAAAAACAGGTAAATACCCTAATACCTCCAACTAAGGTATTCCAACTTCAAAAGCCGGGTTAAAAGAAAGATTCACGGAATGCAACTATCCAGAAAATTAAGCATGGGAGAATAAATTGACTTCAATAACGAGCATAAAACACGAAGTCCCCTTCAACTGTAGAACATTATGGCATGGCAGCCATCGTCCAACAAAAGCCTTACAATTAATTCTAGAGTAAACACTGGCACTTAGAGAAAATTCTCATAGAACTGATTAAAATTCGTTACCTATAAATCTTGAGCAATCACGAGCAGAGTAAACCCATCGACGATGACCATCCGTCTGACTCGACCTCCTCTTCCCGTGTTTCCGTGAAGTTCGAGAGGGAGAACGAATTGTCTTTAACCTATTCGATGCGGCAAGCTTTTGAGGGTCGCTAGATTTAGGGACTGCGGTTTCTGAACTGACTGCTAATCTCCGCCTCTTCTTCCGGTGATCGTTGGTAGCCGCGTTTGTCGAAGGTTTGCGCTTATACTTGTCTGTTTTGGCGGGAATGCCGATGAGAGACGACGTTTCATCGAGGATTTTTTCGATCATCGTAAATCGTAGTTAGCCTTTGCCCTCCGTGGGTTTTTGTACGGATGATCCTTCTCCCGCCGAATCGAAAAAATGACCCACTTTTCGTTTCTCATCTGAATGCGTTAGCACCGTACGATCCGAATGCGTTGGCACTCGCTACTTGATACTCCATACTCGACACACTCCCTCCCAATACAAGCTAGCCAAAAAAGTAATAAGGCACTACTTGATTCCTTGTACTCCATGCGTATTACCATTTTGCTTGTTATTTAATCTTCAGCTCCATTCCATTTGAGAAGAAAAAGTTTACTATTATGCTCTCGTAACTTTTTCCTCCTCAACTCTGATTCATCATGCTTCGTCTCTGATACTCGAACAAGGTAATAATCTTTGTGAAACATATGTATGGATGTTAGTAGTTGGTCGATACTTGATTTTAGTTGAAGTATACTCATATTGTTCTTTTTTTTTTTTTTTTTGTATCATTGTGGAGTTCGAAATAAAATCTACATTTTGTTTTGTTGCCTTTCCTTTCGGTATGAAGAATTAGGGTTTAGATGTTAACAAACATAGACCATAGGATTATGTTTACGAACACCGACCGTAGTATCAAGCATCAATGTCAAGTATATGATGTCGTGTAACAAGTATACGAGGGTCGAGTACACGTGTTAGAGTGTTGTGAGGAATATCGAGTATTGAGTATGTCTTGGCATCGTGTAGCAAGTCAAGCGAGGAGCGATGATAAATAGTTATAATTAGCCACATATGAATGAATTATCGGTGATAAACGTAAAGTGAGTCATTTTTTATTAGGCTCCCGAAAGGTGGCAATTATAATTAGGGCATTTTCAAATATATAGCGTAATTAACCAAAATATTTACAAAATATAGGAAACTTTCAAACTCTATCAAAGATAGACATCAATAGATTTATATTAGTGTTTATCGGTGCATTTAATTATCAATGTCTATTGTTGATAGAATTTGGTATTTTGTTATATTTTGTAAATATTTTCAGCAGATTTGTCATTTTCAATAATTTTCCTTTATAGTTTTTGTAAGTTTGTTTTAATATCACCGATATGTTTTCATTGATTTTTTTTTTTTTTTGTAAGTTTGTTTAAAATTCATGTTGTTTTAAAACTTGAAGAATATTTTATAATTTTTTAAAATTTAAAAAAAAAAGATAAAGTTGAATATTTTGGAGAAAACAAATAAAAATTTACAAAAGCAGAAAACTAATAGATAAATAATATTAAAAGTTTCAAATAGCTAATATATAAGCAAATTAAAAGTTGGTATTGGTGCACAAATTGGGTAATTAATAATACGAAGAAATACAAACAAAATATTTATAGTTTTTTAACAATTATTTTTATATTTTATTCGAGCAAAAAGGCATGCGACGGTATGATCAATTGTCCGCAACTCTTGCATTACAAACGCACTTTAGACTCCCTCTTAAGTATATAAAGAAGTCTTAAGCTCACTCACAAGAGTATATATGCAACTTAACTTGAACATTCTTTCACCCTGCCCTACTCTTAATCACTCTCTCCACAACACAGCAACCTCATACTACAACTTTCATTCAATTAAATTGTAATATTTTTCAATTCACTTTCATATATACACAAAGCACCAGCTGCATATATACACACACATGGAAGCTGCTTCATGAATAACTTCATTACACAAAAAGTATTGAAAATTGAAGTATTTTTATATAAAAGCGTTGCACAACATGAAAGAAAGTCCTTGGCATCCATCGTAACAAACTGCACAACATTTTGCCAGTAAAAAAATCAGCCAAACACACTTCAGTTACAGTGGTTTTCCTCTTAAGGTTACACCAAAAGATGTTAAATTTGCTAAGACTTGATGTGTCATGATTCATTGGGTTTTGTTTTTTTTGTTTATATGAGTTTTACTTGTTATCTTAATGGACAGCGTTGGTAAATTCTCACCTAACCTCTCATCATTGCGTTCTCTGTTCTGTCTTTTCAAATCTTTCTCATTCTTAAGTTGGACATGCATTTCTTCTCAACTCACTTGTGGTTGACTGCTCTTCTTGATCAATAAGAAAGCTAAGTAAAAGCATTATTCAGAGAAGTTCTTTTATACTTTTGCCTCTATTCAAAACTTAGTTGCATGATTTAAGCCTACTCTAAGCCCTCCTTATAAGGTTGGACGGTAAAAAGCTCGTCTCGATCGAGGTGGGGTTTTGGGCTTTTAGTCCCCAAAATAAATTTACATAGAAAGTATTCATACCATCTCTACAGAGGCCAAAGACACCCACATCCAAAATCTAACCCTTCTTTTGAGTACAGTACAAGTGTCGAGTGTGGCGAATGGTTAAATTTACGAAAAAATGTTAACAACCACAAGGAAGGATGCATGGAGGAGTTAGAAAGAGAGGGGCATATAATAATGTGAGGAGAAAAGGAAAAAAAGAAGCAGCACCACACAAGAGCTCCCTGAAAGCTCAACAAGAAGGGGACCAGACAATTTATAAACACAAAACCAATAGTGTTAATATATTTGGAAAGAAGGGGGTATTGAATTATTGAAACTCAAAGGCAAAAGAAAACAAAGGAGGAGTCATTTTCAAATTCAAAAACAAGCAACAAGAGAGATAAGAGAGATTTGTGAAGTTTTTGGTATTTTGTTTATGCATGGAATCCCATGTAATAGACATCCAACCAATGAAATGTGAGGGAATAGGATGGAGTTGAAAAGTTTAGCCAATCAAAGCATAGAGATATCAATTTGGTAGGTCCCCAAAAGCGCAACATCCCCTCGTGACCATCAACTCACTACTCATTAATCAACTAAAACACAACCCTTTTTTTTTTTTTTTTTGTTTTAATGCTTTTTTTAAAAAATAATATTATGATGAAATCAAACCATGACAAAGAAATTATGAGAAACTATTTTAATTTTAAAAAAAAAATATCAAATTAGTTTATTTGACAAATTACAAGGTTCTACCTACATTACTTAAGGAAGAAAGAGCGTTAATGAAATATAAGTAAGGACAATTATATCCCTCTTTGTATACAAGAGCTTTCGAGAAAAACCAATTTAAAATTGTTATATGTAATGCATGCTTGAGATAAGTGGTTTTGAAATTGGTAAAATTGTTTTTGCTTTTTTTAATAATATAAAATTAACTCTTAAACCCTTTTTGTCCGATGTTTTATGTTTCCTAACCATACACTTGCATTTGACTACAAACACAACAAAACCTCCACCCATGACCATAGTACTTCATGTCGATCGACCATTCTTGGGTATAAAATCTCCCTGCTTTTGCTTTTAAAACCATTCTAAAAGCTTCATATCTACCATAAAATTATTTCATTTTCAAACTAACTTGAGATCTTTTTTACCTCTAACAAAGTTTCTGACTAATACATATCACACACAAATACATGAGAATGATTTGATGGGGTCACTACAATGTGGTTAATATAGTTTTCTAGTGTTTGATGAATGAGAGAGATAATTTAAGTTTATAAAACTTAGTAGTTATTAAAAAAAAAAACCATTTTTAGTTAAAATCAATATTAGACCAAAACTATTTGAAAAGTAACAACTTACCCTCTCAACTTTAACTTTTAATGGTATCATTCTAATTTCTAATACTTCAAAATAGTGGCAATTTTGTCTTTTCTCCCATTTTTGCTATGAAGTCAGTGTATTTTTTTTTAACCTAAAAGCAAAAGAAACCTTTGCTTAAAAAATGGAGAAAGAAAATGTGAAGTTGACAGAACTTTTAATAGAATGACTAATTCACTGTTGTTTTTAAAGTACCATAGCCAAATTGAATAATGATAAAACCTTTAGAAAAATGTTTAGACCATCATCAACTTAAAGTCAGTGGTTTGAGCTATTAATCTACAATTCAAAGATTATATAACTCCGATTGAAATAGTATGCATGTACCCCAAACTTACATTGATATAACTTATTAGTGCCTTACATTATTGATTATAAAGTTCATAGCAAGTCTACTGGCAATCTCAGTCTTTTTGCCCACAAAATGGATCTCTCTCAGTCTCAAAAGACCCTACAGTTCCAATAATTGCCAAACCCCACTTGGGCTATTCCAATTCCTTTCTTCAATTTTTTGGCCTCACCCCTTCAAAAACAACTCCTTTCCTCCATCATCATTCCCTTTTTCTTCTCCCAAGCCCCTCTCTCTCCCATTTTCAAATTTCCATATGCTAAACAACTCGACAGAGACGACGACTACGACAACGGCCATGACAGGAGGACGAACAGCTCGTGTTTGCGACAGCTGTTTATGCAAAAGAGCTCGTTGGTTTTGTGCAGCCGACGATGCTTTCCTTTGCCAATCCTGCGACGTCTCAGTCCACTCAGCCAATCAACTCGCGAGACGACACGACAGAATTCGGTTAGAGACGTCGTCGTTTAACTCCACTACCGATCATCTCCCTCCAACTCCATGGCTTAAAGGCTTCACTCGTAAAGCAAGAACTCCACGTTCAAACAACAACAAAATTTCTTCAAGTAAAGCCTCTGTTTTTTCTATTGTTCCTGAAATCGGTAACGATAATGAATTAGGATTCTCAATCGATGAAAACGACGACGAACACCACCAATTTCTTGGCCATCAACAAGAAGTCCCTGTTTTTGACCCATTATTTGATGACCAAAAATTGTTGTTAACTCATGAATTGGAGGATTTTGGTGATGGGTTTTTGCCATCGGAGGTGGATCTTGCGGAATTTGTAGCGGATGTGGAGAATTTATTGGGAAAAGAAGAAGAAGAAGAACAACAACAACAACATGATGGAAATACAATTATTGTTAAGGTGAAAGATGAAGAATTAGTACAAGATTGTATCAACAAGAACAATAATCATAATGGGTTTTGGATGGATTGGGATTTCAAAGAGGAAATTGAAGAAGAAGAAGAAGATGAAGAAGAATTGAAAATTAAGAACAAGAAGAATATTATTTCATTAAGGTTGAATTATGATGCGGTTATTACAGCTTGGGATGCTCAATCTTCACCATACACTACCGGAAATCGCCCTCAATTCGACCTTGATGATTGTTTGGTAATTTTTAAATTATATAATCTTCTTTAATTTAATTTTGTTCTTATAATTCATGCTAAAATTCATATATGAATGTGATTGAGAAGAAATTATAGGTTTTTTTTTTAAAATATTAATACATGGGAAAGTTTTTTTTTGGACGTCATCATATGTCATAATATGAGAAGAAAACAAAAGTATTTCTGACAGTAGGGCAAAATTAGACCACTTTTTCTAGTTTCTTCTTCTTTCATACCAATGGTTTGGCTTAAAATGTTGATTTTGCTTTTTAACCTATAAATTTAGTGTGTTTTGGGTTTAGTAATAATTCATTATATATGTAATCTAAATTAAAACAAAGCTAGAAATAATATGTACATAAAATAAAAAGAAGGCTAGAAATAACTCTTATCAAGACAAGTATAGAATTAAGAGTACTGAGTAGAAAAAGCTCAACATTCCCTAAGGTCAAATGCTTAACAAAACAGTCATCGAAAGAGTAGTCTTACCTATTTGACATATTGTGTGTATGATTGTTGTTATTAACTGAGAAGAAATTGGTGATATTTTGCAGGAGGAATGGAGTGGAATATGCAGTAAAGGAGGAAGAAATGTTGCAGTTGATGATCAAGAATGGAGAAGGAATTATAATGGTATAATTAGTAATGGGGAAAGAGAAGCAAGAGTTTCAAGATATAGAGAAAAGAGAAGGACAAGATTATTTTCGAAGAAAATAAGGTACCAAGTTAGAAAACTCAACGCTGAGAAGAGACCAAGAATGAAAGGCCGTTTTGTCAAGAGAACAACAACAACGTAACAACACCCATTAACCCTTTTTAATTTAATTAATTCTTCAAACCCTATACCCTAAACCTAAACCCCACCTCATAATTAATCTTATAATTATATATAATGTATTACTAATTAGTGTTATATGTATTATTATCTATCTATCTATCTATATGTCTCGAAGCTTCGTTGATTCGGTTCCTGCAAAAGTTTTGGAAGCTTTCATTTTTAGGGTAATAATAACGATGATATATGTTTTTGTATACAGTACTTGAAGTACTTAATGAAAGGTGAAGAAGCAGTCAGCAGTTTGATTTTGTAACAATATTAACGTCCTCTTTTTGAAAGAATAGAATGTGTACTATTTATCAACTTTTGCTTTGTTTTTTAGCTACAAAAAGTAAGTTTTTAATTCTGGTAATCGTTTTGTTTTCAACTTTCATCTCCAATTTTTCTCATTTGTTATATGTATTCCACCACTGATTTTAAAATTCCAAACCCAAATCAATTTAAAAAAAAAAAAAAAAACGCTGTCTTCAAGAGAGGAAATAATCTTAATTTTCGAAAACAAAAACAAAAGACGAAATAATTACCAAACACAACTTAAAACTATGTTTCTGGCTTTTAATTTTTAGTTTGATTTTTTTAAAATGATAGTGAAAATTAGATAATAAAAGAGTAATTTTCAAAAACAGCAAAATATTGAAATTATTTACAAAATATAAATGTAAAATTTTCAAATAAACTCTAGAGTGTTGGATGAATTTTATTGTATTTTGTAAATAGTTTCATTTTTTTTTTATCATTTATGATAATTCTCGGTAATAAAATCAGAAATTGAGAGGTGGGAAAGAATAGTTATAATCTTAATTAATTTTGAAAAACAGAAAACTATATAATAAACCAAATCTAAACCAAGTTAATATTTAAAAAGATGTCTAACCATAACCCTAACCCTAACCCTAATGCAGCTTTCAATTGAGTTTCTCCACTTTGTAAAAGATCCTCTTTTTTTTAGTAGTCAGTAGTGTAATTGCTATGCAGCATTGTCTCTATAGGGATTTAGATGAGAGTTTGATTCACAATTTTTTAAAAGTATAACGACAAGTACGTAGAGCAGTAGTACCGAATGAAATGTCCCTACTAAATTGATACTTTCTTAGCATTCTCGTCATATTTTAACTTCAATTTCAAATCCAAATCCATATAATTTAAAATGTATAACAATATTGTAAGTTTAAGTAAGAGTGGATTGTGTGTTCTCACCAAAAAAACGAAACAAAAAATAGAGAACATTCTAACGCTAGAAGGAGGGCTTGAACCTCCGACCTAGTGGTTAACAGCCACACGCTCTAACCAACTGAGCTATTCCAGCATCTTTGATTATTAAAGATAAATATAAAATATTAAAATAATTAATGAAATATCTAATAAAAGTTGTTTAGTGTTTGATTACTAAATTTCTCTTAGTATGAATCCAAAACCTCTTAATTCTCAATAAAGTAAGCTTAAAGATTTATGTTTTAATTATAAATAAAAATATCGATAATATTAAAAGTAGATAATAGAAAATACAAATTTAAATTTGACAATTGAAAATATAAAAGTTAAAATTAAATAAAAGATTTTGTTTGGTTTAATTTTGAAAAATAAGTAACTATAATATTTGAAAACCCACAAAAATAATTTTTAAACATTATCAAATTTTATATTAAACTCTTTCATTAAAAAAAAAAAAAAAAAATTCCTCCAACCAATCCAAATATGAGATAAAAAAAAGTGGCTTTTAAAATCCCAAATCAATTACTATTGTGAACGTGATTCATTGATTCAATAAATTCATTATTCATTCTTTCTTTGAAATACAAATACAAACAGTATACAAATTGACTAAACAACTTCACAAACCCTAAACCTAAACTAGAAAGAAAGAAAGAAAGAAAGAAAGAAAGAAAGAAAGAAAGAAAAAAACTCATTTTGGTTTTGTACAACATCAAAAGCCAAATTTGTGAGACCAAAATCATCCATCTATCTCTACACGTGCCCTTCCTACACTCCTCCATCTAGTCACGTCAGCATCCGACTCTGCCCAAACCCCAATGTTAGTTCCAACTCCACGTCACCACCCTGGCAACCCTCCACAGTCTCCACCGACAAGCACTCCGTATCGTCGCTCCCGCACTCTTTCTCCGGCCACTCACCACCCTTCCAATTATCCAGCTCAAACTTCACACACCGGGGCTCCGACACAATCCGGGTTTGATCATCAAATATGAACTCGGGTACCGCCACCACACCCGGCTCCTCCTTCGGCTTCAACTTGTTCGCCGTCCCAGAGCGTTTGAACCGCCGTCGCGTCTTGATCTTCCTAACCGCTGAAGCGGAGGCTGAGCCTTGCTGTTTGGAAACATGGCGGATATCACAGCCTTTTAAAGGTGGACCCATGTGCGACGCTGCCGTTTCAGAAGAAACCGGCAGAATCGGCGCGCCTTTCAAAACAGCTTCGACGGCATCCTGACAAAGCTGCCAGCTCCCTGACCACAACAATCCAGCCGACCCAAAAATGGGATTCACGATCCGGCCACACGCTTCGAATAGCAAAGATTTGAAAATAGCTGAAGAAGCCACAAAAGAAAAACCCACATAAGTACACAAAACAGAGGTGATCGAAAACAGAGTAGAAATGGGTAAAAAGAAACAAAACCTGGGCGGAGATGGTCGGGGCCGGCATTGATTAGGTTAACGAGGCCAGCTCGGCCGTAGAATTTGGCGAGGAAGAAAGTGGCGTTGGCTTGGGATTGAGGGGATTTGATCCATTGAAGACAGGGTCTGATGGAGCAGCTCTCGCTGCAGCCTTTACGAAGAACACGGCATCCATTACAGCTCATACGCATAGTGAAGGAGGAATTGGATAATTCAAAGAAGATGAAAATTGGAGAGAGAAGAAGATAGAAGAAGAGAAATGGGAAAAGAAAAGTGGGGAAGGAATCGACGGTGGGTTTTGTTTTTGTAATGATGGCCGCAAGTGGTTTTCCAAGAAAACGGGTAGTTTTCCAGTTTGGTCGTTCTCTGGTTTTTGGTAACCATTGGGGAAAGTTTTTGTTGACAAAATCTCATCTATTTCCATTTATTAATTGTTTGTATAGAAAAAGAAATGATGATTAAGATAAAAAAAGAGAGAGTCCAATATTTTACTTGATAACTGGTAAGTGATTGATGTGTGAATGAATATGAATGCTATAGGGTAATTTAAAATTGGATTAGAAAGGGAAAAGAAAACCGGATGGGGGGAGGAGTACAAAGGGCGCCCACAGTGTGTGAGAGTTTGGGAATTAAAAAAGAAAAGTGATTGAAACCGGAGGATGGGATTAAGTGGGAATTCAAATCCCGAAACCCACGCGCTTGCCTTTCCATGTTCCAATCAACTCGGACTTTTCTTTACTATCTACGGATTCCCACACACACACACACACATACTTTTATTATTTCTTTTTTAATTCCTTTATGTGGACCCTTTCCAACGGCGGCTATTCCTAACTTATCCCATCTCCGATTATTCGTGTATTTCTTTTAACTCTTCTGAATTTATCTTTCATTCTATAACATACTTACCCTATCAACTTTTTGTTTATCCTTATAATACAAAATCATGTAATCCCTTCTTCTTCAATTTATTCAATTCTCTGTTTTGATTATCAATTTCGTTTATATCAATTACAAAAACATGAATGTAGTCATCCGGGGCTTTACTTTCATATTGTCATCGGTAGAATACGTTTCGTGTGGGGGTTTAGCATGATCTTGATGAATGTTGTAATTTAACTAGAGTTGGTAATAGAAGTGAAATGGAGTTGAGAGGAACTCCACCATCCTCCTTCATTCTCATGGGGGAAGTCAACCCGTTCTCACTATTTGGAATCATTAAATGTAATGAGTTTATAATAATTTTTTTTATTGTACATTTTTTTTTTTAAATTTAAGTTCAAAAGTTTTTTTTACATAAACTGTATTTTATTTGTGAAAAAAGGAAAACAATAGACGCAAATGTAAAGTTATATATGTGTATATATATATGGTTGTCACTATTGACCATGTCTATCGTATATCAATTCATAATAGCAGAGATAGCTCGTAATGTTGTTTAAGAGTATGAATATATGGAGCCAAATATCTCACCATCTTTTACCCTTGAATTTAGGATTTGAGACAATAGGCAACCATGGTCAATAGTGGCAACCATGTGGGAGAAAATTTGGAAAAATGAGAGAGAGAGAAAAAATAGGAGAAAAGGGAGATAATAAGAAAAATAATTATTTCTTTTAATTTAATTAAAAGTTAATGGTTTTTTCAATAAAAGGTAAACTTTAGGACTAAAATTGCTTAAATATGACCTAAATAAATTTTTAGATATATATATATATATATATATATATATATATATATATATATATATATATATATAAATTCTCTTTTCACATTAAAATAATATAAAATAAAGAATTAATGGGTAATTGAAAAATATCACTAAAATAAAACGTCGTTACAAAATTTCAAATGCTAGGGAGAAAAGTGAGATCTGAAAGTTCAATTCCCTTCGAATATTATTCTTCAAAAGAAACTGTTGTTATCTCGATGTTTTAAGAATAAGATTAATAGGTTTGGTATAACACCCTACTAATCTATTTAAAAATTTAAATCAATATTAAAATGAATATCAAAAGACTCTAAAAAAAGTAAAATTTTGTTATCTTCAGATTGATGGGGGAGAATGTCCTCAAAAGGATAAAACTCAAAAGTTCAGCAACAAAATCAATTATAGTATCATTTTTCAATAGAAAAAAAAAAGAAAATAAGAAAATTTTCATAAATATAACAAACCACTGAAATATTTACGTCGTGTAACAAAGCTCTTGAAATTAGACATTTTTTAAATATTTTAGGTTTGGCCTTCAGTCTTTCTTATCTTCTTCGTTGCTATTTCTTTCTGTTGTCTTTCTTTTTTTCTTTTCTTTTCTCGCTACGATTTCTAAGCTGCGATTTCTTTCCATCGTCTTTCTTCTTTTCCTTTTTTTTTACGTCGATTATATTTGGTTACCATCTTCTCCTTTTTTTTTTACATCTAAATGATCGTATACAAAAAATAGTCAAATCTAAAGGATCGTATATAAAGAATCTTGAAAAAATTCGTTTAGATTGGACTCGTTTAGATTGGAGTAGTCAAATCTAAATGATTATGTAAAAAAAATAAACGATCGTGTAGACAAATATAAACGATTGTGTACCAAAAGAATAAAAAAAAAGCTACACGATCGTGTACTAAAGAATCTGAAAATAATATACGATTGTGTAAACAAATCTAAACGATCACGTACCAATTCATTTAGTCAAGTCTAAACGATCGTTTACCAAATTATGAAGAAAAAAAACATCGTTTAGGATCATGTAACAAGATCTAAACGATTGTATCACTAAATTAAAAGATATAATTGAAAAATAAATCATTTAGATTTTGCTGTCCAAATCTAAATGATCGGGTACCAAATATATTAGATGCGTTGTTAAGGTGTGGTTGACTAGACATTTTTTGTATTTTTTATTATGGACCTTTTCCATTTTCGAAATTATTTTATAAAGTGTAAATATTTTGACGTTTTGTTATATTTTTGAAAAGACGCCTAAAAAAAATATCTATTATAATTGTTAGAACATAGAATTCAAAAGTTTGAAAAAGACATTAAATTTTTTTTAAAGGGTATGAACTTTTTGAAAAGTGTTATATTACTATACATATTCATGATTAACTTAGCTATTAATGGTTTGCTAAATTGATGTCCATTGAAAACCGAAAGCGACGTATGTTTCTTTCTTTGAAATCGGAGATTCAAATCTCCGTATCTACAAGTAACTATTCATTCAATATATTATTATTCGTTTTCTACACTATCATCGAACTTGATCCAACAAGGGCCAAAAGAATCTAACACAAACGCTTACTTCATTCATAAATATCATATTTAAATACAAAACACAAGACTTCTACCGACAATCAAATACAATCATTCTATTCTCGATGGATGACCTTTACAAATTTGAACTCGGCCCGAACGGAGAGTTAACTCAGTGAGACAACTCGTTGGTTGTTGTGCAAAAGGAAGGTACCAAAGAAAAGAGAGGCCATGTGCAAATGAAATTAAAAAAAAAAAAACCTCCATCCATCAACCAATTTATTGCATCCTAATTATTTCCAATCATTTCAGTTACCAAGAAAGAAATATTAAAGCTGACTTCCAAACTCAAATTTTTTCAAACTTTTTTTTTTTTCTGAAACAAAGGAAAAGGAAATCATAATTCAAACCTACTTCCTCTTTGTTTAAGAGAAAAATAATGTTATCGTTTTAGTTCAATAATTATAATTATTGACCAAGGAAATTAGTTTGGAATAATCGTCTAAACTACTTATTACTTATATTTAAATCAAAGTTAAAATTCCAATGGTTAAATTATAACTTTAATTTGATTGACGGTTTTTAAGTTGTATCTAATTTTTACCGATATTTAGAAACCAATACGTTATAAAAACTTAAAAAGATATTGAAATTTAACTAAGAATTCAATCATTTCACTCCTGAAATAAACATAAGAAAATTGGATAATAAAATTATACAAACTTAATTTTGAAAAAAAAAATACCGATTATACCAAACAATTCTGAACTTTTTGTTCCATGTGTATTGGATCTATAACTTTAAAAGTTTATTCTATTGGATCATTATCATTTTTCCTATAGATCCATTAAATTCTTTTAGCGTTTGGACAATTTTTTCGTTTACAATAGGTGAAATGGGGATTAATAATATTTGATAACTATGTAGTTTTTAAAACTTAAAACTATAAATACTATTACCATGGTTTTTTTTTTTTTTTTACATGCATGTATGATTTCAAAATTAAATCCAAAAATTAAAATTGAGAAAAAAGTAATATTAAAAACTTATTATTTTTAGAAATTGCCAAAAAGAATTTGGCATGAATAACAAAATCCATTAGAAACCAAGTAGTAAATAAGATTTTTTTATCCATCAACCTAACTCTTCTAAATTATGTAAGTTGCAATAGCTCCCTAAAAAGATTGGAAGGAGTCAAGGCCATTTAATTTGAAAGTAAAAGATCAAATTTCCACATTCAAAGTGATGGGAAATTGTTCCTATCATCATTATCATCACTATCACTACCTAAACACAAAGAAGAAGAAAAGGAGAATCGTTCTCATAAAGCTCTCCACTTTTCTTTATGATATCTCATTTTTGCAGTAGAAAAATGGCCACCAAGGCTCCCACCATTTGTAGCCAATAAAATACAAAACCATTCATGCGTGAGCATATTTTCTAGTTATAGATAAGATATATAAAATATATATATATTGTACTCGTACGGTCTCACTATTTCCCCATTTCTCTCCTACACCCTCATTTTCTTCTAATTCATGAAAGTGACCCCCTAATTATACTGATATTAGAGTTGAGAGGACATATATAAGAAAACAACAAAGACAGACAATGGAAAAAGGCTTAATCTTTGCCTTTCTCTACATTATTTCCTCTGATTAGATATAGTCCAAAACATCATTAGTCACCTTAATTACAGAGATATCTCCTTTGAGATGATTTGATGAACAACAACAATAACAAAAGGACTCGATAAGAACAAACCCCATCATGCCATTTCATCGACTCTTCTATGTACAACTTTACACACTAATGAAAAAGATGAAAAGAAAAAAAACATCAGTTTTAGTTTCAAATTCAATTTCTCTGTCATAAATCTCCTCCCACTTCAAAAAAAAACTTAGGCTATGGCTACCTCCTCCTCCTCCTTCCCGTTTGGTTATATATATGTGGTCTCTAAGCCACAGCAGAAATGCTGCAGTTTCGGGCATCGCGGTTGAGACAGTCGAATCCTTCAATTCGTACTGCTGCTGGTCGATGCCCGAATTTTGTTCGGGCGCATCCTCCTTTACGAGTTGATGGAGATGGTGGCCCTTCGCATGGTTGGTAGATAGTGTTGTTACCATTGCCAAATTGCTCATCTTGAACTAAAGGGTTGGAAGCTCTACTTGGTGGAGACCCCCAAAAGAATGGTGGAGAAGTTGCTAACTGGTGGCTAAAATTTTCACCATAACTTTCCTATGATATAAACACAACCCACTGTAAGATTATAGGCACGTGGTAGCTCTTCAATTTCATACACAAGAGAAATAAGTCATCAACGAAGATTAAAAATCAAGGTCTCAGTGAGCGAGAGATATGGTAATTAATAACCTTAGTGAGGATCATATCTAGAAACTCAGCTCCTGCTCTTGAATTTCCAGTATTGGGATGGCTGTACGGAAGCAAATTCATCACATATCAGAAGTTAATTCGAAGAGATTCAAGTTCAAATCTACAAAATTGAAAGCAGAAAGTTGCTGATTAAGGCAACAAGAAGCTTAAATTGAGATTAACGAACCTGACGGGCCATCTATAAGCTGTGATGGGATCATTATCAGGAAGGGTTTGAAAAACCAAACGACGTGGCTTTGGACAAACCACAGATTCCATCCTCATCTCTTGGCAGGCAGCCATGGCGTTCTGCTCATAAACCCACCTGCTCATTCTCTCTGATATTTCCTCCTTACAAATTTAAAGATCTAAAACAAACAAACAGACAAACAAACAAACACCTTTCAGGCAACTTAGATTATTCAGCCAAGTAGAAAGAAAAAACGATTTTAAACTCTGTTTACGTGTAAATCAAGAGTTCCTTTTCTCTCTTAACAGATTTGAGAAAGACGTGGATATGTACAACACAAAGCTCAAAGAGGGCCCCTCCTCTCCAGCAACAAAAACAACAACCGGATAATAGTTCGAGAAGAGGGCTAAAAATTGAGGAAAACCAAAAAAAAAAAGGGTAGAAAATTAAAAAATTATCTCCATCAGTCCTCCCCTAGTCAAATTAACATTCGAAGCATAGTTTCAAGTCTATTATCTTCCATTACCAATCAGACCCACAAAAAAGGAACACAAAATTCCGCCGAAAAGAAGAAACCCAACCCCCAGAAAGATTCCCATCAACAAAAATGTAGCTAAAAGAAATAGAGAACGAACAGAAACAGAGAGAGGGGGAGAGGAGAGACCTGAAATGGGGAGCTCCTCCGCAGAAAGGAGGGTTCAGAAGGAGGGAAAAGGAGAGAAAGAGAGAAGCAGAGAAATTAGAGTTCGAGTGGGTTTAGAGAGAGAGAGAGTTGAAGAGAAATGGAGAAAGAGGGGAAAGAGCGGAGTTTGAGTTCACTATTCATAGGACGGAGATGAAGATGATGGGTAGGTTGGGAATTGGAGAGGAGCAATTCTAAGCTGGGCTAACGACCATCGGATAATGCAATTCTCAACCGTTGATTTTCTATTCCATCTACGTGGTTAGATCTGCAGCTGTTAATTGAGTTCTGTGGGCTTTTAGAAGGGAAGATTTTTTGGCCACATGATTCCGGATGCCACGCGATTATTAATTTTAATTTGTAGATCTATAAACGTTATTTAAAAATAAAAAGAAAAGGAAAAAAAAAAAAAAAAAAAACACAAACACATGCTTTTCTTTTCTTTTCTTTTCTTTTCTTTTCTTTTCTTTTCTTTTTCTCTTTTTATTAAAAGCAAAAAAAATTAAAAGTCCTTTTACAAAAATTCTAACGCTAAGTTAGAATAAAACTGATGCAGTGATTTCTTTCCTTTTTTTTCTTCTTTTTTTTGATAATAACCGATGGAGTGATGACGTTCCAAGTTGCTCTTTCTATCTCTCCTCAAATTCATTTTTTAACACTCGAGAGAATTCATTTTATTAAAAATATAATATATTATAAACAAATTCTAACAGAACATAAGAATCTATTTCTATCGACATCTATCTACGATAGTTGTTGTGAGATTTTGAAACGCAAGGTTACAAGTTGAAACTCGTATCTTGAGAGATCAAACCCTAGTGTGCCAACAAAAATGTCAAAGTCAGTTGATCTTTAACTCAAAGAAGATATACGCACAATTTGTCCATTATAAAAATAGTAATGTTTTTATCACCAATGGTATCATTGATAGAATTCTATCAATTTATGTCGATAAACTTTTGTCACGTTTTATTAGTGATAGATTTCCACTATAAAGATGTAGAAAATTTTGTACTAACTTATAAATAGTTTCTCTTATTTTTCTATATTTAAAAAGCTTCCATTGTTATTATTTATATTTATATGTATAATTAATAAATTAGGTTTGTTTTGGACTTCCAACTAATTTTAGCCACTCTACTTTCAAATATTTTAAAATTTAGTTGTAGTTTCAATCAATATCGAAGTTAGTTATTTGGAGTGTGTTATTGCTGGGTGAATTCAATGACAAAGTTAGGTTGAGTTGAAGTTTATGGCTTGGTTGGAATTGCCAAACAAAAAAACTCAAATTAGTTTTATATTTTGTCAAATACAATTCAATGCATAAATTAGTATCAAAGTCGAATTTATGTCGGGTTGAGCATGATTTGCTTACATAACTTTATTTTGAAAGTTGGCTTTCGTACTTGTACAAGCTTCTCTCGACGCATTTGTCAAGTTTCATCTGTGTCAAAGTTGTTGCTTCGACCTACGACTGTTTCTCCGCATCTCTTTATTTCTTATAGAAATCAACCTCTTATTGTCCAAAAACCCTTAGGGTGGTTGTTTTCATCCCTTAACAAATAAGTGGGTCGATAAGTATTATGTGTTTGAGTCCAACACAACGTCCAACCAAATCATCTATACCTACGTTTGTTTTATTTATTTTTTTTTTTAATATAGATATTACGATTGAACTTATCATTTTAACTAGATTTTCTAAAAAGCAACTTAGATTGAAGGAAAAAAAAATCTCTAACTTCAAAGTCAATAGTATAAGTTTTGTATTAGTTACTTTATACTTATTGTATTATGTCTAATTAATTGACAAGTTAAATTTAATATATATATATATATATATACACATGTATGGATAAGTCAGTAAAAGAAACCAAAATTTTTTAAAAAAAATCATCTCCCTCTTTCCTTTTTAGTTTTTCAATTATTTTATTTCTAAAACTGACTAGAAAGTCGATTATATAAATTAAACCGGTACGTAATTTATGCTAATTACTTTCATCTTATAACTTATTAAATATTATTTTAAAGGTAGATTTCATAATCGTACAAAGAAAAACCTTAAGAACAAGATCATAGACAATGAATCTAAAGTTTAAAAAAGAAAAATTCATATGACAAAGAGATTATAAAATTTGGGTGAATATAAATATCTTATTCGTGCATGATTAGTTGGATGAACGTGCAAATATTTTAAAGAAAGATAAGAGGTGAGAAAATCAAGACGCTACGAAATTAATATGATTGGGTTTAAGAGATGGATTTGAATATTCATTAATAAGTCAAAGTTATTATACTAAGAGATTCTATTTGTCTGTTTGTATTTAAAATAATTAAGCCCAAACCATGGACATGGAAACAAAAGGTGACCATACTTGTCTCATCTTTCTACCTTTTTTTTTCTTTCACCTCCTAATAATCCGCCCATTTTTAATTTGTCTTTATCTTCTTGGCATTATGTGTAAATATTAAAAAAAAAAAGTACTTTAAACAAAAATCACTTTGAAGGAAATCTACAAAATAGAGATAAATGGGCTTTGGTGGGTTGTGTTGTATTTCTTGGACAAGTTAATGGGCTTTTGGGTCTTTAGATCCAACACATCTATTTGGACCCATAGGCCCATTACTTCCAAGTTTTTATTTCGGCCCAAATTCCAAGATTTTTATTACAATCAAAATAAATGGTTGAAATATGTTAAAAAGAGATAATCGAACAAATTGTAGATAACAACTCGAAAAATGATAAAAGGTGGAAAAGAAAAATAAGAAAAATAGCAAAATCGTTGTTATTTTTTTATCCAACGCAATTTTCTTATAATCAAAATTGATTTTGGAGGGTTAAAAAGAAAACATTTTTCGAGGATGGTTTTGAAAATAAAAGTTATTTTAATAAGTTTAATATCACTCTAAGTGAAGAAAAATAATTCATCAAACAAATATCTTCACTTAAATTTTTGTTTTTTTTTTTTTAAACAAAATTTGTCTTTACAAACCTAAAAAAAAGAAAGAAAAAAAGCATCCAATAAAACATAACATGAGATAGTAAGAAAAATTAATTTAATATTAAAGAAAAAAAAATGAAGTGAAATATATTAATCATAATGAGTCAATGAGCTGAAAGTAATTTCATAAAATAATATGATAATTATTACAATAACATGATTGATTATCAAATCCTTATTAAAAACTTGGCCATTTTTATTATATTGTCCCCTTCTATTAAAGTTGAAATAACTAAATAATTTAATCTACTTGAACTATGCATACATTAACTTTTTTTTTTCTTTTTCTTTTACATCAAATTTAAAAGAAATCCTAAAATCAAAAGTTAAAGTAAATAAATAAAAGAAAAAAAAAAAAAAAAAAAGCAAAAACTAAAGCTACATTGTCTTTTCAATTTGTCCCCATCTTCTTTGCTCACATGTGCTTGGCTGCCTTTTCTTTATCCCTTCTTGCTTCACTTTCCCCTCGAACGTATGTGTTAAATTGTAAATTTGATCTTTACCCTTCTTGCTTTATTGCTTGAATTTTGTATTTCCATGCATGCACGCATTCAAAGATATATTCACTTTCCCTTCCATAGCTGACTCACTAAAGCAACAAAATTATCAAGTTTTTTTTGGTGGGGTGAACTTGATAAAATTAAGAGAAATTAACTTAGCTTGAAAGAGCTTTTTATTGTTTTTTATAGTTTGATTGATGACAATCATACTCAATGAGCTGGGAAGAAAAGAGGTGTTGAATCTCTATAAAGTTTCCCATCCGAAATCCTAACTTTGCTCAACTTTGCCTCACACCAATGGAGTTGTTGTTCGCTTAAGTCTGCGGTTCTTAAAACCCTAGAAACCACTTTTAGGTCTATAAGAGCCATTAATATCTCCATCTCTTCCTCAACGCTTAGCTTCCTCTTTCTCAAACACTTCCCTGCACGACGAAGGTCTTTAAGCTTCATCTTTTTCTGAAAAAGAAAAAGAAGCACCGTATGTGTGAGAGATTAATTATATACAACTTAGACCGAACATTTAATTCAATCATTACGCTTTGATCGTAAGTTAATATATAAATCTAAAAGTTTGAATGTATATATATAATGACTTACTTTTTGGTTAACTTTCTTGATGAGTTGGAGGAGGGTTGGATCAACAGAAGGTCTTTTCTTTCTCTTGAAAAATGAAGCAACAATCTGGCAAGGTTTCTCTTTATCAGCTTTGAGGAAATTCATGTATGTTCTTATTCCATCTTCCATTATCATTAAAAAAGATGGTGAGGATATTCTTGAACCATATCCACCTCCTTCTTCCTTTATTTCTTCTTCATCTTCACAATTATTAAAACTTCAAATTAATTAAATAATCTCCATATGCAAACCAAAAACACATTAATTGAAAAGAAGAGTAATTAAACACATATGTGTCCATATCCTTACCTTTACAACTAAATTTAAAATTGATTAAAAATACATAGAAAACTAAAATTACTCAATAAAAGTGTATAAACTAAAATGATATTTAAAAAAAAAAATTAATAGACTTACAAATTTAAATTATATATAAACAAAATCAACTAGTGAGAAAGCAATTTGAGTACATAAAACGTGTTTTTGGATTAAAAAAAGCATTTTAATTAGCTACTTTTGATATAGAATAATTATTATATTGTTAAAAGAAAATATTACCTTTTTGTGTAAAGTAAAATTTCTACAACTATTTTTTTATTATTACATATTTCTAAAACTAACTTTTAATTTATCACCTAAAATAAAGTTTACCATAAAAAAAATGTCATACCCCACACCCACTCTAACTTAAGACGTGACATGCCGACAATACATAGATTCTAATCGTATGAAATTTCATCGTTAAAATTCAAAAATATATTTTAAAAAACGAGCTTAAGCAAACAAAAAAGAAATGAAAACTTGTTTCAAACGGTTGAAAATCACATTAAACGTAAGTATATTGATAACTAAGTTAACCTAAGACGAGACGTAATATAAAAAAAGTCATGTTTGTGAGTAATTTGAAACATAACATTAAGAGAACATGAAATAAGAATAGATGGATACCTATAAATTCGGGGACTTGGAGCAAATTAGGAGCCAAAAGTCTCATACGAGCGTAAATCTCAGGGCGACGACCATGTTCATAAGGTTCATTCTCAATGTAACGTTGAAGAAGAACTTGAAATTGTTGAAATTGTTGAGCAATTTTGCCTGGACAACCATTATCCATTTCTGCTCTTAATTTACAACTATTACTGCTGCTTAATTTCTTGTTCACAAAATTCTTGTAATTCCAATTGAGTGCTTCCCATGTCAAGCAAATTTGTGCTACATAAGCACTTTCCAATTCGTGATATGGATTTTGTTTCACATTAACATGTTCTGAACCTTTCTTGTTTATTGTTGATAATTTATAAACAATCCTCTCTGATATTGATCTTGGGCACATCTTAATTGACCTCAATGACTCTGTATATAATAATTCCAATAAAAGAAAATTAAATGCACAATTTATTATGTTATTATAAAGTTGGAAAAAAAATAAAAATAAAAAAGTAAATCGCACTAAGGGGATTTGAATATGAAAAGTTGATTCATTTACTAACTTTAATTCCCAGAGAAAAGATATTCAGAAAAAAGTATGTTCATATTGGTAGAGTATGTTGTTGATTGTTCAACTTTTTTTCTTTTAAGAAAGAATTAAATTATATGTCTACTCATCTAAAGTTAGTATGATATGTGGACAATATATTATTTTTAGTTAAAATATTGTGTTTTAGTCCTTTTAACTTTCAATAATGGAATTTTAAATCTAATTTTCAAAATTATTACTTATCTAAATTGAAAATTAATTATTATAATTTCAATAATACAATAAATTTTATGATAAAATGTCACTAATTATATTTGAAAGCGATAGATAATGATATTTTATTATATTTATAGATATTTTTATCGATTTTGTAATTGAAGAGACGAGTAATTAAGATTAAAGATTTTGTACCATTAGAAGTATGTTGAAGAAGAAAATGATATATTGTTTTATTAGAGATAGAATCTTTTTGTTAACTTAAGGTGGAAGGAAATAAACTAAGAAATGAGTCAAAAAAGTTGATAAATGAATATAGAGAGAGTAAAATGAAAGAAATAAAGAAAAGAAAGGAAAGTGACCTGTTTCATGAAGCTTTTGGGCAGTGATTCTATCAAGAAACATCATTTCTTCATCATATTTCTGGAAAACAGTATAAGATTCCCATTTAGGACAGCTTCTTCTTGAAGAAGATGAAAATGGATCTTCAGTTCCTGATGATGAATCTCTGCAGTTTATTGAGCTTCTCCATTCTGATGAACTCTTTGATGTAGACCCTATCGTATATGAATCCCCATATATCTCTTCTTCTTCTTCTTCTTCTTCTTTCTTTTTCTTATTAACCAATATCTCATTTGGTCTAAATACCAAATATTTCTCATTATTATTGTTGTTATTCTCCTTCATAACAATCTTTCCACCACCTAATGCCTCATTCTTCTTCATATAATTAATCCCATAACTGATTTGATCATGATCATCATTTCTTCTATTATGATCATTATAATTATTATCCTCCACCAATCTTTTCTTCTTCATGTCCATTGATATTCTACAAGAATTCACCTTCATTACTTGTCTCACAACCTGTTCGGAGTCCTGAATCGAAAACGAACGAGTTTGAGATCACTTTTGAAATATTAATAATAATAAAAACATTAGCTTTTGATCAAAGTCGTCATTTCAAACTCACCGTGAGTTCTTCTGGCATTTGGTCGTCGTGGTCGTCGTCTCCTTGTGGATATTGTTCATCAAGTTGTAAGGCAGATTGTGGGGACTCATAAACTGAGCTATTGGTTGTAATTTGGTCATCTAAGTCTATGGATTCCATAGTAATCCAAGGCTCCTCCAAATCTGTTAATAATATTTCTTCATTATCTGGAAGCTGGCTTTGCCATCGACTCATCCGAGTTTCGGCTTCTTTATCGAGAAACGACGTACCATAGATTCCACTACCATATCTTTCTTCCTCTTCCTCTTCTTCCTCCTCCTCGTTGGATGACACCGCGTTGTATTCATATTCATACTCATTTCTACAAAAAGAAGAAAAAAATATATCATATACGATGAACATAGAAAGGGATCGTCGGAGATCATTGGGAAAAACGATAATAATGGAAATTATATATATATATATATATATGTGCATAAAATAGAAAATAAAAAAGTGAAAAATTATATATATGGATATTTGGTTATGAATATGACCTTGGGAATAAAGGAGCACCAAGGAAGTAGAATGATTTGAAAAGTAAAATGGATGTGAAGGAGAGGAAGAAGAAGACAAGGAAGAAGGAAGAAGAGAGATTGTAGAATAGGGTAAGAAGAAGAAGAGCTTCATCATCTTCATCTTTAGAGCAATAATAATAATATTGCATTTTTGTTTTGTTGTTTGTGATTATTTTGAACTAAAATCACTTCCTAAGTGCTATCCCCTTCTTCAAAAGAAGAAAAAAAGGAAAAGCACCGCCATCACACAAACAAAATTTAATTTAATAATAATAATAAAAATAGTTAAAAGAAGAGTGAGATATACATAGGAAGAAAAGAGAGAAAGTAAGAATGTTTCCTTTAAGTGCTTTTTTATATGTCATGGAGATGGCCATATCCCTTTTTTTTATTAAGCCAAAATGGTCCATTTCCATGTAGGAAATGACATATGTGTCCCCATATCAATGATAGTTTGTAAAGGGTAGATTTGGTAATTTGGAAGTGAGTGTGAGATTTGAAGATTTTTAAAGTATATACTTTTTGACAAAGAGAATGATATATAGTAATAAATATCTTTGGAGGGGCTAAGGAAAAAGATGCATTCCTCATTTTTATACTTTACCATAACTTAAGCACTTAGATATGCACTCGGAGATACTCTGATCTCTTCCCCCTTTTTTCCTTCCTCAACAAACTCATTGGAATCACTTGTAATTCAATGAATTTAATATCTATAATTTGGTTCTCACTATTGAAGTAATTTGTATTTATATCGTCTCTAAATTTGTTAGATATATGAGCTAAATGTAGATTTTTAAAATTTTCAACATCCGTATTAATTGTGTGCATTTTGAAAGTTTGAAACTCAAATGGGATGAAATATCAAAGTTTAAAGATGGAGTGATAGCAAAACCAAAGCACATACATGAATAAAAAAAATGAAAGAAGATGGCTTTTGGAAAGAAATATATAAAAAAGATGAAGATATAGTTATGAGATGATAGTGTATAAGATAAGATGGCTCTAGCTTAGTTCTTTGCCTCTTTAACATAACAAAGGATTTAGCTAAATATACCTTTTTGGTTTGAAAAAGAATGTTGATACTCATTTAATAAAACAATAATAGTAAATAATAAATGATTTTAATACATTTATTTTAGTATTCTATTTGTTAGATGAAATATTAAACTTATGTTTAACCAAAATTTACAGGGAAAAAAGAATGACAAATGTGACTTTTTATATTTAGATATAAATTAGGTTAATGAAACGTAAATTATTAACAAATTTAAGACGAAGGAAAAGAATTTATAAATTTAAATAAAAGTTTCAAAGTGATATTTGAAAATTAAAAGAATATAAATTAATAAAATTTACTTTTTAGTTAAGAAAACTTTGTTAGAGACTGCTGCTTGTCCTTAGCTTTGGCCCTAAGGTTTCTTCTCACTATGTTTGTCTGCTCTAATATTATACTCTTCTTTAGTCACAATGTAATACTATTTTTTAAATTAAAATATAACTATATTATTTTATAGCTAAGCTTTACCCTCAAAACTCTATAACCAAATATAATCAAAATGATTATATGGTATGTTATGTTTGATGATTTTAAAATGGAAATTTAAACTTTTTTTATTGTGGTAAAGGTGATAAACATATCGAAAACATCAAAGATGTTTATATTCTTCAAGATACATGAACGTATAGTGAGTTGAAATACTTTTTTTTTTTTTTGACCAAACACAATTGTTAAGGTTGTAAACTTCTATCCGAATAAATAACTCTAGTTAAAAAATGAACCCAACCACGAAATATTTAGGTTGGGTTGGATTAAATCACTTGGATCCTTTAACTAAATTTTTGTTCTAAAATGATATAAAATATTATTACGCAGATATTGAATTTGATTATCTTCGTATTAAGATTAACCACTTAAATTAACATAATTTTCTTTTTGAATGTCTGAAAAACTATGTTTTAGAGGTTTTTAGAGAATAAACTATATATATAAAAAAAGAAACTAATAATAAGTTCAGCTTGTTTCGGGTTACTTTAGGTAAACCCTTAAACCAACCCAACCCAACCCAGAAAAAAATTAATTTATTTGAAGCTAATTCCAATCCAAACAAGTTGATAACCAACTCAAATTGCAAGGCCGATCGAGTTGAATTGGATTGATTGGCTTTTTTGAGTTATCGAGTTTTTTTAACGACGTACGAGTACCTAATCCCTTTTCTTTTTCCCCCAAAAGATCATCAATTACTAGATAAAAAATCATCAATTACTTGATTGTAATATGGGCACTAATCATCTTATTAAATCTAGACATGGTTCCTAAATTAAAGTACCTAGAAATAGAATGATATTTTTACCAAACTATTATCAACTTTAATGAACTATCTTTTAAATAATAATAATGAAAAAAAAAAAAAAAGAACACTTATAGCCATCTGTGATTGAAATGACAAAAGAACAAAGAATAAATTCTCAACCACTCAACTTGGAATTACTTTTTCATGCTTTTTCCTAATTACTTGTACATTTAAAAATATTTTGGTAATTATTCTTCTAATTTTAAATGTTATATAATTATTAACTTTAATGAAACATAATTTCCCCTATAATATGTTTTTTAGAAATATAACAATTATCATATATATTTGGAAAGACTTAAAAAAATTTACCAAAATTATTTTACAATTTACATTCACTTATTTTTTGGAGATAAAAAGTAAAAGCATTCATTATATTTTTTTTTTTAGAAAATGATTTCATATAGTTTCAATGATTGGATTAAAAAATTAATCATTAATGTTTGACCTTTAAAAGAGCCTTAGTAATACTCAAAGAATTTTAATGAATTATCAATAATTTCTTTTGCATTCATATCCCCTAATTTTCACACTTTCTTACTCTTAAATTTCTAATTTCCATATATTTTCTCTCTCATATTTTCATTTTTATTCTTTTAACTAAAATGCCTCTTTTACTCACTTTTTTCCATTAACTTCTTATTACATACTTTCTTTGAACTCGTTTCTAATTTCTATACTACATTTTTATGAGTACTATAGTTTCTTTCTATATATAAAAATTTCCCTTCATTATTATTATTTTTACAATATTTAATTTTAATAGTCTTCTGAGTTTTTTCTAAAATAATGTATTATTTAAAAGTAATGTCAAAAATAGGGTAGAAGACAAACTATTGACAAAAATAGGACAATTTGAGGGAAGTCTTGTACCTGAAATACGATTTTGCTTAGAAATTGAAATTCAGAAATTTGAATGTTTAATATATATATATATATATCTTTAAAAAAAAAGGAAAGTGTGGGGTCCACGCATCGAGTCCACGACTTCCAAGCAAAGTCGTGTTTCGAGTACACGACTTCGCCTAAATTGTTTTATTTTTGTCAATAGTTTGACTTCTACCATATTTTTGACATTACTTTTAAAAAATACATTTTTTGAAAAAAAATAATCTATATTGTAAAATTAGATAATTATAAAAATGAAGGGTTAAATATTAAATCTTAATAACTAAAATAGTTTTAGAGTAATACATGGATGTAGTCTGATTGAAAATACATCTCTTTTGATTACAATAGAAACTACTATTGAAAAATATATATAAAACCATACATAAGTATGGTTTTATTGTTGAGCCCTATCTTATTTCTAAAAAGGTTATTGTAGTTTTCCAGTCTCTATCTTTACATTAATTATATAAAAATTGACAGCCGTTGGATGGCAATTTCATCTTTTTCATTTAGTTTAATTTATGTAATTTACAAGAACATAAATATAGGTTAGTTTAGTAGTAAAATTAAGGCAAGGTAATTAATGAATGATTATAGCAGTAATTAATGAAGCATTGAACTAATAATATGAATTTAAAAGAGAGTTTATGAAGAAGCACGTGGTGGAGTTTCTAGAAAACGAAAAAAGATTTAGATTTTGAATTTGATTACGTAGTGCATTCAAAGTTTTAATTAGTTAGGAAAATATGATGCAAATTGTAGAAAAACTACTGATTTTTATTTTATGAAAATAACAAACACACAATCAATATATATATATATATATATATATTGATGTATTATAATATCCACCATATTTATATATCTATATATTATATTTAATTTCCTTATTTAATTTATACTCAGTCTTCTAGTTTGGTGACCCCTTTAACTACTCTTCTCTTAATAATAAATTAACCATACATATATAAATATAATTATCTTATGTTTTTTTACCGTTTCAAAACTGCTTTAATAGAATGTTCTAACCATATCATAATATTGATTATATTAAATCCTTCCCCTCACATCAATGTGATTATTCTATAATCATACATTATTATTATTATTGTTATTATTATTATAAAATCTACTACTAAAATGTTTATAAATCCATCGTTTAAATTAATAATTTTGTTTTTACACTTTTTAGATACATTTATCAATGTTATCCGACAATATTTTTATTGACATTTTTGACATCGATATATGTTTATTGAGTTATAAAAATAATTAATTAGTATAATTAATTGTTACATATTTTGACAAGTAAATAATACAAATAAAACGTAAAAGAAGATCGAACGATTCACTAACATTAGTAGGTAGGAACATACATGAACAAAGGGAGAACAATATTATTAAAGAGAATGTTCTTTTTAATATAAATGATGTCATTAGGGTTATAGTAGGGACTTTAATAGTAAATAACTCACAAGAATACGAATTCTAGTTTTTGGAGGTACAAATCCCACTAAAGCATGTCGTCCCTAGACCTTAGCTCGTGACCCGTTAACAAAACCACTTAATTGGATAGTTATTCATAGCATTATATAAACATGTAAATATTATGAAAATATAATTATATGCCATAATATCATATGGAAAATTGTGCTCACAAACAGTACTACTCTATGTAAATTAGAGAGGAGGAGGCCGGTGGATATAAATGTGTTATGTTGTATATCTAAATTGACAAAATGACAAGAGTACAAATAAAGAATGAAAACAATAATTAAATTGGATTACATAGAATTTAATTAATGAACGAGTATTATTGTTCCTTTTCACATATAGCTTTGGGTGGGTAAGAATGGGTGAAGGGTGGTTGGAAATTTTGATAGTATCTATCAAATTTATACTCAAAACTAAACATAATCTACATATCCCCTAAACCTTCTTTCTCCCTTTCTAATCTTACTAAACTATATCATCAACTCGACTTTAACCTAATTTAAGATAGGTTCAGAATATATTTTCAAATATATAATTTAAAAAAATAAAAATGAATTTTAAAAAAATATTTTTTTAAATATATCGATCATAATTCTAAATAACAATGATTCTACGAAAGTAAACATAGTGTTAAGTTTATGAATTGATTGGGGATTAATTTTAGGTACGAGAAATTACTTTCTAACTTGAAGACTATGATATATGGAAATTACTTATTATATATGTTGGTGTAATTAAAAAGAGGCATGGCATTTTGGTAATTTAAGTTTTGGTACAGAAAAATCCACATTTTCATGCACATGTTTGTCAAAGTGTTAGCTGTAATAAACAAGATAAAAATAGAGTGTAGGTATGGTTTATATGGCTGCTTCGTCTCAGCTTCTTCTTCAAGGTTTTTATCTAAAAGATTTCATGTATCCAAATTAATTTTCACTCGTTTATAATAAATACCACATCTCTGTTCAAGTTACAAAGCTGATCCTCCCTTATATAGCTTCTTCTTCTTCTTCTTCTTCTTCTTGAAAGAAAAAGAGAGATTATATTATGGAGGAAAATCTACCTCCTGGATTCAGATTTCACCCAACTGATGAAGAACTCATTTCTTATTATCTCACTCAAAAGCTTTCTGATTCTTCTTTCACTTCTAAAGCAATTGGAGTTGTGGATCTCAACAAGAATGAACCTTGGGATCTTCCAGGTAATTAATACATATTATTCATTATTCTTTTACGTTTACTGAAGTGTTTGATATAATAATTAAGTTTGTTTTTATCGTAATTCATTAGCTAAAGCTACGATGGGAGAGAAAGAATGGTACTTTTTCAGCTTACGAGATCGAAAATACCCAACCGGGCTCCGAACCAATCGAGCGACGGAGGCGGGTTATTGGAAGACCACAGGGAAAGACAAGGAAATCTTTGGTGTTGGTCATGCTTTGGTTGGAATGAAAAAAACTCTTGTGTTTTACAAGGGAAGAGCTCCTCGGGGTGAGAAAAGTAATTGGGTTATGCACGAATACCGCCAACAAAGTAGCCATTTTTTCAAACCCTCCAAGGTATGTATTATAGTCCTTAAAACTTATATTTCTCTACTCAACTCTTATATACTTTTAAGGTTGTTTTTGTTCCATCTCTAAACCTTCATAAAATTTATAATAGTTGGTTCGACAACGAGCTTTTGATTTCTTTCTTTACTGAGTACGTCTTTGTCATTAATTCCATAGAGTTAATGAAATTCATACGTTGCAGAACATACGTACTTACTCAAAATTAGTTCATCAATTATTCTTAATCACGATAGAAGGAATGTGTTACAAAGCATATATAGATACAAAATCTATACTTTCATTCATAAACATTCAACTTTTTTATTTTTAATATTTTGGAAGTTCTTTTTAATCTCTTCCTCTCTAGGTCAATATTTTAAAAAAGTAAGGCAAGATTTGAAAATGGTTAAAAGTGGTTAAGAAAATGTAAAAATCCAACCTAATATAGATTTGAAAAAGTTAAACTAAAAACGAATCGTCGTCAAAACAAAACCTTACGAATATTGTACAATGTTTAGAATCAAACCCATAATACAATGCACATTATAAGACAACGTTGTCTTGAAGATATGGACAAAGAAAAAAAGAAACCATTTAAAGTTCTTGAGATTTTCAATTATGGTTGTGTTAATTAATTAATTAATTAATTAATTAATCTGTTTTCTTGTTTTTAATTTCAGGAAGAATGGGTAGTTTGCAGGGTATTTCAGAAACAAAATACACCAAAGAAACCACAACAATCATCATCATCTCAACCATCTCTTTCATCTCCTTGTGATACAAATTCAATTGTCAATGAATTTGGAGATCATATTGAATTATCAAACTTCACCAATAGTAATATTACTTCATCTCAAACATATGAAAACAACAACATGATCAATAATAATAATAACATGATGAATATGAATATGAATTTGAATTTGAATAATTGGGTTTCACCAACAAATGAAACCCTAATTCCTTCTCTTTCATGGCCACTTAATTCCAATCTTCTAACTTCTTCAAATAATCTTTCTATGAATTCTCTTCTTCTCAAAGCATTGCAACTTAGAACCTTTCAACAACAAAGGGATAATGTTTTGGCTTCTTCTTCTTCTAATACTTTTAATAATAATATTCATGACCATCATCATCATCAAGCTGCCAATATTGTTCATTCTCAATTTGGGACAACAAATGACCATTTGAGCTGCTTCCAACCTTCTTCGTCTTCTAAAGTTTTTGAACCTTCATCACAACAGCAACAACAACAAGAGGAGCAACCATTGAACTTGGACTCCCTATGGTGAAACTATGTTGATCTTATGAATCATTAGTTCACTCAATTAATGTTTATGTGAAGAATACATGTAATGTAATGTAACTAACCCTCTTCTTAGAACTTTTCTAATATGTCATTTTCAATAAGGGAAGTTTTAGAGGAGATCATATGAAATTGTAACTTTGTCATTTTGATGTGGAGTTTTAGGGTTTAGTTTTAATTTCTCAAGTCATATTTAGGTGAAATGTTGTATGTTCAATATTGATGATGTTGAAGTTCAAAGTTTATTTCAATGTTAAGGGTTGTGGGAAAAACCCCAAGTCCTTTGTTTCAAATTATTAAATCATTGTGTTATGTGGTTAGATTCATGTGGTATCATCAACAAATCCTTTTATGCTATCATATTGGAGAATGGAAGGGGATTAAATTCTACCTTGTGTTATGTTTTTACTATATCTTCTTTTTTATTAACACCTATAATTAAATTATTTGATATAAGCTAACTAGTCTATCTAACACCATACTTGCCCTTCAATTACGCATTGGTCGGCTCTTCCACTTATATAATAATGTTTATAAATTATCATACTTATGTTGGTTGTTTTGGGGTTACCCTAGACAAAACCCAAGTGAAAGGAAACATTGGAAGTCTACACGCCCCAAATGAGGAAGATGTATCGTGAGGTTAATTCAACAAATCCCGTTCAATTCTATTGAAAGGTAAAAATTGAGTTGAGTTCATTGACCAAAATCCTACAACATCAACAATTGCACCTCTACATTTCCTGACATTACCATTATTTTACATGTCCTAAAGGAATGTCATTGACTCTATAAATAATCACGTTCCACAACCTCAAAGGGTAACCAATATCTACATTTCATGTACTAATTTAAACATTAAGGAAGCAAGAAAGAGTAATCGGATGAGCTCAATGTAATGTTCATAATCACATTTGCGACTTAGCATTTTGTTAATAACCATATTGATCATATGTACTAAATAATTATGATAATAAGAAATTGAGACACAAAAGTTATAACTTAACCCATCTTTTAAGTCAGGTAGGAAGTGGTGAAGTTGAAATGAGTATGGTCAAGCATTATTAAACTTTAAAAGTGTGTGTCTGTCTAAATTAAATAAAATCTTAGGGATGGAAAAAAAAAAGGTATGGGAATCCAAACTTCCCAAACAAATTAATTGCAAAGATAACATTTTAGAGACATGCTAATTAGGTACATGGTTGTGTTAAAAAGTTGAAGTTGAAGTTGAGAGAACCATTTACAAGATTGAACATCCAAATTCAAATAATATTTTGGTCAAAGTACTTAGCTTGGCTGAGCATTTTACACATATCTTGTATATATTGATCCAAAAAAGTTGACTTATGGGCCTCTTGATTAGGATTAGTTTCTTAAATAAGAAATAATATGTGGTTCAAAATCATAACCTAATCGTTTGACTTCTCATTTTCATGTTACATTAACTCAACTCACACCTGCGTACTGCCCTCACATGTGCAATTCAAATATATTTCATGGTTGAAAGTTTCTCTAGGTGAAATTACAAAACTAATAATTTCCTCTTTCATTTATTGATATAACATTAGTCAACCGACCTAATTCGTATTATTAGGAGCTAATAATATCATATGCCGACATCATATCCTATTACAACCATGATTCTTTTCTAACATTTCAAATCGTCACACTATTTTCCTATAATTTACGATCATTTATTCAAACTTACATCTACCATTCGAAATAGCGAACTCGAAAATATGTACTGCTTTTTCAAACACAGAGAAAGAAAAATAACTCTCATTCTCAATTATAATTTATAAGAACTAGTCAAACAAAAAAAACTTCAAATAGGGACCTTTGATACCTTATTTTATTTTTAACAAGCAAGGAATCACATACACAATGTATTACCAAAAGGGAACCCATTTGGAAGTGGCATAGAACCAGATATTGGCTGAATTCATACATAATTCCTGCACTTTGTGAGCTAAAAAGTAAATTTGCAGAAGAGAGAAGTTATCCGAATTGAATTTACAAAAAAAAATGAGAAGGAAAGATTAGAAAAAGAATAATGTCTCTACAGAACCTAGAGGAACCCATTACTCCATTCTTCAAAGAAGAAAATGAATCATATCCGTTTTGGATTGAACTTGAAGCAAATGACCCAGTACTTCTTGTAAATGTTCGAGTCAACTTAGGCAGAAATTGGGTTTCGGATTTTTATTTTCCACATCATTCAACCTGGTATGGAGATCGAAATGAGGACGTTCGATTTAGTTATAGAAGCAAGGAACTGCAGATTAGATTGTGTTAAACTCTTTAACATGAAGTTGAATCAGATGATAGAAGATTTAAATAATAATGTTCTTTTTTTCAATTGTTTCCACCAAGTGACTCGAGCTGAATTGCAAGGGCAGAGGAAAGAGGGATCCTTTCTGATCTAAATGAATAATCCTAAGACTGAACCGTACCATAAAACATATTTTAATCCAGCTAAATGTTTAGTAGTATTCTCATAGTTACTTGGAAGAATCTATTACCAGTATCATATAGATCCACAGCACGTAAGGGATCTCAGGCCACCAAACAAAATGCTTTAAGGGAAAGAGTCAAGTACCTGAAAATACGCAATTGCAATAAGAGCACTCCATCTGTTCACAACTTGAAAATGCTCTCACAACCTAGTTCAGTAGATCATCAGTGCTTTCTGAGTCGGAAAAATCAAAATCGTCATCTTCATCCTCTTCATATTCACTGTCTTCATCATTGCTATCTTCATCATTGTCAACATCTGAAAACGCGGACAAATATGCTTCCTTGTCCTACAGATCACAGAGCACATTCTGACTTTACACTTCTATTCAATTATTCTTTACTGGGAAACATCGGAAGAGATTAAAGAATGAAACAGCGGTTGGAAACTCACGTGGAAAGATTCTGAGACAAGCCGATCCTGAGACGTCAATTTATTTTCATCATCTGAATCTTCAGTGACACCCTACAATTGGCAATTGACAATCATCAAACAAAAAATCAGGACATCTCACCCCAATCGAAGCCACACCGTTGAACACTTCGAACAATCCCACATAAAAGGAGCATTCACAGTTAAAAATAGTTACATGATCATACAAGAAGCCCCAACAGTTTCTACTGACATCCTATATAACGTGGAAGAAAGTGCAGCATAATTTAAGAAGTTTCTACTTACAATTTCTTTCTTCATTTGCTCTATGTTTTTCTCGAGTTCAGATATGTGCTGACTGAGAGCCTACACAATTTCGGATAGATGATTCAAGGTGAATATCAGAGGGTCAAGAAAAGTGAATGATAAACACCAAAAAAAAAGAAAGAATAAATAAATAAAGTAATGAACAAAAAATAAAACCTCGTGACGCTGCATGGCAACTGAGCGCTTTAATGCTTTTGCCTTTGTAAGTAAGTTTCTTGGTCTCAAGGTAATGGGTCGACGATAATTCTTTCCACGATAGTAAACAAGGGCATATCCTTTTGGAACTCTATCTATCGAAACAAGTATTCCACCACTCTCATACTCTAACAATCTTGCAGTTTCTTCCACAAAAGCAAGTGTTTTTTGCTTGCTAATTAACTTCACAAGCTCTCTATGCTTCCAGTGTAAATGCATGTTTTCAACAACACCATCAAAGACACCACGAATGCCTAGAAAATCACAATTATTTTATAAGAAAAAATATAGAAATTGTACATCGCTAATCAACCTATGTTTTCAAATTAATTTCACTCACCCATAGGTAAATATGCGGTCATTCGTAACCCAACCCTCCGAAACATGACTCGTTCCTCATCTGTTATTGTTTCCTGGTCATCATCGGGGCTAGAAAGAACCATGGATGCTTCGATTTTAGATAGCAATTTTTCTGCTCTAAGTTTCTTCGCTTGGGCCTAACCATCAAGTTATAAAAATTAAAATTGATTATTCTATGAGAAGATCAATATCAGCAATCCAACATTCTGCGACAAAATAAAAAGGATAATACTTACAACACCTAGCTTGTGTTCAATTCGTCTGACAAGTCTTGCAGTTTTTGCTCTGGAGCTTTCTTCAACCATTTTTTCACGGTCTTCAGCAGTTATTTCCCTTCCCCACCTGGACTGAGCCTCATAGAATTCGGCCAAGGTACCTGCAGGTGCCTGTCCATCAATGCTTGATGAAGTTGCCTCGACCGCTTTACTTCGAGCTTTCTCTTCCACATCTTGAATCTTTTTCGTTAATTCCTGCCTTTCTGCCAAAGCTACAGCTACACTTGGTGGGAGAAAATCCTTCCCACGGTATATGACGATAAAATATTTATTCCTCAATAGTAACACACCTCCTGTTAAGTTCTGCACCGTGGATAAACTTTATGGTGAAAATGATATTAATACAGGCAATAAATAAATTTGTTTAGCTTTGAATTAGTAGCATGAGTAACTAAACATAAATAATTATAAGAGAAAATCAAAAGGTTGCACAATATTGCCCTACAAGGGGCATCAAAGGTCAAAACATTCTTTGGTCTTGGGATAAAATAGCATGGTATTTTGGTTATAAACTTCTGTATAACAAGAAAGAGCATTCATTATACATTTATACCCAAAAATAAAAAGGAAAAGCGCACCCCTATCTCCTCGGCCATGAGTTTATTATTGGTGTTCTGTATGCCTCTTTTGACAGCAATTTTAACTACTAGGCTTTTTTCCCAAAGTTTAAGTATAGCAACAGCCAAACCCTGATGGTTCCTATTTCTCCCTGCGTATAAAGATTTAGAGGAAAAATCTCACCAAACAGTATGTTCATAACAGAATCATGTAACAAAATGAAAGGGCATGAGAAAATACCAAGGGCAAAATGACAAGGTAAGGATTTTGCAAGTTTCCTCATCTGAGTCATCTCTGCATTGGTAAGTCGAGAACGCATTCCAGTTGGAAGAAGCCTGAAAGGAGTTTTGTAACCAGGAACAATTGGAGGAAGCTGATCGGCATCAACAGGAAGCACTCCTGTGCCCCACCATTCAACAAAACGAGGACCTAAACCATCTAATAGTTGGTTGTATTCAGCTTCTTCCTCTGACAAGCCGTCGTTAGACTTTGGAGGCCCAATCGGCATCGTAGTCTTCTCTGGAGCTGAAGCTGCAACATTGTCACTTGTTGAAGTGGCAGCAGAAGAAACATCTGGGATGAATACCCCATCTCCCTCCCTTGTAACGGGTTTAGTTTTAGAAGGTCCTTCATAGTTACTACCGCGGTAAACAACCATAACACTTCCAGACCTCCATAGAACCAATCCCCCAGTTCGTCGCTGGTCATCACACCATGTCATCAGTTACATTCTCCATGCATCCATACGAATGAAAAACGAAAGAGATAAAGGTGCCACTACATGAAGTTCTATCAGACTAAACCAGAGTAGTTTAAAACTATACACTTCTCATTTTACCTTAAGAAATCAGTTCAAGAAAACATATTGCCATTCAAAGCAAAGAGATATCTAGCTATTTTCCATACTACCATGAAATACATCGATCCAAAAGATGACCCACTATTGCAAAAATCAGTTGATTAAGTATCTAGGATTCTGCCTGAAGAACAAAACCCAAGCTTCCAATCTTAAAATCCATGTATATGTGTATTTATACGTTTAGTGAGCCTTCATTCAAGTAGTTAATAACATATAGTACTAAAATACATTCAATCAAGAGTTCCACAGAAAAAATTGATTTCCTTTCAACAACCACTGCCCCACTAAACAAAGAGATCCTTATCCAGTGGTAGAAGAAAACAACAATAGAGAACATTACTTAAATCTTGGTCAAGAGTTAACATGGGAAGAAGCAATCAGTAACAAACCTCTACAATCTCATGTGCTGTCTTCATATCATGCGCAAGCTCCTCATGGAACTTAAGCCTTACCAATTCCTCCTTCCTCCATTTCCCATGAATCTTCTCCAACACTGCCTGTGTAATCCCCGCTTTCGGTACATTAATCCGCTCTCTAATAAACATCCCCATTCTCCTCAATCGCCTCAGCTCCTCATCTTCAATAGTCAATTCAGCTAATGTCGGAGCCTTCATCTTTCTCCTCTTCGACCCCCTTCCACACTCCTCCTCTTCACCCCTTTCCTCCTCTCTTTCCCAAGGTAAAACCATTCCATCCTCCCCATCCTCATTCGAATACAATGAGGCATCGGGTCGAATCCATTCACGTTGAAGTAAATCCCCAAGTGTTTCCTCCCCAGTCACCAGCCTTGCCTCGCGAGAATACAATCCGTTATCATCTCCATCCTCCTCGTCCTCGTCCTCATCATCTGAACCTATCCCTAAATTCCGTAAGCGAAGCACGATTCGCTCAATTGCAGTCTGCCCCTTATCCTTATCTAAGTACTCGGTCTGATTCTCCGCTCGATCAGTCCGATCATATCGGGACGGTTGGACCACCTTCTTCTCGACTTTACGATCATTCCGCGAGCTCCCAGGAGGCCATTTGGAGACCCAAGTAGAAGAAGAAGAAGAAGAAGAAGAAGAAGAAGAAGAAGGGGATGCAGAATTGTGGGAGGTTTTAGGGATTCTTTTGCCGCTATGCTCAGTGTGGGTACGGAGAGAAGAGAAAGTGTTAAGAATCTGCAAAGAGAAATTGGGATGATTTGAGAGAAGTGTACGGGAGTGGGAGGAGAGTGGAAATGAGGTCTTGAATGGAAGTTCAGATAGTTTGGCAGTTGCAAAGGCCATTTCTATAAGGTTAATCAACAATTGAAGCTGAAATGCATTGTTTGATTGGTTTCGTCCGGCATTGAAGTCAGCAAGAGGAAAAACAAAGCCACGGTTGCAGAGTGGAACAAGAGAAGCTTCAACACAAAGAAGAAGAAGAAGAAGAAGAAGAAGGTGGATAAGATTTTTACCTAAAGAGTCTCCCGGGATTTTTTCGAGTGTGTGTAATGAAAAATTGTATTTCAAAGCCTAAAGTTAAATATTCAAATTAATTAGGTTTTGTATGATTAAATTTATTTTAGTGCATACCAATTATACTAAACTATTCTTTTTTATTTTTTAAATATGCTATATGATTGGTTTAAACTAAAAGACAACATTAGACTTGTAAATCAAATCTACTAAGTTTAGTTTAAGTTGATGTCAATTTTGACATCAACTTTGTACCCAAAACTTTAAAAGAACTTTTTTTTTTTTTTTTTAATTTTAAAAATTCAAGACTAAACTTATAATTAACACAAATTTTACTATGGCCTAGATTTTATTTGAAACGTTTGCCTTCGTTGAAATAGATATAGATCTAGTAATGAAACTTCAAAAAATTTAAAAATCCTTTAATCAAGAGTTATCATTATTGAGTTGGGTTATGGTAACCTAACCCTTGTTTTTGGAAAAAGTTATTATAACTCTTCTTGGGTTATCATAACCCTCTTTCCTCTCTCTCGTTCTTCTTAAACTCTCTCGTAAACCTACCTCTTCAATTCCTACATAGTTGACTATTTCATTTATTTTTAAAATTTTACTCCTTTATTTATCTAATGACATTTGTTTTTAATTAATTTAATGATCTTAAAAAAAAACTATTTGTTTTTTAAATTTATTTTATTTATAAAATTAATTTTAATTAAATATTATTTGTAATTAGTTTATGCATTTAGTCCTCATATTTAACTTATTTATTTATTTATTAAAATTTTATTATTTCATATATTTTATTTGTTTTTCACCCTTTCAAATATTTTATTTTAAAACTAATATATTTATATATAAATAGTAATTTATTCAACATAACGATTACTTAAGAAAAAGTTGAAAATTTCAGGTCATATTTAAAGAAATTAAGGCAAATTGTTTTACGAAAACTAAAACGACGTGTTAAATTAAATATACGAAATTTGTGTACTGGATTTATAATATAAATTTTTTTAAAAAAATATTATCATGTAACAATTACTTAAATTAGATTTGGCAAATTGTTTTATGAAAACTAGGACGATTTTGTAAATTAAATATACAAAATTTGTGCATTGGAGTTATAATATGAGTTTAAAAAATTTAATAATTTATTCGCATGTAACAGTTACGTAAAAATTGTTGAAAATGAACGGCGTATTTAAAGAAATTACTGGAAATTGTTTTACGAAAATAGGACATTTTGGAAAATTAATTATACGAAATTTGTGTATTGAATTTATAATACAAATTTTTTTAAAAATTAATAATTTATTCGTACGTAACGATCTCGTGAAAAACGTAAATGGACGTCACATTTAAAGAAATTAATGAAATCTGTTTTACAAAAATAAGACAATTTGGTAAATTAAATATATGAAACCTGTGTATTAGATTTAGAATACGAATTTTTAAAAAATGTATAAAAAAATAAATTTCATAACACCACCTACATAACTCTTCCCCAAACACATATTATTAAACACTATCATATAACCCTACCCACATAACTCTTCCCCAAACATTTCTTATTATAAAACTACATTTTTAAACTCTTCCCTCAAACACATGTTATGATAAAACTAAGTTTGTCATAACACCAATCCTCCATAACCCAACTCTTTGTCCAAACGACGCTTTAAGTTTGTTTGACACTATAGTTGTATCACTTGGAAGCTTGGTTGTCATTGCAGGTCGTTAAGTCATATTTTTCTCACTTTTTTGTAGGTTATGAGTCAAGGAAAGCTCACATTTAAGCATTATTTGGTTGTCTTTAAACCTTAGACACCTTTTAGAGAACTTGGTTGCCATTTTGGGTCATTAAGTCTTTTTTTTTTTTTTCCAAATTTTTGGTAGGTTATGACTTTGGAAAGTTCATGCTTAAGCATTCTTAGGTTGTCTTTACAACTTAGGCACCTTTTGCACAATACTTAGGTTGGTTTGACACTATAGGTCTTGCACTTCAATACTTGGTTGCCATTTTAGGTCGTTAAGTCCTTTTTAATATAATAATTTGGTTTTTTGTTTATTTTTATTGAAAGTGCGTTTTTCCTTTTGTTTTCAAATATCACCTATTCTATCCGATGAATTTGTTGATTTATTATTTATTTTAAAACCAAAAAGTTTATTTTATTTTATTTATTAACATTTGCAAATTAAATTTATTTTTTTCAATTTCTCAAAGAACTTTTAGCCACGTTCTAAAAACATAAAACAAGTTTTTAAATATTTTCTTTTACCAAATTTGACTTCATTTTTCAAAACATACGTACATAATAGATAATTAAGCAAATAATTTAGTATTATAATTGATGTTTATAAGCTTAATTTTCAAAAACTTATTATTTATCAAATAATTCTTTAACGTCCTATTTAAGAAAAAAATCTAAATCGTTTTAATCGGCTAACTAACATGAGATAGATTTAGTATAATTGAATTGCATTTTGAAAAATTAATGACTTAACATCAATTAGTATTTAAAACCAATTTTCAAAATTAAGAATGTATTTTATAAAATTTGAAAACCCATGGAGAAAGAGAAATCTCAATTTGAATAAAAAATATATTTCAGTCTTTCTTCTTCCCTTCCAATTTGTTTCTTATGTTACAGTTAATCTTTTTTTTTTTTTGTTTTGTATATTATTTATTCTTCCGTTTCGTATCATATATTTTTTCCTTCAAAAAATTGTTCTTTCTTTTTCCGTTTCGTATCATCGAATGTGTTGAGTTTCTTCGGTATCGGAGCTTGTGTAAGAAACTCTTTACTTTTGGCCTAAACAACAATAACTCATAAAAAACAAGAGAGTTAAGTCGATTAGCTTCGAATGTGTTTAGTTGCTTCAGTATCAGAGCTTGTGTAGGGAAATCTTTACTTTTGGCCTAAACAACAATAACTCATAAAAAACAAAGAGTTAAGTCAGTTAAGTCCGAATGTGTTTAGTTCCTTAAGTATCAGAGCTTATGTAAGTTACTCTTCTCTTTTGGCCTAAACAACAATAATTCATAAAAAAAAAAACAAGAGAATTAAGTTGTTTAGTTCAGAAAGTTCAGTTCCTTCAATATCAGAACTTGTGTAGGGACTATTCACTTTTGGCCTAAACAACAATAACTCATAAAAACAAGAGAGTTAAGTCGGTTAGGTCCGAATGTGTTGAGTTTCTTCAGTATCAGAACTTGTGTGGGAAACTCTTCACTTTTGGCCTAAACAATAATAACTCATAAAAAACTCTTTCAGTGTGAGAGCTTGTGTAGGGAATTCTTCCCTTTTGGCATAAACAATAATAACTCATAGAGAACAAGAGAGTTAAGTCGATTAGGACCAAATGTGTTGAGTTCCTTCAATATGAGAGCTTATATAGGGAATTTTCACTTTTTGCCTAAACAACAATAACTCATACAAAACAAGAGAGTTAAGTCAATTAGGTCAAAATGTGTTGAGTTTCTTTAGTATCAGAGCTTGTGTAAGGAACTTTTCACTTTTGACCTAAACAACAACAACTCATAAAAAACAAGAGAGTTAAATTGGTTAGGTCCAAATGTGTTGAGTTCCTTCGGTACCAGAACTTGTGTAGGGGAACTCTTCACTTTTGGCCTAAACAATAATAACTCATAAAAAACAAGCAAGTTAAGTCGGTTAGGTCCAAATGTGTAGAGTTCGTTCAGTATCAGAACTTGTGTAGGGAACTCTTCACTTTTTCCCTAAACAACAATAACTCATAAAAAACAAAGGGTTAAGTCGGTTAGGTCAGAATGTGTTGCGTTCCTTCAGTATTAGAACTTTTGTAGGGAACTCTTTGCTTTTGGCCTAAACAACAATAACTCATAAAAAAAAAAGAGAGTTAAATCGGTTATGTCAGAATGCGTTGAGTTCCTTTGGTTCCCTTACATGTTTCTTAACTGTATGTTTTAGATTTTACTTTGCTCGGGGATGATCAAAACTTAAGTGAGGGGGTTTGAACGTACTTGAAGCATGCTAATTTTGGAGTTTGAATGTGAAATTTTTTTGGTTAGAGTGTCTTGTTTTTTCATGAGGAATTGAGTTTAATTCATCTTTTGTATATGACCATGATAAATAAAATTGAGTTCAATTTTCTATTAATTTTAGTATGCAAGGTGCTAATCTCTTGATGGAAACAAAAGTTTCTTTCTAGCATATAATTCCTTCGGTTCAATTATCTATGTTTCCATTGTGAAATTATTTAGAAATTGTTTTGCATCTTTCTTGTTTGAATGATCTAGGGTTCGATTAGAGAGCAAGTCTTGATTCTTCTTTCAATTTAGATTGTGTTGCAATTCACTCACGTTCTTGAATCTTGGTCAATCCACTCCAAGTTGATTTTCCCAAGGAGATTTGATTAAGAGCCAAGAATGGGTAACATTGTTGTTTTCTCTTCTTTCAATGGTTAAAGATACTAATAAATCTCCTAATGCCCTTATCCTCTTTTCTAATCTTGAGAGTTAATTCTTGCATTTTTAGTTTTGAAGTAAAAAGTTGAATGGAATTTGTATTATCTAGTTTCTTTGCTCTTGCTACCAAGGTCTTTCTCTTTCTCTCTCTTTCTCTTTCTCTTTCTCTCTCTCTCTTTCTTTCCACTCTTACACATCCTTTTAATGCTTTGTCATCTAACCTCTTGATTGAAATTTGTATAGTTTTCAATTAGAATCCCTATTTCTCTGAAATTCTTTAGGTACAACCCTCTACTTCTACTTCTACGGTAAAAAGTAAAGGACTTTATAAATTCTTTTTTATTGAAGCTAAAAGTAGAAATTCTTTTACTTGAACTCTCTCTTTGAATTTGCAACTTTGTGATTAATTTTATCTCTTTTGATTTGATTTTGTTACATACATTGTACACTTAGATGATTTTACTGATTTGGATCACACTTTGCACACACTTTAGCCTTCGTAAAAAACGACGTCGTTGTCAGGGATTCTTGGCACAATGTAGGAATTTTAGTTGAACCTTGCTGAAACTTTTGTTAGTTGGACACTTGAAAGCATATTTTCATTTTTGCAATAATAGTAGCATATAGGAAAATAAATAAAAAATATATATTATAAAAAGTTTTGCATATTCTTACCTCTTGAATTCATCTTTTCATAAGTAGCACCATATAGAATAGAAAATATAAAAAGATTGCATGCTTTCTTTTCCTCTTCTTGCTTATAGTATATGTATGATGTGATCTTTTCTCTTCTTGCTTTTTGATGCATGTCTTCTCTGAATAACATAGAAACCTTTGAAGACATAAGATTAATAGAAAGATGATTAAAAAGAGAGAGGAGAGAAAGAAACTTAGAAGAAAATACTTTAGGGTCAAACAATCCTCAAGAAGATCCACCCTTAGAACCCCACTTTGAACAAAACTTAGAACAACCTAAAATCGGGGAGGAAGCTAGAGAGAAAACTTTTAAAGAACTCTTTGAGCTCGATATTAACCAAAAACCATCTAGCATTGTAATTCCACATACCACCCATCCTTTTGAGTTAAAATCCAATATCCTTAGTTATTTGCCAATCTTTAGAGGATGTAGTGGGGAAGATCCAAATAATCATCTCAAAGACTTCTTTATGGTATGTGAGTCGATGAGACCACATAATGTGATGGAAGAACAATTGAATTTGAGAGCCTTCCCATTCTCCCTTATTGATGGTGCAAAATGTTGGCTTTATTACCTAGAACTCGGCTCTATTACAACTTGGTCTCAAATGAAAAAGAAATTTCTAGAGAAATAACTTCCCATAACCAAGGCTAACACAATCATAAAAGAAATCTATGGAATTAAACAAGTCAGTGGGAAAACTTTGCATGAATATTGGGAACGATTTAATGAGCCTTATTCTAGTTACCCATACTACCAAACTAATGACTAAGCCTTTAGTACAATACTTCTATAGTGGTCTAACCCCCTTAGATAAAAATTATGTCGATGTGGCAGCGGAAGGTGCATTTAGTGATAAAACTCCCATTGAGGCTAGAACATTAATTGCTAGAATGGTGAAAAATACTCAAACCTTTGGGAGTAGGACCGAGAGCTTAAATTCTTCCTCTATTGAGATAAGTGAGCTTAAAAATCAAATGAGCTACCTTATAAGCATGGTTACAGGAAATACCCATCAATTGATGATTTGTGGGGTATGTGGAAAAATCGAACACTTTAATGATCAATGCCCACTAGTAAAAGATGTCAACCCAGCTAATGGGTTTAGGAGATATGAACCACCAAGTTCCAATTTTTACAATCCCTCATAGAAGGATCACCCAAACCTTAAGTGGGGATCTCAAGAACATAGACGAACATACCCATCAAATCCTTCTTCCTCAGAGGATATTTTAACCAAAATGGGAAACAACAATTTGACTTTTCAACAAACAATGTGAGATTTTCTTTTCTTTTCTTGAAAAGGAGACGAACTTCTTTATTAATAATAAAATCTCGAAGTACAAGAGGTATATACATTGAGAATAATAAAGAAGCATAAAGCAAAAGTCCTAGGGGATCAGAAGGTACACCCAGACATCTAAGCTAGGTTGGCACCCCTTTAGCACCGAAACAATCCCATATCTAAGCATGAACAAAGCAAAGAAATTAAAAATAGAAAGTACAGATTAAGAAAGTCCAGGAAAATAACATAGGCCAAGACTAGGAAAGAAGACCAAAAGGATGATGTAAAAATAGAAACAAAGCTTTAGCTGCGGAGTGATACAAAAATGAGACTGGAAACAATGATGGACGAAAATTAAGAGGCTGGTTGGGAGGGGAAAGTTGCCTAGTTGAGATAGATATCTTGCATTGAGTAATCTCCGAACTCCTTGTTTAACTCTAAAACCTTAATTGAGTTATTTTCCCACATAAACAAAATTCTCCCGAAGAACCCACTGATTCCTTAAATTCCCACCCAACTTCTTTGGAGCTCCATAAGGATTTTATAAATATAACGTTGATAGCCTCCATTTTAGACTCTTGAATCAAAACTATGTCTGGATTACAGTTTTTTATAAACTTTTTGAGAGCTGGTCTCTTAGAAATATCTTTTAGCCCCCATGTATTCCAGGAAATAATCTTCATAGGTAGAATGAGAGAGTAAAATAGTGAGCTGACCCCTTAGACCAAAACTATACCATAATCATTAACTAAAGATAGCAGATCTTTAGGTAATTCCACGAGAGCTTGAGATGGGGATGACAAATTCCTCAAATAAAGCAATAAGATCAATCCCTTCTATTTTCAAGGAAGCTTTTTGACCAAAATCTCTTAGAAAATCCATTGATTTTTCAATATTGACACTAAAAGGAGAGTCAATGGTCATTGCACACATCTTCTTTGGTGAGATTGATATATGGCAGGGGGTTTCCTCGTAATAAAGTTACATTAATGTTGGAGATGAAGATTTTTTAGTAATGAAAAGAAGTGGAAGGAAAGCTTGCTGAAACTGACCTTATGAAATCATTAGAAGACTGCATTTTGGTGCTGCACACCTCTAGAAGATCATGATTTTTTATGAGATGGAAGGCCTTGTATGAGGGAGCTGTGGAGGAGCTAAGGTTGGAGCTTTAATTGAACATAATCCGTTCATTTCTGATTTTAGTAAGACTGTCCACATATTATTAAAAGATGTATGCTTTCTTATGTAAAAATAATGCAAGATTTTCAAAAAGATACCTTGGTTTTTCAACAAGAAACAAGGGCTAAAATTTCTAGTTTAACTAGCCAAATGTTTCAACCTACTTTAACGGTGAGTAAATATGAGGCTAAAGGTAAGCTTCCTTCACAACCCGATGTTGCAAATGTAAGTGTCCTTACTCTTTGTATTGGTAAAGTTGTAGACACTCATAGTTCAAACACTACTTTGCATAAGTTTAGCAACCCCTTTCTTGTTAAAAAGGATAAGGTAAATTCACATTCAACTTCTTCTTCTTCAAAATGTACTTCAACTTCAAGACCTTTGAACAATGTTGCTAATGCTCATTTTCCATCCAGGTTAAATCCACCAAGAAAAGACAAAGCCAAAGATGAAGAACTTCTTGAAATCTTCAAGAAGGTGGAGATAAACCTTCCTTTACTTAGTGCGATGTAACAAATTTCGAAGTATGCCAAGTTCCTTGCTAGGCCTTCAATCACCAAAGTTTATCAAAGGAAGGGTAAGAAGGGTATTTCAGCATAGACAATATGGTAGTTAGGAATGCCAGTGGTCCTAAGAGTACGTGGCAGCAGCAGCAGGAGGTTATATATTTGGGAGTTTTGGGCTAAGGTTAGGCATATGAATATTTTGAGTATTTTTGTATGAACATGATTGTTCATTAGGGAGAGAGCATCCCTTTTATTTGGCTGAGATTGTTCTGAAAATCTTTTATGGTTTACTTATCTATTTCAATATACATATATATCGCATATTGTCTCCTTTCAACTGAAGTGTGTTTGTGTGGTTGGTTTGTTATTATTCTGTGTTGTGTGTTGGATTATATGGTGTGTTGGTTATATTTGTAACAGGGACCTTGAAGCTTAACATTGGTATCAGAGCTAGTCGCCACTCTGGGAAGGTAGAAGAAGATGACGCAAAAACTGATAGAGGATTGTTTAACCGCTTCAGAAGCAAGAATTGAGGCAATTAAGCAAGAGGTCCGAAGGTTGCCGTTATTGAAGAAAAATGTGGAGAAAATGCACGCCATGTTGACAGCGATATACGAAGACTGTCAGAGACAACTAGGAGGATCATAACTGATTGGGATAAGCACCGGAAAGAGGAAGGTCCGAACTGAAGAAGTGGTCGAAGAGGAAATTGAGGAAGGAGAAACGTCCTTGAGCATGGAAACAGGGGCTGGACAAGATCGAATCAAGTTTAAAAAATTGGAGATATCTGTTTTTAATGGAAAAGACCCGGATGGTTGGTTCCATAGAGCAGAACATTATTTCCAGATGCATCTTATGAATGAACATGAGAAATTGAAGATAATCATCGTGAGTCTGGAAGGAAAAGGACTGAGCTGGTTTAGGTGGTCAGAAAATTGTAAACGATTCAGGTCATGGAAAGAGTTAAAGGAAGGAATGTATAATCAGTTTCGGAGTAGAGAACACGGGACGTCGTGTGCAAGATTCCTCACGATCAGACAGGAAGGAACGATAAAGGAATATTTGCAATGGTTTAAAGAACCATCAGCACCATTATCAGAGATAGCAGAAGAAGTATTAGAGGGAACGTTTACCAATGGGCTGGACCCAATAATTTGGACAGAGGTGTTTTCCATGCGGGTCGTGGACCTTGAGGACATGATGGAGGCAGCCTAACTAGTAGAGGAAAAAAATGAAATGGCTAAAGGCAGCTCAAACCCATACTTGAAGGAGACAAAAATGGCCCAGAAAATCACCCCAAAAATTCAGAAAGCCCTACAACGAAAATGGTAACATTAGTCGAAAAAGTTTCCCCTCATTAGTATAATTCAAACGCGTTTCAACCTAATGCCATGGAAGGAGGAAGCCGATGTGAACACCCTTTTCGACGATGGACTGATTCAGAACTTCAAGCGAGGAAAGATAAAGGGTTATGTTATCGATGTGACAAACCGTTTAGTAAGGGCCACCACTGCAAAAATAAGAAGCTTCGACTGTGTGTAGTAGTCGATGATCTTGACGATGCGGAGATGGAAGAAATAGTGAACAAGGGAGCCATGGTAGAAGTTAGTCCTGTCGTGGAGTTATCTCTAAATTCTGTGGTGGGTCTCACGGTGCAGGGCACGTTTAAGATCAAAGGTAGGGTGGAAGATCGGGAAATTGTGGTCATGATAGACTGTGGAGCCACCCATAATTTCATCTAATTGAAATTGGTGGAAGAGCTAAACATCCCGACAACAGAAACAACCAATTATGGGGTCTGGGAAAGTGATGCAAGGGAAAGGAATGTGCAAAGGCGTCACCGTGGGGCTTCTAGTGCTAAAGATAGTGGATGACTTTCTGCCACTAGAATTGGGTAATCTGGACATGGTTCTCGGGATCCAGTGGCTTCGAAACCAAGGAGCAATGATCGTTGACTAGAAAGAATTAGCGATGACGTTTGTGGTCGGAGATTCCAAGGTAATATTAAAAGGGGATCCATCGTTAACTAGGATGGAAGTATCTCTAAAAATGTTAGTGAAGAAATGGCAGTTGGATCAGGGTTTTTTAATAGATTTCAGAGCCATGGGTATCTCAAAGGTAGACAAATAGTTAGTAGTTAAAGAATCCGTAGAAGAATTGCAATCGAAATTTGAACATCTTGAATGAGAATTTGCAAATGTATTTAACATGCCGTTGGGATTACCACCAATGAGGCAAGTTGACTAACGAATTTAACTGAAGGAGGGCACAGACCCCATCAATGTGAGGCCATATCGTTACCCACATGCCCAGAAGAATGAAATTGAGAAGCTAGTGAATGAGATGCTCGACTCGGGGATTATTTGACCAAGCATCAGCCCTTTCTCCAGTCCTGTGATCCTAGTGAAGAAGAAGAAGAACGGGAGATAAAGATTTTGGGTCGATTATAGAGCATTGAATAGAGCGATGACACCCGATAAATTCCCAATTCCCATGATTGATGAGATGTTAGATGAGCTGAACGGAGCGAGTATCTTCTCTAAAATAGATTTAAAATCTGGATACCATTAAATCAAGATGCGGGATGAAGATGTGAAGAAAACAACATTTCGAACACATGAGGGGCACTACGAGTTTCTGGTCATGTCGTTCGGTCTTACCAATGCACCCGCGACGTTTCAAGCCCTTATGAATAAGGTTTTTTGACCTTATTTACGTAAGTTTATGCTGGTATTTTTTGACGATATAGTTATGTACAGTAAGGCTGTGGAGACTCATTTGGAGCATCTTATGGTAATGTTTCACTTATTGAGAGAGCACTGCCTTTTTGCCAACCGAAAGAAATGCCACTTCGTGAAAGATCGAATTGAATATTTGGGTCATTGGGTATCCGCCAAGGGGGTAAAGGCGGACCAAGATAAGATCAAAACCATGTCAGAATGGCCGGTACCGAAGAATGTACTAGAATTTAGAGGGTTTTTTGGGCTGACTAAATACTATCGCCGTTTTGTAGTAAATTATGGGACCATTGCTACACCCCTCACATGGTTGACAATGAAAAATAATTTCCATTGTCAAAGGAAGCCACCAAAGCATTCGAGACCCTAAAGAAGGCAATGGTTACACTGCCAGTCTTAGCTCTATCAGATTTCCAGCAACCATTTGAGATAGAGACCGATGCATTGGGGTTCGAATTGGGATTCGTGTTGTCACAAAATAAGAGACGGATTGCTTATTTTAGTTAAAAACTATCAGAAGCAGCTCGCGAAAAGTCAGTATATGAGAGAGAGCTAATGGACATTGTTTTAGCGGTGGAAAAATGGCAGCATTATTTGTTGGGGCATCATTTTGTGGTATATACTGATAAAAAAGATTTGAGGCATATTCTGGAACAGAGAGAGTTGATACCGGGGGTCCAAAAATGGCTAATGAAGTTAATGGGGTTCGACTTCAAGATTTTTTATAGAGTGGGACTAGAGAACAAAGCGGCAAATGCTTTATCATGCATTCCGATTGAGGCCCAACTGAACGTGACTTTAGTTCCATCCATATTAGATATCGCAGTGGTTGAAAATGAGGTTCAAGAAGATGCAAAGTTAAGAGGAATCTTTGAAAAATTATTAATGGATCCCGATTGTATACCACGTTATACAGTTCGACAGGGTAGGTTGTTTTATAAAGGCAGATTGGTCTTCCCTAGGACGTCGAGTTTAATTTCGACCATCTTACACACCTTCCATGATTCGATCATCGGGGGACATTCGGGACAAAGAATCGCTGCAGAATTGTTTTGGGAGGGAAGAATGATATTAAGTTGTATGTGGAGCAATGTCATGTGCGCCAACAGAATAAGATCCAAGTGTTATCACCGGCCGAATTATTACAGCCCCTTCCTATTCCTAATCGAATTTGGAAGGATATATCCATGGATTTTGTGGAGGGCTTACCACGCTCTAAGAGGTTTGACACTGTATTAGTGGTAGTGGATCGCCTAAGTAAGTATGCTCACTTCATCGCCTTGAGTCACCCTTTCTCGACCAAAACGATAGCTATGGAGTTCATTAAGGAGGTAGTGTGCCTCCACGGATACCCCCGTTCTATAGTGTCCGATCGTGACCAACTGTTTTTAAGCCACTTTTGGAAAGAATTATTCCGTTTGCAAGGCACCCAATTGAAGAGAAGCACGACGTATCATCCCCAAACGAACGGCCAAACGAAAGTGGTTAACAAGTGCTTGGACTATATTTGAGGTGTTTATGTCAAGAGAAACCGAAAACATGGTGTGAGAAGTTAGCATGGGTCGAGTATTGGTACAACACCAACTATCAAGCTTCGATCAAAATTACCCTTTATGCTATAATATATGGGCAACCCCCTCCTTCTATCATCTTGTATGGTCAAGTGGGCACAACACCAAATGATTCGTTAGCGGTCTTGAAGAAACATTTACAACATGCCCAAGAACAAATGAAGAAATTTTCCGATTTACACCGTTGCGACATGGTGTTTGACATTGGAGACTAGGTATATTTTGAAGTTACAGCCCTATAGATAGTAGTCGGTAGCGAAGAGGCGCTGTGAAAAGTTATCTCCTAGATACTATGGGTCTTATATGGTGCTAGGTAGATTGGGCGAGGTAGCCTACTTGCTGGACCTCTCGGAGACTGCCAAAGTACATCCGGTTTTCCATGTTTCGCAACTAAAAAAGGCAGTAGGTGACAAACACCATATCCAACAAGATATAGCATTACTTAATGATCAGATGGAGTTAGTTTTGGAACCCGAACATGTGACCCAACTTCGTTGGAATGATGCTAAAAGAGATTGGGAGTATTTAGTCCACTAAAAAGATCAACCAAGTCATAAAGCAACATAGGAATCCTATACGACGCTTATAAACCAATATCCTGATTTCCACCTTGAGGACAAGGTAGCTCTTCTCTATGGGGTATTGCTAGGCCTCCAATCACCAAAGTTTATCAAAGAAAGGGTAAGAAGGGTATTTCAGCATAGACAATATGGTAGTTAGGACTGCCAGTGATCCTAAGAGTACGTGGCAGCAGCAGGTTATATATTTGGGAGTTTTGGGCTAGGGTTAGGCATTTGAATATTTTGAGTATTTTTGTATGAGCATGATTGTTCATTAGGGAGAGAGCAACCCTCTTATTTTGCTGAGATTGTTCTGGAACTCTTTTGTGGTTTACTTATCTATTTCAATATACATATATATCGCATATTGCCTCCTCTCAACTGAAGTGTGTTTGTGTGGTTGGTTTGTTATTATTCCGTGTTGTGTGTTGGATTATGTGGTGTATTGGTTGTATTTGTAATAGGGACCTTGAAGCTTAACATTCCTCAAGGAGCTTTGTACAAAGAAGAGAAGAAATTTTGACAAAGAAAACTTCATTGTAAGTCAAAAATTTTCTAAATTAATCAAGAAAGATACACCAAAGAAAAGCTTGAATCCAGGCATGTTCATCCTTCCTTATGTGATAGGGAATAGACAAATTAACTATGCTATATTAGACCCTAGGGACCTTAATAAATGTTATGTCTATGCATGTTTTTAGATGCAAAATACCAATGTATGCATCCAATTAGCGGATAGTTCCTATGTTAGCCCCTTAGGCATATTTGATGATGTCCTTATTAAGGTAGGAGGGCTTATTTTCCCGCTGATTTTTACATCTTAGATACCCATAAGACATGCACACCTAGAACACCTAATATCTTTTTAGGTAGGCCATTCATGAAAATCGCCAAGGTCATAATTGATGTCGATAAGGGTATCTTATGTATAGAATTTGGTGGAGAAAGGATATCATTCGACATTAATGAGTCTATGAAATATCCTACGGAGAACTTCTTGGTTCCATAATTGTATCTTTCTTGTTAGAATGATTTAGGGTTCGATTAGAGAGCAAGTCTTGATTGATTTTCTTGATTCGTCTTTTAATTTTGATTGTGTTGTAATTTACTTACGTTCTTGGATCTTGATCAAACCACCCCAAGAGAATCAAGAAAGTTGATTTTCCCAAGGAGATTTGATTAAGAGCCAAGAATGAGTAACATTCTTGTTTTCTTTTCTTTCAATGATAAATGATGCAAATAAATCCTCCATGCCCCTAGCCTCTCTTTTAATCTTGAGAGTTAATTCTTGCATTTTTATTTTGGAAGCAAAAAGATGAATGAAATTTGTATTCTCTAGTTCCTTTGTCGTTGCTACCAAGCTCTCTTTCTCTCTCTCTCTCTCATTTCTTTACACTATTGCGCACTCCTTTTAATGTTTCATTTTGTCATCTAACCTCTTGGTTGAGATTTGTTTAGTTTTCAATTAGAATCCCTATTCCTCCGAAATCCCTTGGGTACGACCCTTTACTTCCACTTTCTACAGTAAGAAGTAAATTACTTCATTTTTTTTTATTGGAGCTAACAGTAAGAACTTCCTTTACTTGAACCCTCTCTTTGAATTTACAACTTTATGATTAACTTTGTCTCTTTTGATTTGAGTTTGTTGCATACATAGCACACTAAGACGACCTTACCAGTGTGCATCACACTCTGCACACATTTTTTCCTTCGTCAGTTTGGATTAGCTTTTTGATTCAGGAGTTCTTGTCATTCTTTGGATGAAAGATTAACAAAGTAGATGAAGTGTTAAGATAATGCACGTAGAATATTTTTGAAATTATCAATGGTTTGCCATAGATATTGATATGAGAAGATAAAATTAGAGATTATGTACTAGAAAAGGAAAAAGACAATTGCCTTTGGACACTAAGTTTATTAAATTGGTGATCTATTAGTATATGGCTTTGAGTTTTATTAGTTTTCAGAGAATTAGTGGACAAACTCACAAATCAAAAAGGAATAATTGGAGTGGTGATGAAAAGTAATTTGGAAGAATTCTAGATAAAGAAAGCACAAGAATAAAAGGTCTTTGGGTAAATGATGCTAGAGAGAAGTTGCATTGTAATGGACATAATCTAGATATTGGCATGTATGGCGGATAATAAACAATCTTTGGGTCTGTTCTATTTAGTGGTTATGTATGTGAGGAGGAAAGTATGTTGATCTTAACCAACAAGTAGGGTCGATAGAGACAAATATGACCGAACCAAGAAGCAGTAGGAGAAGTGAATTTTGAATTTAATATTTCATTGTTGGCGCGATTTTGCTTGGAAACAAAATTTTGGAATTGGATATTTGTTGGTATATGGTTTTTTTTTTTTTATTTCTACACGTTTCTAGATAATTGGTGAAGAAACTCATTTGTCTAAATGGAAGGAATTGGAGGGGCTCTAATGAAAAAGGGTTGGAGAGAATTTTAAATAATTGAAATACCTTAATAAAAGATATTTGCATAATTGGTGCTAAAGAAAAGTGGGTTTTGTTGTTTACAAGTTTGAACGTATGATGATTTTGGATATGCTAGAGGGAAGTAAGTTTGGATATAAGAATGTTGGTTAGTAGAAAGTAAAAGAGAAGAATCAGATTGAGGAAAGCGCTTTATATCTAAATAAAGCATATAAAGTAGAACAAAGATTGAATTCATCAGCTCGAGTTAGACTGAAAGTGAGAGCCTCGGGGCTAAGCACTTTAGGCGCTGGCCTCCGAAAGACGAAAAGAGAACAAAAAAATCGATATTCTTGGCCACAACTATCTTCATCATATAGATTACTCAAGAGAGAAAGACCCAATTATAGTTTGCATCTTCAAATGGCTTCTTTTCCCGAGGTTTATTCAATGTGAACAAGTTAAATTTTCTTCCTCAGTTAACTTCAAAATACCAGAATAACGAAAGACCCTCATATTCTAGGCTAGGGTCGCAGCTTATGTAGCTTCTTTATTTCTGCTTTATGACTCAACCGAGATAGATTCATCTGAGTTAGTCTTGTTCTTACTCCAATCAAGATGAGCGATTGATCGCTGCCTAATTTGATCATACCACTTCCAATCCAGCCGAAGGCTGATTATTGTAGACAGAGGATGGGCTTTCCTTTAAATAGTAGGCGTAGAAGAGAGCTTACCTATTCTGTCCAGAGGCTAATCATTGAAGAGGAAGGCGCGAAGCTAGTAGAAAGCCCACGTAGTGGAAAGACAGCCCATCAAAAGGAGTGAATAGTCGTGCAAAAGATGAAATTGAGTTGATTCACTGAACAAATATCAAAATAACGAAATATGATAACGATCTTACCATTCACTCGCATTATAAGACAAGAAAACCTATCTTCCTTTTGACTGATTTTTCTGAGAGTGGAAGTGGTCGATTCCCTGGGTGCATATCTTGGGATGGAAGCAACCCTCTTTTTCTCTCATTCTTTCACTCTCATTTCGAAGATCAATCAATTCAGTGACCAGTTTCGACCTTTCTTGCTTAGTAAAGCGGTTTTCCCCCTCTAGCCACTAGTGCAACTTCAATATTTTTGAAGTTCCATTCTTCGATCTCATTTCACTAACATGGCCACCAAAAAGAACTTCAAGTTTTCACTTGCCACGATAATTAACTTTCTTTAGATGAATCCTCAGTACTATCTAAAGCTCATTCTTCATCAGAAGGAAGGATCATTACTAGATTCTGAGGCTTTTGCCTTCTTGCAGCGAGAGTTGGAGTTGTTGGTAGGGTTGCACATTTTCATTAATAAGAAGATTACCTAGTTTGATTCCTTTTCTCTACTTTTCTCTTTGATCGTATGTATAGGGCTTCTCATAGGTATTTCATAGGTCTTGAATATGTGTTTTTTAGGGCGAAATAGGTATGGGATGGCAGGCTAATTCTTTTCTTTGCAAAGGCTTGCTGTCGACGTAGTCTGCAAATGGGCCCTTCTTTACGAGCAATTCATGCTTGCTTTGTAAGTTTAAAAAAGGAGAGAGAAGAGAGTAAGAGCTTGATAAACCCCTTCAATATTATGAGAGAATATTATTTCATTTGCGGCTTATTCATTCTTTATGGCTTGGGCAAGATCTTCATCTCCAAGGACAAGACAGGACAAAAAAAAAAATAATAATAAGCGTCCCGTATAGGTCTTCAATCTCTAACTCTATCCCTAGAGCTTGGGATGGAGATGGGCAAGTTGCCAAATGCTTGTAAATGGTTTACTGCATTGGCCTAATAGCATCTTGCGTGACCAATCTTATAAATCGTGTAACGGTGTCAGGAACTTGAACCTGGTTGCGGTTCGGGCATGTGAAGGACAAGATCTTGCGAAAGCCTAGCCTATTGTTTAGTCGGATTTTGGTCGACTAGCTAGTGTTGACAGTAGAGATTGAAGACTAATTCTCTATAGACAAATTCACATGTCATTTGGACTTTTCTTGAGAAATCGCATCAAATGGATGAAGGGATGAAAACCCTTTACAGCGGAAAATATACAGAAACTCAATTTTAATTAGAACCTTAAAAATACCAATACATTGGCAAAAAAATATTGGTTAAACATGCTTTAAAAAATTACAGAGAAGAAAACTTACGCTCGTTGACGACTCTGAATCTGCCAATCACCAAATTTTGGGGCACCACCACTTGAAAACCTTCCTATTCTCTGATTGAGATGGTTTGTGGGAACCAAAATTGGAATAAGGGAATGGAGAGAATTTTTTTCAGAGAGAATGGATAGACTTCTTCACAGAACTCTCTCCTGTTCAAAAAAAAAAAATTGTTACGCAAAAAAGTCCCTCTTCTTCAGTCGGAAGAAGAGGGAAGTTAGAGAGAATAATTGGGAACGTGGGAAAACCACCCACGTTCCTTATTAATTTAATAAATTAATATTAAATTAATATAAATTAAATTAATTAATTAATTAATTAATTATATTAATTAAATAAATAATTAAATAATTAAATCATATTTAATTAATATTTCATTTAAATCATATTTAAATGAATATCTCTCACATAACCTATAGTTTTAATTTAATTAATTTAATTAAATCAAATTTAATTAAATCAAATTAAACAAAACTATTAATTAATTCTCCAATTAATTAATTTCTAAATTAAATATCTTATATTTAATTTAATCCATAATTTGAATCATATTCAAATATAAATTTCTCTCATAACTTATAGTTTTAATATGTATCATATACACATTAAATTTTAACTTATAGTTTTAATATGAATCTAATTCACATTAAACTAATATTTGAACTTATTCAAATATTTTATTCTCTCATAATTTAATTTTGAATCATATCCAAAATTAAATTTATATAATAAAGTCTAATTAAAATATAAACTTTATATTATAATGTATCAATATACATTATATTAATTCCCAAAGTAAATTTGAACATTTCAAATTACAACCAATATAAATAAATCTCATTACTCTTTATGAGCTAGGAAGGGGACCTAATGGACCTACAGATCAGAAGCTACAACGATATGAGATTAATTGGCTAAACTCATTAACTACATTAATCAATATTCGTTAACTGTGTGTACACTCCACTAAAGACTCACAGCTGAACTCTTCTCACTGTAGATATATTTCTGTGTCCACGGATATAGACCAATACCAGTAAGTTAGTCCTTCACAAGTGTTCGTAACTCCAGTTGGGCCAAATTACCGTTTTACCCCTGGGTTACCTCTAGTTCTTAAATACCAGTGCTCCTCTAATGAACAACCTGTTTATGGTCCAACCACTAAACAGAAACCCTTCTCGTGCCATTGAGAGGGTAAGGCCCTTTGTTCAAGTCTCGAAGACACCATTTAAGGGAACACTTATCTACTTACCCTAAAGGTGGGAAGGAGTGAATTCCATCTTGTGTGATTATGTTCCCAGCTTTCCACTCGGTCTTGTCCCCAAAATGATAAGAATATTGAGTCGGCAATCTGGCCACTCTCACTCGTATAAATCAAAGGACAATCCCTCGCAAACAGGAGTTCATAATACACTCAGGATTAAGACTAAGTTACCTAGGTCATCCTAATGAAATAGCAATCCAACTAGTTAACGGAGTTACATCTAGTGATTACTATTTCGTGGTCCAGTCTTATGCAAACTCATTGCATAGGATACCCTCACTCGCATGTCACATACATGAAGGCATTTGATCAATGTGTCTGTATCAAATACAAAGTGAGCCGTATCCATAGTGTTAACAGGATAAGGTACCCAACATTAACCCTATACTATAGACTCTTTAAGCTGATCTTGAACATTAATCCCTGTATGTCTCTACATACTGTTCAAGACTCATCAAACAGCTTAGGATGTTAGTTTATTGGATTTGGGTTATTAAGACAAAACTAATAAAATAATCAATAACACTTATTGAAATTAAATAATAAAATACTTTATTAATGACGGTCCATTGATTATATTTACTATCTACGAGTTTTAGGACATAAAACCCAACAATGGACTGACTTGAAATTCAGTTTTGAGGTTAAGGAAAAGCGAAATTAAAGGAATATGTGGTCCTTCGTGATGAAAGTCTTGGGATCAAGAGTTGTTCACTTTCTAGCTCTAAGAATGAATCTAATACTAATTCAGGAAGATTGAAAGTCATATCCGGCTGGACTAGAATTGAGAGAAGTAGAAGGACGATAGGTCTACTTCTTTCATTGTCCTTTGGTTCCTAAGGTCTGGAAAGGATTCCTAGCATACCAAGAGGTGTGGGCGCCGTCCATTCTTTCATTTTTGTTAGGATAGGAAGGTTTAGTGGACCTGCTATTCTCCTGATCTATAGAGGGTGGATCGAGTTTAGTCCTTTCTTTCTTCTTCTGGCCCATGTAGTGATTAGGAATGACTTGCTCCTTCCCTCTTGGGTTAATAGACGCGGACCTTTAGAAGTTTCTGGAGCCAGTCAATCCATCTCATTAAGCTTGGTTGGGTAGGAAGATGCCAACAACCTCTCCAAGGAATAAGGTTGACCTACCGGGCATCGATTTTCCCCCTTCTTTACTTAGTTTGAGGTTTGGGGGCTAGAAAGGAAAAGACCCAAAGGTTATAGAGCTGTAGTTCTTTGGATAGAGTGAGATAATCCTATCTCTTCTTTCTTGATCCTATTCAATAGATTATCTTCTTCTTATGGCCATCTGGATCCTGAGTCAATCTTCTTATGCCTTCATGCTAGGAAGTTCTCTATCGATGACGCTCGGGAGGGGGTTGTCCCTTCCTCCTCTTTTTGGTTCTTGTCTTCCCTCCATCCTTTGTTTATTTAATAGTGGGTCTACCCGTCCGACATCGGTACCTCACATTCTTTAATTAGGACGGCACTCCGCTTTCTTTTCTGAGTGCTACCTATAAGAGTAAGAAAGAGAAAGTATTATGGTACGTCGTCCATGGGGTTTGGGAAGTGCCTTTCCTCCCTTTCTAATTTCCAGTGAACTTATAAACGAGACTTTAACCCTAGGCTTTCTCTTTCAGGTCACATAGAAGAAGAAAGGAATCGTGGTTCTTTAAAAGATAATTTTATATCTTTCTCATTCCTCTATGAGGGGAAGTCTAGCTTAATATCCAAAAGGATGAAGAGTGTTAGAGCAATCGATGATCACGTAAATTTGATTTGAATTAATTAATTATTTTGGCTTCGCTAGACATGCTATCATTGGAAGAAGGAGAAAAGTTATCTTCCGCATTTTAGAGATGATATGGTCTTGCTTGGGATTGCAATTTATCTAATCTTTAAGAGAGTGTTATAGAATTAGTTAGACTAGATCTTAAGTATGAAAGAGAAGATAAGAAAAGAGCTTTAAGGGAAAGAGAAGACGATTAGTTATGATAAGATTTCAGTCATAAAAAACCTAGGCTTTCTCTTCCTTCCTTTTTGATAATAATCTTTTTAATCATAAGGCACGAGGACTTTTGCAAATATATATTCTAATAAGAAATTCAAATACAACTGAAAACCACCAATTTGAAGACAAAAGTTAGCGCCAGCCAAGGGTCTAGTTCATTGTGCATTTCCCTCCACAAACAAGGAAGTTGATTCCATCCACCCATAGGGCTTCCTCAGAGGGGTGCACTAAGGAATTAAGTGAATTCACATGCACCCATTCAAAGAAGAAGCAGAAAGCACGGTGATCGGCTCTTTCCCTTTCCGCTTCAGTTGAAGGAGAAGCTGAGTCTGCTGCCCTCGTTTAGCTAGGTAGAAAAACCTTAATTACCTGACTAGGAGACTAGTTTTCCTAATTACGAAAGCTTTGAAACCACTAAAGAGGAATTCATCGACCACTAGGAAGAGGCACATCGAGGGGATAGGGCTCAGTTCTCATAAATACAATGTTGAACAACTGTACTTCCACATAGACTTATGCTAGCTACCCTTCAAAGAAACTCAAGTGGATCAACCACTCCCCACTCCCTGCGATCTTCCATTTCTCCTTTGTTCTGTTATGGTATCATGTCCCAATTCTCTTTTTATCTCATCAGTTCTTCCTGGTCATGCCTTACTCTTTGAGTTATCCGACTGAGGAGATGTCTTGGTCGTCATTTGGTCCCAAGTAGATGGAATAACTTTGATCCGACCTGCATATCCTTTTTTTGCAACAATTTTGAAGCAGAAGAAATAGAAAAGATATAATATCTAAAAGACTAAGCTAGAAACAATTCGAACTCCGTAAAAGGATATGTTCAGAATCTAATCTTCTTTTTATTCCTTTCTATGAAAACCTTGAACTTCGTTTTTCTTGTTCCTTACATTGACCTTTTATTCCTAAGCTTTCCTGCTTTTTTCATATTAAGGACTCAAGATTCCATATTCACTTTTGACTTTTTGGTCTTTTTCTCTGATCTCTCCTTTGTCGAAGAATAAGACGATATAATATCGACTTTGAACTTTGATCTTAATTTTGAGATTTTAGATGGATTTGATGATGATTTTCTTCATGAGAACTTTGATGAAAATTTTGACATGGTTGAAAATTCTCTAGATAACCATGATGATAAAATTTTATTACATGAAGATTTGATCATTGATGGATTTGTGAATAAATTTGTTGACAATGATGTCTATCATGATTTTGATAAGATTGAAACATCCTCAATTGATTTTTATTGTCATTTCGGGTTGTTAAGTCCTTTTTTATTGCCTTTACAGCTTAGGCACCTTTTGGACACTACTCAAGATGGTTTGGCACTATAGTTTTTGCACTTGGGCACTTAGTCACCAATTCTAAACGTCTAAGTTTTTTTTTAAAACTTTTTGGTAGGTTATGAGTCGAAAAAACTCACAATTAAGCATTATTAGAGTGTCTTTACACCTTAGGCACGTTTTACACACTACTTAAGTTGGTTTGGCACTTGGTTTCCATTCCGGATCGTTTAGTCCTTTTTCCTCACTTTGTGGTAGCTTATGTGTTAGGAAAGCTCACACTTAAGCATTCTTTGGTTGTCTTTACGGCTTACGCACCTCTTGGACACTATTTAGGTTGGTTTGACACTATAGTTGTTGCAGTTGGACACTAAGTTGCCATTTATGGTCGTTAAGCTTTTTTTTCTTACTTTTTGGAAGGTTATGAGTTGGAAAAGCTCACACTTAAGCATTTTTTGGTTGCCTTTACAGTGTATGCGCCTTTTGGACACTACTTAGGTTTGTTTGGCACTATAGTTGTTGTGCTTGGGCACTTGGTTGCCATTTCGGGTCGTTAAGTTCTTTTTTTTTCTAACTTTTTGGTAGGTTATGAGTCAAGAAAACTCACGCTTAAGCATTATTTGGTTGTCTTTACAACTTAGGCACCATTTGGAAACTACTTAGGTTGGTTTGGTACTATAGTTGTTGGACTTGGACACTTAGTTGCCATTTCTAGTCGTTCAGTCTTTTTTCCTCACTTTTTGGTAGGTTATGAGTCGAGAAAGCTCACACTTAAGCATTTTTTTTTGTTGTTTTTAAATCTTAGGCACCTTTTTTTGGACATTACTTAGGTTGGCTTGGCATTATAGTTGTTGCACTTGGGCACTTGGTTGCCATTTTGGATCGTTAAATCATTTTTTTTTTAACTTTTTGGTAGGTTATGAGTCGAGAAAGATCAGACTTAAGTTTTTTTTTTTTTTTTTTTTGCCTTTAAAGTATAGGAACCTTTTGGACACTACTTAGGTTCATTTGGCACTATGGTTATTGCACTTGGTTGTCATTTCAGGTCGTTAAATCCTTTTTTGTAGGTTATGAGTTGGCAAAGCTTACACTTAAGCTTTCTTTGGTTATCTTAAACCTTAGGCACCTTTTGGACACTACATAGGTTTGTTTGGCACCATAATTTTTACACTTGAGCACTTGGTTGCTAATTCAGGTCGTTCAGTCCTTTTTTCTCACTTCTTTGTAGGTTATGAGTCGGGAAACCTTACACTTAAGCATTCTTTGGTTAAATTTAAACCTTAGGCACCTTTTGGAGACTAGTTAGGTTGGTTTTGCATGATAGTTGTTGAACTTGGGCACTTGGTTGCCATTTTGGGTTGTTAAGTCATTTTTCTCACTTTTTGATAGCTTATGAGTTGGGAAAGCTTACACTTAAGCTTTTTTTTTTGTTGTCTTTACAGCCGAGACACCTTTTGGACACTACTTAGGTTGGTTTGGTACCAATGTTGTTGCATTTGGGCACTTGTTTGCCATTTTGGATCGTTAATTTTTTTTTTTCAGTTTTTGGTAGGTTATGACTTTGGAAAGCTCACACTTAAGCACTCTTAGGTTTTCTTTATAACTTAGGCACCTTTTGCACATTACTTAGGTTCGTTTGACACTATAGTTGTTGCAATTTGGCACTTATTTATCATTTCGGGTTGTTAAGTTCTCACACTTAAGCATTGTTTAGTTGTCTTTACAGCCTAGGCACTTCTTGGACACTTCTTAGATTGGTTAGCACAATAGTTTTTTCACTTGGACACTTGGTTGTGATTTCGGGTCGTAAAGTCCTTTTTTTCTAACTTTTTGGTAGATTATGAGTTGAGAAAGCTCATACTTTAGCATTTTTTGGTTGCCTTTACGGTAGGCACCTTTTGGACACTACTTAGGTTCGTTTGGCACTATAGTTGTTGTGCTTGGGCACTTGGTTGTCATTTTGGGTCGTTAAGTCATTTTTTTTTCACTTTTTGGTAAGTTATGAGTCGAGAAAGCTCATACTTAAGCATTCTTTTGTTGTCTTTATAGCCTAGGCACCTTTTGAAAACTACACAGGTTGGTTTGACAGTATAGTTGTTGCACTTGGACACTTGGTTGCCATTTCGAATTGTTAAGTTATTTTTTCTCACTTTTTGATAGCTTATGAGTTGGGAAAGCTCACACTTAAGCATTCTTTGGTTATCTTTAAACCTTAGGCACCTTTTGGACACTACTTAGGTTTGTTTGACACTATAGTTGTTGCATATTTGGATGCCATTTCAGGTCGTTAATTCCTTTTTTCTCACTTTTTTGTAGGTTATGAGTCAGGAAAGCTCACATTTAAGTATTTTTTGTTGTCTTTAAACCTTAGGCACCTTTTGGAGACTAGCGAAGTTAGGTTTGGCACTTTTTTTTGGTTGAACTTGGGCACTTGATTGCCATTTTAGGTTGTTAAGTCCTTTTTTCTCATTTCCGGTTGGGAAAGATCACACTTAAGCTTTATTTTGTTGTCTTTACAGTTAAGGCACCTTTTGAACACTACTTAGGTTGGTTTGGTACTATTTTTGTTGCACTTGGACAATTGGTTGCCATTTCGGATCGTTAAGTCTTTTTTTTTTTTTTTTAGTTTTTGGTAGGTTATGACTTTGGAGAGCTCATGTTTAAGCATTCTTAGATTGTCTTTACAACTTAGACACCTTTTGCACACTTCTTAAGATGGTTTTACAATATAGTTGTTGCAATTGGGCATATATTCTGCCATTTCGAGTTGTTTAATTTTTTTTTTTTTTTTTCATTTTTTGGTAACTTATGAGTTAGCTCACACTTAAACATTGTTGGGTTGTCTTTAAAGCTTAGCAACCGCTGACACTACTTAGGTTGGTTAGCATTATATTTGCTGCACTTTTGCACTTGATTTTCATTTCAAGTCGTTATGTCCTTTTTTCTCACTTTTTGGTAGATTATGAGATGGAAAAACTCACACTTAAGCATTTTTTGGTTGTTTTTAAACCTTAGGCACCTTTTGGACACTACTTAGATTGGTTTGGCACTATAGTTGTTACACTTGGGCACTTAGTTGTCATTTCGGGTCATTAAGTCCTTTTTTTCTCAATTTTTTGGTAGGTTATGAGTCCGAAAAGCTCACACTTAAGCATTCTTTGGTTATCTTTAAACCTTAGGCACCTTTTGGACACTAGTTAATTTGGTTTGAATTTATAAAAAAAATAAATTTTATTAAATTTATAAAAAAATCAAAACAAAATCAAATTACACGTCTTAGTATTAAATTAAGTAACTTTTGAATCCTTAAATAACAAAAAAAAATGTATAACAAATACTTTAAAAATTATTTAAACTTTAAATGTATAAGACTTTTCTTTTAAAAAAATTTAATTTATTGACGAGATTTGATTTAAGATTTATTTCAATTAAATTTTGAATCTAAAATTTTTATCAAATTACGCTCATACTTTTCTAAAATGTAGTATTTTTTCTTTCTTCTTCCTTATTTTTATATCTTCATTAATTCACTATAATTTTTATTTTAAAAGGAAAATAATAATTTATTCAACTGTAACGATTACTTAAAAATAATTAAAAATTGTTAGGTAGTATTTAAAGAAATTAAGACAAATTGTTTTACGAAAACGAGAACGATTTGTTAAATTAAATATACAAAATTCATGTACCGGATTTAGGATATGAATTTTTTTAAAAAAAATTATTCTCACGTAACAATTACCTAAAAAAGATTTGGCAAATTGTTTTATGAAAACTAGGACGATTTCGTAAATTAAATATACAAAATTTGTATATTGGAGTTAGAATATGAGTTTGAAAAATTAATAATTTATTCGTATGTAACAATTACGTGAAAAACGTTGAAAATGAATGTCACATTTAAAGAAATTAATAAACTAGTATTATGATAAACCTGGTTTTATCATAACACTAACCCTCTGTAACCCAACTTTTTCCCGAACGACCCCTTAATTTTTGTTGAGTCTTTTGAGTTTTTAATAATTTGTTCAAATTGATACTATACATTAATGAAGATTTGTATAAGGGTTGGGTTTTGCTAAATTAGTAATCTACCCACTTCTCGTACATGGACGTGTAAAAATAATAATAATAGCATCAAGATTTCAACCTCTGATTTCATATAAAAAGTACATGTTAACTACAATTGAACCACACTCATTTTAACAAATCCTTTCAATTCTTGTTATGCTCTTCTTATTTGAGCTCAAACACTAAAAGCAACAACAAGAACACTTATTCTCCAACTTTAAAACTGTACAGAAGTTTACAATGAGCTTACAATCATGGAAAACTGAATTGGCTTGTAATTGTGCATCATACAGGGGGACTAACTTTTAACCAATCGATCTTACAGAACTATGTACCTATCTGAAGTGCTCTCTATGGATAATTAAAAGTCAAGAAGAGTTCAATTTCCAGAAGATTTCCAACTAATTGATGAAGGAGAACTAAGAATTTCCTGGCCAAGCTCCTTTACCTTATTTATAAGAAGCGTTTGTTCAGTTTCAAGTTGTAATATATATTCCTCTTGCAGTTCCTCCAGGCTTTCTAGTTCATTCAACGATGCCGAAAGACCGTCAAGATTAGCCTCCTCGATTAAAGCGTGAAACTTGCTGATTGTCTGCTTCATCTGAAAAATACCAATTCAAGTTCCAACACATCGATGTCAGCAAACAGTAAATGCAAGGCGATCATTCTTAACTATAATCTACAACTTTTTCAAATGTTAAGCACAATGAAAAGTAACTGGTGTATTTCAGGCATGAACTAGGAACTTTGTACTTGAAAACAGAAATGGAAGAACAGAGAACATAATCATAAGTTAATCGAGTATCAGCAGTAGCAAATGAATTTAGCTTATTTCTCAATGTCATCCAATATAATGGGCATAAGAAATCTCAAAACTATCAATGCTTGATTTTATATGCTTGGAATTTCAAGAGCACTCCTCTTTCTTTTGATTATTAAACAAGTACAAAATATACTTGTAATGATTAATTTCCTTCTGCCACATGAATATAATATGGATATAGTTTATATGGGACTCGTCCTTGCATGTCTCATTTAATTAATGGAAGAACTTTCTTTATAAAAGCATAGATCACTTGTTTTCTATGAACCCATTTTGTTAGATTTGGAACCTCAGAAAATATATACCAATTTCATGACTTGAAAACCAATAAACCAAAGCTTATGTATGTACTCAATATCAATGATACTGTTCTTTAATAAGATTTAATGAAATAACTGAATAGAAAACTTTATAAAATTGTCAAAGGAAAAAATTTACAATTCCCCAATCAGACAGTAAAATACATCACCTGACTTGAAACTTGATGTGCCTTGGTGACAGATGATTCAGAATCCGAGGCGGGTTCTAAACTAAGTCTTCTCTCTTTCTCTACATCTGGAACTTTTCTTGTGATTTGGATGTGGATCTCTCCTCGTTTAACCCCTTGAAGAGGTATCCATTTGTCAGCCATTTGGTTTGGAGGCAATCTTTGATACTCGACAACACAGTCGCCTATGCTTGATGTGGGTAGTAAAGCATTGTGGTCTTTCACATGCAACAGTAAAGGGCTGCCATCATCAGGGAACTCTAAGGTCTGATTCCAATGAGGATTTAAAGTTTTGAACATAACCTGCAAGACATAACACCAACAGAATGTAGATTAAGACAGCATCAAAATGAAAATGAAAATGAAAAATAAGCAGAACAACTTGGCCATCCAGAAACATAACAATTGCAAATAGTATACTTAGTTTCTCAAACCTTTGTTCTTTTCTTCAAGTTTCCATATTGTACTCTTACATAAGGGTCGCTTGTCCCTCCAATATCAGCAGCAACCAAATCTTTAGCTTCTATGATAACAAGTTCTATCCAACCATTATTTGAGCCTATGTTTGAACCCTGAAAGCAGAAAAATATCCCCAATTCACACATGCACAAAACCTAATTCTTTACACTCAGATTCCAGAGCTCCAGCAGAGGAATATGATTAAGTCAATACCAGCTTGCTCACAGATTCGACTCCATAAGAAACTTGAGTAATGCAAACATATACAGGTTATTATTTTTTTGACAAGAAGATAAAACATCGTGATGTATTGTTATAAACCATACCCGTGATCCTTCATAGTCATCTGCCTTGACTGCCTCTATCATTAGCCTTAGTTCTCCATAATTTACTTTTTCGAGGGGGACCCATACATCCCTGACTATTCCTTCATGAAGTCCTTCCAAATTAACTCGGGCAGTACCAATATTTTCGTCACCGAATATATCTACACCAAAGCATTTTATCTTGAGGTATTCACCACCTCCAATCTCATCAAGCTCAAACTTCTGATTCCAATTAGGATTTACAGAAATAGCAGTTCTTGTTTTCAGGAAAGCCTGAAAGGAAGTTTGCTGAGTAAATATAGGGAAATAAAGTTTCAAACTATTAAGCTTATTACAATTCTCATGTTATTTATATAAGCTTCCTGTTATTGAACTTCACTAGAAGAAGGGTATAAAGATTTACCTTCCCATATTCCAATTTTACATATGACTCACACTTCCCAGATTTATCCTTCAAACTAAGATCTTTTCCTTCTACAAGGGTAATGGCAATCTTCCTTCCAGTCCTTGAAGCATAGTTTGAAGATCCATTAACTGATTGTTGAGGTCTGACATGAAAATTATGCGAGCTATGTGAACCATCTGAAAATTGCCACTCTTTAACAATAAACTTCACTGTTAACTGCAAAATATTGAAGCAAGTGTTAACTGCAAAATTTCTTCTGAACAACCTAGGTAGCACAACTCCCCCCCACGAAAAAAAAGGAATATGTCAATAAATTATGAACTGAACATGAATCTAGTACTAGTAGACTAATGATCAAAATTGTAGGCAGCAAGGTTAACTGCGGTAAACAAGCATTGGCAATGAAGTTCAAAAAATGCTAATGGGAAAAAAGAAAATCAGATGACGTCCATAAATTATCCATAAACAGGAGGTAAATGCAATCATAACCAACATCATACCTCCCCACAATCGACTCCTTCAAATGGGACAACCATTTCGACCTCTTTTCCACAAAACTCACTGTGCTTTGCAGTTACTTCAGAGTCAGATCCTATTGCCCAAAATGTTGTAGAATCATCAGCAGCGTACTTCATCTAATCAACAAGTACAAGAATATGAATTAGCTGATACTAAGTTAGTTCATACACACACATTTTGTATGTTTGAGTGATGAAATGCCAACTTTCATTAAAACAAAATTTGAGACAGTAAAATGTCCCGGAGAGTACCTTTACTTCACAACTGGCTAGATAGTCATACTTCACATTGCTTGGATTTGACTCATATAAATTGAACCGAAGAGTTCCTGTATCTTCATGTAGAATCATATTGAATGTGGAATTCCATACAGGGTTGGAGCCTAATCTTACAGCAGTCCTCCTACTTAGCTCATCAAGTTCCACCTCGACAAATGTCTGCAATTCATCCTTATCAGTTAAGTTTTCGTCTAGTGGACTATTCATATAAGTACTCAGTGGTTTCCTGGAAGAGTTTCCTCTCAAGCTGTTTCTGGAAAGCTTACTGGCTGAGATGACTGTCACATATATTGTACCACTAACAGCCTTTTTACCCAGATCAAAAGCTGGCAAGGAGAAACAGCGGCGTCGAGGTTCAACCATTGTCCTTACTATAACGTCTGTTAGAAGTTTAACCTGAAAAGGAGAATGGGACAGATCAATGTGGTATGACAAAATAAATCCATTTCCCAAGAAGAGTCCACCAACTGTCAATCGAAGAATATATTTGCAAGTACAAGATCATTTTAAATTAAAATCAAATGTTTGCTAAGCTAGACAATATGAAAAAATTCACTTCCTCAAGAATTCAAAGAGTTGGAAGCTAGATTAGTCAGTTCCACTCTTTACTCTATTTATTTGATTTTTCACATTTTCTCAAATTAGAAATCCCAAAAGCTATATATTTTATAGACCTTCCTGCCTTTGTCTGTAAAGACAAAATAACAAGCATCTAATAGTGAAACTAATTAAAATAGCATAGCCAAAATCTGCTACCTAAAAAGTAAAAAAAATTGTAAATTATTTTTCATACCGTCTATCTAACACATCAATAATTTTTCCTTGACATGATGAATGATGAACTGAGTTCTTTTCAATTTTAAATGAAAAGATTTTTTGGTTTCAAGAAGGAAATGAAAATTGAGATATTTTACCAGCCAAGAAGAAACACCCGGCAGCTCAGTTGCAGGTAACGACTGGCTTCCACCACTTCCAAAAGCAACTCCTATTCTCACTTCTGGAGTGCAAACAAATGAATACGAAATTGCTCTCCCATCCAAGATAGGCCTCAAGAGAAGCTGAGTCAAGAAGTCCAGGCATACAAACAGTTTGAAATTGGTAGTCAATACTTAACAGATGGTTACATGAGTTTGGAACTTTGAATGATCTGAAATTCCTTTCAAATAAATAAATGATACACTATATACAAGGCAAGCAGATACATTTTGAGGTCAGAAGCAATTGATGGAAAGAGGGTTTAGGAAACTACTTCACATACATCACCCTTTATGTGAATGCTATTGATAACAATCCGTGCAGTTCCAGTAAATGGCATGGCCAACTTGGCAAGCAACATAATACTCATTTCATTTGTGTCCCAATCAAAACCCAAACGCATGATTCTCTGCAAAAGCATATTAGGAAGCATAAGATAAAATCTAGGTATCAGGGTATTGATTGATTGCTTGCCAGATATCAAAACTAACGCTATTGTCAGGAAAGCATGAGAACAAACAAGTGGCCAAACATTAAGTGTTGTAATTGAGGCATTATGAATTAAACATTGGGAGTTTTCAAATTTTTAAAATGAGGAGAGCAAAGGAGGAAAAAAAAAAGCGGTCTGGCATTTGACCTGATAGTAGGAAATGAATGCTCACCAAATAGGTTTCTTAAAAGATAATGTCTTATAGATAGAAGGCTAACCAAGAAAGCAAACCTGATTGCCAGATGTTGACCATTGAGTCCCACGAAGGCCCAAGCCAGGAGGACATGAGCCTAAAGAGAACTCCAACAATTCTATTCTCTCCTGCATGGATCTAGTCAGTATTTCTCGACATGTAATTTGATGAGGCTAATCAACTCTATAAAAGGTGTTATAGAATATGATAATAACTTACAATAAGTTTCGGCCTCCGGTGTTTTAATCGTTTCTGCAGGAATGAATTTTCAAAAGTTAACATCAGTAGTGAAATTCTATAGATACTCCACGGCATTGAAGCCTCTTATCAATTCAATTTCAATGTGAAAGCAACAATGAAGCTACTCAATTTCTAAAATTAATCATCCCTTTTTCTGAAAAGAGAAAGTATCAAGTGAACAGGGGATTATGTGAAACATTCTGCTGCTAAGAATAGCTAAACTCGTGCAGAAATGTTAAGAAACACGATAAACAGCAACTGAAACAACTTTAGGCAAAGTTTATAATGTTAATATTGAGCATATTGAGTTCAGTTACAGCCAAATCCACCTTAAAACAATATTGCTGAAAAGAAGTCGGACATTGCAGAAGAAGAGAAGTAGATTCACCTCAACAATAGTAGAGAACTTTAATGAAAGTTTTGGGTTGATGTAGTTAGGCCAAATCTCCGTCAACAGCTTATTTAACCATTCAGAGTGCTCAAGTGGTGTACTGGGCTGTAAATTAGAAAGAGATGGAGAAACGAATTAGATCAAATTGATGAAAATCATCATCCACATGTTAGGAACTAAGCAACGAAAACCATCAAGGGGGATTCAATAATTTTCCAGTTCTGGATAAGGATGTTACCGAGGTGTCTAATATAATTTGCTTCCATTTCTTGTTCAACTCCTCTACTAGTAGTTGACGTTGAAAACTTCCATACTGCAAAAACAAACAAAAAAGGGCAAGATTTCATAATGTTGCCACAATGTAAAATCCCAAATGGCCGCAGGCAATGAACATAGAGCAGATGAAAGAAAAAGCGTAAAATTATAAACCAATGGCTACAAAATACTAGTAGAAGCATATATTGTTACATTTTTTTAATATTTGATAACTGAGTCAAAGACAGAAGTTCATTCTTTAGGTAAAAACAACCTCCAAGATTTGTTAAGGTGTTATTAACTATTCATTAAATTTCTAGATCTAAAGTTGCCTACAAATAGATATCTTACCCAACTCTCATTAAACAACAAGGTTTACATTTTCTTATATTTGTTTCATTTTAAGCAAAGTAGCTCAACGTTAGACATGCTAGAGAATATATGTAACACCAGTATTAATATAAAGAAACACAATACACACCGCGGATGGCTTGATGAAATCAAAGTGAGACACTTGCGTCGCAACCAATTGTTTAAACAATTGTTTCTCTATGTTTACACCAATTATATCAGTTATTTGTAATCCCTCAACAACATAAAATTCCTACTTGTGTACCCAAAACAGTAAACTAAAGAAGGAAGGGAAAATTTTCTACAATAATTTGCACTACCCCACGCTAAAGCTGAATTCGAATTACACAATTGGGAATTAACAAATCATAACAGAGGAGTTTCAGTTCAGTTCCAAAACATTATATGAAGAGTAGAACTATAATAACCTGTAAAGTCGCCCACACGGCAATAGCAAGTGGAATCCAATTAGAGAAAGAAAAAACCCATTTATCGAAAGCCCAAGCAAGAAAAAACAGAGGAACCAAATATGGAAGGAAAGGCTTCTCCAAAGCAGCATGACGCAAAACCACAATAGTTTCTTCAACGTTAAACCCGAAACGCTTCATTTCTTAGTCCTTCCAGCTCACTGCCTCATCACCCAGCTAAACCACTCAAACCCTCCATTAGAAAAACAGAGTTCGAAGCATAATTTTGGAAGGGGAGAGGAAAAATGAAAGTGGGTATGGAGAAGGGGAGCTTCAACGATTGGTAAAGTATGGAATCAAGGGAAATGGGTATAAAAATGGGGGAAAAACGATGGGGTTTGAAGCATGGGAATCTGTGAGAAAGACGCATAGTGGGGAAATAACAGTTGAGAAGAATGAGAAAGAAGAAGTCTAAACGTGGAAATTGGAAAATGGGGTTCTGTGATTACAGTCCACAAATAATGGAAATGAACATATTGGGATGTGACTGATGAATTGAAAAGATTGAAAGAGAGAAGAAGAAAAGAGAGAGTCCATAGGAAGTCAGCAGTGAAAGCAGAGAATGATTGGAGAAATACATTTTTAATTTCTTTATAAACAAAACTTGGAAAGAAAAAAAGAAAGAAAGAATCGCTAAGTGTCGTGTCGGATAGCATTTTTATACATTCTTCTAATAATAATATACTCAAAAAAAATAATAAAAATAAAAACTTATACATTGTTCTAATAACAAATGAGCTCAAAACATGGTTTCAAATGAAATATTTAATTAGTTGTTTAAAGGAGTAATAATTTAAAGAAAGTACTTCACTTTAAAACACTTTTTCTTCTTGTTGGAGAGAATCTAGTAGTTAAAAAATAATAAAGAAGATAGATGAACCATATGTATAATCATAATTAATCACCATGGAAATAAATAAATGTATCACATCATAAATCTTTATCAACTATTTAAGCTTTTTTTCTTGACTTTATTAGAATGTAATGATTTTGTTTAGTTATAAATGGAACTAAAGAAAATTATCTATAAGATGTTTTTGAGTGGAATAGAGATTTTGGGGAATATAAGGATTATTTATAGATCATTACAAGAGAAAGAAGTATTTTATTTGATTTGGTTAAGTATGGAGATAAGATTAGTATATATAATCTTACCATAAGATTAATGAAAATCATAAAGTTCAACTTATTACGTTCTTCATTAGAGAAAAATAATTGTTAAGTATGGTATTGATTCTATGAAATTTAAAAAGGTCGACTAAAAAGAAAATTATGCTAAGCTTTTTAACTTCTACATGTGTTTTTGCGCTCATAGTTGGTAAAATATTTAATGATAGCTCGTGATGGCTAGTAACAATTTCATTGTTTATATATCTTATATAACTAAGTGAGTTTGTGATGTTGTAAATACACTTTAAAACGTTGTGAATTTTCTATTCTCTATGATCTCTAAATTGTTACTCACTTGATTAGTACTACTGTCGGTGGCTAAACACCATATATATCCAAAATTTTCTCTGTTATATTGTTTCGTTCCTCCTAGATATTTCAAATTCACAATTTGTACCAAAATTCAGTATTAACAATATATACGAAATTGAGAATTATTTGAACCTCTTCGTTATTTTTCATCAAAGATGTATGACTTACCAGTTTAAACATAAGGTATACTCAAATTAATTTAATTAATGTATCAGTATAGTTAATAAAACATCATTTTTTCTACAAACGAAATTTCTAATGATATATAGAAGAAATATACATGGTCCAGAAAGTTAAGTAGAGTCAGAAAGTTTAATTAGATTTGTGATACTGAAACCCACAAGGTAAAGTCTCAACGTCATGTCTAATACACTTTATTAAACGTTTACGAATTAATTGTTAAAATTAACGTTTTATGACCATTATTTGATCGTTTAACGTTTCATTGTAATTAATTTGTGAGCGTTCATAATTAAGTGAATAACGTCTCCTTAATGGTTTTGTGACTGTTGGCTTCATATCCTCCACTATATATATACCTCGCATTTACTCTCATTCCAACATACAAAAACACAAATCATTCTTCTCATTCTCATTATGTGAAAAACAAAGGTTTCCGAACTTTAAGTGTGTCTGTCATTTTGAGTGATTTTAATTCCAGGTAATTTCCATGCAAAATCAATTAAAAACGAGAGGCTATTTTATCCTAGAGACGATGAGACATCAATCTATTTGCACAATTCAGAGCAGAGCCACGAAACGTCTTAAAGAGAGCGTGTTTCGTGACTCAGCCGTATACTAATCTTTTTTTGTTTTGCAGATTTTTTTACTTTCTTAACTAATCCATCTTGCTATTCCTGTTCTACCTTTGCTGCTAAATCTGAACGTATTGTGTATTGAAAAATCGAAGTGCAACAACATAACTAACTATAATAGATTTATTATTGCTTATATTTTTGTTAAGAAAGGGGAAAACTAGCAAGTACTAGTTGAAAGGAAGGACGTGGATGCCATGTGATAATTATTATCAAACTATATAACTATTATTAATAGTAACACGCGACACATCTTATCAAATCAAAATCAAACCAACATTAGTTTGTCTTCAATAATTTATTTAACTGTTTAACTATTTCAATGGTGAAATATATATCTAATATCTTTAATGAAAAAAAAATAAAATAAAAACTCTTTATAGCATTATTAAACTTTAAAAAAAAAGAATGTAGTAAATAGAGACCGAATAGACTTGAAAACCAAATTTATAATTTTATGTGTTACAACAATTAGATATTGACTAAATTTATAATGTTTGTTTTTCTATTTTATTTTAAAATAATTACTGAACTAATTCTTAAATTAAAAAATCATTTTTTGCCCTAAAACTAACCGGCGAACGCTACTGAACCGAAGAAACAAACACGTGGCATCTACTCGTCATCGTAACTCGCCACGTCATCTAGAAAATCTCAACTGTTACTGTCCTGTCATGTTTACGTGGCAAGTTTTCATTAGTCCCAGCTATGTATATAAACGTAATGTTCAATTTTGTTTTTGAGGTACATGTTTGTTCGTCAAAGTTAAGAATGGTTTGAGAAAATCCTAAATCAAGAATGAGCCCTCAACAACAAATCCATGGAAAAAGGGATAATCAGATCAATAACAATGGGAATAAACCAATATTGTGTCCACCGCCATTGAAGATCAATAAGGATTCTCATTTGATTCGAAAAACTTCCTCTTCTTCAAATAATACTACTTCTTCCCCTTCTTCCTCTTCATCTTCCACCACCTCTCTTGTCAATGGGGTCGCTGCTGCTGCTGCTGCTGCTGCGAAGCCACTTCAACGACATCCGGTGATTATATACACACATTCTCCCAAAGTCATTCACACGCATCCTCGAGATTTCATGGCGTTGGTTCAAAAGCTAACCGGAATGTCTCGATCAGATGATCATGAAGCTTCTACGAAGCTGGCTACAACGAAACCCGTCGTGGATGAGAATAATAATAACAACAAAGGTTCTAAAGCTGTTGTGAGTGATGATAATGAATCGTCGTCCGTTGTGACAACGGATGAAAATTGTTGCGGCGGCGGCGGTGGAAGCGGTATGATGGAAGTTGGTCAGGTTAACTCATGTTTTGGTCCGGTGATTTTTGAGCCACCGCCTCCGCCGCCGTCGCCACCTCCGCCACAACTGGCGAATTCTTACCTAACGAATATTCCCATTTATACGCCGAATTCGATGGAGTTCTTGTGCGCGAATCAACCAATTTTTAACTATGATGATTCTTTGCTTTTTGGTGGCAACAGAGTTGTTAATGATTTCTGCGAATATAGTGAACTTTAGGATAAATTTTTTCTTTGAATTTTAAATAGTTGAGTTCGGGGAGGGATTAATTATTTCATTCAATTTGATTAATGTCCCGTAGGGAAGAAATTAATTAATAATAATAATCTGGAATTGAGTTTCAGTAATTATCAATTCCAAAAATAATAATAATTAATCATTTTCATGAAGATTAAAATATAACAAGTTAATTTAATGATATAATTTATTTTAAATTTCTACGTAATCTAAGTTATGCATGTGTAGTCCTGTTAGTTTGTTTAGACATTTTTTTCCAAAGGTTCTTACGTGTGTAAGAGAGATTTAATTGTATCCTAATGAGTTAAAAAAAACACCATCTTAGTAGGATTAAATTACATTTTCGTGTGAATGCAAACATTAACAACATAATGTATCTAATCTTATGATAAAATGTTAAACATTCTAGTATCTTAGCCTTTTTTCCTTTTTTTGTGATAGTGTATAACAGAAGCATTTAATCCATATAATAGAGATATGTATTATATATTATCAAAATCATATCCTAATATTTGTATGGTACCTAGTGTAATATATATAATATCATGATAAAACAATATTAAAACGTTGGTAATTATTATTTATCCAACTATAGATTCATGAGTGCATATGTATGTACTTAATCTCTCTATAACATCGATATATATCATATATTATCAAAATCACATTATAATAATTTGAATAATACCCACTGATATTTATTATAAAAACAACAAACAAACAAACATACACATGTATCCAATACACCTTAACAATATATCACATTAAAAACAATGTTAAAAAATAATATAATCTATTCAAACATGCATATATATACACACACTAAATACATATATATGTGATATATTTCATACATGGAGCATTTACTTGAACAATACCTTAGTAAGTAATATACTTCGTACTTAAACAACACCTTCAGTAATATATGAGATAGAACATAATGTCAAAATATATTCAAATGTGTATATAGCTTATATATAAAATATAAGATATATTATGAGGAACCTTAGTTGATGTAAGATTTTGTAGCAGGAGTAGTGTCTAAATCCATAAGAATTTGTGGCTTTGTGGTGAGGGGTTGAGGACTCGTATTTGTATTAATAAAAGTTTGGTGGAGTATCTAACAAATCATTTATTATGTTGTGAATATTTTTTGTATCCTCCATTGAAAATATGTACAGGGAAGACAATGTGTGTTCTCGGTATATAGTACTTATAAGCTTGTTGTTAACTCGAGAGGCTTCAAATGAATATAGAAATCAATTTTGTCGAATTTTCTAGGAAGAACCTTTATATTAGAAGAGTACTATCCATACTCCCTTCTAGTCAATTTATCTTTAAAAAGACACCTTATTTTTAAAAACATTTTTTATTTGACATGTAATTAATAAATGGGGTATGAAAGGGGAAATTTTTCAGTAGTCAACTTTCAAAGTCAATGGTTTTCCACACAGCCAATAAAAATAATTACAACAGACTTTTGTTTTCTAAAATATTACTTTTAAGACAACACTTTTATAAGATAAATTAGTTCAGTTGTGACCATTTTCAATAATATCTTTATTTCAGAGTCAAGTGAAAATGACTGAAAAAGATAACAAAGCATTTCTGAATTATTTTCCCTTGACATTATTATTAAAAGTATGTGTAAAAAATTTACACTCCTACTCTCCTAACAAGAAAACACGAAATGAAACCCAAAAGTAAAATACATATACTACAGCTTCTCTACATGTAATTACAAACAAAAGGATCACAATTCATTTCTTCTTCTTGTCTTCCTTTTCCCTCTCCAGGATTACAGGAGCTGCCGGAATGCTGAACCACCATTCCCTTACTCTTCTTGTCCATCTTTCTGTGCTTGGTTTTCTTGGTGGTGAGTACCTTGTAAACCCCTCCAAAAACACCATTAGAACTATGTATTTTGTGGGTAAGAAGGCTAGAGTCAAGGCCATCACCAGAAGAAAAAATGCAAACTTCATTGTGGCCTGAGAATCACATCATCAAAACCACTATGGATTCAGTTATGCCATTCATAAATTGGTATATGGATGAGAGACCAAGGAAACAGAATTCGAACCTGAGGGAAAATGGCCAGCAACAAAGCACGTAGCTTGAGGAGAAAGATGTTTCCATCTTGGATGAATTGTTCCGCTTGAGAAATCGCATTCTGGACGGCCAACAGCTGTTCCATTGCATTCATTGCTGGAGGGGCTATGACCTTAACTTCGTCGACTGGAGTATCATGGTTGAAAAATCGCGTTAGCATCATGAAGATAGCCATGAATGCAAGTAGCAGAGCAATGGCATAGGGCAGCCAATCCCTGTGAAAAGAATGTTCACGTTCGTTACCAACATTTTCTTGTTCCAACTTAACTCGAAACTCATTTCTATATCTCGACGTTTACCTGTAGATAATGTAACTGGAGACCAAACAGAATGCCAAAGACTTAATAGGATCTTCCCATAGTGCCAAAGAAAGAAGTAACTTCCCAAGTTCACTCACTGGCAGCATTAGTTCCTGCAGCAGCAAAGTAGATAAAAGAGACTAAGATTCAAACTTTTGATGTAAGTCAAAATCATCATCCACAAAAGAGAAGAGAAAAGATAGTCTACTTGCCTAGGAAGTAGGAAGCACAAAATATTCTACTCTTAAATAGCTGAATAAGAAATCCTCTAATAGGCAGTAGGCAAGAAAGATCAATACCTTCATCACTGCCAAATTAGTATCAATGCCATCTACTTTTGCTCCATCGACTGTCTCTTGAGCCATCACCACTTTTTCATAATTGTTTCTTGATTCCTGGACTGCCCTTTCCAAAGGAGTCATTTTTCCAACAGCAATCTCACCCACAAGAAGTTCGCTTTCATTGGAATCGCTTAAAGCCGTTCCCATTCCAAATCCCAAGTGAGAAACTAAGTCAAGTGCTGAGATTGAATACATTCCCTTTACAAGACTGGATCTGTTTGTCCGGTCACACTCCTTCATGTCCGACATATTTGCAAGGGTTTCCAATATTAAGTCCCCACCGGGGAGCTGATCGCAAAGATTAAACATGAGAAGCGACTCACACCCAAGAGATGGTGTAGAATACATATCTTGAATGGCTTGTAAACGTAGAATCCCAAGGACAGCTTTTGAGAGAGCTTCGCTCCTTTGAATTCCCTTGATCTGGAACTTGTTGATAAATCTATGAACATATAAAACCTCACGGATGATTGCCAGCCAAAAATCTCGACGTGTATGGCCTTTAAGTTCAGGGAACTCGATCACAACTGGTTCTGATCTACAAAGGTGTACACATTTGCCCAACAGAGATAGGGGGTGAACATCAAACTTGACAGCTCTTAATATTCTTATTGATCAAATTCAAGATGCTTTCACCGTTAACCCAATCACACCCAACCCTGCCAAAAAGAAAGGAATGATCTACTTACAAGGACACGGAGTTATACAGAACCGCCTTATCAAAGAGCCGGGTGCCCCATGGTCCAGTCAATTCAGGTTTGACGACCTGTTTCAGATCGTCAGATAAGTCATATCTTTTTGCCTTGTCAAATGACACCACACGAAGAGCTTCAAAGTAAAGTGCATGATCTGTCAGAACCAACCTACCTGCATAAATGAGAAAATAAAGGAGAAAACAGAGATGGAAGTAAGAAGAGTGAAATACTATTTTATATATGTTGTCTACTTCTAACAATACTTTCCATTAGATGAAATATTTTCCCTTGATAGCCATGATAGGAACGGGTGGTGAACTTTTACATCAATGACAAGAAGAAAATGAACGAAATCATTCCATGACTCACCCGGCCAAGTAGAAATTCCTACATGTTCAAGAACTGGTTGTGTTGTGACTGTTCCATCCATTTCCAAAATCTTTTCATCTCTAAATGATCTTTCAGACTGGAGAAGATTTGACTCGGATAGGTTTTTCATTTTTCTTATCACTCTATCAAGATGAACATGTAATATTAGACTAAAAGAACTAGCAAAATAGAAATCTTGCTGCATAGTATTTAAATCTTTCATGCTTAGAAAAAAAATTGAAAGGTGCGTACTTTTCTAGCGCGCTCAGGTACTTGTCATAAACAGAAAACTGAAGTCTAGAACTAGCTGAGGAAGTAAGCACCACAAAAAGATTTTCGCTAACAATGACGTTTGAAATTATGGGAACAGCTGGTGCAATTCGACAGAAAGCCTCAACACCAACTGATGCATCTTCATCAATCTGCAATAAAGGTCAGGTACAGATGAACACTGAAAACACTAAAATCCACCATCTTCGATCACTTTATTGTGGAAGCAGTACTTTGTGGTCAATCAAACATGCAGAAATGGGATAATGTACATGCTCGTTAAAGAAAGTATCCAGTCTGAAAACCACATACTCTGAGTCATTTTACAACAATCAGCAGACGATACTTAAGTGATTTTACAACAATCAGCAAAAGTAAAATGGGCGATTATCTCAGATAAAAGGAAAGTCAGTAGAACCAAAGATAAACCTCTGAGAGGTTTAAGGCCATTGATTGCAGCATTTTAACGTTATGCAAACAGCAAACAGGAAATTTAAAGTTTTGGCAAGTCTAAACAATCCAAGTGAACTAGTAAACGGCATTAAAAGAAGCATATAAATTATTTAGTTACATTTAGTTTCTAATTTCAACTATCTATATTTAAGGGATCAAGATACTTGCAAAACCTATAAAACCAAGAACTTACATTAAGTAAAGGCTGGCTAGAACTTGCTGGGGCTTCCCAAGCTATCATCACGTCAAATGTCAAGCGTCGGAACTTTTTATCAGCCAGATATCCCGTATTTTGAGTACATAGTGCAAGTGCCCTGAAACAGCAATACTCCAGAAAGTTTCTTGCATAATTTGAGGGAACCTTTATTGAATCAATGGCCTCCATATTAAAACTCTGTTGAAGTTCGCTGGCAGAAACACCAAGGATTCTGCATATTTGACATTGTAGTGGATTGAACATCAATTCATTCAAATCCTTGAACACTAATTTACTAACCTAGTATAAACGATCTCCAAGTAACAGTTGTAAAGACAAATAAAAAAACCACCAAATCTGATGTTTTCCTACACGAACAAAACAAGCTATGAAAAACTTACTTTGTGCATCTCCGAACAACCAGATTGGCAAATGGAGAGAGCTCACTTATCCAATTTCTCTGAGCAGAAGGAGACCTTTCCATTTCTTCAAGTTCTTCATCAAAAAAGCTTCGCTTCCCTAACAACCATTTCAATGAACTATCTCTAACAAGCCCCTCAAGCGTACTTCTGGTTTTGCTGAGTACAGCCATATTATTCAAAATCTTCCAATATTATTGAGCTGAAAGATATCCATACCCAATTACGCAACATGCCAATCTCACAACTCCCCAAAACCTGATAAATTCACCTGACAATATCACTTAAACAATCAAAGCACTCCAATATCGTACAGAACTAGTACCTTTATCCTGTATTTCAGCAAATTACCCCCAATTTAATAACCCAAACAACTGCTCTGTTCGTATAGAAAAGGAAAATAGACCAAACAGAGTAGTTTCAAAGATTGTACAACTTTACCTGAACACTGTAGCGCTACCCTTCAATCGATTAAGCACCAAAATAGCAAATCAAACGAGCAGAGTATCAAATTTAGTCAGCTTGAAAACAACCCACCTCGCGAAACTCCATAGAAAATCCAAAACCCAAATTATATTTAGCAATGGAAACCATACCAAACAAATTGCAGGTCCAAGGATTAGAACTTCTGAACCCTATTGCTCAAATGCTACTAACGAGCAGCTCTCGCAATCCCCTACGCTAGAAGACCTCGCATCACGAACCCCACAACATTTATCTACAAACCCACAGCGCCGATTCGCCGGATTTTGAAGAATGACGCGAGGTGACAGAGAAGCAAAAAATAGTCGGTTCGATCAGTCTTTGCAATTGCAACAACTGTCAAAATATTGTGCGATGGGTTGCGATCTTGATTCTTGCTGAAAATCAAGAGAGTAAAATTAGAAAAACTAAAATTTTCAATCGGATGGGTGCGATTGTAGAGGGAGAAAGATGAGCTTTCGTAATATTTGGCATCATCAATTTGTTGCTTGTCGCCAACACTTTGAAGAGTGTCCTTCACCGATGGGTAAATGATTGTTCAGATGTGGGCAGGTACAATTTAGTTGTTGAACATGCGAGTTTGATCAACAAATGTCAACCGTTCGATGGAATTACTCTTCTAAATGATTTCTTTTCTTTAAATATATTTTTTATTACTACCATCGCATTTCGGCTTCTCCATTTAGTTCTCATCATCTTCTCTTTTTCTAAAAAAATTCCTTAGTGAGTTGATTAGATTATTCTATTCAATTAGAAAGTTAGAATTGTTTTTCCATTTCATATTTTATAAATTCCAACATAACACTTAAAAAACTGAAATTGAGAAAACATTAATTTGAAAACCAATTAAAGACGATGCTATTAAATCAAAATGGTTGAATTTTGGCACATGTTAAATCGTATCATGATTACTAAATTAGGTGAGATCAATGAATATGATCTAACTAATCCATTAGACTTTTTTTTTTTTTTTTTTTTTTTGGATCATTTATTATTAATTTTGGCTATACATTGATTATTTATAATAATGCAACAAAATTATTAACTGTTCTAAAATAATTTCTACGTAATTAATTTTTCTTTGTAAATTATTAAAACAATTGAAAGCTACATCTTAGATGACGAAGCCCATATGGATTGGGCCTGAGTAGTGCTCACTTCATACAAATCCATTCGTCTTGGGTGGGTCAGCCCATTTGTTGCTCTAAAGAGCTCAATTGGGCTTTCAAACCCTAAAGAGAGTTTTATATTTATTATTATTAACATTTTTAAAATTTGTTTTACAATTACAAGACCATCAGATGGATTTATAAGTAGCATGTTTATTAATATCATCCAATAAATTATAATCAATGCTCAACTCATTATAGGACATCATATAGGTTAGCAATTGTGTAGAACACATACATACAAATTATAATAACTATATGTTAATATATTATATTGTTTTTGTTTTGAACAAATATACTAATTTATTTGATTGAGCTTTTTTTAAAATAATAGTGTGTGAAACAGGAAAGGACGAGTAACAATTTCAAAACAAAATATATTTATGTATTTTAAAAGAAAAAAGTGAAAAGCAAAATAACGAATAAAGTAGATCCATGCATGATTTGGAATTATATATATAGATATATATAGATTTGATATGTGAAACCAAAAATGGAAAATAAAATGAGAATACTAAAATGAAAGTGAAAAGAAGAGAGAGGGGAAGAAAGATTTTAAAAGAATTGTAATATAATTACTTGAGAGTTGAGAGAGAGAGAGAGAGAGAGAGAGAGGGCTTGAACTTGACCATATAAGAATGAAACACAAAGTGACCCTAAAATCTTATAAAGAAAGGCCACAAAATGACACAAAACTTTACCACATTAGGACCCACTTTTGTTGCTTGTTCATGCATGTTCCAATTAAGCACACACACAATGCAACCATCCATTGGGTGGGAGTCAAACCAAGTCAAAACCCTATCAACAACACAAATCTATATAACTAAAGATTCAGTGGGGGGGAAAAGACAACCACCAATATATATATACATATTGTTTTTAAAAAAATGTGGCTTTCCCATTGGATAAATGGGTAAAAAAAAATGTTTTTGTATGTATCCTCCAGTGCATAACGTACCCCTCTCTCTCAAAACTAACAAAGTAGATTAGAGGTTCTATCTGGGACAAGTATCATCGATCAATTGAAGTCGGTTTTTTGATCAAACTATGGTCGAATCGACTAAAGTTGTTTTAGTGAATGTCTAAATTGGCTCTAAGCATGAAAGAGTACAAGCCAACTATTGTTTGGTCGATGTAAACCTTTGAAAATTTTTAAATATGTTGTCGATTTGAATTTTTTTTTCAACTAACTATAAGACCCCTCCTCATCTTCGATAGATTGTCTTTGGTTCGATCGGTTTTGATCGATTGATTAGGTTTTTCAGTCCAATCATGCTCACCCTATTCCTATCTCTCATTTTTACAATTGCAAAACCAAAAAAGGTTAAATATTAGATTTAAGAATGGATGACACCTATAGTTGAGGATATTCAAGCCAATTTTGTGAACTATGTGTGATCAATTATGTGTTCTATTTTGAAATAGAAGATTTAAAAATGACGTCAGTAATAGAATCTATCTATATGATTCATATAGTTTCATCTGTAGCTTTAGTTCTTTAATCAGATCTTGCAGAAAGTGTCAGACAAGTAGTTGTGGAAGGAAAAAGCGAATTCTCAAATTGAAGCTAGGACAGACCCCAAACCGCAAAGTAGAAACAAAAAGTCCAAGAATTCAATCTCAATCACCGAATTGCGAATAGGAAATCAAGATAACCTCAAGAGGAAGGCTCGACTCCCCCTAAATTAGTTCTTTCCGCAATGGATACCAACTTGTGTACTACCAAATATTGCACTTTCGACTGGCTAACAATTAAAAAATTATGATGAGTATCTCTACGATACTAATCTTGAATGAACTCCACGTACAATTAATACCAAAATCATTAGCAATAGCAAAAAGTTGAGGGAGAGAAACTTATGCATCATATACATTACATTAACACTTCCTTACAAAATTAACTTTCAAAATATACCATATAGGATGCTTTGTTATTATTATTATTTTTTTAATTTGATCATGAGGGGTGTGAGAAATGAGAAATGAGAAATGATGATATTGGGGGGTTTGGGTTTGGGTTTGGTTTTGGTTGGTTGGTTGGAAGAGCCCACCATTGCCCCCATTCAAATCTGTCTTAATGGGATTCATTGCATCTCTCCCTACAAACATTACAAAAACTAAATTTTTTATAAATTAAAATCATCACAATATGAAATGCCAAATCTCTATATCTCATTGGTTTTTTTTTTTTTTTTTTCCCAACTCCAATCATTCACTAAATGAATTGGCAACATCCATCAGATTTTTATTTCTATTCTTCCAAACTATTACAAATTTGTGTAATTTGTTAAAGAATATTTGAAGTGATCATAACCAAATTTAAAGGTAAAAATTTCAACACTTTGCCTTTAGATAAAGAAAATTAAGAGTAGAAAGTGGCAATAATAAAAGAACTAAAAAATGCCTTCAATGAAAAGTTATAGCTAGCTAGGCTTATTAATCAATATGATATTTTATTTGAATTAATTAATAATGGGTATCATATATGGAACATTGAAGAGGCATCAATTTGAAAGGAACAGTGGGTATGAAAGTGACAATGGAAGGGGATGACAAAGAATTTGAAATTAGGAGTTTTTGTTAAACTGTCACAATCCCTTCAACTGTTTAGGGATGCCAAAACAGAATTTTGTCATTTCCCCACATACACTTAATTTCTTTTACTGCTCATTCTTTTTCTTTCTCCTTTCTTCCTTATTTATTTTCTTCGATTTATTAAATCATAATCGTCGTAGCTCTTCCCTTCCACGATCTTCTCTTTCTATTCTCATTTTTCTCGATTTTAAGATCTCGTTTTGTAATGGTATTTTACTAATTAGATGTTTCATCGTTGTATTTCTTTGTCGAAAAAACAATTGTTTCTGTATTATTGTTGTTATTTTGTCAATTTTATTTTAGAAATTTATAATTCGAAGTGTACGTTAAAAAAAAATGTTTTAAATGAGAAAAATGCTTTTAGGATAAGTTGGTGAAATGATCTTTCTAATACTACAAAAATGTACGTATAAGAAAAATGTATTTAATTTTTTGAAGACGAAAGCCATATTCTATCATATTTTTTTTTCTTTTTTTTGTTACCATATAATAGTTTTCCTTTTCTCTAAATCAAGAATACATTTATGATAACGTTTTACACTTAAAAATTAGACCAAATATCTTTAAAAGGAATTTTCTATTTAACGTTGCAATCTTTTCACAACGATAGTGATTGAGATGAAAGATAGAATTTCTCAAGAGAGGAAAGACATACGAGTTATTAATGAGTGCGAAGCCGCTATAGACACTAACATTCCATCTATTATATCATATTGTATTATTGTTATGTTATTCTAACTAACAATCATAATAATCGTACTTTAATAACTAATTAACTTTAACTTACAAAAAAACAACGATCGTAGTAAGTAATAAATGATAGCTCAATTGCAAAAGACATCAATTACTATGTAAGATGCCTATTGATAGATTTGATAATTGTTAAACTAGAACTATCAAATAGTAAGGGCAAATTACAATATCACTCTTCTTTAGATGATTTTTCAACGTTTTCTAATAATAACGATAATTTAAAATTGTAAAATATCCGAGTCTATCAATCTTGGATTACAATATGTGTTAACTATCAAATAGATATTATCGTAGTCTATCATAAATAGACTTTTACTGTATCGATAAATATGTTTAGAAGTTTTGGTATGTAGATTATATATATTCATTCATTCATGTATAATTGAATTTTTGGTTGCTATAAATAAATGTATATTCTTTTTATAAACAATAATGAGCAAATAATAAATAATGAATATAATGGGAGACAAAGTGAAAGATTTTAAAGTTGGGAGGATGACAAGCAACTATAGTACAATTATTGAGAGTGTAATTCAGCTTTATTTAAAACATTAGAAATATTATATATATGTGGTCTTTAGTCATTGAAAAATAATATAAACTTATCATGTGATTAAGATTGTGACTTCTTCATCATTTCTTTTTATCAATTGATATATATATTATATATACACACACACATAGATTTTACTTTATAAAGTACAAATTTAGGTCGCGGCCGACTTAAGAATAAATTGAAAAAAATTGGTAAAGGACAATAGTCTTACATTTATGGTCTAATTAAGAATGGACTGTCCTTGACCACCTATATTAAGTATATAATATGAATTATTTAAATTCTTTCTTTTAACAGACTATTACTCACCATCGTGTTTAATTATTGTTAATAATATCTATGATTTTGAATCATATGAGAATTTGATTTGAATTGAGTTTAATATCTATAATAGTTATATTTTGTTATGTTTGTAAAATTTTTTATAAAAAGATTAATCTATTGTTTTTTTATTTATTAAAATTATATTAAAAGTTAGGAAATTGATTATTAATTGTATTTAAAAGAGATATTAGAAGAAGGTCATTTCAATCTAAAATTAGGTTATAAAAGATGGCTTAGATTGCCTCACTTGGACCTCTTTATATGGTTCCAAGTGTAAAGCACCTAAGCTTTTGCCAAAAGTTGATGTTAAATGGATATGATGATTTCAACTTCTCAAAATAAATAAATAAATAAATAACACACTTTGATTTGAAAAATGTGAAATTAAATTAACTTTTTTTAGAAATTGAATTAACCACGACGCTCTTTTTTACCAAAATAATAATAATAACAATTTATTTTGATCGACATAATAATACTTTTACTCCGTTGAAGTATACGAAAATTAAGTGACTAAGTATGTTGGGTTGATGTGTCAGTCAAGTGTTTTGTTACGAGTCAAATAACAACTTGTCATCTATGATCATTGTGTTTCTATTAGATACGTGTTCATATCATTGACTTCAAAGTGTTAAGGTGAACGATATGTAGTGTTGAAGTTTTCTTGATCTATTCAAAGTATTTTCTCAACTTGTTGTAATATCATTTTAGAGATCGTGTCTATGCAAAGCATGTTGCTCGTGGAGTTTAAGAAGATAGTTCCCCCAATAAATGGATGACTACAATTCTCTTGGGAAGACATTATGTCTTATCGCACTTACCTCACTTCTGAATAAATTTGAGTTTTGTAATAATATGGGTGGACAAACATTACATTGATGCAAGGTTTTTTTATATATAAAGAATTTTGCTAACCGAGACTCAACTCAGAAATGTAACTCCGATGTTTAAATTTGAGCTTCAATAAAACCCGTTGATTTAATTTTGATGGTTATCTTATTCAAATTTATAGGATTAAAATAAATGCAACTTTGAAATCAATAATATAAGTTTTATGTCAGTCGAACTATGTTCATCTTGCCAAATCATCAAGAGATCGTTTGTTTTTTGAATTGTACATTACCTGATGTACTAGTAGAGAATCTTGCAATTTCATCCTTTCAACGGGAATGAGGATGTCTAAAATTGAACGATCTTAAGATGTTGGTTAACGAATATCTTTAATGTCTAACTATTTTTAAATTACCACAATCCAAACAAATTCATACGTAAATAAATTAAGGAGGAATTCTAAGATTACCACACAACATACAACACATGTTCATAGTTTGAAAAAGAAAAAGAAAATTCTTAGCATAAAAAGCATTTATTTATTAGTCATAAAAGTAGAATATGAACTTTTTATAGCAAAGATATGGGTTGAAGATACATATTCTTATTATAAGTATGTTAATAATTAATTCAATGCATAGGAGTTTCTCTTTGTTGCCATTTGAGGGAGTTTCAAGTTCTGTCCTTTCTTATCTTAAAACAAGGAGTTGTCATTTTATTCTATATATTAATTTTCAATTTAGGAAATTAATTTATGTTTAATTAATCATCATGTCAAAGTCTTTTAACACAAATAAATAAATAAATTTATATATATAAATTTATATCGAGTGTTTAAGGTTTTAATCACTTTACAAACATTCTTCCTCAAAATCAAACTCCAACACATATCAATCCACTTCACTTTTTCAAACGATTATATTAAATAGAAAATTATGGTATATTAAGAAATAATATTCTTATTTAAATGTTTCGGATAGAGATATGATAGAAAGATTTTAAAACATAAAGAATAAAAGGAAAACTTTTTTAAAAGTGATAACTTTTGTATAAGATCGTAAACAAAATTTAAAAAAACTAAAAGGTGATGTCTTATATCTAAAGATGAAAGAATACATCGAACTTAGGAAATAATATCATACCTAAACAAAATTGGATAATTTAATTTAATTTAGCTTGAAAAGACCATATTGGTTATTTTATATACAATTAATTGGATAGATATAATATAAATAATAATTTTTAGACTAGTGTTCTTACCACTTATGTTGTGAAATATAATGTATATATCTCTTTTGTTTAAGAATAAAATCTTAACTCAACTAACATTCAATTATATTTGTAATCACGAGAATTATTGTTCAAATCTTTTACCTCAATTGTCGCATTAAAAGAAAGAATAATAATTTTCGTTAGGAAGCTTAATTTTTCTTTCAAAAGTATAAGTTTTCCATTGTATTGAGTACAATATCATTAATTGAGGACCAAATTTATGTATAAAATCTGAAGAGAAAAAAAAGGGAAAGAAAAACAAATTGAAATGGAAGATTTTTTTTTTTCCTCCTTCTAGTGTTTGTTTTGGGGAATGAGAAGTTGACATTTTAGAAATAAAAAAGTCAAAGGGGCAAATTTGAGTGGAAGCAAGCTATTCCTCCATATCCTTCCTTCATCAATCTCTCCAATTCTTTTGCTTCATGTGCCTTTGCCCTCTACAAAAAAGAGAAAAAAAAAAAAAAAGAATACCAAATTAACCTTGTTACTATATTAGAAACATAATCCTAAGTTTAGAGATTGTAATTAAAATTTCAAGGGTTAAATTTACTTGTAATTTTGATATGGCATCTGCCTCTGAGTTGAAGTCATAGAAAGAGCTAGCTGCAGCAAGTTTCATGGATAGGAACTGAAATTCAAAACAATAAGTTTATGAATTTATATATATATATACTTTACAAAGAACAAAAGGAATATTTTGATATATGTTTATATAGATAGATAAATAGATAGTTTGAAGAACAACACTGTCACCTCCACTTGATTCTGTAGAGACTGGACATAATTAATTATCTCATCCAACATTACTGCCATGCCCATGGTCTGTTATTCCATTGAATATTTAGTTTCAATATACATATATATGTATTCTTAAAATTACCCACAAAAAGAAAGAAAGAAAGAAAGAAAGAAAGAGAGAGAGAAAGAAAGAACAAGATTCTTAACATTTTATTTTATAAAAAAGAATTAATTTCTTTAACTACAAGAATATGCTTAACTTTTTTTTGTTTTTTCTTACCTTGTAGCATCCTGGGACAATGTCTTTCAAGCATCTTAGTCTTTCATTGATTTTTCCTCTTCTCACCTGATTGATTGATTGACCAACAATTAATCCATATTTCCTTAACCCCAACAAAAGCTTTTAAGAGTGACTAATCAATTCAATCCTTGATTTTATGTTTTTGTTTTTAATTACTAAAAAACATAGACTAAGAGAAGCATATAATTAAAGTATTTTTAATATAAAAGAATATAGAGTTACCCTTTCAGCTAAACTGTGGCTATCAGTGGCTTGGCCTCTTCTAGCTCTAACATGAACCACTTCTCTAGTTGATTTCTCCTCTTCTTTCTCTAAGCTTTTCAACCTCTTCCCTTTCCCAGAGCTCTGTACGTAACCAAAATCAAAAATATATAGAGGAAAAACTCTATTAATTAATGAATAAACAAACACCATGAATAATAATAATAATAATAATAATAATAATAATAATAATAATATAGATGATATTCAGAAGAAACATATACATATTTAGTGTTGAACCCAGATTCAGAAACTTGAGGAGTGGAAATTCCAGAAGTACTTTCGGAAACATCCATAGGCATAGATTTTCTCTTGTGGTTATTGATATCATGGAAGTGATGAGTAGTAGTAGAAACGGAGGGAGTAGGAGCAGGTGGGCCGAAAACAGAGTGAGAAGGCAAAACAGGGGAAGTAGTAAAAGACGAAGTAGCATTATTTTCTGGGAAATTTGGTGGAATAAATTGTGAAAATATTTCTGTATTAGTGGTGGAGAATGGCAAAAAGTGAGTGAAATTGGGAATTGAAGGAGAAAAATGAGAAGCCATGAGTTCTAAATTTGGATCTTCAAGAGGGAAAGAGGAAGTGAAATCATGATCAGCCATATGATTATTGAATGAAAGGGAAGAAGAAGAAGAAGACTGTGGTTTAGGATAATGGAAGAAGGGAATTGAGGGGTTCGGGGTGTTATTATATATATATATATATAATGATAATAATAATAAGAAGAAGAAGAAGAAGAAGGAGAGAAAAAATGGATTACAGGGATTGTAAGTTTGGAGTTAATATCAAGAAACTGTTGCATTTAAAAAAGGAGAGAATGGAAAAAAGGGAAGTAAGAGGAGGAGGAGAAGGGGCATTTGGTGGGTGGCCACGTGGTGAGACCAGCTTCTATGGTTGTGTTCCCTAAGTAGGCCCCATTCTCAGGAGATATAATCCAACAACAATTATGGCCCCACGTCATGCCTTTTAGTTTTTTTCTTTTTCTTTTTCTTTTCTTTCTTTTGTTATAAATAAATAATTGAAAATAAAATTCTCTTGAAGTTTTTCCTTCCTAAATTTTAGTACCTTTGAAAACACTTCCCATTCATTTGGATCCATGGTAGCTAATTTCGAAACCATTTAAACCTACTAGGATCCTTTGTACAAATGAATCGAATTCACATTTCTAACATTTTAACACGAGAAAAGTTTAAAAACATGAAAATATGATTAGCAACGACTTAAAAAAAAAAATTAAAAGTTACTACTTATAATAACAAAGGGTCATCTTCGTTTTTCGTGGTTCAATCGTGTTTTTCTAGGATAAAATCGTTTGTGTTTAGACAGACCTCCCGTAAGTTTTTCTAAGATGCATGTGAGTGATAACAAGCACGACGCGTGTGTTGGTTTATGAGAACAACTTTAACTCTTAGAAGTATTTGAGACAGGTGGAGATGATGTAGTTGGGATGAGTTGAGTTGTTTTTTTAGGTTAGAATAATTTGGGTTTAGGACGTAGATTATTTTAATTTGAATATACATAGCAATTTATATTTAGTAAAGAGAGAAAGATATGATGAATAAAAGATAGTAAATCTAATAACAATGAGGTATTTGAAACAATTGTACTATAGTTAATTATACGTTTTATTCATTGGTGTTATATTATGATTGCTCGTTCTACCCCTTTGAAATTGGGAACCCAAACATTTGGTTAGTCATATCGTTGAGTTGTTCGCATAAATCAAAATATCGATATCTAAATTCCAATTTCGGCACAATATATAGATAGATACATTGATAACATATTCTTAACGACAAAGATTTACACAAAATATAGATTTAAAAAATATATTCCAATTAATGATTGAGTTGTATTTATTTCCAAATAAACTATGCATAGATCTTCGGTTTATACTCACATTTCAATTCAAAGAAAGTGAAAATTTGAACCACAAACTTTTTGGTTGTGAACACATATTATATCAATATGTCAATTGAACCACATTTATTTTGATTACTATACGACTTTTTTAGCTATATAGTAATGGATGATGGATCGTATCTCTTTGTATATGTAAGGAATGTGCATTAATACGTATTTGCTATAGCTTGATTAATATTATTATCAGATATGATCTTCTCTTTGAATTTTAGTTTTCAAATATGGTTTTAGTGGTGCATTACTCCATAATGTGCAATAGTTGCATCAATGAATTCCCTTCGTTTCTTTTGCTTCAATTTTCAAAATGTACTCTATTTTGATTAACATATGTTCATTTTTTCTTTTTTGTCTATTTTAGTCGATGTATTTTGATAAGAATGTTTGATTTATATATTTTAGAACACGCAATAGATTTAGACCACAAAAAGTATAGTTCACTTGGCATACATGATAATATATATCATGAACTTTAAGCTTGGAAGTTTAATCTCCTGATAAAAAAAATAAAAAAATTGACCAGTTCAATTTATTTATTTTCTTAATCTGTTCTTTCTATCTCACTTTTTTTTTTTTTATCAAAACTTAGAAAATGTATTTCAAAGAGCACAATAACCAAAAGGATAAAATGACTAATAGAAATAGGTTTTAAAGTTATATATATATATATATAAAGAGAACTAAGCCTTATATTTTCATATTTTTATAATAGAATTACATCTCCTCATTTTTTACTTCTATTTATAATTAATATTTCATTGATAATTATAATTAATGGTAGAGATGTTTCAAAATTAATTTCTATTAAATATTGGATGTAAATTTTTTTAATCTCTTTATTTCAAGTTTAGTTATGAATTAAAATGTGATAATATTTAATTTACCTTTTTTAAAACATAATATTATAGACTCTAAATTATAGAATAATTTTAAATTAATATTATTGAAGATTATTGAAAGAAGTAGAAGTTATAAAGAAAAAAAGAGTTGAGTAATATAATAATATTAATTTTTAAATTTAAAAACACATTCTCCAAAAAAAATGAGAAATTTTAGAATGTTGATCTAGAAAACATAACAAAGAGATATACTAATTTAAGATAAAAGACATAATGAAAAATAAGTTATTATGTCATTTTACTTTCTTATTTTAGCTAGAAAAATAAAAGAAAAAATAAAATATAAAAGAATAAGGAAGAAAATTTTTCATTCTACTCATCTATATAACTAAAAGATAACAAAAAAAAAAAAGAAATAGAAAAGAAGATAATATTTACAAAGAAATGAAAGAAAATATTTGTATAGATCTCCAACATCGAAGAAATAAATCTTACTTTCCTTTCCTCCTAATTGATGCTGTGATTTTCTAGATTCGCTATTTATTTTATCTTCTCATATTTTCTTGTCTTATTGCACTTTTCTCTTCATTTTTGTTGCTATAAGAAAGCAAGGGGTACCATACATTTAGATTGAATAAATTGATAAAAAGTATGAGTTAGAGAATTCTAAAAGGCTTTCTTGAATTTATTATCATGCCTATACAAATTCTCCCACTACCAAGAAGTTAATTAAGGTCATAATATTTTTCAATTAAATATTGAAATGGTTAAAATTCACTGACTATCCATAATTAAAGTTGAATGACAAAATTGTCATCAAATGAACATTAAGAATACTTATAATTAGAAGGGTAAAATAGACTAAAAAAATTTCTCTATATAGGAGCTTATATTTATACTATAGATATAGATAATTTCTATACTTTATGTAGGGTGACCATAAGCCGGTCGGAGTCGATTTTTTGACCAAACTGACACCGCACTAACTATGGAAAATTTACTAAATGTTCAAGCCGACTTCGACCACAAATGAGTACAAACTGACCATTAGTTGGCCAGTCGGTTTAAACCTTTGAAATCTTTTAAAACGTGTTGTCGATTTGAGGTTTTCCCAAATTGACATCAACGAAACCTTTCCTTATCTCTGATCTACCACCTTCAGTTCATTAGGTTTTAATCAGTTGGCTCAATTTTCTGTCTATCATGCTCACCCCAAACTTTATGTCTAATTCTAGTTCCTATATATTTTTAGTAAATATTAAGTTTTGGTACATATAACTTGTTTTACTATCTATTAGGCTTTTCACTAATGAATTTTAAAAACGTATTCACATATTATTTTTTTTTTTTTACCTCAAACTTATCGTAGCTATTTAATCAATTTCAATAAGAAGATAGCTTTTAAAAGTCTATAGATCAAAATTTAATATTTAAAAATACATAGAATAAAACTAAACAATATCCAAAGTATAAAAACCAAAACAATGTTTTAAGTTTTAACTTAGGGTCAAAGTAGGTTTACGCACAAAATAGATAACGGGAACAAGATAATATTTGATTATAGAAAAATAGAATTGATTCCCAAACAAAATCAAAGATTCTAAAACATTTTATTGATTCTCAAACAGCTTAATTTTGTCAAAATGAGTGGCCCTCAAATTTAGGACACATGAAAAGGTTTAAAATTTGATATTTGGGTCACTGTCTATTATATTTATCTATGGTTCTTGAATGAGGTTAAGAGAATAAAGAATATTAATTTCCACAGTGTAGTGTATTGAAATTTGAATGTAAGACCAATATAATTATTATAATATCTGAATAGCCAAAGTTTTAAATTTGAGAACAAAAATGGTGGGAAACAAAGTAGAATGGAGATGAATGTTATGGCTTACATATGGCTTGTGTGCATTAGCTGGCAAATTTATCACAAACTTAGGATTTCTAATAGTTATGGAAGGATTTATTGCAACCCCCTATGCCTAGAATTTTTGTTTTATTAATGGAAATTTTTACTTTCTTTCTTCCTTTCTACTCTTCTTAGAGTATTCAATTTTAAAAACGTCCTATCAAAATGTGGTTTGTTAGTCTTGAATTTTTAATTTTTGGCTTAAAATGTCACTTGGATAACTTTTTTTATTATTTTAAATAATTGCATGTCATTTTAAATATCATAGTTATTTGAATTAAGTTTAAAAAAAAAAATTGTTTCAAGAAGTTTTGGAAGAAGATTGGTTTTTGTTTTTCTAAACAAACAAAAGCTAGATGAAGGAAAAGGAAATATAGATTTGAAGGGTTATGGAGTAGGTTAACAAATTTTGTTCTTTTAAAAAAAAGTTAAATCATTCATTTTTTAAAAAAAAAAACTAAAACAATCGTGGTAATTGATTTGAAACTTAGGTACGTTGATAAAAAAGGTAATTATAATGGTTAATAATTTTATGGATAATAATTAAGTATGTGGCAACATTTTTTTAAAAAATTGTAAATATATATAGCAAAATACATAAGTGATTGACTTCTTTGCAACGTAGTCTATTAGTGATAGATTTTGTCAGATTTTCTTATATTTGCAATTTTTTAAAAATATTGTTAAATACTTTAATATTTTAAATCTAATTGTTATATTTGCAACTATAAACAAAAATCAATCACTAAGGTAGAAGGCTTACGCATGTGTTAGTGATAATGGGCTTGTTTTTTTCAATTATTTTTAAAAACTAATATAATCCACGGTTGGCTATCATTTGACAAACGAATGGTTGAGACCATCCCCGACCAAATCTTAATTCGGTCGGACCGATTTTCAGTGCGTACACTTTCTATTAAGAACCTTGTAAACCTATTACCAAAAATTTGAGGATATTTTAAAAATCTAGAGATCACGATTAGATACATAATTTTTTAAAACTTATAATTTTCTTATTGTTATTAATCGAAAACCTTTTTTCGAAAGAAAAAAACGACGTCTTTTCTTTCCCTCTTATATACATCGAATATCTTAAAAGGAATTGAAGTTTTGGCAAAAAGCCCATTTAAGAAATTATAGTTGTTCTTTTCTTTTCTTTTTCTTGAAATTTCTTCCCTTTTGAATCAAACACCATAAGAAGAAGTAATGAGAGGAGAAATAGAAATATGAAAATTTTTATTGAATCTCTCTCTTTCTTTGACTTTTGTGAAGCATCTATCCCACTCTTTTGCCTAATGTTATGTATCCATATTGAGAAGGTGCATATAGCAATTCATCTTTAGTATGTGGCACCACTATTTGTTAATAGCTTTTATTATAATTATTATCTTGAAAGGACTATTGGTTAAATAGTTGGGCTTATAGGGGTTAATAATTAATTATTATGGGAAGGGCCTTGAATATATTAATAATGGAATTGTAAGGTTGTGTTTTAATTTGGATGAGCATTAAAGAGTTTTTGTTTGGTTTCTACCTATATGAAAATGAAATGTGGATGGATGGGAATGGCTAAGCTTAATCATTGACATGTTCTTTTTAGGGAAATTAATTATTGTGGGTATCATAATCTCAAATCAATCCTTCTTAATCTTAATCAAAGTTTAAGGAATATATTATATTTTATTGGATTAACAATGAGATTATACACGAGAAATGCATGAAAACTATTGTTATTATCAATAATGTTTACTTAATGGAATATGCAATCCTAATGACGTTGATATGAAATCAAATCTAAGAAGAAATACGAGATAAATAGTGTTCGTTATTGAATTAACAAGACTAGAAAGAGAGGAAATATAATGAGTTTTTGTTACATCAAATGACAGTTTCGTGTTTTCATTTGTTTGTTTTGGTATGTGGATCCCCTTTCTATACTATAATTATCATAGTCATGTCAATTGAAAACAAATTTGTCAAAAAAGTACTTTTCAATCATACTTCTTATTTTGTAAATTCTCTTAATTTTGATAATTTCAAAAAATAATAATTAAGATTTAGGAAAAATATTAATCTTTTTGTATTAATAAAAAAAATAATAATTAAGGTGTACCCAATAAAGTTGAATTTAGGAGATTCAGTCACTTTCATTGCCCATAATAGAAATATTATTGAAAATTGAAAGTACATTGGTAAAACAATTATATGTAATTAGTAGTATTGCATTTGCATTACATGTATATGTCTACCATATGGTTAATTGTTTCTTCCTTTTGTTCATAGAAAACATAAATATAAAAAAAAAAACCATATTTTTAAAAAAATGTACTATAATTATTATTATTATTATTATTATTGTGACTTAGGTATAGAGAGAGAAAATCATACACAAAGGATTCATATATAATTCATAACTTCCAAGGAATCAATTATGAACGGTTATTAAAATTAAAAGAACTGTCTCATTAGGAATTTAATCGATTTGATTAAAAAACTAAACATAACATTCTTATTCAAGAAATCGGGATTCAAATTAACATAAACTAAAACAACCAAGTTGTTTAGTTTAATGTTGGAATCCACGAGCAAAATCTATCAAAATTAACTAAATTCAACTCAAACCGAGGAGTTGTTTCAATGACAGGGGAGTGAAGCTGAAATTGAACCAAAACTAGCCTTGCACATGCATTTGCAACAATGCTAGAGAAGAGTAGAGAAGTAGGTGAACTAATGAATAGATCCAGCTATTGCTATGACCATTTCCTTAAATCTGGGCTTTCTTTACGGGCTAACATCTATTAAGGATCTCTACTCGGCCCACTATTGGGCTTGGGCTTTTTTATCACCCTAATATTCAACAATTAAAAGGAGAGAAATATAATTAAGTATATAATAATATTTTTAAAAAATCGTTAATATGGTAAAGTATATCGATCATATACTAATATTTGCAACAAATTCCGTAAGTGGTAGACTTATATCATTGATAGATTTTATTGTATTGTAGTAGAATTTTTTTTTAGAATGTTACTATACATGTTAATATTTTGAATGTTATTATATTTGCAATTATCTCATTATTAAAATTAGAGGGACGGTGAAATTAAAGTGATTCAGAAAATTATATGCTTCTACCTCCCTAATTCTTAAAATTTTAGATTCTAAGCTCATCCAAAAATATATTTTTAAATTTAATTAGAGTTTTAAATTTTTTGCTCACTAAAATTTTCTCTTTAGAAAAAATTAAAGTAAAGAAACATTAAAAAGAAAAAAGGAAAAATATAAATTGATCAAATAAACAAGTACAACAAATGTGGATCAATTTATGAGTTGGGCAATGTTGTTGTTGATAAAGTTTTTATGGTATATCAAGACTTTAACATTATCTTTATAATTAGCATAACTTATGAGATCATGAGAGTAATAAAAGATATGAGAGAATGATATAAGTCCAACAAGGCCACAACTAGGAATTTAAAAGTAAATTAATAGCCTATCATATCTTATAAAATGGACAACACATTATTGCAACTTAAAAAAGATCTACAAATATTAAATATTTATAGAAAGAAGAATTCGTTTAGGCTTTTTCCTTGACCCACCACCAAGTACACAACACATATAGCCAATTTATTATTATCATTATTATAAATAATTTTATATTACCATCTAAATAATTCAAACATATTTAAATTATATATATATATATATATATATATATATATATATATATATATATCTAAGCTAAATTCACTTTGACGTGAGGACATAAAACCAATAACTAACTCGTATTATCCGATAAATTCACTTTAACGTAAGGACACAAAACTAATAACTTAACTCGTATTATCCGAGATTCGCTAATTTCTCTTTTTCACAAACTATGACAGTGACAGGTAGCTCTATTAAAAACTCATAACTCGGTTAAGGAGTTTTTGTAGGACCCATGACCATTGTTAACTTTTGAAAAAATAGTTTTTAATTTAATTTTTGTGTGATAGAGAGATTGAAACCATGCATATAAATTAAAGATGGGTACATCCTAAGTTGCATCTAATCATTGTTCTTACTTTTTGTACATAAGAGTCTAAGGGAGATCACAACTCCTACAACTACTTTTTACTTGTGTTTAAGGAATGAAGTCATGTATTATAGTTAGTAGTTACTATAGTTTACAAATTATAATAGTTTGTGTTTGAAGTACAAACTATTTTCAACCCAAGTTATATAATTTGTGTAATTTGGGATGCAGACAATTTTAATTTGAGTAAAAAATAGTAAGCATCGTAGATGATGAGTAAGAAATAATAACCAATGCAACAAAGCGAGATTTGAAACAGTAACACAAAGTTTAAATATGAAGTGAACTATACCAACTTCAAATTGTATAGCTCTAAACATTTGAGTGATATACACACTTAATTAAACGTTAAATATATCTGTTCGATTGGGTAAACCCAAAATTTAAAAAATGTAACTCCACTTGACTAAAAAAAAAAAAAAAAAAAACTCAACCAAGTTTGACTTGACCCATCCCTTGCAATAATTTGGATTGGGTAGTTAATTTGGATTGCCAAGTTAATTTAATTTGAACACTTCCTCAAGCTTGTAGTAAATATATATATATATATATACATGCTTGTTACAACTCCAACTCTTTTGTCTCAAAGCCTCTTCTTTTGACTTGCTAGTAATGAAATTCCATGTGTCTAGTTTTTATTCTTAAAAAAGTACTATTCTTTCACTTTCCTTAAAGCAAATCCATGCACACATGCAGTCTTTGTAACACAGTCATCCTCATGGTCATAATTCTTTTTCCTCATTATAACTCTAATCTATATTGATTATTCAAAGGACTTGAATTAAAAGAGATATATATATATATTATATATATATATATATAGAGTCAAGCAAGGGAATTTGAACACGTGAAAAATACCATTCCTTTTTTAGCCCTTCTCTTAGCAGACTTTAAAGTTGTCATATTTTTATTAAGCTTAGTTTTGTTATTATATAAATACCAGAAGGGTTTGTGTGAAGAATTTAAAAAACGAAAAAAAAAAAAAAAAAATCTTTGTGTTCTTCAATGGCTTCTCCTTGTAAGAACCCAAGTCCAAGTCCGAGTCCGAGCAGTAGCGGGTCGTCTAGTTTTATTGAAGATGATCAAAGCGAGGTTAGAAGGGGGCCATGGAGTGTCGATGAGGACTCTCTTCTTATTCATTCTATTTCTGTCCACGGAGAAGGCCGTTGGAATTTGCTTGCTATTCGTTCAGGTATTTCTTTTCTTCCGTAATAATTAATTTAAAATATTATTATTGTGGGCTTTAATTTATTTTAACTTAATTTAAATCTGAAAGGGCTTAGAAGAACAGGGAAGAGCTGTAGACTGAGATGGCTTAATTATCTAAAACCTGAAGTGAGGAGAGGAAATCTTTCTCCTCAAGAACAACTTTTGATTCTTGACCTTCATTCCAGATGGGGCAATAGGTAATTTCCCTTACACCGTATAGCTATCATGAATCATCTCAAGTTTTGCAAAAGCATTGATCTGTTGAAAAAACATGATAATTAATACTGCGACCTGATAGTTGAACAACAATATACCAACATGCATGGTTTGGTTTAGCTGACACAAATATGTGGTTTAAATCTGTCTTTTCTATTAAAAAAGCAGTTAAGAACTCTCTTGATTATGATTAGGTGGTCAAAAATTGCACAACAATTACCCGGAAGAACCGACAATGAAATAAAAAACTACTGGAGGACCAAAGTCCAAAAACAAGCAAAGATTCTCAACATCGGCACCAATAGCCCAGAATTCAAAGACATTATCAACCGCTTATGGATCCCTAGATTACTCCATCAAATAAACGATTCTTCTTCTCCTCCGCCGCCACACACGGCGACGACACATCCGACCCCTCAATTTTCCGATTCCGATTCACTTCCGACAGTCGATGGGAACCGTCGCCATTTTGAGCAAAACAGCACCAGTTCGGAATCTGTGGAAATCTCGCAGGTCTCTGATCCATTCTCTGACGTCCCATCTTGGAACCACGGCGGCGGAGAGACGGCGGCGGCGAATTTTGAATACACTACAGGCGATTCTTTGTTGCAACATACGGATTGGATTGACGACGACGATTCCTTTAACGGCTGCTTGTGGAACTTCGACGGCTTGTGGCAATTCTAATTTTTAGTTAAATAGCTCTAATTGGATCCTTTTTTTCCTTTTGTTTTTTGGAAAATAAACTTAGCGCTTTGTTTTATATTATTATTTTGTTATTTTTTTAAATTTGTTTCTGTAAAAAATAACAAATATATTTTAATTTTCTCAAATGTGTATTAATTTAAAATATTTGATTGGTTTGATATTCTTTATTTTTGTTAAATTTAAAAAAAATTTACTTGATAATAGTCCAACCTTTATACTTTGTTCTTAAAATTTGGGTTAGTTTTTTATTATAACAAAATCAAAAAAAAATTATAACTATAACAAATTCTTACTAATTGACGGTAATAGATTATTATTTATGTAGTGATACAAATAATAATATATAAATAATAGAGTGTGATATTTTTCTAATATTTTCAATGATTATATCGTTTAAGACAAAAGCTCCTATTTTTAAACACATTTATCTAATTTTAAAGTTATGGAAATTACTCATTTAATTTACAAATAAAAATAGTGGTGATGACTTGTATGTTGATCTCATGGACCTTTATCTATGTGATGATGAGTTTGATACAACTATATATAACTATGGAAGCAATTGATTGTGATGTTGACTGTAATATATATCATGAACAATTTTTGGATTTTTATTCAAATACATTTCATATATATCCTAATCTAATAACTCAAAGTCTCTTATGTCAAAACTACTTTACATTTTGGGACAAGTTATAGTGTTTGTTTAAATGATAAATTTGTAGATTTTATGGATGACAATGTTTTTCTTTTCTTTTCTAGGACGTGGCATTCATTTCATTTAATCTTATATGGTATTTTAAAATAACACATCTTCAAATAATATCTAAAATAAATCATAATTAAATTTAACAGGTACTATATTTACACATAAATTATTTATTTTTTTAAAAGGGATTATATATATGAATTTTTTTAAAAAATTTTTTTTTGCTACTTTAGAAGTGGAGTTTTGTTGGGTAAGAAATGTTATTAAATATTTCGAGTGAATGTTTGAAATTTAAAAGTATAAGTTTGAATGTGAAAATAATTAATGTTTGGAAGTAAATATTTATTGTTTACTTTACATTTATTTCATGAAAAAAAATTATTTATTTAATCAATCGACTCTATTATTTGAGAGGAGAAATATATGTAATTTTGAATTAAAATTAATACTATTTCATATACAAATGTTAAATTAGTTCAATCAAATTATAATAAGTATGTTTACATCCAAACATTAATTAAAATTAATGTTCTATTTTACACTAGTAAGATTAATTAAAATGACTAAAACAGTAATAAAATAGTTAAGATGATATAAACTATTAATTATAAATGTAACTTAAATATTATTATTTATCAAGTCAAAATGACACATATTAGTATTTAGATCATATTTTTCATTATTCTTTTTCATGAATAAAAGTCTCATTTTATATGAAAAGTGTATATATATATATATATATATATATATATATATATCACATGTCCCATCAGAAGCCACGATGACAAATCATCTTCACTTAAATGATATTACAGTCTACTTTGATAACTTTTTTTTTCTTCTCATAATATTCAAAGCATCTATGAAGTTATTTTAAAAATTATTCTTCCAAGTAATAAAAAAAAAAAAAAAAAACTTTTTGTGCAATTTGTTATCAAATTGACTACTTTCTAAAGTCTAGCTAGCTAATTGCATTTTAAGCAAAAATTTGACCTTTGACAAAAGTGTTTATTAACTTTATAATTGTAATTAAGGTGTAGAGAATGCAATTTTCTAATGAATAATATTATTAAAAAACTATAAGAATGACTGATCTAAATATCAATAATAGACCAAAATTGAATAAAAAAGATATATAAAGCTTGATTTCTAATATCGTTCATATTTCAATAACGTTCTTATGTTCTTATAAAATCAAAGTTCCTTAAAAGGTCGAAGATTCGATTTCGACAACGTAATTATTGATTAAAAACAAAAAGATGGTCCAATTTATTGTTAGAATAGTTTGTAAATTAGATTAAGATATAAAAAAAAAATCTACGAAGAAGTTAAGGAATAACGTAGTCAAAGCAAAAAAAGAAAACAGGAGTAAAGTTGATTTTGAATATATAGTTTGAATGTTGATTAATTTACATTCTATATGAGGTCACAACGCAACATTACATAATGCATGACATACTTTGAGAGGTAGCATAAAATGCATATAATTTTATAATCATAAAGTGCAATATATTTTTCTTTGAGAAATAATGACAATAATATATAGCATATAGTCCAAAGTGATCATATATATATATATATGTATACTTAATAAAATAAGAATTGGTGCGTGGGAGGCAAGTAGGTGTTTTTGAAGAAAAGAGGAACGTGATGAAATTGAAGGGTTAAATTTAATAAAATCAAATGGAAGTCAATAAGGAAGACAGATGACAGCGCCACCATTGAGCTTATTTTATTTCTTCTCCTAAGTGAATAATGGATTCATGGAATTGGGTCTTTTCTCTCTCTCTCTCTCTTTTCTCACACTTCAAATAAAAAAAATATTATTTAACGACTTGGGGTGATAACATCAGTAGGTTGAATTTGATTTTTCGATCAAATTGATGTCAAACTAATTAGGCTTGGTTTAGTAAATGGGTACACATCGACTTCAATCAAGAAAGAGTACTAACTGATTGTTGGTCGGTCGATTTAGATCGATTTAAATTTGAATCAAAAGATATAATCAAATATAATTAGAAATAAAAGCAACAAGTAACTTTAAATTCAAGCTAATATTAAGATTTTTAAGACTATAATATTCTTTGAGGAGAGGATTAACTTGAGTTTTGACCCAAGTCATGTACTCAACTAATTTGATCTCGATTGAGTTTAAGTAAAATGCCTAAGAAAGTGTGTCCTGGACATTATCCCAGCTCGTAAACATTGTCCTAAGACTAAAATATGTTTATGGATGAGCCTAAAGGAAATGAGACATGCATCTCGTTTGTCTCAACACGAGAACATAAAAAGTTATTTTAACATAGGTTTGAAACTCTACGAAGAAGATAACCTAAGTCATCTAATTTTTTAACGACATAAATAATAATTATAACTTCACGGAAAGAATCGGTGCGTGCCACGAACTACTACAACTATTTCTTTATACAATTTTAATAGTAGATTCACCAACTTAATATTTAAAGCTATGAAGCGTGCGATAATAATATAATTTTTAAAATTATACTTTTCGAACACCACAAGTATGTCTTTGATCGAGATTTAAGAATATGTATATTTGAGTCAATAATCTTGAACCATGTCTAAATTTTGCTAGCAAAAAATTTCTAGATCAAATCTAACGTGATATTTCAAAGATAATTAATGAGAAATTTCTAGATCAAATCTAACGTGATATTTCCAAGATAATTAAGAAGGAAATTACATTGAATTTGGGCAATAAAATGAACCAAGCATTCAAATTATTTAAGTAAAGACAAGTCTAGGTAGTATACTAATTAACCTAGTTATGGAGACTAGCATTCATTTGATTGATTGATTGATTGATTGATTAATTACATTACATTATTAATTATATATTGGAGATGGAGAGCCATCAATGATGATTAAAACTTAGCTTTTTGTTTCATGGTCGGTTTGACTTGGTCAAGATTTGAGAATTACCAAACTAAATCCAAATTCTTCTTACCAACTAAATTGAATTTGGCTATTTCTCTCCTTTCTTATATTGATTGATAATTCCTTACACACTATAAACTATATATTAAAAAAAAATATAATGCAAGTGCGACAGTCAATTGGCATTATAATAAGAGAGATTCGAATATTGCAGGTAAAATTCCATTTTAATGTTACATTGGACGTAGAAAACATTTTCACACATTTTTCTTTGAAAATTTGTCAAAATTTCAATATTTAACGAAATGTTTACACTTTTGTAATAAAAATTTATATTTTATGGTTATGTTCTATAAAGTATAAGTAGTTTGTCAACTTTTTCTATTTTTAAAAAATCAAATTTTTAACATTTTAAAGACTTTGATTTCCACGTTTTTGCTTTTGTACTTCATTCTCTCTCTCTTTTAATATACAACGTATCCAATTATATGTAGAAAGTTGAGGTTGTTGGATTTTTTAATTCATTTTCTCACATTTTTTAGGGTTAAAATCTAAAAACACATTTCGATTTTGCGACTGTTCAAGGCGTATATGTTTCTTTAAATATTATAGTTGAAATTACAATCAAATTCTTACGCTGGTTAAGAAAGAGAAAATCGTAGGAGAGAAATTGTGAGCATATAAGTGAAAATAACCTCCTAGAGTTTTTTGGATTTTTTGAGCGAAACAAAAGTAAGGTTGTAACGATTTATGTCTAAAATGAACAATGTCATATCATTGTGGGAATATGTGTGAATGATAAATTATCACAGCTTCCAACAATGAGTATCACAATACATATCATTGATGGGTTTTGAGAAAATGAGGGTTGACTTGGACATGACAACTTGATAGACTTATAACTGTGTGGTGTACTTATAAGAAATCGGAAGTTGGTTTAAAAGGAGAATCATTTGCGTCGACAAGATGATTATTATTGCAAAAGATGCAACCAAGGTATGTCGATACATAGGCTAGATAAAAAGAAGATCAAGTAATGATATAACTATGTCTCTGTTGATATGTTTTTAAGTGAAATCAAAAACAAAACTATTAATCCTATACCTAAAATGAACCATATCGTACTATATTAGAAAAGAATAATGTGCCTCTTGATAGAAACTTATAGTAAAAGTGATTAATATAATATCACTAGAGAGATACGTAAATACTTCGTTATCATGATTTATTTTACTTATAAATGAACTATAACAAAAAGTATTTATATCCACAAAATCAACATTAAGAATATTAGGGCGTCCAAGAAGACGCTAAACTATTTTAATATAGGTTACGTTTGGTATCTCATCTACATAAAAATCTTTTGCTTTCAAATACACTCGATAAAGTAAATTGAATGATTTTTTGTTTTCTAATTTTGTCATTAAAAACAGTGTTTTACATTGTACTTGAATTTGTGACATATAATGATATTTTTTTTTTACAATACCCAAAATCAACAGTAAAAAAACAAATACTTACTTCTTTTCATTCAAATTTTTCATGTGCTTTTGACCGTTATTAGCCTTTAGTAGTTTATCGTAAATAGATTGTGATATTTTACTATATTTATAAGTATTAAGAAGTTTTATTCTTTAAAATAAATTTCCTTTTTAATAACCACAAAAAGCACCCTTGCAAAATCAATATTTCATTTTGGACCGGGTTGACATTAGGTGCTTTAAGGATCGGCCCAATCTAGATTCAATAATCTCAGTAAGGCCCACTTGTAAACCACAAAAAGGCATGGCCCACCGAGCCCACTATGCCAATAGTTGGGCCTTTCTTTCGCAAATGCACGCAGCTAATTAAGGCTTCATTACTTAATAATCAGTAATTAATTTTGCTCCAAAACTGGTCAAAGAGCGACCCGACCCGCGAATATGTATCTGGGCCGTTGATTATTTTAGTAGTAATCTCAACCGTTCAGTCGGTCCTTTTATATGTCTGTCCTCCCTCGTAATCAATTCTTAGGGTTTTCTAGGGTTTTTAGTTCTTCTCTACACTTGGTTGGAAGTGCCCTTCCTCTCATTCTTCCTGCTTTACTACAGGTTTTCAATCTTCAACAATTTAAATCTCAACATTTAATTTGTTTTGCACATTGATTCAACTGTGTTCTTTTTTCTTTCGTTTGGGCTTTTGTTGATTGAAATTACTCAAGAAATTGCAGCCACAAGGATAGTCTAAAAATGCATTTGATTTAGTGTAGGTGCTGCTCTCTTTTTTGTGATTGTTCTTAGCTTACTTGGAGCTGTATGTTAATGCTAGAGTTCATTGAGTATCAATGCTCAATTACAGATAGTTTTGTTTTGTAATTTCCACATATATTTTCGTATTTGTGAAATTAAGTTCGTTTGTCTTCATTGTTTGTTGGCAATTTATGTTTTATGTTATGCCAACGATTCATGATTTGTAGCTTGACTCGAAAGGATGTTCACGGCGAGGAAGAAGATCCATAAGGATAATGATGTCGAGCCCTCAGAATTTGAGGAAACTGTTGCCCAGGTGAATGTTTAAAATATCTGCTAATTGCTCACCTTGATGTTTGTTTTTGTGTGCTTCTGAACATATTTTTCGTCTTTTTAGGCATTGTTTGATTTGGAAAACACCAACTCTGAGCTTAAAAGTGACTTGAAGGATCTTTACATTAATTCTGCAATGTAAGAAGGATAGATAAGAGTGCATATTTTTTTTATAGGTTCTGTTGTTTTCTTGGGAACTTAATGTTTCATAATGTCTTTGCAGTCAAGTTGATGTTTCTGGAAACCGCAAGGCAGTTGTGGTCTATGTCCCATACAGATTGAGGAAGGCTTTCCGTAAGATTCACCTGCGGCTCGTGAGAGAGCTTGAAAAGAAATTCAGTGGCAAGGTAAGTAGAGAACCTCTTTTTCCTGGTTTAGTTTAGTTGTTGTTTGTACTTAATACACTGCTGATTATGTCTAGTTAGCATCCTCATCCAAATAGTATTGAAATCCTTGGCATAGTCAGTAAATCAAACTACTTTTATTTTGTACTTTGGAGATTGACTAGCAGTAGCAGTGGTATTTCATCGGTGTCTAAAGTTTTTACTTTTTTACGTCATTCCTCTTCCTCTAGAAATGTTCTCTTGAACGGATAAGTTTATGCATCAAACTAAAACTTTTATAAATGGATAGAAAAAGAAAAAAGAAAGATGATTGTTTTAATTGAACATAATAATTAATATCAACGATAAGAACGTGAAAAAATATTGGCTTATTCTTTAATATGTACTCGATTCTTTTAAGCCTTTTTGTGTTTTTCTGCAGTAATTAAATTAGGTTTTTTTTTTTTTGCATTTTTGAACCCAAATTGATAGTATTTACCCAATCGTTTTACAAAAATTAAGTCATTAAGCACTCGGGGGTTTGAGGCTCCATGATCTGAATATTTAGTGTTTTTACATGACCTCTGCATTTTCATATTCTATTTTACATTAATGATAAACCATTGTTATTCTGTCATAGGATGTAATTCTGATTGCTACTAGGAGGATTTTGAGACCTCCAAAGAAAGGATCAGCAGCCCAAAGGCCCCGCACCCGTACTCTCACTTCTGTTCACGAGGCTATGCTTGAGGATGTTGTATTGCCTGCTGAGATTGTTGGAAAGCGTGTTAGATACAAAGTTGATGGATCAAAGATCATGAAGGTAATTACATTGATTATAGAAATTCTCAACAGATTCCTTACCCATAGAAGGATAGAAAACGCTTATCTGATTTAGTTTTACAATTGCCTCTAAGATCCTGACTTTATTTTAATTTTTACAGGTGTTCTTGGACCCTAAAGAACGTAACAACACCGAGTACAAATTGGAGAGCTTTGCTGCCGTTTACAGGAAACTTTCTGGAAAAGACGTCGTATTCGAATATCCAATTACTGAGGCTTAAATACCCTATGTGTTGCATACACTTCCTCTAATGTTTATTTATGATAGGGTTGCAATCAGGTGGGAGCTTTTCAATTTTGATTTCAAGTAATAGATTTTGAGACTTCTCGTTTTTTTGAATCTGTGATCTTGAACCATACTCTTTTATCACATTTGATTAATTTTCCAGTTTTAGTCACATTCTGTCTTTTTTGATTTCAATCTTTTGCTTAATCCTCCAAACCTCCACACGCACAAACCGAAAGAGGAAAAAAAAGAAAGGCACGATATGTTTTTTATATAATTTGTTTGTTGAGTCGATCTATTTCTATTTAAAGACAAATGATTTTTTCTTACCTCTTTATTCCTCAACACCAATCAATATATTTGTGGGATTCTTTATAATTACAATCAAGGTAATGTATTTGTTCTTTTAATTTCTCATACAGCTTCTATGGTAATAAAAATTTTCAACTCTGAATCAATAAAAATCAAATTACAGAGTTCTCCAAATTTGTTGAATTACAAAGAGGACAGTCCCCCAACGTTTGTTCATCTTCAACTATAATATTAGCCGAGCCTGGCCATGTCAAGTGGAAATCAAACGCACTTTTAGTTCCTACTAGAATGTGATCAAATTGTCGACTAGGAGAAGCTGAATTTACCTCAAGACAAGATAACAAGACCAAGGTACATAGCTCCACAAAGAAAGATGAAAGATATAAAACCCCTACAGCATCTCATATTCAATTATAAGTATGTTACTTTGAAAATATGAGTTGAGGATGTCATAATGTAAGATACTCACCAAATAATACCCCATCCAACACCGTTACATGGGCAAGGACACACTTCCGCAAATTTCTCGGCATCACTTGAATGAACTCTTCGGGATATTAGATCATCATAAATATCTGAAGAATAACATGAATACTATTAATATAGCAGTAACGATTGATGAATTGGAAATGTTTTTTGAAGCTCTACCGTAAACTGAAAATAGGCTGTTCATTACACCTGCAGTTTTGATAAAAAATCTGTCAGTCTTTCTGTCTCCATCTCATTGTGAGTTTGGACGAAGTATACAATGAGTTTCTGCACAAGCATGATAGAAATTCTGAAGTGATGTAAGAGGAGATAAATTTTACCAATGAAGAGGATTACATAACGTAGAACACGCACTTTTGTTGTTTCTTGCAGGACCCAGATGACACCAAGAAAAACGATGAATCCTAACGGCACACAATGAGAATATTTCATAAGGGACGTTCAAGGCCTACAGGCAACAAGTCATGTGTATTATAGGCTTTAACACTCACCAATGCAGAGTCCGCGAAGTGTCCACTGCAAATTGTCGTAAAGGCACAAATATAGTATAGTCAACAAACTTGGCTATTATTACAAATTACATGTGGACATAATATCAGGGTAAAATAAATGACATTTATGACTTTTCCGCAATAGAAAGGAAAGACTAGTACACATAAACTTAATAAACGGAGTTAATATAGCATGATAATTATACCAAAAGTGTTAAAATGAGTAGAAACAAGTATAGCGCAACTTAACATAACAATGTCTGTTAAGAGGCTTAGGACTAAAATACATCAAAACAAGCATAGCTCTATAGACATACAATATTTGTTAGAGATCTAAAAGAGGTCTATGACTCAAAAGATCAGAAGAAACCAATGTTAGAATGCGGTTGATAACTAAGTTAGAAGGAACTGGTAGGTTGTTTAACTAAATATATGCATTGCCTGACTTCTCTATGGAGTTTCTAGCATTTAAAGGTCAAGCTAGGAACCATTAATTTGAACGTAACGAACATAGAAACGTTGGAACTAATGGCAGGATTTAGAGCTAAACCAATCTAAAATTCATATTCAAAGAAAAGAAGATAATACAATACATTTCCCATGAAACCAAGTTCTGGTGGACTCAATTTTACTCTCTAATTTCCGGTAAGAGCACAAATGATCAATTAGCTGCAAAATAACGCAGTTGACAGATAAAATGAAAATATAGAAAAAGCTACTTACATTCTTAGCTACACAAAGTACAACAAGAAGGGAAACAAGAAAGCACCCAGCAGCTATTCTGGAAGTAAGAAGATTTGTAGATGCTAGTATTAAGAGCATCCCCCAGAATGATGAGCCAATATCTACAATGAAAATAGAGTAATCAGCTCGTAACATTCACATGAGATGTGTGTGTGTGTGTGTGTGTGAGCGAGAGAGCAAGAATGAGGGAGAGACATCCGGCAGGTAAGATCAACCAATACACGCCACCACGTGTTTGCGTAGCACCACCTTCGTCCGCATGAACCTGAATTCCTTCTACCTGCAAACTTGAAGCAGTTAAATTCATTGTGTTGGTGAGAAATAAAATAAACCTATGTTAACAAAGGTTCTGCATAGAAAAATTTATCAAGGCCAAAGACTACAAGGAAAGTTGGATTTTTTGAGATTACTCAAACTGTACAACCTCAAACGCGTAACACCTAAACAAAATCCTTTTAGATCAGCTGAATAGGTGTACGGTAACTCTCTTACTTCAAGTTTGCAGGAAAATGAATTTAGCATGGACAAATATTGCAACATAGACATCTTGCTGATGATTCCATTTCTTCAGCCAAGAAAGTGGCATGGTCATGGTGAGATGAATAAACTAAACGTTAGACTTGCATAAATATCTTTAAGGTTTTCCAATGGATGATAAAAGAATCCATATACTGTGGCAAGAAACTGATCAACATGAATTATACAAAAGCCACGAAAAGTACCAAAAAGATAACGATCCTTGCAATGCCCAAGGGCTTCCAATCCAAAACAGTGAATCATCAATAAAAACTTTAAAATTGACATGATAAAGGAAAGACAAACAATATTCATTTAACATCTTACATGACCACAGGTAAGCTTGCAAACAATGGCATGGCTGGCCTCATGAAGAAACACGGTGACAAGTTTGAATGGTTTCAGCAGTATCGTCCTCCAGAGCTAAAATAATCAAACTCATTCAGAGCTAACCCCAGTATGAAATAAAATGCGAGAAAACTACTTTTGAAATGAAAATTTTAAGTTGATCGTTGAAATTCCCCAGGTTACTGAAATAATAGGCTAATCAAGTATTCTTCAACTTTCCAGTTTAAACAAACACAAATCCTTATAAACAATTCAAATAGTTCAATAGCTCTAATAATTTGAAATGAACAAATAGTATCGGTGAATCAAGAGAGATACCGCTAATATAACAACCGTACAAACAGAAACGGTGATCAGAAACACAACTTGCTCGTGATTGCAGCAGTGCTTAAGCTCCCAATTAGGTTTCATTTTGATGAATTCGCAAGAATTAAACTAATCGATAGAAATCCGAAACTCGGCTTGCCTGATTCGTCTTCGATTAATCTTCAGTGGCTTAACTCAGAGACTGAGATCTACAAAAAAAGAGTAAAGATTATATTGAAAATGCCGTTTCATTTGACGCTCGGCGAAGGAGAGAGTGTGGATTCCGATCAGTAATAGGCCGTCGGAAGGCGGAGGTGAAGAAGAAGAGAGAGGATAAGCAATTCCGACGACGAATGAACGACGGAGGAGACCATTGGGGACTTCATCTCGAACCGGAGTCAACTTTTTTTCTTTTCTTTTTTTAAGAATTAAAAAAACAAAAACGGAAAAAACTGAAAAAAAAAAATCTACAAATATTTAATATTACTTTTAGAAATATTCTTTAGCAAATAAATGAGAAAATTCGAATTTTTAATGATTTTTATTATTTTTTTGCTTTTAATTTAATTTAATTTAGAATACACTCTTTTTCTTTTTCCAATTGACTTTCCTATGAGAAATGGAATTAAAATTTTAATTACTATCTAAAACCCAGGGTTGTTGATATTTCAAAATTGAATTTGTCAAAGGAAAGTTGGTTTCTTTTTGTATATATATATATTTGATAGCTCACCTAACCTCATTGGTAATTGCTAATAAAATTAGAGCTATCTGATTCAATTATTAATAAAAACAAAAAGATACGTCTTCTTTGTTTGACAATTTATAGATTATATATATAATAAAATAATACGTTTAATTTTCAATTCAAATATAAAAAATGAGTTAAGTTATAAATTAACTAAACTTAATAAGTAATTTATGTGTATATTTATTCTCTTAATTACAGAAGCAGATTCTATATTTTTTCAACTTTTTGGGCAAATTTTGTTTTCATATTATAACGTTTGGACAGTTTCACTTTTTGAGGGTAAAAGAGAGGAAGAAGAAAAGGAGCAGTTGAAAGCAAAAGGTTACAGAAAGAAAAAAAAGAAGAAAAATGGTCCATTGGAATGAGAGAAAAAGTGAACAATTTCTCAAATACATAAATAAATTACTCAGTATTTCTAAAAAGTGAAAAAAAGTTGATAACAAAAATATCATTTATTTATGTCAACAAAACAACTCTTTAAAATAGCAATGTCCAAAAAGTTTATGACTTTTTTATTTCTTTTTTAAATACAACGTTTTATAAATTGTTTTTCTTCAAATACATAATTTAAGATTACAATGTAATAGAATAAAAATTCAGGAGTGTTTTGAGTCCGATTAATAATATAAAATCTATTTCGTTTCGATAGTTCAATCCAATCATCTTTTTCATTGTTTTCGTCTTTTACAATCTCATATATGTTTAGTCTCTTTCTAGTAATCCTAATTGCTTATCAACTCTCCAAACAATTTAAGAGTGATATTACATTTTTTCTTATTGTGTAACGACTTAGTTTTCATAGTACGTTGGTAAACAAATTTCGTCAATAATTATTTTATCTAACTAAACGACTGTTAGAATTTCTTTTTTAAATGACAAAAATATTGAAAATATATTTGAGTAATTATAACATAAAGCAATTTCAGGAATAATAATTAAATATATAGCAACATTTAAAAAAAATGTAAATATGCTAAAGTATTTTCAACATGCATGATATATCAGTAATAGGTTTTTATCATAGATAGACTTAAAAGATTTTACCATATTTTCAAGTTTTTAAAAATTTTGTTATACATGCAAATATTTTGAATTTAATTGTTATGTTCGTAAGTGCTCCAAAATATTTACGTCTGGAAGAAAATAGAATTTTACTATATTTATAAATAAGTGGACTCAATTTATTATATTTAAAAATATATGTAATTTTTATAAAAAGAAACCATATATTTTTCATTATAGGAGTTTGAGAAATTTTTTTTGACTTAAATTGTTATAACAATGAAAACATAGGAACTTGAGCATTAAAACTATAAATTGGGGCTAAATCTTTTTACTTTGGCTAAGACTATTAATTATTTCCATATATTCATCATATAAATAATTATGATAAAATAATATAAGCTCTCGGTAGGCTATCCATTGGCCATTTAAGATCCATTTGTCTCTATTAACAAGTTTTTTAAGCTTTTTCAGGCTCTCTTTCATGAGTATTTTGAGCTCTTCGCTAAGTTCTCTCATGAGTTACATGTGTTTCATCAGACTTTTTTTGTGAGTTCTGTTAGTTCCACTAGACTCTCCCATAGGCTTTTTAAGGTTTTTTTGAAGTTCTATGTAGATTGTCTAAGCTCCACCTCTCAGATCTCTAAATTTTCGTAAGCTCTTTTCATGAGTTTCTTTTCGGTTCCACCAAGCTTTTAGACTCTCAAACGCACCTCTTTCATGCTCTCTTTCAAGTTCAATTGAACTAACTCTAAGCTACTGTAAGTCCTCTCTTTGAGCTTAAATCTACCGTTATAGTATTAATTTCGTCTTTTTCCCACTCAAAAATTGAAAATGTAAATATTATTCAAACTTATAGAACAATTATTGAACGTAGTATGTAACTTTTAAATGCTTTAGATGTTTTGGTGGTCCTCCAACAGTAGACTATGTTAAATAATTTTGATAATGTAATGAAACAAAATTAAAAGACAAACCTGGTAGAGTAAATGAGTGTGTAATTATTTTTACCTTATTGACTATTGACTCATTGATATAAGTTATCTAAGTTTTAATTAGTCATTGGGACCAACATATAGGGTTGTCCCAATCTTTTCCTCAAATCAAGAGAGCCCGAAACAATTCTAATACCGTTCATTTTATATAAATTCTCACCAACCTATATATATATATATCATATCCTAAAAAGTTGATATGATAGATGAACAAGACTAATGAAGTTGAAATGCATATTGATATCATTTATGTAAAATAAAATCATGTCTGTACGATATCTTTTGAAATGAAAATATCAGACAATGGTTATGATCTTAAAAATGGTAAAATCATTTATGTTGGGTAAATCGGTTTAAAAAACTTGAATTGAATATGTAAGAATCAATTTCAATGGAACATATAATTTTATTTAAATATGGTCGTTTTGACAAAAATTTAGATGTTAAGAGTCGTCAACGACGAACACCCTTTTAATAAATTTTATACATAACTCCATGATAGTTGATTTTCATTTATTATTTTAATTGGATTATTTTAGAAACAATTTGAAATTTGAAATATTAAAATAAGAATTTTCAAAATTTAGAAGGAATAAAATTAAACTAATTGTTTTTAGTATAACATAAGATTTAAATTAAACTTACTCAAAAGTTCAACCATGTTTTGCATCATTTTAATTTAAAATGATCTTTGAAGATTGACAATGAATAGTTCCAACCAATTTTGCCTTATCCCTTTGCCAAATTGCAAGAGATGCTATTTTTCTTTTTAAGAATATGAATTTAGACTTCTTGTTTTTAAATTAAAATTTTCTCTTTAATTTATTTCTTTAAAAAAAGAATAATATACTAAACCAATTACAAGGACTATTCTAAAAAATATATATATATAAAACTCAACACGAACTTTTTCTAAGAAGAAAAAACTCTATAGAGATTCAAACATATCAAGCTTAGCTTAACTAACATATGTTCCTATAATGAGCCCCGGATTTAAATCCCCTATCCATGTTAAAGTTAAAAAGAACTTACATCAAATAAAGATGTTTTTTTAGAAATCCACAAATTAAATATTGTCAACATCACCATTTGTTTTATCATTCTTATAAGAGAATCGATATTAATTAATTTTAAATGAGGAATTATTGTAACTAAAAAAGTTAAAAATATTTACAAAATATAAAAAAATTTAGATTTTATCGATGTCTAATATCAAATAAATACGAAATTTTGTTATATTTTGTTATATTTTATCTCTTTTGAATTACTAATTGTTTTAAAATATTTACAATATATTTATAAACATTTTCCAAACAACCTAATTTTAGTTAATTTGAATAAAACAAAAGGCAAAAGCAAAATAATAACATGTAATTTATTTTTAGTTGTTGTTTTCCTTAAATCTAAGAACTTATAAATTTGATTTAATAAAAAAAAGGGAATTCCAACACTTAAATTTGAAAACAAAATAATGAGTCTATAATTGATTAAGTTGTACTTTGCAGCAAAGGCAACTGCTCTAACAACTCCATCATAAACACATCCAACTTGTTTTTTTCCCAACCTTATTCATTTTTTCTAGAAATCCACAAATTAAAGTAAAATAGGAAATTCAAAATTCCATCACAAAATTGAGTCAATAATTTTTTTTCTTTTTTTTTTTTTTCTAAATAACTATTCTGTTTGAATGATTTTGAAGTATTACCCTACACGTTACATTACATAGATTAGAGGTTTGAATATCAAAGCTTGATGTCTTCGGCTTGGTGTACTCAATTTTACGAAAACGTTGATGGAAATCTATTAGAATGAATAAAAGGAACAAAATAAGAAACAAAATGGGGTAGCACATTTTAAACAAAGATTGAATTTTTATTTTACTACTTTTCAAAAAATATTCAAAAGTTTGTATTTTTAATTTTATATTCATAAGAAGACAGAGTAAAATTATGAAAATTAGGATAGCTATGGCGGATTTGAATAGACGAAATTGTATTATTTGTTGGGTCTTCGTCGGTGATAGATAATAACGCTTCTTTTGCAGAACCTTCCCCACTCCATTAACGTCTCTCTCTCTCTCTCTCTCTCTCTCTCTTTTTCTTCTTCTTCTTCTTCCTCTTCAAATTTTGCAGTTTCGTCAATTATTGTTCCATGCCTTTTCTTTTTGTTTTCTTCCTCTGGCGGTGTGTGTGAGAACGATATCTTCTTCTTCTTCTTCTTCTTCTTCATTCCATTTCTGAATCTCTGCCTCATCATTCGATCCGCCACATCAGTCGCTTTGTTTTTTTGTTTTTCAAAAACCCAAGTGGTTGATTCTCAATTTTCAACCATATGATTTCCCCTGCTATTTCTGACTGAAATTCTCTGTACAACTGTAGTGCCCACCATGTGTTCGACAAAATGTCCACCTGGGATTTCACTGTCCAATGATCTAGTTCTCTCTGAGATTTTGCCCATCCAACCACGTGAATCTTCTGAATTTGAGTTTTGTGTCAGTGGGTGCTTTGAGTACGAGTCTTCTTCTGCTGATGAGCTCTTCTTCAATGGCGTCATCATTCCCACGCAGAATCATCAAAGGTTTGTACACAATAAACGAACCCATCAACGTGAGAGTTCCCCAATTTTACCTTCCGCACTTCCTCCTCTTCCTCCTGCTGTGGTGAATGAGAATTCAAAGAATACAGAGGAATTAGTTCATGTGGTGAGTTCTGAGTCTGAGAAGAAAAGTCGGTCCAAATCTTTCTGGGGGTTTCGAAGAAGTAATAGTGTTACTTATGATAGTAGAAAGAATTCATTTTGCTCTTTACCACTTTTATCAAGAAGCAATTCAACCGGTTCAGTTCAAACCCCAAAACGAACGCCATTGAAGGATGTGAAAACTCAGAATCCTATGCTGCAGAAACAGCATTCAGTTTCAGAAAGCAATTCAAAATCCTCATTTCTAACATCCCCATTTTCAAACTCTGCTTCAAATTCATATTCGAAACTCCAAAAGGCTCAGAAAAAGAATCAAGGAGGGTTTTATGGAAGCAATCTGTATGTAAACCCCATCTTGAACGTACCACCTCCTTACATCACCAAAGAAACTGCAAACATCTTTGGATTGAGTTCTTTTTTACGTGGTGGAAAAGAAAAGAAGAGCAGATAGTAATTTTTTTTCTTTTGATTTGTCAAATCCTAGTTGCAATATGATGTGTGAACTGAAAAAGATAAGATGGATTTTGTTTGAAGGCTGTAGCATTCTCTTGCATATGAACATGTCAAAACCTTGGGAGACAGAGAAACAGCAGCACCTTCCTAAGTTGGCTCTCTGCCATTCTTGTTCATACTCTCTCTCTCTCTCTCTCTGAAAAGATGAGTATTTTAGTGTCTTTTTTTTTTCCCTGTATGTTTACAGCTAATGATCAAAAACTTTTGACGGTTGTCTTGTTTGGATGCATTTTTCTCCTAAGATGGGACAAGACTGAGTATGTGAAGGGAGTTGAGTTGGGAAATTCAAAATCTAAGGAAAAGCAAGCTGCTTTTTTCTGATTTTTGGTTTGGAGATTTCTCATTTGAAAAAATGGCTGGTTTTAGCTTTTAGGCACTGAAGAAATTAAAGTTGATCAAATTGAAAGTGGGCTATTTTGAATGGTTGCTGTTTGTTGGTTTGGTTAGTGAAAGGTTTTGAAGATGGGACCATTACTCAGGATCCTTACACTGTCATGCAAGAAATGACAAACCTTCCTACCTAAACCTACCTTTCTTTTTTCAATATCATGCATCATTGTTTGCATCTATTTTATCCATCTTTTTGCAATTTTCCATTCATAATTTTTCCACTATTTGTTTCTTAAGTACTCTTCTTTGTCTCTCTTCAAATTTCAAATTTTTGCCTTTTACCCATATTTTCGGGATAATGTGGAGCTGTCGACATTATTATAATTTTTTTTTATATAAAAAAAGCCATGTCATTCTTACCTCATAGTTTATATTTTTAATGATTTTCATTTCTGTCTCTATCATTGTTTATAAACATGATTTTCTTAATGTCTTCTTAAATTTGATCCCTCTTTGTGGTGGTTGAAAGTTGATATGATGGTGTGTTTTCGAGTAAAAAGGTACCTATCATGTTTTACACTTCACCCCAATTGATCATATTCCTACGCAAGTTAAGTGAGAAGGAGGACATTTTCTCTCTCACTCCACAGAAAAGGTTTTTATGGAGAGAAGTGAGTTGTTTTTAATTGTTCTGCAATCATGTGGTTGAAGAACGAGCCATTGAAATTTTCATACAATTATTAATGTCTTATCTACTTTAACATATAATGTTTCAATTTTATGTGTAATAGATCAAGATTTTTACAAAATACCTTTCACTCAAACTTTTAATCTTATGTCATCCAAGTTTGCTGGGAAAGAAAACTTATTAAACCAATAATAATAATATAATAACTACATGAATCTTTCAAGTTAAAAAAGAATTGCCAGATAAGATAGTATCAAAGACCCATTCAATTGAAGGAAAAAAATTTAATGTATTTATTGCGTCAAATGCTTTCCAATCTCTACTTCTAACTTTCATATTTAATATACTTATTGCATCAAATGCTTTTCCAATCTCTACTTCCATTTCTCTCTTGTTCCATACGGAAAAACCTTCTTGTGCAACACCTTCTTAGATAGTAGAGCTCCTTTTGTGTTGAGACGACGACGACGACAACGTGACAAACAATAAATAGAAAAAGCATCCGTATTTTATAGCTAAAGTTTTTCCAGAAATTCCTTTTCCTGGAAGTGTACAAATCAATTGCCCTGTAGATGTACTTGTAAGCAAGACAGCCATCCAACCATCGGTTAAAATTGATATAATTTCTATAAAGTTAATCTTTTACATGCTTGCTTATATTTCTTCCAAGTTCTATGATCACTCAATTCTTTTAAATACTAGCAGAGATAGGAAGACTTAAACTTCTGATTTCAACTAAAAAAGAAAAGAAAAAGTCGATTACCGTTGAACTATGCTTAGTTTGACTTAACTACAAAATTGTCGTAGAGATCAAGCTTAGGTTTTGAGGATATCCACAGCCACCTTTTCCTCTAATCTTATATTTCTGCAACAGTACTAAGCTTTAAAGCTTTGCCAACATTTTAAGAATTATAGTATGTTGCTGTGGATTTATCTTAATGAGGAGGACAAGGAATAATTAGCCAACTAACTAAACAGAATAATTATAGTTTAACAGTAAAGCTAGCACCCAACTGTTTAACAGCAACATGTCCCTACTGATATTTCAGTCTTCAAAACTAATGGCATTGTTTTACATTTAATTTTAGAAAACAAAGTCGTTGTAATTGAACAGTTGAATCTCCCGTGGTACCGAAGTTTCTAGCCATATGTTTACATTTCATCGACATGGATATTTCCATTAAATTTAGTTTTATGCAAATTTAGATTTTAAAACTTGACAAGCTTAGGGGTAGAAATAGAGATTGTCTTTATCTGAAAAGCAGGAGGAAAATACAAATTACCCGAAAGCTGCTGCATACCTTGTAAATGACAATAATGCTTCATGGAAGCCAACAAATTGAACCCAGTAACTCCAATCTTGAAGTAGAACTAGAAGCTGTTATAACCATGGTGGTGGACTGCAGAGGTTCAACAAATAGCTAAAGGGGAAAGTTCAAGTTCTAACTAATCATGTTATTTTATGCACGTGGAAAGTAATTCCAAACAAGCTGTGTTCGTCTAGCTAACTGGATGATCCCCCAGTGAACTGATATTGACTTGTTGCCATAATAAAGACTTAATTTTACGCATATTGCTGACGAAATAATAAAAGATGGTACGGATAAGACCATTACAGACCTCTCCCAAAGGGACTACTACAGTTACTTGAATGAGTAAAAGATTTCCTTGTGGAATATACTCCTTGGAAGGACTTTGTCTTAACAAAAAGTGCCTGATAGAAACTGAACAATCTACAAACAAATGTACTAGGCAAAAATGATATCTAGGATAAGCTTTGATGCATCCTAGACTTCACATATCCTTTTACAATTCACCTCAACCACATAGCAGAAAGAAAACTTGAGCGCATTCTTGAATTCACATATCTTTTTACAACTCACCTCAACCACATAGTAGAAAGGAACTCAAGAAAGCAAAAAGTTTTTGACATGACAAACTGTAGTTGGACAACTAAATGAGTTGAAAAAAAAAGTAATCTAAAATGCACCCAAATAGTTCTTTACTAAATTGTAGCAATGCGTACCAACCATCCTCCTCCACCCCTAAAGAGATAAAAAGGAAAGTATTGTAGACTTTATGATGTACAAGGATTCAAGCAAGAAACGAAAAAAGACAACTCAGAAATCAAGAATGTCAAAACTTAAAGCAGAACAATGCAGCAATGCATATTCTGTATGCTTCACACAGAAATGCATATATAGAAAAAAATAAATAAATTGGCTTTACATTTTATTTCAGGATTTTGAAGCTGCCATCAAAGCAATTGACAAATAATACATAAAGGGTTCTCTTCAACAGAGTGCAACAATGTAGGTAATATGTACTTAATAGAAAAGTCCTCCTATTGAATAGAGGTAAAGTTTACCTTGCCCAACAACCAATATGCCTTGCATTGTATAGCATTTCAGATAGTTAAAGAGTTGTACAGTGAACAGAACAACCAAGAAACTTGGCTAACAAAATTTACAATTACTTCAACGTTTATTTTGCTAATTATTTACACATCCTGTTTTTGGCATTATTGTAACAGAAACAGAGGAATATGTTACCACAACAGCAAAATGATTTCATGCTCTCACCTGCATCCAATTCCCAAATGGCAATCATAGAAAGAAAATGGAACCTTTCAAGCTTCAGGAACATCTTCAACTTTATATGAATCTAGAGTAATTTCAGTCAGTAACAACCCCGGAAACAGTGCCTGCAAAATGATGAGTAAAATCAATAACCATTCAAACCCCATGATAAAAAAACGAAATAATTCAGAAGAACAATAGAAAAAAAAAATCAATTGAAAATTGAAAATTCCATTATTCATACATCCATTTGCTTTTGTACAGCTCTTGGCCTCTTCTTTGGCCTCCTCGGTAGCCTACCAACCAGCACCGCAAAATCCTCTTCAAGCTCCTCTTTCGACAACGACACAATTAACGCAGTGCGATTCTTCTTCTTCTTCTTCATTGTAGCCTTGGTTGAAGAAGAACCCAATTCCAGATTCCTCTCATCTAGAGGAGCCTTACAAGCTGCTCTACGAGTCCTCAAATTCCACGGTCGAGCCGCAGCAGATTCATCCTCACCCCCTTCATCAGTAATTGAAAATTTAAGTCTCTTCGATTCCTCCCTAATATCAAGCATGATCTTCTCTCGCATGATTTCAATAGAACTGCTTCGATCGTGGATTGGTTTCTGTTTGGAATGATTCGTGTTCATCGGAGAAGTAACCTTGGTGAAGTTCATAGCCTTAGAATTAATGGGTCTGGCACGAAATTGATAAGATTTCGATTGGCGATGAACAGAAGGATGATCAAGGGTAGAAGGGTTGGAGTTAGAAGAAACCTTCATACACTTGAGGAATCTTTGAGAACCCCATTTGAGACACGGCAAAGAGAAGTTATGAAGTGGGTTTGATCTATCAGGCGGAATAGACATGAGCTTGATTGATGATTTGGAGCTTGCTATGCTGCGATTCTATGAAAAATAGAGGAAGCCTTTCAATTCAAGAACGTTGTAAGTCAAGTTAGGAGATGAAAAAGGGAATTGGGGTTGGAAAAAGCTTGAGGTTGATTATGAAAATGGCGGAAAAGAATGAAAGGGAGAGAGAAGAGGAGGAGAAGGAGGTGGGTCGGTTTAAAGAAACGGGCAAAGGCTTTGGTGAAGGTGAGAGTAAAACGTTTGGGCAATGCCAAACTCACAAAGATTATATATAACAATAACATGTGGCTCCTAACGGTATAGAAAGACTTCAAAACTTTTAAGGCCAAACTTAAAAATTTCTTTTAATTTACTCTCACTCTTCTAACTTTCATCCTCTCCTATATCTATAAGTTTTAATTTTATAAAGTTTTTAATGGAAATAAGGATAAAATATTTATTATTTTTTAAAATATAAATAAATTTTAAATTAATAAATAAATATCTTAGTATTTTCAAATAAGTAAGCATATCTACCCTTTATATGGAAACTTGTTTTAAAATTAGAAATGGTTGAAAATATTTACAAATATAGCAAATTTTCATAGTATATTTTTTACCGGTATATATCATAATATTTTGATTCATTCTACCGTATTTGAAAAAAATCATATTTATGTTATATTAATATTAGTTATATTTTGATGCTTCTTATTCTTTTTTATTTTATGATTTTTTTTAATGATATAATGAGAATATGGATTTAAATTCGTAAAAATGTAAAATTGAAAACTTAATATAGAAAAACATCCAATTAGAAGTTAAATTTAATTCTATAATCAAATTAAATAAGCTTTATCAAAGCACATTTTGTTTATTTCTAATATATATAAATATGTGGAATAGGAAATCCAATGGTTCTAAGAATTGTTAAAGAGCATTTTTAAGGAAAAATAGTGTTTGAATAGAAGTTTTTCAAATCTATATCTATAGTATCTATGAAAGGACAGATGTGGAGATTTTTTTTTCCAGTTATAAACTTCTATTATAAACTTTCTAAATATTACTTGACCTCAATTTTGTTCTTTTACTACAAATAATTTTTGTAATTTACTATTTTAATTGTTAAGTAAATTTGTAACTATGTATTATATAATCTAGTGTAATGAATTTTGTATAATAAGTAAATTTGTAGCAAATATGGTTGTTTTTCAACACACTAGATAACAATAACATGTGTTGCACGTGTGAAAGTAATATTATTGTTACATGTAAATTAGCACTATTGAAAAATTTATAATAAATGTTAAATTTAATGAGTTGAAAAACAAACATTGATAGTAATGCTATTGTCATATAAGTATTTATTTAAAGAAAATTGTAAAATAAGTATTTATTTGAAGAAAAGGGACTAATAAACGATTAAAATATGCATTTAAAATTAGAGAATTGACAAGTGAACAAAATAGTAAAAAAGAATGTCATCCTTCATTAGGCAAACAATTTTACAATTATATATGGCTTAGAAAAATTAAAATAAAACAATTTATAATCTGAAGTTTAGGATAAACATTAAATTTGTATAAGTGAGAGAGTGATTATGACTTCATATACTAAAAACTCATCTAACCATTCTCCTTAATTGATACTTTTTAACCTTTATTTGTTTATATTTTTAGATCTATGCATTAACAGATTTCATCTTTTACTTTTACAATTTTACAACAATAGACAATAGTATGAGTAATTTAAAATGAAATTAAACAAATTAATTGAGGTCTTGTCGTGGTCCATAAATGAATTTTAGAAGGAAAAAGAAAACCTTGAACTGAAATAGTAATTTAAATTTTACATAAAATGAAAGCACAACAAAAAGAAAAAAACTTTGATATATACTTTAAATGAATCAAATTGACACGAAGAGGAAAATGAAATGCAATAACAATTTAAATCTTAAAATAAAATGGAAAAAGAAAAAAAAGGATGAACATTTTGGAATATACCTTAATGAATCAAATTGGCAATGAGCTTCTATGCATAACATTATTCATATTTATAAGAAAAGAAAAAGAGCAATGTTAAGAATCATTTATTTTTTGGTTATGGAATTTGAAAAGGCTAATTAACTTATAATGAAAAAAAGGTGTAATAAAATTAGAGAAAAAAAAGCCTAAACCCCTATATATTCCTATTGTAAGAAAAAAAAAACGGTTTACTGGTTTAATTAATTGACAGATTGAAAAGTATAAAGAAAAAACGTCTAAACAATTTTGGGCATAAAAACAAAAGTTTACTAAATCAATCAACATATTATGAATATTTATTGGAAAAATTATATGTATACTTTCAAATTATAGTCTGAAAAAACAAAAACGATCCAACGGTTTTAAGTTTATAGTGGTTTATTAACTTTAAGATTACACAGATAATACAAACACATATTATAAAAGAAAAATAACAATAATTTATTCACTATTTTTCTCTTATTTCATAATGTTTACTATTTTTTTTACCTTAGTACTCTAAACACAAACTACACAAATTATCATAATCCAAACTAGAATAATTTGCACTACACACGCACCAAAACTCTCTAATTTTTTTCTTATTTTATGTTTTTAAGTGTCCAACATCTGAACAACCTACGCGCACCTCATAGGACAACTCGTTTGTCCTTACAATATTTGACTGATGAAAAAACTCGACATTTAAGTGTCAAGAAAACTCATAGGAAGATTTCATTTTTTATCGTTAGGTTCACTAATTATTATAATCCATGAGTTATAATAACCCAGCACCGTCAAAACACCCAAATAGCAATGAGATATATTCCACCAAAGAGCCCAGGGTCTATCTATAAAATCTGCTAGGGAAAACACTGCCAGAATCTAACCACCACCTCATCTAGACCCGATACTTATATAGACAAAGACTCGAGATATGTAAAAAGGAAATATACAATAAAAATTGAAGCGGTAAGGCGATGATGTTCTATGAATATTGAATATCAAAGTAAATTCAATTTTACAGTTCGCAAGATGAATATATAAAATGGACATCTACATAGACCGGGATATGAACAACGTGTTGTGTGGCATTAGATGTAACAAAAAACCAGTTTCCTGGTGGAGAGGGATTGATATATAATTAATATGTACAAAATGAAAGCAATATAAAAGCGTGTATATACTTTTTTTTTTTCTCACCGGAAAAACAAATCTCTTACTGATTGGAAGAGGGGCAATCAGCAATTGTGGTATCATTCTTGATTACCCGAGTGTTGTATGATCCACAATACCCACATTTATGATATAGCCAATGGAATCGTGATGTGCCTTTCCGCTCGCAGTCATTGCACAATATGTCCTGGATTCCAATTCATCGTTACACTACTTGCACCTTAAGTTAAAACTCTCAAACAAATATCAAATATGGAAGCAATTACAAAGTTGAAACCTATTTTTTAACCCCAAATTAATCCCAGCTTCACTATCCAAATTGAGGACTATTTGTTTAAATTGGATGAAGGGTTTATTTGGATCGACAACAGAGCGGTTTTCAGAAGTGTCAATTTTATTGAACTTTTTTGATAAAAGATTATTTAAGATATACTTTGGTAATATGTTAGAAAGCAAATTTGATTTTTAAGAGGTCGAAAACACCTCAACTATTTTTCTAAAATGACTTATTTTTAAAATCAAACACTTATTTTTGCCACCTTGGGCAGGTAAAATTTTGAAGATCTCCACAAGCATAATAGCTTTTTAATTTTTTTTAGAAAACAATAATGTCTCAAAAGCTCTCTCAAAACAATTCCAAGAACACCAAACAGAGAAGAAATAACAGAATGTACCTGGCAACGATCCCTATACTCTTCTGGCAGCTCCTCAGCAGCCAACAAGGCGTCAAGCATGCCGAAATAAACCTAAGCACATTTTACAAAATAATATGAAAATCCTATTCGATTTTTTCATTTTAGTCTGTAAATGACAACCTAAAAGCTCTTAAAAGTCCCATCTGGCATCATCGCAAGTTATACAAACTTGACACGTAAAAAACAGTTTAGTCAAACTACCCAAACCTAATAAAACGTGAGAGAAATTATGAACAGAGTAAACCACATTACAGATGTAATTTTGTAACCTTACCGAAGATCAAAACCAAAGAATTTATAACCAATATAAAGAAGCATCAAACTGAGGAGATCTTTGCCCCCTTTAAGTGGAAAGCAATTAAGTATTTCAAGAAGCATCAAGTAAGTCTGCGTTGGTTGTTCGCCAGAAAACACTGATCTATAACAGTGTAACAACAGTCTCAGTATTTATCAAACGAGAACCGACTGCCAATATTTCCTTAGCTTGAGATTACACTGTTCTTTATCAGTGTTTTCTGGCAAACAACGAACATACTACTTAACATGAGATTAAGTGGAGTGATGGGACGCTTTACAGAATAAAAGGAAATACCAACTATTTTTCAGATCTGCTTTAGAGATAGTGAGTTGTGGTGAAAGCTATTTGGTGCGAAGCAAAAGTTGGAGGAAGATGAGGATCGAAATAAGAATTGAAAGGTTGAGGTGGCTAGAAACTGGAAGGTAAGTAATTGATATTAAACTACAATCAATGTTTCAACTATTGTATTTCCAAATAAGTAGTAAGAACCCTCACACTTGTGTTCTTGACAGAAATATCCGAGCTAAAAATAACCTCCCTTTAAGGACTTCATCCTTGAACAAAATTCAGTGGTTTAAGTGCACCCCCAAATTTTAAAAAGTTAGGAAAAAATTGTGTAGGTTGATCATAAGAAAAAGCGAGACAGAATAAACATAATATATCAACAAAAGAGTTTAAAGAAATTCCCTTACCGCCATATCTCCCAAGGACTTGCTACAAATAGGACAGGTATAATGGCTGCAAGTGTACGCCTACAAGCACCATAATGTCATGTAACATCAATATTCCGAACTCATTTTACAGAAGAACACACCAACTAACCAAAGTTCATTAAAATTATCCAAAAATAATTCAAACCTGAAAGCAGGCTGAATGCATGTAATGACCACAGGGTAGTGGTCTGACTGTTGCACTGGATGTAAATAAGAAATCACAGCAGATGGGACAATTCGTTTCTAAACTTTTCTCCAGGCACTTATGGCTCTCCAGCTTTATCCCAAGGCAACAATTGCAAATCATGCAATGGAAAAAATCAATCCCAAGACCCTTCCCAACACGGCATAAGTTGCAAAATGGGCAATGATACACAGCCCTGAAGCACAATTGTGACGATCAGAATTGATCAGTAAATTTTTAGGGATTTATAATTAATATAAAGAGAGCAGTATATTTTTCAGAAAGTAGAAAGAGAAAAATAGAAGAGTTCGCAAGATCCCTGTTCTTCTCAAAACACTTTACTAAAAACTAAATAAGAAATGAAATTCTTTGATGACATGAAACTACAAGGCAAGAGTCAACAAACTGGATGAGTTAAAACATTTGCATTGGTACAATCCGATGAAAGAGGATAGCTACAAAAGACATTGTGTAAGACACTCAACAAGGTCACAGGAAGAAAATTCTCCCATCAGTTGAATCTTGGAATTAGATCAACAATGAAATCTGTAACCTAAATCAGTATTCTGAAAATTTGCGGTCAGGTGGGTGCTACGTGCTAATATTTTAACTTTTCCTGAGTTTGGTCATTTTAGTACTAGATTCGAGCTTTCTTAGGCTAATCTTTTTTGGATAGTTTTGTCATTTGAGTGTCTTTGTAGGTATGCTTGAATAGGTTATCTGTAATATGTTGATTGTTTTTTCGGCTAAATATACACCAACTTTCAGCCCTGATAGGAGCTATTGTAAGATAGTCTTTTAGTGGTTGAAGTTCAAGTATCCCTGATCTAGTCCCCACTTCATCTAGACATTCCAGTCAGCTCATGAATCTAAGTTGCAGTAACCATTCATCAAACCCTTTGCAGAATGCAATTATATGACAAGGAAAAAATAATATCCAGTCTTGAGAAGGAAAATTTCATGAAATATGCACAGTGAAAAAAAATCATCTTTAATCTGATGTTATGTGCAAAATTGTTCATACTAACATCACTTGTTAGCTAACTTGTTTGCCAATATCAGGTCTGATCAAGTCACAGATATAATATCATGTTTCTTAAATTGATAAAGTATCCGAATTTGTACCTTTCGTCATCAAAAAATTTGCAAATATTACAATAGTATTTCGCCATTGACAATCCATTGCAAGAAGGTGTTGTGCATATCGACCCAACTGGTTGGATAGTTAGGCAGTTCATACACATCATCTCTGATGTTGCTTTCCTAAAATCATGGGACTGAATATCAGAGGGAGAAAAGCCCAATTGAATGTGATTTAAATCCTGAAACAATACCTGTCCATTGAGTGGTCGCTGACATTGTCATGACAGAATCGACAGGTAAATAACTTTCCACAGCAAGCAGCAAGAAGCTTGCAGTTTCTTTTGTAATGTTCACACCCAAACTCTTTTTTCTCCACACAGCGAAAAGATGCCATTCGTCCTGTTACATCTTCACCATTGGAATTATCTTCTATATTTGCTTGAGGTAATTTCTGCTGTGCAGCAATCCAGCGACTAATTCAAAACAATAGCATGAAATTAACTTTAACTTCCTTGGCATAGAAACAAATTGCAGAATGTGTACTATTCAATTTGGAGTAAGATAAATATAATTGACAAAAAGGTTAAGATAAAATATTATATCAAACCAAACCTGGTCATAAGATTCTGCACGAGATATGCTTTTCTCCTTGGATCAAGAGTTGAGTCCTGATAAACCTTTCTGATTTCTGATTCAAGTTCATTTTGGTTCATGCGGAAAATATCTTTCCAACCAGGCTTGAACATTTGATCATTTTGGTCCAAGCTCTCAATGAGCCCAGAATCTGGAAAAAGAGAGAGATGTGTGATATATTTTTCTTCACTACTGAACAATTGAGGAATTTTTTAACACAAGTGTGAAAGCAATATAATATGCCACAAACCTTTTTCAGCAACACAAGCTTCCAATGTTTCACCATTTATGGTAGACGAAGCAGTCCCTCTCCAACATTCGTTGAGCCATTCATTGAACATGGTGTTTTTTGTGGCCTGCTTCCATGTATCCATCAAAGTATTCTGTTCGTCCTGGGTAAGTGCTGATGTTACCCATGGCAACATTGACTGGAGAACTTCAGCACCTGTGGTTCCAATGATACGGCCAACTATTTTGTCTTGCTCTTCCACGGAGAAGTGTTTTCCAAACAACGGCCAAAGTTCAAGTTCTTCCCTATATATATGCTGATCCAGAGTAACTCTTATAGATTTGCACATTCCTTGAAGCTTTGTAGCAAGCTCGTTGTACTTTCTATTGCAATCCTTCCCCGCCATATTAACGGACCCAGCAACACTTCTGGAAAAACTCCCATCCAACGGAACTTCATGCAAACTTTCATGGAGGACTGAAATCTCAGCAAGAACACACGAAATGTCCTCAAATAATTTTTCCTCCTGCTTATGGTCTAGAGTATATGAGTGACTTACATTGTGCAATGTCTCTTTGGATTCCAGAGCAGGAAATACAATATCATCTTCAGCATTACTATGTGCTCTATATAACCCCCATAGAAGGCGAAATCTTCCAATAAATTGCCGGAGAAATGTTCCATCACAATCACTAAGTTTTCCAGATTCAACATCTAAATATTCCAAGTCTTTGCGTATAGCTTTGTGAAATTTAAAAATGGTATCAATTGGACGTCCTGCAGACCCAACATCAGAAGACCCACAATCCGTTTCCCATGAAAAAAGGCTGGAATTGAGAGATGGTGCACAAGAGCTGGGAGATAAGGATCTCATAGACTTGGATGTGAAAATAGAACTTAACCCCAGATTCTTGATGTTTACTCCCAAAGCTGGAACACGGCAGGACTGATCACTACAACACTGTTTCTGGACATTAACAGTCTCTGAAGTAATACGCCCATCACAGCTTCCACATGGCAATCGTACATTTCGTATGGTGAGCCTCTTGACATTAGCATTAGTTTTGTTATCTGATTTTGGACCTTCCCTTGCAGCCAATGAAGTGGCACATGAACAAGATGATTGAACAATGTCTTCTTCAATGTCAGTAAGCCTTTTAACTGCACAACAGCCAACTGCTCTTGAAGACAAGCACAAACCATTATTACGAGCTTTGCAGGCCCAACCAGAAAAGAGCGTCACCAAAGCAGTATCTTTAGCTGGAGCTGATTCACAGAATTATATGCTATCAGAACCACTAATAACACTAATATGAGTAACAAAACATATATAATAAACATTTACAATAAAAAAAAATCCTGAAAAGAACGAACAAATTGGTTGCATCTACGAACAAATTGGTTGCATCTACCTGCCAACTGAATGTTCTTGAGAATATCTCTAGCTTCATCTTCTTTCACCGATCCTACCAACCATGGCAAGACACGTTCAATCAATTTCAAAGGCATCATGCACAAACTTTGATACAACAATTCCCGTTGCCTCTTGAAACTGAAGTGCTTTCTAGCAAGTGGAAGAACCTAAAAGCCAAGGGAAAAAATATAGCTTCAACTAATTTTTCAGAAAAGACGAGACATTCATTTTCAAGTGATCACATTTATCATCTATAAAGGCACTCTTCTATTCTTTCATGGAAATTGATGTTTGTATAATACTAGAGTAAAAGTACAAGGAACTTGTTGACGGTTTAAGCCACCCATCATAAAATTGCAATAAGATGGTCATATCAACCGAGAAGTTGCACCTGAACTTCTTCATTATGGAAGTGCCTTTTAATGGTATCCATTATTTGATCAGCATGAGAACACAACTTCACGTAAAACTCAGCTCTTGAAGTAGAATTAGCCCCTGCACTTTGAATATTTTCAATCAGGCACCTAAACTCATTGAATTGACTTTCTTCTTCAGCATGCTCCTGGAGAAAAGAAAACTCTCCATCTACTGCAGGAAAGATTACCTTGTCCTCAGCAATACTGTGATGAGAAAAGAGAGGTGAGTAATACAAGTTTGGTTGAATCAGTTCAAGAAAATAGTTGAATAAATATGAACTGTGTGCAATAAAAATTTGCAAGCAATGACATTTTAAATCGAAAATGTGTTACATATCAAATTGGGAAGTATATGTACGTCCTTAATTATAGAAATTTTTTAAAGAACTATTAGCATAATTATAAAAGATTCTTTCACTTTTATTTCTCTAGCCGCAATTTTCTTTTTTTTCAGCACTTTCTATGAGATAGGTGCTATAATCTTTTTCTGGCATACTCTTAACTATTTGAGCAACAAAGAGCAAGAATAATTTACCTATGAAATATGCAAACTTCAGCAATGAATTGCAACCTCTCGTTAAAAGTTGATAGATTACTAAAGTTCCCAGAAAGTTGTATCTTCCTAGCTTCCTCAGCTATGTCATTCAACTCTCTTTTGATGGCATTGTGCCAGAACAGTATTTCATTGATTGGATGAGTTACCACATAATCCGATATATCGTCACTTGACTCTACGTATTTTCTTTTTCCAGTGCTTGTCAATGCACAAGCACAATTTACATTTTCGGTTTGATGATTTGATGTATCAGTAGTAGGATCTGTATGATATTCAACTAGAGAATCACCGGAACAACTTGTTGATACATCACCACAACTTCTTGCTTCCATCCAAGTAAATATGACCTTGAATAAAGAGTATCAGTAATCGGCTATAAATAAAATTGGCAAATCAGAATAAAGGACCCAAGTAAAACCTATACCTGTTGGAGAAGCTTTTCCTCAGGGACTACTTTAATTAAGCATTTCTGTAGATCCTGAAATTCATCAGATGAAACAGATGATGAAAGCCAAGGGAGGAATTGAGCCATCATGTACACAGGAATACTGCAAAAGAACTGCCAAACGAGAGATGCTTGCTCTTCCAAGGAGAACTTTTCTATAAGCAAGGGAAATACCTGGAAAATGAATATAGTGAAGCTCCAAAGAATATATATATCAGAAATAGTGCATATGGATCACTGGAAATACAGGAAAAGTATATAGTTTCCTGTCCCTTTTAAATAAATTTTCAGACACTTCAATATCTCTCTCCCAGTCTCTTTTAATTATACCAGATAAAAGATATGTAGAATTCAAGTTTATTATTACACATATTTGGCAAGAACGTGGATAGGTTTATTGGTACCATAAACTAACACCATCTACTCTTTCTTGAGAGTTGAGTGTGCAAATTCATGTATTGCTTAAACGGAATTAAGATCTGTTAAACACTGCTTTTTCAAGATGGAACTAATTATTGATCAGAGATTTCCATAAGATACTAGGGAGACATAGGCCGCCATGATAGGATACCTGCTCTTCTTCCTTAGCCATGTGCTGGCTCACAGATGTCTTTAGGGCACCAGTGCAGGACGCTAACTCCCTTGGGAAGCTTTCATCATTTTGTGTATTACAATTAAGAAGCTCAAAAAGATGATCAAACAAATTGCTTTCACCCTTGTGTTCAAGGGAATATGTCTGAGCCACATTCTTCACACGAATATCAAGGGCAGGAAAAATTACCTGCAAGTCGAAATTTATGTTTCAGAAGTAAGGATCGTTACGGCAAAAAGGAAGAAAATGAACAGACGAAATAAGAACATTTTAACATCCTTCCCGGAAATAAGCTTTATGTCTGTTAATTTCGGCTGTTCTCCCACAGAAAGGGGTTTTGAACCCTATGGCTCTTTTTATACAATATAGGATTAAAAGAAAAGCTCAATGTTGCAAAATAATATCCCATGGCTGGTTGCAGCCTTCATAAGACAGCATCTTCTAATTCACTCCTTTTTGAGGCAGGAAGCAGCAAAAGTCACTAGAAATTCATAGTTCGTCAAATAAAAAAAACCCAACAACTGGCTCTTGTCCTGATAGCTCCTTTCATATTTAATTTAATGTACAAGCTCACTATTGTTGAAACCTCAGTTTTTTCTACCATCCCTCCGAACTATATTCAGTTGAAATATTTCTTCACAAACATCAGCAGAGCTCCTGCTTTGATTGAAGTACAATAATCATACCAGATACATTTTCAATTTCAATTTTTTGAGTTCTCGGAAATGAAGACTGATGCAAAACAAAGATAAATTTCCACTCATGAACTCCACAAAGTATCAAAAGGCATTAGAGAACTCAGAATGCAACTAAACAATTAAGCAAGAACACAACAAGAATCTAAATCAGGAAAAGTAGAGCACGACAAGACTATATAAACTCTTTCGTTCAATTATTCTTCAATTTTACTTTCCTCCAAAAGAACAACTTGTTTATTGACAGACTTATATCGTATAGACAACGAAGAGAGGTTAATTAAGCCGGGGCACAAGGTCGAATCGTCTTTAACAGAAAAGGGAACGAGATCTGCTGAACAGTTTTCACTTGTTTCAACCAAACTATCACACATGAGCAACGATTTATGTACCACTGAACAAGACAAAAACAAAGCGGATTATGATTCTGAAGAAAATTTCAATTACCCGGCAAGTTCAATTACCACATTTCCTTCCCTACGAATTAATCAGTAAACCGCACGGGAAAAAAAGAAGCCAAACGTTCAACGTAAGTTAATTTGATAATGCTAGGTTCTAAAGAGAAGCAAAGGAGTCTAAAATTAGCGACACACGTACAAGTGCAAAACCGTACGGAAATGGATCAGAAATTTTACCTCGTCTTCAGCATTGGAGTGGTGCTTGTAAATCGATCTCAAAAAATGGTATCGTTCAAATAGCGGCCGAATATCTGCTCTCTGCCCGGTGGCAAAGGCCATAGCCAACCGGTGAAGCGTATCAAGCTCATTACGAATTGCTTTGTGGAAGAAAAGGAAAATAAGAATCGGAGACTGTGGCTCAGAACTCCTCAAACAATCATTAGGCGACGACGGAGACGAAGCGGAATCCATTTTATTAACAGAATTAGCCAAAAAGGCCACTCCTCCGCCACCGTCCCTATGCTGTAGCCCTGTCAACGGCGTCGCCATCTCCCTAAAACCTCCCTCAGCAAGAACTCTCCTCTGAAATTCCGACCTATATCCAGCGCCTCCTTCACCAAAAATTCTTCTCGTTACGGTTTCGGCTCCCAGTTTCGTGCTGCTGCAGCTCTGGGTCTGTGCTCCTCAATCTGAATTCTTACAATTACTTTCGCCTTTTTCATGTAACTTTCTCTCTCTAAATCTTTTTTATTATCTGTTTGGTATTATTCAACGGAGAAGAAAGGGTAGGCCTGGGTTTACCAACTTACGGTGGTGTCGATAAGAATAAACAACTATGGTCGAAGGGTTGGAGAGAGGGTAGGCTTTTATACTCGGCTCGCTGAAACGTGGACCCAAATATTGCCACCCTGGATGCTCACGTCACCTCTTTCGGCTCACGTGATACCATTGCCTGCCACGTTGACGGCTTGTGTGAAAAATATCATTGCCTCATTCATACTTCCCCACTACACACACAACATTTTGCCTCTTCCTTCTCCTTCATATTGCCACCAACGATTTCAATTTATCATATCACCCCTCTAAATTCATATAATTATTCATTTGAGATTAAAATTAATATAACTTTTAAAATTTTGAGAATTTAATTAATACAATTATTAATTTAGTAAAATTTGATATTTGTTTTTTTTTTAAACTTGAAAATAGGATAAATGTTGTAACAATGAGAAGAATATACTTTTTCTTGTTAGGGGTGCTTTCTTTCCCTAATTTGATTTTGATGCATTTTTTTTTTACCATATAAGTTTTATAATCTTTTGTATGCATCGTTAGGAATAAATTATGTAATGGAATCTGTTGTCTGCATGTAATATTTGATTCTTATTACTCCGCTCATAGTTTTCTCTATCTCGCTTCTTCTTTGTCGTGTAGCAGCCAACCACCATTGGATTCCATTACCATTTGTTTCCTTCTACAAAAGTTATTAATTCCTAGTCCTTTCTCCGTAGATGTTCAATTTTTATTATTCCAATGTTTTATGTTAGTTAATTAGTTATTATATATCATGTTGTTTCATCTCGTTCTTCATTGTTGTATTATTAATCGATTTCTACCGATGCTTCCTTTTATCCCAATTTAGAGTTCTAGGTTAGACCAAGTAAGAAAAAGGAATTGGTGGTTATTGGTGGAGAGAAAATGTTCTACGTACAATGACAACAGGTAGCAATCATTGAGAAGCAACTAACCAAAATCGAGAGGAAAAACTTAGTGTCACACATACACACTACGAATTTCATTTTGTACTTTTACCTTCGTGATGACATGAACAACACATTACAAAATTAAACTTTTAGGTGGGTCCATTGGATGAGAAAGGTCACACATACACCCTTTTTGTTTTTTACAAATTTATATTTAAAAAATGAAAATCAAGGTGTACTAATTAAAGTAATTATTTTGACATACACATGTCGTAGAAATTTAAATCAAAATTTTTTTTTTCAAAGATGTAGGGCCAAGGTAGATTAATTTGAATAATCCATTTAAGATTTGTCTTAGACACAGACAATTAGTAAAGAGAATATTTTGAAGAAAGTTGGTATAAATTTGTCAAAATAAAATTTTTGAAAAATGAAAAGCATATATATATATATATATATATATATATATATATATATATATATATATATATATATATATATATATATATATATATCTCCCTTTGATATCAATATTTTGACTTGGACGAAAATAGTATGGAATATTTGTTTAGAGTAATTACAATACACCTTTTATAGCTTTTTTGCTTTCATTGTGTTCTTATATCTATAAGTTATTGTTCCTTTTTTTTTTTTCATTTTTCTCTATCTAATTAGTTGTTTCTTAGCCTTTTATTTTGTTTTTTTTTATTCTTTTTTCTAGCTAGAATTTCCTCTCTATTTTACGTTGGTGTTAAGGTATCTATATATTGGTTAGTTAAGGATAAAAAAAATAGATGTACCTGTCTTTTTATAATACATTTTTTAAGAATAATTTTAAAGAAATATAAATTATTTATGTTTCCTAGCAAAAAAAAAAAAAAAATCATTGAATGACAAAAACCAACCACACTTTATTTTGGCATGAAGTGCAAATATTTTGTTTGCTTTGTCATTTTTAACATTATTTATTTATTTTATTATTTTTTAAAAAAATTATAATGTATCTTTTAATATATTAGAATCTTGTTTTAAATAATGTGCTTTTTAAAAGATATGTCAAAAATAGGATAAAAAAAATGGACAAAAATAGGATAGTTTGGGGCGAAGTCGTGGTAAACGACTTTGTTTGGAAAATCGTTCATTGAGCTTGGAAATCGTTCATTGAGCTAGCACGCGGACCCTATTTTTTATAATATTTTTTCTTCTACCTTGTTTTTTATATTAGTTTTAAAAACTAGTTATTTAAAAAATGATTTAATATATTAAAATATAATTATTATTGTTTTTCTATTAATTACTAATACTTTTCTACTACTCTATAGTGAGAAGCTAATTTTAATTTACAATTTAAAACAAAAATAGTTGAAAATTTGTTTTAAATAACAAAAGGACAAAATGATTTCATTTTATTGATCTTGTAAATAAGTTTGCCAATAGAAAAAGATTAAAGAAAAAAAAATGGTTTTACATTTTTCTAATATAAGCCTAAATAATTTTGGTAAGTATGAGAGTATGTCAAATGTGTTGTTTACTTCACGTTGACGATGAAATTTCTCTATTTATAGTTCCTCATTTGTAACATTTCATATTAACGATCAATGTAATTTTTTACTCCTCTCTTTAAATTACCTTACGAGAAATTTTTTTTTTATTATTATTATTTTATCATATTTTTTTTTAATATAAAAATTATGGGTGGGGTTCAATTTGAACCTTCAACTTCTAAGGACAATACTCGTATCGGCACTACTAAATCGAGCTCTCTTTAGCAACAATTGTTGAGAAAAAAATTGAAATTTATAAAATCGAAATAATTATATATAATAAAATAATAATGAGAACAAAGGATGGAATAAACTTATTTTCTAAAGGAAGAATGATCCATTTTATCATTGGTTTTCACAAATATATAATCATATATCCATCATTCTATGTTTCAACATCGAACATGATTGTCTTGTAATTGATGGTGAGATTCATTCACCTATATTTGAATAAGAAAAATAAGTTTAAGTGTGCGTTCTTATATTTAAGCTTTTATTCATTTTCTAAACTAAAAAGAATTTACGATAATTAATAGGTCTAGTGAAACAATAAATTGTAAATAGATAAAAGCGAAAAAACTTTCTCAAATTTAGCATATTTTCATGCACAACAAAATCATTTTACTTAAAAAAAACACGATATCACTAAAAATGATTTGAAAGAAATATGATATTACATCAACCTCTTATATTATTTCTAAAGTACTCGTCATTATTTTTACAACATATACACAAGTAAGATTAATTGAATGTTGAGATTATTATAATTTTTATATCTTAAAATGTTATCATTGACCATACAAAAGTGTAATGAAATCTCTTACAAGATTTTCATTGAGTAAAGTAGAGTTAAAATGAGAGTATATATAAAATTATTATACATTTTTATACAAATAGAATATGAGCCGATATGAGGTAGGTTTTAAAGAAAAATATAGATGAAGTAAGGCCTCATCCATGCATTTTTCATCCATCTCATTTTATTCAACCTTGTGAAACGTGCATGCATCCAATTTTTATATTACCGACAAAAAAGAAATTGAATTTATCAATCAAAACGTTGGAGGTTCAATCTTTCATCCACATCTAGTTGTTTTGGAAAAAAAAAAAACTTTTATTTTACAGGGGGAAGGTGGATCAAAAGAAGATTTGGACAATTTTATTACTCTTAAATATTCGATCGTTGATTTTATTTTAAAATGCTTGGCTTGTTTACTCGTAACCTTTTAATATATCATTCAACTAAATTAATATATAAAAATAAAAATATAATTATAGTATTTTTCAATACAAACTAGATAAGAGAACTTGAATTACGAACCTCTTAGGTTTTAGGGCATACAAATATCAGTTATACTCCGTTCTTATTGACTTAGTTAGTGGGTCAAAATAAACACCAATATATTATAAAGTATGAAATTATAAATTTTAAGGTCAAATATTTATTTTTCTTTCTCATGTTTTTTTAAAAGGTTTAGTTAAACAATAGAAGAGATTAAAGATTTGAATTTGGTGCAGGATTCATGATTGATGTGTAAAGAAATGTGAAGATGAATTAAAGGGTATGAAGTTAGGTTTTGGTTGGTGGTGTATTGGAGGGAGGTTAAAATGGCGACACATGAAACATATTTTATGGTATAGGCTTTTTTTCCCCGATACTTGTTATTCAAAGGAAACGATCATTCATTTTCGTTAGGTTCTTTCTAGGATTTTGGAAACTTATAGTTATAGCCTACTTTTTTTTTTTGACTTTTGACCTTCCTTCTCCAACGTCATTTTGGAAAACTGTCCGTTTTTTTTTCTTTGGTAATGATATAAAATTGATTTTTTTATATATAAAAAACAAACGGGATGAAAAATTTAAACCTAAGAACCTCTTGAATTTATATATATATATTAATGTCGAGCTAACCTCTTGTTGACAAAAATGTTTTTATCCGTAATTATTTAGAATATTTGACAAAACTTAGAATCACAACGTAACTTAAGTTTTTTTTTTTTTATAATATATGAAAGTGAAGGTTTAAATTTATAATTTTCAAAATAAAAAATCAGAATAAGAGAAGGAATAGATCCCATGGTTATAACTCTACCGTATAATTTTTATTATTTAAAATAATTTATTATGATTCATCTATGAGAATTAAGATAGACGAATATATATTTCTATTTGTATCTATCACTTGGTATATCATGACACAAATAAATATATATAATAGTCTATTTTGATTTATTGTAATTTAAAATATTACGATTTAATTAATATTATTTTGCTTCGTTTTATTAGATTCAAAAGAGCATTGAATTTATTTATTTTATTAAAAATAACTATTATACAATTGTATTTTAAATGGTTACATTTGTATTGCACATTTACTATTAATTAAATCGAACTGCATCAATTTTAATTATTTAATTATTTTTGGTTGAATCATATGTGATTGAGAATTAAAATTTTGAGACGCACAATAATTTCAATTACCTATTAGAAAGAGAAGTGATTAAACTATAATGAATTCATAAATTATTTTTTTAAAATAAATTGAAATATTATTAAACATTTAAACATGTTTTATCAAAAGAATTTAAATAAACATAATAATAATTAATATTATTAGGAAAGAAAATAAAATATATGAATGATGGTTTCCAACTTTAGACGTTTTGTAATATTTCATAATAATAGAAATAATAATAATAATAATAAAAAAGTAAAGAAAATAAAGAACAACTAAGACACTATTTATAGTTTAATACATAATTGAGGAACCTTATTATTGAATCATAATAAATGTCCATGCCCGTCCAAAAATCTCTCTCTCCACAATTAATGCGTAAAATTTCAAACAAATGTGGGGTAGCTAGGCTACAACATCAAATACAAAATTGGGGATTAAACTTATGTTAAATTAAAACTCATACTAAGCTTTAAATCACAATAATTAAAGCAGTAAAGTAAAATTAAATTGATTAAAGATTAGAGTTAATTAAAGGGTTACGGGTAATAAAAGAAAAGAGAAGAACCGATGAAGCTAAGGAGTTGGGGGCACACAAGAGGTGCGTGCTGAGTATGCCACCGTCAATGTTGGCACGTGACCAACCCACTTCCCCACGAGCCTTTACAAAGCTAACCCCGCAACCAAACAACCCAATATTCCAAAATTCTCATCCCCTAAAAAGCTCTTTCTTGATTGCTTCAATTCATCCATACTTTTCTCTATAATTTAATTATTTCCAACTTCATGGAATTCTGTTTTTTTTTTTTTTCTCCTTTTCTCTCTTTTGCAAAATCATTAAAGAATTGGGCTGTCCATGTCAATATGCTTCAACAAACCATAGTGGAAAATCTTGCTCCCATTTGAGAGAACTAACCTAATCTAACACATACTTTGCCCATTACACTATTTGATATTATTTTCTTAATTAGTACAATCAATAAGGTATAAAGAATTGATCTTTCGATTTCAAAGAAAAGAGTATTTTGTCAATTATTGATTTTGCTCATCTTAATTTAACTAGTTATGAAATATACTATAAAGTATTAGATTTGGTAGTTTTCCTCTCATCTACTTTCTAAATTTTCAAATTGGAAACTTTCATTCATAAAAACTCGACAAAGAAATTATTCCTCCATAAATGGATCACATTTTCACTATTAAACTTAAGCATCTAATTCCAAATGTTTAATATTGTTGAGGGTTGTCCAAGGCAAGATTTAAAGTCTCTTAAATATCCAGAAGAGATATAAGATAATACACTATCACAAAAGGAAAATGTTAGTGTCTTGGGATTCTAGCCAATAAATATATATCAATAAGAAAATAACTAGGTTGGATTTGGGATGACACTCTACAACCTCGAGTGTCATAAATGTCTTTGACACCATTGTCGTCACATATACAACAATATATAATCGTATGTTTTAAATGACAAACCTTATAAATAACCTTACAATTACAAATGTTTGAATCTCAATATTCAGATATATTGTTGATATTAGAAGTCTAGATCTAACCCACTAAACTAAGATATAGAATAAGCAAATACGTACAAAATAGTAAATGATAAAATGACTTCTATACTTAGAGGTTGAAAATTATGTTTTCCATCCTTGTAATTGTTGTACTGGAAATAAAAATGGACTTAAAATATTATTTTAAAAATTAAAGTATACATTTGAAAAAAAAATAAAAAAAAAAATCATAAAGGAATGGAAAACAAAAACTATAATGAGATTTAAGCAATTTTCCATAAAATGGCCCAATGAAATTCCTAGTGGGGAAGGGGGTTTCCTTTTTAAATTTATATATATAAGAATAAAAATTGGTAATGAATATTCCTAAAGTGGAATTAGGGTTTGATTAATCAAAATTAGAAAGATCTTGATGAGATGGGACAACTGTCGCTATCCGATTATTTTTTAAGTTTAATGTTTATATTATTTGAATTTACTACTTGCTAAGGTTCTGTTTGGACTCGGAGATAATATATTCTACAACTAGAATATCCTCCACGAATAAATGAGGATTAATGTCTTCATAGTCTATACTAAAACCCACTCCCTACCAAAATTACAATTCATACACCAATCTCAATACAATAACACTTTTCTTTTCTTTTCTTCTCTTCTCCTTTTTCTTTTTTTCCTTTTTAGATACGTAAAGTTTTGTTTATTCATAAATATTTTGATCTCCAAATATATTTTGTAACTTAACGAACAAGTATTAGGTGTGTTTCGTTAGTTAACACAATCTTTTATTCTAGATATGAGAAGTTCGATCTTCTATTTCACTATTATTGCATTAAGAAAAGAACAAGAAACTAAGTTTAATAACTTTGCAAGATTAAACATTTTACACGAATTATTTGAAAAACAATAACAGAAATTAAGCTTATAAACTTTCTTTGTTTATAAGCGGTATTCTAAAAAGCATGTCAAAATTTTGAAAACTAAAGTTTAAATTAAAATTTTAGAATTTAATTCTAAATTTTAATCTTCTTTCTTTCGATGCTTAAAAGAAATAATTGTGCCATTTAAACCGTTTTTTTTATACTTTTTTTCTTTGAAGAATTCGTGACGTATCTGATGCATTCATAATATCTCATTTAGTATTGACAATAGGAAAGTATCTAAAATTTAGACATTTGGACCTTATCGAATAGCTAAAAACAAAAAGTCTGAGTAAATACATTTATATAATTCAAATCCTACTAAAATGGGCATAGCTATAAAGTACCTGTTTAATGCTTTAGATTATTAAAAAGAAATTTTATTAAAAAAAAAAGTAATAAAATGATGAGATGATGCATGACTCTTACTAGGTTTAGAAATATAAAGAACATAGATTATGTCACATGTGACAAACTCGAATATAAAGTCATCATTCACACACACATACACACACATATATATATAATGAAATAAACAATTGGATTAGGAAGATCCAATAAGAAATTTGCTTCACCGACAACAATTGAATTAAAAACAAACATATATTGTTAGTTACTATATAATTAAGGTTGTCCTTTAGCACGCTTAATTAATTGGGATAATAATTGAGAATTTTTACGTATTTATTTTTATGTTCTCTTTTTCAAAGTCAATCTTTACAGTAATTAAAAAAAATAAATATTCAAATAAAACCACAAAATTTTTATTTTGAAAAAGAATTACACAATTACAAATTTGATTTGGCTACTTTTGTCTCATCTTCTAAAGAGAGAGATTAGGTCAACACAAGCATATAAATAAACATGTATTATATCTATTAAAAAATTTATATATATATTTTAATGTCTTTGTCATTTTTTGTTAGTATTCTTTCTCTAGAAGTAAATTTGATTGTGAAAGGAATCGAATTTTTTTAACATCGTTTTATAATGAATGTCTCATCAAAAGGGTTATTCAACAAAATATTAGTATTTAAATAATTAAGTTGTACGAGATGAAGACGAATTTTCAATTTTTAGAGAGAATATCACACTAACTACGATCAAGCTAAGCTTTATATAACCATAGTAAATAATATACGTATTAATAAAATAAAATTTATGTTTATAAATTATTATTTCTTAATTTTTTCTTGATCAAGAGCTCAAAAAAAAAAAGAAAAATAAAAGTCCATTGGTATTATTCGAATTCTTCATTGCGTCAAGTTTTAATTTACTAAAACATTTCTTTATGAAATTCAACTGTGTAAACTAAACAATATGCTGTATGAAATAAATGCATGTAAGTTTTATAAAGCATGATTGTCTTGCCCAAAGTAAATGTAGTTTTAAATATAGTATATGTTAGCAATGAGTATGAGATTATTACAAATCTCTAAACTCTTATTATACTAAGAAAACCAAGATTGTATGTCAGAAGTATAGTTTGTAACGCATCATCTTTTGATTTTCTAAACATGAGTACCTTACATGCAATTTAATAAAGGTTCATTAACCAAACATCCAAACAAAAACCAACACCAACCTTAGAAATAACGCAGTAAAACCATCCAAGTTCAACAAAACTAGACCCAACAACTCCTTCAAATTTGAAGGATTAAATGAAAAATTATTACTTTGGTTGAAAGTTGATCCACCCTTAGGATATGTTAATGGAAAAGAATGGATTGAAAAGAAATTAGGGATGGTAAGTGGTAAGTTGAATGTAGGGTTTAGGAATAGGGATGGAGTCGCATTCAAAGAGCGTTTGGTTTGGAGGCCAAAACGGGTGAGTACTATGGCACACGGGATGCGTGTGTGGGGCGCGCTGATGATGCGTACGCCACATGCCCCCCCCCTGCCCCATCACAAACTCTCTTTTTACTTTCTTTTTCTATACTTTTCAATTTACATTTGCCCTCACATTTACACGCTATCTCTTCCCTAACAATAATTTTGGTCTCAATCTTTTAATTATTCTCTAAAAGAAAACTTCTTTTTCTTTTTTCATCTATATTATTATATTTGAATTTTGATTTGGATTCAATTTACCTTTGAGATTTGGTTGGGTATATGTTTTAAATTTTACATTTTAACATTCATTTATACATTGCTATTGCTATTCAAATTCAAATTAAAATTTCACTTTATAATTATTTTAAACTAAATAAAATATTTTAGGAATTAGAGTAAAACAAAAACTCAAAATTTAAAAGTAAGTTTGTCATATACTGAAACTTAGAAACTAAACTAAAAAATTAATGTTGAAATCCATAAGAGTTTGAAAAAATTGAATTCAAATATCTTATTAAAAAGATATGTTGTCTTCGATTTCGTTGTATTTTCTCATCAATGTTCCTCTTAATCCACAAAATACAACTACTTATACACAGTTAGATGAAATTATATGAACATTAACAACTAAGATAAGTGCACAATATATGAAGTAACACATGGGCTGATGAGAGAATACCAATTACACCTTTAATATATTATATATTTAACGTTTCAGTTATTTGTTGTTGTTGTTGTTGTTATTGTTATACATATATTTTTGGGTATGTATAGTCTCCAACCTTCACTGGTTCTCTTTTTTCTTAAATCTTAAATTTATCAAAAAGTTGAAAACAAAAACTGTAGGCCCAAATTGGTATTATATGGAGCTTTGCGGCCTGCGGACCCTTCGTTAACACTTTTCTTCCTTTAATTCTTCTTCTTCCTCTTCTTCTTTTTTAGGTACACCTACAAGTGTAAAGTACAATGGCAAAGTTTTAGATGGATTTTTCTTCCTTTTCTTTTGTTAGTTTTTTCATTAATCAAAACTACAAAACATGTTTGATGCTCAAGTCTATTTCCAAGGTAAAATAAACTTTAACGTGGAACTAACTTGTATTATTTATAAAGAAGTTGAACAGTGAGTTTTTCTCATTTTTAGGAAAGAAGATTTTAGAGGGTTGGATCGGGATACATAGGTAAAAGTAGAAAAAGGGGTAAGCTAGTCTTGGTCTAGGTCTTCAAGATCAAGGTGACTCAATTGTCTCACCTAGTCTTCGTTGTTGCCTTGTCCACTTTTTGTTGGCTCCTCCTCCAACCATATTTACTACATGTCACTTTTTCGATTTTACCTTTAATCTTTTTAACTCGTTTTCTTATGGATCCAAAATTACCCCCAAATAGTTATAATAATTTATGTTTGGAAAATTACTTAAAAGAATTCTAACATCCATTTGAGGTTTGTGGTTGGGTGGTCGCTTGTGGTATGCCTTCGCATGCCACACATTTAAATTAATATAATCATTTTTATATATTACTTTTAATTTAAAAAAGTTTCTCCATTCAACTAATTTTCAAATATCAAATTCATATATTTCAATATCAACCGTCCAATTAGATTCAAGTGTCATCATCTCTCCCCACTATTCAAACACCTATCAAAATTTTTAAATACATACACACAAAAGGAGAAATTTTGTGGGTCCAACAAAATTAACTTCACAACTTGATTTCTTCATTATTATTGTTATTCAATTACAACCACTTATTTTGTTTTCCATCCACTAACAATATACTATAATTAATTATTTTTAAATTAGTATTTCTTCTTTTTTTTTTTTTAATATATAAATAATAATAACAATAATCTCCTTTTGAGTTGGAGATTCTTTATCCAACAAAAACAGTTAACTGGATTTTTATGTTTAACTTATCTTATTATTTTTTTTCTACTTGATTCTATCAAATTATCCAATTCTTTGTTTTTTTTTTCTTTCTTGAAAAACTAATTTCATTTGTATATTCAAATCATTTTCTCCATCCAATTAAAGCATAATCTAAACAATATTTATTTTTAGCTTTCTAAATATTTGAAACTAAAATAATAAAGAAGAAAAAAAATGATTATTTATGTACAAAATATAGTGAAAGTTCAAATTGTATAACTGATAAGAATGGTGAAGATTTTTTTAATAATAATTGTGTCATTTACTATGAAAATTTAAACCTATGGTTATTATAAAAAAACCCAATTTTATAAAGAGATAGGAAGATTGAGAAACGATAAGGATTATTTGGCATATCCAATTCTAGAAAAAGGGAGAGTGGGGAACCCAATAACAATTATCAAAGACAAACTAATTAAAATCATTAACTTTTGGCCAATATATATAAATCCTCTAATGAGATATTGCCATGTTGGTTTAGTTCAAAGATAAGTGTTCCACAACCTTCTTTACCCTTTTCATTTTATTTTATTTTTTTAAATTCTCTTTCGAAAAAAATTATCATTTTACGAATCTCAACGTTTAATTAATCTTCGTGGATTTATTTTTATTTTAGTTCTTTATACGTTTCAAATAACTCATGCACCTTCATTTCTCTCTTTAGTGAAAATTATTCTTATTATTTAGATGATGATAAAAGATTAATATTTGAAATCTATTGAAAATACATAAATTAAAACTAAACATTTGAAATTGTTCAGGCTTTTCAAACACCATCCAAAGTCCATTCGTAGGCCTAGACTCAAGTGAAATTAAGTTTATGTGTGTGTGTGTATGAATATAGATATATGTATGCATGTCAATCGAGAAATAACTGAGTCACGTTCGATTTGACTCTCTGTACCTCCAAGCATTGTAAACCATCTTGATATCAATATATAGATCAGTTACAAAATTATATATGATTGTCAAAGAAAGGACATTAGACAACCCTAATTAAAGGAAATTAAAAGAGTAAATAATCTCTCAAGGAGAGATATCCGACCTTATTTTTATGTGCTTAGTTGATCCATGCACTCTATGTCGCACTACCTTAAGCATTAGAGTGTGGTAAGCTTGGAAACACACATGTATGAAAGGAACTTTGCATACATTAACTGAAAAGTGAAACTATATATAAATATATAGATATAGAAGTTTCAGGACGACTACAAACGTGTACGAGTATAGAAACTAAAATAAAACAGTATATTTAAAGTTTTATTTTAGGTTAGATTTATTGTTTAGTTTTGGTTTTAGTGTGGTCACCTCAAGTGAAAAAGGAAGGAGACAATCTAGGATTTCATATGCATGCCACACAATAGCTTACCTTATAGACTTTACACAAATGGGATATCTTGTGTTGAGCCCATCAATATTTCCACCTATGTCTCTCTCTAAGTTCTAAAGTTTAGTAACATTATTTTCTCTAACTTTCTTTTTTTGTTGCAACAACAAAATATTGATTTGATGAATCCACTAGGATTGCACTACATAACATTATATATATACTTTTATCCATATAGATCAAAATTGGTAACTCATCTATCATCAACACAACACTTTTAAGTGCCCTAATCAAAATGAGTCAAATTGCTCTCCTTTCATCTCACAATTTTTGACTCACTTTCTTTTCCTTTCTTCCACTTTAACTAGAGACACACTTCAACGTCATCATAATTCATATTCCTTTAGATAAGCTATATTTTCACAAAACGCACTATACTATTTACCTCTAAAATTATTTCCATATGTTTCTTTTTGTTTCATTTAATCTTCGTCGTGATTCTTTTGTTCTACTTATATATTCTGCGTTTAATTGAGGATACTTTAGATCCAATTTTATTTATTTCACAAAACTAATATGGTCTTTTATTTTATTTTATTTTCTATTCGCCAATATAGCGAACGAGGACTTCCCAAACCCTACCTCTTTTTCTTCTTCTCGATCCATCACTAACAATACAATATAAATTTCTTTTATCTTTGTTGTAGACAATACCAATCTTATTCTAGTTTTGAATCTTATCAATAAAGTAATTATATTTCTTAGAACCATTGGTGATTAATTGTCAATAAAGGTTATCAAACTAATGATCATATTAAATATATATGGAGAGGCCATACATTCTTACCAAAGCTTAAAAAATAAACTCGTCCACTTGCATTGTTACCTAAAGAGACCATACTTCTTTAGTTAATTGGGTCTTGTCAAAGGAAGGATATGATCACTTCCTCTCTAATTAAACGAAAAGGACTCTCGTATTTTTTTCTATAAGAAAAATATATCGTAGAGAGGTTTATATAAAAAGATTTGAATGAGACCTTTAAAAACGTTTGAGCAATATTTTGATTAGTTGAACTATGTAAGTACATTCATATCAAGAAAAATTATAAATTTTTTTATAAGATAATCGATTAAGTAACAGACATGAGAAAGTGAAATTGATTCAGAAAACATATTATCATTCTTTTTGTCTTTTGTTGTTGACCAAAATGATTAATAAAGAAGCTAAGCTTTCTTATCCACAAACTATCATATTGGTATTAGATTCATCTTTCCATTTCTAACGTATGATGGCCATAGACATGGCAACCAACACCAACACAACCCCACCTTACTATTTTCTTCTAGTTTCTTATCCCCTTTTCAAAGCAGTTGACTTGAAAATTCAAATTATTTTGTATATAAAGTTGGTGTTTTGTGTGTATACAAGTCATATTCTTTAAACTTTTCAAATTAAACATACGTATACGTATATGTTCTAATGTCGTTGTGTGGATAAAGAATTTATTAATGGAGGTCACACTACAATATGGCTACCAAATTTGCACAAATAAATGTAGAAGAGACAAAATACAAAAACAGTTCAAAAAAAATTCTATGATGATCATGATTATTAGAAGAGCAAGAGGCTGTAGCTTTTTGTTTTTGAACGTTCGAAGATCTATTAAGAAGTACATACACTTCAAGTATGAGAACTACCATTGAACAATTTTTAGTGTGGATGATATTTGTGTGTGTGACATGTGAGTCATTAGCTCCACTAACGTCAAAGACATACATTTTAAGACTTTGGAAATCCGCTTCATGAAGCATTTGTCTCCCTTCCTTGGAAGACCAACTTAATTTGCACCATATTCTATCTTCATTTACATAAGATGCAAGAGCATAATGATCACGTTTACAAATCCACATAACCGAGAAGATTTCAAACAATTGATGTAATATTTTTTAAATGAGGCAATGTCGATGCCAAAGAAACGGATCAACTACGCATTTGTATTGGTTTTAGGAAATGGCGTAAGTGCTCTAACAAAGAAAATCAAGCCACCGCCACTCTATCGATCAAGTTTGTATTAAATATGGGAGTATAGAGCTTGATGGTAAAGAAAAATGTAGAGAAATTTTAGCGTACGTATTGTTTGGTTGTTTGTACAAGTTAGCATGTCTAACTAATATTTGGACTCGTAATAGCCTCTCTTGAATTTATGAAACTTTTGACTTAATATTTGTTTGTTGGATGATTAGAAGACCACTGTTCAAAATGATAACTAATATCACATCCTAATGGTTCCATATCCTTTGAGGTCGATCTTCCAAGGTAATAGAAGGTTCTCCGTTGAGTTCTCTGAGTTGCTTCGTTATTGCTTTGACCTTCTCCATGGTTCTTTTGAAGTTATCCTTTGGTCCTCTTAGTCTGAGCTCTACTCCATGGTTGCTCTAAGATTTGTCTAAGGGTCGTCCATAAATTAAAAGTCCCTCATGAGTATTTCTGAAGTCTTTTCTAAATTTTTTTTAAAATTAATTTTAGTAGTGATAACGAAATTGTGAAACTTAATTAATTATAATTCTTTTAAGTAAATTCATAGACATTGTTGTATTCATGGATTGAAAACTAAGTATTTAATGAATAATCAAGATTAAAAGTGAAAATTTTGAAACATAGGGATCACCCTGAAATAAAAGTCTAATGAAATCGTAGCATGTTGACATCTAAATACTTAAAGTAAATTTCAAAATTAATGATTAAGAATGTAATATTTTATAACATATAGACTAAATAAAAACAAGATCTAAAACTTAAGAACCAAAAATGTTTTCTTCCCTTTTAAACTATCTTCAAACCCTATTACAAATCCTTACATTTGAGAACAAATAATTAATATCTTGTTCGGTAACAATTTAGTCTTTTATTTGTAACTTTTGAAAAGTAGCATATACTTTATATCAATGTTTTGAAACGTAGCCAAAATTTTGAAAACTTTAAATACTTGTTTTGTTTCTTGAATTTAATTATATCCAACGATGTTACAAGAAAGACAAAAACTACGGTAATAAATGGAGAGAAAGTAGGTTTCCTTTTGGAAAAAAAGAAAAAAAGAAAAAAAGCAAATATGGTGTCAATTGGGGTCCAAATCATAGGTAAAGAGATTTAAATTCTTTAAAAACTCTCAAATTCTTCGAACTTACTTTGTTAGAACAACAATATTGAAATAAAAGTCAAACCTTTAACCTCAAGTGAAAATAATTATGTTAACTACAGTTGAGCTAAAGCTTACTTTGTCAATTTTAAATACTCGTACTCAATCCTAGATTTATATACACTCTCATGTAACGCATAAATTATATGTTATTAACATGCGTATAGATACTTTTTATCTCATTGATTTGACTTGGAAAAAATATATTTGATTAAACTTAGTGAAACGCAAACAAATTTAAGGCTTTATCCACACCCAAGATCAGGGACTTCAACGCAGTTTCCTTTCCTTACAAAATCGGATCATTCCAGACCCAATCAAAGAACGGCCCAGCTCTAATTTAAACGAGGCCCAACAGAAAAGCGGCCCAATTAGGGCCCATTTAAGCTCGTATATCAGCCCAATGCGCGTATGGTGAAAATCAGCCCATAAATTTCCCTAAATCCATCATTTTACTTATTTTTCAATTAATTCAAATTTACCAATTCAATGAAATGTCTTTTTTTTTTTTTTTTTTTTTAAACCATAGTGTTAATGTTACGTTCATATCAGCAACAACCATTTCAATAAACTAATGAAATTTTTTTCTAAGTTAATCCTTCTTAAATTATTATTATTATTATTATTATTATTATTTATTTTTATTTTTTTATCAACTTAAATCTAATAACATCAATTACCATTGAAAAATGTTAAATAAGACCAACAAAATCAAAATTACAAGACCTTTTATATGTTTGAACGAATGCACCTGTATGGGTAATTATGAAAAGCAAATAGTAATAAGAAATAAAAACAAAATAGTTATATGTTTATATATGTAACAAAGTTTGAAGGGAGGAGTTGCAAAGTGAGTGAAGAAGAAATGTATTGTTTTTGAATTGATGGCTGCTGCTTATTGGTATGTTCACGAAGACGCCGTGAGGGTCGCCCATGGTGGCTTAGACCAATAATAATAATAATAATAATAATAATAGATATTAATTATTTACTAAATAAATCCAATTTGTTTTAACGTTTAAATAAGATGTACGAAGTGATTGCTTCGTTCTTGCTTTGCTGTTTACACACGTTTACAATTTACACTTTTTTCTTTTTTCTTTCTAAATAAATTATAACTTACCAATTGTACCCATATCTAAACGATCGCGTATCAAACAATAACCAAATCTAAACGATCGCAAAAATATTAGGCGCACGTTGTTGACATCGTGGTTGACGGTGCATTATTGGTATTTTACACAGTGAACCTCTGGATTTTTTCCATATTGTTCTATAGAGTATAAATATTTTGCTGCTTTTTTATATTTTTTAAAAGACCCCTAAGTCATATATATATAAAGATGGTTATCGAAAAAGGGTGACCGACGAAAAAACGTAAAAAGTATACATTATTGAAGGTCGACGAAATAACAATTGTCAGATTGCTGAAGCTGTAGGTACGAATCAATCATAGAAGTTGCAGATACGAAAAGGTAGTGCGATCTTATGACTAAAGGTTTTGGATGTTGATCTAAGTTGATTTATATGATGAGCAATAAAAAGGATCAAGAAGTTATTTGAGTGCTCACAGCAGAAACTTCAATAGAGTATAAAGATATCGTCTGAAAGATTCACTCATGCACTCAGGGGGAGCCTAAAGTCTGAAGCTATTGAGCATGTTAAATAGTCCTATAGTAGAACAAAGTTTATATGTTGTTTCTATGTATTTTGAATGAAAGTAAATCTTAATAAAATTACTCATCAGGACTGTGTGCAGCTCCCCAGATGTAGACATCATTAGCCGAACTGGGTTACCAAAGTTTCTTGTGTCATTCTCTTCTGCTGTCATCTCTAGCTATTACAATAGTTATTAACACGTGAATTAACCGAATATTATTTGATTATCTCACATTATTTTTTAGAAGCTTAAATATTTAAATGAAGCTCAACGATTGGTTGTCTCGATTCATGATTTTCATTACCGTAGTTTTGTTCGAGCAGGAGTAATTTTGTTGTTTATGTTTTAGCTTCGATTGAATTTCAAATTGAAAATTACCCTAATAAGAAAATACTTGTTTTTCCACTTGTCTTCACCTTAATTTTTCTTATCTTTTCTTCTTTGTTGTATTTAGGGACAAACATACCGATCCCTAAACATAACTCAATTAATACATATCAAAGTGAAGATAATTAGATGGTAAGTGATAATTGTCACGTATTACCTCTCTAAAGGTCGGAGCTTCAAATCTCTTTATCTCACTTCTATCTTGCTTGTTGATATATATATATATATAAAAAAAAAAAAACCGACAATATATGTATGTTATTGAGGTTGGAGTTGTCCAACTTGTACTCTTATTGAAAAAAATAAAGGGGATTAAATAACATTAGTTTTCACTTAAATGTCGTTCATTTTGTCCATATCAAGAAACCTATTACAAATAATATCTATTTCAACCTATTAAATCGTAGAAGAAATAAGAGTAGTAGAAGATTAGAGCAAAAATGTTAGAGAGAAGCATTTAATAGTTAACATTACAAAAAGGGATGTCAAGGAGAGGTATCCGTGTGTTGTCCTTTCCTCCTCTGTTTCCCCATCATCTCTTACCTTTTGAGTTCTTCATCCTTTTTTCAATAAAACCTCACGACAAAAACACAGCACACAAATTATTCATTCTCCATTCCCATTTCATTCAATGACGATCTCTTCCTTCAATCCCAAACTCCATCTCCATTTCAAATCCTTCTTCTCTCCCCTCCTCCTCTTCGCCGCCGGCCTCGCTGCCGGCTTCACTCTTACTCTCTTCCTCTTCCCTTTCCCTTTCTTCCAATTCTCCTCCCCTCTCTCCCTCCCTTTCACCTTCACCCAATTCCAACTCCCCTCTCCCTCCCCTCCCCCCTCCTCTCCACCACCGCCCCCCTCGCGGGTTGGGTTGAAGGAGTTTTTAAACCCTCCTCCCGCACTCCACGACATGACGGAGGAAGAGCTTTTATGGAGGGCCTCACTCGTTCCCCGCCGGATTCCGAAATTACCTTCGACGGAGACGTCACGGCGGAAGATCGCGTTCTTGTTTCTGACGAAAGACGGAGTCAGTTTGGCTCCGCTTTGGGAACTGTTCTTTAAAGGGTACGCTGGACTTTACTCTATTTACGTTCATCGGAGTCCTTCCTCCAACTCCACCGTCGATTCCTCTTCTGTTTTCTACGGCCGCTCAATCCCCAGTAAGGTCCGTTAACAATCACTACTTTTCTTAATCATTTCTTCTTTCAGTCTCATGCTTTCAAATTAATTTCTATTTCTACTCCTATATTTTCATTACATTTTAAATTTAAAGGCAAATTTAATCCCATTAATTTATATGTCTAATGAAAAAACTTTATAAATAGTTTCATATAAAAATTTATCAAATTACATGAATTATTTATGAGATTTGATCACATTATTATTAAATTAGCACTTTTTAAATTACATGAACTGAGTTTTAATTCTTTTCCAAATTATTATTTTAATCTTAATGGTTAATTCTTGCATTTACTCTTATTAACTATTGTGTTTTATTATTTTGTTAAATATGTTTTAAGTAGATTTTTTGGTAGTGATTTCTTAATCAATATCATATCCTTCTAACTTTTATTAAATGAGAATAGAAATAAATTAATGATCTTTTCATTTTTCTTTTACGTTACTATATGTTAAAATATATTATGTGAAGTTTTGTTCATGCAAAACCTTGTCTTTCTTTAATTATTCATTTTTAGGTCAAAATTAATAAAATTTATATTTATTTAATCTTAGATTTTTTTTTTAAAAAAATTGTATTATCTTTTTATACTTTTAAGATAGTTTTTAAATTTTATTTATATTGAGATTGCTTGCAATTTGACCCATGCACAATCACAAATACAGTTGGCTTTTGAAGAAAATGAAAGCTGTATATATATATGTGTGTATACATACAAATATAAATGATGAGTTTTCTTATTTTGGTAATTATTTATTAACACTTTATAAAGTAATTTTATTTATTATATCAACCAATATTAGCTTTTTTTCAACGTATGAAATATTCTAAAATAATCATTTCTGTTGAAATTAACACTTTTTCTCTCCAAAGCTTTCTTTTAATTTCCTTTCGTGGGATATTAACCTCACTAACTCTTATTTATTTGTTTCTTTCTTTTTCTTTTTTTCATAATTTAATGTAACACATACGTTATGTTTTTTTTTTTTTTTTAATTATCATATCCCACATTCTCTATTAATTAATATATGTATATATATAATATATTAATTATTTCGGGGGAGATACTTTACATGCAATTGCTTGAAGGGTACTTAATTAAGAAAGTGGAAGAAAATTATTATTTGTGATGGAATAATTTCCCTTTCGGTTTTGAGGATTGATCATCAAACCTTTTTTGCATTCTTTTCTTTATGCCTCTTCTTCCTTTGTCATGTGAAAATTTATATTTCACCCAAAGACAAGTATCAAACCCTTTTGTTTTCTCTTTCTTTCTTTCTTTCTTCCCCCTTTTTCCTTGCTTCTTGTTGGGAGGAAAGAAGAATATGAACGAAAAGAGCGTTGCACCGTTATCGGTTGGCCTTTATAGTCATTTTATGTCGTAAAATTCGGATGTTTAATTTCTTTATTATAATACATAGGATAAGAGATTGAATATATGTTTTCAAAAGAGAAAAATATAATATTATGTTTAATGCTAGTTGGTTGAGCTAGTTTTTTTTTTAAGAAAAATTAAGACTTGATATATTTATTTATTCGAGATATAAATTATTTAGAATTTTGAATGGAATTAGAGACGTAGAAAGATAATGTGGTGTGCATATCTCAATTTCCATTCAAAATCCTTCTACTCCTAATAGTAGATTTTAGACAAAGTCAAAAACAACATTACAACTTTTGAAATAAAACAAAGTTTGACAGTGTATTTGTTTTCATTAATTTATCAGGAAACCAAAAGTCAAAGTTTTCCTTATTGATAGGGTAAGAAATTATTTGATGACTTGTTGATAGGGCAAGAGATAAATTTAGTAGATGAAGAGCTCATAAAACATAATAGGTGTCATGAGTTGTCTTCCTACTCATTTCAAATTGCAAAAATAGTATACAGATGTAAAATATGTGTCAACAATCATAACTTAAAACTTTTCTTTTTTGTAAATTACAATTTTAACTTTAACATTTTTCATGTCTATATGAAATAACACGAAAAAGATCTAAATCATAAAACTAGATCTGTCATTTTCGTTCGAGATTCTAAAAGATTTCTACTTGACGTGTCGTGTTTAGGGAGTGAAGTGGGGAGAACCAAGCATGATGGAGGCAGAGAGGAGGCTACTAGCAAATGCATTATTAGATTTCTCCAACCAAAGATTCATCCTTCTCTCCGAATCATGCATTCCTCTATTCAATTTCTCCACCATTTACAATTACTTAATGGACTCAAAGTCCACATTCATCGAGGCCTATGACCTTCCAGGCCCAGTGGGCCGAGGCCGCTACAGCCCAAAAATGCGCCCCATAATCAATCTCCATCAATGGCGTAAGGGTTCCCAATGGTTCGAAATGGACCGAACCATCGCCTCCCAAGTCGTCTCCGATCAAAAGTATTTCCCCGTCTTCCAAAAATTCTGCAAACCTTCTTGTTACATGGACGAGCACTACCTTCCAACCTTTGTCGGAATCCGATTCTCTAAGTCCAACTCCAACCGGACCTTGACTTGGGTCGACTGGTCCAGAGGCGGCGCGCATCCGACCCGGTTCATCAGAACCGATGTCACCGTTGAATTGCTTCAGAGGCTGAGGAGTGGTAGCCATTGCGAGTATAATGGAGTTAAAACTAATCTCTGTCATTTGTTTGCTAGGAAATTCATGGCTAATTCTTTGAATAGATTACTTATGTTTGCTCCTAAGCTCATGCATTTTAATCGTTAGATGTGCATAAACTCATTCCCCTTTTGAATTTTGAGCTTGTATGATTCTTTTATATGTGATTTCATAAGATGGGGTTCAGTAAAAAACTGCCCTTTATTATGTTCCTTTCTTATATGGTATAGTGTTGTAAGTGAACATAAAGAATAAAGAATCAATTCAATAAGTATATAAAAGAAATATATGATGACCCATCAGTGTAATAGATTGATGAGGAAGATGAAGATGAAGTAGTTGACAAAATGATAAGGGAATAATGGAAGGGATTTAAGAGCTGATGGTTTCATTGGTTGCTATTGAGGTGTTACTGCTAACCCAAGATACAGACATGGAACTTGGAGAAGATCCATAGCCATTCTTTAGCAATACAGCATCGTCTGAAATGTCGGCCTCTCGATCTGTTACCTTGTCGGCGTTTTGTTTCTGTATGATGTTAAGAGTGTCGAGAACTTCCATCATTGTTGGTCTCTCGTCTTTCATACTTTGCAGGCATCGAAACGCCAACTCGGCTACGCTGGTTATCATCTCTTGGATTTTGTAGTCCGATTCGAAACCGAGCGATGGGTCGACGAATTCATGTAGTGCGCAGTTTTGGATCTTGTTGATGGCCATGTTGAATAGGTTGATCTCTTGTCTATGCCTTGTGATGTCAACAGCAGGCATTGAGGATATGAGTTCAACAAGTACCACACCGAAGCTGAAGACGTCACTTTTGTCAGAGAGTTGGTAGCACTGATGGTACTCTGGATCGACATAGCCAGGAGTGCCTTGTGGAGCGGTGGAAACGTGTGTGACATCGAGTGGGAAGAGACGGGACAATCCGAAATCGGCTACTTTAACGCAGTAGGTGTTGTCGAGGAGAATGTTGTTGGTTTTGACATCACGGTGGATGATTTCAGAAGCATGAAGATACACCAAAGCACTTGCAGTCTCTATAGCAATCTTCATTCTTGTAGACCATGGAAGCTTGCCAGACTTTGCTAGTTTTCCATGGAGGTGATCAGCCACCGTGCCATTTGGGACGTATTCGTACACAAGCAGAAGCTCACGGCTACTGCGCGAGGTGCAACCGTAAAGCGAAACAAGGTTGCGGTGACGCAAGCGAGCAAGGATCTCCACCTCATTCATGAACTGCTCAACTCTCTTAAAATTACCTTCAAACAACCGTTTGACAGCAACGGCACGCCCATCCTTGAGTAAGCCTAAACAGATACATATATGAACAAAAAGATTAATAAAAAAACAATCACCAACTTATGGACAAGCATAAATAAAGATTCAAACTAGATTTAAATGGCTGCTCTTACCATAATACACAGTGCCAAAGCCTCCATCTCCAAGCTCTTTGTTGGAGTCAAAATGGTTTGTGGCTTCTTCAAGTTCTTTATAGGAGAAGAGTTGAACGCCCAAGTAGGTACCTCCATTCTCAACTTCTTCCACAGGAGATGGATTTGTGGGATTTGACGGATTTGATGAAATGCTTCGTTGCACATATGGCAACGCATGAGACCTTCTACGACGACGTTGACGATATAGGTAGCAGATGCCAAGAACAAGAAAGATTAAAAGCAAAGCTCCAACACTACTGCATACCCCTGATTTGAATCAAATCAATAAAACTTTTAATCAATTGTCAAAGAGGCAAACATGTGAACAGAGGAGGAAAAGACAAATTAGGTTCATTTGTTACCGATGATAATCTTTTTCCTTGTCCTGCCATTTCCTGAAACATTAAGCTCAAAAACGTCAGCCTAAACATAACAAAAGAAAAAAAACATCAAACACGTTCAAACACCCAAAACAAAAGAATGTCAATATATTCTCATCAGTTCGTGATAACACAATCTTAAAATACCATGTTTGCAGCTATGGGAATGAAGTCCATCGCTACAAGAACAAACAAACTTATAGTTTTCCAATCTACAATAACCACCACTTCGCTCACATTTGCTGCAATCTTGTGCATTCCAATTCAGGAAAAAACCCCTTTTCCAAATCTCAACATAACTCATTTCCCTCAAATCAGCTACACTAGCAGTCAAGTTCTTGCGAATAGGAACACGAACCGAAGAAGGACACGACTGTAAGGGAAAATTCTGAAACTCCAGAAGATCCTTGTGGAAAGTAGCAAAAGAAAAGTGGGTTTTGTTGGTAGTACAGTTAAGTTCATAGATGTAATCTTTGTACACTTTTGGACAATCATAGAAGAAGAAGAAATCTTCATTCTCTGAAGTAGAATGGAATGGTTTTCCATCTAGACGAATGCCATGAGAGGGAGATGGACACGAATGTTGATCGTCGTAAGCTGCGGCACTCACCAGTAAAAACGAATTGGTTTGGTAAAAAATGTCTTCCACGATAAAAATGTCATCGGAAATCTCAAGAACAGGGTACTTTCTGGAGCATTTGATTTTGAAATCTGGGTATCCACAGGAAGAATCTTGCACACCATCAATCCAAAAGGGGTATTTTATAACAGGGCCATGTCCACAATTTCTTGGCTCACAGTCCTTGAATGTTTCAGAAGCTGAAGTTGAGAAGATGAATGTAAAGAAACAAACAAGAGATGGTTTGAAGAGGATTTGAAGTTTGAAAGCCATGGGAAGAAGAGGGTGAAGAGAATGAAGATGAGGAGAAATGGGAAATCTTTGCAGAAGGTTTTTTAATTTGTTAAAAAAGAGAGAGGAAATCAAAAAAGAAAAACAAGTGGGAAACTTTACCGGTTCTTCAACAACTACCCATATTTCATAAACAAAAGAATTGTTTTTTAAGATCAAATGGCTGAATTGCTGAAATTTGTGAGATTTTGAGTGGATGTGCTTTTTGACGAAACTGCCCATCGAAATTGGGAATATTACTATTAAAATGACAGGAAACGAGGGAGAACAAATGGACAAGATAGGGACAAAATTTGTCATTATGAAAATGAAGATTTGGTAGAGGAAGACTCCTATGGTTTTTCAAGTGGGGGAAGGTTTGGTTAGTTGAAGAACAAAGAAAATCTAGAGAAAAGGAAAATGATTCGTTAATAATAAAATTGTTGGTGCATGACACGATAGTCAACTAATATGGGTATTACATGCATCATATCATAATAATACGTTAAACTTTTCTTATCAAATTAATCTTTGTGTTTTCTTCTTTACCCATCACAAACTAAGTGATATACAACTAGAAAACAAAAAATTCACTTTTCTATAAAGAAGAAGTAGTGAACAATAATTGTTTGAAATGGCGTGTTTAACCGATATGTGATACAAAACTTGAGTCGTACATTTTTTGATCGATAATACCTACTTTACATATGTGGACTTGAACATAGGTTAAACTCCATTAAATTTTGGAAATCTTTTATTATTTTTAATATTCAATTTGACCTACTAATTTAAATTATTTACAGAGGTGGGATATGGGGTAAATGCATATTAATATCATAAACAAAACAAATTGCTAATAGTTAAATACTAGAGTTTTTATAGCAAAATAATTAGATATTAACTCTAATGTTCCTTATTGGAATCTTGGTTAATTAAATCTATAAAACCACTAATTTTGAAATGAAAACTATGGGCATCGCAAGTTGGATCAATTTCTAAATCTCATGATAGAATTAAAACCTAATTGTTTTTCATTCCCTCCTACCACCTACAAAAATTAATTTTCAAATGACGAAGAAGATTAAAAAATAAATAAGGGTCACTTAGGGTCGTCCAAAGGTAAGACCTAAATTTGCAAGTAGGCTTCCCTAAAGTCAGCATATAAGAGTTTGCACGTCTCAAAATAAAAGTCAAATCCTTAGCTTCTAAACGAACTAAATTAAGTTCATTTCATTTCACCAAAACGAAAAGATCAAGACGAGCTTGCCGTTAGCACTCTATAACTTCAAGGGCCAAATCTTCTCTACTTATCTCAAGCAAGAGTCAAGGACAAACTTGATATATAAATACTCCCACACCACCCGCTTGAAGAGATAAATAATTAATTAATATTTTCGAACTTAACTAAACTAAACACATCATAATAAATTAACTAACTTACACATTCTTACGCTTAATCTTATGAACTTGCTCTAGGGACGAATATAGATAAAAGGAGAGAGTTGAAGACGAGAGAAAGAGTTTATGTCACACCAAACCCTTATAATATGCACTATTTATGTTCTCCTAAGTTCAAACAAAGAAATAAAATTGAGAGTTGATCCTCTTAATTAATTATTAGAAATAATTTGACCTAGTATGTCTAAAACAACCCTAACTTCTTCTTCTTCTTTTCTTTTTTTTTTTTTTTTTTTTTTTACCTTTCGATAAATTAATTTTTTTTACTTTTTGAAAGGAAAATACAAAATATGAAGAAGTTGGGGTTTCAAATAAATATAAAATTGTAGAGAGTCAAAGGTTTGACTGGGTCAACGCAATAGAAAACGAAGAAAAATGAGCCGCCTTTGTGTCCAAATTTTGACTAACCAAATTCTCACACTTCAAAAACGCGCTATTGGCCTTTTCAGCCCCCAAGTCTTTTTTCTACGTCGTCTTAATATCTTTATACCAAAATTCTTACTTCACCCAATGCAAACAGTTTGAAACTAAAATAAAATAAACTTTGCATTAAAAAAAAAATGAAGATGAAGATAAGAACACAATAGAAATCGGTACAGAATTTATAAAACAAAATAGCGAAGTTATAATTATTTGATGATTTATGAAGTTAAGTTAGGAATCACAGAAGAAGGCCTTATAATTGGAAAAGAAAAAAAGAAAAAGGAAGGGAAGAGATAGATAATGAAATATAAATATTATACCTGAGGGAGGAGGCGATGGAAAATAACAGCGGAGACCAGTTGGGCAGTCAGGTAAATCGTCTTCGGCGAGAGACGGCTGAAAGAGGAGGAGGAGGAGGAAGGCGGTGGCGAAGAGGAAGAGTGCGGTGGGGTAATGAAAAAGGAACTTATTCATTGTTTTTCTGAAGTGTTTTAGAGAGAGAAATGATTAAGAGAAAGAAAGAGAGAAGAGAGTATTAAGAGAAATAGAAGAAAGAGGGAGAAGGTGAAATTTGGTGTGTCTTTGTTTTGTCTATGGCCGCCATGACCATTCCATCCATTATTATCTTTTTTCCAAATACATCAAATAATAATAATAATAATAATAATAATAATAATAATGGGCTTTCTTCTCATGGTTTATTTTGGGTTGGGCTTTCCCAGCCCAATTCTTCACTTTCCTACCCTTTAGGCCGATCGTTTTTATTGGGGGCACAAACTCAACTAAACGAGTTATGTATTTTTGGATGTTTTTGGATGTGTGAAGCATCCATGTGTTACAGATAAAAAGGCATCGGGATCCTGTTCGAGCTTTGGACACAAAGAAGAAGAATGGTTGTAAATTAAAATTGGATGATGATGGTAAACTAAAGTACAAAAATGTCAATTTGGAAGTGAATAGTAGTAGTAGGGTTTTCCATATTGGCCCCATCGAATCCATTTCTCTATACTTTCTGGGACCCCTTCCCTTACCTTCTTCTCCTTCCCATCTTAATCTCAATTCCTCAATTATTTTCATACCATTCCATGCTGAGGTTCCTCTCACTTTCTATTCCTTTTTTTTCTTTTTCTTTTTCTTTTCTTTAATTAATGTCCCAATAAACTCAATCTCCACCACTCAATTCATAAAAAATATGAGTGGATTCGCTACTTTTGAATTATGATCGTTACGTTTAATATTTTTGGATTAGAATTACAAATTTAATCCCTTTTCTTTAATAGCGATACTTATTTAAATTTCGCTTCTAATTATATAAAAAATATTTTTTAATGTAACAACAAAAAACTAAAATTTCACGGTTTAGATAATTTTAGACTATAGTTTGTGTTAGACATAGATATAGACTCTAACACTTTATTATATTTATACATATTTTTAGTTGTTTTTGTTATTTAATCTTTTTTTAAAAAAATGTATTTTCTTTAAGTATGGAACTGATTTTATTTTATGTTTTTGCTTTTAAAATATTTTATTTTTCATTTTTAGATTTTCTGCATAATTTTAAGAAAGTTTAATTTAAAAATTAATTTTAAGGAAAAAGAAAAAAAGAAAACAAATAGATTACTAAAGGTTTTAAAATGGTAATCTAGTTATGTTATAATTGGATCTCAACATAAGGATGTGAAAATAAAAACAAATTAAGTATCACAAAATTATTTAAAAAGAAATGCAAACAAAAGAAATATTAAATGTATGGGGGCCTTTTAATGCATATTTAATGAATACATCACTATCATTTAATAAAAGGGAAGGAACTAAAACAAAGATAAAGCACATTAAATATTTATAAACCTAAGACACAAAAAATTAAATAAAAAAAAAAACCAAGTGGAATTAGCTACTTGTGTTTTTTGAGTCAATGATTGCCATGTGGTCTTGTTAAATGAAATTATTAGTCTAATAACAATCAGTTCTGTATATATAACAATCATACAAAGGTCATTATTCGCCCCAAATTTTGATAATCATACTTTTTGTTGGGGTATCGATTTTTCGATCAAATTGCTATCCAACCTATTAAAATTTCGGTTTAATAAATGTTTTAACTGAATCTCAACCATGAATAAATGCAACTGGTTGTTGGTTGGTTGATCCGGTGATTGGTTTAGGTAGGTTTAACCCTTTTATTTTTTTTTTTAAAAATATTGTCAGTTTGGATTTTTCCAACTCAATTCTGATCGAACTTTTCCTTATCTTTGATCAACCGTTTTCTGTTCAGTTTGCTTTGGTCAATCGACTCGGTTTTTCGATCATCTATCATGTTTACCTGTACTTTTTGTTTTCAGAAGTATTTGCGGACCACATATTCAATATCAACGTGTTCCATTTCATTTTTAAAAAGATATTAGTAGGACTCATATTAAGTCAAGGTAATATGGTATTTTTTTATCGTACTAAAATTTTGTCATGTGATAGTTTTTTGAAAAAAAATTATTTATTTATTTTATAAATGAAATGGGAGTATTAGTTTCAATAATCATTGATCATAATATGTACGAACTAAATTTTTTTTGGATAAAACGTGAAGTTTCTAACTTTTGTCATCGTTTTAAAAGCTGTTTCTATATCTTCAAAAGTCGTGGTATTAAAAAAAAATTTGAAACTTTAGAATTACTTAAAAATTTTGAATCACCGCCACATGATTCAACCTTCCATTCTCTATCTAAAAATTTAAAGTATTCCGTCTCAAATCCTTATTTTAAAGTGTTTATAATAAGTTATATATAATATAATATTACAACTTATCCTAAAAAAAAAGGTTTTTTTTTTTTAATATAGAACAAAGTTGAGAGATCAATTTATTTAATTTACCCTAAAATTTATCTACATTTGGAATTTTCTTGTAAACATCCCTAACATAAAATGCTACCCATACATAACAATTATTATTATTACTTTTGAAAATTAGGTTGGCTTTCACTTTTCACACACACACACACACACACATATATATATATTTAAAATTATAAGTAGGATTTAAATTTGTAGTCAAATTAGAAAAAATAATTTCAATAAGATTTGATGAGAGGAAAGCATAAAATTTAAAAATTGGATAAAATTTGAGAAGTTGAAAATTATGTAATTGTGATAATATTTTTTAATTTTGTTTTTTTGGCGATTCCGAAGGGGAAGAGGCAATTTCCGAAAATAGGAACCAAAAAGCATTTGTGGAAATGAATGGTCCAAATTGGTGTGTCACTTTGGGCTTGGAATTAAAGCACTTCCAGCTCAAGTGGGATCCATTCCCAATAATTCAACTTTACATAACAAAAACTAAAATTAAAATTTCACATCAAATGTTCATTTCTTTATATTCCATCATAAACTTTGATTAATGAGGTATTTTTTTTATTTTTATTTTTTTTCCTTTTCTTGACAAAAATCATCTTCTAACCTTAGTTTAAAAACAATGTAAAAGGTGAGACCATACCTCTTTTTTTTCTTTTTTAGTTATTGAGGTTGATATTTCTTTGTTTTTGAGTCGAAACTGATTTCAAATTTCTATAGAACATTCTAATTAGTAATACTAAATACATTAATGAGGTTAAGACTTTTTTTTTGTTGATGTTGTTGGAGATATACACTTTTGTGGATTTATTCATGATTTTCTTTAGTTAAATCACACGAGTATTTTTGTTGTTTGTGATTTAGGTTCTCATACTCGTGGAATTAAGGATTCGTCCAACTCTTCATGGTCAAATTCTGCTCTTTCTTTCCAATTCTCTGACTCTTTTGAGTTTTTATTATATTTGTCTGTTGTACTAAAAAAACACTTGAAATGTTCACGTTTTAAAAAATAACGTAAAATGACCAAAATAAAGCGATTCTTTTTATAATATCACCTCATGAATTTTAAGAAATCAAAATAATTATTTTTTAAAGATTCAAAATAAAAAAAAAATGTAGAGTGAATGGACCGTAGTATTATTTTAGACCTATAATTTCTCTAAAAAAAATTTCTTCCATTATCTTGCTCTATTGTATGTTTGACAATTTAGCGAATACATAAATATATTCGAACAAGTAAATTGTACATTTAATATACAACATTTTAGACATTAATTAAAGTCCTAAAGTTTTGATGTAATCATCTTACCTAAGCCTCATTTTTGTATCAATACCGTCACTTTCATATTATCATATTTACCTAAATCTATCAAGAAATGTATGTTTTCATATTTATCTAAACTTTGAAAACAATTCATTCTACTTTTATATCTAACAACATTTTTAAAGAACCATTTGATAATCAATCCAATTTCTTTTTTTTGTTTTTAAAAAAGTAACTATATTTTTAGTAAAAAAATTTAATTATTAACTGAATTTCAAACTTCAAAATAAAAAAAAAAGATGGTTTTAAAACTTTTTTTTTTTTAGTTTTCACAACTTAATTTAGATTTTGAAAATATGGATAAAAAGTCTATGTAAAATGAATATACATATACTTAATTTTCAAAAGCTACAAGTAAAAAATCAAATAATTGCTAAATGTGACGTTTGTTTGAGATTGGAGAATCAAACTATTCACTTAAGTTAATAAATTGAATCAAGTTTTATTATTAATCCATAATCATTAGTAATGTGACATGGATGAAATTATTTTGGGATATTCATTTATTGTTATTAAGAAAGAATTTAATACGTTTCAAATAGATTATATCTCACCATTAAAAATAATTAATTCATAATTACAAATTTTAAAAATAGAATATTTAGCATAAATGAAAAAAAAAGTGTTCAAATGCTGTCCAAATCAATCCACCTTCAAATTGTTCAATATCATCAATCTCACTTAAAACATAATTTAAGTGATTAAATATTAATGAAAACACTTTTCAATTGAATTATTTAATAAGTTATACTTCAAATTAAAAATTAAAAGTTTTGAATAGTAATTTTGGAAAAGAATATTAGGAAATTTTCCTTTTTTCCATGATTGAGTTTATAGAATTTATGGTCAAGAAATGAAATATTTTGTCCCTAAAAGAAATTTCCTAACACTAATTTAGGAATTTACACGTGTCTCACCTACTCGTGGATAGCACGTGTGATACCTACCACATTGTCACGTGCGAAGCTGGGGCACAGGTTGACTGACTTTATACTAATTTACACTTTTGCCCAAAAAGTATTCGTAATTTCCATATTTACCCACGTAAGTAAAAATTTGTAACAAAACAACCCCGAAAGTTTGATTATATTAATTAAATAGAATTTCTATAAATTTGGTTTCAATAGTTATTATGTCATCATCTTCTTCTTCTTCTTCTTTTATAAGGCACACTCTCTGGTTCAAGTTTCTTTCTCTCTATTTCTCTCTTTCCTTCTCATATGGTTTCTTAATTCACACAAAACGCATTTGGGTCATTCATTGCGTGCATTCTTTAAATCTTTTCAACCAAGTTTTTTGAATCGATCTTCAATTCTCTTCTTCCTTTCAATCGATTTTTGGAATCCTCTGTTATTTTGTGTTTTCTTTGATCCGATATTGTATTATCAACAACCTCCATTCAATTTAGTGTTCTTGGGAAAAGATTCCGAGTCTTGTTTTACAAAAGAACTCTGAGTTTAAAGAATTTGCACCCCTTTTCTTTTAAACAGCCATTTTCGTCGGCTGGAGTTTAAAGAAATCGATTTAATCTTCTTTTGTTCTTGTGGGTTGAGTTCTTTTTACTCATTTTAGAGCAATTTGGGGTTTCCCATTATAATCTTTGTGATTTCCTCCGTTTTCCGTTGATACTAAACGGAGGGGTCTTCTTTTGGGTTATAGATATAGAAATGTTGGGAACTGCGTTGCAGTTTGGGGGAATCAAAGGTGAGGATCGGTTTTATATTCCGGTAAGGGCAAGAAAGAATTATAATCAGCAAAAGCCTTCGAGGAGACCTACCAAGACCGATGAAACTGAGAGCCTATCGAGTAAAGTTGTGGGTTGTACTACAAAGCCTTGCGAGGAATTAACTCCTCAGTCTAAGAGCAACTTAGAGAGATTCTTGGAAGCCACAAGGCCTTCAGTTCCAGCGCAGTACTTCTCTAAGGTAAATGTTTAGAGTCAAAGAAAGTCGATTACATACTATCTTGAATGGTTGCTGATAAAATTTTAGTTAATGACCAAACTAGGATCATAATCTTTGTTCCGTTTCTTGTGGCCCTTTAATGCTTTTATGGATTTTTCTGCATTTACAAGTTTTTGACCTCTAAGTACATAAACCCGTCTGGGAGCTTTTTGTTTCTGTTTTTCTTGGGAGATTTGAATTTGTGGTGATGATATTGTCTTCTTTCCAGACAACTATGAGGGATTGGAGAACTTGTGATATTGAGTTTCAACCTTATTTCATTCTGAATGATCTGTGGGAGTCTTTCAAGGAGTGGAGTGCATATGGTGCTGGAGTTCCTTTAGTGCTTGATGGAGGTGACTCTGTTGTTCAATATTACGTTCCATATTTGTCTGGTATCCAAATATATGGCGAAGCTGCTGCATTGAGATCAGATTCTAACGTCAGGTACTTGATCTTTGAGTGGAATATGCCAATCCTCATGAGTACTTGAATTATTTTGCTTGAAATCAAATCTATCTGTTTTTAACGAACTGTGAGTGTGAGGTTTATTTTACCGAGATTTATATTCTACTCTAATGTGGGTTTCTTTTAGATATGATCTAGACCTACCATTCTTATTGTACGAGAACATTGGTTTTTCCCTGAAGTTGGTTTATTCTTTGTTTTCTTATGTTTGGTAGGCTGGCTTGTGAGGACAGTGATCTTGATTCTTCTAGAGATACAAGCAGTGATGGAAGCATTGATTATGATTTAGGAAAAAGCTTTAACCTTTCTAGAGAACAGTGGGATCATCCCCATTTAGCTTGTGAAAACATGCCGAAAATGAGAAAGACGTCTTTAACCGATGAACGTAAAATGGTACAAGAAGGTTTTTTGAGTGATGATGGGGATGCAGGATATCCTCGGAGTGGTTTGCTCTTTCAGTTTCTTGAGCAAGATCTTCCTTATCAACGTGTACCATTGGCTGATAAAGTTAGTCGGTTTCTTCTTGGTTCATTTAGTAATTATATTGTCTCATATTTTGCTATTTTGAGAACCCTATTAGTTTACTAATATTGTTTATGTTATGACAGATATTTGAACTTGCTTACCAATTTCCCGGTTTGAAAACTTTAAGAAGTTGTGATATCCTGCCAGCCAGTTGGGTCTCTGTAGCGTGGTAAGTTTTTGGAGTTGAATGTTGTCACTAGTTTGGTAAAACGTGGTATTCATTTCCTCCACTGGAATTGTAGGTACCCTATATACCGTATACCCACGGGTCCGACCTTAAAAGATTTGGATGCATGCTTTTTAACATACCACTCCCTTTCCACACCCAAAAAAGGTAATATGACATTCTCTGTTTTCTTCTGGTTTGTACCTATAACTTTTTTGGTAATCTTCCATGCATGTGTTCTCTAGGCTCCCATTCATTCGTTTTGTCAAATGAGTGAACCCATTAACTTCTGTTGAGCCTACATTAAGATGAATTAAGACAGGCAATTGTGCTAGAGTTCTTCCGACTTCTCACTCCCATAAAAATGTTGTTTTATTTATTTATTGTTTTTACTTGTAACTTTTATCCTTTTTATTGATGAAGCTTGTTGTTATTAGCCAAGTATATGTGAACCTCATATTAAACAGATGTTGAAAGACCCTTTCGATTGGGGGGGGGGGGGTCAGTGAAGAGTTGATTCTTTTCAGGTTCGAAATGATCAGTAAATTCATTGGTGTTTGCTTATATGGAGCTATATAGTGCATACGTTGACTGCATAGTTTGCCTAATAAACATAAATTTAGGCTTGTAGGTTCCTTCTTCATCGTGTCCTCACTTGCCGAAAGTTTGTTCAAGAGTTTGAGTAACTTTTCAAAGTTTGTAGGATTTGAATTTCAAATTAAATGTTATTTCAAGAATACAAAATGTACATTCCATTTTGGAGCTTTTTCATCTATTAAGACTCTTTTCAACTATGACTCAACATTTGTTATTTTGACATATAGCTTATTTGTTTAAATATGTTAACCGTTTTTCTGCCTCATCTAGAGCTCTTACTTTATCTTGTCTACATAAGCCTATTCTCCCACTGTTGTTGATCATTTATTTGGCTTGTTCTTCACAAGTGCTGATTGTTTTTGTTGTTTAACAGGTAATAGACATAGCCTGCCACCAGTAATGGTATATCCCAAGGACATCGATGATATTACAAAGATCTCCTTGCCTGTTTTTGGAATGGCTTCTTATAAGCTAAAAGGATCAATATGGGGGCAAAATGGCATCAACGACCATCAAAAAGCAAATTCTCTCATGCAGGCAGCAGATAAGTGGTTGAGGAGCCTTCAGGTCAGTCAACCTGATTTTCAGTTCTTTTCATCTCATGGAACATATTGGAGATGACAGATGATGACTACTTATATGTCTACTTCTCTGTTGCCCATTTGAACTGTCGAAATAATGAGCTCGTGCCCTTATCAACTATTTTACTTGCACCCATACTGGTGAGGATACTTTTTGATTTTGGGTGGTTGGTTTTTTCTGGGAATATATTTCAAGGAGGCAATTAAGGAAAAAGCCCAGAACAACTAGTTAGAACCATTTGCAAAATGGGCGAGGAGAGCAATAAGTGAGAAATGTTGGGAGTAGAAATATCAGAAAAGGGCTCATCATTTGAAGGGCGGCAAAAGTAATATGGACTTGGAAACTAGTGGCAATCAGGATGGAAGGGTATCGTTTTACGCTCTCCTCGGAAACTTGTGTGAAGCTATTCTCTATTTCTACACTCCCAAATTTAAAATCATCGTTTCTCTTGTTTTGTAAACTTGAAATACAAATTGCTGCTCTGTATATTTCCTATATGCCTTTTATGTTGGATATCTTTTTAGATTTACTCATAAGTATAGATGAAAATAGAAATATTATCTTCCGTCCCATTTTATATTTTTAATATGGATTGAATAGGAGGAATCATATTCCCCATCCAATAGAGAGAGAAGCTGAACCATTTAAACTATTCGGAAGGGAATTTGGAAAATGAGAATCAACATTCTTTTTCTTCCTTGATTGATGTGTAACCTTCTTGGAATAGTATTCTGTTTGTGAGAGATTGGTTATTACTTAGCTTAGAATGTTTCATAGTTATCTTATCCCATCAAAACTTCACACCAACTTCACACCAAAATGATCCAATATGCCACTTATTAGTTATTACTTTTCCTCTTTTAGACATGTTGCACTCATCTAACTAGAAAAAATGGCTGGGTTCTCCTAATTTATTTTTTCAAATGAGAAACTATAAATTAGAGTTTCATATAGTTCTGCCTAATTTTTAAAGGTTTATTCGAAAAAAAATATCTTTCTAATTTCATATAGTGGTTTTGATATATTACAAATTAACGATTTTAATCTCTAAATTTTGAAAAGTAAGTTTTATTGGTGGTTGGAAACTAGGTAAATTAAATTTAAATAAAAAGTTTTAGAGTTATGCAAGAATGATTTTTTAGTATTACATGTTGGTATTTCCTGTCGTCTCTTCTCTTTTTTTCTTCCCATTCTCTCATCTTCTGTTTTATCTTCTCATCTCTTTCAAAAGAACTGAAAATACCCCAACTTCGGCCTTTTCATTTCTCGAGGGTTTAGAGCATTACTGCACAAAGGAGCAAGGCAACTTCTGGGTGACCTTCTGAACTTAAATAGCTGTTGAACAATCTTAGAATCAAACAACTATTGTGGCTGCAGAAATTATGTTCGTTGGCAGGAAGAACGCATTTAGGACTTTAAGTTAAACAAGATACGCTTCTTCATTTTTCTATTTATTTTCTGCGAATTTATTTTGAAGCTTGGTATTCTTGTGATCGAGTGTGTTTTGGCTATTATATTGATCACGCAATAGAGATGGAAAAGAGAGGGGGAATAGTTAGAACTGTCGAGGGCAGTGAGAATTTGGTAATTGTGTGAGTATCATTTCCTCTTTTCTCTTTTTGGAAAATAGCTGAAAAGGGCATAGTTTCCACCTCTCCCACTTCATTACTAGCTAGCTAGATGGTAAACACTTCGAAGAGAATACCAACTATTCTTGCTCATAATCCCACATATAGCTTTTTAACATATTATTCCCTTTTCACACCAACAAAAGATAGTATCGTATTCTTAGTTTCTGCCTCCAATTCCTCTGTAATTTTCAAGGTATGTTTCTGTTGGGGTTAGCATAAAGATGAATTAGAACAAGCAATCATCACTATTGTCGTTCTTCCACATCTCACTCTCATAAAAATGTTGTTTTTTCTTTTATGTAACTTTTATCCATCTCTTACTGATGAAACTTGGTATTAGCCAAGTATAAGTCAACCCATATCGACTAATTATTCAAAGAAAGATCCTTTCCTCGCGATTGTCCATGTCAAAGGTAAGTTTTAATTCTTCTCAGCCTCTTACTCACCAATAAATTCATTGTTGCTCACATTACATATTGGAACTATATCTTGTTAAATCATGCATTATGGTAGAATTAAAACAGTATTGTTCTCGTGCGTATACAATGTCTCCATATTTTGTCTAATAAACTAGATATAGTTTTATGTTCATTCTTCATCGTGCACTCAACATGCCCAGTTTATCCAACGGTTCAAGTAACTTTTCAAATTTGTAGGATTTGAAATAAGTCCAACTTTTAAGTTACTCGAACTTTTGGATAATGTTTCATCGAGAGTGGTGAGGACACAAAGGAGAATGAACACAAGCCTATATCTGGTTTATTAGACAAAAGATGGAAATATCAGATATTGTAAACACACGAGAATAATACTGTTTTAATTTTACCATAGTCCATGATTTAACAAAATATAGCTCCGTATATGTAACGTAAGCTCCAACGAATACATTGGTCAATAAGAGGCTGAGAAGAATTACAACATACCTTTGGCATGGACAGGGGAAATTAAAGGGTTTTTCTTTGAACAATCGGTTAGTGTGATGTTGACTTATACTTGACTGATAACAACAAGCTTCATCAACAAGGATCATGTAAGTAGAAATTGATGTGTGAATGGAGGAAAAGAGAATATATTGGTCACTATAGTTTCGTACGAGGTAATTAAGAACTTCTAACTTATTCTCTATTATATAGTTCTCTTACTGACTTAGGCATCGGAGGGTTTTTTTTTTGTTTTGCAGGTTCTCTTTTTCTCAAATTAAATTTTATCGTTGTCATCACATAAATGTCAGGTACGCTTTCCTTAAAATTTCACATCATTATTGTAAATCATTATTGTAAAGTTGATAAAATATGAAAAACAAATAAGTTGTGGATGACATGAGAAAGATGGTGAGCATTAATCATCCCAATATTATATCTTTGCCATTTGTATCTTTGTTGATAATTATATTAGGTTAAAGTGGAATTAGTGCAATAAATACAATATCCATAATGTAAAGTTGTTTGTGGAGCACTAATGGCACTAACCAATTTAGGAGTATCAATGGTGGGACGGACTTATCTCCTCTCATAGAAAATAATCTCTTCATTTGTTACATTGTAAATTAAAATGTTCATAATCATAAACACGATGATGAAACAGACTAACAACCCAATTAGAAGAGCCAAATTACCAAAGTATTAGTTGTGCATTACATATTATTATTCAACAAAACACAAACATAAAACGGAGCAGTTTGCACACAAGAAGACACATAGAACACAAAAGAAGGATTGGTGATGAGAAACAGTACACAGACACACAATCAAGCAGGCAATTATGAAATAGATGATTGTTCAGCAATTTGGGAAAGGAGTTCCACAATCATTAGCTACTTTTCTTGCATTTGGGGAACTAACAAAGCTCTTAAGGAAAGGGTTTTTGAGGTAACCACAGAGACAGGGCTTTTGCTCTTTGATCTTGCTGCAACATTGGCTTGATGGTGGAGTCCCTGATACGATTGAGTTCATACAAGAACTCATTTGCATCGGATTGCATGCCACTTGATCTGCTCCTTCCACCATTACTTCATTTGAGTTTGATATCAATAATATCGCTCCTACTATCATTAAGATCGACCCAATTCTTGATGTCTTCATCTTTTCTTTTAGTACTCTTCTTGATATGATTCTTTGGGTTTCTGTCTGTGGGGTTGCTCTTTGGTTTTTGCATCTCAATTTATAGGAGGGGGAGAGATAAAAAAGGTTTGCCACTTCAAACTTGTAGTTGGTCAATGAGTGCAACTCGACCTGCACACAAGTAGTTTTAAAATGTTTTTGAGTTTTTTCTGTTATGTGGTTGAAGTGGACTGCAAAAAATATGAGTGCAACCCATGATACACTCAAGTATTGTTTATTTGGGAAATGTTGATTATAATCTGAGAACATTTCTAGACAGAAGAAAGTAAGTTGAGTATCGGGGAGAGCAAGAAATAATAATGCTATAACTAATTTTGACGTGGAGGAAAGGCACAAGAATCAACAAAACCATGCTCGAGCTAGAGGGCTCTTGACAATGTAAATATGATTAAAAAAAGTTTTAATGAAACAATCATAAAATTTTAAAATTAAGTATGTTTAGCTTTGAATAATTCTATGTTGGTTGACGGTTAGACTTCAAGAATGAAACATCTCGACATTATCTTTATGTATTATATTTAATGGCCACGTGGAGTTTAATGATTGAGTTGCACCTAAAATTCCATTAGTACATGGTAACACAATTGATGAGATTAAGTGGTGTGCTTTGCTTCTGCCACAAACATCATTCTCCGCAATAACCCATGAGCTCTACTTTAATCATTAATCATCCAATTTGGAACATAAATAATACTTACGAAGAGAAAGCAGCAAACAAGTGGTTATATATTGAAGGTATCATTCATTAATTTGCTGTTTACTTTCTTCATAAATTTGTTGTAAATGCTATGATATCAGTGTATTACTGATAAAAAGCTGTGTTCCAACTTAATTTAGAGTTTAGGATTTTAAATTTATGATCATGGAGTTGAGTGTGGTCCATTTGGTTTAAGGATTTAGAATGGTATCCATCATTACGTGGCCCTTTAAAATCAATATGGATTCACCTTTTGAATTATCATGCTTTGCTTTAGTCATATACTATAGCTTTATGTTGGTGTTATCACTGTGATAAGCACGCAGACCTTTAAGCATGCGTTGTGTTATAGGGTCAATCATCGTTAGGCCCCATCCAAATCATGGTAAGTGCAAGGCTTGAGCTCCCAACATGTAACCATTCAAAGAATAGGGTTCGATCGATTTTATTTCGTTGATCTGTTTGAATTTTATGAAAGTTTATTTTGCACCAACCTACTCGTACTCTTAGATTGACTGGTGCAATAAGTAATTTATGGAAACTCCAACCTCCACAACCGTTGTTGCATTAAAGAAAGAAGACATTCGACATTCAAGATCATTCAAGATCATACAGTTCCAATTCCATGTTAAAGACATTGGCAATTGTAGCCTTTGGGATAACAAGTGATAGTTTTTTATCTGTAGATTTATAACAAGTCAAAATGTAAGGAGTTAATAAGTGAATTTTAAGAACTCCTTTTTGCCAAACAAGAGGTGAAGTTTTAAATAAAACGGTCAGTATTCTTCGGCAATTTGAGCATGATTGTAGTAATTTGACAGAACTACTTGCGGATGTGCAGCAATAAATCTGATGGATAGGAAGATACCAACAAGACTTACATCTACAAGGTACGAAGGCTGATGAATATTGGAAAAAGGTATTAAGATATTTACCCATACTTAGGTAATACAAAGTTCAAATTTCTAAATTACCCAAAAAAAAAAAGAAAAGAAAGAAAAAGAGGAAAAATAAAATAGTAGATAAGCTTATATCTGAATCTTCAATGGAGACTTTTATAAATTTACAATGCAATGTTATCCCAATGAAGGAAACCACCATGGCCTCTGGAATTTGTGAACTTGTAGACAGCACCAGAAACTACATCCCAAATTTCATTATAATTAGATCACAGTTACCAGATTAATTCCTATACAAGTTTTATGGGACTTTTAGCCAGTTTGATTACACCATTTAATTTTTAGTTTTTGTAAAATTGTGATGGTGTTCTTCCCAAAGAACCATTTCAACTCATATAAAAATTTCAAAAAACAAAAACAAATTTAATCTTTTTTTATAGTTATTTGAGTCTTTGAAATTTTTACCGTGTCTTTCTATCTCTTTTAAGGAAAGATTTGAATTCATGGCTAAGTTTAAAAAACAATAAAATAAAACCGTCTTAAGTTTAAAAAACAATAAAATAAAACTGTTTTTGTTGTTTTTTGTTTTTTGTTTTTGAAACTTATGCTATAGATACTACTTTTACCTCAAAATTTCTTCATTTGCTATCTACTTGTTACCAATAGGAAATAGGCTTAATTATTCGATAGTTAGACAAATTTAGTTTTCTAGGTAGTTAAGAAAACAAAGATACTGGTTATTAAACAAGACCTCGATGAGTCAGAGTTCAAGATATGGGATGAGAATACCTTCATAACCGCCATGAACTGGATCTTCTGACAACAAAAGCGGTGTATCCAAGTCAATGTATCTGCAGTTGGGCAAAAACAATTGATTTGATGAAGAAATGTTATAAAAATAAACAAAGTAGGAAAGCATCTAGTTTTTAAAGAATTATGCATACTTGAAACACCCAAGACCAGCAGCAAGGTGACCAGAAAATCCCATGGCAAGTCGAGTCTCTACCATACCACCAATCATTAAACTGAGTCCTGAACCCCTTGCTACTTCAATAATCTCAATGGCCCCCAAAACCCCAACTTTGGCCAGCTTAATATTTACAACATCCGCAAGATCCCCTTCCACTATTCTCTTAACATCATCTACACCCCGGCAACTCTCATCAGCTGCAACAGATACCCCATATTTATCTCTAGCGACACGACTAACATTTCCAAGACCCTCCCAGTTGTCTCTATGAACTGGTTGTTCAAATAATGTAGGAGTCACTCCCAGTTCTGTATGATTGATCAATCCACACATGGTAAAGTATAGAAGAAAAAAAAAAGAGAGAAAAGATTGCAGGGATTGGAAGGACTTATAATACTTTACCGTGTAATTTTTCAAGAACTTGAATAGCTTCCTCTGTGTCATATCCCTCGTTAGCATCTAGGATAAATTCACAATCAGGATGGACCATTCTGATGCTCTTAAGAACTTCAATATCAGATTTTAGATCCTTTCCCACCTTCAGCTTCAAGGTCTTGAATCCTTGATCGCGATATTTTGCAGCCAATTTGGCAGCATGAGAAGCAGAAGTAATAGGAATCTGCATAAATAATATGGATCAGAGTAGTTCTTTGACAATCTTTTCACTTACTTCTCACTGATATAACTTGAATTTTTATTTATCCCCATATGTACTCGGATTACTGGGATAAAACAAAAAGTTCATTGCAGTTCATGATTAAAAATAAAACTTCCAGCAATATTTGTTAAAGAACCCCACTAGATAATCATCCAAAATAAGAATTAAAACCAAAAAATGTCTGGAATTTCGAACATGCGTTCACCGGGAGATAAAAAGGAGACTTACTGTTATATCAGTGGTTATACTGTCTGAAGCTCCACCAAATAGCTTCCATAGAGGTATGTTAATGCTGTTAGCAACTGCATCAATCAACGCCATCTCAACTCCTGCTCTAACCTTCAATAGTATAGATGATACACAATCATTAAAAGAAACAAGGATTTAAAACTCGAGTCCTGTATATACCATTTGGTTTGTGGTTTCTAAAAGAAGCTTATAAATATTTATCTCACCTATGACTTTCTTGGCTCTGTTATCTACTTTCGAACCATATTCTTAAAATCCATGCCAAGTTTGGACGAAAAAAATGTTCTTAAAAAGTTAATTTTTGAAATATGACTAAGAATACAAATGTTAGATGGTGTCAAAATATGTTAGGAGTGCAAAAAGAGCTTTATGTAAGAGAAGGAAGTGATCATGGATATATAAGTGAAGAGAATTATCTCAATTGGCATGGAGCTTTTGAGTGTTCCATAAACAAAACCAGGAAGGTTTAAATCCAAACAATATCATCCAATTATGGACATGACTAGAGGTCTCGTTGTCTTTATCAAAATAAATACAACTTTCAAAAACCAAAACATCAGGCCTCAGGGATTTTTTTTATAAATACAGCGCATTCCAAGCATTACATCATGAAGCCAATGCAACAAAATTCTTATAGGTAAGATTTTTTTTTTAATCTCAAGGTATTCACTATTCCTGATGAAGTAAGGTAACCAAGTCTTGTTAATGCATCGCATTGACAAGTGAAGTAATGAAAAAAAGAAAAATGAAGTAAAAAATCAAAATCCGACGAGTTAATAGATTACTCACAGAAGCAAATTCATGCCCAGGAAGAGTCTCGCTGATCTGCATCATCGCCAAGCCCAAAGTACTCGGTGGTCTCTGTCGCAATAACTCACAGACCTCCTCGGCCTTCGCCATGGCTGTAGGTTGATCTTCCGCAGTGACAAAAGGCAAAATCGGAGCCTCACCCCATCCAACACACCCATTACTCAATTCGATCCTTATCGCTACATTCTCCACCATTTCAAGCCTCGAAGATGCAATAGTAAATGGCTCAATCAATGGAACATTCAGTGCCCTATTCTCTGCTCTCTGCACATTCACAGTGAACGTTTCCATCAAATTCTTAAACCCCAAGCTCGTTCTGGAATCCGCCGGTGCCGCCGCCGCCATTATCTTCACACACAGCCGCGAAATGGGTACCGATGTTTTCCCCTTCCGGTGGCTCCGAGAGTCGAACAACAGAGGACATATAGACGCAGTGTTGAATTTCAATTGGACAAAGAAGCCAATGAAAGTCATGAGAGTGTTGAAAACGATATTTGAACGGTGAGTTCGTAGGTATTGAGCTCCGTGGCTGTTCAACCATAGGGCGGCGACGGCAAGAGCAAAGAATTGGCTTTATCATTGTCGCTTTGCTTCGTTCTGTTTGGTACAAACAAACATATTAATTTATACTTTATATTTTCAATCATTTTTTCATAGTTAATAATTTGTATTGTCAAAAATAAAAAAAATTAAAAATAAATATTGTCTAAGAAAGATCAATTTTAATATTGTCTAAAAAAATATTCACCTTACAAAATTGTTTATTTAAAGAATTATTTTTGAACTATTTTGTCCATATGTTGATTTTCAAATTCTAATAATTTTTTGCCTCCTAAGTTATATTTTTGGACTATTATTTGTTGTTATTTTAAAAATTCCTTAGTTTATAAATTATGCACCATCGACCACCAAATTATTACTAAATACTATGACTAAATGCTATGACATAGAGGACCCTTTTTCTATTTTTGAGAAAATTCATTTTTTCTATATATGATATAGAGGACCTTTTTATTCCAACATAAGTAATTAAATGTTTTTAATATATATATTATATTTATATTAAGTTTTCTAATTTTAAAATTTTAAGTAAATAGGAAATAGGAATGGAAGCATTTGAAGTTTTAGGGTTAAAAGAATTTTAGCTGCCGTCCGCCGCTGTCATTCGCTCAGTCACCATCGTCTCCCTCTCTCATTCTCTCAAGTTGTTTCCGTAGATAAAAAGCTTAAATAAATTCTTCAACTTTCATTTCAGGTTTTCAATTACTATCAAAAAGGTTAAATTTTTAAATACTGAATCTTTTTGTTGTTTCAAATAAAATAATTATAATTTTGTTAAATTTGGAGCAATCGAATCAAGGTAAACGGCGGCCAACTCTCTGAACCCATTCATCAACCTTAAACCCTAGAGGGAGGAGAACGACGACAACCATGAAATGGATTCTTTTGAGAAACCTTTCTCTCAGAGCTCGTAATCATCTTCTTCGTTCACCCCTTTACACATCCAATGCCCATCCTTCATTCTTCCTCTCACCCCCGACCACCTCTCGCTTCAGGCTCTTCTCTTCCGATAACGATTCCCCCCCAAATGAAGATTCTCAAGCTGTTACCCAAGCGAATTTGGTGTCCACTCAGAAGAAAGAAGCTTCTTTAGAGGTCCAAGATGTAAGCAATAAAGGTACTTCCCTCCCTCCCCCAAGAGAATGTTCTATTTTACGGTTGCTTTCTGCAATATAACTAACGAATTTGAATGTGAAGTCGACGTATTGCGTTTTAGTATTTGTTAAGTCGGATGGTTTGCTTGCTTGTGTGAAAGGAATTCGTGGGATGTGTAACTTTTGTTCGTAAGTAAGGAAGAGCTTGAAGATAGGTTATAATGTTAAGGATTAGAGCAAACTGATTTAGTCATTTCATTTAAGAGCTTGTAAATCATTACACAGTACAAACAGTTAGGACTTTTTGTTATCTTTATGATTTAACGCTTTGAATTTGAGATTGGGTGACATTTGAATTCTTTTATTTCTTTATTTCTTTCTCGATCTGACGTTTGTGCCTCGGTAAATTAGGATTTTGTTCAATGCGACTTTATCAAGAGTCATGGGAGTTAATATTCTATTCATTTGATTCATTAAATTTCTGCCCCCAGAATTTAAAACGCGGATAGAAAAGTACTTCAAAGGTGACGAGGAAGCACTTTCATCAATTCTTGAAGCTATTCTTCGGAGGAAATTGGCTGGAAAGCATGAGGATACGGATGATGAACTTGTTGAAGAACTAAGAATGAAACCGTTAGAAGATGTCAAAGACAGAGAGTTTGAATCTGATTTTGAAGAACTGCATGACACGGATGAAGAGATTGACGATCTTTATTATGCTAAGAATTTAGTTATGGAAAGAATGGCAAAGGATGAATACTTCAACATGGACGACAAAAAATGGGAGGATATTGTTCAGGATGCCGTAAACCATGGGATCCTGAATGACACCAAGGAGTGTGAAGCGATCTTGGAGGATATGCTCAATTGGGACAAGCTTCTTCCAGGTTTGCCCGCTTCCTTTACAGTTTACACACTTGTTTTGGTTAGTGTGCAACATTTCATCATCTTTCTTGTGTTATAATTAGCCTTTGTGGATTAGTTTCTGATATGCAACCCTTCCCATGCGTTCACACATCTCTTCTGCATTACACTTTTTCTAGTAAAAGTTTATAAAATTATAGTCTTGCGTTATTTACTCTATTTATTTGTTTCTGGTGGTTCATATCAACTGATTGTAATTGCGTGTTGCATCTTATTGATTAGTTATGATGGTTGAACATCAATATATTGTAGAAGTTCTAAGTTATTGTTTTCCATTCAGACTATGTTTCAAACCTGGCTCTGAAATGGCTTAATCATATTAGCTTTGTTGATCTCATGCCCCATCATTTGTTGGTTTCATCTTAAGGCTGATATGTATGCCAGGTGCAATGCAATGCTTATGACCATGACTTGAACGTTCCTTTGCTACTACACTTTCTTCTTCTCTCTGGAAAAGTAATGGTAATACATTGTGTAGTGCCCTCTTTCCCCTCATTAGAAATTGCAAGCCTGATCTCATCTTTTGAAGATCCTAAGCACCTCTGAAAGGAAAATAATTAGTGGTAAGCCGATTCTCAGATGAAACTCGTAAAACCCCCTGCAACTGAAAATTGTAGGTTCCACTTATCTGAAAACATATAACCTTTTCCTGGAGTTTGTGCCCTCATTCTAGAGTCGAGACAACAAGCACTGAGCCAAACTGATTTTTTCAGTTGAAAATTGATTTTCTACTAACTTTGGTTCTGTCTAGTTGTAGTTAGTAGCTTAATTTCCATCAATCCAGAGGGCCTGGCAAAAATAATGACGAAACCCAATTTCTGATGACCCTTAATGTCAGATTCTGGTAAAATATTATATTGGTTGAGAGGGTGCTCGTAGGATAAGAAACAAGGGAACTTGCATCGATGATCAAAATAACAACCTGTTAGGTTCTAAAGCACCTTGGAGAACTACACCCCAAAAAGCTAGCTATTGAGGTTTGAGAGCCAAACCAATTAAATACCACATTGGTCATACCATTCTAACCGATGTGACGCAAAGGTAGCCCCTACTACTTTGGTTCCTAACAAAGCCTTAGGGCGGGGGAGAGAACCTCCTACATGAGAGTCTTCCAATCGTATAAAATCAAAAGGAGGCTATAATTACAAAAGAATTTCTTGTGAACACCATCCAGAAGTTGTATATTGTACATAATTCCATCCGGTAGCAGCAGCATCTTAAGAAATCCTACCACTTCTCTCTCCAAAGGAGCCACAGAAATGCTTGGCTCAATTCCATGAGCCTGGGCTCTTCTTCTCAGCCTAACTATGCTTCTAAACCAAATCCATTCAGCAACCTCATCCACCCCCTTGAGCAAACAGGCTGTGGATTAGTAGGTGATCTCAGGTCTCCTCATCCCCTTTAACAGAAAATGAAATGAGGGAGAGAGCCCAATTAGAAAATTTCTGGAGGCTATCTGCCATATTAGAACGTCTATTACGACGAGTGTACCAACAAAACTTAACTTTCTTTTGGATCTTAAACAACTCCCGAGTTGAAGGCACCAAAAGAGCTTTCAATCTACCATTAAGATTTGAGAAATGGTGGAATCCAGATTTTCAAGAGAAAGAACCTCTGGTGTCTATCATTTTCTAACATATTCATTGTTAAGCCATGCAAGAAGTATATACCCTTTTCTTATTATGGATGATCTATTCTCTCATGTATTGCTTCATTTTGTATTATTGTTTTTTTATATCTTGTTTTCTTATCCAATTATTTAACTTTGTTCAACCTACGGAATTCTATGTCTTGTGAGAAATAAGATATGTTGTTTTATGGTGATTGTTATAGTTGCTTAATCCATTCAGTCTAACATGTGCAATCATCTATCGTTGTTATCTTGTGGTGTATGCCTGAGAATCGTTACCGTCTTGAATAAATTCTCTTCTACTGATTTTCCCCCCTTTCTTTGTAATTTTCTGTTCAATTTAGATGATTTGAAGGAAAAAGTAGAAGCAAAGTTCAATGAGCTGGGGGACTTGTGTGAAAAGGGGGAGCTTGAACCTGAGGAAGCTTACAATCAGTTTAAAAAATATGAAGATGAGGTGGTCATGGAATATGGAAAAATGATGGAGGCAGAAGCTCCAACGTTCGATGAAACTGATGTGCAAGACAATAAAAAGGACTTGGATGACCCACCAGGTGAAGGGCCAATTCTTAGATGGCAAACAAGGGTTGTGTTTGCACCAGGTGGGGATGCATGGCATCCCAAAAACCGAAAAGTGAAATTATCTGTTACTGTGAAGGAGCTTGGTTTATCAAAGTACCAGTTTCGTCGACTGAGGGAGTTGGTTGGCAAGCGCTACCATCCAGGGAAAGATGAGCTTACGATTACTAGTGAGAGGTAAGGTCATCAGTTGTATGTTGTAATGTTTAGTTCTGCTGATACTTCTTGTTGGTCTACTTTTTGGTGTTTGACATATCATAGTAGGACAAAAACAGGTCTCTGACATTTCTAATAGAGATGCCAATTTCTGATGACACTAAATAAATAGGACACATCTACACATTTTGTGCTCCATTTCTTCATTCTTTCACTACTGCAAGAAATCATTATCATTGCAGTTTCTCTTTCTTAATTATTTGCATGTGAGGGTGTAAACCAATTTGACTTTCTAATCATTTCCCCCATGAGGAATCTTGACCACGATCCACACTTGATCTTGCTGAACTTTCGCAGCATATGTTATGATTTATCAAGTTTACGTTTTGTTGATCTAAATTTGCATTGGATTCTAACTTCAACTGTATTTCTCAGGTTTGAACATAGAGAGGAAAATAGGAAGGATTGCCTTAGGACTCTTTTCTCTCTCATTGAGGAAGCTGGAAAAGCCAACAAACTTGTAGAGGATGCTCAAACTTTGTACGTGAAGGAGAGGTTGCGGGCAAATCCTCAGTTTATGGAGAGGCTGCGGTCCAAGAAAATGAGCTCGCAAGTATCAAGCCCTCAACCTGCTTAATTGTTTGATTTTTGATGCTGCTGAAACGAAAAAAGATAGCTTGGTACAACATTTCTGGATGATATCTCCTACAATGATTGGTAATGTTTACAATATTTTCCCAAGTCAGTTGTCTCTTTTTGAGGCAATGAATGAAAAAAAGGAACGCTTAAGTTAAAGATAGTGAAATTTGTAGAAAACCATAAGGTCATATTGTCACCAAAATTTCTTCCTCTGAATCGACTTATCACTTCCTCTTATGTGTAGTTGGATTATTTTTTTTTTTTGGTAAAGCTTTATTTTGGGATAGACATCTTGTGTTAAAATTTGTTTAGCTTTGCAAGGTGGCAAAGGGAGAGGTGTGTAGCTCCAATAGTTAACTTTTGCCTTGAACTTCAAAAATAAAAAAATAATTAGGGGAATTTATATTTGTTGAGAAAAGGACAAAATCATTCAAATTAAATGAAAAATATGAAGATGGGTGAAGCAATATCTTAATCAAAGATTATATCAAATTGTTAATGTTGAATAAAGTTCTTTCAATTAGAGTTTGATCTCCTTTTCTCACAATATTAACATCTATGGCATGCAGTTTCTTTCCCCTGTTTAGATTGAAGCTGGGTGATGTGCTCCAAAAGGAAAAGGCAGTTGACTTGATTTGTGGGAGGATTGGTAGTAAGAAAGCATACGTTCAAGATGCTAATGCATCTGTTTGTGAATGATAGCTAATCGATTTTATAATTAAAAGAATGTGAACTTAAGCTTAAAGCTTATAATAGGTAGTAATTTGTACCGTTGACATTTGGATCTTTGTCTACATTGGTTGTTGTTGAAGCCTTGTAGACTTTGATTTTCAACTTGCTTTTTTCGATCTAGTTTTGCTTTTCAAGCTAACCTAGGTAAGAGATCATCAAACTGTATTGGTACAAACTATTATACTTCAAAACCTAAATTAGTGCATGAAGTATATAGTTCAACCAAACATAAAAGATTAGGACACAAGAAAGTTACGACTCTCATTCAGAGATTATTACTCTTCCATTTGAAGTCGTCAAATGAAGCTATTTATAAATCCAATCATTGATAATTACTTGTACTTACATGTAACTTTGACAATGTTAGAGTTATTTTTAGTACTCGAAGTTGTAGAGTGGGATCAAATTCAACTTGGTTGTTTCCTAAATGATGTATATTTATCAGCTTGACTATTCGACTCAAACCTTGAGACACTAACCTTTTTTCATTTGACCTCGAGTCTATCTGCGACCTTGAACCTTGCTTTGGAAAAATTTACAAAAGATCGTACTAAAGTCATACGAAAACTATTTACGTGCTATTTCCATTCACTTTATGCTAAAATACAAACATTATTTTAAGATTAGAAATAAAATAATATGTAACGTGTCAAACTGCTTGTGGTAAAATTAAAGTGCTAAAAAGTCACGAATTTAATTTATGGTGATCACTATCTAATATAATATTCTATAAATTTATTTAATACTTAAAAGTTTGTTGCTTTAGACGAATTATTTTACGAGATTAGTAGAGGTACGTGTAAGTTGATTTGGACACTTACCAACAAAAATATACATCCAATTTAAATGAGTTTAAATGAAACATCTTTTAGGGCGATCTTTTTTCTTCCAATGGGTTTTAACGAAGAGTTAAAAAATTCCAAGAAGTGATGAAAATAAGCCTGTTCATTAAAGGTTCGTGTGGTTTTTCATTCTTTTGTTTTTTTTTTTGGAATAAGAAACGTGAATATTTTTATAACTATTCTCGTTTCCTATTTCTCATAAAAGAAACAAAACCATAAATTTGTTTCATAATCATTTCTTGTTTCTCGTTTTTTGTGTTATTTTTCTAACATTTTTGCATAATTTTTTAAGTTTAAATATAAGTTAATTGCTTTAAAAAATAAATGATATATAGAATTCATTAAAATATAAAAAAATAATTATAAAACATTAATATCATCAAGCAACATGAATCCTGTTGCAAAATTAATAATTATAATATAATATCATTATATAAGAAGGAAAAATTTACAAAAGATAATATGATAGAAAAAAATGAAAATTAATAAAAGAAGGAAAAATTTACAAAATCATCAATGATGGAAGTTGAACCTAAGACTTGGAGGACAAAAACACCCTTACCAAGAAATTCTAGAAAAAAATGGAAAATGAAATCAATAAAATGGGATGAAAAACTAATTTTGGTAGTTTCTCAATTTTTGCCTAATTTTGATAAATATTCCTTAAAATTTGGGAATGAGAAACGATAATGATTATCGAATATGTTTTCTATCAAAGAGGTCCTAAAGGTCCTAAACCAGATGTTGACTAACCCATCGTATTTTGTAACAAAGAGGACCACTTTGAGCTATTATTAAGACTATAGGAATGAAGAATTAATAATGTATTTTCATTTTGGGGTTTTCCATTCATCTTTTTTGACGAAGAATATAGAAGTTTCCAAATGAATGAGAGGTTCCCAAGTGTGCAATATTATATTTCTTCTCGGGTTTTAAAACTTTAAATTGCTTCAAGATCATTCTTTTAAGTACAACAAACGAGAGATGTAAGACTTGGATGCCTGACCTCAAAACAAAGAATGCAAGTTAGTTACCGATGAGTCCTACAAATGCTATTTTCTTCTCTTTTACAAAAATCCTTCACCTTCACTTTCTTTGGCATGAGCTATGATTATCAGCTACCAATAAAAGCTTTTTTTCAAAACCAATCGTATCAAAAGGACATATTTGGTAATGATTCTAAAATGATTAAAATCATTCTCATTTTAAAAACTAAATTAATGTTAATGGTACGAAATTATGTTTAAAAACGTAAAATTCAACAAGAAATTAATCGCTAAGTGATTAAAAGCATGCTTTGAGTGAATTTATTTGTGACAAAATATTTTTACTCCCACCACCACCACTACTACCGTAGAGCACAAAATTTGAACCATGATATCGGTCATTCATTTCTTAGTTCAAAGCATAGGATACAGCAACAGGAATAGAGTTGCTTGAATTATTCATATTCTATCAAATGCATCAAACTAATAAGTTTAAACTTAATAATGATTTAGGAAGAAGAAACAAAACATAACATATTTTTCTTGTCTTACCTGAATTGTTGTGTACTGCCTATGAGTTCCTGACCTGCTGCTGCTGTGTGCCATCTACTGGAAGCTGTCTAGAAGCATCGGACAGAGCGGCCGCGGCTGCCTGAGTCATAGTTTGGTACTGAGAAGCCATCGGCGTAGCCGGGATGTTCTGGGGTGGAGCATTAGTGTAGTCAAATCCATAATTAGCAGTGCCTGAGGGGGTGGGAGCGGGAGCGACAGCTAAAGATTGAGATGGATAGTTCATTTGGGGAAGACCCACGTATGGTTGTTGGAACTGATTGTGAGGAACTTGTAATAAGGGAGGAGGATTTGACGTCACAGCAGTTCTGTACACGTTAGCTGCCATTTCTGGCATAGCAGCGGTAACTTTCTGAGGATAGAGGGATGGTTGACTACTATCATTGTAAACAATTGAAGAAGAGACAATAGCGGGGCTAGCCGATGCTTGCCGGTTGGGTACAGCCAAGGGAGTTTCAGCAGGACTTGACTGGACTGACATATTGTAGGTTGGTTGAGTTTGTGTAATGGGCATTAGATAGACCGGATATTGCTGATCAATTGGATGATGAAGTTGCTGTTGAGATGGTGTTGGAGTGTAAATAGGATGATAATACTGTTGAACGGGGACATGCCCTGCTGCGGCTGCAGGGTGGTGGTGATGGATGTAATGGGTGGCCGTGTGGACGAATTGTTGTGGTTGCTTCTGATCTAATTGTGAAGTCAAGAGATAAGTAGGATCATGGAGGTGTTGAATTGGTACTTGTTGACTTGTTAGGAAACCATCACTTTCTGTAATGGGAGTGGCTGGAACTTGGTTGTCTCTCATAATTTGGTCATGAAAATATATGGGTTTGGACTGAGAATTTGCTGATGCTATGCTACTATCACTGTAACAAACACCAAGAACATTTTTGAATGAAAAACCATTTGAAAACCGAACTAGCAAACAAATTTTCCGATTGTAACTTGAAGATGGTCCTCGTATTTAGTTCTCAAATTTCAGAAAATGAATGTAAGAAGTATGTATTGATCTCCTTGACCAAATTTGCTAGCAGGAACAAACAACTCCTAATTTTAGATATTAACATTGTGAAAGAACATGCTTTCAGAGCAGGGGATTTTGTAATCATGGTGGAGGAGATGAAAACGACAAAAATCATACGTGCTTCACAAGAGTAGCTAATAATATTCTTATGAACAAAGATTTTCTGAAAAAGCATTTGAACGAGCGAATTAAATCGAGCAAGTGAAATCCGTATTGAAGCTTAGTGAGTAATTTGCACAAAAGTTATACAATACCTGGCAACAGAATCCGGGGACGGTAGACCAAAACCACCGCTAACAACAGGACTGGCAACACCCCTGTTTTGCAAGGTTTGCAATGGCAATGGAGGCTTCCGAAACGCCACCGTACCGACCTGTTCCGGTCTCTCGTCGTCGAGAAAGACCCGATTAGCGTTTTCTTGATTTGAAATAACACCCAATGGAACAGTTGCTGCAGCAGCAGCCAACGCCGTAGGAATTGGAGGAACACCAAAATTCATCTGCCCAAACTGCTCTTCCAATCCCACCTTCGGATCTTGAACTCTACCCTCCGTCTCTTCCACACGGACACGTATCGGCGGCAAATTGGACATTGATGGCACCGAAGAAGACGAACCAAACGAAGAATCATTTTCCACAGCAGGAGAATCAGGAATCGATTGTACATCTTGAGGCGAACTACTAATCTTCACAACCTGTTTGTCAATATGCCCTAAAGAATCATGACCTTGATTTTCCAAATCATTACACGAATCACTCGTCCGAACGGCGTCGAGATTCACCATACATTCCATAGTAGCCGAATCAGAAAGCCCTCTAGGAATCATCCCAGCAGAGTTATTTAAGGCATCAACAAACCACGTTTCGTGTTTAGCATCGTCAAGCAACGAACCCATAGAAGCCGCAGTTTCTGGCTTGATGAAGAAGAGAAACAAACGAATTCGTAAAGGTTTTGACGGCGAAGCCATAGTGATTCGGTCATATTCTTCAATCATATTTTCGAGATCTTCATCCGTCGCAATGGAAATTAAGGAATCGAGATCTTCGTGAGGGAGCTGGTACTTGAGGGTGAAAGGGCGTCCATTAAGGAGGGTTCGGGAGAGACGCATGCAGAGGTCAGAGAGTGTGGAATGGCGGTCGACGACGACAATACGAGTGTCGCCGCCGACGTAGCAGAGGGACTTATCGTGAGGACGGGGGATAATGTGGCCGCCATAGCTGCACATGAGACGGAGCTTGGCGCCGGGAACTGGGGGGAGAGGGTCGTCCCAATCGGCATTGTGGGAACGGGGTGAGGATTCAATGGAATCTTGATAGTTGTGGTGCTGCTGATGGTGCATGGAGTTGGGTGCAAAGTTAGCGGCAGCGGCCGTTGTTGCAATGGCCGGAGGTGACGGATCCATCTTAGTCAACTACTAATGAATTTCAATTTCTCTAAGATTGGGATGAAATACTTCACTTTAATTCAAACATACCTTTTTATTTATTCATTATAAATGTTATTAAATAAAGCTTTTAAAGTTTCCCATTTTTTCTTATAAAAAATAGAATTTAATTTAATTTAATTTAATTTATTTTTGTTTTTTTACTATAAAATATAAAGTATTTTATTTTATAATTTTTATTATATTTCTTACATTTGAAGATAGGTAAATTTGAGTAAAGTTAAGGCAAATAAAATAAGATAGCTTCTTCATACACAAGAATTAGCTTAGAGGTGAAAATCCTATTAATTGCTTCAAATCAAAGAAATTAAAAAGAAAAAAAAAACTAATTAAGGTCAAATTTTGTATATTTAGAAAAGATGAATGTATTTGGGTTTAAGCTTTTAGATTTTGACGCGTTGGAACGATTAATTTTGTGTTTGATATATTTTTAAACTTTACGATAGGGGTACTCAAGAAAAGAATGAGAAAATTATGTAACCTAATTATGTAGTTAGTCTATTTGATGAACTAATTAACAACTTAAGTGTTTGTTTTAGAGTGATTATGAAATTGTTGAAATCATTTTTATCATGTTTAAAATTACTTTGAAACATGTCTTTAGTCATTTAAAATTAATTTAATATTTAATTTTACACTTTTAAATGCAATATGCTCATTTGAATATCCAAGCAATGACTTGTATACTGGTATTGCAGCCTGCTCAAAAGCAGATGGAGTATAGTTCTGTCAGGGTAAACTTCATTTCACCAAAGTTAACTTTGATTTACTTTTTATGATGACTTTAAAAATTACAATAGTGATTTTAATCCATTTACGATCGCTTTTAATTTAAACAACTTTATAATCACTTCCACACATACTGTAACAGAGATAAAACAAAACCAAATTACCTAAGATAAGTGTTAAAAGTGACCTAAACAAAGTCATATATGACATCACTCAACCTAAGTAGTTGCCCGTTGTTTGTTAACTTTCCATGTTTTTTTTCTCAAATAATTTCTTCTTATTCTTGCGTGTTTGAGTTACGTCTATACAGTTTGGTTATTCTCACGTAAAGATATATCATGTTTATTTTTGTGATATTTTTCAAAATTTAGTTATAACATATAATTCAATCTTGATCATGAAAGTGTAATGATCAATAATATGGTACACAATATCACATGCCTCACATTTATAGAAATTTTAATTGTGTTAACTAAGTGTTTGGTATGACTTGACCTTACTATGTTAACCTATGATCGATGATAAATACGCGAGGATAGAAAACGAAATAGAGTTATATAATCTCTATACTATGTTGAATATAACTTGAGCCTAGGCTCCTAGAGTGCCTCTTTAATTGATTTAGTTTAATTTATAGTTAGTAATTAGTAATTAGTTTATATGAAATAAACTAACTAAATTATTTTTAAAAAATTAATATCATTATAATTTATAGTAATACAATAAGTTAATTAGGTATGGCCTAGTTTTGTTTTAATTAGTTACTTTTTGGAATTATTATGAATAACAAAATAATGAAACTATTTACATGATAGAGTTTGATGAATTTTGTAATTTGCTATTTTTGTAAATGACTCTAAATAAATCGATACAATAAAAAAATTACTCTAAAATTAAAATAGTAATAAAATAAATTTAAATTTATTATGATGATTTCTACGTTAACAAAAGCTATATTAGCCATAAATTTACTTAAAAGTATGACATATGGATGTTCTAGTAATTGTTTTAGACTACTCGTTCCAATTTCTTACACCTTTTTTTATATAGATCTCTTTCAACAAGAGAGGTTTGGAGTCATCACCAAAATATATATATATATATATAAGATTGGTCTAAATAAAGATAATATATTTATGTTTAGATGATCATGTTTATTAATATTAATAGATAAAATACGATAAGTAATAAAAAAAGCAAAAAAAACTATATATTTTAAATTAAATCAATCCGATCAAATACGATGTCACGAACAAATCAATACAAAAAAAAAAAAGTAGAATTGAGATTTCTATTTCCAACGAATGAGGAAATCAAAATTTTTGAAAGAAATAAGGTTGATTATGAAATAAAAACCATAGTATAAAAAAGAAAAACAAAATTGAGAATTTTGAGGCATAGTTGAATAATGGGATTCATTGCATTTACAATTCTATTATTATTATTTCATTGTTCATCGAGTAAAGGAAGACATCATTCTCTTTCTTTACCCTTTTCCCTTTCGTAATTTTAACGTTGCTTTCCATTTTTTTTTTCTTTTCCACTTCCCAACTTGCTCTTTATAAATTTATTAGTGTTCGTATAATCTATTAATTTTTCCTAGGTTGATTCAAAATTTGGGCAAAAAAAAAAAAAAAAATTTACGTGTTAGTAAATTTTTAAACAAACAACAATATATTTAGATTAAAAATTTAAGTTATCTAATATGGAGTTATAATGATGTGATTATAAAAAAATTGCTAACCTAGGATTTATCAATCCTAATCCTAAGAAAATTAGAGTATATATTTTACCTACGATTTTAACGTGTTAAAATTAAATATAATTAGCTCAATCGGCCTTTGAAGTTAATTTATAAACGATTAAATGTTAGTAACCTTAATATAAATTATAATAAGATAACATAACAAATTAAACTAAATGCATTAAAATAATTTACATATTTTAGTGATAGCCATTGTAAATATAATATAATATAATATAATATAATATAATATAATATAATATAATATATATATATATATATATATATATATATATATATATATATATATATATATATATATATATATATATATAATTTAAAGAATATTGGCATTATTGTTAATGGGAGCATGTGTTTTCATATGATCATAAATGGCATTTTTGGTTATATATTTAATCTTGCGATCACATGATGTGTCATAGAAAGTCACAATTAATACAAACTCCCATTTTGGATCTTACTTTGTTATATGCTAATTTTATTGAGTTTTCTAGAACAATATTTTGATTTCATACACATATATAATTACTCTATTTTTCTTTTTTTATATTATCAATGATATTTTAGTTAATAAATTAGATTGACTTTACTTTCTAATTAGATTTGATCTATTATCTGTTGACAGTTGGGAAGTGTACGTTCTTCTTGTAAAATGCCTTACAAATTCCATGGAAATTCAGATTTAATTAGTTTTATCAAAATAAGTTTTCTAACCCTTTTGCTAACTTCCATACAAATAGACAATCTTTTTTACTCGTTTGTTTTTTTTCCCTCTTTAATTTTTATTCATTTTCATTTTATCTTAGGTGTGTTTAATTTATTTTCAAGATTCGAAAATTTCACAATCTAAAAAAATGTACGTTAAAAGTATTAGGAAAAAAGGACAATGATACCAATGATATATATTTTTCTCGAAAAAAAAAGAAATAGAATAAGAAGAAAGTAGATCTTGTGATTGAGAGATGAGGGACAATAGGAGAGATGAAAAAGAGGGAAGAAAAAAGTATTATAAATTGTGTCCATAAGGAATTGCTTTAAGTGTTGAGTTGAAATTTGAAGTTTGAAGTTCATATATATCTATATTTGGGTAGGGTTGATAACGTGATGAAGGGGTCCCTATCCTTCATTAAACATTCTACAATATTTAAAATTGTAAGATAATATGGTCGTAAGCAAGTATCATAGTTGCAAGATGAGATTATTTAAGGTTTTGATAGTTGCTTAGTTAAAGCATGCACTAGTTTTAAGTTGGAATAATAATGAATTCAAATGCATGTTGATGTAAGAGGTCCTTCATGGAATGGATTTGAGTAAATATATCATGCATAATTAACGTATACTTTCACTATTGAAGATAATATATGTTACTTATTAGTCTCATATCAAGATACAAAAGGTATAGATCGAGCACATAATAGACGACATGGATGAAACATTCTCAAAGATAGAGAGATGATTAGATATATATTTCACCAAAAAAAAAAAAAAAACAAGTCAAGAGGAAGAGAATCAATAACTTTTGAATTGACATGCTTGACAACGTTATATGTACAATATGATCGATGATAAAATTCATTGTTCGAAAAGTCCTTAATAACTGTGATAACTTTTAATTGCACTTTATTTCAACTTTTCTAGTTTAACTAAGTCCAAAGCCTAAACTATTTTTTTCTTTCTTTTTCCAATAATTAAATATATGCTTTTAATGCAATATCATATTCATTACTAAAGTAACTTTTCTTTTTAATTATCAAGTATATGCGTTTAATCCAATGTTGTAGATAAATTAAGGTTTTGTGTTAGTAAGCATTATAAGAAAAGTATTTGAGTGCATTCTAAATTACACTTACCTTTTTGCCATTCACTCTAACATTCATCTTTCCCAAATATATATAGTTGGTATTGAGTTAAGGAAAAGATGGAGTTGCACAACCGATGACACATCTAAATTGCTTATAATAGGACCAAAATAAATAAAAGATGAACGTGCTTCATATTTTTATACGATATATATAATATACCCACACAAAAAAAATTTAAACTTACCTACTAATAAAAGTATATAATTAAAATATCAGATGGATTATAAACATAAATAAGCATGTAAATAGAGGCAAGAAATTCAAGTTAAATCCTCCATCAATATCAGAAAAAGAATATACAAGTAAACATATATATATGTTTTTGAAACATGCACCACAAAGTAAATATATCTTAGCACATTTGAGTGCAAAATTATCCCATCTTTATGTTTTGGTAGAACAATAGATGATTGAACAACAAATAACCCAAGGAGATTTTGGAGATGATATAATAATTACTAAGCTTATAACATTAACCCTAAGATTAAACACAAAAAAAAAAAAAAAAAAAGAAAGATTTACCATTGTTGAGGAAACACAAACTTGTGGGCAAAACAAAGCATCATTGCTTCATAAGTAGCTATGAACCTCTTCAATGGCAATCGGCCTAATTTTGCTTTTCCTTCCATTTTCTTCCATAACTCTACAAGATTATTACTGCTTCTTCTTCTTCCTCCAAGTGTTATAGTTGTTGGATTATTCTTGATCTTGTCTTGTTCATGATCAACCAATTCACCAATATTATAATTTTCACTTCTTAGCCTTTCATATGATGATCTTCTTGATCTCCCCATATCCCCAATGGCTATATTATTATGCTTTTTGGGTCTCTCTTCAATAACTCTTCAAGTAAATGCCTCTTTTAATTTCTTTCTACTTTGTGGGTTTGGTTTTTCAAGGAAATGAGAGAGAGAGAAGTGAATCACATTAAATTTGTATTTAATGGCTAGCTAGAGTCTAGAAGGGAAAAATGAAAAAGCAATAATGCCTAGTGAAATTTTTTATCATAATTAATGAGTGGTTATATCCATGGCCAACCACCAAAATTAGTATCATTTATTTACCTTAATAAAAAAATACAAACGATAATTATATTGTATAACTTCTATTGGTTGGTTTGTTTCATACGTTTTGCTATGTTTATTGTTTTTTTTTACCATTAAACGTGAGTAGAATAGAATCGAGTGATGTTCTCAACGTATATATTGATGTCAGTTGAACTAATTTCTTATTGACTTGATAAGATAAATATTTAAATATCATATATATTTAATATTCATATTAATGAAACAACATACGATCAAAAATATTGTAAATGATTTATTGAAATTAATTATGCAATCATAATAATTGAAATTAAGTGTTTCTAATTAGTGCAGAGAAAGTATTTATATTAATATTAAAATCAATCCAAACAAACCCTACGACAATTTTGATAATGAATAATTAATTATATATAGTTTTTCATGTTCGTGAGTTTTTCTATTTTTTGTTTATGTATTATGAGTTTCATCTTTATTTAATTTTAAGAAGAAAGATAAAGTTTGTGGAAATAATTATTTCTTTTCTAATTTTTAAAAGTTTGATTTTCGAGATCACGAATAAAAAATATATAATAGAAGTACGTTGAAATAATATTAATAAATTTAATTTTCAAAAACCAAAAATCATACCGTCGCATCTAATATTAATAATAAAGAAACGAAACTTAATTTATACGATACAAAAATTAAATAAAATATGGAGTGTATAAAAGTAGGTGAAAACTTCACCAACTTATGGTGGATGGCATTTAAGAAGAAAGGATTTAGGCAGGAAATGCATAGCAGCTAAAAACCAGCTTTTAAGAACTTCATGTTTGACAATTTGAGTATTTAGGGCTTTAGTGTCCGCTCTTATTTTTCGAAAAAAATTTCTAGCATTACGATAGTATATATTATTATATTTATTGAATATTAGTTATTATATTAATTTATTAAATATTTATTGTGTTCATGACATTTGATACGTACTTATCTCGATTGGTTGACATATCATAGTGTTTTTAGTGCACACATATCAGATCAAGTAAAAAAAATTAAATACGGATACATAATAGTAGTTATGTACACAATGAACTAAAGGAGAACTTAAATACAAAAACAATGATAGGAAGTCTAGAAAAATACGCTATTCGATCAACTAACTAGGTATTCAAACATAGTTTCTTCGTTCATTCCAAAATATAATACGATTACTATAACCGTACCAACACATGCATTAACAAAATTCAAACGACTTTTACATATACCATTATCTTTTTAATTTCACCCACATCAACACAAGCTTAATTATAAATACAATTTTAATTAGCATTCAATAATATTAGGTTTTTTCTAACAAACCCTAGACCGCATCATGTGAAGCAATAAGTTTGGTAATTTATGAGTTTGGTTAACCATGTAATATGAGAAAGAGACCCATAACCTAATATGATTTTGCGAAGGATCATATTTGGAAACAAGAGTCAACATTTCTTTATTATTGATTTTGATAGAGCTTGGTTGTGGATACCAAGTTGACATGCCAACAACGTATCCATATCTTCATTCCCTACTTCAATTCACTTCCAATTCCCATATATTGGAGTTTGAAGAACATAATACCCTTCCTTCCTAAATACAGTATATATTTCATTATTATCCACAAATGAATTGATTAAGTTGTTTAATTACTTCTAGAAATATGAAGATCAATGATTAGGGAATTTAATTAACACATAATAAAGAAAAACAATTAACTAGTACCCTCTCCATAAAGAAGTGTTGAACCAAGACCACCAATTTGTGGATGAGCCATTCCATATATGATATAGCCACTACAGCTGGGAGATCAGAATTAGCCTCACCATTTTAGTATAGCATCACATTCATCATCATCATCAACGCCTTGTTTCTTGGAGAGCAAAACTTTACATTATACTCCACCAGTCCACCTATATACAAAACCACATAAAACCATCGCTAATACATTGAGTCTGATTAAAATTATAATATATCATTTTAGTTTCAAAATGTACATGCTCTATTTTAGAAAAATATCTAGCTCATTTATACGATTTTATCAGATGTTACCTAAATATATTCATTTCACTCTATGAACAAACAATATACTAATGTATATATTAGATTATGAGTTCTAAAATTATTATAAAAGGAGTAATAGAAATGGTTGACTTACAAGATATATAATTGTGTTCTTCTGAAGCATCGTGTTGAGTCAGTTTCATCAAATATATAAATCTTAAGAGGAATGACAAATTCATCATTCCAATCCACCCACTTCACTGTATACTATATTTCACATACAATTTCCTTTCCCCTTCTTCCTAACATTCTCTCACTTTACATTGTGTTTGATCATAACATCTCAAACCTCCTTTATGATCATCATCTTTCAATTCATCTTTGGTAACGTTATACAAATGGCATTTACATTCAATATGCAACCAATTCTATCCTTCAAACCTCTAGTATCAATGACATGAATATTAAGAATGCCCATTTCTCTTAATACCCTAAAAGAACTTCCTTTTCATTCCCAACTTCAATTTCAATATGGGTTTGAAAGAAAATTTGATGTTTTTGTTGGAATTTATGTCCTAAAACTCGTAGTTTGTAATCATATTCTATTCAATAAAGTCGTTATTGAGAAATTGAATACTATAATCTTAAATCCAATAAACTAAGATCCTAAAACTATTTTATGTAAACTTGAACTTTATGTAGAGACATAAATATGAATTAAGTTCGAGTAAATAACCTAAATAGTCTATAGTATATAAATAAAGGTTGGACGCTTTATTCAGAGATACTATGGGTGCGGCTTACTTTGTAGTTAATACAAACGATGTAATCCTGAATCGTTCATATAGAGACATGAAAGTGGGGGTCTCCTATGTAAAAGGTTTACATAAGACAGAACCATGAAATAGTCACTTTTACGTTATAACGCCGTTTACTGTTTAAAACTGATTATCTCGATTACTGATGACCAAGGTAACTTAATCTTAATCCTGAGCTAACTGTGAACTCCTGTTCACATGAGATTATCCTTAGATCTACATAGGTGAGGGCAACTCATTAGCGTTGGCCCAATAAGCCTCCAAGATCGGGTGGATAGTTGGGAACATATGGTGCAAGACGAAATTTACTCCTACCCGCTTTAGGGTTAGTAAATAGGTTGTTCTCTTAAGGACTGAATCCAAGTCTTGAACAATGGGGCCCCACCCTCTCATTGGTTCGAGAGGGATCGATTTATAGGTTGTACCTTAAAGCAATTGTTCAATAGTGGATCAGTGGGATTTAAGGAACAAGTTGTAGCCTCGGAGGTAAAACGGTCTTTTGACCCAGCCGAGATTACGAACAATTTGTGAAGAATTAACTTATTGATCATGGTTATATCAAATGGACACAAATATATCTATAGTAAGGGGAGTGCAACTACGAGACTTTAGTGGAATGACCCATTAGTTAACGAATGTTGATTAGCTCGGTTTAAAAGAGTTTAGCCTGTTAATCTCGGATCGTCGGAGCCCATGATCTATAGGTCTATTAGGTTCCCCTGCTAGCTCATATAGAATAAACTTAGAACATTATGATGGAATGAGTCGAATTGTTTGAATTAGGAGAGGAGAGAGAAACTGACAAGTATATGTGATATAGCCGTCGGTGTTAAATTACTAATAGAGCTTTATGTTTAAATATGATTTAAATATTAAAGATATGAATGTATATTCATACTCGGAAGCTCGAAAAAGATGAAAATAGTCAAAGTTGGAAAAAGTCAAAATGTTGAGAAAATAAATGTGGATTCATGCTCGGAAGGTCAAAATTAGTCAAGAAGGACAAAATTGTAAAAAGTCAAAATGTTAACTTTTTGGTTTGAAAAGTCAAAGTTTGACTTTGACCAAATAACAATTTTACCCTTTGACTAAAGTTAGTGGGAAAATCCAACATTTTGTTGGATAAACCCACTAACTATAATGGACTAGGTGTTAGCAAACTATAATGAGAAAATCACATTAAGCCCACTAATGGTTAGTGGATTATGTGTTATGAGTCCAGAGAATAGTAGGTCAGTCCTAGTAGTGGTTCAAGCATCAATCGGAGCTTCGAACGTAAGTTTTTCGTAAAAATCCTATTTTTAATTTTTTATTCGGTTTAAGGTTATTTTGTTAATTAATTGCAATTAGAGTAATTATCCGATCCTATTTTCGCTGAATTTGTATGCTTTTCTATCAGTTTTTGTTGGATCTACCCCAGTGTGCCATAGAATTGTGGAAGGGCATGTTTTTGGCACACTCCATTGTTGCCGACAATAATTATGAAATTTGGTTCTTAAGACTTGAGTGAAAGATACATTGGTGTTTGGATCTTTTGCATCTTTTTTTGTTGGTAATACGGGTTGAAAATTAATATGTTTACTGTATTTGATAAACGCGGTTTCATCTCAGAATCAATTAACAATAATAGGATTACAAATACTTGATTTCCTCATATACGGTCTCATCTTAATTTTAACGATATAAAAAATTAAGTATAAAATTAAATATTAAAATAATTTTGAATAGTTAAAAGCATATCTAAAAGTAATTTTCATCATTCAAAAATCACTGACAAAGCATACATTCACAGTGAGCAGTAAGAGTAACCAATCCCTTCATGACTTCTATACCTAATCCCATTACATTTACAGTCCAAATATTGATAAAGTCTAATCTCACAGTCAGGTGTTCTAATAATATTAGTTAATATTTCTTATGCCGATCATATGTGGTTGACAGAACTCGAGATTCACGTGGGAACCAAAATGCCATTTTAGATCCATTTAAGAAGAATCGAGTTCAATCAGAATTCGCACCTATCAACATCAGCAAGAGGCAGCTTCGGGGCTCTGCTTTAACACCATCCAACCTTCATTAATCTTCTCAAATATGTAAGTTTTGTTTAATTTCCATATTTACTATTAAGCTTTCCCAATCTTATTTAAACCTCTAATTTGTTATGATCATTCTTTTTTTTTTTCTGTTACCACAATTATTGAGTTATTTAAGTTTAATCCACCTTAACGAGTACTTTTGAATTATTTGTTATTAAGAATTATTTCTGTTTGCTGGGGAAAGATTCCCAACTCGTGCATTTTTAGACTTTGCAGAGTAAAATGTGGCTTCCTTTGGTACTTGTAATGATGACGATGATCTCATGCTTGGAAGCTGTCGTTGGAACAAACAATAACAACAATCCCATGAATATGGTAATAAAAACTCAAACTTTTTCATCTCCATCATTCACCATGACACCTGGTTTAGTAATCGAGAAATACTTCTACGATATCAACTTCCCAAAATCCCACATTGCCATAAAAAGCTTTGATGTTGAAGTTGTAGATGAATCAGGCAATCAAATCCCACTTCCACAAACTTACCTTCATCATTGGGCACTTGTGAGATATTACCAACACAAAAATGCAACAAACCCAACAATAAATACTGTCTATAGCGAGCTTCAAGAACCGAACTTTATCATTGCTAGCAACAATGGAGTCTGTGGACGGAACGTTTTAACGGCCTACTACGCCATGGGATCCGAATCAAGAAAACTATCCACATTTCTTCCACACCCATATGGAATTGAAGTTGGGAATCCAAAAGAAATTCCGGCAGATTATGAAGAGAGGTGGAGTCTCAATGTTCATGCAATTGATACAAGAGGAGCAGAGAACAAGTTGGGATGTATTGAGTGTCATTGCCATTTGTATAATATTACAAAAGATCGATTTGGAAGGCCATTAACGGAAGATTATAAAGGAGGTTTGCGCTGTTGTTATGATAAAACAAAGTGCAGAGTGAATGTAAGTGATGGAGAAGATTTCAAAGAAAGGAATTTGTTTGTGAGATATAGAGTGAGGTGGGTGGATTGGAATGATTTTGTGATTCCTGTTAAAGTTTATTTATTAGATGTTACTGATACTTGGAAGCCATTGTCAGACTCAAAGGAAGCTTCTCAACAACATAATTGTCTGGTAAGTTATACTCTATTGATTACTCCTTTGGATCCCAAATATTATTTTAAATGTTTGAGATAATTCAATTTTGTGTTGAAATTAGAGTGTGTCATCGTTAGTTGCTCTATTTTCCGTCTAACATCTATATGTCCTTGACTTATTCATTATTATTTTTATATATAATTTCATAGATGATCATATATCTAAGCATTTATATTGTTTTCTTGTATGCATATAATGTATATAGATTGAGTATGATGTAGAAGCAGAGTCTTGCTCCCACACAAATAAGGTTGATGATGATAAATGTAATGCTGTGAAGAAGTCGAAGATAATGTTTCCATCAAGTGGGTATCTCATCTATGGAGTGGCTCACCAACATATTGGTGCAACTGGTGCAACATTTTATGGAGAGGTAATTAATTAGCCAATTATTATGTTTACATATTTGCTTTTGCATTCATAATTAACATTTGGTTTCTAGTTTTTTGTTTTTGAAAATGGACCTTAAACACTTTGTTATTATCAGGATGGAAGAGTTTTATGTTCTTCATCTCCAATTCATGGGAAAGGAAATGAAGAAGGATACGTGACTGGAATGACAACTTGTTATCCACAGCCCGGCTCAATGAAGATCAAGAAAGGAGAAATGGTAACTTTTGTATCCAATTATAGTTCCACAATGACCCACAGAGGAGTTATGGGTATCTTTCATATTTTTGTTGCTGACAAAATATTCAAATCATCATCACCACTTTCGGAAGAAGTTGGCAATAACAACACCATCGTCATGTAAAGATCTAAATCTAAAGCTTAGTTTGGATTGTCGTAGCTTTTTGAATAAGTGATATACAGTATAGTAGGAAGTATATTAATATTTGGTAAATTTACGGTTTAGATATTAAAAAGTGGACGTTACAGCTGTTTGCTATATAAATATTAGATTATTATATTTTGTTGAGAATTCCACCAAAAAAAATTAGTGAGACTTCTCTCTAGGGGCGTAAGAATAACCCGAACAACCCGATAACCCGGACTACCCAACCCATATTATATGGGTTGGGTTGGGTTAGTTTAAAATGTGGATTGGATTGGGTTGAAAATTTTGGTTTTTTTCGGGTTGGGTTGGGTCTCGGGTTGGGGGTTGAAAAATTTGGATCAACCCAACCCAACCCGAATTAATAATTTTTATATATATTTATTTATATTTATATTATAGATATTTTATTATTTATCTAATATTTATGGATAATGTTTAAAATGTTGAACTTTTATGGATATTTGAAACTTTGGATATGAGTGTTTATCGACATCGTATAACAATTTTAAACCGTACAAACATCAAGAATGAAAAAATAATAATACAACCCGATAACCCAACTCAACCCATATTTTAAGGGTTGGGTTGGGAATATAATATGAGTTATTTGGGTTGTCAACTCAACCAACCCGAAAATATGGGTTGGGTTGAAAATGTCCCTCAACCCAACCCAACTCAACCCAACCCAACCCGTTTACACTCCTACTTCTCTCATTGTCAATTAATTTTGAGATGAAATTTCATACTATTAAATATGTTTCAGACATAACAACTAAATAAATTTACTATATATTTAAGATATAAGGTTATGAAATTGCCACAAACATATTTTCCCTAACACAACATCATACATAAATTGTAATGATCATTGTTCCACTAAATATCTAGAGTGTCTTTATTGTTGTATATCTTCTGTCATCCAATGGTATTATGTTTAAATGAGGTTTGTTAATTTGTCATTTCTTGTATTTCAAAATTTTCAAGAGAGATGAAAATCAATTTAAATTTACGTTTTAAAGGAAGACGCAACAAATCAAAGCTATTTTATCAAAGATTAGTATATCTATTTATAGTGATAATAGTGAAGTGTGTATAGCCACACATTTTTAAAGATCAACTAAAAATATAGCAAAAATCTATTAACTAATGATAGATAATTAGATACTAATATATTGTAAATAGACTACCATTGCTAGCTAATACATTAAGTTTGATTGAAATTTTAATTGTAAGTGGCTCTACGACATCACTTTAGTTTCAAAATATACATGCTCTATTCTAGAAAAATATCTAGCTCATTCGTATGATTTTTTCAAATGTTACCTAAATATATTCATTTCACTCGACGAACAAACAATATATTAATCTATATATTAGATTATGAGTTCTAAAAATATCATAAAATAATATAAATGGTTGACTTACAAGACAGTTGTGTGTTCTTGATCTGAGGTTCATGGTGAGTCATTTCAATCCACCCACTTCACTATATATTTCACATACAAATTCCTTTCCCCTCCTTCATAAACCTTCTCTCACTTTACATTGTGTTTGATCATAACATCTCAAACCTCCTTTATGATCATCATCTTTGGTAACATTATACAAATGGCATTTACATTCAATATGCAACCAATTCTATCCTTCAAACCTCTAGTATCAGTGACATGAATATTAACAACGCCCATTTATCTTAATACCCTAAAATAACTTCCTTTTCATGCCCTACTTCAACTGATCCATATGGGTCTGAAAGAAAATTTGATGTTTTTGTTGAATCTGCCCCAGTGTGCCATAGAATTGTGGAAGGACATGTTTTTGGCACACTCCATTGTTGCTTGCAATAATTATGAAATTTATTTCTTGGAACTTGGAGTGAAAGAGAACTTGGTATTTGGATCTTTCAGATTTTTTTTTGGTTAGTAATACCGATTGAAAATTAATATGTTCACTATATTTGATAAACGCGATTTCATCTCAGAATTAATTAACAATAATATGATTGCAAATACTTGATTTGCTCTTATATGGTTTCATTTTCATTTCGACGATATAAAATATTAAATATAAAATTAAATATTAAAATAATTTTGAATAGTTAAAAGCATATTTAAAAGTGATCTTAACCATTAAAAAATCACTAACGAAGCATACATTCACAGTTAGCAGTAAGAGTAACGAATCCCTTCATGACTTCTATACCTAATCCCATTACAGTCCAAATATTGATAAAGTCTAACGTCACAGTCACATGTTCTAATAATATTAGTTAATATTTCTTATGGTGATCATATGGGTTGACAGAACTCGATCGAGATTCACGTGGGAAGCAAAATTCCATTATAGATATCGATTTTAGAAGAGTTGAGTTCAATCAGAACTCAGACCTCCCAACATCAGCAAGCTAAGGCAGCTTCAGGGCTCTGCTTCAACACATCCAACCTTCTTTAATCTTCTCAAATATGTAAGTATTGTTTAATTTCCATATTTACTATTAATTAAGCTTCCCAATTTTATTTAAGCCTCTAATTTCTTATGATCATTCAATTTTTTTCTGTTATCACAATGATTGAATTATTTAAATTTAATCCACCTTTACGAGTGCTTTTGAATTTAACAAGCCTCTGCCTTTTCTAGACCTCTCCTTTAGTCTGTAAGCAATGAAGCACAATCAGATACATCATAGATAACGTAGCAATAACCCAGATAATTCCTAGATGGTATTTGATATTCGATTTGGCTTTCTAAAGGGGGGAAAAATCAAACTCTAGAATCATTTAATCTACATCTTTAAGTCTCAGTCTTCACAGAATCACGTTAAAAAGAAAAAGGAAAAAATAACCCACTTGAATTTCTTCAATACCCACTTGAATTTCTTCAATAGTTCAACAAAGAAGTTCTTCGTTTGTCTAATTGTCTGGGTACCTCTCCCTCTAATCTTATTCTTTGATCCATTTGTCTCTAGTGCGCCACCAACTTTCTATTCACACACGTATTTCAATATCTGTGATTGTTTCTTTTTGTATGGTATTCTAGGGTTTGTATTGTACTTCGTACTATTCTTATTCACTTGGCTTTGCATGTTTTTTTGGTGGATTGCATTTAATATCTTTATGTCTAATTTAGATATATCTTAAATTTGTTGTATTTTTCAAAAAAAACGTATCCTCAATGTATTTATAACCCAATTTTTAAAAAAATTGATGTAGTATTGTATCATAGTATTGATATTTATACTTCATATATAGCTGAATAGAAGTTCGGATTTTTAAGGAACTTTGGGTTTTGCATCATGACCCCGATCATAGTGGGTTTAGAGTTTGAATCCAAATAAACCAAGGGAAAATTGTGAAGTACAAACAGTGTTTCACATTGGATAGAGTGGGAGATCTGTGATATAGAAGTGGGAATAATTATATATGATACTTCAGTAAAGCCTCGAAGAACTTATGTTCATTGTGACCAATAATCATACTATCAGAGATATCAAAGAGATATGTGGAGAGTTTGTTATCATTGTCAATACTTGTTTGGAAAATGATAAGAGTACTATTTCAAAATGTAGAATATCAAAATACTAAGTTTTTTAATTCCACTTTCATAAATGCTGAAGAGATCGCATTCTAATGAATAGATCACCGAAACAATAGTAACTTTACAAATTTACACATAATATATTGGAACAAAGAAAGACCACAAAGAGATTCTACATCTTCTTCCTTTGAGTTAAACTATGACTATGGCAACCACAATATAATATAACTATCTTTTAACATTATCTGATTCTTGGGATTGTTTGTTGTTAAGAATTTCTGTTTGCAGGCGAAAGATTCCTAACTTTTACATTTTTAGACTTTGCAGAGTAAAATGTTGCTTCCTTTGGTACTAGTAATGATGACAATGATCTCATGCTCGGAAGCTGTTGGAATAAATAATAACAATCCCATGAATATGGTAATAAAAACTCAAACTTTTTCATCTCCATCATTCACCACAACACCTGGTTTAGTAATCGAGAAATTCTTCTACAATATCAACTTCCCGAAATCCCACATTGCCATAAAAAGCTTTGATGTTGAAGTTGTAGATGAATCAGGCAATCAAGTCCCACTTCCACAAACTTACCTTCATCACTGGGCACTTGTGAGATATTACCAACACAAAAATGCAACAAACCCAACAATAATACTGTCTTTAACGAGCTCCAAGAACCAAACTTTATCATTGCTAGCAACAATGGAGTCTGTGGACGGAACGTTTTACCGACCTACTACGCCATGGGATCCGAATCAAGAAAACTATCCACATTTCTTCCACACCCATATGGAATTGAAGTTGGGAATCCAAAAGAAATTCCCGCAGATTACGAAGAGAGGTGGAGTCTCAATGTCCATGCAATTGATACAAGAGGAGCAGAGAACAAGTTGGGATGTATTGAGTGTCATTGCCATTTGTATAATATTACAAAAGATCGATTTGGAAGGCCATTAACGGACGATTATAAAGGAGGTTTGCAATGTTGTTATGATAAAACAAAGTGTAGAGTGAATGTAGGTGATGGAGAATATTTTCAAGAAAGGAATTTATTTGTGAGATATAGAGTGAAGTGGGTGGATTGGAACGATTTGGTGATTCCTGTTAAAGTTTATTTATTTGATGTTACTGATACTTGGAAGCCATTGTCAGACTCAACGGAAGCTTCTCAACAACGTAATTGTCTGGTAAGTAATACTCTATTTATTTTTTGGATCACAAACATTGTTTTAAATGCTTGAGATAGTTAAATTTTGTGTTGGAATATACAAGATAATTTTATAGATGATGTTTTCTTGTATGTATATGATATGTAGATTGAGTATGATGTAGAAGCAGAGTCTTGCTCCCACACAAATAAGGTTGATGATGATAAATGTAATGCTGTGAAGAAGTCGAAGGTAATGTTTCCATCAAGTGGGTATCTCATCTATGGAGTGGCTCACCAACATATTGGTGCAACTGGTGCAACATTTTATGGAGAGGTAGTTAACCAATTATTATGTTCATATATTTGCTTAAAAATAGACCTTAAATAATTAGCTTGATAAATGCTATGTTATTATCAGGATGGAAGAGTTTTATGCTCTTCATCTCCAATTCATGGGAAAGGAAATGAAGAAGGATACGTGGTTGGAATGACAACTTGCTATCCACAGCCCGGCTCAATGAAGATCAACAAAGGAGAAATGGTAACTTTTGTATCCAATTATAGTTCCACACCGACCCACAGAGGAGTTATGGGTATCTTTCATATTTTTGTTGCTGACAAAATATTCAAATCATCGTCAGCACTTTCGGAAGAAGTTGGCAATAACAACACCATCGTCATGTAATGATCTAAAGCTTAGTTTGGATTGTCGTAGCTTTTTGAATAAGTGATCTACAGCATAGTATGAAGTAAATTAGTATGAATGATCTACAATATAGTATGACGTAAATTAGTATTTGGTAAATCTACGGTTTAAATATTAAAAAGTGGACGTTACAGCTGTTTGCTATATAAATATTAAATTATTATATTTTGCTGAAAATTATACCAAAAAAACTAGTAAGACTTGAAGTATTTTTCTTATTGTCAATTGATTTTGAGATGAAATCTCGTACTATCAAATATGTAACTAAATAAATTTACTATTTGAATTCTTATTTTTATAAATTTAGTATATATTTAAGATATAAGGTTATGAAATTGTCATGTATCAATCACTAAATGCATAAGGTGCAAACATATTTTTCCTAACACAACATATCATGCATAAATCGTAATAATTATTGTTTGAGTAAATATCTCGAACTTTTTTATTGATTATCTCTTCTGGCATTCAACGACATTATGTCTAAACGAGGTTTGTTAATTTTTCATTTAATGCATTTAAATTTTTTAAGAGATGCAAATCAATTTAAATTTGCATTTTAAACGAAGATGCAACAAATCAAACTACTTTCTCACAGATTTTTCATGTATCGTTCTTTTTTTTCGCTCTTTTTTCTCTTTTTGACATGAGCAAAATTAAAAAATAGTGGCCTTAATTATAGTTTTTTGATATCACGTTAATTAAGCATGAGCTAGCTTCTTCATTCTTAAAATTTTGATGGACAATTAGAGATGTTCCACCCACATATACATATCGTTTTAAAGATTTGCGAGGTCTTATTTTTATATATCTTATATATAACTTTTGCTTTAATCGATTGAAAATTACCTATCAACTTGATAGGTAATTGTTAAAGGTGTTCATGAGTTTGGTAGACCTAAAGTACTTGTTAGAGTCAGCCCAACCATTGAGGTTGTAAGTTTATTAAACCCGAACTAACCTTATTAAAATAATGAACCAACCCCAAATCAAACCTATCAAACATTTGGGTTAGATTTGTTTAAATTATTACTCGGGTCATTATTTAAATTTTTGTTTTTAATTAAATCATTTTACTTGTTTATGTGATATTTGTAATTCAAAGAGGATTTTATACACTTGTTTATGTTTTATGGTAAAGTTCGATGAAAATTAATTTATAATTTAAGATCCAAATTGGTACCAAAATTAGGGTTTAAAACTGATTTTTAATTCAAGGCTTTATTCATTTCATCATCCAATGTGCATCTCAATATTTCCATAATCTAACCCAACAACCAATTCCAGAATTTCAAACTAGACGAAAGCTCTATCCTCTATCACAGATCAACCGATTCCCAATGACCCATTCAATACTGAAAGACATGTTTATATGAATGATTCGGTCACATTTGAATTTCGACAATTTCATAATCATTTCAAAAACTATTTTTAATCTTTCGAAATCAATATTTGAAGGTATGAAAAATTAAGTGTAGAATTAAATATTAATTTTTTTTTAAATAATTAAAAGCACATATGAAAGTGATTTTAACCATTTAAAAATTAAACCGTACAAAACATGGATTGAATGAGTAGTAAGAGTAACGACCCATCCCTCTTCAGACCTTCTTTACCTATCCTATCACAGTCCAAATATTCATAAAGTCTAATGTCACAGTCAAGTATTTAATAATATTAGTTAATATTTCTTATGGTGATATGTGGTTGACAGAACTCGATCGAGATTCACGTGGGCAGCAAAACTCCATTATAGATAATCCATTTTAGAAGAGTTGAGTTCAATCAGTACTCAGACCTCCCAACATCAGCAAGGCAGCTTCAGGGCTCTACTTCAACACATCCAACCTTCTTTAATCTTCTCAAATATGTAAGTATTATATTGTTCAATTTCCATATTTACTATTAAGCTTCCCAATCTTATTTAAACCTCTAATTTCTTATGATTGTTCATTTTTTTTTTCCTGTTATCACAATTATTGAATTATTTAAATTTAATCCACCTTTACGAGTACTTTTGGTATTTGATATTCGATTTGCCTTTTTGTTTTTTTCTCTCAATACATGCACGTGTCTCCTGGGATGTGTTGGACCTTCAAGAGAAAGAAAGAAAAAAGAAACTCATGTAATCTTCTCCAACCCAAAACTATGTATATTGCCTATTGAAAACGTCCACTACACCAACCCAAAACTAAAGTGGGAAAAAGATCAAACCCTAGAATCATCTAATCTACATCTTTAAGTTTGAGTCTTCACAAAGTCACGTTAAAAAGAAAAAGGAAAAGGTAACCCACTTGAATATCTTCAATAGTTCAACAAAGCAATTCTTCGTTTGTCTAATTGTCTGGGTTCCTCTCCCTCTAATCTTATTTCTTTTGATCCATTTGTCTCTAGTGTGCCACCAACTTTCTATTCACACACTATTGTATTTCGATTTCTGTGATTGTTTCTTTTTGTATGGTATTCTAGGGTTCGTATTGTACTTTGTACTATTGTCATTCACTTGGCATTACATTTTTTTTAATGGATTGTATTCAGTATCTTTATGTTTAATGTAAATATATCTTAGATTTTTGTATTTTTCAAAAAAATGTATCCTCGATGTATCTTTATCCTAATTTTTTAAGATTTGTGTATTGTTATATTGTATCGTATTCATATTTATACTTCATAGCTGATAGAAGTTTGGGTTTTTAAGAAACTTTGGCTTTTGCCATCATGACCCCGATCATAGTATAGAGAAGAAAAACAAATTTTCGGATTGGAGTCAAATCCAAATAAATTACCAAGGGAAATTTTTTAAAGTACGAACAATGTTTCACATTGGATAGGAAGAAGGAAGATCTATGATATATAGAAGTGGGAACAATTGTATATGATACTTCAGTAGAGTCACAAAGAACTTAGGTTCAAAATGGACAATAACTATACACTATGAGAGATATCAAAGAGATATGTGGAGAGGTTTTTTATCGTTATCAAATACTTATTGGAGAATTTCAATGTAGAATATCAAAATACTAAGTTTTTTTAATGTTGAAGATCTCCCATCAGAAAAATGAATAGATCTCACAATCTTTGAAAGAATAGTAACCTATAAACTACAATATATTAGAACAAAGAAAGACCACAAAGAGATTCTACAACTTCTTCCTTTTACTTAAACTATGACTATGGCAACCACAATATAACTATCTTTTAACATTATCTGATTCTTGGGATTGTTTGTTATTAAAAATTTCTGTTTGCAGGTGAAAGATTCCTAACTCATACATTTTTAGACATTTCTCACTCTTTGCAGAGTAAAATGTTGCTTCCTTTGGTACTTGTAATGATGACAATGATCTCATGCTTGGAAGCTGTTGGAACAAACAATAATTACAACAATCCCATGAATGTGGTCATAAAAACTCAAACTTTTTCAACTCCATCATTCACCATAACACCTGGTTTAGTAATCGAGAATTACTACTACAATATCAACTTCCCAAAATCCCACATAGCCATAAAAAGCTTTGATGTTGAAGTTGTAGATGAATCAGGCAATCAAATCCCACTTCCACAAACTTACCTTCATCACTGGGAACTTGTGAGATATTACCAACACAAAAATGCAACAAACCCAACAATAAATACTCCCTATCACGAGCTTCAAGAACCAAATTTTATCATGGCTAGCAACAATGGAGTCTGTGGACGGAACGTTTTAACGGCCTTCTACGCCTTGGGATCCGAATCAAGAAAACTATCCACATTTCTTCCATACCCATATGGAATTGAAGTTGGGAATCCAAAAGAAATTCCGGCAGATTATGAAGAGAGGTGGAGTCTCAATGTTCATGCAATTGATACAAGAGGAGCAGAGAACAAGTTGGGATGTATTGAGTGTCATTGCCATTTGTATAATATTACAAAAGATCGATTTGGAAGGCCATTAACGGAAGATTATAAAGGAGGTTTGCAATGTTGTTATGATAAAACAAAGTGTAGAGTGAATGTAAGTGATGGAGAAGATTTTCAAGAGAGGAATTTGTTTGTGAGATATAGAGTGAAGTGGGTGGATTGGAATGATTTTGTGATTCCTCTTAAAGTTTATTTATTTGATGTTACTGATAAGCCATTGCCAGGCTCAACGGGAGCTTCTCAACAACATCATTGCCTGGTAAGTTCTACTCTATTAATTACTCCTTTGGATCACAAATATTATTTTAAATGTTTGAGATAATTAAAATTTTGTATTCGAATATACAATATAATCATAGATTTGAAAGTCAAATATTTGTGTTTGTTTTATTAATTTTGTGTATAGAAAGTGAAAACTAAATGTAAGAGAAAAATTCAGCCATTAAATTTAGCATTATTTAATATATTGTTGTATTTATTAATTTTTAAATCACTTAAAAAAATAAATATGTTTATATTAAATATAAATTAAACTATTTAACTAAATTACCAAAATAATTAAATTAATTGATAATATGAAATAATTATTTTTCATAAGTATGGTAGGTTTTAAAATTTCTTTTCTAAATAAAATCAAGATATATTAAATATAGGTTTGAAATCTCTAAGAGGAACGATCGATAATAGATAAATTAAACTTTTTAATTATGTATCTAATAGATGCCTAAACTTTAAGATTAAAAGTTTGTCATCGTTACCTTGTATCCAATTTAAATATAATAGTTGCTCTATTTTCTATCTAATACGCATGTCCTTGGACTTATTCATTATTATTTTTATATATAATTTCGTAGATGTTGTTCATATATCTAAGCATTTATATTGTTTTCTTGCATGTATGTAATGTATATATATATAGGTGGAGTATGATGTAGAAGCAGAGTCTTGCTCCCTCACAAAAAGGCTTGATGATAGTAAATGTAATGCTGTGAAAAAATCAAAGGTAATGTTTCCAACAAGTGGGTATCTCATCTATGGAGTGGCTAGCCAACATATTGGTGCAACTGGTGCAGCATTTTATGGAGAGGTAATTAACTAATTATTATGTTTATATATTTGCTCTTGCATTTATTAGCATTTCGTTTCTAGCTAGTTTTTTTAATTGGTTTTGGAAATAGATCTCAAATAATTGGTCTTGATAAATGCTCCGTTGTTATTAGGATGGAAGAGTTTTATGCTCTTCATCTCCAATTTATGGCGAAGGAAATGAAGAAGGATATATGATTGGAATGACAGCTTGTTATCCAAAGCCAGGCTCAATGAAGATCAACAAAGGAGAAATGGTAACTTTTGTATCCAATTATAGTTCCACACTAACCCACAGAGGAGTTTTGGGTCTCTTTCACATTTTTGTTGCTGACGAAATATTCAAATCATCATCATCAACACTTTCGGAAGAAGTTAGCAATGACAACATCATCGTTATGTAATGACGATCTAAAGCTAAGTTTGGAATAAGTGATCTGTAGTATAGTATGAAGTAAATTAGTATTTGGTAAATCTACGATTACCTTTGTTTGCTATATAAATACTAAATTATTGTATTTTGTGGAGAATTCCACAAAAAAAAAACTAATCATGCTTGAACTTCTCTTATTGTCAATCAATTGATTTTAAGATCAAATCTCATCTATCAAATATATTTAAGACATAATAACTAAATAAATTTAGTATATATTTAAGATATAAGGTTATGAGATTGTCATGTATCAATCACTAAATGCATAAGATGCAAACATATTTTTCCTAACACACTATCATGCATAAGTTGTAATGATTATTGTTCGAGTAAATATATCTCGAGTTTCTTTATTGTTGATCCCTTCTCCAACCCAACGACGTTACGTCTAAATGAGGTTTGTTAATTTGCCGTTTCATTCATATATTTCAATTTTTTAAGAGATGCAAATCTATTCACTACAAGAAATTTGACCTTTAATGTCGGTTTAAAACCGACATTCAAGGGCTTTAATGTCACTTGACAACCGACATCTTTGCGAGCGTTATTAAAGGCCTTTAATGTCGGTTGGACTTTAATGTCGGTTTAAAAACGACATTAAAGGCCTTTAATGTCGGTTTGGCTTTAATGTCGGTTTTAAACCAACATCTTTGATAGTGTTATTGAAGCCCTTTAATGTCGATTGGGCTATGATGTCGTTTTAAAACCGACATTAAAGAGGCCAATAATGTCAGTTTAAAACCGACATCAAAGGCTTGTTTTTGTCCATTTTTAGAAATTTATATTTATTTAATTGTTGTATTATTGTCCATTTTTTATAAACCAACATTGAATCCAACAAGTGAAATTAACTACAAACTTGAAACTACAAGTCACATTCCCTTGGAAACCATATTATTCAAGTCTGATTCCACCAACAATGAAAATGCTATTAGCACTTGCACATAAATCCCATTCATATCTTAAAGCAACAATAAATCCCATTCATATCTTAAAGCACATAAATCCCATATTATTCAAGTCTGATTCCACCAACAATGAAAACACGCTTGTAAAATTAACTGCAACCAAACAGAATTATATAAATTCAAAGATCACGACATTTTAAAGGTCTCGAAAATGCTTCTTCAAACAATTATTAATATTGGAAACAGGCACCAAATGCAGCAAGGGCTTGACATTCCTCTTCCTGAACTGTAGCTCAAACCTTATCTAGAAACTTATCATCCTCCTCTAGTAGAAAATGACCTAGAAAAATATACAGTTATCTACATTCAATCAAGCACGACAAAAACAATTGTTATCTACATATAATATCGGAACGCTCAAAGAACACTATTGTACAAATATCTAAATGATATCAAATATCTAAATCAACCAAAAACACTCTAAATCTCTTTAGTGGTTATAGGTAAATGATATCATCAAAGAAATTAAAGATGTAAATGTTTTGAGAAGCAAAATCTATAAACACTTACCAACATACAAGACAGTTATGAAATTGCACCAGCTACTAATCACAGCACCAACCCACAAGCTTACTATGGCCTGGAAATACATTCACATTAAAGTATCCACAAAAAAGTCGTCCAGGTTAAGATGGTTGTCACAGACAGCTTTCTAGTAGAATCATAATCCAGAACTTTTTACCTTGAGGGCAATTTGACGAACTTGGCCATTTAAATCTAAGCTTCGTCCCAGAATCCTTTCCCAATACAACTGAACAATACCACCACAAATGTTGGTATCTCCGGCACCAGCAGCAACAGGTACACTTTGGCCACTCTCCACAGTGTCAGGGCCAGCTCCATCACCAGCTTCATCTGTTCCCATTTGACCTTCCGCGTCAAGAAGGTAATCATACATATTTTGCAATGCTTGCATCTGCCCAGAAAAATAATTCAATCGTATGCCCATAACACTCAAGGACAACCAGAGGATATTATCCACTCACCTTAAGACGAACATCAGAACCAGATGACAATGATTCCTCTATAATTTTCCCAACATCTTCTTGAAGCATAAATTCAGGCCTCGCAATAAGAACAAATCCCAAAGCCTACAAAATATATACAAATTAGGATGCCTCAATACGGAAACAGATCAGAAATAATCCAACAGAAAATAACAAGTGAGAGGATACCTACGGCGCTCTAACCCTAATAACCAAATCCTCCGTCTGTAGGTACATCTTTAACAAGCTGAGGCTCTTTGTAATATCGACATTCTTATTGCTAGAATTGCTCAACAAAGGACTACCATAGCGAATAAGTAATCCAAGACAGAAGAGTGAGCGTCCTACTAACTGCAATTTCATAATTCAAATTTATATAACTATTATCTTGTATGCAAAAATATCTACTATATACACATAGAAAATCATTGCACCTACGAACTTCATAAAATTTGTTCTGATAGTTATAGCCAAAAGTATTACAAATAAAAACACAGTTATACTATAATTTAATTAAACAACATAATAAATGCATGTATAATAACCAATGTCATGGCAGACCTACACAATGGTGATAAAGAAAATCAACGGAAATGCAGGAATGACAAATCACACTTCAATCTCAACCATGCAGTCAGTCATTGCAATGTGACAGACCCTGAAGTTCATCCCAAGCTACTTAAAGAGACCTAGCAGCGCACTAGGCCTTAACAAGCAAGTACACAACGGGAGAAGAACTATAGGAGGGAGTTTGGAATGTTGAGTTGGTTATTATAGTATGTAGGTTATAATAGTTTGTAGGTTATAATACCAACTTTTATTAAGTGTTTTAAAAAACAAAGTCAAAGCTTAAAAACTAAAATTGATAGTCTTTACAAACTTGTTTTTGTTATTCGAATTTGGTTGAGAATTCAAATCTAGAAATCATGTGAAAAAAAGTCATTAGGTAAAAACCAACAATTATAATTGTAAAAGAAACTAAATGATTATTGAATAAGACCTAAGAAATTTTCGATCCTAACTTAGAATTTGTTTCCATATACAAGCGTTGGGAATGAGGATACTTACCAAGGTTGAGAATCTTGAACAGAAGGTGAACTTTAAACTTCTACTTCCATCCATCTTAGCAAACTGAAGGTTAACAAAATGCTATAAATTTCAATGCACAACCAATTGACTCTGTAGTACGCCATAGCCTTGATGGTATATGCAGATGAGTTAGAGACAACAGCTGTCGAGTTGACTTACAATCACGGTGTGACACAACATTCCAAGGGAAATGGATATTCCCAGGTCAAAGGCTGAGAAATATAAAATAAATTTGGAAACAAAATAGAATTCCATTAAGCTCTTTAAGGAGGAAGCAAAGGACTGTATTCTTTGGAAATTTAAATTACATTCTCCAAATTCCATAAGATCGAGAACTTGCTCAGAAGAAGCAACAATCTCTTCTCGCAAACCAGCAACATAGATTCTGAAAAATTACTTGGTCCACAAATGCATATAAATAAACTATCTACTCCAAAACAATAAAAGGGAAAAAGAAATTTCATACCTTCTTCTTCTTCTTCTTCTTCTTCTTCTTCAAGTTTTGTTTTGCAAACCGCAGCCAAAACAGCTGCTTCTTCTCCCATCCAATATATATTCCTCCAAATCTGCAAAGCCAGTAGCTAACAATCCCGCAAACCCAATCGACAGCATCCAAAAATCCCAAACAGAGTGGAAATGAAAATCCAGAATCTCGTAAAAAACTTAATACAATTCCTTAAAGCCTGCGAATTCAAATGCTAAACTTCAAAAAAACTAAGAAAATTCCTCAAAAAAACTAAGAAAATTCCTCAAACTTCAAAAATCCCAAAAAAACTTAATACAATTCCTCAAACTGTTGAGAATATGTGGTCCGATTGCCTTAAGAGTGAACTAAGAAAAAATAAGAAGTGATAATGTACATCTATAAGATATAAATGGCAACATTTTCGTATAGGGGTGAAAAACTACTCGACAATCAGCTTAAGTGAATTGATAAATGAAATTGGATGAGAAACTAGAAAACAATGCAAAACAGTTTGAGCTATATTGAATGAAAATAAATAAAAGTGGACGAACTTTTTAAGCTTAAATTTTGTTGAGGATCCCATACAAATTATTATCCAACAATTTACCATCTACAAACAAATTAAACAACATACCATAACGAAAGAAGCATCAAACAACGTATTATCTTTTTGGAGTTTCTATTTCTCATAAACTAACTTTGTTCTGCTTATTGCAACATCCCGGCTCATCCCACTCTATATGTGAGAAAAATTGTCAAACTGAGAAGTGGAGAAAGACATCAACACTCAATAAAGAAAAAGAAAAGGGTTGGACTTAAAACAATTCTCCATAATTCACTTGAAGATTTTGCCACTTGGTACCTGGCCATCTAAGTGTATCTAAACTTCAAAAAAACCTAAATTCATCAAAACAAAAAAATAAAAAAATAAAAGCATCAGAAAAACATCAATTCTGAATAACCGCCAGCGATTATCATCATCATCCAAAACAGAGAGTTAACGAGTAAAAATTAAGAAATCTAACCTCTAACACCTTTCTCGAAACCTGAAAATGAAAAATCCGATGAGAACAACTCGAGAATCAAAGGAAATGCGAGATGAAATCCAAGCCACGAACAAGAAAGCCACCAACTAAATTCGTAAGAACAACGGATCTGAGATCTGGGCGGTCAGAAACAGATTTCAGGTGTATAGAAAGTAGAATCAGATCGGAATACGACGAGGGGCGGATTAGTTAGGACCGAATTTGCTTGATGTCCAGTTTTATGAGATGGTGAGACAGTATCGACAGCGACGGTGATGGAGATGGAAGATGACCCATTGACGATGAGACAGTATCGGAGTAGTCGGAGCCATTGACGGCAGCGACGGTGAGACAGTATCGGAGTAGTCGGAGCCTCTGGAAGGCGGATTTCACGGCGGCGATGGTGAAGGTGGGGAATATGAAGGTTTTGACTGGAAGCCAAGGGGAGATTAGAAAGTGATGAGATTGAGAAAGGAAAAAAGGGAAGAAATGTTGAGAGAAAACCTTCTTTCGTAGGGTTTGGTAGAGAAGAAAGGAGAAAAGAGTAAAGTCTAGGGTTTGGTAGAGAAGAAAGGAGAAAAGAGTAAAGTCTAGGGTTTGGTAGAGAAGAAAGGAGAAAAGAGTAAAGTCTAGGGTTTGGTAGAGAAGAAAGGAGAAAAGAGTAAAGTAAGAGAGAGAAAAATTCAACTTTTTACAAAATTAAAAAAATAAAAAATAAAATAAAAAAGACCTTTAATGTCGGTTCTAAAAAACATGATGTTTAATGTCGGTTTTAAACCGACATTAAAGATAAAGCTTTAATGTCGGTTTAAAACCGACATTAAACATCCACCTTTTGAAAACCGACATTAAAGCTTATTTTTCATTTTTTCCACCCGACATTAAAGACCAGATTTCTTCTAGTGATTTTTCGTTTTAAGCATATATGCTACAAATTGATCTATTTTTTTTTTATAGAGTTCTCATGTATCTTGTTCTTTCTCTCTCTCTTTTTTCTTTTTTGATATGGGCAAAAACTTGGAAGTAATGGTATCACATCCAGGTTTATATGCGGTTTTGTTAAGAGAGAGATGCTCTCCTCCGTTCTCTCTCCTCTTCCTTTCCACCTACACAAACAGTTACTTCTTTTGCCAGAAGTTACAGAGTCACCTGCTACTGCTACTCAAAATGGCGGCTTGTTCCTTTAATTCAACCCCACCTGAATTCAGCAGATGCATTAAATCCAAATCTTACCTTTTATTTGCTGATAAAAGGTCCCCTTCAACATCAGTTCTTTTCACCTTTATTCACTTTCTCTTTTTGTCTTCTACCTACAATTTCACAAAAGATGGCCTACTTCAAATCACTTCCTAGATCATGCAAAATAGAAAGAAAGGAATTTGTCCTTCTCCTTGATAAATACGCGAAACACACTCACTACTGGCTAACCGAAACAGGGGCTCACAAAGCTTTTTCCATTGAAGTCTCCCCAAGGGATTTAGATTGGATAAGAAGCACCCTTAAATCACTGATTGAAACCCCAAGCTCGAATCGCTTCTTTCTTGAAAATCGTGATTCTGAGCATTGCATTTGGATCAGGAAAACAAGGAATGGAAAAGGATGTACTGCAGAAATCTTCAGAGTAGATCATAAAAATAGAAAATCTTGCATCCTAGTCCCGGAAGGCCCTGAGAAAAGTGGTTGGGTGTCATTCTTGTCTATGATCACTCCAAAAGTGGAAGTAAAAGCAAAGACAAGACCAACCTTCCTACCAAGAAGCAGCCCTGAGTTTCGTTTATCACCTCTCATAGATTACCACAAACGCTAATATGCAAAGGCAGTCTCTGAAGGAAGATCTTCCATTTCTAGTGACTCAAGCGACTCTTATGCCTCAAACGATTCAAGTCAATCTTCAGGTAATAGCCCCTGCGACTCCCCCTTTCCTGCTGTTCTAGAAAATACAGTGGTGTTAGTAAGACGTTTTTTTCATGATGATTGGCAAAAAATACTACAAAACTTGAGGAAACAAACAGAGGAATCTTTTACATACCATGCCTCCATGCTGAAAAGGCCCTGGTTCATTTCAACTCAAATGTACCCGCGAATCTTCTTTGTCAAAACAAAGGGTGGACAACCGTTGGGAAATACACGGTCAGGTTTGAAAAATGGGCCCCTGCCTCCCATGCCTCTCCAAAACTCATTCCTAGCTATGGGGGATGGACAACCTTTAGAGGAATTCCACTACACTTGTGGAATATGATGACCTTTCAACAAATTGGGAAAGCGTGTGGTAGTCTGGTTAAAGTGGCTGAGGAGACAAAAACAGCAAGAAACCAGATAGAAGCAAAATTAAAAATCAGATACAACTACTCAGGCTTCTTACCAGCTTACGTGAAGATTTTTGACCAAGAAGGAAACAAATTTGTTGTTCAAGTAGTCACTCACTCAGAAGGAAAATGGTTAATGGAAAGAAATGTTAGATTACATGGTACCTTCAAGAGACAAGCTGCGGCTTCTTTTGATGATTTCAATCCTGATGCAGAGCAATTCCTGTTTGATGGTCTGGAGGCCATTTCACCGGATCTCCTGAACACCATCTCCGGCAGCCGTAAAAGCATTTCTCCGGAACAGCAATCTGCATTAAAATCAGTCATCATTAAACCTGCCAGAGATGCCACGTCGCCAACTACTTTAAATGAAGAGGTAGTTAATGATAACAGTTTGCATGCAACGACTATTAATTCGAAGTTGAAGATCTTATCTGGGATATCAAATGATGGCTCTTTGGATAAAGGAAAGCAAAAGGTTGACATTCCGTCTCAACTAACTTCAGCATTTATTTTTGACAAACCCAAAAGAAAAGTCTCCTTTAATTCCCCCAATAATAAAACCACCTTTTTTAATCCGGATTCTGCCCCAGCCAATCATTCCCCTCTATTGAGCTCCCCTGAGAAAAAACAAAGAGTCAGTAGAGAGAGAAGTGTTAAAAAGAAATCATTAACCATTCAGCCTAAATCAAGAGCCAATCAGGGCAAAGGTGATTTAATCACTCAACCTCTTCAAGTTGTGGCACATGATCTGGATGCTTCCAAAAAAGGTCTCTCTCTCACAGTGGATTTGGGAAATCTGCCAGCTTTAGATCCGAGTAAATCCTGCGAAGATCATCACAGCTCTGACAATGCAGAAGTCATAGACATAACTAACACCGAAGTGGTTACAGAGACACCTGAATTGAAGATGACAGATCCAAAGAAATCAAACTCCTCTCCGGAAGTCAACTATAGGAAGCAAAAACATTCTCACCGAAGAAGACACTACTATAGGAAAAAGGAAGGCAAGGAGAAGGACACAAATTCAGAAGCCTTCAAAAATCAACTTGTTACTTGGCTAAAGGAAAATGGGCTGAAACTCTCTACAGATACAGACTCTTCTGGTGCAACAACTTCTACAAATGCTTTGTTTTCTCAATTGGGTTCCAGGTTAGATCCAAAGGGGGATGGGGCCCCGGGGACATCAAATGTAATATGAAACTTCTTACTTGGAATGCAAGAGGTTTAGGCTCTCCTTCTAAAAGAGCCTTAATAAAAAATACTATAATTTCCTATTCCCCCGACTTTGTGATTCTTACTGAAACAAGGCTCAAAATCACAAATAAGAGAATTATTAAGTCCCTTTGGCCTTCTAATAGCATTAATTGAATTGTTAAAAACCCTATCGATAGCTCAAGAGGAATTCTGATTTTATGGGACGCTCAACATCATTCTCTTTTAAGTCAAGAGGAAGGGAAGTTCAGCTTATCAGCAAATTTTTTGTCCTTCAATAATTCTTGGTGGTTAACTGGTTTATATGGTCCAGTCAAAAGAAGGGAAAGATTAAATTTTTGGGCAGATTTACATAATCTCCTCCATCTTAACTCTTCTCCTTGGATAATAGGGGGAGATCTAAATGTGGTCAGAATGAGAGAGGAATCTACAGCAGTCACTTCCTCTTCCCACAGCTCCAACATGCTAAATAACTTCATCTCCAACAATCTTCTGATTGACCCTCCTCTAACAAATAACAGATACACTTGGTCAAACTTGAGAAATCCTCCAACCTTTTCCCATTTAGACAGATTCTTGTACAACTCTAGTTGGGAGATTCTCTTCAATCCTCATATCACAAGGACTCTCCCGAGAACTACTTCTGACCACTTCCCCCTAGTCTGTGAAGATTCCACCTCCACTCTCAGATGGGGCCCTGCTCCATTTAGATTAAACTCCATAACTTTAAATGACCCTGAATTCAAAAGAAATATGGAAAGATGGTGGGAGCTCTCAATTCAAAATGGTCACCCCGGGTTTTCCTTCATTCAAAGACTCAAGTCTTTAGCAAACCTCATCAAACCATGGCAAAAGGAGAAATTTCACTCCCTCACTACTGCTAAAGAAAATATTATTAGGGAAGTGGATGCCATTGATAAGAATGAGTTGGATACTCCGTTGTCTCAGGAGGAAAGCAACCGTAGACTTGCTCTAAAAGCTGAGCTCAATGATCTTTCCCTTAAGGAATCCCAATTTTGGTTCCAAAGGGCAAAAAAGCTTTGGATTAAAGAAGGAGATGAAAATTATGCCTTCTTTCATAGAATTTGTTCATCAAGACAGAAGAGAAATCTCATTCACGAAATCCAGAATGAAGAAGGCTCGATTCAGAATACAAACAATAATATTTCTCTTGCCTTTGTCAATCACTTTTCAAGAATTTACAGATGTTCCACCAAAAAAGACCCTCTTTTCATTGAAAATCTTGAGTGGAATCCAATTGATTACTCAGATTGGTCTCTCCTTTGTGCCCCCTTCTTGGAGGAAGAAATTAAAGGGGTCATCAAATCTTTTGATGGAAATAAGGCTCCTGGTCCAGACGGATTTCCTATTTCATTCTTTAAGTCTTATTGGCATCTTCTAAAAGAGGATATCATGGACATCTTTAAGGATTTCTTTGAGAAGGGAGTGATCAATAAGAATATGAACAACACCTACATCGCGTTGATTGCAAAAAAGAAGGATTATTCTCATCCAAAAGATTTCAGACCAATCAGCCTAACAACGTCTATCTACAAGATCATTGCAAAGACTCTTTCCAATAGGCTAAAGCTCACCCTCCCAGATACTATCTCAGGTAACCAACTTGCTTTTATCAAAAATCGTCAAATAACAGATGCTATCTTAATAGCGAATGAAGCTTTAGACTATTGGAAAGTGAAAAAGATCAAAGGTTTTATCTTGAAGCTGGATATTGAAAAGGCTTTTGATAATCTGAACTGGGATTTCATTGATTTCGTTCTTGAGAAAAAAAATTACCCAACTTCCTGGAGGAAATGGATAAGAGGCTGCATAAGCAATGTCACCTACTCAATCGAAGTCAATGGAAAACCACAAGGGCGAATTAAAGCCAATAGGGGTCTGAGACAAGGTGATCCCCTTTCTCCCTTCCTTTTTGTTATTGTTATGGATTACCTCAGCAGGCTCTTAAGTCATTTGGAGTCCACTGGTGCCATCAAAGGGGTGTGCCTCGCCAATGATTGCAACATTTCCCATATCCTCTTCGCTGATGATATTCTACTTTTTGTAGAAGATAATGACAACTTTCTGAATAATCTTAGAATGGCTATTTCTCTGTTTGAAAAGGCCTCTGGGCTCAAAATAAATTTGTCAAAATCAGCTATGGTTCCAGTTAATGTCTCCTGGTTAAGAGCTTTGGAGTGTACTTCATCTTGGGGTATTTCGTGCCACACTCTTCCTCTTACTTACTTAGGAGTCCCCCTTGGTGGCAACCAAAAATCCAACCTTTTCTGGAGGAATATTGAGGACAGAATCCAAAAAAAGCTTAGCAACTGGAAATATGCCCACATCTCAAAAGGTGGAAGACTCACGCTAATCAAGTCTCACTACTACAACTTTGGGTTTCAACGACGCAAAATATGTGTCATAAAGAGTTTCAACGACACACTTTTCGCGTCATTGAAGCCACTGTCAAGAAAAGCTCTTTAACGACACTTTGGAAAATGTGTCGTTAAATATGATTCGATGACACTAAAATTGTGTCATTAATACCTTCACCTTGACGCAATAAATATGTCGCTGTCATCTATAAAACGACACCAATATAGTGTCATTAATACTCTTACATTGACGCAAATTATGTGTCACCGTTATCTATACCTTGACAAAAATATATTGTCATTAATACACTTACATTGACGCAAATCAAATGTCGCCGTTATCTATACCTCGACACTAATATACTGTCATTAATACTCTTACATTGACGCTGTAATTGTGTCATCGTTATCTATACATTGACACAAATATATTGTCATTAATACACTTACATTGACGTAAATCAAGTGTCACCGTTATCTATATCTCGACACTAATATACTGTCATTAATACTCTTACATTGACGCTTTAATTGTGTCACCGTTATCTATACCTCGACACGAATATATTGTCATTAATACCATTTTATTGACGCTTTAAATGTGTCATCGTTATCTATACCTCGACACGAATATATTGTCATTAATACCCTTATATTGACACTTCAAATGTGTCACCGTTATCTATACCTCGACCCGAATATATTATCATTAATACCTTTATAACGACACTAATATATTGTCATTGTAAATGTTTCGTTACACATAGTTTTTGCCAAGAAATGTGCTTTGACGACACTGTTGCTGTTTACTAAAGGCTTATATGTCGACACATGTTTGGTGTCGTTATTATTCTTTTTCGCAGCACGTATTTCCTGTCATATATTTCTTCCTTCAAAATAATTAATTACTACATTTTAACATTATGCACATTTGTTTGGAAAGATATTTATATTGATAATAAAAAATGTAAATTACATTGTCGGTAAAGGTTTTCCAATAATCCAAAAGATAAATGACTAGAGGATTTGGATACCGACCAGAAATGACTAGAGGAAATAATGTGGACCTACAACCTCAATGTTGGTGCAACACTTCCATCTAGCTATTATTGGAGATAATGCCTTGTGGCTTTTGCTTTTTTCTCTACACTGCAGGCTTGGTAAGTGAAACCATTAAAAGGGTTTAATTTCTAACCATCTCAATTGTCTCTCTGAAAGTACTAATCCAATTTCTGTCCTGTCAAGGTCAACTAGCATTTCAGGTTCAAGAAGAAGTTCCAACCAAGACATCTTTGTCTCATAAAGAGGGTTTTAATAATTACTCGAGTAAGAACAGAAAGCGAAGGTTCTTCTTAATGAAGAGTTTAATATACAATATGCTTCAAAGAGTACGGTTCTTGAAAGGTTAAAGAGAAATTATATTTTTCACAGAAAAGAACAGTACATTTATTAAAATCAAGTGTAATTATCATTCAGCTTCCACATTAGATAATAAAGAAACTCAAAACTCGAGATTGAGTTTCCAAAAACAAATTCTTTGAGAGCACAATGACAAAAAAAAAACCTCTTTTGACTTTCAACCATCTCAAATCAATCATAAATCATAAACTTAAATCGATACCCACGTCTAAGACCCAATAACATTTTCTAAGTTACACAAAACAATGCTCAAAGAGTTTACCGGAGCTATCATTTACTCTGAAACCATCTCAAACCTCATTCTTATAATACGAACCTAAACACAACAAAAGTTTAAAAGTTGGACCGAAAACCACATCAACAATAAACTCGAAAGGGATCAAAGTCTCGATACTCACCGAGAATTTACTAATTGAACCTTAACCAGGACAATATACTAACACCATTCAAAACTCGATAACTCGAATCTTAAGACACAGTACCATATGTAAATAAAACGAGTCAAATGGACTGTAGGTAACAAGAAAATAGCGAGAATAATGCTGAAACGCCACAACACGAGCTGGACATGGAAGATTAAATGAGATTATGAAGCGCGAGGAAGTTAAAAGATAGCAATTATACATTTACATATTGCCATCTTACTTTTAAAAATGAAAGGAAAAATAAAACACGCATTTTAGAATACTATGAAAAGTTCACACTGAAGCACCAAAGTTTAGAAAAGTTTCAATAGTCTTATTCTTCATACAGAAGAGAAGATAATCTTTGCATGCATCAATCACATTAGTTTCCAAGATGGTAAGTTCAATATAACATCAAATAAAAAAATGTGTCTAATGCATGAGCTGATGAGCATGATCTTGGCAGTTACTTTCTCTTGGATGGAAAATTAGAGTTTCCTTGGATGCTGGGAAACTATAAGAAACTATAAAAAGAAAGTTCCCAAAGAAGTAGAGGGGTAAATTTAAAACTGAAAACAAAACCCCGTATTAGCGTAGTTCATACGGTTAATAAGTGATGGTTAAGTTAACTATACAAGTTTAAACCGAGAATATTTCAGTTTATAGCTAGGAACCAAGCTATCATATTACTATACACCCTTTTGAACACCAGATAAGCAGAAAAACCATATCCATCTCAAGATCTTTGACAAATGTAACAACCAAGTAAATTTTCGCCTTTTTGGTGATGGTAAATTCAATAACACATTAAACCAAAATACAATGAATCTGTGACAAAGCTTTAGCATAATCTTCGAACTTGGATCATAGAAAACAAAATAACAGACCCAAAGGATGAAGCCAAAATAAGAATGATGACAACCACAATTGATCCACTAAATATGAGTGATGATCTAATGCAACCAAACACCCTGCATTCCAAGGAAGCCTTAACATGTTTGTGTAACCTAATTCCAGTCACAAGGAAGCCTTAACATTCCAAAGAAGCTTACCGGGTAGTCGGAACCAAATGCTAAGGATGCTTTGCAACTTAAAAGTGATCTAAACCAGAAGATGTTCGGGCTGCCAAGAAAAGATTAGATCATCAATAACCACATCTACTTTCATCAACTTTCATGTTTGTGTAACCTAATTCCAGTCACAAGAAAATTAAATAAATCAAGCAAAAGTATTTGAGTCATTCGGGCCAACTTCTCTTAAATCTAATTCTGGGAGTTGAAGATCTTTTTAAAATATGTATCTTCATATTACAATAGCATGCATAATTAGAGATATGAGCCGAAAGAGAACATCAATGGCATATTGAAAGAGAACAACATTGGCATCATAACATAACCTACTTGAACACCTTTAACTTATGCAGAACATAGTTATCAAAGAGCAGAAAAACCCAAATGAAAAAGAGGAAAAAACGAGATCTTAATTATCAATTACTCAGGCTAACTATTACTACTCAAGGTGGCAACATTCTTCTCTCTTATCTCTATCATTTGCAAGTGCTAGGATAAAGAAGAAAGTCAATTTTCAATATTTAAAAGTAAACGTATATGATAAACATCGTGTAGTAATCATATATGAACTTAACTTTCAGCATAAAAAATGCCAATGGGAGAAAAGAGAATGATGGAAACGAACCAGCAAAAAGGAGCGTTCTAGGAATGAGGATGAAAGTAGCACAGCTACAGGGAAATCGAAGAGAGGATGAACCTTATTATCATGTTTGTTTTCAGTCTCCTTAAAACCAAGATTCTGAGAGTTTGAAATTCCACTTCAAGTGCATTGTCAGTTAGCTATGTTTATTATATTGTGGTTTCGGGGAGAGGGAGGGAGGGAGAGAGGAAGGGAGGGAGGAAGGGAGGGAGAGGGAGGGAGAAGGAGGGAGTGAGAGGGAGGTAGGGAGAGAGAGGGAAAAAACCTATCTTCTTTTGGATTTATGAAAAAAGGTTTTGCATACCAAAGGTTCCTAGAAAGTACAAGGTGTTCCTTTAGTCTGCTTTCTTCAAAGGGTTTAATTCGATATGATTACGTTCAAGAAGTATCACCTCTTATTTGTATCCAACATAACCATTCTTTCCCAAAGTACACACCTCTTCTTGAACTCCCATATCTCTAAGGCTATAGGCAAAATTTACAAAAGTCTCGAACTTTAGTTTTGTTTGCCCTTATAATGTTATGGATTCTCTTCTTCCAATGTTGGTTGTTCAAAGATTAGGAGAACCTTACTTCATGCACCTTATATTCCAACTTTGAAAGACCAAGGAGAAAGCTTCCAGCCAAAGCACAAAGCCAAGGTTCGACACCTAGGGCCTCAATCGATGTGGCCATCCTTGCTACATTTTCAGACCAGCAAGATATAATAAGATTATTTCAACAAACAACTTTTCAATCTACAGAGTTATCTTCCTAAATGAGGTGAAAAGAGAGGGATCAAACGTACTTCTATTGAAATTCTTTTAAAATATAATTATTCCCTTTCAATTAATGGCGTGACTAAATCGAAAATATTAAATCTATTTGTGTGTAATGGTGTGACTAAATTGGAAATATTAAATCTAATATGTGTAAAGTGTGAACTTTGTGGTTCCTGACAAATGAAAAATGTACTACACTAACATTATAAATTTATTTTGTAAATTTGTTATTATGGTACAGTTAAATAATCCCCTCCACGTATTTAGAAATGTTTGTTTTCTTCACAGGAGAGTTGGGAACAAGGAATGAAAGAGTGGTCACAGCAAAAAATTATCCATAAGCAGAACTTTTCTGTTCCATCTCGTGGAAATACAAATCTTAAGGCTAAAGGTCTTTTTATTTTAATAATATGTGGCACATAGGAAGTGTGTTTGTTGAGCTATGTTGATCATTTTGCCAATCTTGATATCAAAAGTTCAATTACCTAACCCAAGTATTGCCAAATATGTGCATACATATATATATATATTGTCGTGAATATCCTAAGAGCTACAATCTTTTCTTCATTTTCTGAACGAGATTATTGATATCAACCATGACTACAAGAGATTTTAATAAGAAAGAAGGTTAGAAAACATGATCATAACTAATCGATTGACTCGATCTTAAACAGAATATCTATACAACAAACCTCAGCCGAACCACTTAGTTTTAGTTTCACACAAAACAAACACAAGTCAAAACCGAGCTCCTAGCTAGACCAAACCCACTACGAATTTTGGTCCATGTGATCGGATGTTACTCGCACTCTAAACTCAGCTATTGAAAATTGCATTAATTAGAAAAGGGTGTCAATAGATTTTGAAGAAATCCAAAAAAAAAACAACGATGAAAAACAAAAATTGCAGCCATAAGAGAAAGGTAACTAAGAAGAAGGGGAAGAAGAAGAATAAGAAGAAGAATAAGAAGAAGAAGAAGAAGAAGAATTGTTAAAATTATTATAATTTACCTTAGAGTTGAGTGTGGGATTACGAAGAAGTTGATAGAGGATTGGCATTTTTAATTTGCGGGATAATATTATGCTCTATACACAACCTTATAATTTACCTTTGCTTCCTTTTATACACAAATTTATAATTATGTATATGTGAATGAGAAAGGTGCTGTCTCACAAAGAAAACAACCACTAACTTACAAATTAATTAATTTTGCGATGCCTTGATATCTACATGGGATGAAACTTTGAATAAAAGATAAAGCATCGAAGTTAATTCTAAAAACGACAAAACAAGCAACTACACCAACCTTAGTTCCAAAGGGGCCAACAGGATGATTTATGTCAAGTATGTCTTTTCCCTGCAAACGTTAAACCAACTAAAATGAGACTTGCATCCAATACGAAAAACACATCCATCAGAAGCCAGCTTATAAAAAATATGAACATAAACCGCTCAGTTTTTGGATTGAGAGAGACGACGTCGGCGGCCGGAAATCAGATGCGAGCGGGGGATGATGGAGGGAGAAAACGGCAACGATCGATCGGGTGGTGGAGGGAGAAATCGGCGACGATGGTGGAAGGCTTATACGGCTGAGCTCGATCGGTTGGTGGAGGGAGAAAACAGCAACGATGGTGGATGGGAGGGAGAGAACGGCTGAGGTCGGACGACTTTGAGAGGTGGGTGGCGGACGGAAACGACGGCTAAGGTATGCGAGTGGTGGAGGACGGAGGGAGACGACGGCGGAGATTGGATTGAGAGAGACGGCGTCGAAGGCAGGGAGGCGGCGCGAATGGTGAAGTTAGGGCTTTTTTTTGACACTTGTAATTTGTGTCAAGAAATATTTTTTTTTTTACTAAAATTTGAATAACCTTTTAATGACACTTTAATTATGTCGTTAATTAGCGACGCAATATTTTTGTCAAGGAAAATTGTGTCAAGAATTAATAAAATTATTTTTTTATTTGAATAAGTTTTTAATGACACATAAATTTTGTCGTTAATTAGCGACGCAAATATTTTGTCAAGAAACATTAAATAACAACGCAAAAAATGTGTCGTTAAAAAGTCTGCATTTGTTAGTTTTAACGACACATTTTTCTTCCACCCCACTCTTTTTTACTTTTAACGACACAATAATTTGATTACTAGTGTCGTTGAAACTCAAATTTGTAGTAGTGTCTACTCTAAGCAGTCTCCCAATTTATCAACTATCTGTCTTTCAAGCTCCTTCCTCCACGTATAAAAACATCGAAAAAATTTGGAGGAATTTCCTTTGGAAAGGTAGCGGTGGTCTAAAAGGGTCTCACTTAATCAACTGGTCAATAGTGACTAAGCCTAAGGAGGAGGGTGGGCTGGGTATATCGAGACTCCAAGTAACAAATCAAGCTCTCTTATCTAAGTGGCTTTGGCGCTACCATTCGGAGCCTAATTCCCTTTGGAGGAGGTTAATCCATATCAAGTATAAAGGTAAACACCCAGGGGACCTCCCATCAAACATTTCCTCTAGCTCCTCTAAAGCCCCGTGGAGATCTATCATCAACAACATTGACTGGTTCAAAAGTAATCAAGGTTGGAACTTGAACAATGGAGATCAAATCTCCTTCTGGTATTCTAACTGGTCTCCAGAAGGATGTCTCTCTACTGCCTATCCCAGACTTTTTGCCCTCTCTATCGACAAAGAATCCTCAATCAAAGATGTGTGGAACTCAAACAACAATCAATGGGAAATAACTTTTAGAAGAAAGTTGAATGATAGAGAACTTAGCACATGGCAGAAAATTTTAGAGAATCTTCCTATTCCGAGAACTAACAGAGGGCCAAGTAAACCTACCTGGATTCCCGACAGCAAGAAATTGTTCTCCATCGCCTCTGCTAAAAGTTGTATCTCCCACCAGCCGGATCGTCCGGTAGCGAATCCTCGAGTAAAGCTGCTTGAATTAATTTGGAAAACTCACGTTCCTATGAAGATAAAATTCTTCATGTGGTGCCTGGTTCAAAGAAAGTTAAACACTATGGAGGTCATTCAGCAAAGAATGCCAAATACGCTTCTACAACCAAATTGGTGCGTTCTCTGCAAAAAAGATAGCGAAACGGGAGCTCACCTTTTCCTTTACTGTGATCGGGTGAAGCCCCTGTGGTCCCTCCTCCATCGATCTCTCAATTTCGCACCCATTTCCGACGACTTTGAAGCGATGTTCTCCTTCTTCCTCTCCCTAAACCAATCCCTCCCGAAGCACAAGGTCGTTCTTTGTGGGCTGATAGCTATTCTTTGGGGTATTTGGACAGAGAGAAATAATAGAATTTTTTATACTTTAAGTTATCAAAAATCTATTGCTAACTTATGGGAAGGCTGCAAAATTCTGATAGGAAATTGGTGTAGTAGAGATCCTACTTTAAAAAATTATTCAGCAGCTACTATTGCTCTTAATCTTAACGCCTTCTGTAATTAGCGTTCGGGCTTTTCTCTAGCCCTTCATTAATAATATTCTAGTCTGGTTTTAGGTTTGCCCTAAGGCCTAACTAGCTGTTTCCTTTTCAAAAAAAGATATGGGCAAAAACTTGAGGGGATGTGTTTTTTCTTCTTTTGTACTTGGAGGGCAACAACATAAATTAGCAAAAGATTAGTAGACAATTTTAGTTTTAAAGGGCAGGCCACAATTTTTTTTCTTACTCATATATCAAAATCAACTAATAGAGAAATTATTATGAATAAACAATAGCACAAGAATTGAAACTATTTATAAAATATAACAAAATTTTCAAATGGACTACAAAATTTTTTGATGAGTTTCGCTATATCTTATAAATAATTTTAATATTTTGGTATTTTTAAAAATTTCCCATCAAATTAAAATATTTAACCGATAATCCTCCAAATGTGTTGTTAGTGTAATTACAATTATCATATTATTGACAAATATTTTTCCTTTGTTTAAAAAGAAACATCAACAAAGAGTGCATGTAGAAGAAAAAATATTCTCAAAACTATTTGGCGTGATGAAATATTTATAATTCATATATATTATTTTAAGGTCTTTTCAAAAATATAAAAAACGATAAAATATTTACGTTGTATAGAACAATTTAAAAAAAAAACTCACAAACCCACAATGAAAAATACAAAAAATATCCCGTCAACAACGCTCATAATATATTTAGTACACGATCGTTTAGATTTAGTATTGTTTGGTACACGATCGTTTAGGTTTGACGTTTAGATTTGGATAGCCAAACCTAAACAATTTTTTTTCAAGAATTCTTTGTACACGATCATTTAATTTGGTTATACCATCCTATAGATTTGGGTAGTCAAATCTATTTGGTACATAATCATTTACATTATTTGATCATTTAACTAAATTTGACTACACGATCGTTTGGATTTGGCTAAATGATTTTTTCAATATTCTTTTAGATTATATTTGATTATAATTTTTTTAAAGATTATTTGATATACGATCATTTATATTTGGATTTAGCTACTCAAATCTAAACGACGTTTCTTTAGAATCTTTTATATTTAGTACACGATGTTGAACAACCAAATAACAGTTTGAAAAAAAATAAAAAATAGATATTTTATATTTGATACATGATCTTTAAACCAAATAAGAGTTTGGAAAAAAAAAATAGAGAAAGAGAAGAAAGTTGATGGAAAGACAAAAAATCACAGAGGAAGAAGAGAAGAAAGACAATAAAAAGAAAGGGCAGACATGGAATATTTTAAAAAAAATTGGTCACCTTCATAGATTTTTTTCATTTTGTTACACGGGCCGTAAATATTTTGTCGATTTTTTATATTTATGTTTATATATTAAGCATATTTATAACCTTAACTCAAAGTCATAATAATAAAGTAAATATGTAGATAATTTATATATATACATACATAATACATACACACATATATATGTATATATATATTTAATAATGATATTATTAAACACAAGCCAAATTTTACACGAACTATCATATATGTGAATACAATAAGTTTCACATGACTAAGGATTTATTTTATTTCTTAGGGTGTGACTAAAACTAAAGATTTGTTCGTACTTCCATGTGAGACAATGAGTTAGGTAATTTGGTAGCAACCACAATACTAAATATACCCATAACACCTGTGTGGTTTTGTGTATGATCATATTTGGATACAAGACTCCCTATTTCTCCTTTACTAATCTTCACATGCCCTAACTTTGGATAACAAGTTGACATTCCAACAACAATTACCCATCTTCATTTCCTATTTCGTCTCCTTCTCCATAAATTGGTGACGAGGAACATAAAACTTTTCCATCCTGTTTCATAATATCGTAGGACATAACTCGACTATTTAAAGATAATTAATTGAGTATGTGTAACTTAGGTCAAAATAAATCATTTGATTATGAAACAAAGTATAATTGATATTTTAGATCACATACCTCTCCGTAAAGGGTTGCACCGATTGCACCAATGTGTTGATGAGCCACTCCATACACAATGAATCCATTGTCTTGAAACATCACCTTTGACCTTTTGTTAGCATTACACTTACCATGCAACTTTGTTTTTGAGGGAGCAAGATTCTACATCATACTCAACCTATGTGCATATGCATTGAGAAGTTAAGTCACTAAAATCATAGTCAAATAATTATGAAACTAACGAGAGATCAAAATACGTATAGTTAAATATTGATGACGTACCTGACAGTCATGTTCTTGAGATATTAATCCCGATGAGTCAATTGACGGCTTCCAAGTATCAGTCACATCAAATACATAAACTTTAACCGGAATCACAAAATCATCATCCCAATCAACCCATTGCACCGTATATTTCATATACAAATTCATTTCCTCTCCGTTAAAACCTTCCTTCAATTTACATTGAGCTTTATCATAGCAACATTTAAATCCTCCTTTATAATCATCATCCATTTTATCTTTGTTAACATCATACAAATTACATTTACACTCAAGACATCCAATTCTATCCTCCACACCTCTAGTATCAATGGCATGAACATTAAGAACCCATTTCTCTTCATACCCTAAAGGAACTTCCTTTTCATTTCCAACTTCAATTACATACAGGTCTGGAAGAAGATTTGATGTTTTTCTCGATTCGGTTCCCATACCATAAAAATACGGCAATGAATGTGGTTGGCAAACTCCGTTATTACCCGCAATAACGATAGAGTTTGCAAAATCGTCATGTGATTCGTTGTTGTAGTTTTCTTGTGTTGGTAATATCTCACGAGTGTCCAATGATGGGGATATGTGTCAAAAAGCGAGACGGGATTACCTTGTTCGTCGACGATTTCAGCATCGAAGCTCTTTATTGCAATATGGCCTTTGGGAAAGTTGAGATTGTAGTAGAATTTTTCAATTACTAAGCCAGGAGTTAAAGTGAATAATGGGGAGAGAAAAGATTGGGTTTTTAGGGTTTGGTGGTTTATTTGAATGGTTTCCAAGTTTAGGAATAGTGTCACTATGAGTGTAAATTGGAGAAACCAATGATGGAATAACATTGTTTTTATCTGAAAAAATAACAAAATAGTAAAACAAGGCAGAAGGTCACTAATTATCACATCAAAACAAATTATTAATTATGATAAACAGTGGAAAATTTTAAAATGGTATTTAACTATCTAATGGGAAAAACTTCATTAATGTAAATATTTTATGTCAACAAATATACATTAGTTTCTAAAATTACAAGTAATTAATAATATCAAAATAATCAAAGAATAATAGAGGGCACTAATTACAAAAAGGTTGATCTCAGGATGAAACAATAATATCAAACAAAATAATACTAATAATAATACTATTATTATTATTATTATTATTACAATAGGGCCACTATATATTGAATATTATATGATGAACCTTTACTTTTACTTTTATGATTATATTAGTTTTTGTTTGAAATTTAATCTTTAAACTTGTAATTTAATTTGTTTCTGCATAAATACTTGGAACTTTTAATTGAAATTTTTGGGTCCTTTTAGATACGATATATATATATATATATATATATATATATATATATATATATTATTACAATTCAATATTCATTTAATAGATTTGATTTGTAAGTTCAATAAAATTTAATTTCTTATCTAGACTTGTTTAGTTTAAAAAATATCGAATATGTTTAGAGGGATTTATAAAACACAAAACTGAGAGTTGTTGAATAATGCATTATTATTTCTCTATTTGACACAAAATAGATTTTTTAAAAACAAAATAGTAAAGTTGGGAGACAATATACGTATATGAACATCTCACTTAAACCTAAATTGGGACGAAACTAAAAGTTGATGAACTTATTTACTTCTTGTTTCAATTATTAATTAAGTTATTTTATTATATCCCTATATAATATAGAAAAAAATGGTATATAGTTAAGCCTCTATTTCCTAAGTTTTGGAATGCTTAAACAAATTATTTTATTTTTTACTTTGTTTTACTCTTTCTATTTTTCCTTTTTCTCCCTTATCTTCTTACTCTCATTTCTTCCTAAATGAATACAACTTTTCTTTCAAAAAAAAAAAAAAAAGCAGAGTAGCTTGAGAGTTTGTAATTGATACCAAATCCAAACTTAGAGGACCAATATCTATAGCATAATATATATATATAGTTTAGAGCCAAATATAGTATAAAATTCAGTGATATAGCTCTTTTGGTCTCTTCTCAATTTAGTTCTATCGTTTCCAAAAGTACTCATTTTTTTTTTATTATTTTGGCATTAAAAACATTTTGATGGGATAATTTATCATAAAAAAAAAGTACACATAAATTGAAATTAAGAAAAAAAAAATATATATATATATATATATATATATATATATATATATATATATATATAAATATATTTGTTGTGTAAGTAAGTATGAATTGAGCAAAAATGAAAAAAGTGATGAGAAATTAAAATTAGGGTTTTAAACGACATACCGAAGACATGAAAGGAGAAACCGAAGCACAGATAGAGAATTTATATAATTCATCACTTTTTGCTTAATTACTTTTCCTTCTTAATTTTCTTTAATGGCTACAAAGTAGTATTTTGTCCCACTAACTATTGCCCTCTCTAGCTTTTGTCTTTTGCCCATTTTCTTTCTTCTTTTTCAATGGGAAAATGTGATGGGTCAATATGAAATGGGAGAGAAGAAAGAGGAATAAGTCAATAATAACAATCGTGAAAAGATGTATTTTTTGACATTTAAAGATTGAGGGTTTAAAATCATCTCTTTTCTATAATTAGCATTCAAGAATTAAAATCTGAAGTTTTAATAATGTACAATTTCTTAAAATAAATCTACTAGTACATATTAGTGCAATGGAACTTCCTATATGTAAAGCCATGATATATATATATATATTCTCTAGACATGGGTTACAAAATATATATCGTAGAGAAAAAAATAAATTAGGTTATATACTATTTTGGTTGGGTAATTGTTGAATTTTAATTATTGCTTTTTAGTAATTCTTAAATTTAGTTAATGGAATTAATTTTTTTTTATCTATTAAATTATTATTATTATCTTCATGAAAAAACACACAATATGTGAATAATTTATAAAATTTAGAGTGAAAATGGAAAATGCTAATGAAAAATTCACAACAAACTAATAGTGTATAAATTAAATTTAAGATTTATTACAAATACAAAGATAAATAATACCCCTTGAAAATATTGGAGCAAAAATTGAACACACTTCCAACCACTTTTATATGAATCAAAATGTTATTTTAATCATACAATTAGCAGAGATTAATAAAGTTCTATCTCAATGTGTTTTTTCTTTTAAGATAATGTTTCTTTATGTTCATAATTAAATTAAACTTGATATCATATTTGAAATTAGTATTTGGTAAATTTTCGGTTTAGATATTAAAAAGTTAACGTTATTTGCTTTATAAATATTAGATTATTGTATTTTGTTGAGAATTTCATCGAAAAAACTAGTTAGATTTGAACTTCTCTTATTGTCAAGAAATTTTGAGATGAAATTTCATCTATCAAATATGTTTCGAATATAATAATTAAATAAATTTACTATTTGAATTGCTATTTTTATAATTACTGTGTAGTCATGTATCAATCACTAAATGCATAAGGTGCAAAAAAAAATTTCCTAACACTAACATCATACATATATAAATTGTAATCATTATTGTTTGAGTAAATATCTCTAAGTTTCTTTATTGTTGCATCTCTTCTGCAACACTCGATGATATTTTCTTGTTTTTGGAAAAGATACTTGTGATATGGAGGCTCAAGAAAGCCACCAAACCACCGATTTTATTGAAAGATATTAGAGGTTACACAAGTTGGAGATAAGCCCACAATGAAGAACAAACCTAGTACAACCATGCTTTAATATTTAAGGGAATTGTGGCCTAGCTATAATCCTTAAGAAGTTTGTTTTTGGAGGACCAAATGCTAATAAAATTGTAAATGTTTTCCCACAAGTTCTCAAAGCTCAACCATAGAGTGGCCATTGCAGCGTTGAATTTGATTGTGTTCTTGACGTTATTGCATTGGATGCCACATAGAGAGAGACACAGATCTTTGGCACTTGATAAGTTCATAACCAAGCCAATTTCCAGTTGGAGTTTGCTCCATAGTTTTTGAGCCTCAGAGCATTGGATAAACAAGTGATTTAAATTCTCATTAGATGTTTTGCAAGAGATACACCAATCTGGGCTAAGGCACATATTTGAATTTCTCCTTTGAATAAGGTCAAAGGTATTTAGCTTTTGATAGATAACCGTCCACATGAAGAATTTGCACTTCTGTAGAATATAAGATTTCCAGAGGTTTTTGAAGGCTTGTGAAGGAACACTAGCATTTGCAATTAAGGAATCTTCAATAACAGCTCCTTTAATCGAGGCTACTGAAAAAGAACCATTTCCATTCAGTTTCCAGCATGGTTTGCTATAGCCTTGTCAATTGCAATCCTTGGAAGGGAACTTTTTAAAATTTGCCACTAAATAAATTCTCTGTCATTGAGCGGTCTTCTAGGCATGAATTTCCAGTCATTTAGCCTTAAGTCCCAAGCTTCTTTGACAGTAGCATGTTGGATATTGGATAAGGCATATAGCCTAGGAACTTTATGTATCAGAGGAATGTCATCACACTAGTTGCTATGCCAAAAGGATAAGGATGAGCCATCAGTTGGGATCCACTGCATTTTTGTTTCAAACCACTCCTTCCATTTTATGATGGCTTTCCAAGGAGCTTTAGCACTATTGAATTTTCCATCAATTGGAATATCTCCAAGAAATCTTTTGCTATACTTTGCATTAATAAGCCTTTTCCGTAGAGAATTAGGATCAGTGTGATATCTCTATAGCCATTTGTAAAAGAGGACTTGATTGATATCTTTAACTTTTGTGATTCCAATGCCTCCCCTATCTTTTGGAGATGTACAAAGATCCCACTTGATTAACTGTGCTTTATGCTTATTTGAGGTTCCACCCCAAGAAGTGGGGTGACTCTCAACGCATAAATACGTCGACGTAAGTGTTAATAACGTCAGGAACTGAATTCTCAATGCAGAACGCAACGTCAGGAAGATCGTCAGAAGAAACGCGTAGGGAGAGAGATTCTTGATGCGTCACCAACAAAGGCATCGAGAATACACTTCTCCCAACATTATCATTATCGATGTCTACCGTGCATCGACGACAAGGCATCTCTGACATCCATAGTTCCAACGTTAGCTATGCATCGAAAATGACTATTCTCGACGTTTTTATATCCAACGTCCTCCATGCGTTGACAATAACCATCCCCGACGTGACGTTTGCACTATATTCTCAATGTATGTACTGCATCGAGAAATATTTTAAATATGTATTTTTTTTATTTTTTTTCTGAAATATTTCCCTGTAATATTTTCCTATAAGATTAATCTTCCTGAAATATTCGCATTCGTTTTCGATTCAATTAAGAAAAATTCAAAATAAATTAGTAAATTAGTAAATTACGAGATACAAATAGAAATTCAACAAAAAATTAAATGTTCATAATATAGAGAAACACAAAAAATGTAACAAACTTCATAATAGAAATAAAAAACATTCCTCATTCCAAAAAAAGCACAAAGAAAGTCGTACGTCTCCTAACGAGCCTCGTATGTACGCCATTCTACACCGCGGGTCCTACAACGATACAAAAGTGACTAGGTTTATTACATAATGTATATCATCACTGGATATTGTCATTTCAAGAACTTAAGAATAATGGAAACATATATATGTATCGTAAGGCTAGGGATCATGTGGTGGTCCTTGCTGTGCCCGACTCATGTCTTCTTTGAGCTTCCATATTCGTTCCACTTCTAAAGCTAATGCATCATGATTTCTTTTCTGTTCTTCAATCCGTAGCATAGCTTCATCAAGCGCAGCTCGTAATTGGAGCTCTATTATGGATTGCGAACATGAGGCCATGGCACTGCTCGCACTGGTCGTCCTGCGAGCCTTAGGCTTGAATCCTCAACCAAGGCCTTTTGAGTAGCCCGGTCGTCTACCCAACACCGTCTCGCATATCTCATTCCCACTGGGGTAGGCTGGGACTGGAGTTCTAGCATTTGATTTTGCAACAAATTTAGAAACTAGCAACAAATTTAGAAACTATCTTAGTAAGTAAAGAATATATTATATATTAAAGAGGACAAATAAGAGCATAAGTGTTGCTTGAATAACTTACATGCGTATCTTCTGCGGCCTGCAACACAAACGTCTCGTCTCGAACGTGTGTTTTTCGTAACAACTCCATACAGTTGATTGATTTTCCTCTTTGCTTAGCAAGCTCGTACTGTCATTGTAGAAACGACTTCGACCCGCTGATAAAGAGTTCAGTTGCTCACCATAACTTAATTAACCACAAACAACTTCAATCTTCGCATCCTACCTACACCTTTCAACAACGCTACCTACAAGCTACCCTACTACCACCTCTTCAAACCTTTAGAAATACAAACAAATTCAAAACAAAAAAGACTACCATAACTGGAATCGAACAAAGTTATTCAAAACTAATAAGAAATAAACTACTAGAATCGAACTAAAGGCTATCATAACTGTAAGATGGTCAAAATGAATCTTAACATAAACTACATAATTTTTAAAACTGTAATAACCCTTAGGGCCCCCCCCCCCCTCAATTTTCAACCTATGCCCTTCAAATATTCAATTAAACCTATCTCACCTCCTTAAAAAGTTCAATTTATCAATTCCCTTTCAAAATTCCAATTGAACCCTCTATCCCCCTCCACACAGTTCAAAAATTCCAATTCAACCCCCCTAAATCAAAATTCCAATTCAAACCCCCTCTATTTCTTAACTCACCAACCAAATTTCTCAAATAAACCCTCCTCAAATTTTCAACCTACATTCCAAAACTAAGTCAATATCCTAAAACTAATTCAATATTCCATCTTAAACTAATTTCAAAAAACAAAACTATAAACTAACTAACCTAAACTAATTTCTAACTCATACTAAATTCAAAACTAATAATTGCTTTAAACTTACCAGAAAAGGAAGAACGCGGCGGCGAGGGAAAGCTTGGACACGACAAGGGCGACGGTTGACTCTTATCTTGTCTTCTTTCCTTCATTTCAGTTCTGTCTTTCACAAAACTGAAACGAAATATAGAGAAACTCCCGACGCACCACGAAGATGTCGAAAGTTCCACTGTATACCCAATGCTATTAGTGATGCGTCGAGAATGTTTCAAACTATTCTCGACGGTCACTAATGGCGTCGAAAATGGGTAACATATTTTCCAACACCATGCATGGACCGTCGGGAACCCCTGCTCTAACATAATTAATATACAAGTGTTTTCTGACACCTATGCAAGTCGTTGGAAAATATGTTACCAATTTCTGATGCCAGACGAGAATCATAGGGAACAAGTGTCACCATTCCCGATGGCTTGCATGGGACATCGGGATAAGTTAAATATTTATTTTAATTGTGAACTATTCTTGACGCCGTAAGCCTATACGTCGGAAATATCTTCTTCGACACCCTTCGTGAAATGTCGGGATAACGTAATATTAAAATAATGTTTTCGACAAGTCTTGACGTATGCAAAATGACATCGAGAACAGGTATCTATCCCCACATTCATTCTTCCGACGTCATTTAGTGCACGGAAACCCCCCGATTTCTTGTAGTGCTCCTTTCCAAAGAAAATTTCTCCAGTGTTTCTCTATTTCTTTAGCTTCTTATGAAAGTGTTCAATGGTTTTGCTCCAAAATGATTTTAAGTTTGGTTTGCCTCCCAATGGAACTCCCAAGTAGTTAACCGATAGAAGCTGAGAGGTTAAACCACGGAGATGAGCGACACTTTCAACTCTAATTGCAGAAACATTAACAGGGCTAATTGTAGATTTTGACAGGTTGAATTTTAACCCCGAGGCTAACTCAAAAAGAGAGAGAGCAACTTGAAGATTTTTGATATAGGTGTCGTTATCTTCCATAAAAATAAGTATGTCATCTGCAAAGAGCAAGTAAGAAATATTACAATTTTTGTTAAGAGAAGCTCCTTTTATAGCTTTTCTTTCTTCAAGATGGTGGAGCAACCTGCTTAAGTAGTACATGGATAGAACAAAAATGAAAGGGGAAATTGGATTGCCTTGTCTAATCCCTCTTTGAGCTTTTATTTTTCCATTTGGTTTCCCATTGATAAGAAGTCAATACTGAACATTGCAAATGCAGGCTTTTATCCAGCTTTTCCATTTGTTTGGAAAGTTTTTCTTAAGGAGCATATAGTCAATGAAACCCCATCCAATTTTGTCAAAAGCTTTTTCAATGTCCAACTTTAGAACAAAGCCTTTGATTTTCTTTGTTCTCCAAAAATATATAGCTTCATTTGGAATGAGAATAACATCTGTTATTTGTCTTCCCTTTATGAATGCTATTTGATTCTTTGTTATAGTATCAGCAAGGGTGGATTTGATTCTATTAGCAAGAGTTTTAGCAATAATCTTATAGAGGGAAGTTGTGAGACTGATAGGTCTGTAGTCCAAGGGAGTGATGCATCTGGTTTTTTTTTTTTTTTTTACCAATGAAGGCAATGTACGTATTGTTGACATTGTCGTTGATGATGCAATTCCTATGGAAATTATGAAAGAATTTCATCAGATCTTCCTTTATAATTTGCCAGTGTTTCTTGTAAAAGAGCATAGTGAAACCAACAGGTCCTAGAACTTTCCCATTGTTGAAGGACATTATGGTGTTTCTGACTTCAGTCTCAGCAAAAAGCCTACACATATGGAGTGCTGGTAAGAGGAAATAGGCTTCCAATCCAAATTATATATCAAAGCTTCCTCAGGATTATATTCATCATTGAGAATAAACCATGAAACTGTGAGAGGAAAACGTACAACACCCGACAGCATTACGTCTAAACGAGGTTTAAACGAAGACGTAAGAAATCTTGAGGGGATGTGTCTTTTCTTCTTTTTCCAAAGAGAGATGCAAATCTATCTAAGTTTTCGTTTTAAATGAAGACGTAACAAATCAACCTATTTTATCAAAGATTTTTCATGTATCTTATTCCAATTTTTCTCTTTTTTCCTTTTTTGACTGAGCAAATTCAAAAACTCGAGGTGATACGTCTTTTTCTTCTTTTGTACTTTGAGGGCAACAACGTGGATTAGCAAAAAATGGATAGACAATTTTAGTTTAAAATGGCATGTCACAATTTTTTTCTTACTAATATATGAGAATATTTAATCGATAATCCTCCAAATATGTTGTTAGTAATTATTAATTAGCATAGATTATTGACCATGTAGAGAAAAAGTATATTTTCAAAACTATTTGTCGTGATGATGGAATATTTATAATTATATATATTATTTTTTCTTCCATATTTTGAAGTAGTTTATTCAAATTTAATTTATATACTTCTAACACACATACAAAAACACATAAATAAGCATATTTATAACATTAACTTAAAGAGATAAAGATAAAGTAAATATGTAGATAATTTTTATGCAAATATAGATATTATTAAACACAAGCCAAGTTTTACACAAAATGTCATATATGTGTGAATACAATAATAAGTTTCACATGACTAAGGATTTATTTTATTTAGTAGGGTGTGACTAAAACTAAAGATTTGTTCATACCTCCATGTGAGACAATGAGTTAGGTAATTTGGTAGCAACCACAATACTAAATATACCCATAACACCAGTGTGGTTTTGTGTATGATCATATTTGGATACAAGACTCCCTATTTCTCCTTTACTAATCTTCACATGCCCTAACCTTGGATAACAAGTTGACATTCCAACAACATACCCATCTTCATTTCCTATTTCATCTCCTTCTCCATAAATTGGTTTCGAAGAACATAAAACTCTCCCATCCTGTTTCACATCATAGGACGTAACTCGACCGTTTAAAGATAATTGAGTATGTATGAATTAGGTCAAAATAAATCATTTGATTATCAAACAAAGTATAATGGATATTTTAGATTATATACCTCTCCATAAAGGGTTGCACCAATTGCACCTATGTGTTGATGAGCCACTCCGTACACAATGAATCCATTATCTTGAAACATCACTTTTGACCTTTTGTTAGCATTACATTTACCATGCAACTTGTTTTCGAGGGAGCAAGATTCTACATCATACTCAACCTACGTGCATATGCATAGAGAAGTTAAGTTACTAAAATCATAACCAAAATAATTATGAAACTAACGAAAGATCAATGTAGTTAATTGATGACGTACCTGACAATCGTGTTCTTGAGATATTAATCCCGATGAGTCAGTCGACGGCTTCCAAGTATCAGTCACATCAAATACATAAACTTTAACTGGAATCACAAAATTATCATCCCAATCAACCCATTGCACTGTATATTTCATGTACAAGTTCCTTTCCTCTCCATTGTACCCTTCCCTCACTTTACATTGAGCTTTATCATAACAACATTTAAATCCTCCTTTATAATCATCATCCAATTCATCTTTGCTAACATCATACAAACTACATTTACACTCAAGACATCCAATTCTATCCTCCACACCTCTAGTATCAATGGCATGAACATTAAGAACCCATTTCTCTTCATACCCTAAAGGAACTTCCTTTTCATTCCCAACTTCAATTCCATATGGGTCTGGAAGAAAATTTGATGTTTTCCTCGCTTCGGTTCCCATACCATAAAAATACGATAATGTATGTCGTTGGCAAACTCCGTTATTACCCGCGATAATAATAGAGTTTGCATAATCGGCATTCATCGTGTGATTCGTTGTTTTGGTTTTATGGTGTCGTTGGTAATATCTTACGATTGTCCAATGATGGAGATATGTGTCGAAAAGCGAGACGGGGTTACCTTGTTCGTCGACAACTTCAGCATCGAAGCTCTTTATTGCAATATGGCCTTTGGGAAAGTTGAGATTGTAGTAGAATTTTTCAATTACTGAGCCAGGAGTTAAAGTGAATAATGGGGAGAGAAAAGATTGTGTCTTTAGGGTTTGGTGGTTTATTTGAATGGCTTCCAAGTTTAGGAATAGTGTTACTATGAGTGTAAATTGGAGAAACCAATGATGGAATAACATTGTTTTTATCTGAAAAAATAACCAAATAGTGAAACAAGGCAGAAGGTCACTAATTATCACATCAAAAAAAATTATTAATTAACAACAAATAGAGGAAAATTTTAATAGTATTCAACTGCATAATAGGAAAAACTTCAATTAATAATGTAAATACTTGATGTCCACATATATATTAATATTTCTAAAATTACAAGTCATTAATAATATCAAAATAATCAAAGAATAATGCAGACGGCACTAATTACAAAAAGGTAGATCAGGATGAAACAATAATATCAAACAAAATGATAATAACAATAATAATATTATTATAGGGCCACTATATATTGAATATTATTCAACGAAGAACCCTTTACTTTTACTTTTATAATTACATTAGTTTTTGTTTAAAATTTAATTTTTTAAACTTGTAATTTATTTTGTTTTTGCATAAGTTACTTGGAACTTTGAAATTGAAATTTTTGGGTCTTTTTAGATAAAACGGAAATATATGTTTTATTACAATTCAATATCTAATAGATTTGATTTGCAAATTCAATAAAACTTAATTTCATGTCTAGATTTGTTTAGTTTAAAAAATATCAAATATATCCCGAGGGATTTATAGAACACAGGATTGAAAAGTTCAAGAATGCATTATTATCTCTTATTTTATAAAGTTTGTGAAACTCTTTGATACAAAATTGATTTTTTAATTAAAACAAAATACTAAAGTTAGAAACAATAGATGTATATATATATATGAACATCTCACCTAAATTGATACCTAAATTGACACGATTGAAAGTTGACGAAGTTATTTACCTTTTGTTTCAATTATTAAGTTATTTTATTATATCCATAATATAGTATAGAAAAAATGGTATATTGTCAGGCCTCTATCTCCTAAGCTTTGGAATGCTAAAACAAATTATTCTTTTAATATTATTTCACTTTTACTTTGTTCTACTCTTTCTATTTTTCCTTTTTTCTCCCTTATCTTCTTCCTCTCATTCTTCCTAAATGAATACAACTTCTTTTCAGAAAAAAAGAAAAAAAAAAAAAAACAGAGTAGCTTGAGAGTCTATCAATGAAAAAAAATCTATAACATAATAAATAATAGTATAAAATTTACAACAAGTTTATATGTATAAAATTCTTAGATTAGAGCTAAAAATAGTATATTTTTCTTTATTATTTTGGCACTACAAATATTTTGATGGGATAATTTATCATCAATCAGTTTTCGAAAAAAAAAAGATAAAAAAAAACCAATGATGAACACAACAACTAAACTGAAAAGAACAAATTATAAATAGATTTGTTGTGTAAGTAAGTATGAATCGAACAAAAATGAAAAGGTGATGAGAAATTAAAATTAGGGTTTAGACATACCGTAGAGATGAAAGGAGAAACCGAAGCGCAGAGAGAGAGAGAGAGAGAACAAAAGAAGAGATTTTAGATATCAATGGCTGAGATAGAGAATTTATATAATTCATCACTTTTTGCTTAATTACCTTTTGTTTTTAGTTTTCTTTAATGGCTACAAAATAGTATTTTGTCCCACTAATTATTGCCCTGATCTCTAGCTTTTGTCTTCTACTCATTTTCTTTCTTCTTTTTCTATGGAAAAATGTGATGGGTCAATATGAAACGGGAGAGAAGAAAGAGAATAAGTCATTAATAATAACAAAAGGATGGGAAGATTTTTTTTTCTTTTGGACATTTGATGTGTAATGGAGGGTTAGGTACAAATGTAACCACCCTAATAAACACACATCAACAAAATTTTACATTTGGGATAAGAAGGTTTGTTATTAATATATAATATAAAGTTACCATAGTTGGGTTATTGTTAAGGATGAACATCGGTAAGTTAGAGTCGATTTTTCGATCAAATTGTCATCGAATCGAATAGACGAAAGATAGAAAGTAAAATCTCAGGGTGCGTTTGGGGGAAGGGTTGATTTAGGGAAGGGTTAGTGTTAAGATAAAACTAGTGTTAAGTTAAACCTAGTTTTATCATAACCCTTGTTTGGGGTAAGGGTTTAAAAAGGTAGTTTTATGATAATATGTGTTTGGGGGAAGGGTTAGGTGGGAAGAGTTAATGAGGATTTTATGATAAAATGTGTTTGGGGGAAGGGTTAGGTGGGGAGGATTAATGGGGATTTTATGATAAGATGTGTTTGGGGGAAGGGTTAGGTGGGTAGTTTAATGGGAATTTTATGATAAAATGTGTTTGGGGGAAAGGTTAGGTGGGTAGGTTTATGTGGATTTTGTGATAAATTTTATTTGGGAAAATTGTTAAATGGGTTGGGTTAATTAATTTTTTATGTGGTATAATATTTTTAAATTCAATTGTAAATATCATAAAAAAATTATTGCATATTTTTTTACGAAATCCTCGAATCCGTATTATTCTCCTATTTTATTTGTTGTATGTGTAATGTTATTAAATTAATATATACAGTTGGCCAAATTAAAATAAATTTCTGAACATATTGTGATAAATTTATTACAATTAATTTCTTATAAAGATAAAAAAATTATTCAATATTTCTAATCGGCGATAGCGAAGTCATCCAATTTTAAACCTATATAAATAGTCGTTATAACGCTTTTGGAAAATTGTGACTATTTTCTTTCATTTAAAATAAACATTACCAATGAAGAAAAGAAGTTTTTGACAATAGAAAATGCATAAATAGTCAACATGATACAGAAAAAACGTAAGGAAATAATAAGCAACACAGGTCACTACAAACAGAAACTATCTCTCTATGTCTATTTAAATTACAATGTATGTAAAGTTCCCTAAAAACATGTACTATTTAAATTAGTACAATATCGATATATTGTGAAAAGATATGTAAACTTAGTAATATCCATATTTAGTAAAACTATAAACATAGAACAAAAAAATTAGATTATGACTGACGAGAACATTGAAAACCGAACAATAAAGAAGGTTATTTCAACAATTTTTACAATCTATTTTAGTTCTAAAATAAGTATTTTAAAAATAGAAATGAAATTGGTTGAAAAAAAATTCAACAAAACATAAAGAAGGTTAAAATAAAAGAAAAAAGTATGTGGTGAAAACATATTAATAAGTTTGTGGTTAAAATACAATTTCATACAAATGTGTGAGAATAAAATAACTTTAGAAATAGTTGAAGTTTCATTAGTTTTAAATTAAATATAAAAATTGGTATTAAATGAGGCTTAAGAACATTAGAATGGAGAATAGGAAAAATGTTTGAAAATCACCAACATTTATTTTCTTTCTTTAATGTCACAATATGCTACATAACCTATTTTCTTTTTTCTTTTTAGGAAAAAACCTATTTTCAATGTTTATATATTTTTTAACTAAATTAATTTTTAGATGAAGAGAATATTTTTAACTAATTTTAAATTATTTAGAATGTATATGAATTTTTTTATGACTTCTATATTGCTCATAATTACTAATCTCAATATTTGATCTTCAAATATAAATTAAGAAAATACCAAATATTTGAAGTGAAATAAATAATATATCATTTATGTTTTTTTATGAAAGAAATAAATACATTTTCCTTGGAGAGTTTTTGTATCTCTATTTTCTCAACCCATGTCCATTTTATTAGGTCTTACAACTTGCAAATCTTTTTATAAGGCCACGAACTCTCAATTGTATATACAATAGTTTTTATTAGACTTTTTAATTATTTGTTGGTAGAAAAATAAAAGTTAGAATTTATGTTTAAAACGCTTTGGACTAAATTATTAAAACAAAAAATGTGATTAAACTTTGGAACGTGTGTACTAAATTTTCAAAGCTTCAAACACATTTGTACAAACTTTATTACTATATAGAAAAAAAATTGTTAAAAAACAGAAAATTAAAAGGATACATTATGTAACAAAATTAACCCGAATGTTCTATATACAAAATGTTAATTATAAAATTATACAAAACCGAAAAAAAAAATGAACAAAAATAAAATACATTATCAAAGCCTACAAACGGCTATTACAAGAGTACCTCTTCAAATAATTTCGAACTCCTTCGTCGCAACGTCCTACATAAGAGAAGAATATGATTATTATTTGTAATTAAAACACAATAAAAAACGTATGAAAAAAAAAATTAAATATACATACCTTTTTAGGACGAAAAATTAAACTCCAAATAAAGATTCAATCGGGAAACCGTAAAAATAAGATTGATTTTAATTTAGTAGCCTCAGAGTTTTGATTCCATTCAAAATAATGAATGGAATTCCATCATAGTTATAGAAAAAGAAATAAAGGACAGAAATGTATAGAAAACATATCGCAAAAACCATACACTAAAAAGACATGGAAGAGACAACCTACATGGTAACGGTAATGAATACAAAAGATAAGTTACAAGCAGATAGAGGGTACAAAAGATACATGGTAACAGTAAAGAAGAAGAGGACTTACAAAATATAACTTAGAACCACAGAGATGATACAAAGAGGGAGAAGAATGCAGTGAATCAAAAGAGGAAAGGTGGCAATATATAGGGGAAAGATGGGGCAAGTTGATAGGACTTGGAGGGAGGTCAACAAAAATATAAAGACCAAAATAGCAAAGTACAGCCAACTATCAATAAAATACAGGCCCTATCTCTCTGCTACAACTGACATAAAGCATAGCATAGTCAAAGGCTATATACTGAAACCTATACCAAAACCATACCCTACAAAAACATGGAAGAGACAACACTGGACAGAAAAGAAGAAGAGACAACACTGGACAAAAAGAATACAGAGAAATAAATTAACAATGTAACAATACAGACAAACCAATTTTTGTAAATTAAAGTAAATGGAAGTAAATGAACAGAACAATAAAACAGAATAGAAGAGTGAAATAAATTTTGTAACCAAATGTGAAGTCAAATTCATACACTAAAAAGACATGGAAGAGACAACAGTAAAGCAATAAGACATGGCAAAAGAATACAAAGAATACATATAGAGAACAATACAAGAATTGAAAAAGAATGTAACAAATTTTAAAATGAAACAATTGTACACAGAGAGGTAATAATAAAACAATTGTAAAAAAAAACAACAATTGTAAGAAAATTGGTAAAAATACATAAAAATACAGAGAAGACAAGAATTGCAAATTCAGTATTACACAAATTCGAACTCATCATGGCCGGAACTACATACATTCATTAAAAAATAACACATAGGTAAAAAATTCAGAACACAGAATACATAGGTAAACAATAGAGAACAGACAACACAAAGGTAAACAATACAGAACACACAAGACATAGGTAAACAATACAGAACACACAAGACATAGGTAAACAATACAGAACACACAAGACATAGGTAAACAATACAGAACACATAACACATTGGTAAACAATACAGAACAATTCAGCACAAATTCGAACTCATCATCGGCTTTAAAAAAAAAGTGGATTGAGAACTCCAAACCTCCCTACCAAGCTCCAATGGCAGAGTGAAGAATCTGTCCTATTGCCAATCGAAGGACCCGAGAGCATAAACGAACCACGGCGGCAAGGAGGTTTGAAAGAGCCAAAACCCACGATTCCAAAAAGGAAATCGTGTTCGGAGCCAACGAATTCGTCGGCTTCAACGAACACAGAAGCCCTTTCGGAGTGAGAGAGACGGATGAGAGAGATTTAGAGAGAGATTCGGCGTAACGAAATCCGGTTTCATCGCGAAAACGCAAGGGCAGAATGCATTAAAGGTTGAGGGAGAAGACGAAAGGAACGATGGATTAAAGGATGAAACGGAAAAAACCAAAATCGACCAGACAAAAGAGAAGGAACAGAAACCCTAGAAAAGTTGAGGGAGAAGACGAAACGATCGAATGGATTAAAGGATGAAACGGAAAAAACCAAAATCGACCGGACATTCGATGAACGAACACAAACCCTATAAAACTTGAGGGAGAAGACGAAACGAAACATGGTTTCCATGAGGGAGATCACAGAAAGAAAGAAAAAGGAAAAAATATCGAGGAAGAAGGGTTGAGAAGAAGATGAAATCGGTTTGAAGGAAAAATCGAAGACGGATTGCGCTGAAGGACGAAACCGGATTCACGAACACGCGTATCGCCGTTCAAAGGGGAAGAGTGAAATCGTGTTAAGGAAACCCTAAAACTAGGGTTTCCTTAACATTGGGCCCAAACGGGGGTTAGGGTTGGGCTAACCTAACCCCACAGCCCAAACCCTAACCCCAAACACTCTCTCAGTAATTTGTATAAAGTTTTAAATTTTTAAGTTACTTTTAATAATTTATTAGTGATTTGACTAATTTGAAAAGGAAGGAGTTGGTTCGCATGCATGTCTACGATTATATAGAATGAATTCAAAAATGTAAATAAACTAATATAATTTAATTTAATCATAATTGTGTCACGTACAATTATTTATTTATAGTCTCTCCTTCTTTAAAAGTCGAAACACGTTTAATATCTCATTTCTATACAGTGAAAGTTGAAAAATGATATGATAACATTCAACAATGACTGTAAGAAAAGGTTGGAAGTTATCTTTCTCTATCTTAGATTTATTCAAAGATTTTGTATGATTTGAATTTGAAGAAATATCTTACCAAAATATTCTATGCCGTACATTTTAGATGGCAAATTCATGTAGTATGAAAGATACACTATATATATATATATATATATATATATATATATATATATATATATATATATATATATATATATTTATAAGTGTCCAAATTAATTAGAATATCTCCAAATTAATCAGACCTCACAAACTTCTAATTAATTTCAGTCCAAAATATAGGTAATGGCCAGTTTTAATAATGGACAGTTTCTTAAAATAAATGGAATAATAAGGGATATAGTATGCTTTTCATCGGTCATTTTAGAAAATGGCACAATCATTTTTGTTTTGATTTTTGGAAATAAGAAATTTTGGAACCAATCACATATTGCCACATCATTTATATTGCCACGTCATTTTAGTATTTGGGATTAATTAAAAATTGTCATGTGTCCCAAATTAAATTTAAAGATAAATTAGATAATTCTAATGATGTAATGTTTCTTTATTATGACAATTTGATCAAATTAATTATTTTGGTTCAATTAAATATTATTTACTTAGGCTAAAATTCATTTGAGCCCAAAAATAAATTTAATTTAACCCAAAATAAAATATGACCCAAATGCATGTGATTTGACTAAATAACATTAATTAAATTGTAATTTCTATCTATATTGGTTTGATGTCTATAATTGGATGTTCATGTGATTGAAGAAATAACATACCAACTAACATGATTTCAAAATATCAAAATATCCACATTCGCGAACCGTAATTATTTCAATATATGTGGTCTTATCAAAAGTCTCTCATCGTATAATTAATTGGTGATAAACAACCACTATCATAACCTCTTCCTAATATCTCGGGATTTAACAATTTTGTTGAAAATTAAAACAATTTTATTCATTTTTTATTTCAAAATAACCATTTTTTTTATTGGCTAAATCTCAACCATTTTTTATATCAAAATAACATTGAATCTTTCAACCTTGATAATTTGGAAATTAAAATTAGTTTTCTGATTAGATCTTAATTTATTTTTTAAATTTTAATTTTTTTTCCAACAAAATAGGTTAAGATATTGTGTTTTTTAGATAAAATCTCTCAAATTCCATGTACATTTTATTAATTAAATAATATAAATAATTTTTAAAAAAATCAACTAAAATTTTCCTAAGAGACAAAGAAGATGCAACTTTTATATCTTTGTTATTTGTTATTTCGGGTGAAGGTTTTTGTTCTTCCATCCAAAGTGTGATTGCAGGTTGTACACTTGAAAATCAAATATAGAAGATGAAAAATAAAGATAGTATTTACATGCTTGAAATGTTTATGTTCTTCTTCTTGAAAATGCATGATCGATGAAGTTGAAAATGAAACTGTAACTTCAAATGGAATGGAAATTTGCAAAAGGGATGGTGGAGATTGGGGTTTGCCCTCTTTAAGGTGGAAAGATTAGGGTTTGTTCGCTTGAAGAAGATGGGAGACAAGGAAGATGGAGAATCTTAAAATAGAAGATGGAGAGTCGAAAAACAAAAATAGAAAATACAGATCATTGCAATGGGTCTGAAAAATGGACAAGTATATAGCTGTGTAATTATGTTTCAACATTTATTAAAGTGTATTTATTTTATTTTAGCTTAAGGGTATTTTGAGTTTTTGCAAATTTTTATATATTGTTATTTTTTTTTCATTCTGCTATTTTTGAAAAAAAAAGGTTTTGCTATTTTTCAAAATGATAATTTTAAAATTGCTATTCTTCTAGTTGACCCTAAATTTATTAACAGTAGAGGTGTGAATGGATTGGGTTGGGTTGGGTTAAAAAAAAATATGAAAGTGGTTTTATTTTTACTGCTTAATGTGGGGCAAGGGGCTTGTGATTCATATCCTTATGTCACTTTGTTGCTTATTCTATAGCATTATTAACCTTCGAGTTTGATGACCTAATTAACTTTTGTTGTGTGTAGCTATTCCTGATATCATTATTTGAGCTTCTTTTTGCAACTTCTCAAACAATGAAGTTCATCTTGTTGTATAAAACTTCTCAAACAATGGTATAAAACTCAAACAATGAAGTATAATATAAATCACACAGGTTAAGTGATTTGAAAACCCATTCCCGATATAGTTGAACTAAAAAATTTGTAACTGGACTTAAGAGTCTTACATTTTCAACTTTTTGATTAAAAAACCTATTTTGAATTTTGGATTTCAGATACTTGATTATTGTTTATGATTTAATTAGCAATGTGTACACCCTCTTCTTGATTGGTTCTAGAAAATGTATGCTACCTTGTGATTTTTGGACGTAGAAAATTTCGGAATCTTTTCTTTGCAAATCTGGCATTTGCTTTGTTGTATCTGTCCTATTAAGAGATCATTCCTTGCCCACTTTTTTCTAACATTCCAAATACTAGATCATGTTAAGTTCATTAAATAATTATTGGTAGATAAACTTTTGGTCCCATTTAATAAAGGTTTAGTTTTGAGTTTTCTACTCTTGAAATTTATGTTTATTTCCAGCCAAAATGTCCTTACTATGATTTTCACATTTCTTTAAGAAACTGTTAGGTATTCTCTAGTATGGGGTTAGGGGTATAAAGGTAATTAGCTAATCGAACCAGCTTGTGAGTTTTACAAATCATGTAATTTTTTTTCTTTTTTTTCTTTTTAGTGTTTGTAAAAGGGAATATTATTGGAGTTTTGGTGTTGTGGTAGGAGGTGGAGAAAATGGGAGAGCAAACAATGCAAAATATACAAGGGAATTCTTCTAATGGATTCGAACGTGTTTGACGTGGGTCTTTGTGTTTAGTTTTTGTTGTTTGTTCTTATGCCTGCAAAGTGTTTGAGAAAATGACTGATAGAGTGTTTTTGGTCAATATGCTTTTGGGTAACATTCAGTTTAGTGACATAGTGAGCATTCTACATTTTTCTTCTCATTTGTTCTTCAAATTTGACTAGGTTGAGCACAACGTATGATGAGGTTATTGTGTATTCTATTCTTGCAGCATTTTACCTTGTCAAGAATTTGCTCCAGGTTTGTTTTTGCCCTTTTTAAAGCACTTTTATTGTTTTTATGTGCCAGTATTACATTTTTGCTTATGTGGATGCACCGAGTTATCAGATATTAAAGAATTTTAATATCATTAGCACTGGTATTTTATGATTATGGCGGGGAGTAGGAAGAAATTTTCCATCCTTTTGTATGAGCCATCTCAATCCAACTTCAGTAATTCTTCTCATACCTAATTTGTTAGTCTCAAGGTATATGAGAACTTCACGTAACAAGCAGCCATAGGTATGCTGCAAAACTCGTGGTCCACTTTGTGTTCCACTTAATTATATCCAGTGTTTCTTCCTACAAAATGTTGTCAATTTTTAGATGTTGTAATGCTTCATTCAATTGTTTTGTGGTTCTTTTTTCAGTGCATTATCATTCAATGTTTTGTGCTTGGTCTTGAATATATTCTTTTTCAAGAAGTTGTTCAAGGGAAGGGTTGAGAAAGGTGAAAAATTAATTATGGAAGATCTATGCCTTAGTAAAATTTTAAGTCTCGTAATATATATTTTCTATTTGATTTGGGTTGAGGAAATGAGTGATTTTGTCTTACTTAAAAGAGGTAAGAAGATGGCTAGGACATTGCCAATTGAAATTAGTGGGCTTTAAGTTTTGTTAACATAATTTTGTTTTACTATTTATGATTGACATATTTTGCTTTGAATTCTGCTATTCAGTACAATTTCTTGTAATTAGTTTTTGTTGTATGCTAGCAAGATATATCATTTGGAGTGGTTAGAAAATCTTTGGAGCGTCGTATTACATTGTCCTAAATTTATGTTATTGCGTTTTAGCTTTTTAATTGATTTTAATTAGGTTTTTGGATTCATGGGTTTGGATAGAATGCTTCTTGGGGTATTGGGACATTTGGATCTTTGATGTAGAAAGTTGGGACATTAGTTATAAAAATTGGTAAAAGTTTATGGTGTTTTGAGTAGTTTTGGGTTGCTATTATTTGGAAGTTGATTAATAATGTTTCAAGATTGAAATGGAATATTATTGAGTATTAACATTGTCTAATAGAATGCGTGTTTTTTTCACCTGTAATGATTTTCAAGCACAAGGTTGTGTGGTAGATATCAGCTTTTGACTCATTTCTTAGGGTGATACTAACCATTATCTGCACTTAAACAGTGTGTTGATGGTGAAACCTTCCTATTCAATTTTTTTCCAATAGTATTTTTTAGTTATGTACATAATATCATAGTTGGATTGACATTATTGTTTCCTTCTCCTTTTACAATATCATAGTAACTTGACAACGACCACCATTTTTCATGTTGGTTCCAGTACTCCTTGGCACACATTGTTTCCTTCTGCAGTTGATCTCTTGCTTCATCTCTTTCTTCATATGATGTCTGCAATAGAAGAAGTAAGCTCTTCACTTTCTCTTTGTTCTTAATACTTTCTTCATTTTCTTCCATGTAGTGGAATGTTATGGATCAAATATTTTTTTGTTTGCTTCATTTGCTTTCTTCATTTTCTTCTCATTTTTTTCGCTTTTCGATCTCGGTTTATTGTTTTTGGATTTTATTAAGTGGGGTTTCATTTGTTTCTTGGTTGCTTTCTTCAAAATACCTTGATAAATTCACTGCATCTGTAACTGTTAGCCTGGTTGTAGGGTTGTCATTTGTAAATGTAAATGTTTTGTGGAAGTGTTTATGTGCTGTGTAGTTGAAGTGAATATGCTGTATTGTTGAATCAATTTTGTTTCCTTTTATTTTCTTACTAGGTTTTGCCAGAATCCATTGGAGCAACAAAGCCATATTTGCGGCAATTCATTGATGTATAGGCATTTTTGTAGGTTTGGTAGGAAAATTTCTAGTTTAAATGTAGTTATTTAAATAGCTTGTTCGTAACAAACCATGTATGTACCAACACTTAAAACAATATTATAAAGTGTATGTTTGATCTTTATATTAAAGCGTTCCCCGTTTCTTTCCATATGTGATAGTATTGGTCTGTGTAATGGTAGAGCAATATGAAAAACAGGATTTAATAAAAAATAGTGCAAGAAAAAAGGTGACTAAAAACAAAATTATGACATTTAAATGTAAAAAAAAAACTGTCATCGAAAAATTTTTATTGACAGTTAATTAATGTCATGGAAAGTGAAATGATGACAGTTAATAAGTGTCATAAAAGATAAATAATGACATTTAATATCTGTCATACAATATTAACAATGACAGTTATTCGCTGTCATAAAATAAAAACAATGACAGTTATCCGATGACATAAAATATAAACAATGATAATTATTAACTGTCATCGAAAATAAATAATGACAGTTATAATCTGTCATAAGATATTGAATTCGTGACATTTATTCTATGTCATGAAAAACCACATTTCGTGACAGTTTGGAGAACTGTCACAAATACTTTCATGACTATCGCATCAATGACTGCAAAAAACTTTCACGAAAACTTTTAATGACAGCATTTAACTGTCACTGTAGGCCATTTTTCTACTAGTATGGGTTAGAGAGATTTTTGGTCCTTAAATGTTTGGATTGATCAAATTTTAATCCAAATAACATTTTTCATCTAACTCATGTTATTTATTTATTTATTTATTCTTATTTTAAGTATATTATTTATTAACTTAAAATACTTGAATTTATTTGCACCATATTTTAATAACTAAAATTTCATAAAGCTTAAATGAAACTCAAATGTTATATATCAAAATTCAACATATCTATTATAAACTTCAAAAAAAACTTCATAGTAATAAGTATGAATTAAGTTGTAATATAAATTTTAATACTATTAGAAATTCGAGTTGGATTGGGTTGGGTCAATTCAAATTTAAAAAAAAATGTAACTTGAGAACTCAATATTCATAACCCGAAAAAAACATAAAAAAAAAAAATCAAACCAAAGATAAAAACTAATCCAACCAAATTTTTACAATTTGAGTCGGATAGTCCGAATTGTTCAAGTTATTGGATTATTTAAACACCCTTAATTAATAAATATTAGTGCAACGGAGTTACCTATGTGTAAAGCCATGATATACCTAGATACTTATATATATGTATCTCTTTATTAGTTTGGTTATGTAATGATTGTATTTTTAGTAAATCCTAAATTATTATCATTTTCGTAAAGGAAAAAACCACATAATATGTAAATATAAGGATGATTTACAAAATTTATATAATATATAAACAAAATTAAAATAATATGTTTGATAGTGTGTATAAATCGAAATGTTATTTTAATCCTACAATAATTAGCAGAGATTGATGAAGTATCCATCTGATCAACATGTTTAAAAAGTGATTGTCTGTTTATGTTCATAATTTAAATAAACTCTGATGTGATATTTGAGATTACATCTTAAAATTAATTGGGAAATATACACACAAATCATAGACTATAAGATTCTTTCCCCATCCTTTTTATCATTTACCATTTTATTATTTAAATTTGAATATGATGGAGATATTTTGAAGAATTTTTTTTTAAATAATGTAGTTTATAAAAATATTATCAAAAATAGGGCCAATCGAAAAGAATTGTCAAAAATGGGGTAGTGAAGTCGTGTACCCGGTACATGACTTCACCAAAATCGTAAGTCGCGTACACGATTTGGGTCGGCGTCGTGAACGGGGGCCACGACAAATGACTGGAGTCGTGTACGCGATACACGACTTCTGACTGGAGTCGTATACCACGTACACGTTTTCCTGACACGTGGCAGTCAACATGACTGTTGACTGCCAGTTTGTCGGCTAGCGGAGAAATCGTGTACGACGTACACGATTTCCGTACTGCAGACTGACAAATGGCAGTCAACAGTAACGTTGACTGCCAATTTGTCTGGTAGTGCGGAAGTCGTGTACACCGTACACGACTTCCTTCACGTGAACTTCCACGTGTCGTTCATGCAGGAAGTCGTGTCCCACTTACACAACTTCCCCGCCTATAAAAACCCCCCACCCGATTTCATTTCTTCATCCTTCATTCCATTTAACAAATTTCCCTCTCCTCTCTTCCTTTTCTTCACTATCTTCCGAAACTTTGCTCCATTTTCCTCTTCTCTTTTACTCCTCAACTATCTTCTCTACCTTTCTTCTCCATCCAACTCCATCAAAGTGTGAGGTAAGTTTTATTATGTTTTATATATTTATTTATTAGTTATATATTATTTTTAGATATTTATATATTTGTATTTATTAGTTATAAATTGATTTTAGGTTGTTGTATATTTTTAGAATATTATTGGAATAATTATTATTAATTATGTATTGTTATTAGGTTGTTATATATATATATTTTTCTTTATTAGTTGTATATTATTTTTAGGTTGTTATATATTTTAGGAATATTATTGAAATAGTTATGTATTGTTTTTAGTTTTTGATATATTAAATAGTTATTATTATGTTGTTTTTATGTTGTTATAATAATAATAATAGTAATATATTAATAATAATAATAATAACAACAATAATTAAAATAATGATGATAATAATAATAATAATAATAATAATAATAATAATAATTACAGTAGTTGTAGTAATAATAATAATATATACTAATATAAATAATACTTTTCAATAATAATAATAATAATAACAACAATTACAATAATAATAATAATAATAATAATAATAATAATAATAATAATATATAATAATATAAATAATAATAATAATAATGTATAATAATAATCATAATTATAATAATAATAATTATAATTATTATTATTATTATTATTATTATTACGGTAATAGTAATAATAATAATAATATATAATAATATAAATAATAATAATAATGTATAATAATAATCATAATTATAATAATTATTATTATTATTACGGTAATAGTAATAGTAATAATAATAATAATAATAATAATAATAATAATAATAATAATAATAATAATAATAATAATAATAATAATAATAATAATAATAATAATAATAATAATAATAATAGTAATAATTACAATACTAATTACAATACTAATAATAATAACAATAACAATAATGGAAGGTCTGATGGAGTTATTCATATTGAACAGCTAATTAAATATGTCGTTGCGACTTGAAGATTTAGTTATTCTTGAACCTGGTAATCACGGAGATAGTGATATAGAGGTAGAAATTGATGAACTATTTGGTAATGAAGAAAATATGGAAGAAGAGAATGAAAGGATCCCTTCTGAGATATTTACACAGATAGATTGGGATATTACGAATTCTGTTTGTGAACAAGGGTCTACGTTGGCAAATAGGGATGAATTTGTAGACACATCATGTTTAATTCAGAAGGGAATGTTATTTGACTGCAAGAAAGATCTTCAATTAGCCGTAAAAAAGTACTGTGTCACCCAACACTACGAAATTGTTGTAGTCGAATCGAACCAAAATATTTGGTCTGTTCGATGCAAACAATGGAGTAATGGTTGCAACTGGAGGTTACGTGGAAGTAGGCGTAAAAGCCACGGATTGTTTGAGATCAGTCGACTGGAAGGAGAGCACTCATGTCTGTACTCAAACCTAACACAAGATCACTCACAACTAGATTCTAATTTTATGAGTATTGAAATTCAAAACATAGTCAGAGCTGATCCTAGTGTTACTGTGCTCATGGAAATGATAAAACAACAGTATGGTTACACGGTTAAATACAGACAGGTGTGGCAAGCGAAGAGGAAAGCTTTGGTTGCTGTTTTTGGTGATTGGGACAAATCGTACAATGAGCTCCCGTACTGGTTGAGTGCCGTTGTACATTATAATCCAGGAACTCGAGTTGATTGGTTTTTTCTTCCATCTGATGTACCTGGGACAACCATATTTGGACGCGTTTTCTGGGCATTTGGTCCTGCAATAGAAGGGTTCAAATATTGTAGGCCATTAATTCAAATCGACGGAACCCATTTGTATGGAAAGTATAAAGGCAAAATGTTAACTGCCCTATCTATCGATGCAAATGGTCATATATTTCCTCTTGCATTTGCTATTGTGGAAGGGGAAAACGCGTCCAGTTGGTCATGGTTTCTTTATGCATTGCGCCAGTACGTTACTGATCGAGATGGCATTTGCTTGATCTCCGACAGGCATAGGGGCATTCTTTCTGCCATTAATAATGAGGAGATAGGTTGGAGTGAACCACGAGCATTCCATCGATATTGTCTTCATCATGTTGCTAGCAACTTCAATAATAAATACAAATCGAAGCAACTAAAAGATTTGGTGTTTAGGGCAGGTAATCAACACCAAAGGCGCAAATTTATAAGAAACATGAAAGAAATAAAACAACTGAACCCAGAGTGTCTTGAATTCTTTGAAGATATTGATCTACAAAAATGGACACAGTCTCACGATAATGGGTATCGATATGGGTGGATGACAAGCAACGCAGCTGAATGTATGAATGGGGTATTTAAAGGAGCTCGTATGTTACCCATGACATCTTTGGTTAGATTAACATTTTATCGCACAATTCTGTATTTTGAACGCCGAAGAGCTGAGATAAGTGAAGCAGTTGACCATGGCGAAGTTTATACAGAATATGCGATGAAAAAGCTAAAAAGATGGGAAACACGGGCTTCTGCACATTCAGTGACATCCATTGATAGAGAAACCCAGACGTTTGAGGTTCACACGGGTATGAGTATGATTTCTCCATATAAAGGCCAGCACACACAGGTAGTGAGTTTGATGGAAGGGACCTGTTCGTGCAACAAGTGGCAATCTTTTAAGATACCATGCTCCCATGTAATTGCAGTTTGTAATTACATGCACTTGACGTATGCAGCATACATTGATGAATGCTACTTGTTGTCGAACTTCAAACAATGTTATGCCGGTCGATTCCATCCAATCCAACACCCAGATTATTGGCCTGAGTTGTCATTCACCGAAGTTCGCCCAAATGCAGACTTACTTAAAGGACCCGATCGACCGAGAACAACAAGGATCCATAATGAAATGGATTGGAAAGAGTCTGGTCAATCACTCAGATGCACTATCTGTAAAGTCGAAGGACACAACAGACGTACCTGTCCTCAACGTGCATCTTCTTCTTCAAGACACTAATTTTAGGATGTATTATAGGATTTTATGATGTAATTGTTTGATGTAAATGCTTCTATGTAATTTCAGAAAGCTTTAATGAACTACTTCTGTATTTTTATATATACATTTGGGTATACTTTCATAATAAATGTAAATTAGGGTTTAATGTATACTTTTGTTTTACTGCAATTACATAATGGTCTTGCTTTTCTTCTTCGTGTAATTAATGACATTATTTTTTATATTATTTGCAGAATGGATCCTGGTCCAGTTGATGATAGCCATCTATATCTACAGGCGACCCATAGATCACAGAGCATATGGGATACCTCCTCCATCGTCGTGTTGAGTTGTCGGAGGAGAGAGGCAGCGTCTCAGCGCACCATCCCCTTCGACCAGCGTATTGCACCCTACTTAGAGGCTGCTGGATTCCTCGGGGTTTCCCAGGTTGGGTTCATGCAGTTAGATTGGCATTTAATTACTGCATTGGTCGAGCGTTGGAGACCAGAGACCCACACATTTCATATGCCATGTGGGGAGTGCACGATCACCCTGCAGGATGTTGCAGTACAGTTGGGGTTGCCAGTGGATGGGGAGCCTCTAACAGGATCATTAAGGTATAATTGGATGCTTATCTGCAATGATTACTTGGGAGTCGTACCGCCTGACATGAAAGGTCAGCGACTGAGTCTTCCGTGGTTGGCAGAACAGTTCGAAGAATTGCCACCAGATGCTGATATTGTGAGCATTCAGAGATATGCTTGTGCCTACATCATGCAGTTGATTGGGGGCTTTCTTTTCGCTGATAAGTCAAACACCCTGGTCCACTGTATGTTTCTTCAATTCTTATTTGATTTTGACCAGGCTGGTACGTATGCGTGGGGCGCTGCGACTCTCGCATGGTTATATAGGGAACTCTGTCGAGCGAGTAATGCACAGTCCTTAGAGATTGCTGGCCCATTGATGTTGCTACAAGTATGGGCATACGACAGATTCTCCATTATAGCTCCACAGAGAACGTTGCAGCATTCAGATGGTCGACCTTTGAGTTTCAGGTACTATTTAATATATATGTTGTTTTTTTAATAAAATTTGCACTATCTATAATTTATTAATTGTTTATTTCACAAATTAGATGGAGCGATGTTCAAGTTGCATCTGAACAGTCAGGGAATATGTTGCTCATATATCGATGGACATTTGATCGGCTGAGTCGGTCTCAGGTTAAATATTAACCAAATGTTCTATAATTTTATTTTTTGTTGACTACTGACGTTTGTTTTTTGAATAGATTAATTGGACACCATACACGCCCGACATTATGGCATCGCTTCCTGTTAGATGTCAGAGTGGTCAAGCGGTTTGGACTTACGTGGGTCCATTGATTTGTTTCCATCTGGTCGAGAAACATCAACCAGATCGCGTATTGCGACAGTTTAATATGTTGCAAACGCCACCAGCGATTAGCTACACAGATCAGAGGTTGCATCAAATAGATTTAAGGGGTAAACATGATCAAGATTGGCGTCGGATTCATGCGGAACATATCGGAGTGTGGAATTCGCGATATGATTTTCGGGTTGAAGCACCCACTACAAGCGAACCGACGATATCAGAGAACTATTTTGTTTGGTATAGGTCGATTACCAGACGCTTTATCACCCAAGAGGGCGCTTTCTATCATTGCATGGTAAGGATTTAATATGCTTTGTTTTATACATTTAATCAAAATAAAACAATAATTTGGTTTGTATTACTTGCAATCTTTCAGTATGATTTTGTTGACGAAGTACAAACTTTCTCCGTGGAACACGATATAGAAGCTTTAGGGCAAATATGTGATAGAACCACAGAGCGCGTAGATCACATTATTCAACAGACTCGACGACTTACTGTTGCCGACACAGATCGTAGACGCATGCGACGTAGACGACGACGGCAAGGCGATGATGTCGTAGAGGGTGATGAGGATAATTAAAAGTTTGTAAATTAATTTTGAATTCTTGTTAATTTCAATTAAAAATGTATAAGACATTGTTAATTAATTTTTTAAATGTCTAACCTTTTTATAAGTATGGTAGTTTTTTACTAAGAAATTTGACTATAAACTCTTGAAAACTTACACATTTAGTACACAAACAATTTATCTCGATTCAATTGAAATTTATAACATATCGTTTACACCGAAATTATATTAAAATCTTCATAAAGGAAACTAACACAAGTATTTGCTAAACATAATTTGAGTTGTCATCCAATAATAATTCTAATTCTAATTCTAATTCTAATAATAATAATAATAATAATAATAATAATAATAATAATAATAATAATATTGATAAAAATAATAATAACATAACAATTACAATAATAATAATAATAATAATAATAATAATAATAATAATAATAATAATTACAATAATAATAATAATAATATATACTAATAATGATAATAATAATAATAATAACAACACTAAACATAATAATAGTAATAATAATAATAATAATAATAATAATACTAATAATAATAATAATAATAATAATAACATAATATTAAATTAAAACAAAGAAGTCGTGTACCTGGTACACGACTTCTTGCCACGTTGGACGGGACTTGGACGGTCAACAAGTCCAAGCTGATGTGGAAGTCGTGTACCCCGTACACGACTTCCATGCAAGTCGTGTATGAGGTACACGAATTCATAGTAAATCGTGTACCTTATACACGATTTCCTTCCAAATTTCCAGATTCACTCTATTTTTGACAATATTTTGCCCCATCACCCTATTTTTGCAATTTCTTTTCACCTCACCCTATTTTTGTCAATAATTTCAAAAAAAAAACCATATTTCTTAAAACACCCCTATTTTGAATAGAAAAAAATGAATTTAGATTATTTAATATTATCACTACTCCATTTTTCTTGTAAACATAAAAAGAAAAAGAAAAAAGAAAAAAAGAAAAATATTTGGATATTTCTATCTTCTACCTCGTTGGTATCACCATTATGTTTCCTTTTCCTCTCTATCTTCGTTCACATTGTGTCTAGCGTTGGCAACGGGGTAGGTGCGGGATGGGGCACTCTCCATCCCCTGGGAAGTCTCCATCTCCATCTCCATCTCCATCTCCATCCCATTCTTTGTTTTAAAGACTTGGCCGGTTCCAGGCAGGAGAATCTTCTTTCGGAGATCGGGACCTCACGAGGAAAAATTTCCCTCTTTTTTTTTTCTCTTTTAAATTATTTTTCAATTAAAACAAAATTGAATTAATAAGAACCACATTTCAACCATTTCTTATTTATAATTTAAGTTAATTTGATTATTAAATGAAATTAAGAAAAATACAGAAAAATGTGGCCCTACTCTAGGGGTGTACATAAGTAGCCTCGTAGGAAAGTTATGGACCAATCAAAAATATTCGAAAAAAATGAACTCTATTGATTCAATAGGTAAGGTCAACCCAATTTTAGGTTGGGTCAAGTTGGATTGGTGGATTTTTTTTTCTTCTCTCCATAATTTATTTAGACAAATTTTTATATTATTTTTCAATATGCAAAGCCAACAAATTGTTATTCAAGGTACAAACATATATATATATATATATATATATATATATATATATATATATATTATATATAATCGGATTGGGCTGGGTCAACCCTACCCCTAACTTGCACAATTCTGACAGCCCGATTCAACCTGTTTTTTCTTCAATTTTTTTAATCCCAACCCAATTCTTACGGTTTGAGTTGGGTAATCCGGATTGGTCGGGTTATCGGTTTTTTTAAACATCCTTACTAGTCCATGAGGATTTTTGTCTATCTGTAATTGTGTCAATGTGTCATGTATTTCTATTTATGAACTTCTCGTAACAATTTGACAATAACAAGAATTGGGTAAGAAGTTTTAATTGAGACATATTTGACAAAATGCATGAAAAAAACAATTTGTATAATATATATCGTCATGCATTAGTATATGTTATGTATATTTAAATTTTATTAGTACATTTGATATATACATGTGCAGTAATATTCGATTTTCAGCTAGAAATATAGAATAAAATAAATAAATAAAAAAAGAAAAATCTAAAATAAAAGAAAATATTAATTTGAAAAATGCTACATTAATTAAAGATTAAATATCAAGTAAAAGCTAAGCAAGTAATAACATGATTCAATGCTGTGGTCTTTGGGCTTCTTTTTCTCTTTCCTTTTTTTCATTGCCATTCTACAAGGCCCAATTATAAAGATCAACTAACTTTCTTCCCTCCTTTTTTAGAAAGAATTTCTACACATATATCTCATTTTAAATATCCTATTTTGTTACTCATTCCAATAAATTTATGGGGGAGATTTTGAACCTCGGATCTCTCGGTCGGATATACATATTTATTATCGGTTGAATTATGTTTATATTGATAACATATTGGATACTTCATATTCAAAAGGACGAATTTATTTACGGTACTTTACATATTTTAATTATATAATAGAAAATATAGTGGATGTATTAGTGAATTTAAACGGTCTAAAAAACCAAATCGTCAAATATCACAAGGGTCTATTTGGTAGCAATAAGAGAATTCTATTTATTCATTGAGTTTGATGAATTAACACACATTTAGTAGATGGTTTATATTGTTTATTTAAATTTTTGTTTTTAAATTTTGTGATCTAAATAGTGTAGATATGAAACAAACACTTTTAGGGTTCATATAAGCGTATTATAAAAGACGTTTTGAACCATCTTTAGAATTTCGTTTTTGTAATTACTACCAAATACGTATCTGAAAAGGGCATGGAATACTTTTGGTAACTATTTTAAATGCCAAAATTACTAAAAATATTTTTAATTATCAGCGAAAGATATCCATAGACACTATAAATTACTATCATCTATCGTTGTTTCTTAGTGCTAAATACTGATTAGCCGTCTATATAAGTGTATCGTTATTTACTGTTGATAGACGATAAAATTTATTTGAACAACCATTTTAATTTATGTTTTAAAATTAAAATGTGTTTTTAGAAAGGTAATATGTTTTTTTCTAACAAAAGATATTGGAAAGAAATCAACACATGATTTTAAAAAACATCAAAATTTAAAAATTAAACGATCATGAAACCAAACCATATAACATCTCACATGTAATTGGTTTTCTTATACTCTCATCCAAAATGTATCAAAATGTTGTCCCCCTTCCTTTTAAACATGTATGGCCAATGTGAACATGGGGAAAAAAAGGTGAAAGAGAGGTTTCATTTCCATTTTTGTTTTTTGTTTTTTCTTTTCCTTTATATACGTTAAAATAGTTTGAGAGTCCGAAAGAAATGATTCATTAAAGTCGTCGCAATATAGCAAAAAAAAATCTCACGTTTTATTATTGAGAAAGAAATTAAAGAAAATCTTCAAGACATTCGTTTGATAATCTTTTGATTTTTTGTTTTCTAAAATTAAGTTTGTTCACTCTTAATTTCTTATACCACGGTTTTCATGTTACTGAGTTAGATTTATAATTAAATAGAAAAAGAAAATTAACTTAAAAAATTACTCTCGTAGGTTCTCGTTTGGTAAAATTTTTACCAATATTTTTCAAAATCAAAAGCTAATTTAGTTTAACAAAAGCTGCGCTTGTTTTTTGAATTTGGTTAAGGATTCGTCACTTCTTTTACTGAAGAAAAATGCAAACAATGGTAAGAAATCGATAAAAAAAAATAAATTTAATTTTCAAAAACCAAATAATCAAATCATTACCAAACGGAACCTTTGTTTTTCTATTGGTAAGATTTCCAAAATAACTAGATAACATTTATATAGGATTTTATCTTAAAAAACCGAGAACTAAAAACTCATATCGTTATCAACCACGATCTAAATATTCTAGATCTCGAAAGATTACAGTTAATGAGACAGTTTTAATTCATTGAGACAATTTCATTAAATAATTTGTTAACGATTGTGTTGGGAGGAGAATCAATTAGGTTAAGTTTGATTGGACATAACTTGAAAAGTAGAAAAGTGAAGTGAATAGAAAAGGGACGACCTACATCCTTCGAAGAAGGTATAGAAGAGACTAAAGAATATAGAATTATACGATTAGGGTTTATTGGGTATCTATTGTATTATCTCTCTATAGGAAAAGTTTAGACAAACATTGAAAGATTTGATAATGCATTATTACCAATTTTGAATATATAGCCAAAAGAATGATCAAATCAAATGTCTATTTCCAGGACTGGGAAACCAAAAAAACAACTAATTAAAGTGCCCTTATCAATTAGTCAAATCTATATATTCCAAAGAATGGGAATATATCTCATCAATTTAATTAATCAATTACCAGCTCCCATGATCAACAATAATATGGATGATACCAATTTGTAAGAGAATAACAAATATAAATGTTTGTTGGAGGAATTGTGGGGAAGAATGGGTGTGTTCGGTGTTTGAGTTATAAATGTTAAAATGTAATCTCTTAGTTCTCATATATTTATAAGAATAGCCTTCTTTGGTTGTTAGAGTTTTCAAAACGTATTTCTTATTTTTCGAATTTGTTTTTTTAAAAAAATTATTTGAGTTTAAAAAAAAAATTAGTTTTATAGATGATATGATTTTTAAAAAAATTGTTATTCTAATTTAAAATGTCATATAATTATTTAAATAAAAAAAATCAAATTTATTTGAGATACTAAAAATATATATTTTGAAAACTCGATCCCACATTTGTCATGTTTATTTTGTGTGGTTATCTATTAAGTTCTTTTTGTCATAATATCTTTCTAAAATTAGTCATAATAACTTGTTAAGAAAAAGAAGAGAAATTCAATATTTAAATAAAAGATTATTAGTATATATATATTCTGTAATTACAAAAAATTTGGATTCAAATCTATTTAAATAGTTGTGAAAGTGGAGGTACAACAACTGCGCTACAACCATACTTTGTTTAAAATAGAGCATTATTTATTAACTATTGTAATCCAACACTTCAAAATTAATATTAAAATACAAAAATCAATAATCTGAAAGAGGCACGGGATGCGACCTACATTATGTTTGGGCCACTTTACAGGGCCAAAATTGTCCAAATCCGATCGATAACCATTCCTTTGAACTTTACAATGATCAAATTGGACACTTTGGCTATAGTAATTGATTGGAGATTGACATGTTTGATCGACCAAAGATATATCTCATTACAAGAAAATTTTGTTTCAGATGGCAGCTTACTATTATTGAAAGAAGCCATTTTGGTATTATTGTTGCTCAAACACATGTTTAGCTGCGAAGTTATGATGACATCCCATGCATTATTTTTGATATGATTCCTCAAATCAATACTTATTTTTTAAACTGCGTGAAGACAGATTATAAATTTAACGAAGTCTTATATACCTATCTTTCTACTATATCTTCTATGTACCCTTCAACAAATGCACTAAGTTCAATATGATCGAGAGTTATAAACTCAAAACAAAACCCAATCGCTATTAGATGATTTATACAGAAATATGATCAAAGGAGAGATGTTAGGCTTTGTGTTAATTATGATGATCATTGTTGAATATTTTTGTTTTAATTTGATGTTATATGTGTAACTAAGCTATCAATGGTGTACTCATTGTGAAGGGGCATATGAGTTGTTATATTATGATGAAGGGGTGAAAGTGGGGTGTCGACACGTGTTGTGTTGGAGGTTTTGGATCACCATCGTCTTCTTCTTTCTGCTTTCTTCTTTCTTCTTTCTTCTTTCTTTCTTCTTTCTTCTTTCTTCCTTTTCTATATGGTTTATATATGTATGTGAAAATGACACAACCCCACCATTTCCACTAATTTATTCAATAAGGCTATGTTGTGATTAATAGAAAGACAACATATCTATATATCTTAAAAATCAAAGGATAAGAAATGTGTGATAATTGAGTGGGAATTGAATGAGCCATTTTGAATCTTAAACTTTTCTTCTTTCTTTGGTTTTTGTCAATGTTTTCACCTCCCAAGTTGCTACCATAGGGAATTAATCCATAGCTATACATATGATGTATGATATATCTCTCTTTGTCTCTACTTAATGGGGGAGGAATGTTACCTTCATAAATACCCAAAATGCCATAATGTTTCCAAAAGAATATGTATATAAATGTTTTATTTTTAATGCCGCTTGAAAATTGTCAAACAACCGTGCATTTTTTTAAAAAAAAATTGAATTGAAAACCTCTTGTCCGCGAGAACATATAAATTAAGCTAAGTTCATATGGGCAATAACCAAACATTTAGATATTTATTTTTTAAGTTTTAAAAACTTAATTTTTATTTACGATAAATATGTTGGCTATAATTTTAGTCATAAAAAAACAAAAAGAGATTCATCGGCGAAATTAATGTTTGATAAATTCAATATTAAGAATTTCAAAAACAAAAAATTCAGTCAATATATCGGTTTTTTGTTTTTGGATGATTCGGAAGCTAAACATATAAACATCTCTTCAGCCTCTTGTTTCGAAATCTACTTTTTAATCTATATTTTTAAAAATTAAGTCAAATTTGGCTAATAATGCGACTCTTCTATTTTCTTTTTCAGCTTTTTAATACAAGCTAAAGTAAGACAACGAAATTAAAGGAAATAGTCTTAATTTAAATAAATAAAAAAAAAAAGCAAAATGGTTATCGAAGGGACTGTACTTTGATGAGTAATGGTTTTAAATTGCAAATCTGAAAAATATAATTATTTATCGGTATCTATCATTGTCTATCATATAAAGTGATATCATTATTTATTAATATCTATCATTATCTATCATAGAAAGTGACATTTTACGAAATATCCTTGCTTTGGACTCAACGACGTTAAGTTGATAGAAAATTCGTTTCGAGATTTGTTGATACATTTTACCACCTTAATGAGAAGGTGAATTGGTTGAGTGTTGTTAAACATAATTTGGAAAATAAAACTTAGTCAAAGTTTAAACCTTGAGGGAGAGTGATTTAACATGACATTCCCCACTACACATAAATCTCTTTTATGAAAGCATATAATTTGAGTATTCAATGTCACTATTCTTAAGGTCTCCCACTCGTCACAAAAGAATATTTATAAAAATAAACAAAAACTTAGAACAAAGTATAATTGAGATACAGGGTCTGATATAGGTTTCTAAAAACTTCGAAAAATTATCTTTTTAGTCGAGTTTTTGAAGAATATATTTGTGCTTGGTCCTTAAATTTTAAAAATATATTTTTTAATCCTCAAATTTATAAAAATAGACTCGTTTTCGTTTCCAAATTTTTAAAATATATCTCTTTACTAATTTCAGAATTTTATTTTAAATAATTATATAACATTTTAAATAAAAAATATCTCTTTTTTTTCTCTAATTTTAAATATCGTCTAATTGTTTTAAAAAAATCAAATGAAAATACTTTAATTGATTTTTAAATTTGAAAATCAGATGAATCCATTCTTATCTTATCATCGTCACAATAAGATTTTGAAGCCAAAAGTTTTAAAAAAAAAATCATAATCCCCCGTCTAATTTCTCCATCCACCTTTAGATCCATCACCACCACCTCCCCTATTGTCACACGTCCACCACTATAACCATCACTATCTTCAATAAGTCTATTTTTACAAACATAAAAAGGACTAAAAGGGTGTGTTATCTTTAGAACTTATAGGTTAGACGGAGTCGTATTCTCCCGAGCTTAGACTTTAGAGAAGTACATTTTTTAAATTTTATAAATAATTTGGTAAGGGGTTTTTTAATATCCAATGTTGGAGGTGAAAAAAAGAATTAAAAAATAGAGAAAAAATATGATTAAGGGTGTGTGTGTGTGTGTGTTTTAATTAGTGATTATGATGTGAAAGTGACAAGTCCAACCATCCAATTAAAGATATGATAGGTTGTTGTGGGTGTGATAGAATGTGGCTGTGTCCAACACACATTTTAAAGTTGATTTTAATTAAATCTATGCTTTCTTCAAATAACTAAGGTCCCTTTCTTCTTCTTCTTCTTCTTCTCCTTCTCCTCTTCTTCTTCTTCTTCTTCTTCCTTCTTATTCTTTAATTTGAAGGAATAAATTCAAACACAACATGTCACATTGTATATATATATATCCTCCTAATTCACTCCCTCCCTTTTTTTCCCTTTACTTTTTCTACAATAGTATTCGTATCTATTATAATTTCTTTCACAATTGTTTAGTATATATATATATTGAATTTTGTATGTATTCAATTGTTGTTCTTCTAAGTGTTGATTTAACTAAATTTACCGTGATCTAAAATTCTAAAAGTAAATGTTAAGATTTGATTATCGTTCAACCTAATTAGGAGACATTTTCTTAAAGGGTGCTTGTTGAGGATACTATATACAACGAAAAAAATATATATCAAAAAACTTAACCATAGTTAAATTTCATTCAACCCACGAGATGATCAATAAGGTTAAATGGTTGTTATCGTTAAATTTAAAGGTAATTGTCTTAAATGTCAAAACCTTTTGAAAATATGTACGATAGTTGAATTTTACTATATTTATAAATAATTGAACTCATTTTACAATATTTGAAAATATTTCATATGTCTAATTAATTTTCTCAAATATATATCTTTAACATGAAGAAAAAAAATACTAAATATTACATTTTCTTCTCATATGTATCTATTATAAGTATTTCTATATAAAAACCTCAAAATAGATGTTTGATTGATCTCTCCTTGGGGATAATTTAAAAAAAAAAAACCTAAATTTCTTCTTTTAGACCTAAAAAAAGGTACAATTCACGTAATAAACCAATCAACCCTATTTTCTGAAACGAGGGATACAATCAAAATTTAACCTAATGGAAAGTGTCGAAAAAGCATATTAAAATTTGTAGTATAATATATTATGGACAACTTTGTTCTCTTCTCTAGATTAGATTTAACAAAAAAAGTTGGCTCGATTCCGACTCGACGACTAGCTAAACCCTAAAGTTAGGTTTTGGATGGGAGGGAATGAAAATGTGGGAATGGGTAAGTAATTTTAATTTGATTGTTGGAGTAAGAACATTAATTGAAGTGGGTCTCACTCACTGCAAAGAATGAGTCAATAGAAAAAGAAAAAACAAGATGAGAATCATAACAAACTATATTGGATCAGATTTTATGGCAAAACTCTCATCAATATAATCTGTACAACTCATAGTACAATTCAAGATTTTATATCTTATTATTCTCTCAATTTTTTTTTTGAAAAAATAAATTTAATTAAACCCATTTTTTCCCTCATATTTTTCTTCTCTCACTGCCTAATTTCCCGATTGTTATTTCTTCTCTACCAAATTATTCATAAAATTAAATAACTTAATTAGAAAAAAAAAAAACGCACACACAAGGATTTGGTAAGATATATAATTTAAGAAAGAAATATATATATATATATATATATATATATATATATATATATATATATATATATATATATATATATATATATATATATATACAGGGTTTGGGGTATCTTTTAAATATATGGAAAAAGGAAAAATATCTTTTTGGTAATTAAGTTTTTAGTTTAATTTTTATTGGGTCCCCTAAGTTTTAAAATATTGCATTTTTAGTCCTTATTTTGAGCTAGAAACTATATATTGTTATCATGTTAATTTGAGTTTTAATTTTTTCTTTCCACTTGGTCCTTAGGTTACAAAATTAATACTTTAAACGAACCTTTAATGCAAATTAAATATTTATTAATTTATTTAAGACAATTATGAAAGTAAAATTCTAAAGTTAGTTTTAATAGGGATGATTTAAACATAATTAATTATATGTATTTTAAATTATTTTATTATTAATTAATAGACAATAATTACATGAAATATTGAAAGTGGGTATCTAGTAAAAAAAAACTCTGTAAATCTGAAAACTAGAGACTTAAATTGAAATAAAAACCGAATCTTGGATAAAATTGTAAGTTTTAATTAAAAATCTAGGGAGTAAATTGAAATCAAACTCAAAATTCAAGGATTAAAAGTGCAATATATAAAAACTTAGTGGACCAAATCGAAACAAAACCTAAAATTCAAGCATCAAACAAGCATTTTTCAAAATAAAATATCTTTGAAGCGAAATATATATATATATATAACCATTCTTTTTCTTTTTTTTTTCTCAAATTCTTCTCAAAGTTTCCTATAAATAGTGACCATTTGTGTGGAGACCATTAATAGGCTCTCGATTAATCATTCTTTTCTCTCTTTCTTTCAACAAATATCTCTTTTTCTTTTCTCTTTTATTCTCTCTTTTTTTCCTTTTCTTATTTATTTATTTAGAATTATTGGATTTATTTTTTCCATTTTTATTTCCCTAAAATGAAGTTTAATTTTGTTGGGGGGCAAAAGAAGGAACATATGTGATATATGTTGTTGACAGAAGATAGAGAGCACAGATGATGATATGCAAAAATTTCATCAATCATTATTATTAATATCATTCTTTGTTTTTTAGGGTTTAGAACTTTAGAGAGAGACATTATTATCCTTATCACTATGCATTTCACTCCATTTGTGCTCTCTATGCTTCTGTCATCACTCTCTTCACCCCTTCCTTTTATATACCCCATCCCTTCACTACTTTTAATTTACTTATATTTTTCTAATCTCCTTCCCATTTCTAATCACTTATAATTTATAAATCTTCTACATATATACAGCCCTAAGAAATGTGTTGATTTTTCTATGTGTTTAGGTGCTTTGTGCAGCAGTTCAAACAGCCTAGGGCAAGGGAGGATGAGAAGAATTATTAAGAAATATGCTTAGACGTTGAGGTATTCGGATGCGTCTACTCATCTTCGTATTCTTGTTTCCTTTAATTGGTAAGGTTTTTTTTTTTTCTGTTCTCACGTTCTTTTTACTTAAACACTTTCCCTTTTGATTAACTACTCTCAAAAAATAAATTATAACTTTTTTGATAAAGCTTCAAATTTTTAGAATTAGATTGAGAAGAAGAAGCTAGAAAAAAAATTAACTGACTTTTGGGTAATTAAATTCTGAAGAAAAAGGTCTCATTTGATATATACTTGAGAAATTGATGAGCACCAGGAATAATTTTTCCTTAAGAATGAGTTATTACTGATAATAATATTGTTCTATTTTTTGAAATTAATGCAGGAAACTAATGAAATTATGATGAAGGGGTTGAAGATATATGATAATTACCAATTAAGATGCCTATATGCCAATGAGATATTAAAAGAGTAAAGTGAATATTCCTCAAAGAGGGGGAAATGAGGCTCACAACTGCCACTTGTTTGATTCATTTATATTTGTGGGTGAGAATGGACATTACTCATCTTCCCAACATTATGTATAGATATTGTGTTTTTTGTAATACCAAAAGTAAATAAATATGGAGGCAAAAATTAAAGGAGGGGTTTGGAATAAATCCTCACCTAAAAATGAAGCCATTACTTTTCATACATTCTCATAGATTATTATTCCATTTATATATTATTTTCAGTGTACATTCCATAAATAAATTATATCTTCTCTCCTGATCTCTCCTCCCACTTTGGTCCATTGGATTTTAAGACATGGGATTGAATTAAGGAACAAATTAAAGCTTGGGTTTTTATGGTGTCATAAAATTGTATTCAATTTTGGATAATTACCTACATTTAACTAAATGATAATGTCTCACAACTAATTGTTATATTATGTGGGATTGAGTGATGCAATAATCTAATTATTCTTTGTTATAGTAAAATTAAACTGGTGTTGTCCAATTGATTTTGGTTTTGTTGTTTTTTTTTGTATGTTATTATAGGAAAGCACCAACTTAAGAATATTTGGGCTTTTATAAACAATAATGTCTAATAGATCAAAGGCTTGAAATCCCTCAACCTCACAGTACTTTTTGGCTAAGAGAAATAAATATTATATGTGCAAATTTAGAAAGTAGAGAATTTCATGTTGAGAAAGGGCTAAAAAGAGGCTTTTTTTTTCTCTTTTTAAACTTGGCATATATGATAAAAACCCTCAAACATATACATATGATCAAGCATTTATATTGTGTTGTGATTAAAGGGAGATAAATTCTTAATGTGAGTTGGTGTGAAGATCATATGTAAGTTAATAGGCTGATTAACTTTAACCAAATCTTTCAACCAATATAGGCAAAAAAAGAAAGATGAAAAAGGTGAAAACAATCCAAAAATGATTGGATTGACATGATGGTAAAATATCTCCAATGGGAGAGGAGAGAGATTGAGGTACTAATTTAAGGGGTGGGTGGGCAAGTGGGGCAACAGTATTTGTGTTCGTATGTCTTTTTCTTCTCTTGAATAAGGCATCGAAATATTATTCGATCAAATTATCTTTATCAGCAACAATATATTTGTCTAAAGAGTGAGTCATAACATTACAACGGAAGAACACAATTCCCTAACTTTAAAATAACTATGTCACCTCACAATAGATGACACCAAAAGAAGAGAAAGAATTAGATAAGATCAACGACACCATCCATATTTCTTACCATCACCCCCAAGCCAAGCCCCCCTTTGAATGAGGAACATCATCAACATTAATTTTCAACCAACCATATGTATTTATGTTTGTTCATTGCACATAAAACGGCGTTATATTTTAGAAGTCTCTTAAGATAGAAACAACCCAACTAACTACTCCATCGATCAACTCCTTGTCACATCGATCAACTCCTTGTCACAAACGAGAGAGTACAGAAGATACAATCGAGAAAGACATCTTTCCACATCAAAGGACATGAGAGGGAACCAAAGCTATAATATAAGCATATTTGTTTATGATATCTCAACAAAAATAATATTCTCGAAGCATCCTTTTTATTAACAAGATTGATTGCTTCCACCCTATATCGACGTATCGTTGGTTTCGAGCCATTCTCACTCAGTGCGATCACCCCTCGTGCCCTGAGTTGATGAGGGTTCACAAGTTTTTTGATGGGTTGATAGGTAGTTTATAGGTTTGACACTGACAGCCCATGTCTTGTGGAAGTAAAGAAACACACAAAAGAGGAAAGATTCCAATTGCACTTGCCCTTGGGTCTCCCCCTTCCTCCCACTTTCAACCAGCTCTCTTAGATACACACATATACCCTTTCCAACTCCTATCCCCACATTAAAAGTTTTATCTTTGATCTTTTTTTCTGGGAAAATGATGCTTCATAGCTTATATGAAGCAAGTGAGTACCAAACAAACTAAAAAGAATAAAGTTAATGAGTGCCAAATTAAGGGCGATATAAGAATATATGAATAATTGAAGGGAGGAAGTTTTGAAAACTAATAAAATGGTAAACTTCCAAATGGTGTTTAAGGATCTTAAATTGTTATTAAAAATGTGTCGTTTTATATGAGTTGTCTACTTCTTACCTTGGAGGAATTTATTTTATTTGATGATTGTGAACATAGATGTATGAGAGATATGTCAATGTTTTGAATCATATCAGTGTTTTATATATTAGTTTCGATCATGACAACCCTTCTTGATTTGCCAAGAAAGTTTCTGCATCGAAAGTAAATAAAGAATTCGATTAAATTGTTTTCACAATTGAGTTCATGCTACATGGCGTGCAACATTAAGACACCATCTTAAATAGCTTATTTAAGATTTCACTTCAATATTGATCTAGTAATGAGTCTTCGCTATGTATACAAGATTCTTACGAATTTGTATACGGTCGATTTGGCATTAACGCTAAAAGCATCACAATCAAGGTCTTAACCAGAAGATTTAATCATGAGTTTCAAATGACACCTTAAAAGTTAAACGATAAATTTTAAATAATACTAATAATATACATGGAGAAAGATGGGCTACATATGTAGGTCAACAGAAAAAAATCAATTATGAATGTCAACTCCCTTTGTTACTTAAATTCATCAATCGCCAAACCTCTTCAAAATCTACAATAACTGCTAGTTAAACCACAATGATACATCTTGCAAAATTGGCAAATGGTCTTACCCAAAAGTTCTCATTTGAGTTTCCCATATTTTAACCCAAAAACATTAAGTGCTCCACTATCTAGGCAAACACCACAAAAACAACCCTCAATATCAGAGTTCCACTCCCAACTACACATATTACTATTATACCTAGCATGCAATACAATATATTCAAGAACTTGGGCCACTCCATGAAAAAACCTTGAAGATGATGATGATGATGATAAGAGCGACAGCCCTAAATGGACTTTGTCGAGTCAGAATCACAGAGAATGTGTTTGATCCAGGAGAAAAGGATGAATAAAAAAGCTTGACTATTTGGCTCCCCACAGGGGATTGTCAACGCCATCTTATTGGCCCTGCCAAAGCTGGCTGCAGTGTACTGTGGCACACTGTTGTCAACCACAAAACCTGAATGGCTGCATTTGGCCATATTAGGCAGTTGGTTAAACTTTATGGAAATGGAAAATGAGAGAGAATTCAACAGGATATTTCTGAATTGCAATAAAAGAAAAAGAAAAGCATCCAAATTGACTTCCACCCACTTCACTGTGTTACTCACCCAGTTATGTCCTTTAAATCACAAACAAAACACATTATGTTGTGTTATTTTCAGCTTACCTGGCGTCTCTCTCTTTGTCTCTCTCTTTGTCTTTGTGCTTTGACAATTAAAACAGATGTTACTGATCTGTACAAATTAAGCTTGGCCATTATTGAATGTCTACTACAATATAAACCAGAATTCAATGGGACAAAATGTTACCAAATTACAGCCATAGCTTACCTGTAATGGAAGCACGATAAAGATATGATGACTCTCTTTTGAATCATCAACCGTACACGAACAATATTCATTTTGTAGAGATGTTGGGCAAAGGTTCAAGAGGTAATTAGTGAGTTTGACTTTGTGTTAATTAAGGTGTGGGAGTTCAGATTCATATCCTTAGAATGAATTTAAAATTAACAAAATTAGTGCACGACTTGAAAGGTAGATTCCAAATTTATTAAGTTCGGGCATATAGAAACATCATTAGCAGGCAATGAGCTTCCTCCGATGGATGATAGAAGGTGTGATAGCAGAGGTAAGGGATAATAATGTTTTACTACAGGGAAAAATGAATGATACAAACAAAACTAAGTGCAACTTGAATTAGAAACGTTGAGAAAAAATGCATTCAAATATATTTCATTCCAATTTGGAGAATAAAACCAGCCCTTCATTTATTGGCACTTCGTCAAAAGTTGTCATTATATAGACAAGTTAATCTATAGTCTTCAGCAATCAGGAATTCAGCTGAAGCAAACATATTTAATGACTATATATTAGACTATGTTGGATATAGGTTTGGAACATTGAAAGATATATATTCATAGAACTGCCTAGATCAAGGGTATTACGAGACTCAAACAGTACTTACAACACCTGACGAGGTGATTCCAGATCGACTTCCTGGTCCTCCTTCAGTGATCGGCTGTGAAGTTGCCGTGTAAAACTAGTCGTTGTGTCCAAGAAATAAAGAATACATAACATTATACAGCAACAAGCAAACATAGGAATTGGCCCAAAAATCCACAGAAAGAGAGGGAATGAGAAGTAAAATGCTCGCAATCCAACGGACCAGAAGTGGCTGCCTCGATTCAAGTTTCTGGCAACATACTGAATAGACTCTTTCTGATCTCTCCACGTAGGAACAGTGGCCAAGAAACTTATATGAGCATAGTATCTTATTGACTGCACATTGCATAGAAAAGCAACAAGGAAGCACAACAAGATTGAGAAGTACTTGATTGAAGTACAAAGGGCAGACTTGTTGCCATAAATTAGATGCAATTTTGCATTACTCATGTCAGATGAGCTGCTCACAAAAACACCAATTAACGAACTGAGAGTTATTGCTGTTGTTGCTAAAAGCGTAGATGCCATTATGTTGTTTCGTATTGTCTGAACAGCTAAAACACCATTCTTCAATGGATCCTGAAAATCAAATATTGCATCATGTTCAAGCCTCAAGCATACAGAACAGAAACCTTGAACTGAAGAAAATAAACTGCCATTATCTAACATACAGATATGTGTTGGTTATGTGAAAACAACAATGCAAACCGTAGTCTCTGCAAAAAATAAGTGATTCATTGAATGGTGAAGAGTTCTACTTTAAAGGAGCATAGACCTCTGTCTAATAGTACAATTTCTGCACAAATAAGGAGCGTCTAAACTTCTAGCTTGTTGTTATAGAACTAAACTTAGAAGGAGGTCAAGTTAGAATTGCATTGAAGAACTTTCAGTTTTCACATGAACTTGTGGTTTTACTAAAGAAAGGAAATATCCACTCAAGAAGATGATTTTCCCATGATATCATCTGTATTTCATAAAATTATGGCCTTATAAGACTTGTTTGCTTGATAGTGCCTATAGTTTCAACTTACATGTGTATATTGCTCCAAGGGTAACAAAAAAGAACGAGAGAACGAAAGTAAAAGAAAATTATTTATGTATGATAAATTAGAAGAAAAATATGGAACAACAAGAAATGTGGAAACATAGTGGGATGTATTTCTCGAACTACACCCCTTGTGTCATTTATACGAAAGAGAGCCATAAACACCTAACTCAAAGAAAAAACAAAATTAGACTCCATTAACATAGAAGGATAAAAGTTGTATACTTTCTTCCAAACTACTCTTCACATCACAAGTGTAGATAATAACATTTTTTGTATTAGCCTGATCTTCCATATATTGATCTTATGTTCAAACAAATTGCATCCATCGTCAAAAAAATCCAAATGAAGTCACTTTTCTCATTTCACTGGAGCATTTTGAATACTAAAAGCCTGAGTTTTTCTAATTGGCCAGGTTGACCTGATTGAAACTTGTATCATTAAAGTTGGTGGCAGTTCACATGGAGATCCTCTATGATAATTAAACCCCTAAACCATCATGAGGGAGAAACATATTTGAACTTATGTACAAGATGTTCTTTGACCGGGTGTTACCATCTAATTAAAAGTCTAACTTGGTCAATGCTGAATTTGAGTTGCCAAAATGAGCATTGTGCTTATAGTATCAATCTCAAAGTCAGAGGTTCCATTCTCCTATAACAATGAATTTGCGTTCAAATTAAGCAATCAACATATGAAGCTGAAGTTCATGTTCTATACTCTTTGGGAGTTGGGGAGAACTCAATGCTTTTTGGACAAGGATAATAGGCACTTATGGCTTCAACACGGGTGTATTTCATTCCCATTTTAGTCTGTCACATGGAGGAACGGTCCTAGCTAAAGCAAGCATGCTATAGAATTGAAAACAGTAGCATAATTTTGGAAAACTCCGCTGATAAAGACTGGTCAAAACTGGAGTTTTTTAAAAGTTCCAAGCTGACTCAACCTAACAGCTAAAGATGTTGAACTCAAATAACAGAGAAATCAGTGTTGAAACAGCGTACTGCTACAAAGAGGACATCCATCTGTCTTTATCTCAAATACAATTTCATGACTATAACAGTGACCACATGAGCATGAAAGAAACCATTGTCAAGTTATAGTGATCATTCAAGTGATAAGATTTCCATTTGCTAACCGTGCAAGGAATTCCAAGGACGTGCTCAGTACCAATGCCCCACCAAAAATAGAATCAAATCATTACCCAGCAGATAATATACAGTTTACCCATCACAATTCAATTGTCAAGGCATCTAATTCTCACATAATTGTCTAATTAGATAAAGATAGTATTCATAACCCACAATTGCGAATAACAATTCCCGCCCTCCAAAGAAGTTTTTGAAACTCAGGGAACTTACAGTCATCACGCAAAACACCCATTGGCGGCGAGACTCGGCGTTGAGACCAATGACCGTCCGTCTGGGATTCCGATAAATGGTAAGAACCAACCATAAGTGATAGACCACCAACAAACAGAGACCTAAAGGAACCAGAAGAAAGTCAATAGCAGCCTCCTCCATTGAAGCTCAACACTCAGCTTTCTCTTCTCGCTTCTAATACCCGATGGAACCTAAAGGACGCCGAATAGAATAGACTGAGATTGAAGCAAAGGAAAGACAAAGGAAAGACAAAGCAGAGCCTTGCAGAAAAAGGAACTCGAATAGTTCCTATCAAGAGGTCTCAATTCACAGACAACGGAATCAGATCCAGCAAGCTCGAACAAGAATCGCCTATATTTAAATTTGGAAAAGAAAAACGTACAAAACGATTTTAGTTTTAAAATAGTGATGATGAAATCGATCCTGTTCTATAAAGCTATCCACTACAAGTAGTGGAGGTATTTCATATTTGGACACAAGTATCAATGTTGCTTCTCCACGCCATTTTTTAAGAAGTAAAGAAGCTGAGTACTGTTTTTATGGCGAAACCCTAATGTTGATGATCTTCAACCATGACAATGAAGGAGAAGAATCGGAGGGGAACTTCCCCAATTGGTTCATCAGTGGCTGACCTTTAGCTGCCCCCCCATTGGATGATGAATCAAAACATTATACTTTTGTCATTTTTTTTAGGGACAAAACAAAAAGGTGTATTTTAAATAAAAACAAACTGTAATCGAAGAGCTTTGATTAAGATCAAATTTCTATAATCGAATGTTATTAAACACTATGAACTGATTGCATAGATGATGGATTCCAGAGTGATCATAGTGTTAGAGAGAGAGAGATTTGTTATTTTAAGGACTCAGTTCAGTTGTACATTGTTATGTTATACCATAAAACAAAGATAAGGATATAATGTTTACCCCAACTTTCTTAACACACACATCTAAATGCTCAAACCATTTTAAGTTGGAGCTTCCATACACCTTTTAAGTATAATTTTTGGTGGATGGACAAAGCAGAAGGAAGTCATCTCGATCCTACTCCCACCTCGTTTACTTCTCTAATTCAATTTTATTTGTATTTATTCAAAAAATACTATTTGAAAAAACATATTTCTAACTCAAACGTCGACTATGAGAGAAGACCAAAGTTACTAAAGCATGAAAAAAATGTATCTTTTGGTGACTAACTTATACCATGTGTCACCTTATTTTCGCACATTCTTTTTTCTTTTTTTGTCACAAATCAACTTTTTAGATAGTGTTTGGTGTAAAATGTTAACAGTTGAATTATAATAGTTTAGGTTTAAGATACAAATTATTACAATTTGAGTTATAATATGTAAATTTCTTTGACTTAGAAAAATATAGTAAAAATTTTAAATAATAATTAGTAATTTTTACAAAAATAACAAATGATTTTATAAAAATAGAGATCATGTCATTACATTCTTTAAATTGTAAAAGTAACATATTGAAAAATGAATAACACTTGATAACTAGCGTTTGGTAGCCATCATATTTGCTATATTCACGGGGCTGTTTTTTCAAAAAAAAAATTGATGCAATTTCTCTGATATTTATGAAGAGTATATAACCAATAGTGTAATAGTATTATGATTATTACACTGTTGGTTATGTTTTAAAGCAAATAAATAAATGAAAACGGCCCTCTCCGTCGCGGGAAGTCATTGTATTAAATGATTTCACTTCTCCGGTGGCGATCCTGAGATAGGGTTCTCCATTTTCTTCTTCACTTTTCTCGAATTTTCTTTGTACTACAATACAATGGCCGATACTGCTAAATCAATTCTCGAAGAGGAGACTTCTAAGTTCGAACCCAAGTCCAAGCGCGGCGCTGATGTCGAAGATGCTGATGTTACTTTGAAGAAGTTTAAAACTGAAGCTGCTGCCGATAAAACTGGCGCTAGGAACTTGGAAGCTGTTAATGGTGATGAGGAACTTAAGGTCATCAAGAGGGAAGTCGAGTTTGTGATTGAAGCGGATGCTGCGGAGGATAAAGGGTCTAGGCATACAATGGAAGATGCCTGGGTTTTGCTCTTGGATGCAAGCTTGGATTTTCCTGGGAAATTGAGGTTCTTAGTTGTTTATTACGGTTTTATTTCATTTCTGTGTGCCCTTACTGAGTTTTTATCATATGTTTCATGGGTATTATCATGAATTGACGAACTGGTATTAGGACGAAGTTGCTCCTTTTTTATACTGTTGATGGAATTGATTAAGAGTATTGTTTTTAATAAAAAAAAATTAGTGCTTGACAACCAATCAGAATACTTTTGAAGTGTATTTAACACCAGTGCTAAGACGCGGTACATTATGAACTTCAGTGGTTTATTCTGACAAATTGTGAAAATTTTCAATTAGTTCTTTGTTTCCTGGTCAGATGTGCACATTTTGCTATCTACGATGGACATGGGGGTCGGTTAGCTGCCGAGCACGCTCAAAAGCATTTGCATAAGAACGTTCTCTCATCAGGGTTACCACGTGAGTTGGTGTGTTTTGCCTAGTCTGTTTTTCAGCATATTAGATTAGTTAATAGAAACAAGGACCTCGTAGGTTGAAGCTGTTTTAAACTGTTTATGTTAATTCATGCCAAATGAAGGAACAGTGGCTAATTTAGTCCATGATGTCCATCTAGACGTTAAAATAGATATTAGAGAATATACTTAACATGTTGATTAATTTCTATCTAGCAGATAGCATTTTTTCCAGAATAACCTGAATTAACTGCAAAATAGTTGTACTACTTTGATAAATAACTCAAAAGGCACTACGACTCACATGCTAGTACTTTTGGTGATGACATTGTTTTTAATCACCAACTTCAATTTTTGGGTACGCTTTAGTTGATATCTGCCTGGCTGGCCATGATATCCTATAACTTTTTATCACACTATCCATTTCCTTGGCAGTTTCTTCACATGCATTCTAATCTTGGTATTGAGATTTTTATGTCATCTTGTCCTGGTGCCCTGCACCTGACTATATCCATATTGTCTGACTCCTGCCTCTATTTTTACTTGTTCATGTCGATCCAGTTGGATGTAAAAGCAACAAAAAAGGCAATACTTGATGGTACGAATGGTTCTTTTTGTTTTTGTTTTCATCAATGACTTGGGATTTGTTGTATTTGCAACTTGATGTATTTAATTGCCTTTTTCTATATATTGTAGGGTTTCGGAAAACAGATGAGTCTCTTCTTCAAGAAAGTTCTGCAGGTGCTTCTAACTTTTGAGTTATGTGGGCTGGTTACTTTCATAATTATGTTTATACTATAAAAGAAACCTTAGCTGTTCTATTTGTATCAATGGGAGTATAGAAGGGTTCAGTCTAATTGTCTTCTAGTAATAATCATGTATATAGGCCATGGCTTTTCATTTTGAAAAAAAAAATTATAATGATAAGAAGAATAACTCATCAAGTAGGAAGACAAGATTACCCATTTCTGAGAAGGCAAGAAGTTAAATAACTACAATTCATTTGGATAACAAAAAGGTGTAGTTGAGTGAGGCCCCTTTCAAGTCAAAGAGGTTCCATTCACAATCTTGTGAAATTTTGTGCTTCTTATATTAAAAATAAATAAATTAAGTTAAAGACACAATCCTTTGTTCACTAAAAAACATCTGTGTGCGAGTCTAGGCTAATTGTATACAGGCCACACTTCCCAAAGCACATGTCTCTTGACTGGTCTGCAAGACTTTTAGTTGACATGAAAACCACGGCTCAAAGGCAAAGGCACTTGCAGCAGAAATCAATTTTAATTTAAGCAATTATTTGAAAAATAAATAACATGCTGTTGCATTACTGTGGTTGAAGATAGAGATAAGTTCCAATCATACCTCATGAGAGCAAATCCAGGTGCTTGGAGATTTCTTAGGCTATGGTTAAGAGCCTTAATTACATCTTGTTGTTTGACAAATTGTTTCAGGGGGATGGCAGGATGGTGCTACTGCTGTTTGTGTTTGGGTCTTAGGTCAAACAGTAAGTTCATTTACTTTTTTACTATTGACCTGCTGGAAAGCTAAATATTTTGAGATAAAATCCATGTATTTGATTCAGATGGTTATTTTAAATTTGAAAAGGTTGGATGGTATGTGTTAAGTTGCTTTAAACTAGAGCTTTTTAAGTAGATCTTTAAAACTATTTTCCTTGTATGATTGTTGCTACTTGAAGACAGTCTGTGTACTATGTTCTTCTTAGGTTGACTTGGATACTCTCTCCTTTTCAATCAATTCCTATTTTCTCATCATCACAGTTTCTCCCCCTTCCTCACAGAAGGATTTGGTTGAAATAATTTGATAAAATTAGGATAAAGTTGAAAGTTTTTAACAGATAAGGACGAATTTGGACAACACCGTATATATAAGGCCTAAGGGACCAATCTATATTGTGCCTAAACGGTTTTTGTAATTTCTTTTGCAGGGCACATGCTTTTAGAACGGCCATTTTGTAATGATCATAAATGTTGTTGTCGTTTTTTCCTTTTAATGGTCCAACAGCTTGCTTAAGTTATTGTTCTTTTTGTTTTTTATTGATTTCTTTGATTTTCAAGATAGTGTTTTTCTGACTAAGGGATTTTGTAGGTTTTTGTTGCTAATGTTGGTGATGCTAAAGCAGTTGTAGCCCGATCTTTGACTACTGATAAATCAACAAATAACTCTAATGGTGGAAGCTCTTTAAAGGCTATTGTTTTGACAAGGGAACATAAGGCAATCTACCCACAGGAGAGAGCTCGCATACAAAAGGTAAGAACCTTTATTCTTTTAAAGAAATAAACATTCAAAAGGTAAGAACTATGGAGATCGATTATATGTGTTACTAAAGAAAAGAACAATAAAAGAAAAGAAGGCACTAACTCGAAGGGTAACAGCGAGCTAGACATACAACACAGTGAAGGATTTAAGGTTCAATAGCATTATAATCTTTGTGTGGTCAATGAGAGATATCATCTGAAGATTCAGAACTATACCACACTAATTTGATAGTTGGAGCGTTGTATATGATATCTTATCATTTAAATTTAAAGATTCCTTTTATCAGAAACAAGAAAGGTTCGGAATGTCTTTCAGCCATTTAGTCTTTACATACATCTCCTGAAGAGCTTAGGATATTTAGTGTTTCATTGGCAACAAAGAAGAGATGGAATAAGGAATGTTTTTGTTTTTCTTCCCTCCGCTAGCTCTTTGTCAACTTGCTTCTTGGCTGATAAGAACCAAGAATCAGACTCTTACAGTCAAAATGATGACCATTGTACGAGTGAATCAATTTTCTCAAGTGAACTTTTTGGCAAATGCACAGTCGATAATAATACCCTTCAACAAGAGAAGAAATCTATGCTCAGTTCCTTTGTGATGCTTAATTATCTTCACTTATGCTGTCTATGATACATGAGATCAGACATGTCTACTGCCTAGTGAATCATAGAGTTTAAAAGTTTCATCCGTTGGGTGAACGTTTTGGGTTCTCAAATGGACATTTTTAAGGTTTCAAGTCACATGGATCCATGGAGGGGGCATCCAAATTTCAGGAAGGGGATGCTCCAGTGGAAGTTTGAAACAAAATGAAATAGTATTAACTTAGGAAGAATCTTATGTGAATTTCAGATACTCATGAAATAAACAGCCTTAATAAGATGTATGAATGTTTGATGTTGTGCAATTTTAAGTATGTATGCAGCTTGGTTAGTGCATCACAGAAATGTTGCCTGCATTTATCATTGTGCATCAAATTGCGCTAGTCTTTGTCATCCTGATTAGATCTAAAAAAACATGAATTATTCCAGGCTGGTGGTGTTGTTGGTTCAAATGGTCGCTTGCAGGGTCGTCTTGAAGTTTCTCGGGCATTTGGAGATCGCCAATTTAAAAAGGTTTAGTGCATTGATTCATACACCCTTTTTATCCAATAATTCCTGGTTTTAGTTGTTTACAGTATAAAATCTCACGGCAAAGATTAAGATGGATGAGAAACATAGCATCTTAAGTGAAATTATAACAAACTGAAATCTTTTAATTGACAACCTTTTTTCTGTGATAGACCCCAATCTGTGGTTGACCATTTTCCCGTATGAGCTACAACCAAATGTTCTCTTTTAAGCTGCTTTTATGCTTAGCTTTAATTAAACTATAGCCAAATGTTCTTTGTTTGCCATTTTTTTAACTGAAATCTGAGCAGCAACCACATAATACTTGCAGTTGGGTGTTATCGCAACTCCGGACATTCATTCTTTTGAATTGACTGATAGGGAACATTTTATCATTCTCGGATGTGATGGACTTTGGGGGGTTAGTTTGACTCTGAGTGCTATTGATACTTTTTTCCTATCATTCCTGTTATTGTTGTCATTTCCTTATCTCTTTTTCTCTTTCCTTCTTGATCTCTTTCAAAAAAATTCAGGTTTTTGGACCAAGTGATGCAGTCGATTTTGTGCAAAAATTATTGAAGGTAGGGGCACTATGAAATTTGGTTGGCTATTTCAAAGTAAAACTATTGGAGCAACATTGACATTGTTCTTTCTTTTACAAAGTATATTTTTGCATTCTTTCATGATCAGGTTGAGTTGTTGCGTTGATAAATTTTATTTATTGTTATTGGTTGTTTTCATTTATTTTACTTTTTCAAATGTAATAACTTTAATGAGGAAAAATGAACTCTAGATGGAGAGTCTTATTACTATTTTAATGTTTTAAATTACGGAGATGCTCAGTTGGTATTTTGTTTGATGACATTGTTTATTTCACAACATAATCTTGAATCTAATTTCACAAAATAACCTCTCTCTCTAATTATATCTTCATTGCTATCAATCTTTACTCAGTGAAGGTGATAGATACCATACAACATTGACTTGTATTTTGTTTGAAGACATCGTTCGCTGTGTTTCAGTGACTTGAGCATAAAGAATTTGAGCGTTATATAGATGTACAACTTCCATTGCTTTCAATTTTTACTTGGGCCATCTGTTAGTTAAATTTTCGTGAGAATCATGGTAAGTTGTTTAGTGTTATTAAACACTCATGTTGATCAAGTATTACAAAAGATATCCTTGTTGAACAGGATGGTTTGTCCGTAGCATCAATAAGTCGACGTCTTGTGAGGGAAGCAATCCGTGAGCGACGCTGTAAAGATAACTGTACTGCAATTGTCATTGTGTTCAGGCCCAAATGATAAGGCAAAGGAATAATTCCAAGTCTGAGATTTCTGTTTGACTAGTGCTGTATAAGCGAGCTCTCAAGATGCCAACTTTTTTGTACAAGTGGACTGCTTAGCGAGTTTGTGGAATTCCCAAGAGTTAGAGGTATGAAGTATTTGGAACTGATGTGGAAACAGTGACACACCAGTGTATAAATTTATGTGCAACTTCAGTTTCAAGATTTTGTAAGATACTGATGTTATTACCTTCCAACAATATTGTGCAAGTAAAGATTTCCTTAGTTGTTTGTATGTTGGTGGAAATATTTATGAACACAACTATAGTGTTGATTTCATGCTTAGATATGTATTCTTGTCTATGACCAAACAATCAGGAGTGATGATTTCATGATTGGAACTCAATGATATTCAATAACTAAAATAACTTCAAAGTAGGGACATCTTGATTGCAATATTTTGCATTGAACTTGATTATGTACTTATTCTCCTCTACTCTGTTTTAAGCTGTGATTGTCAGGTTGTGCTTAAAGTTCATGGGCAGTTGAACCAATCAGTATGGCTGAGATTATTAATGATTAGTTTCAAGGGAATCTATTTCCTTTCTTGATTGTATAATGCAAATCAATCTTCTTCCCATGAATAGTCACATTGTTCTTTCTCATTGATTTAAGTTGCAATTTTTCTTTTTTAATAAGTTTTCTCTCTTGGTGGAAGAATCTCATGATTGGAAAGGTAAATAATTGGTGGAGATTCGTTTGATTTGTATTGTAATAAAGAGATCTATGTGTCGCTTACTTGTCATCACATGAATTTATTGTATGCATTTCTCTATTGTATTGTTTGATAATATTTATATATTCTAAGAGATGGACCATTAAGAACCACTCTCATTAATTAAAGGGATTATAATTTGAGACATTAAAACCTCTAGTTGCATATACATGCATCATAATTAAAGATGGCTTTCATACTTTTCTATTATTTTGTAAGACAAACAATCAGAACGCAGTGAATTCTTAGGAAAGGGTTAGAAATAGTCCTTTTAAGATTTTCATAAATCATATAGTCCTTTTCTAATCGATAACAATTTACGTTTCATTCTAGTTATCATGACCAAAATCGATATTGAGATCAAACCAAAATGTTAACTTATTTAGATGATACATTCATACCAACAATTTTTTTATTCTTGAATCGATATTGAGACCAAAACAAAAAAAAAATTAGTAGGAAGATTGAAACTCGATATTGTTTTGTACATAGTCATTAAACAATTAGCTAAGAAGGGTGCTATTTGTGACAAATACTCGGTTTTCTTCTCCTTCTTAGTATGGTGATCAAAACTTGACATTATTTCTCTCCTTTTGAGAATTAGATTAACATTGACCGCACGTTAAAATCGTATTTTTTCTTTTTTTTTTTAATCTATCTCAGAACGAGAGAGCAATTTTACAACTTTTGAAACATATCCTAATTCTGTAAATGAAATGACTGAGGAAGAAATCTTTTAATTCCGAACCAATTTTGTAAAAATTTTCATTCTAAATTTCCCTCTATATTCTTCACAGATTTAAATAAAAGAAAAATAGCAACATATAAATTGTCCCAACAATAAATAAAAAAGGAAAGGAAAAAAAAAAAGAAGAAGAAATTGTCCAATCAATAATCACAAGCACATGCCAACCCTTGGTTCTTCCCCTCATTTGATTCGTTCCACTAACAATAAAACCAGTTGATCAATTTTTCTTCATTTTTAACAAACACCAACATCATAATCAATATGGTTATCCTAGTTGCATAATTCAACTGTTTATCATCACAATTATTGATAATATTACATAATGTTTCCTTTTATAAATTAAACTAATATTCCTGTCTAAACAAAACAATTAGATTGTTAAGCAGCAATATAATTTGCTCATTATGATAATACAAACACATCAGGAGACAAGAGTCAATATTTAACAAATATAAAGATATAAAATAAGTAGTGGGATCTTGCTGCCAAGCCAAATGAAACTGAGATCATCCTCTCTTTCATTATCTGGCTAACATGCTTAATCCCATTACTGTCCCCCCAACAAAATCCATTTCAAAAGTCAACATTCAGACCCTTTTCAATTTTCTTATTTATTTTTTTTTTTTTTGGGATGTTTTAATCACAGTTAGTACCTAAAATTCATGCAGAAGATTAATTTTTTATGCCTATGGATATTGCCAATAATGAGAAGATTCATGATTGTGACAGGCCCTTTCATTTTGCCTACAAGTATCAAATAGTATAAATATATGGAGTACTTTTGTTTAGCTTATTGTGACAGTTAAGGCAAAAGAGAGTGAAAAAAGACTAGCAGATATGGCAAAGGGAAGTCTTGTTTCCGAGAAAATAAAGCTTCTTCTTGGATTGGTTGTTTTGCAGTTGTGTTATGCAGGATTTCACATTGTGTCAAGAGTTGCTTTAAACATTGGTGTTAGTAAAGTTGTTTATCCGGTGTATCGGAACGCGATCGCTTTAGCTCTATTGGGTCCTTTTGCTTATTTTCTAGAGAAGTAAGTTTATAAATTGTTGTATAAAGTTTTGTAATGTGAGAGTTTATCCTTTCATCTGTGCTAAAATGTGGTTTTATTGGGGTATTTTCTCAGGAATGAAAGGCCACCTCTTACTTTCTCTTTGCTCTTTCAGTTCTTTCTTCTTGCTTTATTGGGGTAAGAGATAAAAAAAGAGCTTTCCATTTCTTTTGATTTCTGTTTGCCCTTTGATCTTTAAAATGTATGAAACTTGCCTTGTTTTAGGATTACTGCCAATCAAGGATTCTATCTCTTGGGGCTAAACTATGCATCCCCAACTTTTGCTTCTGCAATGCAAAACTCAGTTCCTGCTATTACCTTTGTGATGGCTTCTGTTCTGAGGTACACCTACGCACTGCACTTCTATAGCCTTTAATGGCATTTTCTTTTCTTCAAGTGAAATGTTCCATTCCTTCGATGAATTGATGGCATTGTATTGAATTTACATTCCCTCGTTAGGCTTAAGTTTTTTGGTCAATCAATGCTTTAATATGGTATCAGAGTAGGAGATCCTATGTTCAAACATTTACAATTTTATTTTCTCTATAACTAATATTGATTTATATTTGTTTGATTTTCTACCTCCTTCAACCCCATCAGTTATTTAACATGGTATCAAAGAAAATGGTTTAAGAGGTTCAATGTTCAAACCTTTGTTAGATGATACAATATCAAATTTACCTTCACTCATCAAGTTAAACTTTTGAGATAGTTGGTAATTTAACACTAACATCTTTTGTTTCAAAACTTCTCTATTTCAGGCTAGAGCAAGTCAACTTCAGAAGGATAGATGGTTTGGCAAAGATTTTGGGAACCATTGGGAGTGTTGGAGGTGCAACTGTGATCACTCTCTATAGAGGCCCTCCACTTCTCCACAACAATTTCCTAACTCAAGGAAGTAATAGCTTAGAGATGGATGACCCTACAATTAAAGTCCAAAATTGGAGATGGGGTTGTATTTACCTGCTAGGCCACTGCCTTTCTTGGGCTGGTTGGATGGTTTTTCAGGTCATATTCATTTTCCTTCCCAAAACTATATCCATATTACATTTTTTACAGTCCCAAAGGCTCATAGATTTACAACTAAAATATAATAATACATCTCCTGCTTTTTGACCTTTAGGTAGAGTTCAAAAATAAAGTCAAAGCTTCATATCAGATAGAGTCGGGAAACATCTTAGATTTGTAACTAAGAAGACACCTTTTTCATTGGTTTAAGATGATTTATGTAGAGTTCAAATGTGATATTAAATTTACTCTACCCGTGAGATTAAGCTTTAGGGTTACAATATGGGTGATCTAACATGATATCGCTACAGTTGGTCGAGAAAGTCCTCAATATTGTTTCTTCCCAAGTTAACATTGATTTCCACTTGTCGAGTCTTCTACATATTTCAAGCCCACAAATGAAGAAAGTATTAAATGATATAATATTAAATTTACTTTCAACTATCAGCTTAAACTTTTGGATCAATCAATAATTTAACATGATATCCTAATAATTGATCAAGAAGGTTCCAATGTTATTTCCTCTTCGACTAAATATTGATTTCCACTCGTTAAATCTTTTACGTATTTCAAGTTCAGGAGTGTTAGATGATATCCTTTCGCCTATTAGTTTAAACTTTTGAGTCAATTAGTGATATATTAGCTCTAAACTCATAATTTTTTCCTCACTTTTTGCAGGGATCTTTATTGAAGAAGTATCCAGCAAAACTAACGTTAACTTCATACACATGCTTCTTTGGTCTGATCCAATTCCTAGTCATAGCTGGCTTTGTGGAAACAGATTATCAATACTGGAAAATCCAATCTGCTGAAGAACTCTTCACAATCTTATATGCTGTAAGAACTCACTCTCCAAACTCTCAAGTTTTCCCATAAATTTCAATCCATTTCTTTCCATTATAAAACCAAATGAAAACAAGAAATCTCCCAACTGATCTAAGTTTCTTCTTCCTTTGGATTTTTATAGGGTATTGTAGCCTCTGGCATTGTCTTTTCTCTCCAAACATGGTGCATCCACAAAAGTGATCCTGTCTTTGTTGCTGTTTTCCAACCTCTCCAAACTTTCCTAGTAGCCATCATGGCGTTCCTCATCCTCGGCGATCGGTTATTCTCCGGCGGGTAAAATCGACAAACTCAAAGACCTTTTTCCATAGACATTATATGGAGACTAATCTAGATTTTTTTCTTCTTCTCATAATTGAAATGCAGGGTTATTGGTGCTGTTCTTATAACACTTGGGCTTTACTTAGTTTTGTGGGGAAAAAGTAAAGAAAAAGCATTGGAAGAAGAAGATAAGTGTTTGAAACATCCTCTTTTGGATGACCAAAAAGAAGAGAATGTTGTGTTAGACATAGCATGAAGAGACTGTAATGTAATTTCATGAGATATGAAAGGAAAATGTATACATAATTTGACAAGAAAGAGTTGTGATTTTGTGAAGAAGAAGAAGAAGAAGAAGAAGAAGTGGCTGATCCTACAAGATGAAGGATATATGTTTTGTTGTCTTGTTAGAGATAAAAAGGCCAAAATTTTCAACTTGTAAAACAAACTGCCTTTGTTTGAAACAAGAAACTGGGAAATGTTGTTTTGTAATCAATCTTAAAGCATACTCAATTGTGAAGTACATTTTCTCAAAAGAAAAAAAAAATGTGAATCTCTTTTTTCTCCTTTGATTTTTCTTTCTCCTTTCTTCTTTTCCATATGCTATTTAAACCGGATTAAAGTGTTCTTTTTAAAATTTCAAACCGTATCGATACTAAATTCCAAAACTTAAAAGTACATTTTTCCTATTTTATTATAGATACTCGTGTTTGATGCAAACAAATAAGATAATGATAAAGTTGCTGAAAAATAACACACTCTAAAATTGTTTATTAACTGAAACTATAGCAAAATCTAATTCAAAGATCTAAAAGTCATTTAACCTAAATTACTAATCTCACATCTAGAACCTCTCATCAAATTTCTCTCAGTTTGGTATAATCGTCGTAGAACTAGCTAAAAGGCACATTTTCAAATATAACAAAACAAAACAAAATATTTTTAATTTTAATTCATGTATTTTGAATAAAATTAAATTTAGTCACTAAAATTATTTTTGCTATTAGAATCGGTAAAATAGAGAAATACAATATATATTTTTCTAAAACATGTTCAGTAAGATTACTAATAAAAAGATTTATTTAAAAAACATTAATGTTAGAAATAATAATTAAAAAATGTTGTGAAAATGAGTTACAATCGGAATATAGAAATCGAGAAAATATAATATTAAAATAATAAAATATAATAAATAAATAAGAAAATAAAGAAATTATAAAAATCTCCAAATTTTCCACTTTCTCCAAGAAACTTGGAAAATTGTGTGTATGGATAAAGGTGTATGAATACTTAACAAATGGGTAAAGGAGTTGACTTTATTTGAACATTAAGGGGCGGTTTGGTGGAAGGATTAGTGTTATGATAAACCTAGTTTTATCATAACCTTATTCAAGGGAAGGGTTTAGAAATGTAATTTTATGATGAGATGTATAGGGGAAGGGTTATAACAGCGTTATGAATAAGATGTGTTTGGGGGAAGGGTTATGTGGGTACGGTTATTATTTTTTTTTTTACTTATTAATTTTTTTACCAATTCACATTGTACATGAAAAAAATTCTTATTGCATATTGTTTTATTACGAAAACGTCGAAAATTTGTTGTAACAATTTGGCTTACTCTCTCCAACGGTGACGTTCATGTCTAATGTTATTAAATTAGTAAATACAGTTGATCAATTTCCAAATAATTTCTTAACAAATTCTACTAATTTTATTCTAAGTCATTTTTTACAAATAAAAACTAGTTATTGCGTATTTATGATCGATAGCATCGTACATTTTTTTAATATCTTTGATTACGTGCTCTAACGTATACGTCCAAATTTATATTTGTGAATTCAATTACTTATTACGTAGCACTTAAACGCCATATTTTTCGAATTGTTACACATACACTATACAAATTGCCTTAATTTAAACCAAACTTCTTAAACCGAATTTCGATAGTAGAATATTAAAAAAAACATATGTATAAAATAGTAGAAATCATATACACATCGAACTACCGTACATATGAAAAAAAAGTTTGATAAAATAAAATTACAAACAATAGTAAAAATCATAGTCCAAGTGAAGTAAGACAGCCAAGGTAGGACAGAAACTATCTCGAGACATCTCTAGGAGGACTCTGCAAAAGTTCTTCCTCTCTTCGTCAGTAATCTCTACGAAACCGTACATGTCGTCCATACTGCGCATGAGCTGCCTTTAGCACAATGCCCTATCCAAACTGCTTAGGTCGGGCATCTCACGCAATAGGCGTAAGAATTCCTAGCAAACAAATGTCTCGTTGGCAAGGGCGCATACATGCCACTCGACAATGGTCCTGAGTTGGTCATTCGTACACTCTAGGGCCATATGTATCACGTCAAGCTCACCCTCCAGTCGGCTTCCCCTCTTTCGCTTGGATCTGCTCGATCCGAGCCTACCATTTGATGCACGAGCAGGTCGTGATGCACGTACATCATCCTCGAACATTTCAATCCTCTGGCTGTACATGGATGGGAACTCCATTTCCTTTCCATCTGATATGTCAAATCCCTCATACTCGACAAGCTTGTTAAACTCGACATCGGCGAACATCTCTGTAAAGCGACCCAACGTCCTATCCCACCCGAACACATATGCAAGTTCGTTGTAATAGGAAAATGATTTTTTAAGGAGGCCATTTGTTGTAGGATGCGATTGCATAAAAAACAAAACCACTTTAAACTACCAATACGAATAATCTAAACTAAAAGTACAACGCGCAAGTATTTTCACGTTTTGATTTGTTTTCTTACCCTAACCCAGTTGTCGAACACTTCCTTCTTAACAATGATGCACTTTGCCTCATCTTTCCATCCGAACCCATTACACGTTGGCATATGCATTTATGCAATAGCCTAGAAGATCCGTTTAAGTCTTAATTCTGCAGTCTATTATAGTGGTGGCTCGAACACGACATCCAGGCAACTTTTCTGTCATCATGCATACAAGTTGGGCCAGGTAACCTGACCGGAACGTACCATTATAGGACTTCCATCCGTCAGTGGATACCAACTCCATTAAACACTTGACTAAAGTGTTATCCTACTCCTTCGTCCATACATGTTTGGGGGCACGGGACGAGGTTGTCATACTGAGAATGAGAAATGACAACAAATACATGAAACTCCTTAGCAATTTCACATTACCACATTCAAGAGGTACAGTAAACGCCAAACAATATTAGGACATATCATTATAATTTTTATTTCCTCATTTATGTAAAGCATGCACACATAAACTCGATATTCAAAATAAAGAGTATAGGTAATTTAAATTGTCATACAACCCAAGGGTTCTAATTTCAAATGGTTTTAGCTATGCGTTACGCAACTGCCATTCGACGAAATCGCTTCAGCTAATTTGTCCCACCACTGAGACCACTCGTTTGTGGTCTCAATTTACTGAATGTCATGACAATCATCTCATGCGGTGGTCGTCGCATACGCAGAGTCCCCCTTGTCAACGTCATCTATGTCTTCGTAATTTGTCATTTCTCTATTTATCAAATTGTGCAGCAGACAACATGCTAGGATGGTGTGACACTGCACTTGGAGGGGATAGTACGACTTCCTACGAAGTATTGCCTACCAACCCTTCAGAAGACCGAACGCACGCTCAATTACATTCCTTGTCGATGAGTGTTTCATGTTGAAGTATTCTTTTGCGGTGGTTAGGGCATTTTCAGCGCCACGCCATTATTGCAAGTGGTACCTCTGGCTTTTGTATGGGGCGAGAAATCTCTCCGCGTTTGGATAACTCACATCGCATAGATAGTAATATCTTGTTATAAGAACCAATGGTTTATGCACGTTTAATATGGAATTTCAAAAGAGCATGGTGGGATTAAAAATCGTAAATACCCTTTGGCACTTGCAGTCTGTTTAGTCGTGCAAGCGAATCTCGGAGAATCCGCGAGTCTGCTGAAGATCCTTTCCAACCGGCCAGTACGTATACAAAATCCCCTTTTAATTTGTATCGCAGACACCGAGTGCATTAATGGAAATATCTCCCTTACGTGTTCTAAACGTAGGGCAATTGATTGCTGGCACGTTCACCTTTATGTACGTCCCATCCAACACCTCAAGGCAATTCTGTAGGGTTAAACAAACATGCATACTAAGTGGGACGTACTGATACGAGACATACAGATGACTTCGACTACGCGTACCTCAAAACACTTCCACCGTGAATCCATGTAGTTGTTTGTTACTGGCACTGGTTTCTTTATCAACTTGTTGTGGAGTCGTACCACAACCAACAAGACGAGGTTTAAATGTTGTGATACAGTCTCACCGGACCATACAAATTCCCTTTGAATAACGTGGTTCTTCACTTCATGAACAAGGACGTGCAAGAACAAGGCAACAATTTCCTCAAAATGATGAATTTTAAAAATTGTTATTATATTTGTACAAGTATGTGTCATAATGAATGAAATATTTTAAAAAAAGAATGTGCTACAATTACAACTTCACTATGTTTTTAATCGTTGAAGTTGGACTTTCTTCGCAACTTAGGACAATTAGTTAAACACTTTTTAGAATGTGGTGAAATTTGAAGTATATTACGTCTTAAATTTTGTTAATTTAATTACTTGGACAACTTAGAGGCATCTTTAAAAAACTACCATTTCAAAGTTTGTAACTTTTTTAAAAAAATGTGAAGTTATCATTTCTATTCCGTTTCAATTAACGAAATTCACGTTTGACGCCTATGATCGTTATGATAAGGTATTAGGGAACTTTAAAAAAAATTGTAGTCAAATATTTTGTTACACTAATGTGAGTTGTACTAGTGAAAATCTTTACATTGGGATGGTAATTTTCAAAAGAAAATGTAATGCCCATGCATGTGAAAAAATAACACAAATTTCAAACTTTGTAATCATAGAATAAAACAAAATAATACCAAATTTATTGAATAGGTCAAATGTCCATAGAAAACAAAAAATTACAAATTTACAAAACCTAAAGTTTGTAACCTACAAATACAATTAAATTGCTCAAGCCGGAGAGGGGCGAAAGCCGCTCGACTGAATGAAACAAAAGTAATACAAATCGACCTTTGAATCTACAAATGGCTAATCCGTAGTACCTCTTTGAAGGATGGGATGACTGCGAACGTTATGCATAAAAAAGTAAAGAAGTTATGAAACGAAAAACGTTGAAAACACGAGAAGTATTTTAAATGCAGCAGAAATGAAAAAAAAATAGAAAAGAAACGATTACATACCTTGTACATAGAAGAAAGGATCCAAAATGAAGATTCCAAAATGTAAGACGTTAAAAAAATAACATTCAAACGTAAAAAGAATTTTTCGAAAAAGATGTTAAGGAGCCTCAGAGCTTAGAAATCAGTTCAATAAGTTGAACCAGATTTCATTGTAGTGGAAACATCAATTAAGAGGGCAAAAAAAAATAAAAAATACAAAGCATATGAAGAGATAAAGTAGAAGGTATAGAATGCAAGCAAAGAAAATGAATAACAACAAGTAAAGTTATCTAACAACATTAACAGGAGATTTGTAGTGGTCGAAACATCAGTAAAAATATTGCGAAATAAGTAAGGTACACTAATATGCAAAGAAACATACATTAGAAGAGAATGAAAGAAAAAAATCACATAAGACAGAAGAAAATAAGTAAGGTACACTAATATGGAAAGAAACATGCATTAGAAGAGAAGGAAAGAAAAAAATTACATAAGAAAAAAATTACATAAGGTAGAAGAATCGTATAAGGAAATATGGAAATATGGAATGTACTTAGAAAACAAGGCAGAAACATACATGAGAAAACATCAAACATACGTGAGTACACTACTACAAAAACAAACTCTCTTGACGTTTTTAAACTGTCAAGAATTAATTTTAATTCTTGACGATTTTAAACCCATCATTGAAGCCAGTGTCAAGAAAGTCGATATTCTCGACGGTTGATAAAAACGTCAAGAATAGTGAACGTTGACATTTTATAAACGTCAAGTATACAAATTTTCATGACAGTTTAAAACCATCAAGAGTATAGGTGTTCATGAGAGTTTAAAACTTCCAAGAATATGAGCATCCATGACAAAAATCGTCAAGAATATGAATGTTTATGACATTTAATAACCTTCAAGAGTATGAATTTTCATGACATTTAATAGCCATCAAGAAAGTGATTGTTTATAACATTGAAAAACCGTCACGAATGCAATTATTTATGATATTTTAAAATCGTCAAACATTTTTTGAATTTTTTTAAAATTGTAATTGAATTATATTTTTGTTCTTGTATTATGCTTTTATTGGTCCTGTATAATAGTCCAACAATTGTTCTATCAATACATATAAATGACAATATACATCAAATATTGTTTCAAAACTTGAACATATATAAATATATAAAACCTTTCATCATATCATTTTTAACTTTACATATCATATATTGCATATCATTTACAAGACTAATATAAATAATTCCATCATATTGCCAAAAATTCAACTCAACATCCTCTAATTAACTAACTTAGCCCAAAAGTATATCTATCTATAATAAATCAAATCTCAAAAGTATACTAGTCAACCTCCCTCTATATGAACAATTCAAAAAATTCACCTATATTATCTATATATATAAAGTTTCAGAATGACAACCAACAACTTCAGAATCATAAATAAGTTGCAATCATTTGTACGAACCCAAAAAATCAGCTAACTCAACTCGCACCTCGTCTAACTCAACCTGTGAGTATGATTTTCGTATATCAATCTGTAAACATGCAAAATAAATGAATTAGTATTCATGAAAATTATTATACCCATAAAAGAAATAGTTTGATACATGACTGCAAAAATTCAAATAGGATATTAAATAACAAAAAAGAGCAACAAACTTTAGGAAAAGAAGAAAAGAATTGAATGTCTTCTGTCTTTGAAGACATTAAACATACAATCTTAAGATGTTAGTTGAAGAATTTATGGCTTTATATGGTATCCAAATTCTACCGACCATTTAAAATGTTATTGATTAAGTGTAAGTTCACACCTGAATGCTAAAACTTCCACAAATTTTGTGTCAACCTACAAAAGCATAAACTTGGAAACTTTAGAATAATTTTTTATTGGAAAGAACATGATAAACAACTGATGACCAGATGATATAGCTTATTCGATCAGGTAACTTATTTAACATAAAAAATAATGATAAGGAATGACACTTTGATTCTTCTACATCATCATCTCTCACATACCATTAAATTCAGCAACAAAATTATAATCATGAAAAATCAGTATTATTTTTAGAGCTTTAAAGTGAGTTTAGTTTAATTACCATAAAAATCAGCAACTATTGTGTTTTGATACAAAGACAGTGAGAAAACAAAACATACATAATCAGTATGAACGGACTATGAAAAATTTCCCCTACGTCCACTTTTCTATCTTCTTGGCTTAAAAATCATTTTTAATCTCTAACTTGGCTTAAAAATAAAAGACTGAACAAGTTAGAAGAAATAACTAAAAAACCAACCGCGTCCACATTATCATTGTAAGTGCTATGCCTCATCCTTTGAAGTCTTAAACCTCGAGCTTTTTTGATGTCTCCCTATTTTCTGGAACTGAATAGAAATAAAAAAAAAAAAAAAGTAAAGATAAGCGTAGAAAATAAAAGGTTTCACTAGTTCAAATTTGGGTTTTAACGACACTACAAATCAAAACATTGTGTCGTTAAAAATAAAAAAAGGGTAGAGTATGAGTAAAATGTGTTGTTGAAAATAAAAGTGACACATTATTCCTTAACACAATTCTATTGTCACAATTTAGTTTTTCTTGACACATTTAAAGTGTCGTTAATTAACGACAAATTCTTTGTGTTATTAAATAAATTTTGAAATAAAAAAACCAAAAGTTCAAAAAATTTCAATTCCCTCTTTGGGCGACATTCAAAAAGAGTTTTACAATTTGCTCAACCTTTTCTCTCTCTCCCTACCAAAAAACGGAAAACAATATAACTCATCTCCAAATCTAAGAGACTGTCGTCAAACCCACTAATCTCACATCGTTGAACAAGCAAACATTGTCTAAGGGACTGCCGTCAAACCCACCAATCTAAGAGACCGCCATAAAATAATCTTGGCTGCTCTGATTTCTCTTCTCCCCCGACTACTAGAAAAATGGGTTTTAATGAAACTACTAATCAAGGTATTGTGTCATTGAAATAAAAAAGATGGGGTGATTTACAATTCTGTCGTTGAAAATTATTTATTGACACAATTCTATTGACACAATTTAATTTTTCTTGACACATTTAAAGCGTCGTTAATTATCAACAAATTTTTTGTGTCATTTAAAAAATTTCAAAATAAAAAACCTCAAATTTCAAATTGTTAATTCCCTTCCTCGGGCAATTAAAATTATATGACAATAACATATTTTCTCTCAACATTTTCTCTCTCTACCAAAAACGCGAAAGCCTAGGCTCTCTCTACCTATATCATGCATATATTCATTATTTTTATAATTTTATACAGAATTAGAATCTATACTCTATTACTAACCCAATGCAATGAAAAACACTTAAAACAAAGTCCGAACAAATAAAAACGGGTAAATCGAAGATCGGAGACCAATTGGTAAATAACCAAAAAGATTCAATACTTCCACGCGCGTAAACACCTCAAGGTCGTGAGTTCGAATCCCAGCTAGCCTGCAAATCATTTTTTCTCACATATTTTCAATGGAAATCTTGTAAATATATAACAATTTTCCGAAAATCCTCTCATTTTCGTTAAATTGAGTGTGCGCTGGTCCTGAAGTTATGAGTTCGAAACCCATGAAGCGGTTATTTTCATTTCTTTTCTATATATAACTCCTTTTTCTGTAAATATTAATCAATTTTTAGTTATATTTGATCCATTCATAAATCCAACTCCAATTTTCACCCAAATTCTCTTTAAATATCATTTTTTTCAGAACTCTCCCATCTCATTCTGTCAGTTTTTCTCTAAAAAAGATTCTGTCAATCTTTTATTCCAATAGAGGGGTAATCTTCTAAGAGGTAAGATGATCATGGATATTCAATTTATTTGAGAGTTTCTTCCATTTTTCTTCTAATTTAGCATGTTGATTCTTTAATTTTTGTTCAAGAACGAATTCAATTCCATGTGATCTCTATGAAACAATCTTTTAATTTGCTCTCGATTGTTTAATTATTATACAAGATACATTTTGTTTAGAAAATTAAAGTGCAAAATTCAATTGATTATCTTTGTCTACAAGAAATATTTTTTAATCCAATGGATGGGTAATCTTCTAATAAGTTGTAGATACAACCTTTATTTATTATTTTTTTATTTTTTTATTTATTTACTTTATTTTACTTTATTTTTATTTTATTTTGAAAGTTGGATTTGAATTTGAATTTAACATTTTCTTTTTAAAAACAAAAACAAAAAGAAAATGAATATCGGTCTCTTCCTTATTTTCCCTCAACTCCCTCAATTTTCTCTCCCACTGCCACCTTCTCCGCTTTTTTTCCCTCAACTAACCCAATTTTCTCTTTCACGCTACCTTCTCCACTATAAAAACAAAGGAGGATTTTTTTTTAGGGTACTTTTGAGATCAATTGGAAGGGTTGAAAAAAACCTAAGGAAACTAACTTTTTTTTTTTTTTTGAATTTCCTCTCTTTTCCTTCCCTTTTGAGGATTGAAAAAAAAAAGCTAAGTAAAACTATCAAATTGGTCTTTTCAAATTTAGGCCAATTGGGTTTAATATGCTTTTATTGTTAATTCAAATTTAGGCCAATTGAATTTATTGTTGTTTAGGTCAATTAATTTAAATGTGGAGTTTGTTAGATTCAGTCATTTGAGCTTTTAATTTTGTTAGATTTAGGTCAATTGAATTTATGGTTGCTTCAAATTTAGTAGATTTAGGCCAATTGATTCAAATTTGTTACATTTAGGCCATTTTATTCTATATTCTTTAAGCTTGTTATGTTTAAACCAATTGATTTAATTTGGCTATTGTTATTTTTTGGTTTAGTGTTTATTAATTGATTAGACTTATAAAAAAGACAGAAAGTTTGTAGGTTTAATACTTATTTCACAAATCTGTATTATTTCTCAACTTTGTATATTATATTAGATATATTATTTTATATTATATCCGATATATTATTTTATTTTATTTATAATATATTATTTTATATTATTACCAATATATTATTTTAATTATTTCCAATATTTTTTTATATTATTTTCAATATATTATTTTATATTATTTCCAATATAGTATTTCTCAACCGGTATATTATATTATTTCTCAACTTATATAATTTGTCAACTATATTATTTGCTGTATTATTTGCCTAATCATTTGTCAACCTGTATTATTTCCCAACCTATATTTGTCATATTTCACATTGTTTTGCTAATATTATTATTTTTTTTTATTTTTATTTTTTCAATTTCTATAATTGCAAAATGTGTGAAAAATTCATTTGTTTTTTGCCATATAGATATAAAAATTTGAGACAGAAAGAAATAATGTTCATTTATGGATTTTATGGTTCTTGGCTTGCAACTAATATTACATTTTTCAATTAGTAAAAAAATTTCATTTTTCCTCACTTAGATGACTTTTTTTGCTTTTTCGAACTTCTGCCAATCTATGAAGTATCATGCTATGTAAGTTTCATTATCATCTAATTTTAACATTTACGAATAATGATAGACTAAATTAAAAACTATAAGAGGATAAGATACAAAACTAAGACTTCTCAATTTAAGTCATTAAAGATTTGCTTATGTGTTGAATGTCAATGATGATGTTTTCTTGTTTTATGGTTCCCAGGAAAAAAACAAGGATTATTTAGATCAATATATTGTCTACTCGATTTTTTGGGTTGAATTTGATAGAAGAGGAACTACAAGAGATTTTTGATAGCAACACTTCCCAATCTTCATGGTAAGAAAGTTTTGAAACTTACTTATTTTGCAATTGGATTTTATATATTATTTGGATTTTTGGAGTATGTAAAATTTTAAAGTGTTTGTTATTTGTTACATTGTGTGTTATTTTCTCATAACATTGGTTGAAACTTTTGTTATTGGAATAACTTTGAAAATGATGTTAACTTAATTTATCATGAACTCCGATAGGAATCAAATAATGAATTAATATATTGCATATGAAACAATAATTGGATAACTTACGTAGTTTGCTACTCATTATTAGGGCTTCCGAACTTGCAAGAAAGAAGAAGCCTCTGTGGAGGGTAATCAAGATATTGGGGTGGAGATTTAGTAAAAGAAAGAGGTAAGCGTGCTTTATGTTTTGTAACGTAACTTAACTATTTTATTTTAGGAATCATGTTAACATGTATTTAGGAATGTTGCTTTGACTATCCTGTAGTGGTAGTCATTGAAAATTTATTTTGTGCGATCCACTTAGACATATGTTTTAGGAATCATGTTGACACATACTTAGAAACTTGATACTTTATTGTGTTGACTATTCTGCAGTTATGGTAGTCATTGAAAAACTATTTTGTTCAATCCGCTTAGACATATGTTATAGGAATCATGTTGTTTTGTATTTACTTTGGAGGAGGGGGGCTAAAGGTAAGTTTATGCTTAAGTTTCAATTTGATACAAACTAGAACATTGCTTGGTCTATAAAAATTAAGTCGAAATTTACATTTGCAACATTTATATACTATGCTTATGTCTGTGCTTATGTAGTCGGTGTTTTTTTTTTTTAATCTTTTGCATTCCTTATGGGTCTTTTATTAAAAACTTTGGTTGTATGAACTTTGGACGTTTATTTTGAAAAGTTTATTAGTCTGCTTATTAAGAAGGTGATTTTTGTTTGACATGTACTTAATGTTTATGCTTATGCTTATGCATTTTTCGTAATGAATGTTGGCTAAGGTTCATTTTCTTCAAATTTGCAGGTAGTTGAAGAATCCATGAACCACGGTATCGATCAAGTTCTCATTTATGCGTCAGTTTGATTAGATTAGGTCACACATACATGTTACAGTAAATTTATCTTTTGGATTATTGTAAAATCTTTATCGATAATGTAAGTTATATTTTTTATTATCAATATAAATATCTTTCCAACATATGTGGGTAATGCTAAAATTTAGTATTTTATTTTTTTGAAAGAATAAATATATGACAGAAAAATATGTGTTGCGAAAATGAAGAATAACAACACCAAACATGTGTCGACATATAAGCCTTTATTAAATAGAAACAGTGTCGTTAAAGCACATTTCTTGACAAAAATTTTGTGTAACGAAATATTTACAACGATAATATATTAGTGTCGAGTTATATTGAAAGGTGACACACTTAAAACGTCGTTATAAGAGTATTAATGACAATATATTGGTGTCGAGTGATAGATAACGGTGACATATTTAAATTGTCAATGTAATAGTATTAATGAGTACAATATATTTGTGTTGAGTGACAGATTACGGTGACACATTTAAAGTGTCAATGTAAGGGTATTAATGACAATATGTTTGTGTCAATGTATAGATAACGGTGACATATTTAAAGCGTCAATATAAGGTTATTAATGACAATAAATTCGTGTCGAGTAATAGATAACAGTGACACATTTAAAACGTCAATCTAAGAGTATCAATGACAATATATTAGTGTCAAAGTATAGATAACGGTGACACATGATTTCGTCAATATAAGGGTATTGATGACAATATATTGGTGTCGAGTTATAGATAACGGTGACATATTTATTGCGTCAAGGTAAAGGTATTAATGACATAATTTTGGAATCATTTAAGCATATTTAATGACACGTTTTTCAAAGTATCATTAAATAGCCTTTCTTGACAGTGGCTTCAATGACGCGAAAGTTGTGTCATTGAAAGTCTTTATGACGCAAAACTTGCGTCGTTAAAATCCATATTTGTAGTAGTGTTTGGGGATGAAAAAACAGTTGTCCAGAGCAATAAATGAGAATGAGTCCAACAATACGTTAAGAATGTTCCTAATTTTTTTGGAATGTATGTATAAAACAAGGCAGAAACTTACATTAGAGACAAAAGTATGGAAAAAGCAAAATAATTTACCTACGAATGAGAAAACACCAAAATAAAGAAAGAAGGCAACCAATCATAAATGCAAGTGGTAAATGAGAAGAGGAAATGATGTTTATATAAGGGAGATGGGGGAGTAAATAATGACATAAATGACTACACCAAAAAAGATCGAGGGAATCTCTACCTCTCTGCAAAATCAGGATAAAGGAAGAGATAAAATCCAAGCATAGTCAAAGGGTAGCTATTGGAAGCTACACAAAAAGTACAGCAAGAAAAGATAACCAAATATGTTGAAAGGACAAAACAATCTGCACATCTAAAATGGTTTTTTCCCAATGAGATTAGTGAGTAAAGAAAATTTGGAAAAAAAAATTATAATAGTGAAGCAGCCAGGGAATTCATAGTCAATCAATTTTGAGAGCAAACAAAATAGTTCTATAAAGATCGTGACACAATAATTCTGCTTCTTTGCTTTCCAAGAGATAAGACCATCACCTATGAAGATACAAAAGCTTGTGGTTGACTTCTAGGAATCTAAGCAAGATGTCCAATCAACAATCATTGTAGGCCTTAAGATGACAAGATGATGATTTTGGAAGAGAAACACTTTGATTTGAACATCCCTTGAGATAATGCAACAATGTACGGATAGCAAGTAAATGTGGCTGACAATTTAGAGTTTAGGGTTTAGGGGGTTAGGGGTTACGGTTTAAGGTTTTAAAATTTAGGGAGGGTTGCACAACATATTGGTTCAACTTGTGGAATGCAAATTAAGTGATTTATGGTCGTGACATTATCAAATAAAGTGACATGCCAGATCTTAGCTAGCCAATCTTCCTCAAAATGAGATGAGAATTATCAACAAATGGTACTATGTATGGTAATTTTGCAGTCAAGGCACTTATAGATATATATATCAAGTTGAATCAAAAATAAAATAGCAGATCTTCTAGAATAAGATCAGGTAATAGACTTAAGTTTCAGCAAATTTCACAATCAATCGAGAATGACTAGAAAATGAGATATTGAAGTCAGAGGTAGGTCTCAATGAGATGAAAAGTGTTGGGTTTTATATCATAAAACAGATAATAAAGGTAAATAACTGACCATTATCAATAAAATGTTATTGTTAATAATTCAATAAGAGTTATTTATTATTTAATCTTATTCTTGTTTTAATAATCTTATATCCAATAAACTAATATCCGAGACAGTTTAATGAGTCTTAAATAATACATAGATCAATGTTCAAGATACAATCTAAATGGTCTATAAGTATAAGAACAAGGTTGAGTACCTTATTTTAATAACACTAAGGGGGTGTTTGGGAGAAGGAAAGGAATAAGGGGGAAAGGAATAAGGAAAAGGGGGGATTATGAAAAAAAAAGATTATATAATCCTTGTTTAGAGAAAGGAATAAGTGAAAGGATTATGAAAGATTATTTATAATCCTTGTTTGGGAGAAAGAATAAGTGAAAGGATTATGAGAGATTATTTATAATCCTTGTTTTGGAGAAGGAATAAGTGGGAAGGAATATGAATTTTTTTTTTATTATTTCCTTTTTTAAAATTAGTACAAAAGGAAACTCTTGTAAATGCAACAAAACACCAAACTATTTATGGTCTGTATAACAAAGCCCATAAAATTGATCATTTTTTAAATATTCCAGGTTTGTCCTTTCATCTTTCTTTTCTTCCTAGCGATTCGTCTTCCTCATGTTATTTCTTTCATCGTCTTCCTCGTGCGATTTCGTCTTTCGTCTTTCGTCTTTTCTCTATTTTTTAGCAATTTCTTTCCATCATCTTTCTTATTTTTCAATTCTTTATTTACGTCGTTTAATCTTTCCATCGTTTTTCTTCTTTTTTTTCGCTTTTCCATCATCTTTCTACTTTTTCTCTTCTTTTTTTTCACTGTGATTTCTTTCCATCGTCTTTCTTCTTTTCTTTTTGTTTTTACGTCGTGTATAAAAAATAGCAAAATCTAAAAGATCGTGTATAAAGAATCTTTAAAAAAATCATTAGATTGGAGTAGCTAAATGTAAACTATCGTGTAAAAAAAGTAAATAATAGTGTATAAAGAATCTTGAAATATATTATTTAGATTGGAGAAGCCAAATGTATACGATCGTGTAAAAAAGTAAACGATCTTTAAAAAGATAAAGATTGTATATAAAGAATCTTGAAAAAAAAACATTTAGATTGGAGTAGCCAATACGATTGTTTAAAAAAAGTAAGCGATCGTGTATAAATAATATTGAAAAAAAATCATTTGAATTGGAGTAGCAAAATCTAAACGATCGTGTAAAAAAAAAAAAGTAAACGATCGTGTAAAAAAGTAAATGATCGTATAAAGAAATCTAAACAATCGTGTATCAAAAGAATTAAAAAAATCGTGTACCAAATTTTGAAAAAAAATCATATCTAAACGATCACATATAATTTGTAGTCATATCTAAGCGATTGCGCATAAATTGTAGCTATATCTAAGCGATAGCGCATAAATTGTAGCCATGTCTAAACGATCGCGTATCAAACAATAACTAAATCTAAACGATCGCAAATATATTACTCGCTCGTTATTAACGGAGCATTTTTGGTATTTTACACGATGGGCCTCTAGGTTTTTTCCGTTTTTGGAATTGTTTTATAGAGTATAATATTTTGCCGCTTTTTTTATAGTTTTGAAAAGACCCCTAGTACAAATGTATTTTTTAAAAAAAAATTATATTGTAAATTCAATATACAAATATTCGTATTTTATTTACCATAATTTGATTTTTTTTATAAACATGTTCCATTAGCTTCATACAATGTCAATTTTGAACATTTTGTAGGCAAGTTTTCTGTGCCAAAAAATTAATTGATACGTTACATATGAAAGAAATTACATGTATTTTCTTTTAAATTGATGTTGTAAGTACAATATCGAAAAATTACATATTGTTGACAATTGATTTAAAAAAACGATGACCAACGTAATAGCATTGAAACAAAATGAAATATAGGAAACAAATGTTTTTCTTTTCGAATACAGTTAAACGACGAACATCAATTATATCGTACAAATCTATTTTGAAATATAAAATTAAAATAATAAAAATATTATTAATAATAATAAATTTCTTAATTTAAAATAATAGTAATAATAAATTTCTTTATTTAAAATAATAATAATAATTACTATTATTATAAAATAATATTAATAATGATATCACATTTTTTAAGTAAGAAAGAGAAGGAATAAGAAAGAATAAGAAGAAATAAGAGGGGATTGAGAGGAAGAAAGATAGTCTTTTCCTTTCTTATTCCTTCTCCAAACATAGTATTTTCCTTTCCTTCTCTCAAACGGGGCCTAAGGATAGGATCCATTTTGTATTTGATATAAACACAATGATCAAATGCGTTCATGTAGGTAACATACGAGTGAAGGTATCCTATGCAATGAGTTTGCATAAGATCGAACCATGAAAAAGTAACCAGTAGATATAATTTCGTTGACTAGTTAGGTTTTTATTTCAATAAGATAACTTATGCAACTTAGTCTTAATCTTGAGTGTATTATGGACTCTTGTGCATTAAGAATTGTCATTTTTATTTCAATAAGATAACTTATGCAACTTAGTCTTAATCTTGAGTGTATTATGGACTCTTGTGCATTAAGAATTGTCATTTAATTTGCATGGGTGAGAGTGGTCAGTTCGCCAACTCAATAAGCAGACCATGTTGGAGGTAGACAAGACTGTGTGGAGAGCTTGACACATAATATTACAAGATAGAATTCACATTTTCCTGACTTAGGGTAAGTAGATGAGTAGATTTCCCTTACTTGAATAAAGAGTCCTACCCTCTCACTAACCCAAAGAGGAGTTTATGTTTAATGGTTATATCGTAAATGTGTTGTTCATTAGAGAAACACTAGTATTTAAGAATTTAGATGTAACCTAGGGGTAAAACAGAAATATGACTCAGTTAGTGTTATGAGCACTCGTGAATGGCTAATCAAATTGATATTTAATAACTCTAATACTCTCTCTTCTCCTCTTAGTTTATCGATGATTGATTTGATTTATGAGCATTGGAATAAAAAATGATGAACCAAAGGGAGAAAAGAGTATCATGGATTGTGGGGACTTTTTAATGCATCTCTTGGTATAGACATGCAACCAAATAAATTTAGTATAGGTTTGAATTGACTTTTTTCGAAAGGTTTAAAAGTATTATCTATAAACAATGTATCCCTTTGTTTGGTCCCTTGGTTACAATTATCGTTAAATCTTGGGATTTCATGTCTCACACATACAATTTTTTTATAACAAGAAAAACCCTAAAACGTTAAAAATGAAAATAAATAAATAAGGGAGAAAATATAACGAAAGAAAGAAGATGAAAATGGTTTGAGCGTTAGAACAAACTAAACAAAGTTCCGCTACAAAGAAGAAGAACGTGGAGCTTCTTCAATCTCATCTCTCCGCCGGAGTTTCCTTTTTCCAACTATCCAAAACCCCAATTTCAGAAAATGGTTCCCAACTTCTTCAACTAGATTTTCCCCTTGTCACTTCCATTAATCCAATGCCTTACTCATCATCCTTCTTCAACTCCTATTTCAGGAGGACTTCCATGTCCATCTCCTTCAAACCCACTTCTCCTTTTCCATTTTCAACCCGTTTCACACCTTGGATTCCTCGTCTTTTCACCCGGAGAAACATTTCAATGGGGTTTGTCAACTTGCACCACTCCCGTCCGGCGACTCTTTCTGGTGTTGTTCGTTGTTCCACCACCCAATCCAAGTGGGTTGAAGTTGCCTTGAAGGAGAAACAACAGGACCATGTTAAGGGTTTCAAGCAAAGGAATATTGCGTTCCCACTTTGGCAGCATCAGTCCTGCTATAATTATGGTCGCTTTGCGTGTGACGATGTTTCTAGTGATGAATCTGATGTCGAATTTGGCTCTCCCCAGGCCCAAAGGGTATATGTTTCTTTTCTTTGCTTCTTCATTTTTTAATGATTCTATGGCTATCACAAAAAGGTTAGATTTTGGAAAAACCCAATATACATACATACATACATATGCTTGTATTTGGGAGCTTCAGTTCATGAACAATGGAACATTACTTACTTGTTACATTCTCTTAATGATTTCCAGAGTTCATCAACCCTTGATAACGTAGATGAGTGGAGATGGAAGTTAACTATGCTTCTACGAAACAATGAGGAAGTAGAAGTAGTGTCAAGGGAGAAAAAGGATAGACGTGATTTTGAGCAACTTTCAGCATTGGCAACCCGAATGAATTTGCATAGGTATTTCAAGTTTATGGTTTTCTTTTGAATACTGTTTAAATATTTATTTCAGTACCCATGTTATCATATGACGCTTATTGACATTGTTTTCAATTACTCTGGCAGCCGTCAATATTCCAGAGTTGTTGTATTTAGTAAAGATCCCCTGCCGAATTATAGGCCGGACCTGGATGATAAGCGACCACAGAGAGAGGTACATATCTTTTCATACCCAAATTTTGTAGTGTCGTTTCGACTTGCAAGGATGAGTATACTAATTGAGTTGAATGTACCTTCTTCTTCTTTTTTATTTTCTATCCATCTTGAGTGAGGAGTTATTCAAATTTCTTTTTATTTACAGGTGGTCTTACCTTTTGGTGTCCAAAGGGAAGTTGAAGGTCATCTAAGATTGTACCAATCTTCTCACAAGTCTGTGTCAAGAGGATGTTTTTCAAACAGTTACTTGCCAAATTCTGGCATTGCTGAAAACTGTGCTAACAATAATGGACTGTTTCAGCACCAGGAACCTTCAACAACACAAAGCATTGTCATGGAGAAAATTCTTCGCCGCAAAAGTTTGCTATTGAGGAATCAGCAGCAAGATTGGCAGGTATTTTTTAAAAATATATTATAATTATGTTTTAAAATAAATTATAACTTCCTTATGGAATGTAAAAAATTACATATTTTTATCGTTGATTTGTGAAGTCTCATTCTATTTGTTTGAATTATAAACTAAAAATTTATGCTCCTGAAAATTTATAGTTGAATCTAGCCTGTCATGCTGGTAATGGATGATGAGAGGTTAACTATTTTAGATGATAACTGCTCGTCATGCATTTCTTTCAAAGCTAATTTCAGTGGTCAAACAGAAATTCGAAAGATGATAACTGCTCGTTCATGAAACCAGTGGTAATTTCTCATGTGGTATTATTTGTTTGGAAGTTACATACAACTAGAAGTTAAATGGAAGAGCATCCTTCAATTACAAAGCTAATTTCAGAAAAATTGCTCATTTAAAATGAGTGAGGTAGCTGTAGGGTTTAACACTACTTGAATTAATCCCAATGAACTAAGTTAGGCTGAAATTTTTCTTGTATTAAACTGTTCAATATTGATGGTAATGTCATGGATGTGAATTTTTTCCATAATAGAAATTGAATCCTCATTTCACTTTAATATGTCAATTTTCGGATTTTGTGCACAATCACTCATGATTCATAATTTTTCTACTAGTGCTTGTCTTCTTTTGGATTGTCTACTATGGGTCTCCTTCTCGTTTGCACCGGCATTTCCTCCTAATCATTTTGTTGAAGTACTGCTTGTTCGACATGTGATAATTCTTCAGGAATCTCTTGAGGGCCAAAAAATGATGGAATTTCGCAAGAGTCTCCCTGCATTCAAAGAGAGGGAAGCATTGTTAAAGGCCATTTCACAAAATCAGGTATGTAGTCAAGTTAAATGATTAGCATAAGTGATGCAGAGGTTTAAACATGTTGCTATTATGAACTGACTGAAAGAAATGATATGCAGGTAGTTGTTGTCTCAGGTGAAACTGGTTGTGGCAAAACCACACAGCTTCCTCAGTATATTTTAGAATCTGAGATTGAAGCTGCTCGTGGAGCTTCTTGTAGTATTATCTGTACTCAGCCTAGACGTATTTCTGCCATGACTGTTTCTGAAAGAGTTGCTGCAGAACGCGGAGAGAAACTGGGGGAGTCTGTAAGTTGCCGAAGTGGTGTTTTGACTTTTTACTTTTCTGGATAATATTCTAACTTGCTAAATACCGGAATTCTATTTTTTTTTCCCTTTTCCCAAAAGGTTGGTTATAAAGTTCGGCTGGAGGGTATGAAAGGAAGGGATACTCGTCTTCTCTTTTGCACCACGGGTGTACTATTGAGAAGATTGCTTGTTGACAGAAATTTGAGAGGTGTATCTCATGTTATTGTTGATGAGATTCATGAACGTGGAATGAATGAAGGTAATAATGAGATATTAAGATATCGTAGTCATGGATTAACTTTTTGAAAATTGAACCAACAAATATCTTTATACTTTAATGAAGTTGACTTGATTTAAATTAACCCATTTATATCTTTTTACCAGATTTTCTTGTTATCGTCCTGAAAGATCTTCTTCCTCGACGGCCGGATTTGAGGTTGATCTTAATGAGCGCAACTCTAAATGCCGAGCTTTTTTCTTCTTATTTTGGTGGTGCTCCAACAATGCATATCCCTGTAAGTTTATATTAATTATAAGCTTTAATGGATAGAAATGAATTGCCATATCTTCTTGCCCCCCTCTCCCAGGTTTTAATGTTCTAGGTTCAGATTTCCATTTTACTTACCAGATAAATGTAGTATAGGATATCCATGGATGTTTACCCGTCTTATTTGCTTGTGTTATTATAAATTTATAATTAATAAATGGATACAACATGCATAGACTTTCCTTGATGGTATTTCCTGTTTATATACATGTGTGTGCGCGCGCGTGTGCGCGCATTTACATTTGAATAGAATATTGAAAAATGGTAGTTTTCTTTTGTTAAAGATTTTTTTTAGTGTTTTGTTATTGATTACATTATGCTTTTAGGCTTTAGCTCAAAGTTATCTTATCTTAGTTTCCTTGTACACATTTTAATGTAGGGGCACACTGTTGTATATCACATTACCATTTTAAGGCCTTTTGATATTTTAATATTCTTGTAAAAAGTACTCCTTTCAAATGCTATATTACTTTCTATTGGGTCTTAAATCTTTGTTACACGCGTCTTTTTAGTGGGGTTTGGACCTCTACTGGTAATTATGGCTAACTTAACTGGTTATTATAAGCAAACCTAAGGGCACTGGAAAACAGCTCACTGAAACGTTCTTCTAACACATTAAACATAATGCTCACAGGAGTAAACTTTCTTCTAACCCATTCTATTTTCAGGGTTTTACATACCCAGTTCGTGCACACTTCTTGGAGAATATTCTTGAGATTACTGGCTATCGATTAACTCCATATAATCAAATTGACGATTATGGTCAAGAAAAGGCATGGAAAATGCAAAAACAAGCTCAAGCTCTAAAGAAAAGGAAGACCCAGATTGCTTCATCTGTGGAGGTATACATACATTCTCCCTCTCATATATCATAGTTTATGGAAATTCCAGTAGCGGATGTCTCATTCTTATTTTCTATATTCTTTTCTGCACATGCTAAACCTTCTTGTTTTGACATAGGATGCATTTGAGGCTGCTAACTTTTCAGCATACAGTCCTCGGACTCGGGAGTCTCTGTCCTGTTGGAATCCTGATTCAATTGGTTTCAACCTCATTGAGCATGTCCTCTCCTACATTGTTCAGAAGGAGAGGCCAGGTGCTATATTAGTTTTTATGACCGGTTGGGACGATATAAACTCTTTAAAGGACCAGCTCCAGTCTCACCCTTTATTAGGGGATCCTAGCAGAGTCTTGCTCCTTGCATGCCATGGTTCGATGGCCAGCTCTGAGCAGGTAACTGTGTTACTTGCACATGTAATCGCCAGTAATATGAAATACTGCTTGGCATCTTTGAATTTGAAAGCTGTCTTTCATCTGACAATAACTATTTTGTGTATATTTTATCATCTATTGAAACAGAGATTGATATTTGATAAACCTGAAGAAGGAGTTAGGAAAATAGTTCTAGCTACGAACATGGCAGAGACTAGTATCACCATCAATGATGTGGTTTTTGTTGTTGACTGTGGAAAAGCAAAGGAGACATCCTATGATGCCCTAAATAACACTCCTTGTTTGCTTCCATCCTGGATCTCCAAGGCTGCTGCACGACAAGTAAGAATAATTTGATATCACTTGATTATGTTCGTTGGTCTGCCACGAACTCATGAGTCATATCGTAGTTAAACTTCATATATGTTTTTCCTTTGCTATAAAATTTTGAATACAATATTAGTCTATGAACTCCAACACAATGGTTTAAAAAAAGAAAAGAAAGGAAAAGAAGGATTCACGCTTCAGAAATAAAAGAAATGGATTCATGTTGTACTGAATATAGTGTTGCTGTGTTTTTTTTTTTTTTTATTCTGTGTGTATAATTTAATAACATTTGCATTAATCACTGACTTGGTTGACCTATTTCCCCCACCAACCAGAGAAGAGGTAGGGCTGGTCGTGTCCAACCTGGCGAGTGTTACCATCTCTATCCCAGATGCGTATATGATGCTTTTACTGATTATCAACTGCCAGAACTTTTAAGGACCCCATTGCAGTCGTTGTGTTTGCAAATCAAGAGTCTGCAACTTGGAAGTATATCAGAGTTCCTATCAAATGCATTGCAGCCGCCAGAGCCTTTATCAGTAAGTACAACTTTAATGAATAAGCCTTAGTATTATAGTAGTGATCTTACATGGAAATAAATTCGATGAGCCTTTCCTACCAAATTCTCGAAATTTTGCTTCCATGGACTCTTATTTGATTCCACCTTATGTGTTATTTTGCTCCTTGAAGGTTCAAAATGCCATAGATTATTTGAAGACAATTGGAGCTCTGGATAAGAAAGAAAATCTGACAGTTCTTGGTATGGATTCCATCCTCTTTTCCCTTGCGTTGAATTTTTTTCTAATTATTTCTATTGTTACTTGAACCCTGGTTTGTCATCCTTCAGGGAAACACTTGTCTGTTCTTCCAGTTGAGCCTAAACTAGGGAAAATGCTTATATTAGGAGCTATTTTCAACTGTCTTGACCCAATTATGACTATTGTTGCTGGTCTTAGTGTCAGAGATCCTTTCCTTATGCCATCTGATAAAAAGGATGTAAGTTTGCTAACACATAATTCTAAAGCTTTTGTTACTTATTTGATGAGAGGTTGTTTTCCCATAGTGACTGTTACAAACGTAATTTGTGACAATCATCTGTTAAATTATAATTAAAAAATTTCTTAATTTAAATAATTATTAACAAGAGGAATTGGTTCTAATTGGTTTTTTTTTTCCTAATTCAGTTAGCCGAATCAGCAAAAGCACACTTTGCTGCACGTGACTGCAGTGATCATCTTGCCTTAGTTCGAGCTTATCAGGGTTGGAGAGATGCTGAAAAACAGCAATCCGGTTATGAGTACTGTTGGAGAAACTTTCTCTCTATGCAAACTCTTAGAGCCATCGACTCTCTGAGGAAGCAGTTCTTCTTTTTGCTGAAGGACTCTGGTCTAGTTGATTACGATTCAGAAAAATGTAACAACTCAAACTACGACGAGCACTTAATCCGTGCAATCATCTGTGCTGGTTTGTTTCCCGGAATTTGCTCTGTTGTGGTAAGTTATGTTTGGTATTCACGAATTTACCTGATACATAGCTTTAGTTGGTTTGATTTTTCATTTCCTAAAAAAAACCTTTATAAGAATAATTATCTTTGTTCAGAATCTTTTTCAGCAGATTAACAACTTCATAAAGCTTTAATAATCTATTGTAGCTAGGCACTGATTATAATCATTTTGAACAGAACAAAGAGAAATCAGTAGCTTTAAAGACAATGGAAGATGGTCAGGTTATGCTATACTCGGTAAGTTTTTCTCATTTCATGGCTGCTTGGTTTCAAATTTTTTTCCAATCATAGTCTCATTCCAACTCATTCTACTGTACTTACTGAATGAAGGGTGTTCAGCATTAAGAAAAAAGATTCATTTTGTTTTTTTCTTGTTATTATTTTCTAATTGAACAGAACTCAGTTAATGCTGGCTATCCAAAAATTCCCTACCCTTGGCTGGTGTTTAATGAAAAGGTGAAAGTAAATTCAGTCTTTCTTCGGGATTCTACTGGGGTATCTGACTCTATCCTGCTTTTATTTGGAGGAAATATTTCTAGAGGAGGACTTGTACGTGTTCTATTTCAAACTTTGCTTCAGCATATTACTCTTTTTCCATTTCTTTTCAAAATTGGAACCTGCTTAACCAAATATTTAAATTCATATAGGATGGTCACCTCAAAATGCTGGATGGTTATTTGGAATTTTTCATGAAACCTGCATTGGCCGAGACTTATTTGAGCCTTAAAGGGGAGCTTGATGAGCTTGTTCATCAAAAAGTAATTTCATTTTTGTTTTGGAATTTCATTTTTTATTTCAGTTCTCCCCTCTACTCCACATTTCTTAATCCTCCAAGTCTTGAGGGATGCTGTTGTCCTTTTCTCAATTTGAGTTTTCTTTCTGCAGCTTTTGAATCCGAAGTTGGCTATGGAGCCACACAATGAGCTACTCTCAGCGTTAAGGTTGTTGATTTCAGAGGATCGCTGTGAGGGTCGGTTTGTCTTTGGTCGACATATGCCCGTTCCATCAAAAAAAGCAATAACTGACAGTCCACCTCGACAGAAACATGGTGATGGAGGTGGGGGTGATAATTCCAAGGGTCAGCTTCAGACCCTACTTGTGAGAGCTGGACATGAAACACCAACTTACAAAACTAAGCAATTAAAAAACAATCAGTTCCGCTCCACTGTTATTTTCAACGGATTGAACTTTGTGGGCCAACCTTGTGGCAGCAAGAAACTTGCGGAAAAAGATGCAGCTGCTGAGGCTCTTCTATGGCTACAGGGTGAGACACATTCATCTTCCCAAGCTATCGATCACGCTTCCATACTTCTAAAAAAGAGCAAAAAGAAAAATACTAAGCCGTCATTTCATGGTGCCAAATGGAGTTGATTGGACAGTAAGAAGAGTACAAAAGCAAAAAGATGATAACCATTAATGATTGTTCAGCTCGCTCATCTTTGAGGTTATGATATTTGAGAAAGAGGAATAATTTTCTGGCTATGGCTAGGCAACAGTTGATCTAGTTCTATCACTAGTACTAAATCTTTGACATGGAGCCATCCGTTTACAAGAACTAACCTGCATTATTCTTCTCAAATGAACACGCAAGGTTTAAAGCGATTTGTACTTTGAATCAGCCATGCAGCGAGTTACAGCAGTGGCAAGAATCTGCAGCCATAATTTTGCACAATGATTGTTAACCCTCCATAGATTTGAGGACTAGGCCATAGAAATGTTCCAGTCTGAGTAATTAGGTAGATGGTTAAAAGCTGCTTGAGAAGTTGTTGAATGAGCCACATTCCTCTGCTTAAGAAGGGTTTAGCAGAAGCCAATTCTTCAGGTTCTCTACGAAACTTCTTGATTTTGTTACCCTTCCTTACAGGCCTAGGGGACGGGCAATGCACATCTGAGCTTCTGGCCATATACTTGTTTGTTCACCTAATTTTACTGGTGGTCTAACATATTCTTAGGTATTAATGCTAATCTTATACACAGGGATTTGTTCAATAATAGATCTGGATTGTTTTTCAGTTTTATTACTGAAGGAATTTTTGTTCCCTTATGTACTTTGCTTTTCTAGTTTAGGGTGAAGATTTGAACTTGTTGAAGAGATGTAATTGAAAATGACTTTGATCATGAAGGGATGGAATTGAATTGATTTAATTAAATTTTATCAATAGTATAAATAGTCATTTGAACTTGTCCTATTATTTACATTTTGAAACGTGGAGACTAAATTAAAATTAAAATTTAAGTAAAGGTAGGACAAAGAAATTAATCTAAAATCTAAAAATAAGAAAAAATGGATTTTCTTTTCCTTAATTTATGAATTTCAGAATTTGGAGGGAATTTTAGTTTTGGTTTACAGAAGAAATAAATGATGATGTTGATAATAATAAATCTGGAAGGGATTCACCGGCGTTTTGGGACAGGTGGGAACAGTCTTGTTTTCTAGCATCCTTGGCTTCCCTATGAACAGACATTTTTGCCCATTACTCCTTTCCCTTCTGATCTTGCTGACATTACGGTCAGTGAGTTGCCATTGGGTGATGGGTCTTGGAATGTACCTAAATTGGAATGTTTTCTCTAGGATGAAGATGTTCAGGTGATTCTTCCTGTGCATGTGTATCGTACTGTGATTCTTGATTGGTCTGTGACATTATTCAAAAAGTGGGTTATTTTCCACCCATAGTGCTTATGTGTTGGCTATCCATTCGGGTGAGGGAACCTCCTCTCCTAATGAATATGGAACAAGGAACTTGTGGATTAAAGTTTGGTGCTCGTATCTCGAAACAAAATCAAGATTTTCATGTAGCGACTGTTTCGTAACATTCTTCCAACCAAGTTGAATTTGTTTCTTCTAAAGGTTTCTTCCAATTCTTTTTGTGTGTGTTTTAACAAGGAGTTTGAGTATGTGTCTCACACTTTGTTTGGTTGTTCTCGAGCTAGGAAAATTTCAGACATTGTGTTATCCAAAGCTCTTCGAATTGTTGATAAAAAGATTGCCTATTTCTGATCTGTTGTTGCATGCGGTTGGTTCTCTGATGTGGAAATTTTATTTTTTCTATGGTGACGTATTGGATGGGGTCTGTGTGACGTGTTGCCTATTTTGGTGGAGTATGATGCTAAGAATATCGTTAAGAAGTTCTAGTTCTTGAATTCTATTTCATATCCTCGTGGGTGTTTTGCTTTTTATTATAATGATTCTTTAATTAGTGTTATATACGTGATTATCCCTAACTTTAAAAATATGATAGTGTATCAAAAACTGATCAATCGATATGTATATTTTCCGAAGCCACAATTCTGAAAAGCTTTTTCGAAGTTTAGATTTCTATGCAACCTTTGGAGTCAAGTGATTCAAGGCTATTTGAGTTAATCTAGAGGGTCTCGCATTGGCGACCAGTGAATAGCCATATGATGGTATAGTTTTGCATGGGTAAAGAATGCTCTATAATGTCATTGTCATAGCTGATTGAAGTTTTTGTTCGTAGAAGGCATTTTAATTTTCCAATGGCTTTGGATTAACTTCCCAACCAGAAGGAATGTGGAGTTCTTGGAGCATCTCTTTGTGATATTCTTTAATTGGTTTAAAATCTACTAATTTTAATCTTTGTTTGTCCAATTGGTCAAATTAATTGATATTATTACTTGTTTAGTCTTTGTTTTTGAGCTGTTCTTGTAGTCCAGTGTCTAGGGATGCTCTTCATCTCTTTGACAGAATCTTTGGGCTTGTCGAGAAAAAACTACACAAGCAAATGCTAAAATCACAAGACATACTTCACATTAACAATTTTGGTTAGATGCATAGTTAAAAGAAACATATCAACTGATATATCGTCAGAATAGCGGGTGAATAAAAAAAGGCCCTATACTACCCTCTCTTTCGGAATGTTTTGAACTAATTCAAACTCATCACAATCATCAACACTGATGATTCAGTACTGGTCTTGGAGGCTCGAACCCCCTCAACTTCATGCTCTTGAGATAATACTAATACCAATTGTTAGTCCTATGATAAAATTGTCATTCAATTTCTCTCTAAACTCATGTTAAAGCTATATAACGGTCCGGATTAACTCCAAAATGCCTATGGTCTATGGTCTCTGTGGTGGGAAGCCGTTTGTGGTCTTGGTCTTCACTCAAAAGGTGGAATGAAAGCATCTAACTCTATTATCACCCTCAAAGTCGAAGTACAAGTCGTGGAAGATTGAAGTTAAATTACATGAGCCACCAACTTATTTAATTAGATTGTAAATTGAAAAACAAAATTGCCGATTTCGATTGATAGTTGCCCTTCATAATTGAGTGTTAATTATTTTTTAAAATATAAGTGAGATTTATAAAAATAGATATGAGAGAGGAAAAAAAGTAGAAATTGAAACATACTAAAATAGATTACAGAAAAATTGGATGGTTTTGGTTATATTTTATAATTAGTTTCAATTTTTGTAATATTTGAAAATACAACAAAGAAAATTGAGATTGAGTTAATGTTTTTTTCTTTTTAATTTATTCTATATTATGTTAAAAAATAATAGAGTAACAAGATTATTGTAGTCATGGATGAATTACATAAAAATTACTAATTCCATTGTAAGATAAAATTGTAAATATTCGAAAATTTCAATATTTGTGTATCATTAAATTCTAATCTAACTTTTTAGGAAAAAAATCTAAAATGTAATTCGACAAATTCATAGAGAAACCCTATTAAGCCCAAAGAAACATTGACCAACAAGGTCCGACGGGTCCAACTAACACATAAGAGTCCAACACAAATTGAGGGTTCAAAAAACATCTATTAGATACATAACTACACAAGAAAATAATAAAAAAAAACATTCATGATTCAACATATAAACTATACTTTGGGAAAGACATACAAATTAATATGAGTCTGTTTCTTTTTAAATACAGTATCAGCAAGAATTGAATCACCTTGTGGCCTATTCATTGCTTTGGCAGCAGATTTCAGTAGAGGTTCTTTGCAAATCACCATTCATTCACCAAATATTTTAATTTTAGACGCTGCATGAGTTCATAACTATTACAACATATGCATAAACCGATATAGCATAACCATCAAATCAAAACCTTTTATATAGATGCATGCAACTATGATACTTTCTCTTTAAGAAAAAGTCGGAAGATACTTTAAACCTCTGAATTTTGGTAGATCTCAAAAGACAAAAACATTGTTGACCTCAAAAGTAATCATCTTCAACATTAAATTAAAACCAAATGATTCATTCATCACTCGCAGCAAAACCCTAAAGAAAATTCTAAACACTGATACTTGTAAGGATTAAGGTTTAACAAGTTTCTTCTTCTCAAAATAGAAACAAAAAAGTGCGTCTGCAAATAATCATAATGGATATTTCTAGTAACGACCAATTCCCCAAACTCTGACCACCCCATCTGTGTAACCACCAAACAATGTGCTCCCATCCGCGCTCCAGCTCAAACTTGTGCAGTAAATAACCTGAAAATCCAACACAAAACATAGAATCAGTTATAGATGAATGAATGCGTTCATCAAAGATGGCACAAATTGAAACACGAAGGTCCCTCGTAAAATTTGATAACCCATCATTAGAATGGAAGATTTTGCCTGTTCATCATCGTACCAATATCTAAACTTGCATAAAACTTGACCAAACCACAACATGTGACAACTAAATGTGCAAGCTTGAATTCACTCGACCATTAAAACTAAATCTTGTCAAGCATAAACACAATCCCAAAACATTTACAGATAGAAAAGCAACAAAATTCAGTAATCTATTATGGATTCACTTCCAATGGCTAATATAAAACAATAAGAAAGCTTGGGGCAATTTTTATATGAATGTGATTAAACATTGAAAACCAGTTTCATAAAACATTGTAGGAAAATACACCAATTACATAACTTTCATACGTTCACGATAAGCAAGATGAATGTTAATAACATGGCATACTAATAAAACAGGGAGATGGGCAAATGCAGGCAGACCAGAATAAATTGATCAATCACCAACGAGTACAGAAAAGCAATTGAAATTCAACGAATATTGAATGGATATTAAAGTACAAAGGGTTCAAATAGTAAAGAATGAACAGAGCAAAAACGAATATACCTTAATCTTGTTGGCAGTGGCAGCGTGGGTGTCATCGGTTTTCTCTGCCTCGGTTTTCAAATCGACTTTCAAATCCTCAACAATGCTTTTGCTCTCCAAATCCCAGATCTTAATACTGCTCTCAGTTGCAGCACAGAGCCAGTACCTGTTGGGGCTGAAACAAAGAGCATGAATAATCGATCCGGCATCCAATGAATAAAGCCTCTTACCCTCAGCCAAATCCCATAGCAAAATCACTCCGTCTTTGCCTCCGCTAGCGCACAGGGAACCATCCGGCGAAACAGCCACCGTGTTAACATAACCAGCGTGACCAGCGAGAGTAACTCTCAACTTGCAATTGGTCAAGTTCCAGACCTTAACGGTCTTGTCCCAAGACGCCGAAACAATAGTTGGCTGGAGGGTGTTAGGACTGAATCTAACGCAGCTAACCCAGTCAGAGTGAGCGTCTCCGTCCTGGATTGTGTACTTGCACTCACCGAGAGTATTCCATAGCTTGATGGTTCGGTCACGAGAGGCCGAGACGATCTGGCGATTGTCGATGGAGAAGGCGACGGAGAGAACATCTTTGGAATGTCCGACGAATCGACGGGATGTAAGACCGGTAGCCAGGTCCCAGAGGCGGAGTTCGCCGTCCCAGGAACCAGAAAGGGCGAACTGACCGTCGGATGAGAGAACAACATCTTGAACAAAGTGAGAGTGACCATTGAGCCTTCGTTGAGGAACACCGTAGGTCTTCTCTTCCTTGGTAAGACGCCACAAGATGATGGATTTGTCACGGGAAGAGGTGACAATCATATCGGAATTGTCGATGGGAGTGGCGATGGCCGTCACCATGTCGGTGTGAGCCCTCATTGTGCCTCGCAGAACAAGCCCTTCCGCCATTTTTCTTTTTTGAGGTGTGCTTTGGTTCTACGCCTTGGCTGTGTTGAAGTTTGTGAGCGATAGAGGAGGAAGAAAAGAAAGATACGAATATATATATAGTGAGAGTTAGGGCAAATTAGGGTTTTGTAACCCTAAAACCGTTTGGGATTTTTCTTTTTCTTTTTCTTTTTATTTTATTTTATCCCACCCTAATATAATATTATTTTGTTGCAATTTTTAAGACTTAATATTTAATGTTAATATTCCAAAAAAAAAAGAAACTAGTGTAAAATACAACTTTAATTTATGAATCGGAGAAGATTTTTTTATACATTTTCAACAACAATGTGATATTTTCCAAGAAAATAATCCTATTATATGATCCCAAAACTATTGACATAAATGAAGTGATATGTATGTAATTTTCATTTGATGCCATGCGGACGTTACGTATACGAAACTCGTGAATCCGATGCATGACTATATATACAAACTTGTGTACCTTACTCAAGTTCGATATATTTTTTATTGACTAGTTTAATATATTTTAATAGTAATGTTATAAAAATATAACGAACAAGAATTTAGTTTAGTTTTTTTTGTGTTTGTAAGATATCAAAACATGTAGTTTTAGGATATTATATGAAAATATTTAATCAAATTATATATAAAAAAAAAACATGTAGAGACAACATTGACATAAACTTATATGTCATATGCTGGTTGTTTCTCTTGTGTCCACGATGAGGTACAAGAACCTTAGAACATTATTGAGTGGGTGAAAACATACATGAGTTTATCATGTGCATAGTGTCAAGGGCATAATTGTCCAAGGTATTATTTACCTATGGCCGTATGCCCGAATACCCCCAAATCGCTTTATCTTTATGTCTTGAAAGTAGTCTAGGTTAATTCTTTCGTTTTCGTGTCGCCGAGCCACAGTGTGACATTTCGGCTTTTTCATATGCAAGCATGCCAAGGCCAAAAATCTCAATATGTACTATAGGGGTACATGAATGGTCGCACCCCCGCCGAGCCTTGTCGCACTCTTTGCAAACTAAGCTTTCTCTTTGCAATTGACAGTCTTCAATGCTCACTTTTATGATGTTTTAAACAATTTATTTTCTCTCTCACGTTTTATAAAACCATTTTCTCAAGAACGTGAAGGGAGGCTACGTCATACCGCGAGTTTGTCCATGGATTTCGAATTTCGAACGACTGACATGTTGATCGAGCTAAACAAGTACCGCACAATCGTGTTGAGAAGTTACAATTGTGACAAGTGGTATCAGAGCCAAATTGGCTAATTGACGACAAGACCGAAACATGTCGTCTGCGAATCCATCGGGCAAGGCCCAGAAAGACCGACTAGCAGAGCTAGAAGAGCAGATGCTCTACCTAGTCGAAGTTCCTAACTCCATCCGCTACTTGGAGTCTCGTCTTGACGAAATTTTTTAGAAAACTGATGCAATCGATGCGGTAGCTGGCCGTGTCGAAGGGTTACCGATACAAGAGTTATTGGCAAGAGTCGACACCCTCGAAACAAACATAAGCGTCGGAAGAACTGTTAACTACGAGCGTGAAGACAGTTCATCAGGTTTTGCTGTCCACATGGAAGAACGTGTCAGCGAGCTAGATAGCTCTCAAAAGACACTATTAGAGATGATAAACGACATGTCGGAGGATTTTAGAGTCACCTTCGATGTCGTTAGGAATGAAATCGCAGACGTGAACGCGAGGCTAAATCTCATGATGCGAGCAATGGCAAACCAAGCTCCAACTGGAGGAGCAATTTCGGTTAGCAGAGTAAAGATCCCGGAACCAAAGCCCTTCTGTGTGGCAAGAGATGCAAAGGCTTTAGAGAATTATATTTTCGACCTTGAACAGTACTTCAAGGCTACAAACACCGTCACCGAGGAAGCCAAAGTGACATTGGCAACGATGCATCTGTCTGAAGATGCCAAGTTGTGGTGGAGGTCCCGATACGTGGACATACAGGAAGGGCGTTGCACAATAGAAACTTGGGACGCCCTGAAGAGAGAACTCCGCTCGCAATTCTTCTCCGAGAATGTGGAAATCCTTGCTCGACGAAAGTTGCGTGATCTAAGACACACTGGCGAGATTCGGGATTACGTGAAACAGTTCACGGGGTTGATGTTAGACATTCGCGACATGTCAGAGAAAGACAAAGTATTCTGTTTTGTCGAAGGGCTGAAACCGTGGGCAAGGGCCAAGCTGTATGAACAAAGGGTTCAAGACCTCACGTCAGCTTATGCAGCAGCCGAACGGTTATTCGATCTGACAAGTGACTCTTAAGATGTGAGACGTCACCAAAGTTTCTCACCTGGAAGGAACAGGAATAGTCGTCCGAGTTCTCCCAAAGCTGTCGGGGGAGACGAATGTCCTGGTAAAGACCGCAGATCTCACCAGTCAAACACAGAGAACACATGGCGAAGGCCGAACAATCGGAGCCTACCCAAGCGTCCCTTCAGTTGTTTCATATGTGGGAAGCCACATCTAGCAAGAGAATGCCCGAATAAAGTCGAATTCCATGCGTTTCAGGCCTCATTAATCGCGGATTCAGACGATAAGTCAAATCAAGCTGAGGACGAAATGGGTCAGATAGATGGGAGCGAAAAGACTCGAATAGGGGCCATAAAATACATGTCATCTCTCCAGAAAAAGTCAGGAGAGAGACACGTACCAACGAAAAGGGGCTTACTGTATGTTGACACCTGGATAAACCAAAAGTAGACTAAGAGCACTATGGTCGATTCTGGTGCAACCCACAACTTCATTACAGAGGTAGAAGCTAGACGTCTAAGGCTCCGTTGGGAGAAGGATTCAGAAAGGATGAAGGCCATGAATTTCGTTGCCCTACCTATCGTCGAACTAGTGAAGCGAATGACGATAAAGTTGGGAGGATGGAAAGGTCCCGTAGACTTTGTGGTTGTAAAGATGGACGACTTTGATGTAGTACTGGGAATGGAGTTCCTCATTGAACATCAAGTCATTCCAATGCCCTCAGCCAAATGTCTAGCGATTATCGGATCGTTCTCCATGGTAGTACAAGCAGATATTCGTCAGCCTAACGGGTTCAAAATGATATCGGCCATGCAACTAGACGAGAGTCCCGCCCAAGAGGAACCACCATCCGCGGCAATCCTGCTTGGGGCGTTGGAAAAGCCAGGGGAGACAGTCCCGAAAGACACTCTATGTGTCCTAGAGAAGTGTCATGATGTGATGCCAAATAGTTGGCCCAAATCCTTGTCGATGCGAAGGACGATCGACCATGGAATAGAGTTGCTGCCAAAGGCAAAAGCGTCTGTGAAGAATGCTTATCGCATGGCGCCGCCGAAGTTAGTCAAACTTCAGAAACCATCGAAGATGTTGTTGAATGCAGGATTTAGTAGGCCTGTACAAGCTCCGTATGGAGTCCATGTCCTTTCCCTGAAGAAGAAGGACAGAAGCCCACAACAGCGTAGGGACCGCCGTATCTAGAGTAAGCTCACCGTTCGGTGCAAATATCCACTCCCTATGCTCACGAGGCGGGTGGACCACCCACATGAGGCGAAGTATCTTCCGAAGTCAAACATCCGACCGAGGTACTATCGAGTAAGAACAACGAAGGCAAAGGGACTCGAGACAACTTGTGTCACTGGGCATGAAGCAAACGAGTTCCCCATGGTGCCACTGAGTCTTACCGATGTCAAGAGAGGAAAGTGTTGTTTTGTGCAGAGCCAGATAAACGCGTTGAGTCATGTGGGGGAGTGCCACCAAGGTGGGTTGTTGAGAGAAGAAGACACTCAGTGGAGTGAGAACCCCGAGTGTCAGGCCGCCTTCAATGGTTTGAAGCAAGCCATGATCGAGGGGCCAAGTCTTGGGGTCGTCGATACGACCAAGACTCCCAAAGTTGAAGCCGAGCAATTCAGCTGTGTGCTCAGAGAATATCTGCATCATTGTGTTGATGGCAGACAAAAGAATTGGGTTCAACTGCTGAAGGTAGCCCAATTCGGTCATGGTGCTCAGACAGACTCACTGATCAAGATAAGTCCGTTTGAGATTAAAGGTAAGAGGCGTTCTATATCGCCGCCGCTCGCTGATGGCCATAACGTAGGGGACAGCCTTCAAGATCACTGAGTTGAAGAGAAACGGGGACAGATAGCCGACATCGCTCGAGGGTGTCTAGAAGAAGCTTCAAGGCCGATGAAGGAGAGGGTAGATCAAAAGCGATGCCCTCTTGAGTTCGAGTGGATGAGCAAACTTCCAATTAACGATGCAACAACGTCGTATGATTATCTGTCAACCTGGACCTGGAGGAAGACAGAGAAGTCAAGGAAGTCCTTGCTGACAGAGTAAAGACTGGTAGAAGGTCCACGAGGGAGACATATAAATTCATGGTGAAGCGGAAGAAGCCTCTCGTGGAGGTAACAAGGGAGGACATGTCGAAGACCTTGAAGCGTGGACGCAGAAGACCGAACAGCTCCAGCTTCGCCAGTTGACGAGGACGTCAACCGTTTAAGTGGGGGAGAATGTCAAGGGCATAATTGTCCAAGGTATTATTTACCTGTGGTCGTATGCCCGAATACCCCAAAATCGCCTTATTTTTATGTCTTGAAAGTAGTCTAGGTTAATTCTTTCGTTTTCGTGTCGTCGAGCCACAGTGTGACATTTCGGCTTTTTCATATGCAAGCGTGCCAGGCCAAAAATCTCAATATGTACTATAGGGGGTACATGAATAGTCGCACCCCCGCCGAGCCTTGTCGCACTCTTTGCAAACTAAGCTTTTTCTTTGCAACTGACAGTCTTCAATGCTCACTTTTATGATGTTTTCAACAATTTATTTTCTCTCACGTTTTATAAAACCATTTTCTCAAGAACGTGAAGGGAGGCTACATCATACCGCGAGTTTGTCCGCGGATTCCGAATTTTGAACAGCTGACTTGTTGATCGAGCTAAACAAGTGTCGTACAATCGTGTTGAGAAGTTACGATTATGACACATAGCAATACTAGTGTATGACAACCAAAATTGGATGTGATGTATGCTTGAACTCCTACGAGTGTCTAGAATTAGTTGGAATCGAACCATTAGCTATTTGAGTTGATGTGTCAATATATTGCTAGAATATTCTTTGTGTGTTGTAATTGGCGTACGTGATGAACACATCTTTTATCAATGTTAGATACACTAAGTTTCTATGTTTGAGTGATGCTTATATACTTACAACAAATCAACCACGAAATGAACTTAGTTTTGGTAAATTATGTTGAATAAAATATTATTATAAATCTTAAACAAAATTATTCTATACGAAGGAAAAACTAATATAAAACAATCTTCGTATAACATGATTAGAACAACATATATAAATTTTTGAATAGGCAACAATAATAAGTGTCATCATCAAGTGCGATATATAACAAAGTTCACTACAATAAAAGAACACTAAGAGTTTCAACACCAGTCAACAATTCCCTTTGCAACATAACAAAAGCATAAACAAAATTTATTAAAAAAAAGTTAGTTGTACAAGTACGTTTATTATGTTCTTCTTTCTCTTCGATACATGATCCACCGGGATTTTTATATCTATTTTGGTTATGCACCTTTACATGTATAAACGTCGTAAATTTGTGAGTGATAAAAGGAGGAAGGAAAAAGGAGATATGAAGGTATACATAGTGAGCAAATTAAGAGTTTTAAAGAGTTGTAACTTAAGAATGGTTGAGCTTTGAGAAGCTTTTTCTTCATGTTATATATTAGCATTATTTATCGTCCAAATTAAGTGATATGTGATATGGTGATATAATATATGGAAATTAAAATTACTCTATTACTCCTTCAGTTTGGAAGAAATACGCGTTTGGTACTTAAGTTTTAAAAAATGCACCTTTTAGTCGTCAGGTTTATAAAAATAGGTTTGTTTGGTTCATAAGTTTTTTTAAATGTACATTTTTAGTCCTTACACTACAAGAAGTGAGGGAGACTTCTGACGCATAAAAATGTCGGCGGAAGTGGTAAAGACGTCAGAAAATGAATTCCTGACATAGAAAGGAACGTCAGGAAGACCGTCGAAAGAAACGCATAGGGAGACTGATTCTCGACCCGTCACCAACAAGGCATTAAGAATAATCTTTTCTCGACGTTGTCTTTACCGACGTCTTTGATGCATCGGCAACAAGTCATCCCCGACATCCATAGTTTCGACTTCAGTTATGTGTTGGAAATAACTACTCCCGATGTTTTTATATCCGACGTCGTCCATGCGTTAGGAATAACTATCCCCGACGTGACGTTTACACCATATTCCCGTCGTTTGTACTACGTCGGAAAATATTTTGAATATGTAATTTATATTTTTTTCTGAAATATTTTTTTTTGTAAGATGTCATTCCTGAATTCATTTTCGATTCGGTTAAAGAAAATTCAAAATAAATTAGTAAATTACAAAATACAAACACAAATTCAATAAAAAAATAAATGTTATGATACAAAGAAGTTCAAAAAATGTAACGACGTTCATAATACAAATAAAAAATATTTCTCGTTAAAAAAAAGTGCAAACAAAGTCGTACTTCATAACATACGTCTCCTAACGAGCCTCATACACCATTCTACACTGTGAATCCTACAATGATACAAAAGTGGCTAAGTTTAGTACATGCACGCGTGAATAGTCTCGTATCCCAAGCCCAAGTCACGAAGTTTTCGTTTGGCTTCGTAAAATGAACTAAGGATAGTACTACTGCACATTGGAAATGTTGCTCTTAAGAGCTCTAACAACATGTCAAACAACTTGTTACTCCAATCATTTAGAACCTTCACATGCATCAACTTAACCAAAAAATTCAAAGACAAAAATTCTGAACAACCGGGGTACAACTCATTACGTGCTTCATAAGTCCTAAAATATGTTTGTTGTATCTTCATTTATATGTACCCCAATATTTCTTAGCATTTCATCTTCCTCCATTTCCTCTTCCTGTTCAATCGGGGCTTGTAAATCATTTAGCAGGCCAAACATATCATCTTCTTCATCAAACTGCCTACTACTAGTTTCTTCATCAAAAGGATTACTACTAGTTTCTTCCTCAAAGTTTTTTGTACCTCTAAAACTTAATGACTCTCAATGATACACTCATTATGTGTAGTAGGTGGATATTCTAATAGTCAGTAGATGTCGTTCCACACGCTCTCGTGAGTTCCAATTTAAGTTCATATATCTCTTGTATGGACACCTTATTCGTCCATAGGCATCAACGTGAAACTTGGCAAATTCTAAAAATTAGGTCACTCTCTCTATACTGAAGAGAAAACTTATTCCTAACTTTCATCAAACCCTTGTCCATCGTTTAAGTCCCTCTTGTCGAATAACCTAATCATTAACCATAAACTACTTCGATCTTCGCATCCTACCTACCCCTTGCAATAACGCTACCTTACAAGCTATCATACTACTTCCCTTCAAATCCTCAGAATACAACAGGATAGTTATCCCAAATCAACAACAAAGTTATTCAAAACTACTAAGAAATAAACTATTATAATTGAACTAAAGGCTGTTGTAACTCCAAGATAGCCAAAATGAATCTTAACACATATTACAGAATTTTTAACACAATAATAGCCATCGCCCCCCTCCCCCTCAAATTTTCAACCCTAATCCTTCAAATTTTCAATTCAAACATCCCACCCCTTTAAAATTTCTATTCAACCCCCCTCCTCTCTAATTTTCAACCCAACCCCCTTTAAATTTTCAATTAAAGCTCACTCCGTCTCTTTAAATTCAACCCACACATTCAAAATTTTAATTCTTCAAATCAATTTCTCAAATACCTCAAATAGGGATGTGCGATAGCAAACGGCAGGAGAGGCACGAAGACAGGCTCACGGCTGAAAGTTTCTCCTCTTTTTGTTTCGCCGGCCGAACTAATCTCCGCTTCCTCTTTCTCTTTCGTTTCGGTTATGTGTTTCACATAACAGAAACATCTGTTTTATAGGAGAACTCTTAACGCAACACGAAAACGTCGGGAGATTCCCTTACTCCCGGTGCCATTCCTGATGAATCACTATGGCGTCAGGATCTCCCATTACTCCCGACGCCATTTCTGACGAACCAAAAATGGCATAGGGAGCTCCCCTTACTTTCGACCGATGCCATGCAGGATGTGTCAGAAATCTCTATATGACATAATTAATGATATTAGCTAAAATTTATGAATAAGAGATGTTACTTTTAAAAAGCCATTAAAAATCATTTATAAGAATTTCGATAAATGGTTGAGTAAAAATAATATTTATTTCATATAAACTATTCGATATGTATAAAAAAATATAAGTTAGACATTTTAAAAAATAACAAAATATTTAAAATTATTTAAAAAATACAGCAGATTCCATCGAATCCATTGTAATTTATTAAGTTTTTTCTACTATATGTATTATCCATATTCGTGAAAAAGCATTTGAAGATTATTTTTAAATTTTTTCCCCAAATTTTAATTTCTTACACCTAAATATTCTATGAACTAGTTAACAACATAAATTAAAGAATTTGTAATATAAGATAATATAAATCTACGTCAATTGAGCATTTTTGTCTAAATTTGCAATACAAAACTCATTTCATTCATATAGTTTTTAACCGAATTCTATTTTCTACCATTTTCACGTAGATCCTATTTCACTATTCATGTATTCCAAACATCGATCAGTTTAATCTTAATTAAATTAATTTTCCTAAGAAGTTGTAATACTCTATTTGAAACTTCAAGGTTTTGATGAATTTCAATTGATAATAGATTTCAAATGAATTTCCAAGTTCTTTATCCATGATAGATAAAGATTTTAAAATTCAAATGATTTAAAATCATATTTTTATGAATTTAAAAGTGAATTATAAAACTAACTTTGTCATTTTTTAATTTTCAATTAACAATATATATAGATAAAGATCTCTATTAGTAAATTATAATTCTTTTTACTTATTTAAACATGAAAATTTAAACATATACATTCCAAACAAAATAATTAATTTAAGATCATCCTCAAATTTCAAATCTTGATTTTGTTCAGAAATAGAAAAGTGGACAAACTATTGAGAACAAAACCACCGGTGGGATTGCTTTTGTGCTTGAGACATTCCACCACCAACGGAAGAAGGAAATAAAGAAAATAAAGGAAAAGAAAAGAGAAGTCTACGAAGTGCTAAATAAATCCAAACGGCAAACTCGAAGTGGTAAAGAATTAAAAATCCAAAATTTATTGACACATTTAATCCATCAATCAAATTGGCCACTCTCTTTTCTTAGCTTCTAGCTTCTTTGCCATCTTCAACCTCCAAACCCTCGAAATTTCGCAACCCCAAAGAGACTAACAATTTGTATTCATTTAAAGGGAAAGACTTGCTTCCTAATTTGTTTCTCCAGTTGCTTCCCATTTCGCCTTTTCGCTTTTTAACACTTGGGCTTGTTTCGATTTTTCGAGCCTTATCATGGAGTTCGCGTTTCACCCCATCTCTTTTCCTTTCTGGGTTAGTTATAATATTGTTTTTTCTAGCTTATTTGATATCCGTGTTACGTTTTTTTTCTTTTTACTATTGACTGTTTAGAAAGTTTGTCTTCTCATCTCAATTTTGAGTTTGTTCGAAATGGATTTGCAGACGAAGAAGGCATGGTGATGGATATTCGTTTTAATTCTTGACATCAAAATGTTTCCTATAAGGTCGGTTCTCATGTTTCTGCAGCATTATTTCGTATGACTCCCTTTGTATTGCTATTGATTGAAGGGGCTTTCTTCTGGGTAGTCTTCTTTTTCCCTTGATTCTACTGCCTTAAAGTTGAATTGATAAATTTGTGGCTATGTTTGATTGATGATCCAAATTTGGTTGCCTTGTTATTTTCTTAGGTGGAAATGCTGCTATTCTCTGATTTGAGACAATTGAGATTAGGATAGTATGGCTGGTTTCTAATTGATCAATATAGAATGAACAATTTCGTGTTCTTTGATGACAATATAGGCTCATAACGAGTGTAACTTCCATTTTTTGAATGAATATTTTCCCGGAAAGGAAGAAAACTATGGTACTTTTACCATTACTACTTTATGAAGGATAAGATTTAATAGTTGTGTCATGTATGTGAATTAAAGAACTAAATGAGTAAGAATCTCTCGGGGAGAGGGGATAAGCTTGGGCTTACCTACCACTGCGAAACATCCACGGAGGAAACATTTTTGGATGTTTACAGTAGAAAAAGAAAAGAAAAGAGAAAAGATCATTAAGTTTCACAATGATATTATAAAACAAAGAAATAGTTAGTAGACAAGCATGAAGGAAAAAAAAATCCAAAATCAAGATCGTTGTTTAGGTCAGTATACACTTGAAGGTGTTGGCCAACTTAGGCAGACTCCAGCATAAAGAATTTCACAGAACATTTGATATCTTAGTTAGTAGGCATCAAATGGTTAGAACACATGGTTTCTAGACTATCCCTTTTGCACCTTGCGGCCAACCTAACATCACATTATTTTAAAACTATCTTTTAACTTCAACCTATTGATCTCAAAATATGGTTTGGGAGTGCAAATAGATGTTGAATGAAGATTTTGAAAGTTAGTGGTTGATATCAAGCTGTGGGAATTGTTTGGTTTCTCCCATTTCATCATGTCTAATTATATCTAACATTGTGCAAGCAGGGATTTCTGGAGAAGGCATAAGAGAAAGATTTTAATTACAGCTGGAGTTTTAGGAAGTGGGTATTTTCTTTATCGGCAATATGATTATTACAGTCGAAGGCTTCATGATATCCAGAGAGAATTGGATAATGAGCGTGAAGCAGACGAGCTCATTAAAGCTCAGTTAAGAGATGCTTACTTTTTCTTCCCTTCTTTACATCAGTATCTGTTTTCTGAGTTCTTTAACTTTTCTGTTTGCTGGAATTGTGCTTGCAGAATACAAGCTCATTTTGAGAACATCCAAAGAATAGCTGACACGACGACTCTGCCTCATGCTATACAACATCTACATAGTCGGATAGAGGAAGATTTGGATCTTTCACATCTGACAGAGAGATTAATGATGGGAAAGGGTCAACCAAACACTTTGACATTAGCAGAGAAACTTGATTTATGGGAAAACCTCAAAATACTAAGTATGAAGTGATCTCATTTTGGTTTTTATATCTTCTGGTTTTTAACTGAATAAATAGACTGAGATCAACATGGTTGGAGTGTTTTTTTCCAGGCTTCACAAAGATGGTGATATCGCTATGGGCGATAACTGTGTTAAGCTTATACATTAGAGTTCAAGTCAACATCTTAGGACGACATATGTACATTGATACTGCCCGTGGTCTTGGTAGCTCCCATTTGCTTGTAAGGCCCGCTACTTTTTCCATTTCGTATTTTGTGAACTGTTTTCAGCTTTGTCACTCTCGAAATTACTATGATCTTATTTGATAACAATTACTGTGTTAGATTTTTATTTTTGAAATTGTGTTTTTTTTCACCATAATTTATTTGTTATGGTGAAAATACTAGTCAGAACTTTTAAGCTTAATTTTCAAAATTCTGTTAGTTATCAAATGAGTCATGCATAGATCATTTTATTATTTACTTGGCTTTGTTTTTTTTTACAAATGATTTGTTCTTGATGATGATACTATTTTTTCATTTCTTACATGGAAGTACTCGACAATGATTTCTGTGAGTATTCATTAGAAAGTTGGGTCTCTTTATGATTTGTGCAACTTCATTATTGATCAAATGTCTTTTTAGATTATCTATGTTGTAGGAATCATTTACTAACTGAAATGCCCAATGATAGAATTCTGACTAGAACTTTCAGTAATTGATTGATGCAGTCTCATTTCTTTCATTTGTTCCATATTCTAGGTCTATAGCACATACCAAAGGTTAATCTTTACTTAATTCATCAACTAAAAAATCTGATTGAATCTGGTATATTCTCATCAAGTATTGTCCCCACTAGTATTTCCAAACAGTTAGAGTGCCTATTAAGTTTGTAAGTCATGATACATTTTTGAAATTCTATTGCGCAAGACCCATGAATTAAAACCATTTGCTGCTTACCAAGTGTACGATTCCTCACCACTGTGGCATTACTAGAGAATATGCATATTTGCTTAATGATCTTTTACATTTATTTATAGCCAAAGCTTTGTGAGAAGGCGATATTGAAAATGTGCTCTGAAGAAAGAACAATTAGGATAGGTTTGGGGAGCAAGTAGTATCATAATTTGGTATCTCTCCCGTAGAAGAGAAAGAAATAAATTACCACCTCAATGTGGCGTGGGAATTCTAACTATTTGTTTAATTGATACAAATTGTGACCCCAATAGATTTCGCAGTTGATGAAGGAGATACAAATTGTTTGTTACTTTTGTTTTCCTTTTAATTTTTCTTTCATGAATTTGAACTGCTAGTGTTGCTTATGTTTCAAAGGAAAGCTAGCGAAGGGCCTACAGTTGGGTGGGAAAAATTGTCAGCAATCTTCTATATTCGGAACTTTTATGAATGCAAGTGGGACGTTAAATGGAATTTGAAGGATGCACCATGGTCTAGCAAATGACCCTTCCATATTTTGTAGAGATGTCAGTTTGCTCGGCCTCTTTAGAAACACATTTTGGTGTCTTTGGGATGTGCTTGTTGTGTAGAATATATTGTTGTTCGCTGGTCAAGCAATCCTCTTTTTCAAGATGGGGGGTAATGTCCTATGACATGCTTGTTTCTTTGTAGTTTTGTGGGGTATTTAGCTCGAGAGAAATAATAGGATCTTCAACGAGTTTGAGAGGTTCAGATATTGTTCTACTAACTCTTTTCTGTGGGTATCGTTTCTCTGGAGTTTTATAATTAACAATTAGGTCTTATTCCTTTAGATGGGAGTTTATACTTGTTTAGTTTTTGTTTGTTTGTTTTCTTTTTTTTTTTTGGGGGGGGGGGGGGGGGGGGGGGGAGGGTGGTTCCTTTTTTTTTTTTTTTTTTTTTTTTTTGTGCGCCTTTGTATTTGTTTAATAATGAAAGCTTCATTTCCCATAAAAGCGTATGAAAATAAGTTGGACACTGAAAAAAATTAGCCCCAGCCCTAAGGAATGGGCTTCAAGAACTACTTCACTGCGTTGGATTGACTAGGTTGTCAGAGGAGTCAGTTGTGAAGCCCATGGTTATCAAAGGGATGGAAAAAGAACTGAACCAATTACATTGTCTTTGTGCGCGTTAAGTAACAACAAAATAAACAAGTTTACAAGTGTTTGATCCCTAATGCCAGTTAAGGAGCACCATGCTCCTGCTGGCTGCTAGGCCCTTGTCATCATTCAGTGTAGGTCAAACTATCTATAGTTCAACTCCAATTAAATTAAAATGTCTACAAATTCAGGGTCATTGTTATTTATTTATTTATTGGTGTTTTGGTCATTTTTCTTCATTCATGAAGTGGATTGACCATGTTACCCCAATAAATCAGTAGTCAACATACATGTCAATCCTTTGGCCGGCTGAAGGCTTCTATATATGACATGAGATATTAAGTTTATTTGATATCATAACTTAGAAGGCGGAGTGTGTTACTGTTCAGTTATCTTTTCCCTAATATTGGTCCTTGTGATTTCTGATTCCACAGGAGGAGGCTGATCTCATCGATAGGGATGACCAACAGAAATTTCTGGCCATCTCTGATTTTCTCTGTAATTATGGTCTGAATGCCTTGATTCCTAAATTGCAGGTAGCAGTAGGAGAAGTTCTCAAGAGGTAAAGGCTTTGTTTAGCATAGTTTCAAAAAGATAATTTTTTACTTGAATTTAGTGAACATCATCATATCAAACATATTCTTAATATCTGACGTGGATATATTTTAATACACATGGACACGATCAAAGAAATAACAGCTGTTTGTAGTCACATGGCTTGATATATATAATTTCTCAACAAAATTAAGTATTGTATCATTTTATGGATATTCTTTTACTTTGATTTTATAACCAAAGGATTGATGTAAAATATCATGTTTCTACACTATCTTCCTGTTAATAAACTTGAACATTGTTCAGTTTTTTTTTAAAACTCAAGGACACATATGTACAACCTATAGAACAGATCCTGTTCAAGTAAGGTCGTGAACATTGTTCAGTTGGTTAAGGCACATATTATCTACCAAAGATTCAAATCCGAATCCCCATCTTATTGAACTAAAGAAAGAGTGTCCTGTTAAAGTATTTGTCTTACATTTGAATCACACAGGTCCAAAGTCCTTTGATTACTAGGAACTGAGATTATTTCTTGGTAAAACTTAATTCTAATTCCAAATATTTTGGATTCTTTAACTGTATTGCATAATTAGCCTAAGTCCATTCTTCCATGTGACAAATGAACCACATGTGGCTTAAGATACTTTTTGGGGAATTGAACTGATATTAGAAAATATTTGTAAAGTATGCTTCTGGTGAAGTTGCCTTGAGAATAAACAAGGAACCTCGTATTGACATATCAGGGCAACTAAGAAAAAATGTTTTTTGATTCTGAGCTTTGCAGTCAAGTAAACTGGAAGGGTAGTTCTCCTTCTCCCAAAGCTTTGCTTAAGAATGCTTTACAAAGATCTTGTCTGATTATAACTGTCTTGTATATATGGCTATCTCGACAAATTCTAAGATGTGATTCATATTCTTTGTCAATTTTCTTGGTTGCAGAAAACAATTGCGAGATGTCTTTAATACAACTGTACTTCGCGAAACTACTACACAAATAATTAAAATCTTCATGAGCACAGGAAGTCCCCATCATTGGTTGGACTACTTGATGCCTGGCGACAATCAATCTAGTATTACAGACACACTCTCCACCGATGATGATGCAGTTGCCCCAAATTTCAATAAGTTTGACCAACTTATGATGGAAACTAGAGCAGTACTGCTAAGGTATGAGAAGTTTAAATCAACAGTCGCTATACTGAAATAGACAATCTCATTAGTTGACATGCTTGGAGTATTGAATAAAGATCAAGTTTGGTGTGCACTTGAGAGTCAGAATTCCTTCAAATCCCTCTTTTTTGCATTCTCAAATGCTTGCCTCAATAATGCATTTCAGCTGGAATCATGCTTCCTTGATAATTCAGGGTCGATTTTACATTCCTCTTGTGAACACATTACTTAAGTGGAATATCATCGCTCAAGTATCCACCCAAACAAATGTAAATCTTCAATCACGTTTCATTTCAGTTAAAGATAAAACATCTGTGTTCTCTTTTTATTGGTTCAGTGCCGAGTTTGGGAACATCGTGGAGAAATCGTTAGAAGTAGGAGTTGATGGGTTGATGGAAGAAATGGAGGCTTCACTTGCTGGAAGCAGCAGCAAAGCATCAGGAATACCGTTGGCCAGACTTGTTCCGAGAGTTGCCCAGATGGGGCTATTGCTCCTTGAAGATCCAATCAAAAGTAGATTCATCCAAATGATAAGAGGTATACCAGAAGTCGAAATCTTCTTTACTCTTCTTTATGCAAATATGCCTGCCTCTTAGAAAGAAAGATCATGGCATGGTTTGCTTGCTTGCACATTCTTGCCATTTCTTTAGGTTCTTGTTTTTGTTGTGGGGTTACACATCCTTGTAAAAAGAAGTTTATGGTTTGGCTTGGGTCCTTGAACTTTCACAATTTGAAAGGAGCACTTGGGGTAAAAATAGTGTCAATTTATTTGATAATAATTTGAAAATTCTTTCCATCTCCTGTGTTTTTTTGGTTCTATGCTATCTTGATATGAATTTATATATATTTGTTGGTCCATTATTATTATTATTTTTAAACAATGCACATCCAAAAGAATTAGACGAAAATAATGCATTTTTGTTGTGTGAAGAGAAAGTGTCATCTATGAACCGTTTACATCATAAATAACTTCGATGGATAGAATTGATAATTTAATCGGTAAAAGTATTACTAATTTCTCTTAAAATTTAAGGTTTTTTTTTTTTTAAAAAAAACTTTTCTTCTAGTTCAATTCAATCTTGAAAAACAAAGATATTATTTATCATTGAATTCATAGCAACGTGATTTTACATATATACATATTTCAAAATGAATAAGAAAGAAAAGAAAAATAAATTAATTGTACTCGAACCGTTTGGGTTATACGTAATTCACTGAATTTACATAAAATCTGTTACCATTTTCATTTTCCATTTTTGTTGGGAGGTTTGACAAATTTTACTTAAAATATAGAACCCATAATAAAAATATTAATGACAAAGTGTTGGAGCCAATATACTTCCACGATGTTAATTTCTCATATGTACCAATGATCCCCTTCTATCTACCCTACTTAAGATTATTTTGAGACCTCGGTTGCTTTTGTAATCTACTAGAGAGAAAAATAATTATAGTAAATAGTATTGTTTTAATCTTGAAATAAGTTTTAAAAAGAAATCAAGATAGGAACTATGTTTGATCTGTGGAGAATACTAACCATAGGTAGAAAAATTAAAATTGAACTTTTGAAATATATTTTCGTTTAAAAATTACTCGAAAGAATGTTTTTGAAACATTCTCGTGAGTGTATTTTTAATAGTTGTTTAAATAAAAATGATTTTTTCGATGAACAATTTTTCTCAAAATGAATTCAAACAAAGTTAAAAACAAACATTTAGGAGATGTTTAGGCAAAGATTATAATGGTTCGTGCTTTGGCGCAAACTATTATTTCAACGTCCCTAATCTTAATATTTTTATAATATTGGGTAATATCCTGTAAATATTGATTTAATAGTAATAAAAGGAGACACGTGTCTCTGATCATTTTAATTAAGCTATTTTTTAATAAAAATATCTAAAATAAAACTAAAATTAGAGTATTGAGAAAGTATAATTTGGATTAATTTAAATGAATCAAAATTTCCATTTCAAGAAAAATAAAGTCCATTCATATTCATCAAATCAGAGGATTGTTGGCAATCATGGCTTCCGAGGATTTGATTCTCACCAGATATTTGTATGGATTAAAGGAAGACGAAGAACTTTCCTCTTTAGACGAAGTGAATAACGATGAGCTCACTCACAGTGGCAGCTTCCTCTTTCAGCTCCTTGTCCTTAACCCGGTTTGCTTCCAGTTCATCCAACAACTCTCTCAATCCCCCAAAACTCTTTCTCAAAGTCCCTTTTAATGCCATCTCGGAATCTTTGATTTCGTTTAAATCTTCAAATAGGCCTTCCATTTACCGGTTTCCGAGTTTGAAAACCTGCGCTACTTTAGACGGAAAAGACCCAAATGGAGCAACCCCAGTTCTGGTTCAGGAAGAGAGTTCCACTTCCAGCAATGTATTTGATGTTTTTTACTTTTGATATTTCTCTGGTGGCTAAGCTTTTTTTTGGTAGTGTGTTGATTTTTCTATTTAGACGTTCAATGAGGTTGATATTGTTTCTATTTAAGTTCTATTGGGTTATCGCCGAATGGCACGAAGGATGACATCTTTTAGGACTTCGATTATGTTCTTATTGAAAAGGTGTATTGCAGAATGAAGTACGTTCTGTTGTTTAGGCTGTTTTGGTCAACATTATCCACAGTTCTGTATCTGTTCTTGTAGATGATATAATACTAAATGCTTTTTAATCAATGGGTGACTTAACATGTTATGACATACCACGAAGAGCCTAAACAGGCATTTGATACAAAAATTCAAATCCGATCCAAAAATGGTAATCCTTAGTAATTACCATCTTTAGGGGCATTTTGAGGATCCCATGGAGTAATTCAAGGGACCTTATAATATTTATTCGATAGATGGAGTAATCCTTCTATTGTCAATTGTCAATTGCTTTTGTGGGCTTCAATTTCAAAGACTTTTTGCAACTACTGGGCATTCTTTTGCATAGTTGGAGCCTCTTTTCGTAGAAGGTCCTCTCTTTTGTGGGTTTCGTTTTTTGTTTGCCCGTGCTTGTATTCTTTCATTTTTTTCAATGAAAGTGGTTATTTATATTTTAAAAGAAAAAGACTATACAATGTATTTGACCAATTGATTTGTGTAGATTGTGAACGAGGAAGTGGAAAAGAGCGTCAAAGTGCTAAAAAATGCGGCAAAGACAAGAAAGGTACCAGCAGAAGAAGTTCTGTCTGCTCTTTCTGTACTTGAGAAGGCTAAACTTGACCCTTCAAACTTTTTTAATACACTTGGTGGAACAAGCTCTCCTGGTAGAACCTGGATGCTTATTTTTACTGCTGAGGTTGATTTTATTTCCATTTCGTTTGCTAATTAAGAAGATTTAATCGCTCCCGTTTTGGAGTTTTCTAAACACTGGATTTTAGTACTGAATTGCAGAAAAAATTGAAGAAGGGTCGGTACTTCCCTGTTACAGCCATCCAGAGGTTTGATGCTGCTGTAAGTATACCTGTCTTTCTATCTGGACTGTGCTATATGATTTCTATATTTCCTCTTTGAAAAGATTGCAAGAAATTATAACTTCGCAAACCTTAATGTGCACTTGGAACAAAAGCTTAGGGACGCTCTCGTTGATTTTCCCGATCTTTTTTTCCTGAAACTAATTCATCATTGCCTGGATTTAGGGAAAAAGAATAGAGAATGGAGTGTTTCTGGGACCTATTGGAAGCTTAACGTTCGAAGGTAGACTTTCATGGAAGACAAGAATACTAGCATTCATTTTCGAACGAGTTCGAATAAAAATTGGACCTTTAAACCCTTTAGAGATTAGTCTTGGTCAAAAAGAGGAGAGGGAGCCAAGCACCAAGGATCCTTGCTTTATCTGGTTTTATGTTGATGAGGAAATAGCTGTTGCTCGTGGTAGAAGTGGGGGAACTGCATTCTGGTGCCGGTGTCGCCGTGTCAATACTTAGATCCTTTCTCCATCAGACATTTGACCTTCTGCTTTGAACATGTCGAATTTGTATGCTTGTATTAAATTATCATGTACATCGATGCTGTCATATTCAAATGTTCAATGTATATTTAGTAAGAACGTGTACATCCTTTGAACTACCTTCTCTCATTTGAAAGTTTGCAACTGTCATATAAACCTTTCGAACCGGTCTACATGAGTTTCACTTCATCTGTCCTATTTGCCAACTCTGAACGTATCCATTATTTATTTATATAAAGCATACTATTTGCTGCGGCAGAAAGTTTATTATGATTTTCAGGCTTCTTTTTAGGTAACTGCCACTTCTCTTTGGATGTTTCTTGGAGATACAGTGTCCGAATGTAGCTTGAGCAGCAATCAAGTATTGATTCTATTGAGCTCACCTTAGCTTACTTTTTCTTTCTCTAGAATTTATTGTTGGAGGCTGGTGCCAATGATCGTCTATCATTTTGGGGGGTCAAGCGTAGCTGTGGTATCCTTTTAAATTTTCTTTATTTATTATGACAAGTTAATAAAATATCTTATAAACGTAGAAATGCTCAGCTGTTCGATGAATCAACAAGTAATTCACTCTTCTGAGTTCTGCGTAGATTTCATCTTGGGAGTGATGGATAATTTAGATGAAGTCAGTTCAGTTTAGAAGGGATTAAACGAGTTTGTGTATTACTCTCGTTATTTCATGCTTTCGTATTAATTGATTAAAATGGCCGAAAAGATCAAATAAATATAAGGGCAAAAGGTGGAAGAGCTGAATAATCAATAAAATAGATGCATATTACTCGAAGGTAGTAAAGAGTATTCAAACACAAACACCACCTATGATTTTTTAACCTATGGATTTGTTTCACATTGGCCATCTGTATTCTTACTGTTTGATAGAATAAACTTATTTTTAACGAAATATAAACATTCGACGAGACCTTATTTCTTATTTGCAGCTAAGGACCGGACGTAGCTCAGACTCCCCTTGAAGTAGTTGACAAGAATTTCTCTGGGTGGAAGCGATTCTTTGATAACTGGAACGTGGATGAAGTTTTGAGCCCATTCATGAAGGGATGGGAACCTTTCTCTGTCAAACACATTCATTTCTCCCACTTCATCCAGAACACTGAGCCAGTGGCAAATCCAACCTGCAGCTAAATCTAGGTAACCAATTTTCTCTCCACCAAAGAATTTCTTTCCTTGTATTTCTTTGTCAAGCAGTGCCAAATGTTGTACCGCAGCCTCTACAGCCTTCTCTTTCTCTTCTCCTTCAGCCTGGCAAGCTTCCCAGGCACCGAGCAAACCCTGCGTTCAAAAATGTATGGTTAGTACAATATTCTGACGATAAGCCATTATCTTGTGAAGTTACAGATTTGGAGTGCATCCAGTTTTGTCTCATTTTCTGTAACCACCCCATTTAGTTTGAAGGTCTAAGTTTAGCAAAACTAAGGAGGATAGCTATTTGGTTTAGTCTTTGAAAATTAAGCTTGTAATCATTTCTCTCATTTATAAGTTTATTTGTTTTGTTATCCGCTCTTTACCAATGTTTTAAAAAACAAAACAAAGTTTTAGAAACTATAAAAACTAAAAACTTGTTTTTGATTTTGGAACTCTGTTAATAATTCAAATGGAGGAAACAAGCAATAAATTTTAAAAATAGAAACCAAAAACAAAATCGTTATCAAATAGGACCTAAATAGTTGTATTATATGCCCAAAATTGTTTATATGACCTACCTTATACTATCAGATGAACACATGCTATCACTGAATTCTTATCCTTAAAGCTTAATTCAAATTAATTTTCAGGACTCGGAAGCAGCAAAAATGCATGAAAAATGAAGTTAATAGCAAAAGAACTATGGTTACCTTCTCGTCTAAAAACTTAGCCCAGAAGCGAGCATTGGCTCTGTCATATGGATCTTCAGGCAATATCGGGTTCTCCTTCCACGTCTCGTCGATGTATTCAATAATGAGAAGCGACTCGGAGATGGCTTTGTCATTGTGCAAAAGCACAGGTATTTTCTTGTATACAGGGTTGGACTTGAGAAGTAGCTCACTTTTGTTTCTCAAGTCTTCAACTATGTACTCATACTCAATTCCTTTGAGCTTCAAGGCCCATTCGACCCTTACGGAGAATAGGCTTGCAGCTGATCCAATAATCTTTACCTCTGCCATTGTTTGTGATATTTGATATCTCCTCTAGCTCAAGTTTCTTGCCTTTTATAGTCTGTGACTCTGTGTTGCTTATGCTATTATTATTTTGGCTAATTTTGACCTTTCAAACGTAGGAAATAGCTTCTTTGACTAGGAGCTGGCATCAAAGATTGTGATAATGAGTTTTTAAATGAGGCCCCATCCCTTTTCTTTTAAAAAAAAACACCCACCAAATGAATCAGTTTGCATTTTCTTCTTCAGAATGAGCATGTTTATTATTAAACAATTTTACCTTTTTAAAAGTAAATTAGCTATCAAATAAGAGGTAAGAGATCATCTACAGAAAGAATTGATATAAAATATATGGAATGAATGAAAATTGGAGGTCCTAGATCCGATCTGTTCAAGTGTTAACCTTGAAAGATTCAGAGTCAACCATTTTCCATTTTATAAACATATGTTTGAAATTTAGATTCTTCATTGAAACGTCATTGCTTGCGATATGATATTTTCACATGTTTGTTTGAAAAAGATACTGACCTTTCATTTCTTACATTAATTTTAAATTTTAACAAAACTGTATAAATTTTGAGTTAGATTTTAATTATGCTCCTACACTTATTTTTTGGACATTTCGAAGTCCGATGAAACATTTCAAAACGTAGGAGTACATTTAAGTTCTAGACGTAAGATTAATTGATTTCTACCTTTCAAAGTCTTTATAGCATAGATAAGACAATCTTTAATAAGTGGGTCTCTTTCTTTGAATATTATGGATTCATTTCCGTAGGGGTTCGATAATCTAGTCACAATCACAAACCGGAATGGTGAAAGGCCACATGATCAACCTCACCAAGCTTAATCAACAATAATACCACATCAACCACTTTTGTTCTTGTTGCATCATTGACTTGGAGATTGATGCAATTATAGTGGTAGTCATTTGTGGTTGAGCTTTCGGATAGGTAGTGTGGTTAAATGTAATTCAAATAGATAACTACGTTATGATTGATCTTGCGATGTGCAATTGGAGATATGAAAATGGTTTTTTAAAGAATCAGTTGCATCTAAACATTTTTGCTTGGTTTACAAAATGGTTTTATAAGTAAGTTTGCTTGGTTTGATTATATGCTCAAATGCTTCCATTCATGTTAAATTACTGTACAAGATTTTGTATTTAAAAACATTTTTAGCAACCAAGTTATTTGGCTTTTCAAAGTATATGATGAATCAAGTTAGTCATTAAAGTTAGTTTAGTTTGAGTTTGAAGATTCAAAAGTGTAAATCTTGATACTTATATAATATAAAACTTAAAAGTTCAAATTGAAATATTTTGAAATCTAGACAATTAAATTAAAATCAAACTTAAAAGTTAAGAACTGAATAGAGATTTTTGTACAGATGACTCTCTCAAAAGAGATAAAAATATGATTTATAACTTTTTGCTCACATCATAATTCACTAATTTTATTTTTTTAAATGTATCGCCTTAGGAACGACCATGCCTATCATCCTAACATGATGAGATAATTCTTATCGCAATCTTTATTATCCTTTTCACAAAAAACTGACAAAATGGGAGAAAAATGACAACTATCCATATACTTTTCTTAAAACACCAATCGTGGAAAAAAAAAAGGAAACAAAATATAGTCGAAAAATAAAAATCACGACATAGAAGCAACATCGTAAGATAATGCAATAAGTTAACAAAATGAGATAGTGTGTTATGACGTAACCCTAAAGTTACTAAACATACTTTACAAAAATCGAATGATCATTTATAAATACTTTCCACCAAGGATATTCATACAAAACTTCCCGACTAAATATATAACATTTTGAAATCTAAAGACAAAAAAGAATTTGGTCAGAAAAAAATATATAAAAAAGAAAGCATTTTTTATTCTCAAATAATAACGAATTGGGCCGCGTGTGCAACGGCCCAACATTTATTCAAATCAAACGAGGATGCAACGCTATGGAATCGATTTGCCCATTGGCGAGGAAAAAAAAGAAAGAATAAGAAAACATCCTTGGAGCGGCCGAAAGTGGCTGCTTTTCTACGCTCTCTCGTCTTTCTCTCTATCTTCAACGGCTTTCTTTAAGCTTACGAACTGAACTGCACACTCACCATCTCCAAACCCTAATTTCCTCTGACTTCCCTTCAACAATGGTGCCTTTCACAATCCTTTTCTCTGAACCTATGTATCTGGCATGAGAAAGATACCGGACCTAACACTACACGTTTTCAAGAAGTAGTATTTTTGATGCACCAATGGCTGACCTCGATCCATCAAAGAAAGTGGCTGATAGATATTTAAAGCGTGAGGTTCTTGGAGAGGGTACCTATGGTGTTGTATATAAAGCCATTGATACTCAGGTTGGTATGCTTTCTTTGCGTGAAAAAGTTGATAACGCGTCGATTACTTTGGTGGGAATATATGGGAATAGAGAAGAGAGGGAGTAATTCGTTAATTTATTGCTGAAATTAGCTGTAATTGATTTGGGATTATGCTGTGATGGGTACGGCAGCTAGGAAGGGGGAATATGGCGATGGCTTCTGGAGCTATTTGGAGTATTTTTTTTTTTTTGAGTTTGGGTACTTCGGTTGTGTTTCAATTTGGTGGAATGTCTATTGCCCTAGGATATACACTAATGTAAAATCAGATTTGGTTACTTGAATTGTGACTCACGGTAGCTGAATAGATGTCTGGACCTAAGGCGTTAGTTCTTTAGTTACTTGAAAATTTGATGTTAATGGGGATTTCAACTTGGTTTACCAACTTCTTTTTTTTACTTTCTAGACAGGTCAGACGGTTGCAATCAAGAAAATTCGGCTTGGGAAACAAAAAGAGGGAGTAAATTTTACGGCTCTTCGAGAAATCAAGCTGCTTAAAGAGCTAAAAGATTCAAATATAATTGAGTTAATTGATGCATTCCCTCACAAAGGGAATTTGCATCTTGTATTTGAATTTATGGAGACAGACCTTGAGGCTGTTATACGTGATCGAAACATATTTCTTTCCCCAGCTGACATCAAATCATACCTTCAGATGACGTTGAAAGGCCTTGCATATTGCCACAAGAAATGGGTTTTGCATAGGTGTCCAAAAATTTTATAATGCTGTTGTTTTTGCTGTTTAGCTGTTCAAATTATTTAGCATCTGAATACCTGCGCTTTACTTTCTTTCTATAATATGCCCGCTTGTACTTTACAGGGATATGAAGCCAAATAATTTGTTGATAGGATCAAATGGTCAACTGAAACTTGCAGATTTTGGTTTGGCTCGGATATTTGGGAGTCCGGATCGTAGATTTACTCACCAGGTATACTTCTTCTCCCTCTTTTGCATTTTTGATTGATGCAGGTAAAAATTTCTTGCTTTGGAATCTCTCGACTCTAATTTGTTATGTGCAGTAGCTGTTGGGTTGAAGTTGGTCATATTAAATGACCTGATTATGTATTATAGATGGAATTATTTTTCCAATATAAAATAGTACAGGCCCAGAACCAGTGGCAATTATTTCATCACAATTCCTGAATTTCCATTCATCTCAATCGTAACACATATTGCTGCAATATTTCAAAATAGGTGTTTGCTCGATGGTACAGAGCACCTGAGCTATTGTTTGGTACTAAGCAATATGGTTCTGCAGTGGATGTTTGGGCAGCAGCTTGTATTTTTGCTGAACTACTACTTCGTCGACCTTTTCTTCAGGTATGTCCACGTTTGTAAAATACAAATGATCCTTTACATGATGATGGCTGAAGTATAGCCTACGATAGTCATATTATTTCTTCCCTCTTTTTCTGCTTGTGATTTGCAGGCTTCACCATGTAAATAAATGAAGTATGAACTAGTGTCATGTATTAATTAGTCTTTCTTTTCATAGTGGTTCTATGTTGGCATTCAAATTGAAATGTATGATACAAAATATGAGTTTTTAACCGTATTTTTTCTACAAGCAAACTTTTGAATCCAATGCGAGCTCTCTCTTAATAACAACCAACTGATGTATATTTTCAACTTCCATCTATATCCACATGGTTGTGTACTTACAAATCAAGCTTAGAACTAGTTGCATACAATAAGTTATTGAGCTTCCATCTATCCTGGGTAATGAATTTGGCCGTAGGGTTTTTACCGAGTATGTGTCATTTCGTATGCCATGATTAGAATGTTTCTATCAATGTGGATAGTCTTGCATTTCCTACCGTGCAATAGACTTTCCATAGTATATTTGAGCATGAGAACTGATTTTGGTAATACCAACAAGGGAATATTTAGCTCACAAATTTAACAACCCTTACTCCCTTAGTTTATTAAGCTTATAGTTGAGCAGCCTTCGTTTATATAATCTGTGTCTAGGTTCTTGGAAGAATGGGCTGTAGAAACCTGGGTTTGTGTAGATGGTGTTGTTAGTATGTGGTATAAAGGTAAGTTTCATAGCTTGTAAGTTTAACTGACCCGTATTTTCTTGACTTCAAGTTACCTCTGCCAATATTTTGGTTCCTATAAGAAAAAAAGGAAGAAATCTGTACTTGATTTCTACACTCTTCCGAGAGCCCTAATGATTAGTCTATTACAATTATATTCTGTGATAGATTAATCCAATTGCATGCTCTTGGATTTGTATCATTATGCAAAATAGATTACATTCAAATTTGGTTTCTGGTATTTCTTTTGATTGTTTCTAAAATTATTTCTGTCATTGACAGGGTTCAAGTGACATTGATCAATTAGGGAAGATTTTTGCAGCGTTTGGAACGCCTACGCCTTCACAATGGCCTGATATGTTATACCTACCTGATTACGTTGAGTTCCAATATGTCCCTGCACCTCCTCTAAGATCATTGTTTCCTATGGCTAGTGATGACACGCTGGATCTCCTATCAAAGATGTTTGCCTATGATCCAAAATCTAGAATTACTATTCAACAAGCATTGGAGCATAGGTTTCATTTTTAATATATGAAAATATAATTTAGAATCCTAGAATTGTTTTGGATACATTTCTTACAGGTTTTCCTTTTTAGGTACTTCACATCTGCACCACTTCCCACAGATCCTAGTAAGCTTCCAAGGCCTACTTCAAAGCGCGAACCTACAAACACGAACTCTCGAGTTTTGGATTTAAATTCAAATGACGGTCCTACTGTACTTTCACCTCCAAGAAAGTCAAGAAGAGTAATGCCAGATCGTGAGGCTTTTGAAGGCAATGCATATAGAGCTGATAGGCTTGATGACCATGTTAATGAGGTGCGAGAGTTAGCTGCTGGAAATACGAGCAAGAATGAAGCAGTGCCTATGTCGTTAGATTTTTCTGTATTTGGTGGGAAACCTCCAAATAGACCTACAATTAACAGGTAAAATTTTCTCATTCTGCCACTAATTCTATTGTGTAAATCGCTAAGCCGATTGTCTGCCTTAGCTTGAAAATGGGTATGAACGCATGGTATAGGAGTTATGGACCTTCTTGAATGTAATGTCATAGTCTGGCTTTGAATTAATTGAAGTTTGATATGTCATGGATAGTAACCCTTTTTTTATAAAGAAATTATGAAACAGCGAAAACTGAAAAGTATATTCATATTGACAAAAGAATCTATCACAAAAAGGCCTTCTAATTTCTAATAATCAAAGCAAATGCTTATAAGAACACAAAAAATCGTGGGATAGTAATTTTATTGATTGAATGAAATCTTTTGAAGGGAGATGTTAAAGATAGTCTAACCAATTTTTTGTGTTTTGATTGTGTTGCCCTATTCTGCAGAATGTAGCGTGTTTCTTTGATAACTAACTGCAATGATAAATGTTCAATTTTGCATTATTGATATACTTAAAAAAGTTGCATTATTGATATTGGTAGTCATGTCACATGAATTGTTTGCTTTAAGTTTTCATGGAAAAACATGTAGTAATAGTCCTTGGATGTGCATGTTTGCTCCCTTTGAAAGGCGCTTCCGCATGGGCATAAAACCGATCTCTGGGTAGCTTTATCTACCCTTCCAAGTACCAACTTAGGATGGGGGGAGGAGATGTGATATCACAACCCTTGGGTATAATATTAAGTCTGTAATAACTGGTGATAAATTCGTTCATGAATCAAAGCCACCAAGTGGATAGATGCAGGCTATTTGCTTTTATATTTTAATAAGAAACTAAATATTTTTTAAGTCGGCACGTGATCTTCATGACACCTAGAATTCTGAATAGGTTTTGTTATTTTTCCTCTTCACTTGCAGTGCTGACCGATCACATCTTAAAAGGAAATTAGATCTTGAATTCCAGCAATAAGGAGACTCCGTATCATTATACTGCAATATGAGTTCGGCCTTTCAATTGAATGCTATCCTGCATTTATGAGGTACAATATCTTTCAAGTTTGTTCGAACTTGAACATTCTCTTTTTTTCCTTGTCATGTAACCTAATCTCTCTTTTTGTAAAAGATCTCATCCTGTAACCTTTACGGTTGACAATTTTTTTACCCTTCTTTTCCTTTCCTCTTCCCAGCTAGTTAGTATTTTAAAAGGTGAGCGTTCTTCTCAATTGAGTGCTCGGAGAGATGGACTTAAATTTCCTGTATGTTTAAGCGGCTTTGTAACTCTGTTAATAATGCATCTCTTGTAATATTTAGATCGGTTCAAGATTTCTTGTGTCCAATTTTCGGTATTCACTTCTTCGTTGGCTTATGCTCAAAGATACTTCATTTGGCTTCGGCTTTATAATTTTATTTACTCTCTAGTTTTGGTTTCCTTTCTGGAGTTAGTTTGTTAGGTTTTAAGTGTTTGCCTTTTCATGTCTTCTCCCCTCTATCTCAATAGTAGTTTTTTTCCCGCGGCATCTCTATTCTCTTGAAGGTTATAGACCTATTTAAAAAGAATCTTGCCGAATATCCTCACGTGATTGCTATTTGGTTGTTTTCTAGGGCAAATTGTGGAATTACTTCCCAAGGTAAAGACTGCCGGATCATTTATCGTTTACCCTCTTATCCCCTTGAGCCACTACTAAATTATACCGGTGTTTCATTATGTAATTTTTACATATAGCTAATTGAAGTTAATTCATTTGATCTCTTATAAAAATATTTGATGCTACAACTCGGTTTTGGGAAGTGTAACACTTTAACAGCTTCGAAGCAGTATTCGGTACACAGTAACAAAACGAAATAAAATTTGTTATACATCGTGCAAAGATTCCCTAATTTTTCTTCTATCATGTATGTGTGTGTGCGTGGTGATTACTATTTGGTTATTTAAGGCTCTTGGAGAAAGAACTTCCACAGTGGTTCGGAAATCATTGAGAAGCTTGCTATGTTTCAATAGGAAAGGAAAATGAAATTTATCTTATTACTGCTTGTAAGATTGCCAAAATTTTACGATCTCGAACAATATCTCTATAGGTCTACGTGTATGATTGTAATATTATCTACAGCACTTTCCCTTTCTAATTGAAATATCTCGATGAAAGTAGGCATTTTAATAGATGTCTTACTGATGAGATTGATGTTATAACTAAGAATGATAATCATACAAGAGCATTATTACTTAAGAGTTTTGTAAGCTTTCTGAAGTGGCAGTAACTGCATTTTGTTGGTTTTCTAAAGAGAACTATATAGAGGATTCATCGAAAAGTTTCTCTTGGCCATCAAAGAGTTTCTTTTGAACCTTGAAGAAAGCAAAATATTTCAGAAAATTATCACAGACCATCTTTGTCCATGAGGGAAATTCTCCAAGCTCAACACACTTCTGTTCTATTACAACTTGCTCTCTTATTAAGTATTGGGTTTAGATAAAAATTTACGCAACTTCCCTTGTGCTTTCAATGGGTAGATATAATGATTTCCATCAACTTTGAGAGCAGGAATCAGCGAAACTGAGGCATTAGTAATCATTTCCAAATTTGTTGATTTTCAAAAGCAAAGAACTTTACATCAAGAAGAGATTAATCAAAGTGCTCCAACACCAAAGAAAAACTTTAGTTTCATGAGATGGCATTCACCGGAATCACTGTATCGTACACTCGTTCTGTAGCCTTCTTTGCCTGAAAACGAATGCATATTCAGAAACATCAAATTTCTAAAGAATGAAGGAAAGTTGAGATTTGAGTTTAAAGTTGTACTTCTTGGTCCCAGTTAGTGCGAATGGTAATTATAGCAAGAGAAAGTGTTTGGACAGCAAGTGCACAGATGATGCCTAACCACAGCCCCTATTAAGGAATGTTTTCAAGAGAAAGGGGTTACAAACTGGATCAGCAGTAGTTGTAGGAAGTGAAGTAAAATGGTGAGAACGAAGAATAGAGATAACTGTTATTATCATTTTTACCTTTCCGCCGACGTGCAAGACAAAAGCAAGCAACACTGCAGATGGGATTCCCACAAGATAATATGACCCAAGATTGACATATGCACCAATTTTCTGCCAACCACATCCTCTAGCAATGCCTGCATTTTATTTAAGCATTATACAAACAGATTCTTTAAAATACCATTACTTTGGGTAAGTAGAATGTGTATGGTTAGATCATCAAGTTATCTGCAACTTTATAAATGTAATCCCAAGTCTAATATTAACTAAAACAAAAGAACAAAGATCGACACGGCTTAGGAAGAACATGTCTGGTTAGATCATCGAGGCTTACCTAAAAAAATTTAAAATTCTGTAAAGAAATTGCTGGTTGGGAGCGAAATAGCCTTTTTCAAGAATGTCTCTTGCCTTACCAATTCATGTCTTAGTACCCAACTAGAAAGTGTAGATAACTTGGTTTGGTAAAAGAGATAACACTGTAAAGTGTAAACTATGATGTTTATTGGCACATGGTAATAAATTCAAACTGTAGTGGTCTCCAATCAATGATTTCAAATATCTCATGAGTTTTTATGTGTTATCCAGTTGGATTACTGATAATACATGGAAGCTGTGAGATTAGCGTAAATGCATGCAAGTTGCTTCAAGTAATCATGAATATCACTGAAAAGAGAACTAATTATAGCAAAAGACTTCAATCTTCGAATTAGAACTTAGCCTCCGATAATCATTGGAATCCACCTCTACAATTTTTGATTCAAGACTAGCAGGAGTCGCATGAAATGAAAGATATGTAGAGAAGAAAAACATGCGATTGTACAAGAACTACAAAATAAGAACCTGAAAGAACACATTGGAGTCCATCAAGAAAACTGGACACTGCAATTAGGGGAACTACGTTTGCTACATATTCGACCACTTCTTGTTCGTTGCTATAAGCATAACCCCATACATTTCTTATAAGAATCAAGATAGTCGCAAGCAGTAGCCCCTCTATAACAGCTATTGTCATAACTACACACCCCGCTAGCTTTGCTGCTGCAGGACGACCAGCTCCTAGTTCATTTGAAACTCGAGTGCTTACAAAATAAAGTAGAAACATTGAAATCTCAGTTACCAATGTATGCATTCTATTCTTAAAAGAAATGCAAGATCCTCAGTTACCCAATTCAGGCAAAATGGAAAAAGACATGAAAACGATCACTTTTAAGTTGTTGATAGAGAAAATGGAGATTCTTATGAAAAACAGTCGCAAATTTACCTAGCAGCAGCACTCAGACCCATTGGGATCATCCAAACGGTTAAATCCGTATTAAGGCTGGTAAACAAATGTGATGGCAAAGCTAGAGGTGGTTAAGTAAAAGAAGAAAACAAGCTTGCTCTTGAAGAACTGATGTATCTGGTTCTTACCTAATAGAAAGCACTGATGTCTCTAGTTTTGGATTTGGTAGAAGTCCAGACAGAAGAACCACCATTTCAAATGACCACAATTCCAGGCTGTTGAAAATCTTTTGGAACATTTTTAGAGAAACTGCATCTTTGTGATCATGATAAAAGGGAGAAACAATAGAAATGAGAATTACCAAACCATGACAGTTGAAGGGATTGCAAGTTTAAGAAAATAAGGGATGTTGTGAAAAGCCAGCCCTGAAAAGCCAGTCCAAGTCTTCGAACTTGAAGAAGAAAACTTAACATAAAGTATCAATATCAATGCATTGATCCAATAAGAAATGGAGTTTGCCACAGCAGCTCCTCGAGTTCCAAGTCCAATTTTGAATACCATAAGCCAACAGAGGGGGATGTGAGACAAAGCTGATATTCCAGAACTCATCATCATAGGGAAAACAACGTTTTGGGTCGTTAAAAATCTGTTCAGGCATTGAACAAGACCATGGGCAAAAAGGCATGGTATCAAGCATTTAGCATATTTCCCAGCTTCAGCTGAAATTTGAGCATCTTGGCCAAGTAACTTCAGGATTTCCCCTGTGTTAGCCCAAATGACTGCAAGGGGAATGCTCACAAGTGAAAGAATAAACATAGCTCTCTGCACATGAATTCCCAGCATATGATACTGCTTTGCTCCATAGGATTGACCACAAAATGTATCCAAAGCACTAGCCATCCCCAACTATACATATATGCAAATTAAGACCATTTGTGGTAAGATGATTAGCCTTAAAAACAAAGTGCAACATTCTAAATTAAACCACGAACGATTGAGTATCCATATCTGTTAGATACAAGACATCATGGATAGAAAATAAAAATTGTGGAATTCAGAACCAATACCACACAGCCTCTTTTTTCGCTTTATGACACGAAAATTGTTAGAAATAACTCTCATTTGTTTTCATGGTTCATAGTTAGCACCTTTTTGGAGAACTAGTTGAAATACTTTTTCTTGGCCAACCGAGATCAACCTTGAGATTCAAATAAAAATTTAACTTGTAAATTCGAAATATCAATTATTTTTTACTTTCTTGGTGGAATCTTGACAAGGATAGATAAACAATGAGATTGTATGTAATTTGAAACTCTTACGACTTACAAATGCTCTGGGTCTTCTCCCTGGCCGAGATTCCACCAAGCGATAGTTTGGATGTACGATGAAAAATAAGTCCAATTTTTATTTGAATTTTAGGGGTCGATCAAGAAGGACTGCAAAAAATTATTTCAACGAGTTTTCTAAAAGAGTGCTTTTTCTAGTTACTTCTGACAATTTCCTTAAATGATACTAAGTAATCAGTAATAGTTGTCTTCTAAAATAAGATAGATGAGCGTACCCCTCCAGAAGAAGTTCCAAGGCATAAAATCTAAGTACACAAGTCACCATTAACATTCAAAGACCAATGGTTCAATCACCCCAATCTACAATAAAGAAACAGCAAGAAGATGTAATTTTCCGAAGAAACAAACAGAAACCCAACTCACCAAGACGGTGAAACCAGTCACCGATGTAAAAGAAACAGCCATGGAAGCACCGGAGAGAGGCAATTCGCCGAGATGACCCACAAACATGATGGAAATCATCTGCAAACAGTATTGAAGAAGACTGACCGATATTAGAGGCCCTGCTAGCCATAATTGCTTCTTAACTTCCTCAGCTATCAGTTTCCTTCTGATATTCTCATAATTTATTTGACTCTCATCTTTGGAATTCACCCCATCTTCAGATTTGTGAATAAGGGGTGAGTTCAATGACGAGTTTCGATATTCTTCCTCCATCATCTCTCTCTGCTCACATACAAGGAGAGAGCAGAGGAGGTGGAGATGAAGATGAAGATGATGGTTCCATATAAATATAAATTATATATAAAATATGAGTTTGCTATATAATTCAAAATTCATATTCATATACAATGTTTTTGAGTTCAAAATTATACCAATTAAAGTTACAAGCTTTCATAAGTAAATTAGTTTAGAATATGTATTACAAATTGATGGTAGTGAATTTTCATCTTCTTTGTATTCTTCTACTTTTGATCAATTTATTTATGAAGAATTATATCTTTTTCTTTTGGCCGATTTTGTCTTAAGTTATATTGAAAATGACTTTTAAGGATTAAATAAATATGTTGATGAATCACTAATTGATAATCTAAATGATTTTACTTACGAAAGTTTGAAGTTTTAATTTACTAACTCCAAAGTTTTGGTGTAAAAATGGACTCTTTTTTTATTATTATTTATTTTTAGATAACAAGAGTAGATCTATGTTTGAACAATTGGTTATACAGAATCTATTTTGCAATTTGAAAAAGAGACATATGGAATATGGATTATTTGTAGTGATTCAAATAGTCATATCTCTTCTCCAAGTTTGTTAAATTATGAAAACCTTTCTCTTAATTTTGTGCTTTGTGCCAAAAATACCCATAAACAGTTAAAAATTTTAAAAATACTCCTAAATGGTTGAAAAAGGTCTAAAAACATTCTTACGGTTAGTTTTGGATGAAAATCGTTCAAACTTTGTTTTTAAGAATAAGTCTGAACTATTGAAAAGTTTCATAAATATTATTAAGTTTGGAAAAATAAAAAATATTACCATTAATCCAAACTTTACACCAAATATCTTAGCACTCAAAGTAAAAACCGAAATTTTAAGTTAAAACCATAGACTTAAATTTCCATCATCATGTCAACACTTCTAAGGATATTTCCATGTTTCCATTTGTTCTATATTGATAGAATAGAGAATTGATATTTTCGTTACATAAAATTGACAATAATATAAATAATAGACACGTTTATTTATTTGAAAACAACAAATACTTACTAATTTAAATTTATTTTTTGAATTTTTGTCTCGATAATTTTTCAGGAATATCTATCGAAATAAAATTTTCTGTAAAATTAACTTTTTGAAATATCTATCGACATTAATATTTTAAACTTTGGTTAAAATATAAAATTACATAAAATCTCACGAAATTAAAAAAAAAATCCTCCGAACACATACTAAAACAAGAACTAATCAAATAATCAAAAAAAATTCTCCAATAGATATATTAGACTATCACGATGCATTAATAGTCAAATAGAAGTTTTCATTTTACAGTTAACATTATGATAATTACAACAATAACTAAGAGATTGGTTGTGTTCGTAATCTATCATTTTGTATTAGTAAAATAAATTTAAAACTATGATTTTAATTTTAAAGTTTGATTTATTTTGGTTGTTGAGAAAATTGGTGTAAATTTTGGATCAATGAGTTTTTTTTTTTTTTTTTTAATTTTTAAGCTCAAGAGTATTTATGCAACTTTTCAATAGTTCAATTGTATTTTTTAAACAAAACTTTAACGGTTTTCATCCAAAACTAACGATAAAACTATTTTTTTAAACTATTTTTGATTTTTAAAACTTTTGAAAGTTGAGAGGTATTTCTAACACAAACTACAAAACTCATGGGCATTTTTTGTAATTTAGTCCAACGAAAAAAACATGTTCACTTATAAAACAATACAACTCTACGAGACCGATCACTGTCCTTTTTTCCAACAAGGTTTTCCCAAGAAACAAACAGAAAACTAAGTCAATTAACAAGCTGAAACCAGTCACCTGTTCAAAAGAAGGCCCGAACAATATAATAACCATCATCAATATATATCCCTAAAGACAAGAACAAGACTCCAAAAATTCAATATTTTTCTTCTTCTATATATTCTCCACCTTTATTTTGCAAATGCTTATGTTTGACATGTTCATTCAATATACAGAGCAAAGAATAATCCCACTGAAATATTGGATTCAAATACAATCGAACAGGTTATCTCCTGAGCTCTGATGAGTACTAAATTGATTGAATGATTTCTAAACACATGGAGACAGAGATATCTATTACTTGTCTAAGAGACATGTTGCAAAAAATGAACCTTTCAGGCTTGGCTTACACAATTCATTGATTTTGAAAAGAAAGTTAGAGCTCAATCTGTCAATCACAAAGCTCCTTCACCAAGAAACTGATCTAGTTTCATGAGACAACATTACTTGGAATTGCTGCGTCGTATACTCGTTCTGTAGCTTTCTTTGCCTGAATAGCAGAAATGAATGCATTAGAAACTTCAAGTTTTAGGGAATAAAGCAAAGTTGAGATTTGGGTTATGAGTTGTACTTCTTGGTCCCAGTTGGTGCGGATGGTAATAATACCAAGAGAAGATGCTTGTACTACGAGTGCAGACATGATGCCAAACCACAGCCCCTATTAAGGATCATTTACAATAGAAAAATGGTTAAAAGAAGAATTAGGTTGAACTGTATAAAATGCTTTTGAACTTCACCTTCTGAATCAAAAGTACCCAATCAGAGATTGGGTCTTGAAATAGAAGCGCATTGAACTAGAATGAAAATTTGGATTGTCACATCATTTCATGTCCCAATTTTTATTTAGAAATGTTTAATTATTTATACTCCAAGGGTAGTTTTAAGATCAGATAAAAGAGGTTAAGGGTAATATTACAATTTTTTAAAGAATAGAAGTACTTATAAACAAAGGGTCAAGTTTCTGAGTATTTTGTATAATTTAGTCTACGAACAAATGATATGTTCATCATAATTATTGTTTTTACCTTTCCACCGACGTGAAAAACAAAAGCAAGCAAAATTCCGAATGGAACTCCCACCAGATAATATGAACCAAGATTGACATATGCACCAATCTTTTGCCACCCACATCCTCTAGCAATGCCTGCATTGAGTAGCATTGAGTATATGCAAAAAACAAGTTAAGTAAAACGTGCCTGGTTATATTAATGCAGACACCAAGTCAAGTTATAATATAGGGTAGAAGTGTAATCCCAAGTCTAATATTAACACAAAGAAGAGGTTTTAGTAACAACCATGACCAAGAGAGAGATCAAATTCATTTGGCTACATATCTATTTACCAAATGCAGTAAAAAGTTTGATATCCTGACAATACTCGGTTAATTTTTTTATGATCCAACTTGACACAAGTGGTACTTTTTAGTCTATGTTTTTATGAGAACGCACATCTTACTGCCTGAACAGAAAATGTCATCTAGACAACTTGGTTGTAGCATATGGAACAGATATCAATTATAGAGACCAATCACAATCGTTTAAATTCACCTCTACAAATTTCATCTCAAAGCTAGATGAAGTCAAATGAAATAAAACATATGAAGTGGAATATATATATATATATATATATATATAATTGTAGCATATGATAGAATGATAACCTGAAAGTACACATTGAAGTCCCGAGAAAAATTCAGAAACTGCAACTATAGGAAGCATCTTTGCTAAATATTCAACCACTTCTTGTTCGTTGCTAAAAGCATAGCCCCAAACATTACGTATAAGAATGAAGAAAGTTCCAACAAGCATCCCCTGAATAGCAACCATTGTCATAACTACACACCCAGCTAGCTTCGCTGCTGCAGGATGGCCGGCTCCTAGTTCGTTTGAGACTCGCGTGCTAACAGAATGAAATACAAACAAAGAAATCTTATACTGGTCTTCTTTCCATTTTTTCACAAATGACAAATGCAAAGTTTTTAGTTTTCAAATTCAGGAGAGAGAGAAGAATGTGAAAGTGATCGTATATAAGTTGTTCGTAGAGTCTGAGACAATAGTGATTCTACTAAGAAATTGTATGAAATTTACCTTCCTACACCACTCATGCCGAATGAGATATTCCAAATTACTGCAGCTGTATTAAGGCTGTTAAAGAATATGTGTAAGTGAAGATAAAGGTGGCTAGATATGAAGAAAAAAGAACTGATGTCTCTGTTATTTACCTAATTGAAAGTACTGAGGTCTCTAATTTCGGATTTGGTAGAAGCCCAGATAAGATAACGACCAACTCAAATGACCACATTTCCAAGCTGTTGAGAGCATTTTGTTGAACATTATGTGACAAATTAATACATCTTCAGGATGATGATAAAAAGGAGTTAAGTAAAGAGAGAATTACCAAACCATGCAAGCCGAAGGAATTGCGAGTCTAAGGTAAGTTGGGATGTTTTCAAAAGCCTGCACTGAAAAGCCTGTCCAAGACTTGGAACATAAAGAAGAGAACTTAACATAAAGCATAGCCAGCAACACATTGAGCGAATAAGAGATGGAGCTAGCGATAGCTGCTCCTCGAAGTCCGAGTCCTACTTTATATATAAGAATCCAACAAATGGGGATGTGAAGCAAAACTGCTGTGGCTGAACACATCATCATCGGTAAAACAACGTTTTGGGTCTGTAAGAATCTGTTCAAACATTGAAGTAAACCATACGCAAAAAGAGTCGGAATCATGCAAATGGCATATTTCCCAGCTTCAGCTGCAATTTCAGCATCTTGGCCAAGTAATTTCAGAATCCCTCCCGTGTTAGCCCAAATAACTGCAAGAGGGATGCTCACAAGTGAAAGAACAAACATAGCTCTCTGCATATGAATTCCCAGCATATGATACTGCTTTGCTCCATAAGATTGACCACAAAATGTATCCAAAGCACTAGCCATCCCCATCTATACATTTATTCAAATTAAGACCATTTCAAGTAACATGACTAATTTTCAACTCAACTAACAAAAAGTGAATCATTTTAGATATCCCCATACATGAATATTGAGCAATACAACGAGTTTTTCACGAGAAACAAACAGAAACCCAACTCACCAATAGGCTGAAACCAGTGACTGTTGCGAAAGAAGTGGCCATTGAAGCACCAGAGAGAGACAATTCGCCCAGATGACCGACGAACATGACGGAAATCATCTGCAAAGAATATTGTAATAGACCAACTAATATTAAAGGCCCAGCTAGCCATAACTGCCTCTTTAATTCCTCCGCTACTTGTTGCCTTCTGCGATTTCTATCATTTGCTCGTATCACCCCATTAGAAGAAATCAACCCATCTTCAGAAATGTGAAGAAGGGGAGAGTTCAACGACGAACCGGCACCTTTCTCCACCATTTCTCTGATTGCGGTGAATGACAAAAGACGAGGCCGGAACGATACATATAAACACGTGAACAAAAGTAAGGGGTGGAAAATTTGGAAACGCCTCTTCCTACATTATTATAAATAATGATTGGTTGTTATGTATTTTTGTTTTTGTTTTTAAACTTGAATGGTTATTATTTAGAATCCAATTTTCGTCCTATACTTCCTTAAAAGTTTGATATTGATATCAAGATTTTTCTTTACGAACATATCAATCGGTATATCGATAAGTCGACGTATGTTTTTTGAAAATCACAGAGTTTATAAAATTTATTTAGTTTAATAATTAAGTTTAGAGTTAAAAGAATATAATTATTAATATTTATTATATGAAATAGATAAAATGTCTTTTACAGCATTTATAAATAATGATGTTAGACGTATTTACAGATATTTAATGTTGATATCAATTAATAATCTTCATTATTTTTTATTTTAATTTCTAAAAGTTTATTTTAAGTAACTAATTTAAAATTACTTCATAGACTTTTTAAAATGTTAAAACTGGATCCTTAAAAGGGTAATTATAATAGGTAGCAATTTTTAGAATAATTATTAAGTATGTAACAATATTTAAAAAAAATTACAAATATAGTAAAGTCTATCAGTGATAGACTTCTATAGTTATAGACATTGCTACATGATCTATCGGTGATAGACTCCTATCATTGATAGATTTTGACAAATTTTGCTGTATTTGCAATTTTTTTAAAACGTTGCTACATACTTAATTATTTTAAATATAATTGCTATATTTGCAACTATTTCGATAATAGAAAATCTAAAAATTAGAATATAATAAATTTAATAAGAGAATAACAAAAGTAATAGTATTTGAACTTATTTTGTGAATTCTAGAAGATACTTGAAATGTAAAGCTTTTAGTAGATAATATTCATCTTAATCTTAGTTGACATTTTTACCATTAATTTCTTTTTTTTTAAAAATACTTATTATTCTTTCCTTTTTTTTTTTTTATTTCTTCCATTCTCTCTCCACTTCTTTCACTTCTTCAATATTCATACTCATTTTAGCAATGACAATTATTTATAAAAATATTGAAGAGAAAGATAGTACAAACAAAATGTAAAGATACCCTAAAGATCATTTTTTAAAAAACTTTTGATGGAAATTTCAATAAAAATTACAAAAATCAAAATTCAACGAAAGAATATTTACATCAATCAATAAGTATTTTATACTTTTATTTATATACAATAGAGAACTTGTACTGTATTTATAGAATGAGAAATACAAATTATGTAGTCGAAAAATGATGGAGAAACTAAATGGTCTAAAAAACCTAAAGAAAAAAGTCTTTCTTCGACCTAAAACTATTCCACATGACCAAAATAATGAAATCCTTTTACTTCATTCTTAACATAAAATTTCACCATTTTCCAAAATAAAAAACTTACAACTTCGCAATCACAAAAAAATTAAAATAATGACATATTGCAACATTTAATATTAAAATTAATTTTAAAACTCCTCCATTTTCTTAAAAAAAAAACTTTAAATTACTCCACATCACGAGACATAAAACAAATTAATTAAGCAAAAGAGATAAAAACTATATTAATATTTAATACTCAATTATTTAAATATAAAAACTACAATTAATTGAATACAAAACTTGCAATAAAACCAAAAAGAAAATGGTAAGTAATAGTGGAAAGGTCCAAAAGTTGATAGGCATGAAAAAAGATTATAAAGTTTTAAGTCAATTTTTAGTATTTTAAAAGCAATACATTAATTAGTCGATTTAATCCACCCTTAAATCTCAAAATTGATATACACAAATTTTGTTTTGGTTAAATTACGCTTTGTTTTTTTCTAGATCAAACTATTTAAAAGTTAATAACAAAATATTCCAAACTGTTTTTTGTTTCTTTTTAATTAAATGCTTACATACAAAAGTTAAACCCCAACAAAAGTGATCCTCATGAATTTTTTCAGGCAGGAAGGATCAAAATAATTAGACAAGATAGTGATAATGATCTGACCAATATTTATTACCCTCAAGGACATGAACTCCAAATTCTATATTTTTCTTCTCTATTTCTCCACCTTCACTTTTAAATACTTGTGTGGTACCTGGGAGTTTTTACGTCTCCTTTTAATATAAATACCAAAACATACCACAACACGATACCAAAATGCTGGATTCGAAACAAAAATTCTAGCTTTCTCCAAACTATAGGAGATTAAATTTAATTTGTCGTGATTTAATCTAGATTGAATGATTTTCTAAACACATGAAGATTGAGAAAATCAACCTTCAAGTGAAAGAATATTCTTCAGAAGCTATCAGCATTGGCTTCCACAATTCAATGATGTTGAAAAGAAAGTAGAGCTTAAAAGCAAAGCTCCTCCACCAAGAAACTCTAGTTTTATGAGACAACATTTGCTGGGATTATTGCATCATAAACACGTTCTGTAGCTATCTTTGCCTGAATACGAACAAAATCAATGCATTAGAAGCATTAAATTTTGGGAATAAGTCAAAGTTTAAAGTAGTTTTGAGTTATGAAATTGTACTTCTTGGTCCCAGTTGGTGCGGATGGTAATGGTAGCAAGAGAAAGGACTTGGACAACGAGTGCTAAAATGATGCCAAACCACAGCCCCTATTAAGAGAAAAAAGATCAGAAAAGAATTATATATGGTCGGAAAGAGTTGGGTTGGATTATAAAAGATGGCTATCAACTTTGTTGTTTGTGGATTCAGAAGTTGGAATGTTATTGTTGATCTTTTATAAGTGTTTCAAAATTATCTTTGGAGTAAAAGTCCTTGAGAGGTCAAAACAGAAATTATGACTTAGAATGGAAATTTGGATTGCCAAATCGCTTAAGGTCACCGCCACACCATTTCAGGTTCCAATCTTCGTCTGAAATTTTGAAAGATTTCTACTCCAAGGATGTTTATGAGAGGTCAAGGGTAACATTGCAAGTTTGAATGATGAGACAATATAATGAGTGTTTAGTATAATTCAATTTAAGAATGAATATGACGTATAATCATCACAATTTCTTGTTTTTACCTTTCCACCGACGTGTAAAACAAAAGCAAGCAAAACTGCAGATGGAATTCCCACGATATAATATGATCCAAGATTGACATATGCACCAATCTTCTGCCAACCACAACCTCTAGCAATGCCTGCATTGTATTTATGAACATATTAAGTAGATATTTTAAAATACCTATCATTTTAAAGCAAGTAAAAATGTGCACATGGTTAGGCCATAAGGGTAGAACAATCCTAGTGCAGACACCAATTCAATTCATAATAGATTTGTAGGCATGTAATGCCAAGTCTAATATTTAACTATAAGCATAATCAAGAGAGAGAGTGTTGATGAAAAATTGTTTAAATCAAAAGTATTATTATTTTATTCAAAGTTGGATTCCCACCTTCCTTTCTAAGCAAGTGGAAATTCCCTTAAATATATACCCATACTTTGAGTATGGGTTTGGGCCCAAAGGGATACACAAGTTTTTGAGAGGGTGAGTAGAAAGGCAAATGTGGCTTTGTCAATATCTCACCGTTCGTCCGATCGGGCGGGGTGTGGTGGCATAAAATAATAACAGACTTACTTTTTTGCTAAAATTAATTTTGAATCGCTTCTCTAATTATACGTTTTTCTTAATTAATTTTGGTGGACTGTTGAACCATTACGACTCAGCCAGACTACTAAAGAGTTTTTATTTTGCAGATTTATTCTTCTGACGTATAACTCCATCAAAGTGCTAGAAGAGAGATTAAATTCATTTGGGTGCATATCCATACTAAAAGATGCATTAAAAAGTCATTTATCCTCTGAAGACTTGCTGTACTTTTTTGTTGATTTTTTATGACCAAACTTGACAAAAGTGGTACTTTTTGTCTATGTTCTTGTGAGAATGCACATCTTACTGCCAAACTACAAAATGTCATCTAAACCTAATTTGCCTACTTGTGACATTTAAGGTAAGTTTGTCTGACTAGTTGTGAAAAGGGGTTAATTATAAACTCTACTCTAATGTAAGTTTCCTTCAAGTTCTACTTCAATTTTCATTTCAAAGCTAGTTGGAGTGAAATGAAATGAAACATATTAAGAGAAGAAAAATATATAATTGTAGAATAAGATAAAATGAGAACCTGAAAGCACACATTGAAGTCCATCAAGAAAACTGGAAATTGCAACGATAGGAAGCATGTTTGCTAAATACTCCACCACTTCTGGTTCGCTGCTATAAGCATAGCCCCAAACATTACGTATAAGAACTAAGATAATTGCAAGCAGTAGTCCCTCAATAGTGGCCATTGACACAACTACACATCCAGCTAGCTTTGCTGCTGCAGAACGGCCAGCTCCTAGTTCGTTAGATACTCGCGTGCTAACAAAATGAAACAGAAGTATATAAATCTCAGTTACATTTGTATCTTTCCATTTTCATTACAGATGGAAAGTTTTAGTTTCAAAACTGAGGGAGAGATGGAAGAAGAAGAAGAAGAAGATGTGAAAGTGGTCTTTTGTAAAGTTCTTGATTAAGATAATGGAGATTGTAATGAGAAATTTGTATGAAATTTACCTTCCAGCACCACTCATACCAAATGGGATCATCCAAAAGATTGTTGCTGTATTAAGACTGGAAAAGAAAATGAGTCAGTGAAGCTAGAGGTGGCTAGATAAGAAGAAACAGGAAGTGATTTCTGTTATTTACCTAATGGAAAGCACTGATGTCTCTAATTTTGGATTAGGTAAAAGTCCAGATAAAAGAACGATCAATTCAAATGACCACATTTCCAAGCTGTTGAGAACATTTTGTTGAACACTGTGAGACAAACTGAAATATCTTGATGATGATGATGATAAAAAGAGTAACAGTAAAGCGAGAATTACCAAACCATGCAAGCTGAAGGAATTGCAAGTCTAAGGAAAGTTGGGATGTTTTGAAAAGCCTGAACTGAAAAGCCAGTCCAAGACTTGGAACATGAAGAAGAATACTTAACATAAAGCATCAACATCAGCACATTAATCCAATAAGAGATGGCATTGGCCATAGCTGCTCCACGAATCTCAAGTCCAATTTCGAATATCAGAATCCAACATATGGGGATGTGAAGCAAAGCTGCTATTCCAGAACACATCACCATTGGAAAAACAACGTTTTGGGTTTGTAGGAATCTGTTCAGACATTGAAGTAAACCATATGCAAACAGACTTGGAATCATGAAAATAGCATATTTCCCAGCTTCTGCCGAGATTTCAGCATCTTGGCCAAGAAATTTCAGAATCCCTCCTGTGTTAGCCCAAATAACTGCGAGAGGGATGCTCACAAGTGAAAGAACAAACATCGCTCGCTGCATATGAATCCCCAGCATATGATACTGCTTTGCTCCATTAGATTGGCCACAAAATGTATCCAGAGCACTAGCCATCCCCATCTATATAAATATTCAAATTAAAGACAGTTCTAAGTAACATGGATGATTTCTAATTCAACTCAAAGTCAACAAATCTAAATTTGCTAGATAATATTCAAACTAAGACGATTGTAAGTAAGAAATCTCTTTGAGAATATGATCAAAGTCCCATATTGATCAGATAAAGAAATGAACATAACTGTAGCTATATGAGGGAGATCAACTATCAATCTAATGGTATGAAGCGTTTTGGTAAAACCAAAAACAAGATCATCAGGGTTTATAGGAAAACTAGTTTTTAGATCAAAGTGCATCATTCTAAATAAATCCATTATTGCATATTCATCAAGATAATGAGATTTTCTGGAGAAGCAAACAGAAGCCCAACTCAATAATAAGCTGAAACAAGTTATTAAATCAAAATGCATCATTCTTAAGAAACCCATTAATGAAATTTCATCTAGAAAATGAGCTTTTTTTTTTTCTAGAAACAAACAGAAATCCAACTCACCAATAAGCTGAAACTAGTTATGAAATCCAAAATGGCATCATTCTCAATAAACCCATTATGAGTTTTTCTGAAACAAGAAGAAACCTAACTCACCAACAAGCTAAAACCAGTGACGGTTGCAAAGGAAGTCGCCATAGAAGCACCAGAGAGGGCCAACTCGCCGAGATGGCCGACAAACATGACGGAAATCATCTGCAAACAATATTGTAAAAGACTGACCAATATCAAAGGCCCAGCTAGCCATAGCTGCTTCTTTATTTCTTCCCCAACTTGTTTCCTTCTATGGTTCACATCATTGACTCGTCTCTCGCCATTGGAGCCGTCTTCAGAAATGTGAAGAAGGGGCGAGTTCAATGAGGAGTTGGTATCTTTCTCCATGATTTCTTCTGCTTGTGGAGAAGGATAGAGTCTCAAGGAAAAGAGCTACACCCCCGTTTAAAAACAAGTCAAAAGAAGGAAGAAGGAAGCGGTGGAAAATTTGGAAATGCCTTCTTCGATTGATGGCTGTTATTTTAATCGTTTTTGTATCCTACATTTTTAGTAAAAGATTCAGATTTTCAAACTATTGTTGACGTTCAAACAAAAACCACTTAATTTTTCATTAGTTAGTATTCACAACGTCCCCACAAACAACCTTTCCTTCCCTTAATTACAGGTTTCTTTGAAAGTTACGTCCATTGATTAGAGAAAAGTGGGGGTAAGAAAAGCAGAGGAAAACAGAGTAGGGGGGAAGAAATTTGATAGCCGAAATTGGAGTAACATGGTTTCCTTATTTTCCCTCTATGTTAGATCACACGTTTCTAACCATACAACAACAAAAGAGTTGTGTGTATTTGCAATTAAATTGCATTGACAAAAGTTGGTTTTAAAGTCACATTAAATGATTTGAAGTGACATTATAATAAAATTGTATATTATTAGAAAGGAAAAAAAAAACAAAAAACAAAACAAAAAGACAAACTCACATGTAATTTTCAATCTATGATTTAATAATCTAATGCTAGTTTGCTCAATTGACTTGTAAAATTATAATTTGTATTAGTGATTAATTTTTGATAATCCCTTTGTTTTCTGTTTTTTTTTTTAAAAAAGAATTAAACATGTGTTCGGTAATTAATTCACTTTTTGAGTTTTTCAAATAAAAAAATTTGTTTTTAAGATTATAAAAAAAAAAAAAAAACTCCAAACAATATACATTTTACTTTTCATAAAAAGAAAACGAAATCAATTATCAAACATATAAAAAAAAAAACAAATAATTTACCATGCATAGGAAAATCAAGTGAAAATTTTATTTTCAAATTAACGCATAACTTATATTATATAAATACGATCTCAAATTTTAACCTCTACTATTTTCATTAATTTTTCTATTAATCTTGTGAAGTGGAGTACAAAACTTGAGGTGAAAGAAACATTCCAATAAAACAAATAAAAAATACATATTATTTTTCTAATAGTTTTAAGGAATAGTTACAAATATAACAATTATACTCAAAATAACTAAGTTTATAACATCATTCTAAAAACATTACAAATATAGCAAGATCTATCAAATCACTCATAGATTATATAGCAAATGTTTGTTTATCATTTCTAAAGTATAAGAATCTATCATCGATAGAAGTTTATCATAGATAGACTTTATTATATTTGTAATTTTTTAAAAATACTAAAAATAATTATTAAGATTGGCCTAATAAACAACGCGGATAAAGTTAAGTGTGGGAAAGTTATAATTGTCTTGTAGCACAGACACGCTATTGCCATCAATAATTCACAAGGACTTTTTAGTCATTTCCACTAAGAAAAAACACACAATTTTTCTTGGACCATAAACTATTGAAATGGAAATATTGAAGAGGACAAGATCTGGACATACATAATCCAAAAAGTAAAAAAGGAATTTCCAGACTGTAGTTTTGTCTTTCCAATGTAAGAAATTAAACCAAAGTGAAGGAATATTGTAATCAAGGACACTTTTGGATGATTTGATACAAATCAATATAAATATATAAATCAAATAAATTCTTATTCAAAATTATGCATTAGAAATAAAATAAATTATTTTTGTATATATGCTCTAATGAGTAATGCATAATAATCAATGAAATTTTAATAGTTCAATGTTTGATTTCAATCTTAATTACAATATAAAGTTAAATTTGTAACCTACATTCATTGCAAAAGTAATGTATTGAAAATGGTAATATATAGTTTATATAAAGATATAGATAATTGAGACAGTTAGCATTTAGTTTCCATAATCTAAAATGCTAAAAGTTATCTATATAGTTTGGTTAAAAAAAAAAAAAAACATTTGTAAATGGTCTATAATAAAATTATTTCAAATTATAAAAACGAAATTTTTGGTTTTAGAATAAAAATTATTTTAAATGATAAAATTGTTGAAATATTTACGATATCAGATTGACATAAATATTAGTTTATCATGGTCAATCACATGTGATGTTTTTGATATATTGTTAACCCACCCCACATTTGGGACCCAAATTATAAAAAACCTACGATTAGGTTTTCAAAATCCTTATTTTCTCTCATTTTCACTATTCTACACTCATTTCCCAATCTTTTTCAAATTTTTAGAGATGGGATCCCACACGTCATTTTCCACATTTTCTCCATTTTCCCACTTTTCTTTTCTCTCCCCTTCTTTAATTTATTTCTTTTTCTATTTCATTCATTTTCCCTTTGTTTTCTCTTTCATTCTTACTTTTTTCCTTCGTTTTCTCTTTCATTCTTCTGTTTCTTTCTTTTTCTAAAATATATGTTTAAAATTTATTGTAGATTTTTTTAACTTCCTATATATGCATTATAATTATTTTTTTCGTTGTTTATTCATATATTAAATAGTTCTTCTCTTTGCGTTCTTTTTTTATTTGTTTTAGTACAAATAAGTTTTAGAATCATTGTTGTTTGGTTTTTGTGATAGTGACTGGGGTGGTAATGTGGATGATCATAAAAGTACATTGTGGTTATGTTTTTAGTATGGGTTCAGGTGCTTTTTCATGGATTTCAAAGAAACAATCTGTTGTTGCCCTTTCTACCACCGAAGCATAATATATCTTGTTAGTTGCAGCTGTATGTCAAACTTTATGGCTTAGGTGGATGTTAAAAGAATTGAAGTGTACTCAAAGAAGTGAAACTATTTTATTTTGTGATAATGGATCTGCCATAACATTATTAAAGAATCCAGTTTTCCATGGAAGAAGCAAGCATATTAGAATCAAGTATCATTTTATCAGAGACCTGGTTAAAGATGGAAAAGTGATAGTAAAATATTGCAAGTCTCAAGATCAAGTGGCAGATATTTTTACGAAGGCGCTCAAGTTTGACATATTTGTTAAATTAAGAGAAAAACTTGGAGTTGTTCAAATCTAAAATAAGGAAGGATGTTGAAACTAAATTAATCTAAACTTAATACATGAATTTGCATTGTTAAATACGCATGAATAATAGTTGAGATACATCGAATAGTTAATCACTAAATTCATTGATATATATGAAGAGTTACATGTATTGATATTTATTGTTGACGACTTTTAAATGTACTTTCCTACTGGTATAAATATGGGTAAGGTTTCTCATTTGTAAACAAGAAAGAAAGTAGGAAATAATTCAAGTTTAAGAAATATTATTCAATTTCTTATTTCTTCTAAATTGCATGAATAAGATCTTTTCTTGTTTTCTTGATTTGTATTATGAGGGTCTATTACGTTTCCAACAATTGAAAGCATTATGTTGAACATTAGGAGACAAATTAATACATCTTCATGATGATGATAAAAAGGAGTAATAGTAAAGAGAGAATTACCAAAACCATGCAAGCTGAAGGAATTGCGAGTCTAAGGTAAGTTGGGATGTTTTCAAAAGCCTGCACTGAAAAGCCTGTCCAAGACTTGGAACATGAAGGAGAGAACTTAACATAAAGCATAGTCATCAACACATTGAGCGAATAAGAGATGGAGCTAGCGATAGCTGCTCCTCGAAGTCCTAGTCCTACTTTATATATAAAAATCCAACAAATGGGGATGTGAAGCAAAACTGCTGTTGCAGAACACATCACCATTGGTAAAACAACTTTTTGGGTCTGTAAGAATCTGTTCAAACATTGAAGTAAACCGTACGCAAAAAGAGTTGGAATCATGCAAATTAATTCCCAGCTTCAGCTGCAAATTTCAGCATCTTGACTAAGTAATTTGATAGATTTTGGTAGGGAAGAATAGAGAAATTCTTATGGACATTTAATTTGTTGGAATACAAAAAATTGAAATAACAACTTAAAGAAAAAAGAAATATAATTAATAATGTTGAAGTGTCTATAACTATACGATAAATCTCTTTCCATCGTCATTCAATTCAAGTGAGCGAGCACATTACATTTTTCTTTGTTAGTCTAACCTTAGTAATTGTTTAATATGAGAATCGTTTATTTATTTTATTTGAAAGGACAATAACTAAATAATTTGTAGATTAGACTGAAATTTATTATTTAATAAATGTATTTGTAATGAAAGTATTGTCGAAAAAATACACATACATGAAAGTATTGGATTGATCATCACCTGCTTCTCCTCTCTTTGATTTTAATTTTTAATTTCTCTCATCCCACTTTCTTGGGTTTCCCTCACATAAATATGCAACAAATTGATTCTTACGTTGTGTATTTATATTACTCTTGGTATAATTGTGATAGTTTTTTGTTTCAACATTATAATAGTAACATTAAAAGTGAATTGTAACCTTCATCATAATTATCCATCAGAAATTAATTTATCAGTTGCAAAAATTTAACTTTTGGGAAAAAAAAAAAAAACATTGGTTATAAATATTTTTTTCTCCAAGTCGGACTTTTATATATTATATATTGAAAAATGACATTGAACAAATATATGAATATTTAGTATCGATATCAAACATTTGATTTACGGGTATATCAACAGATCCATGGATGTTCTAATCCTTGCTTCGAGGTTTGTTCATATTGTCACCCTACTTTTAATAAATTAAATTTAATTTGGTTGTTTATAGCCTTTTTATTATAAATTTGAAAAGGAAAAAAAAAAAGATATCCATATATTTCATCTTCGTCTTGCATGAAAATTATTATATATTGATAAATTAATTTCATAAAAATTAATTTTAAGAACTAAATTTAAAATGAGCAAATTGTAAAAACGACATGGTGTTAGTTGCAATTATATCCTTTAAACTTTCAACAGTAACAATTGAACTCTTTAACTTCTAAAAATGTTAAAATTTGATCCTTAAACTTACAATATTTCCATTAAAATTTTATGAGTGATTTTTTCTATTCACCTATTTAATATTGAAAACACGAGAACTAAAATTTTATGTTTGGGGCTTGCCTCTAGCCCTTTGCTTGTTGGTTTTGTTGGTCCTCTTCCTTGCTTCTTATGTACTTCTTTCTCATATTAATGAAGTAGGAATGATGAAAGTACTAAAAGGGTGTCTACTTAATGAAGATGTCTAAACACCTACTGACTCATTGTATCATTTTAATAAGATGAGTGAAGTAATATTTGAAGTTAGTAGAGTAGAGAAAATGTGGGTAAGAGAAAAAGGGTAATGGGAAAGAAATTTGATAAGTCAAAATTGGACTAATAATATGCTTTCTTTGTTTTCTCTCAAATGTTAAGATCTCAACACGTTTCTAACGTTGAGAAAAAGCAAATGAGTTGTGTATTTGCATTTTGCATTTATGAAAATGACATTTTATTGTGTTCCATGTGATATAAAGGTCCAAAAGTTGTTGTTAAGCAATAGAAAAGCAAAAGTATAAAGTTCCTAATTCATTTTTAATATTTTAAAAGCAATACATTCCTCCTCATTTCAATCTCTACATGAATGATAATTAATATGAAAGGATATGAACCAATTAATTTTTTGTTATTTTTTTATTTTACCACATATGAGGTATCTAAATCCATCCATAATCTCAAAATTGATATATTACAAGTTTATTTTTATTTTTGGTGGAGCAATGCTCATATGTTTTTTCATTTCTTTCGATTATATCAAATATTTTTAGAAACTTTCTTTTTAAATATAAAAAAATGAACCAAACTATTTACAAGCTATATTAAAATTTTCTATATTTCTTATAATCTCAATAGACACTGATAGAAGTCTATCGATGAATATAAATAATAGAAAATAATACAAATCTAGCGATGATAAATGTTAATACAAGTCTGTTAGTATCTAAGGACGATTTTTAATTACTCCTTAATTTAAGTAAATATAACTTTAAATCATCAATTGAAAGTCTAAATTTATTTATCTATTTATAAAAATTTAAAGTATAAGAACATTTTTATTTAGTTATTTTGCTAATAAAAGTTTATAAGGACAGAGCTTATCACTAATGGAAACTGCTATAGTTAGATTCCAAAAATTCAATATTTTTCTTCTTTTATATATTATCCACCTTAATTTTATTTTGCAAATGCTTATGTTGACATATTCATTCTGTATACAGAGCAAAGAATATATAATACCACTGAAATATTGAATGATTTCTAAACACAATGGAGAGTGGAGACTAAGATATCATTTATTTGTGTAAGAGCCCAGTTGAGAATGAACCTTTCAAGCTTGGGGTTACACAATTTTTGTTGATTTTGAAAAGAAAGTTAGAGTTCAATCTGTCAATCATAAAGCTCCTTCACCGATCTAGTTTCATGAGACAACATTACGTTTTGTAGCTTTCTTTGCCTGAATAGCAAAAATGAATGCATTAGAAACTTCAATTAGTTTAGGGAACAAAGCAAAGTTGAGATTTGGGTAATGAGTTTGTACTTCTTGGTCCCAGTTGGTGCGGATGGCAATGATACCAAGAGAACATGCTTGTACTATGAGTGCAGACATGATGCCAAACCACAGCCCCTATTAAGAATCATGTGCAATATAAAAATGGTCGGTTAAATTGTATAAAATGCTTTTTGAATCAAAAGTACCCAATCAGAAATTGGGTCTTGAAATGGAAGTGCATTGAATTAGGATTGTCACACGTCATTTCATGTCTCAATTTTCATTTGAAAACTTTTAATTATTTATACTCCAACGGTAGCTTTAAGATCATATATAGAAGAAGTTAAGTGTAATAGTACAATTTTTAAAAGAATAAAAGTAATCGTAAACAAAGGGCCAAGTTGTTGAGTATTTTGTATAATTAAGTCTAAGGAGGAATGATATGTTTTCATCATAATCATTGTTTTTACCTTTCCACCAATGTGAAAAACAAAAGCAAGCAAAATTCCAAACGGAACTCCAACGATATAATATGAACCAAGATTGACAAATGCACCAATCTTTTGCCACCCACACCCTCTAGCAATGCCTGCATATTGAGTATATGTGAAAAACAAGTAAAGTATTAATGCAGACACCAAATCAAGAATATAGGGTAGACATGTAACCCCCAAGTCTAATATTAACACAAAAAATAGGTTTTAGTAATAACCATGACCAAGAGAGAGATTAAATTCATTTGGCTACGTATGTATTTACCAATACATGCAGTTAAAAAGTCTGATATCCTGGTAATATTCGGTTAATTTTTTTATGATCCAACTTGACACAAGTGGTACTTTTTTGTCTATGTTTTTATGGGGATGCACATCTTACTGCCTGAACAGAAAATGCCATTTAGACAACTAATTGGTTGTAGCATATGGAACAGATATCAATTGTAGACTCTAATCAAAATCATTTAATTCCACCTCTACAAATTTCATTCTAAGGCTAAACATATAAAGTGGAATATATATATATATACATATATACATATACATACATACATATATACATATATAATTGTAGCTAGGGGTGTAAATACCTTAGATCTACCCAACACATCCCATGTTACAAGAGTTCGGTTGGTTTATTTTAAAATTTGGGTTTTGGTTGGTTTGGGTCTTGGGTTTGAGTATTGAAAACTTCAGTTCAACTCAATATATCCAATCAGAATTAATGAAATTATATATATTTATATTAAGTTTTATAATAGGATGATTGGAATGCGTTTAAAATTTAAATATGTTTAAAATAAATAAGTTATATGTAAATTGATTTACGAGGGTTATTGGAAAAAAATTAAAGACGGATGTGAGGTAAAATGTTAGAGTTAATTTAGTAAGAGTTTCGTATTAATTAAGTGTAGGATTTAAATTGTTGTTTAATTGTGGTATGAGTTATGCTCATGACAATTCTATTAATAGGATTGAAATGTTGTAATATAAAACATCCAAATGTGAAGTAGGTACGTCTCAAAGTTTGAGTTTAGAATATAACGAAAATTGTTTTTGCAAATGACAAACAATAGTTTAGTTCTCTTCCAAGTACATCGACTTAAGAAAGAAAACTATAGTAGTTAATCTTAGAAGTTTGGTTCATATATGACATTCTTCTAAGTAATACTAAATGTTTTAAAACTTTTTCTTAAGTATTATTGTATTATTATTTTTGGATATGTGGATTTATGGATATGATGTGTAATATTTTTGAAATTTAATAAATATTAAAAATGGGAAAAATTCATACAACTCAATAACTCAATTCAATCCAACTCATATTTTAAGAGTTGGGTTGGAAATGTTTCTCGAGTCATTCGGGTTGCCAACTTTCAAAATACTCCTCAACCCAACTCAACCCATTTACACTCTTAATAGATAGGATAGAATGATAACCTGAAAGCACATTTTGAAGTCCTGAGAAAAATTCAGAAACTGCAACTATAGGAAGCATCTTTGCTAAATATTCAACCACTTCTCGTTCGTTGCTAAAAGCATAGCCCCAAACATTACGTATAAGAATGAAGAAAGTTCCAACAAGCATCCCCTGAATAGCGACCATTATCATAACTACACACCCAGCTAGCTTTGCTGCTGCAGGATGGCCGGCTCCTAGTTCGTTTGAGACTCGCGTGCTAACAGAATGAAATACAAACAAAGAAATCTCAGTTACACCGATCTTCTTTCCATTTTTTTTCACAAATGACAAACGCATAAAGTTTTTAGTTTTCAAATTTAAGAGAGAAAAGAACATGTGAAAGTGATCGTATAAGAGTTATTTGTAGAGAGTAATAGACAATGGTGATTCTACTGAGAAATTGTATGAAATTTACCTTCCTACACCACTCATGCCCAATGAGAAATTCCAAATTACTGCACCTGTATTAAGGCTGGTAAAGAATATATGTAAGTAAAGTTAGAGGTGAATAGATATGAAGAAAAAAGAACTGATGTCTCCGTTATTTACCTAATTGAAAGTACTGATGTCTCTAATTTCGGATTTGGTAGAAGCCCAGATAAGATAACCATCAACTCAAATGACCACATTTCCAAGCTGTTGAGAGCATTTTGTTGAACATTATGTGACAAATTAATTCATCTTCATGATGATGATAAAAAGGAGTAATAGTAAAGAGAGAATTACCAAACCATGCAAGCCGAAGGAATTGCGAGTCTAAGGTAAGTTGGGATGTTTTCAAAAGCCTGCACTGAAAAGCCTGTCCAAGACTTGGAACATGAAGAAGAGAACTTAACATAAAGCATAGTCATCAACACATTGAGCGAATAAGAGATTGAGCTAGCGATAGCTGCTCCTCGAAGTCCGAGTCCTACTTTATATATAAAAATCCAACAAATGGGGATGTGAAGCAAAACTGCTGTTGCAGAACACATCACCATTGGTAAAACAACGTTTTTGGTCTGTAAGAATCTGTTCAAACATTGAAGTAAACCATATGCGAAAAGAGTTGGAATCATGCAAATGGCATACTTCCCAGCTTCAGTTGCAATTTCAGCATCTTGGCCAAGTGATTTCAGAATCCCTCCTGTGTTAGCCCAAATAACTGCAAGAGGGACGCTCACAAGTAAAAGAACCAACATAGCTCTCTGCATATGAATTCCCAGCATATGATACTGCTTTGCTCCATAAGATTGACCACAAAATGTATCCAAAGCACTAGCCATCCCCATCTATACGTATATTCAAATTAAGACCATTTTAAGTAACATGACTAATTTACAACAGAAATAACAAAAAGTGAATCATTTTTATAAATATCCCCATAAATGAATATTCAGCAATACCACGAGTTTTCGACGATAAACAAACAGAAACCCAACTCACCAATAAGCTGAAACCAGTGACTGTTGCGAAAGAAGTGGCCACTGAAGCACCAGAGAGAGGCAATTCGCCGAGATGACCAATGAACACGACGGAAATCATCTGCAAAGAGTATTGTAATAGACCAACCAATGTTAAAGGCCCAGCTAGCCATAACTGCCTCTTTAATTCCTCCGCTACTTGTTGCCTTCTATGAAGTTTATCATTTGCTCGTATCAGCCCATTAGAAGAAATCAACCCATCTTCAGAAATGTGAAGAAGGGGCGAGTTCAACGACGAACCGGCACCTTTCTCCACCATTTCTCTGCTTGCGGAGAATGTCGAAGGACGTGGCCGGAACTATGCATATAACACGAAGGAAGGATTGGAAAATCTCTGGAGGATCCGTTCGTAGATTATTATAATAATGATTTGGTTGTTATGTGTTTTTTGTTTAACTTGATTGGTTCTATCAGCTTGTCTGTATTCAACGATCTTTCTGAAAAGTCACAAAGTTGTTAAAAATTTATTTTGATTAATAATTAATTTGACTCAAAGACTAAGTTAGGTATATAATTATTAGTTTTTCTATTCGTATTATATAAAATAAATGACATATTTCCTTCTACAAATATTTATAAATGATGTTGGACATATTCTATAGATATTTAGAGATTGACGGATATTCTAATCCTCGCTTTGAAGTTTGTCTATCCTACTTATAAATAAATTTTAGGGTAATTATAATTTGTAATAATTTTAGAAACAATAATCAAGTATATAGCTAACATTTAAAAAAATGCAAATAAAGTAAAATATATCGTTAATAGACTTCTACTCTTATAATCGCACTCATATTTTGTAACATGATCGATTGATTTTTATCATTGATAGACTTTGACATATTTTGCTATATTTACAATTTTTTTTAAATGTTGCAATATATTTATTTATTTTGAAACTAATTGCTATATTTGCAACTATCCTTAAATTTTAAATTTAGTTTGGTTATTTATAGCATTTTTATTATAAATTTGAATAAAAGATATCCATATATTTCTTCTTGTTGCATGAAAATTATTATATATTGATAGATTAATTTTGTAAAAATTAATTTTAAGATATCGAATATAGATTGAACAAATTGTAAAAACGATATGGTGTTAGTTGCAATTATATCCTTTCAACTTTCAACGGTTGACCTCCTAAACTTTTAAAAGTGTTAAAATTAGATCTAGAGATGATAAAAAATTGAACCCTCAACTTCAATTTGTACAATTATGTAAATTTGAAGATTCAATTAATTTTAACATAATTTGGTGCACAATTTTTAAATTTAAAAGTTTAAAGGTATCATATAATATGATGGGTGATTTTTTCTAGCAAGAGAACTAAAATTTGATAAATTGAAAATGTAAAGATTAAAATTTAACAAATCTCACGACTAAAGTAATATTTGAAGTTAGTAGAGTAGAGAAAATGGGGGTAAGAAAAAAAAGGGTAATTGGGAAAGAAATTTGATAAGTCAAAATTGGACCAATAATATGCTTTCGTTGTTTTCTCTCAATGTTAAGATCTCAACACGTTTCTAACGTTAAGAAAAAGCAAATGAGTTGTGTATTTGCATTTTGCATTTATCAAAGTTTGGTGTTAAATTGCCGACATGAGCTTACATATACGTGTATGTACTTGTTGACAAGAGGTTTTAGGTTTAAATTTTCTCACCATACATTTAATTACAATCTTTTCAGAAAAAAAAAAGTTTGTGTTAAATCAAATTACATTAAACGCTTCAAATTATATATATTATTTAAAAGGAAATGGAAAAAAAAAAAAAACTCAAATGTGTAATAGCGGATCAAAATTTTTTGTATAGGGGCACTATATAATAAAAACACTAGAAAATGTAAAAAAATATATATATATATATATTAATAGCTTCAAAGATTAATTAATTTAATACGTATTACAATTGTTTTTCACGAGTTTTCATGTTTTGAAATCGATTAATGATAAGTTTATTATCTAACCTATCCGATAAATCTTTCTCAATATAAGCTATAAGACAATCGTTCATCCATTGATCTCCCATTTGATTGCGTAGTTGAGTCTTCACAATATTCATAGCAGAAAATGTTCTCTTTACAGTAGCTGTTGCAACTGGTAAAATCAATGCCAATGTGAGCAACCGATAAACTAATTAATGGGTAGACCTTATCTCTTTTTGTAACAACTATTTTGACTGCAAGATCACCAATGTTTTGTAGTTCAACAAACTCTGAACGCATATAAATAATGTAATTTTGAAGTTGATCCTCAAGCATAGAGAGTTCAAGAGTTGAACAGTCTCTTGGATAAAACTGAGCAAGTCGACTAAATTTTTGTCTATCAAAAGCAGCAAATGAATTACTTGGATTCAAACAAGTCATACAGAGAAGCAATTCAATACTTGATTCAGTAAAACGATTATTCAACTCTTGAAGTTGCATATCAATGACAACATAGAATACTTCAACACGATAATGATGCAAATTTGTGATTGGTTGAGATTTTTGACTTTTTCGTACTCGAACTAAAAACATAACATCTATTTTAAGAACTTCAATGTCATGACTATGACACAAATTAAAAACTCTTTCCAATAATGAATCCTAACTAAATTTTCTAATTACTTGTAGTCTACCTTTACAAATTTTGACTAAATTCATTACATTCACAAATCCTGATATTTTCTTTGTAAGACTTGAGACAAGTCATTTATGATTCCCAATATACTTTTCATGAGATGCATATTGAAAACAAAGTCAAATATAATGACAAGATTGCATTCATTAGAATCTGTGCTTCATATTTTTGTTCTGAATTTGATCCATTTTCCACAATTGTCTCAAGCACATCAACTACTGAAGAGAACATTGTAACTAAACTCATTAAAGTTGACTTTAAAGTGTTGTAATGTGATCCCCATTGAGTATCTCCTGGTCTTTTAATCATTATCTCTTGATTTAATCCTTGTCCGCTTGATATTTCACCATTATTTAAAGCTTCAAAAATTTTCATACTATGTTTCTCTCTGTAGAATATCTCGACGTTTCGTTGATGCTCCAATAACATTCACATTCACCAATAAAAAAAAGATCGACAATTTTCACATGATTTTTTGCAGTAGTTATAAGAGCTAACTGAAGTTGATGAGCAAAATAATGAATGTAAAAAACACATTCATTTTCTTTCAAAATAAGTGCTTTCAAGCCATGGAACTTACCTTGCATTTTACTTGCTTTATCATATCATTGTCCTCGCAAATTAGCAATACTTAACCCATGTTGAGAGAAAAAACCATCAATAGCTTCCTTAAGTGATAGGGCACTTGTATTATTGACATGAATGATTCCAATAAATCGTTGAATCATATGACCTTCATCCACATATCGTAATACAACTGACATTCGCACCTTTGAAGATATATCTTTTGATTCGTCTATTAAGATAGAATATTGTTTGTCACTCACATCTCTTATAACTACATTAACAATTTATGTTGCAATGCAGCTTACTATATCTTTTTTAATATCTCAGGTGCAATCAATTTCAAATTATTTAGAACATCAAAGTCGCAGCTTCAATATTCTTGTTATGGTTGCACAACCATCGCAATAGTTCGAGAAAGTTACCTTGATTCTGAAATTAAATTAAATAAATATATAGATAAGTAATGTAAATGTGAGTTTAAAAATTACCTAAAAAAAAAGAATAATACATTTTTCATGGAATATTGTTGAGAGAGTGAAAGTTTAAATCACCAACTTTGTTGCATTTTGTTTCTAAATATTTGTTAGATAACAAATGACAGCCGCTAGAAAATAAGTTAGGTTTTATCTCCATTTTCAGCGATTATCATAAGATACGATAAGTCGTCAAAGAGCTCTTTTCTCTCTATTTTAGTGGAAAATCCCCGAGAGGTTTTTTCCTCTTATTAATAAATTATCTTCCTTTTATGACATTATTGAAATTTGTCACTAAAATTGACATTTAGAAAAATAAAATTATTGAAATTTGGAAAGATATTTGATATTTGGAAAAAGAAAATTGTTGATATTTGAAATCAAAATTATTTTTTGGAGAAATAAAATTATTTTATATAACTAATTGCAATATATAAGATTCAAACCCTTAACTTGATTGTTAGAAAGTGGAAGCACAATCACTACACCTAAACCAAAGTTTAATAAGAATAAAGCATTATTTAATATATATTATGATCTGATACTTTAAAATTAATTTTAAAATACAAAAATCGATAAAGTGAGGGAGATACATGTAGTCAATAATTTTGTCTTAAAAAAAGGTGTGTTAAGTAACTAATTCACTTTTTGATTTTCTGAACGAAACAATAATCTTGTTTTTAATATTTTCAAAGAAAATGGAAATTGTTATTATTATTATCGTTATTATTAGTGCTTATTATTGTTGTGGTTGTTATTATTATTATTATTGTTATGTAATAAATGAAAAGGAGTGGATGTATTTTTTTTCTCTTTTCAATTATCGATTGATCATGAATTTCCTTATATAAAACTAATGGAGGACGAGCTACTTTTTTTTTTTTTTTTTTCTTTTTTGCCAAAATGTTAATTTAACTTTAATAATGGGTAAATTTTAAAGATTAAGGATAAATGAAAGAATTTGTACAATGTTTGGATAAATGGGAAGATTATTATATTATGAGTTAAGTGCTATTTAATAATTTAATGTCTTTCTTCCTAATTTCTACGACAACCTTCGTACATCCAATTGTATTGTCTGCTAAAATTTCTTTTTCATTTCAAAATGGACTTTATTTATTTATTTATTTTGGGTCGTTAACAAGTCCATTTATTCCGAACATAATAACTATATATCATATAAAAGCTTTTAATTACTCTAACACACAAATAAAAAAAGATTTAGAACATAATAACCATACCAAGTCAATTTAGTCTCTTGAATAATAAATTTTTGCCAATTAAATCGCATCACGTGTAAAATTGTGATGATTATAATTTGATTGGATTTGGTTAGTCAAATTTTTTCTATCTCCAATCAAGCCCCGAATGAAAAATTGGGGCAAATAAATAATGGAGTCGAGTTCTCCAAACAAATGAGTCCAAATTCGAGTCCACCAAGCAAATGGACCCAAGTCCAAGCCCAATAAGCAAATTAACCCAAGTCCAAGCCGAAGAAGCAAATGGGTTTAAGCCCACCTAAAGTCCATGGAAATTCTCTATAGATAAAGACCTTTACCATTCATTTGAAGATTTTTTGGATTTAAGGAAAAACTGAAGCGCTGCAGAATTGAAGACTCAAACTTTTAAAAGCTCTCAAGACGTGCAAGTTCTTATCAACCTCAAGATCATCCTTATGAAAGATTGAAGACTTGAAAGATTAAACTTTTCCAGAATTTCAAAAAATTGAAGCTTGAATCGACTTACAATTACAACTTCCTGAAGATCGAGGACCACGAAGTTCTAAGTTTGAATTGTATTCACAATACATAAATCAATACAAATTTCAATTACACGAATTACATTTCTTTTGAAATCTCGTGAACATAGTCAGAACATAATAACTACAACACACACTGAAAGTGAACTCATTTTACTTATTTGGGAATATCATCAAAAATTGATTTCTTGTAAGCTTATATGATTTTGACTCCTAAAATATAATTGATTTACAAATATGGCAGTAATTAAGTCGATGGAAGAAGTAAAGTTTAAATAGCAACCAACCATTATTATATTTATAATGCCTTCAAACTATATTATTAAATTAAAAACAATCAAACCTCATACTCAAAATTTAATTAGGTTTCCTATTTACTATAAAATATATCAAAAATTTAAACCAAATAACTAAATCAAATAACAAATCTAAATCCAATTAATATATCTAAATTCAAACAAAATAACTAAATTTAAATAATTTTTACAACAAAATAATATAATCAAATAACAAAACTAACCTAGTCTACGATTTAGCTAAATAAACATAACTTGTGATGAAAAAACTAAGAAAAAATTGGAAGATTTGGAGAAAGTCAACTGCAATCTAAATTAAATTAATTTAACAACAAAATAATAAAATCAAATAACAAACATAAATTATATTATTTTAATAAAATCATGTACCTGCACTAAAATTTAATTAAATAAATATACCTTGTAACGAAAAACTAGAAGCAAAAATATTGACAAGAGGAGCATTTTTGGTGAAAGATGCAAGTGCAGGTGATTTTTTTGTGTGAAAAATGGAATGGGTGGGCCTCTTTTGGTGTGAAGAATGGAAGGGTTGGTGATTTTTGGTTAATGATGGAAGTGAAAAAGAAATTTGTTGAAGGATGGAAGGAGAAGTGAGATCAAGAGAAGGAAGTTAGAAAGTTTTTTTTTTTTCTTTTTCTTCTGATGAAGGCAAAATAGGCATTGTTTAGGACTTTTAAAGAAGGTACATGACTACATTGCATAAAGGACATGTGTCTACAGAAGCACGTGAACGAAGTCGCATACCGAATACACAACTTTGCCACTACGTGACAAATTTGGCAAAAGAACGTACATCTATATTAGAGTCGTACTTCACTACTCTATTTTTTTATAGTACTTTTGGACCTACCAAATTATTAATATTTTTGAAAATCACATTCTAATTTAAAAAAAAAAAATCTTTTCAAAGCAATACATTAATGTCAACGAGAGTTGAGGTTACCTAGTACATATATGTAATTTATTGTTTTAAATATAAACATTTGATGAGCACATGAATGTGGAAAAAGATAAGTTATTCTCTCTTCGTATTCAAATTTCAAAATTACATGGATGGATAAAAAAAAAATTATTGCTCCTTATTTCAATCTCTACATGAATGATAATTAATATGAAAGGATTTCAACCAATTAATTTTAAAGATATTAGAATTAAGTACTAATTAATGTTATAAACATTTGATGTATGGTTTTTTTTTCTTTTTTTTTTTTTTGTATTTTTATTTTACCATAGGTGAGGTAAGCAACTTGATCATCTCAAAATTGATATATGACTAAGTTTATTTTAGTTGAGCAATACTCAGATGGCTTTAATCTTTCAATTACATCAAATGTTTTAATAAATATAAGAAACTATTACAAGCTATAGCAAAATTTTCTATATATTTTTATAGTCTAGATAGACTCTAATATAAGTTCATCGACGTTTGTAAAAATAATACAAATAATCTATCACTTATAGGTATTAATAGAAATACGTCTATCGACATCTACCAATGATATTTACTCCTTTCCGCAAGTCTAAATTTATTTATTTAGTTATAAAAACTTAAACTCATATTCCTATTTTCCTAATTTATTTATTTAATTATTAACAAACTATATATATATATATATATATATATATATATATATATCATTTGGGCCTTAAAAAGGGCCATTTGGTACGAAAAGCCCAAACTATAGCATTTGCATACGGCTACTCATCCGCTTGCAACCTGAAGTCCTCTTGATGAATACTGCAATAAACCTCTACACATTTCCAGTAAAGAGTTCAATAATGTCCTCATCAACTCAGTTGAAATGGAACTTCAAAGGGATTTTGACAATTGTGGCTTTGGAAAACAACAACAATAAGGCAACCCAACCAACTTAGGTGTAAGTAAGACGAATTCCTGAATGTCTCATGTTATATATCATCTGACTGGATCATCTCTGGGACGCACCCATTGAAGCATATATTCAAATGACTCACACACAGTACTCTTAGAAACAATATAAAATATGTTTGACAATAACTTATTTGATTGATTGATTGACTGAGATGAACAAGTATTCCCAAGTTGCTTTTACTTGATTGAAGTGTTTGATAATCAAATAGTGTGGTATGTTTTTGTACCATTTTTATTTTCATTGAATTAAAAGTGCATTTTTTGAATCCACTTTTGTTCCAAAAGGTGAGTTGTCTAAATTGTTTTATTTAGTTTTGCACAAGTTGTTATAAACCATTTTAATATATTTTTTTTCAATTTTTGTGCAAGAGATTTAAATTAAGGAAAAATGTAATATAATAATAAAAAGTTAGTTATTTTTTAAATATTTCGGATTTGACTTTTCGTCTTTCTTTTCTTCGATTTCTTTCTATCATATATTTTTTTTTTCCGCTACGATTTCTTTCTTTATGTGGTTTAAATTTGAGTAACGAAATTTGAATGATCGTGTACAAAAAGAAATAGTCAAATCGTGTATAAAGAATCTTGAAAAAAATAATCGTTTAAACTAGGATAGCCAAATCTAAACGACAAATTTAAATGATTTTTGTACCAAAGAATCATGTAAATAAATCTAAATGATCGTATACCGAAGAAAAAAAATCATTTAGGTTTCTCTTTCCAAATTTAAAAGATCGTGTAACCAAATTAAATGATAGAATTGAAAAAATAAATGGTTTAGATTTGGCTATCCATATGTAAACGACCAAATCTAAACCATCAAGTACCAAACAATACCCCAAATCTACCGTTGTTGATGACGTGGTTGACGGGACATTTTTGGTATTTTTCATTGTGGGCTTGTGAGTTTTTTCCGTTTTCAAAATTGTTCTATATAAATATTTTGTCATTTTATTATATTTTTTAAAAACTCCCTTAAATTAAACTAAAATTAATTTTAAATTATCAAGTTTTGTTTTCAAAGAATGATTTTAGAGTTTATAAATTTTGATGAAACGAATTAAGATGTATGATATTTTGTATTGCATGCGTGTAGTATTAAACTTTTATTGTACATGTGAATACTTCTATCGTCAAATTTTCATGAATTTGATATCAACATGAAAGATAAATTGATATTTTTATTTTATCATAGTAAAGTCCATCAAACACAAAAACAAGTATCAACATATATCACTAAAATAAACAATTAATAGACATTGTTTTACTTACTTGAAAATAAAAAATTGTTTTATTTACCAACTTAAACTTATTTAAATTCTTGGTTTTTTAAATTTTTCTAGAAATATTTGTCGAAATTGGAAATTTTCGTAAAATTAAGATTTTGATATTTCTATATATATAGCTTTTATTATTATCTTGTCTTTTTATACCTGATTGGTTGGTTCATGAACTATAAATTTGTCCAAATGGGTAAAGTTGCTATCAACTTTGGAAAATGAATAATCAATAATGGTAGCATGTGGATCTTACCACACACACACATATACATACCCACATATACGTTTTTATATATATATATATATTAATAATTCTCTTTTCCTTTCCTGTCCATTCAAGTATATATCACCTATCACTATTTGTCATTTATGCCATTTTTCTTTCGATATTCAATATCAAAAGACATTTTTCACCTAAAAATTCTCGAACTCTCAACTATCTTTCTAGTCCAATATATTGTTCCTTCTTAGTTTTTCAAATGAACATGTTGAAGCATATATGTCTAGTATGGTAGGATATATTTTTTACCATTATAATTAACACATATTTTATATGTCAGTTGAATTGTGTTCACTTCGTCAACAAACTCAATTGACATTGGCTCGGGCCTAAAAAATTTCTAGTTCAATCTTCCACATTATTTGTACTAAAGAAAATAATTATGTTCACTTTAACATAGTTTAATTTAAAGTGTTTACAATATACTTCTTTTTTCTTTCATTGTTCCAAAAGAACTTTTTTTTTTTCGAACGACACTAAAGATTGTATACATAGAATCAAAATCATCGATTCATATATGTTCCCTTACATCCACGTAAAAAGAGAATCTTTTTGTAGATAGGAAAAAGGTGGTGAAGATTTTTTTTTAAACTAAATAAATAAATATAAATGATTGATGTCAACGGATCTATACGTACCATATATAAGGTCTTCGACAGTGATACCCTAATTAAGGGCATGATAAAACCTACACTATATGGAAAGATTATTTACCTTTTTTTCCCAAAACATGTGTTGTGCGATATCATGTATAATGAACTCTCTTATGAGCTTTATTAGGTTTAATGCATTTACCGTATTACCTAATTGTTGTGACAAGTTATTATCTTATTAAATTATAAAATTGACAGTGGCATCATAAAGTATATAGTGCTATGAATATTTATCCGTCGATAAATTCTTTTAATAATAAAATTTGTGTAATTAAAACTTACAAAATTATATTAATAATGCATCTTTGTGATTAGGTTGGAAGACTTTTTTTTTTTCATTTTTGTTTTGTAGTTGGGAGGATAAGCTTTGAGATTTAATGAGATGTTTCATTAAAGGCATTTGAGGAGTCCAAAGAGTGGCTTTGACTTTGGAAGCTAATTAATAGAATATGGGCCATGGTGTTTTTATGCTACACCTAATTTCCAAGAGTTTAGGTCAACTTTGGTGTGTATAGGTATTGCCTTTAATTTTATTTGGTATAAATTAATAAGAATTATAAGCAATAAATGTGAAAATGAAAAGAGAAATTGTCAACAAAAAAAAAAAAAAGTAAAAAAACATTTCGAACTTTATGTTTTAATAATTTTGTTATTATAGATTTTTTAAATTTTTATAAAAACTCATAATTTAATTTAAATATAAAATAATCTTATTAAAAATATTTATTTTCATTAATCACAATCAAGACAAAATCTATGCCTCAATTTCATAACATATTTTACAAATTTAAGAAGATTTGTTCGTTTACACTTTTGCAAATTAAAAGAAAGAAAAAATCAAATTCATAGGCAAAAGTAAAACAAATTTTGAAAAAATCATGTTATTATCTTTTTCATCCATATTTCTTTTTTCATAATTTTTTCAAATAATCTTCCTATACTTTTCGCTCTCAATTTTTTTTTTCAGAGAAATAGAAAGAAGATTAAAAAATGAAAACAGAGAGAAAGAGTAGTACCATAAAAGCATAGGCAGTGAAGTCGACATAAAAATCATTAGCTATCGAAGAATGAAGGAGAATAAAAAGAAAACATGGCAAAAAAGAAAGGGAAAGAAGTGCATGATAATATAATATGTTTGATTTAGCTTCATAATCCTAAATAGAGAGTTGTATTTGCATGCTCATGTGTTGAAAAAAAAGTACGGTTTATAAAGATCTAGTTATATTTACAAGATTTCAAAATGAGGACGTATATACGACATTGGTATGAAGTCGATACGTAAGAAAATTTGTTATATGCTAAAGGGTAGAGAAGGCATTATTGTTAAGTCAAGTTCATTTTGGTACATAGCAATATATTTCAATTATCTTTCAACATATGCTTTTATATTAATGTTTATTCACTTCGGTAATAAAAACTAATCATAGATCCGTTGATGTTTGAATAATCTAATGATTATGAAGTCCGTAGTTTGAATCTCCAACTTCTCAACATTAAAAATGTTTGTTTATATATTAACAGACTAATAACCATTAAATATTATTTTTACGAAATGTTATTTTACTTTTATTAAAAGAATTCAAGTAATAAAATCTTTTTATTTTCCAAGGCTTATAAATGCTCTTCTTTATGGCAAACAATCCCATCTTTGACATTGTCAATTTGAATTTGTCACCTCCACATATAATATTAATCAATATCTAAAAACCAACCTCTTTAATAAATTACTACTTATTTATTTGAATTTAGTTGAAAAAAGTTCATAAGAATAACAATGGAAAATTTGAATATATATATATATATATATTATACGCTCAATAAATTCTCAAATGAATTTGAATTACAAAATTTGAATTTTTTTTTTTAAAAATCAAATTATATATAAAACGACGAGGGTCCATGTCATACATTTTTTAAATTACAAAAATATCAAATTTAAAATCTGATAGTCACTTTTTTTATAATTTTTTTATTTTGTCATCGGGTACAATTTTCTTCTTTATATGACCTTTAGATTAATTTAATTGAATTATTATATGTACCATAAACAAGGGCAAATATATCTTCCAAATTTGTATCAACTAATCCTTAATTTTTTTCTTCTTATTTGAACGTCGAATGATCTTTTTTTTTTATCACAAATGTTAAATTTTCAATAGTAAAGTATAGGAATATAATTGAAATGTCAACATGAGCTTAGTTCAACTAACACTTGTACGTGGATTCAACTCTTCCCCACCCCATTTAATTACACTACTTTTCCAAAAAATATATATATACAATTGAAATATATGTCCCAAGTATTTTTGTATAATTTAACAAAATATTTTAAGGAAGATTGAAGAATTTGAAGACTCAACCAATGGCCCAACTAATACCTTTACTATAAGTTGATGCTGATGATTAACGAAGTTTTTTCCTTTTTCCTAAAATGATCATATCACCATTTGTAGTCATATGTGATAAAGAAAAGCAAAATTATGGACAAAATATTGACAAAGCATTAAGATATTTTTCAACAAACGTGGACAAGGGACTACACATATCATCAAACTACACCATCTCATCATCAATGATTGAATTTCCCTACCACAAAAAATTGAAGAAAAAAGAAGGACTAATTATTATTATTATTATTATTATTACTACTATAATCACAAATAAAAATGAGAATGAATGAAGGAATGAATGAATGAGTATCTAAATTTAAATGCAATTTCAATAGAAAAAACCCAAGTGGGTGTTTGAGAAAGGCCATTGTTATCACTCTTTTAAGCTTAAACGTCTGAATGTGATTGCTTCCCTTCTCAAATACGGAAGAAGAAAATGGTTAATAAGTTCTTGAAAATGGGAAAATGAAGCCGTGTGAAATTGCAATCAGAGCAGTTATGAATGAGCTATTAATGAAGGCCAATGGCGGTGGACAGGTTTTGCATGATCTCTCTATTTTTTAAAATAAATTTATATTTATTCATTATATAAGTACATTCAACAGTTCATGGCTTCTCAAATCGAAAAAGGGTTCTAAAAATTTTTCTGCTTTACAGTTGATTTAGTGGAGATTTGAGGACGAAAGCTTTCTCAAAGGGTAAAAATGGGGTTCGTTCTGTTTTCTTCTCCTTTTGTTCATCCTCGACTTCAACAGATTGTAGCAAAGATGACTCTTCTGGATACTCTATTGTTTTATGTTAGTTTCTCCTCTTTGTACTATCCTTTTTTAGGTTTTCTTTATAGGAATTTTGGCACTGAAAATTACATTTATAGGTAGTTCATTTTGTGGACAAGCTTGGGTTGTGGCATAGGATGCCAGTGTTTATGGGGCTTGCTTATTTGGGGATTAGAAGGCATTTACATCAGCGGTATAATTTGCTACATGTTGGATCTATGTATGGACAAAAATATGATCATCAGCAATTCTGCTACAGAACGGCTGATGGAAGTTGTAATCACCCTTTTGATAGTTTGGTTGGTAGCCAAGGAACTTTCTTTGGCCGCAACATGCCTCCATCAAGTTCTCCTTATGGGGTAATCTTCAAACTTTTGTGTTTGATTTCTTGTAGCATTATGATTTTAAGTATACGATTTGGCTTTTTTGGTTGCCTGGTGGATTTCGAACCGGTCGGTTGACATTTTGTAGAGGTAAGCGATGGAAATGGTACATTTTTTGTGATGCTATCTAATGGATGTTTGGGTGTTATGTGGAATGAATTGCAGGTACTTGATCCTCATCCAACATTGGTGGCCACAAAGCTATTGGAAAGGAAGAAGTACATAGACAATGGCAAGCAGTTCAATATGATTGCTTGCTCGTGGATACAGTTCATGATTCATGACTGGATTGATCATTTGGAGGATACCAAACAGGTAAGCATGCACTCATATTTAGGTAGATAAGTAAAACACTTTCAAACCCGATCATAACTTAATTGGTTAAGACATTTATCCTTGACTACTCGAGTAGTCACGTCTCCACTCGCATATTTTGTTGAACTCCTTTAAGTAGGGAAAAAGTCGAGGGAACTTCAACCCGACAAAGTAATTTGAGTTTGAAGAGAAGGGTTAGTGAAGCTGATGGCTTTGAGTTGGACAGGTGGAACTTACAGCTCCTGAGGAAGTTGCAAATGGTTGTCCTCTGAAGTCATTCAAGTTCTTTGGGACCAAGGTGGTTTCAACAGATTCCCCTTACCTCAAGACTGGGACTCTAAACACAAGAACACCTTGGTGGTGGGTATTAATATATATTTCAGTTGACCTACTTTGAAATTGTGCTTCGATTGATGTTCAAAAAGGGCTATAAAAACAATGGTAATTAAGATTTATACTTAAACAATGTCATTTCAATTGAAACACGTGACTTCTGCTGTCTTTTGAGTAGGGATGGGAGTGTAATATATGGCAACAACGAGGAGGGGATGAGGAGAGTAAGGACATTTCAAGATGGAAAAATGAAGATTGCAGGAGATGGGCTTCTTGAGCATGATGAAAAAGGCATTCCCATATCTGGAGATGTTCGGAATTGCTGGGCTGGGTTTTCCCTCTTACAAGCTCTGTTTGTCAAGGAGCATAATGCTGTTTGTGATATGCTAAAAGTAAGTTTATCTTCTCACTCCATTGTCTACAACATAATAGTTGTAATGCACTCTTTAGAAACTCGAGATTAGTTCTAGCCCATATTAACAGCCTATAATGATACCGATACTTTTTCTTCTTTTTCCAACGTTTCATAGCTCTGAAGAAACACCCCTGCTTGTGAAGTCCTATCCATTGTTTCACAGATCTATTTCGATTAATAGAAACAGTAAGATAAATTTCAGTTAACAGACTAGAGTTTCTGAACTTGCTTCTTAGGAGCGGTACCCGGACTTTGACGATGAGCAGCTCTATAGGCATGCCAGATTGGTGACTTCGGCTGTAATTGCTAAAATCCACACCATTGATTGGACTGTGGAACTTTTAAAGACCGAAACTCTTCTAGCAGGAATGAGAATTAACTGGTAAGACAAGTGAGGAGATTTATACAAGTCAATCTAACTTAGAAAAATTTCTCCAAGTGCTCTGAAAATCAGAGGTAAATTTTCTTGGGGAATTTCTTTCACAAAAAGTCTTCTTTGTGCCACCTGTTTAGATTTTTTCGATGTTAAATCTGATGGAAGAACTACTTGTTTTGTTCTATACAGGTATGGATTTCTGGGAAAAAAGTTTAAGGATACGTTTGGACACATTTGTGGGCCAATACTGAGTGGATTGGTTGGTCTAAAGAAGCCAAGAGATCATGGAATTCCTTATTCACTAACAGAGGAGTTTGTAAGCGTCTACCGAATGCATTGTCTTCTACCTGACAAATTAATTATCAGGGACTTGAACTCCACCAACTCAGATTATAGTGACCCTCCTATCGTTGAAGAGTATTTCCTTCTTTTTCCCCCACACTCACCTATGCCTCTAGATTGTTGTTAAAGTTCATAAAAACAATATAGTTTCAATCATGGAAACCAATTTCTTTCAAATTATTATTGTGAACATCATAGGTTTCATTCAACAAATCATTCAAAATTCTATGATTGTCTTGTGTTGTGAGACGCAATCAATGACTACAACTGAAGTTACAGCAATTCTAAATATTAAATCCATAAGGTTTCTAGTACATATAATTGTCCACTTACTTTGGCCAATGTTGACATCATTTCTTTCTTTGAAACTGTATTTTGTATTGTATCAAAACAAGGATAAGTTTCTATCCAAATTTCACAAACTTCGAATATTAAACAACTACTTTTCTATCGTTAGGGTGCCCATGGAGCAATTGGTGGGAAAAGACGGTGAGAAAAGGCTAGCCAAATTAGGAATGGAACAAATGTTGGTATCAATGGGTCATCAAGCATGTGGAGCTCTCTCTCTCTGGAACTATCCATCATGGATGAGAAAACTTATTGCCCACGATGTTGACGGGGATGACAGACCAGATCCAGTTGACATGGCTGCCATGGAAAGTAAGAGTAACACTTTCTTTTTTGTTCGTTTTGCTAGTTTATACCTCTTATAACCAAGCTTTTCGATGCTAACATCTAGATTATGTAATGGTGATCAGTCTTCAGGGATCGAGAGAGAGGTGTTGCAAGATACAACGAGTTCCGTAGGAATTTATTAATGACCCCCATAAGCAAGTGGGAAGATTTGACTGATGATAATGAAGTTGTGAGTGCCCTCGAAGAGGTGTATGGAAATGATGTTGAGAAGCTAGATCTTCTTGTTGGATTACATGCAGAGAAGAAGATTAAAGGGTTTGCAATCAGTGAGACTGCTTTTTTCATTTTCCTCCTCATTGCTTCAAGGTAGGCTGCTCTACTTATCTCCACATTGAATAATAATGTACATAGTAGAGTAATGAAAAACCAAAACGACGGAGATGGCTATGGCTGTTAACTGGAGTCGAACCTTGCTTGTGCTGATGTGCAGGAGGCTGGAGGCTGATCGATTCTTTACGACAAATTACAACTCGAAAACTTACACAGAGGAAGGCCTAGAATGGGTAAACAAGACAGAGACACTGAAGGATGTAATTGATAGGCATTTTCCTGATATGACAAAGAGATGGATGAGATGTTCAAGTGCTTTCTCTGTTTGGGATTCTTTGCCTAACCCAACAAACTACATTCCCCTGTATCTCAGATCAGCCACTTGAACAATTTCTTCCTTTCACTAAATTTTTCTTCAAGATGAACATACATCATAAAATGTATCTACTTCTTCAGACAAATATGTAAATTTTATGCATGTAGTACATACATAGTATTTATTTTGTAAGCAGTTAAAAAGAAGCACTCTTAAAAATAATAATAAATGTTAGTATGTTGAAATTCATTTTCAATAAAAGGAAGTAAAAAAATAAAAAGAAACATAATCTTATCAAAAGCTAAAGCAATCATAATCTTCTCATCTTTAATCAGTTTGGTTCAAGAATTCTATTTGTACCTATGTGAAAAAAAGATTGAATCCATATTAATCATTTGCTATGGCCATCAACCACAATTCTCTCGCATCCTACATACTTGAATGGTGTTAGTTTCTGGATTGTTAGAAAAAATTGTATCAATGCTCCCCTTATATAATTGCATGTTCCGACAATATATGACACATCCATTCTCTTATTATTTTCTCTTTTATCTCATTCAATAGATAGACTTCAGGTATATACTTATTGTGGACGTCGGGGTGAAATACATTGTTATAGTTAAAAATAGGTAAAGATCGGTTCCATTTTTAAGATGTTTGGAGGTGATAATTGAAATATAAATTTTAGGAAAAGAAATCACTTCTTGTGGTACAATTTATTTTTAAATAATCAAATTTATTTTAGGTAGTAAACTCTTAAATACGATTTTCATATATTAAAGATTGACTTTTAGTTTATGTTCGTTAATTTAGAGATACCAAATTGGTAATCATATTTTCGATTTTAGTAATAATTATTAAACTAGATATTATGGTATAATTATAAAAAAGATTTATTTATTTTTATATACATGATTAACTATGCTTATGTATAGAGATGGAAACAACATTCAAAACATATATTTTATTAACAATTTTTGAAATGATTTTATATTTTTAAAATCAATTTAAATCCCACCAAACAATTATTTGGAAAATGATTTTGGCAAAAGAAAATTTGATTTTGACCCTCATAAACACATACTAAATGTCAAAACAATCCAATATAGAATACCAAATATGTAGTGAATATTATGATCTAACTCATCTCGAAGAACTTGGATAAACTTATTAATTATAGGTGAATTATGTATCATTGTAAAAATTGTCAATGTCCATATAGCCTACTGTCTCCGTCAATGTACAATAGTTGATGAACGATTATGGCATGCGATAAAAAGAATGACATTTGTAAAGAATTAAATTAACATAAAGTAAAATTAGATTATTTTTTTAATTAAAAAGATTTATTTGGGATGGTTAGTCCGGCTCGGTCCAACCCGACCCATGAAGAGGAATTGAAGAAATTTAAAACCAGAGATGAGAAAAATTGGAAGTTGAAAGAGAGACTTTTGCTAGCTTTCATCCAAAGAGCATTGGCCAATTTTCTCATCCATTCTCATTTCTAATTCAATCTTTGCAACAAAGTCTGCTCAAGACTTCCTAATACCTCAACCCCTGCTATCATACACTAATTATATATTCTTAAACTTTATGTTTTTTTAATCATAGGTTTTATAGGTTAGAATCATACCAAATAAAATAGTTTTTATATAACTTTATAAAGTTTTTTTTTTAAGTTTTAAAATCTAAATTAAATACCTTATTCATAAGGTCTGTAACTCACCGACAATTAAGACATTTTCATATATAATCAAAGGCACCGACAAAAAAAACAAGCTGCAACAGCCAAAGAAGAGATCAAAACTTTAAAAAAATTGATCTCAAAGAGTAAATGGGTAGTTAGCTATATATATATATATATATATATATATAAGCAAATGAATTTTTTAATCCATTGTCAAAAAGTAAATGTTATCTAAAACACAAATAATCATAATAATAAAAATAATAATGAAAATGAAAAGAAAAATATATAAATGAATGTTCTATTAAAAAAACAAATATATAAACAAAGATTCGAAAAATGTTAAAATGGATGCTGCTTATACACTCAACATTTGCATTGAAAAAGTCTGACCTCCAAAAAGATATTCTAACATTAAAAATTTCATACGACAATATAAAAAGATATTCTAAGTAAAGTCCAAGAAAAATCTAACTGAAAACCAAAAAGTTCTATCAATCATCCGTGGCTCATTCAAATTCTTGAAGGCACCTTTCCAATAATTCCTTTCCAATAATTTATCCATCATACTTCATAATCACAGTTGAACTGTACAAAAAAAATCAACTTTAAACAACAAAGGGAAAGCAAAAACCAATTCCAAGCTGCAACCAAGCTCAAAGCATTACCATTCTATCAAAACAGCAAGGTGTCTCAACGCTCTTAAAACTCAAATTTTAGTTTTAAGCTCACAAAAACAAAACCCAGCAACTCAAAATATTCACCCTCAACATCATATTTTTGACATCTATAGTCTCTCCTTTTCCCATAGATATCACTGAGGAACCAACTTCCAAACACGAACACAAGCATCCTCACCGGAGCTTACAACACTAAAGTCATCTGTGAAGGCCAGTCCGTACACCCCACCCAAATGAGCTCCCTTTATTGTTAGACGGTTCGATGCTGGCTTGTCAATTTCATATATGATGACACATGTATCTAATGAACCAGTCGCAACCTTAGTGTTATCGGGAGACCAGGCGAGGCAATTTATCCGAGCAGTATGATACAACATATTCTTAAGTTTAACCTGCAAAGTAAACAAATACTAGTGTAAGAAAAAGGCCACATACCATCTAGTCTTCCACTCTTCTTCAAGCAGTCAACTATAAAACAATTTAAGTCCGGAAACCTATCTAAGTCATGCCAAGTCTAAAGCAAAGGACTTTAGGAAGGCCATAAACTACCTCTCGAGATGCACGATCCCAGACGACAGCTTCTCGGTTGAGATCTCCTGATGCAAACATTGAAAGATCTGGGGAGTAGCGTATCACACTAATAGCTCCTCTATGTTTCTCAAGGGTTACTTCTTCAGTGAGCGAGTCGCCATTGATGGAATAAATATGTAACTTACCATCTTGTCCACCTATGATAGCCTCACTTCCATCAGGTGCAAGTACAGATGCTGTCACGGTAAAACCAAGGTTGATGGTTGACACTATGCTTGAGCCACGCAGTAAGACGACTCCCGAATCAATTGAAACTAAAGCAAGTTCAGGAGAAAGAGCAGCAAGAGTCAAGTCCTTTGGTTGACTTCCAACATCAATAGCCTCTGCCTCCCCACATTGACCGTCCTTGATAGAAACTCTCCATACCTGGAAATTTGAAAGAGGGAGAAAAACAAACAAGGATTTAAATGAGTTGGCATTACAGAAACTGCATAATCATTTAAGTTGCAGAATAGGATGAAGAGTCCACACGCAGCCAGCATTTTAATTGAACAACAGGCCTTCATTCAATAAGGAACAAACAAAAAGACGGGAAGTTATAACACCTTCATTTAATTCCATACTTTTGACCATTTCTAAGATGGGAAGAACGGGAAAAAAAGGAAACTGGCAAACTTAATATGTTTTGCTCGTTTTAGTGTAATCACCTTATTGTCAAAACCGGAAGTAACAAGTTCATCTTCAAGAGCAGCAAAACATTTGATTTGAGAATTTTCTCTTCTTTGCAACTTGCCACTGTATCCAATGCCTTGAATCCATTTAATAATCACCCCATCGTAGCTAGTGGATAATATAACTTTAGGGTCACTTTTTAGAACAACTAATGAAGTGACATTCTTCATATGTCCAGATAAGATGACGGGGGACTTATCAAGATCACTAGCTGAAAACAAACTAATAGTTCCACCAAGAGAAACTGTGACAAGATGTTGATTCTGCCATAAACACCCAACCAACATATCATCAACTCCACCTGTGCCATGAGAAGTCAAGGTTTTCTCTAACTTCCCATTACCTGCATCAGATATCTCCCAGACTTTTGCTGTCTTGTCAGCAGAGACAGTCAGCACCTAAAATATATGTTCAAAACTGAACATCAGTAGATATAATACAAATATAGGAGACTAAAAAATAAAGGAAGAAGGAGCACAATATAATATCCTATGTATCACAATATAACAGACACCAGAGAGAGAAATCTCAAATCTGAACTCTCACTTAGAAAAATATCTCTACCAAATGCAAATGTCAGATAATGGTAAAAGGCATAATTTATTTTCCAGCAAATTATTACGTCAATCATAAATATAGATCTTACCATTCACAAAAACAAGTACCGTACTAGCGAATAATATAAGACAGAAATCTGCATAAATCTAATGAATCTCATTAATTCAAGTTACATTACCTTCCAAATAGCTGTCAACTTTTTTTTTCAAAGGAAACAAAAATTTTCATTGATAAAATGAATGAGACTAATGCCCAAAATACATACTTGAAAAGCTAGAAAACTGAAAGAGTGCAATCACAAGAGAACCTTGCACTAGAACAGAGAATAGACAGAAAAAATTGAAGTCCCCAATTAATCAAGTAATCTGGAGAGAGAAATTTACACAAATCTTAGAACGAGATCCAAATGGTTCTTACTTGAAATTGATAAAGTAAAGTTAACAGCCATGGATACAAAAATGTACAAGACTCGATGGTAACTTACCACTATAGGTTGCCATAGTAGTTAATAAGAGCTAACATAGATAATAAAGAGCATAGAGGGAATATGTTCAAGATATGGTGGTTACCTACCTAAAATTTAATATAAGTTTTGTTGGCAACTAAATGTAGCAAGGGTTATGTCATTGTCCCATGAGATAGTTGAGAAACACAGAAGTTGACATGGCAACTCTCAAATGTAAGAAGAATATTCTTATCTCATTGCAATTGGAAGCATCATTTCCAGACATGACTGACTTATTTGCTAGTCTAAAGAGAAAGTGCGGAGAAAATAAAAAAGAAAAGCTTAAAGCATTAATATATCCACTGGTATAATATCTCTAATTACAAGAAAATAAGCCTGGAAGTATAGAGAGATTAATCATTCATTCATGTTCTTCAAAGTATGAGACAAAGATGCATAAGCAGATATACTTAATTCCAAAAAAAAAATGACAATAATAACATTCAAAGTTCTTTGCATTCTTAAAGTTCCAAAGGAAACTAGAAAACCGGAATAAATATTAAATGTCAAAATTGATAGGAAAAAATTATGTAGAAAAAACGAATAAAACACCTATATCCAACTATTTCAATTACACAAAGATTCAGATATTGTGCAATTCTATTTTAAAGTCTAGTACTCCCAATTTAATATTTACTTTCAACTTCACTAAAATTTCAAGAAAAGCCAGAGTTTCTCCAACAGTATACTATGAAGATTACAAACTGTCAACTTGAGGATTTATTAGTATTATATTTATAATCATACAGTCAACAGAAATCAAAAGAATAAATCTACACTAACCCGTTTGCCATCCGAACTCCAGCTGACAGCATAAATACTGCCTTTATGCCCATCATCGGAAGAGAGTTCTCCCATCTTATCCCCAGTCTTCGCATCATATATTATTCCCTTCTTGTCGGAGCTTACAGTAATGAACTTGCTGCCATCTGGAGAGAACCTTAGACAGTTGACAAAATTTGAATGGTCCCTGAAGACATATCCCAAAGGTTTTCATTGAGGGCCTTAAAAATGGATTTAAAAAGAGACATGAATTTTGAAATTATGATTGATAATAAAATCTTATTAAGAATAAACATATCACATTACAAAGTAAACACAAAATATCCAAGAATAGAAAAGAAATATATGTATTGATCTAGTAGGGGGATCTAAAGATAGTTGAGAGCATGTCTTGTAGGATTGGTCAAAATGTTCTCAACTAGACTCTAACACCAACGTTTCCACAAAAAGAAAAACAACAACAATAAATAAATAAACAAGTCACCACATATCTTTCAAACTTAAGAGCAATAATGCACTCATCTTTGTTCATCCCATTCTTATCACACACAGAAAGAAAAATGAATATTTGTATGTCCATCTTGGGATGCACAAAAATGAGTGTAGTCTAGGATACACCTAAGTATTTTTATTTTTTGGGTAAAACATCTTTGTTTCTTGTTCAACTCTACATCCACATTTCGGCTGCAGGAAAAGGTATCATTAATACTACTTTTTGGCTTCAGCATCCATTATTTTAGCTCCTCACAGTTTTTGACTCACCTAAAATATTTCAATATTACATAACTACAAAGAAGACAAGATTACAAGCCAAAAGCACAACTCTAGAAACTAGCAACACAAACTTTCATGCTTCAGATGACCATTATCAGCACTAAGTTCTGAAAGTGACAGACTCAAGCTCAATGCAATTGGAGTTCGTTATAATGTCATAAATCAATATGGAAGAGAAGTACAAACGGCATTTAGTAAGAAATAACAATCAACAAACCTGAGAGATAGCTTAAATCTAAATGGTGGTCCTTCATAAAAATTCACTAGGAAATCCTCTCCGCAGGTGGCAATGCGAAAGGGTCTTGTTGGTTTAAATGCACAACTTAAAACCCGCCTAGAATGACCATCAAACTCGCCAACGTTCGTACCCGAATCCCACCTAATCAAGTCAAGTGACAGTAGGTTAGCCAAGAAAGAAAGCTAAACAACTAAGAACACTTTCAATTCCTCACAAGGTCTTCATATCCTACTATAGATGAAATCTAACACAAGATCAGACATTCATTACCTGAGCCAATTAAAGAAGAAGACATAACAGACATGTACCAATATAGATAAAAAAAAAAAATGGGTGAGTGATGAACAAGGAGATTTCAAATTCATGGGAGCCTTCCAATTGTTAAAGAAAATAAAGGGAATACGAATAAAAATTCATTTCAGTGAATAACAAAAACTGAATTGCAGATAAGTATGACTGAAAGTTGCATCCTAGTTTTGCAAAAGCAATTTGTAAAAAAACCAATGCCAACGGAGTACAACTATATGATTCACAAGACTCTCATCACTTAATCAACACAAAAATTATTAAAAACCAAATACAAAAAAGGCAACAAACTCACATAAAAGCACGCACGAACGATTTCCCTTTCCCTTCACCACAAGCCACAATCCTCATTCCATCAGGAGACCATTGCAAATCATCGATCCGCCCAGACAAAACCTTAAACTCCTTCTTGAGCACAAACCCACTATGAGTGCCCCAAATCCTAACAGTCCCAGACACGTCAGCAGACGCGATCCACTCACCATTCGGCGAGTACCTGGCAACCGTAGCCGGATAACCGTGCTCGGCATAGACAGAGACCTCGAGAGGGTTGTCGAGATTAAGGATCATGACAGATCGGCCATTGGTATAAAGAATGGAGTTGGTTTTAGGGTGACCGGAGATCAAAATTCCTCGGCCTCGCTCGGTGGATGGCACACAAGCGTAAGTTTCAGAAAGCTCCGGCGTCGCCATGGTCGGAGAGAAGAAGAAGAAGAAGAAGAAGAAGAGAAAGTAAAGAAAATGGGGAAATGGAGAGTCAATTTGAAGGAGTTTGCATTTGGAACTGTGACCGTGAAGCCCACGAAGACGACGATAACGGTGATGAAAGGAGGACTTTCTTACACAATTGCCGGTAAAGCCGACGGAGTCGCCGCGTTTTTTCTTAATATTTTATTTCAAGGAGTTGTTCGATTGCTGCCACGTGGCATATTATTAGTGATATTTTAGCGGATGATTTTGTGTGTTACATTACTAATTACTTCATCCTAAGAAAACAAATCTTACGGAAATTATCGAATATATATATATATTTGACAAAATATTTAACCTAAAATAAATATAATAAGTTTTGTAAATAGTTTATCAATTTTTTTTATTTTTAAAAATTCATTCGATCTTATCGATTAAGGTAATTTTTCTATTTTTAAATGATATTTTAATCCGATCTAATTATTTAAATTAGATTATCCGACATATTTAAATATAATAAAATTAATCGATACCAATCGTTCTTTCTTTTTCTTTTTATTTGCTTGTTAGTAATATGTGGAATTGGAGAATCGAGTTTTAAGTTGATAGAATATAATGCATGCATTTTATCTAATGTTAGAATAGCATTTATCAATAAAATTAACATTAATGATATTATCAATTTTATTTTAACAAAATTTTACGTAAATACCAAATTGAAAATTATTAAATACATTATGACTAAATTGAAAATCAAGTTCATTTCAATATATTTTAGCCCTACAACCAACCTATTCATCCATACTTGTAATTGATTGATATGCATACAAAATAATTGGGTAATTATAATAATTAGTAATTTTAGGAATAATTGTAAAGCATATGGCAACATTTTTAAAAAAAATTAAAATATATTACGAGAAGTGACGATAAATCAATATTTTTAACATGGTCTATTAGTGATAGTCTTCAATTTTGGATAGGTTTTGCTATATTTTCTTGTCATCAATATTATATGTCTTCACTAATTGAATTATGCTCAAATTTATTCAACTAATTAAAACCACGATCCTTCAGAATCCAAAGGGTTTTTTAAAATGGGATTACAATTGTAAGGATTATAATTCATTAAACTACAAATTTAGTTTAGTTTCAAACCTCTCAATTTAATCTTTAGAGGTTGAGTTTAATTTAATTTCAATTCAGTCCTTATAGCTTGAACTTGTTACAATTTGAACCCTATAGTTCGGTTAAATCTCACAAGCTGTTCATAAATTGTGTGTCTTTTATCCACTTGTAAAATTCACCTACATCGTTTTATAATTAAATTACAAATTTAGTTCCTAAACTTTAAGATTTTAATATTTGTATATATATTATCTTAATTAAATTATAAATTTATTTCATAAACTTTAAGATTTAATCCTTGAATTTTTTAAAGTGTCTAAAATAAAATCTAAAAACTTCTTATTTAATAGGTTAGTAACCAGGAAAGAAAAAATAGTAATGGATCTATTAGATTTAAAATAGAATTGCATGCTTGATTTAACTCTAAACTAATCAATTTCGTGTCTTGTAGCTATTTGAATTTGAGAAAATATCAGAATTTAAAAGATTAAATTAGTAAATAAACACTAATTTCAAAATTCAATGATTAAATTTGCATTATTTCAAATACCCAAACAAAAGAAATAGCTACGCAAGATACAATTGGTAAAGTTCTAAATCATAAGGACTATATTAATAGTTTCGTAATCATCAAAGACTAGATTGAAACTATGGATGTAAAATTATAGTTGCATGATTCAAAGTTTTAAAATATCATTCAAACGAATCAAAAATTAAAATCATAGACTAAATAAAAACAATTTTTAAAAAAAATTATAGGAATGAAAATTATAATTTAATAAAATATTCCTTTCTTATTATATAGAGACAGAAGAAAAAATGCATGATATCTTATCTTATCTATAAAATTCCATCAAACAAGGGCCAGAAAATTATACACCAATGGCCTATCAAAACAAATCAATAGGCCCTCTTTGCACATGGAAAACTTTTGGACATTTTCACAAAAAGATCCAATTTCAAGGACCTAAGCTGAAATGTTGCTTACCCACAGGTCTCATCAGGAAAGAATTTTGCATTTTTCACATCAACACAGAGAAAAAGATATCATTTCTGAAGCCTCATGAATACCAAACAACAATCACAATGCACAAAAAACCTACACAAATGGGGGAGTAAAAGAAGAAAAAAAAATTGTCACAGTTACAAATCTAAGCAGAATCACTTCTAAGTTGTTCTAACCTCATAGTGTAGAAACCAACATGATCAGATTGTACATCAAAGCAGCCCAAACTAGACCAAGATACAATAGTGTATGAGTAGGGATTGGAACAGAACTGCTAGAGATCTCAGCCGAATCGACAGCCAAAGGCATCCCGTCGCTGTTGAGAGTACATGACCGAGGATCTGACCCATCTTTCCTCATCATTTTAGCTCGAAGCACTGACGTTACGGTGCGGATATACGCCGTTCGGTTCTTGGCAAGAAGCCATGTTAGACCCATTAGTTGACACTCCTTGTGGTGCATCTTGGTGGTCCTGTTCTCTGGTTTGCTTGAATTCAAAGTTTCCTTGTTGTTGAGCTGCATTATGTTAATGTTTCAATTGCCAAATACATAATCATATAAGTTTGGTACATTAGTTTATAGTATTCCAACTTGTTGGAGCCACATCTAATCAAACAACAATGATCTAAATTCTAAACAATGTAAAGTGTAAAACCTATAAGGTTGATTGGACAATGAACTTTCCAAGTTCCTTCAACAAATTAAAAGAAACAAAACTCTGCAGTAGACAGTGAAACCATTCCCAACAAGATTCTACAGCAGAAATCTGAAAGCTTGTGCTATTTTCTTCCACTATTGAGAACAATAAACTTGAACTACAAATAAGATTGATCAACATCAAAGGAATTCACATGTTGTTGTATGATATAATCTGAAGTTTCATCAGGCAAACGGAGAATACAACATGTCATATTCATATAGACTTGTGAGCTTGTCATGGTTCTTCACTAGAGTCACTACCAAGTAGCCCATTTCCAAATATAGTTTTGTTTTCCCTTTGAGATGATTCCTTCAATTACAAACAACTCCAAAAACAAATTCTCATCATGATTAATTCTAGCAGTTAAGCAGATTAGCATATCTTCCTATAATATTCTGATAACTCTAAGACACAGAAGGGAAAGTAGAACATTTCCGATCTTTTAATGACACTCAAACCGTAACAAAACAATCTAATGCAATGGTACGCAGAAGGGAAAGAGAGAAAGAGATGTGGGAAAAAAGTTCACCTGATAAAGACTTTTTAAGCATTTAGAACAGCCACCAAGGCCAGGAAATCCATTGACATTGCCACTACTCAAGCAATTTCTCTCCAATCTCTTCACATTTCTATTTCCTTCAAGAATCCCATTCTGGTTCAGTGAAAACGCTTCAGGGCAGCTCAAAGGATGCAATCTGATCCCACAATAACAATAAACCACATCACAAGTCTCGTTAGGCTTCATTAACTCAATACCCCTTTGATTCAAAGCTTGATCCAAGTTACTGACGCAAGTTTCGGAGTCATCGGGCAGTAAGGGTAGGTCATACGATGGCGCTGTGTGACCGGGAACAACCCCACCTCGACCGGCCCTCTGCAATGCGGTGGCTGAGTAAGCAGCGTAAAGCCAAGCAGCCAAAACCGGACAGCACCGGCTACGATGGAGCTGCCCGGAGATACCCCCTTTTGAAGGACCACAAGCCGTCTTAATCCCATGGAAAAGCTCGTCGGGGAGGTCTAATGGGCATCCCTGAACATCGGATTGTTCTGGGAACGCCGGAATAGTAGCCGGTGGCGACTGGTTTACTTGAAGTGGGCGGATTGTAAGTGGGTCTGGATGGGGAAGTGAGAAAAACGAGGGGAAAAGAGAGAAAACGAGAGAGAAGATGAGAAAAATTTGTGGGATTGAAGACATTGGTGAAGAGAATGATAATGAGGGAAAGAAATTGAAGAAGTGGGGTAGTGAGAAAGAGGAAGAATGAGTAAAGTTAGGTAATGGCTGAAGGAATAGAAGTTTGGAGTGAGATTTTTGGGTTTGTGGGTTAACAAAAAAGGAAGCAAAGGAGGAGGGAGGAAGATGATGAAGAACAACAACAAAGGAAAAAGGCAAAATGGGGCTGACAAAGTTGAGGGAATGAAGGAATTGGATGCCAATTGCAATCTCAACACTTCTCTTATACTTTGAGATAACTCAATGAGTGAGTGAGTGAGTGAATGAGTGGCTAAATTCGTTAGGGATAATTAAACAAAACAATGTGAAGTAAAGTGAGGATTATTAAGTGCTACTTTGACCATCCAAAAAGCAGAAAAAAAAAGGTGTAATGTATCTATCCAAGAAAGGAAGGAAATAAAATAAATAACAAAGAAAAAAGAGCATCTAAAATTTGAGATTTCGAGACGAGATTATGATTCACCACAAATTATTCGATGTAATTACATTATGATTATATGAATCTATATATCTCGAATAGCCACAAGACTTAGATTTGACGTAGTTTAATAGTTTCGACCATGTATCTAGTCACACACATTGTGGTAGTCTCATCGAATAATTTAGTAAGATAAATTTATTGTTCACGTTTAAACTTAAGTACGCAAAGTCATTATACTACTTTACTTTCAAAGTCGTGTTCTCATACTACATGATATTTTTCAAAATTCATCTTAATCTATTTTACTAACTTGAACCTAAAAAAACAAAAACTTCAATAACATTAAAAAAAAAATCATTCAACCATTTGGAGATAAACTTCGAGCAAACAAAATCTCCGAGTATCGAAAATTAAAAGGTGGGCTGACTAGTTACACGTACTATTTTCAAAGAATAAAATTTGAAATCTCAATGTACGAGTGGCTACACAAGTGGTCATAAGTAGAATCAATCAACGAAATACCAAACTTCGTTAAGAAATCTAGCATGACCTAATAAAAGATTTCAAACGATAGGAGAATCTATTTACCTAAAGAGGATAAATGTATGATGTGAAACAAAAATTCGAAAATTCAAATCATTGATATATTACGAATCTTTACTTGTATGAGAGCATTTTGCAATAATAGTAAATGATGAAGATGAAATATTTTCTAAACCAACTTGAAGATAGATAGATAGATACAAAATGTGCTTTTGTTTTTAATGGCTGAAATTGAAAAGAAAATACTTAGATAAAATTTATGATTGGTAGTGTGGTAGTAAATGATGTCATACATAAATGGTGACACATGAAAATTCTTACATTTATAATATATGTTTGTTTAATTTAATGTTGTCACATGTTTTCTTATTTCTTCTTTCGTTCGTACACATTTGCACTTTGCCCAACACTAAATTTTGGAGTCACACGTTTTATAACAAATCAAATTTATCTTCTAACGTCTTAATTTCAACGTACCCGTAAATATATATCGATAAATATTTTGGTTTATTTTATTATATTTAAAAAAAAAAATCTTAAATTTTTATATTATTCATATATCTACCAAATACAAAGTTGAAGATCATGAGCAGATTCTGTCTTCTTTGTTGATCTATCTTCTACTTAAGTTTCTTTGTTGTAATAAAAAAAAAAAAAATTGAAAGTGAAGAGTTCTAATACGTCAACAAATTTTCAAACTGCTTACTTTTAGAGACGTATATTAAATCTAAAATTAAAAGCTTAGAGACTTATTTAACATTCTTGAAGTAAAAAAAACAAATGATTTTACACCTCACAGTTTATGAACTAAACGTGTATTTTAACGAAGCTAAAAAATATTTTTTGTTTGTGTCAAGAATCTCTCATTGGATGAGTAAATGAATCTCAAAACTTTGATAAAATATATTAATTATTCATCTCGTTGTTAATCGGTAAATAAAAGAACCTTATACATTTATCTAATATAATGTCAAAACCAATGAAACTCAAATCTAACTCTTAGTCCAAAAGTAAAAGGAAGACTGATTAAACAAATGGTGAACCAAAATAACCACCATGATGAAGTGTATGTCGAGAATCTTAATTATTGATTATATTTTTAGACGAAATCTTATGTTTATCCAATAAGATTAAAAAGAAATTAAGATAAAAAATTTAAAAAAAAAAAAAAAGAAAGAAAAAGAAAAAGGAAGGAAAGTTTAGAAGAAAAAAAGAAAGAGATTTTAGAAATGGAATTGCGTTTGCATCATTTGCGGCTGAATATTAAAGGAATGAAAGTAACATCTCATTATTTCAATTCATATTCCCTTTATACTCTGCCAACTACTTTGAAAGATGCATTGTGTTTTTTTTAATGTTTTTATTTGGCTTAATTGACATTGATTTTCCCAATCTTTGATTGAAAAATCATAATCATAATACCTCTCTTTTTCTTTTCACCTTTTTGGATAAATTTACAATTTACCCCCAAAACATTCTTTTTAAAAAATATTTACCTCTTCTTTAACCAATTACATTCATTCAACCAAAAGTTTGAAATAATTGCAATTCTAATAATTAGATTCAAAATATTAGCCTATATAATAACATTTTAAAATAATTGTAAATGTAGCAAATCAAACATTGATAAATCATAATAACATTTAATTTTAATCATCATTTTGTTGGTAGAATGTCATACAATCTATTAACTAATTTATCAATGTTTAGATTTAATTATATGTCATTTCCATTCTTTATGTTCAACTAATTAAATTCTCCCATCAACTAATTAAAATACATGAATTCTCTTTAGTCTTCTATTTATATCGGTAAACTCTTTATATACATATACAATCGACTAATTTTCATAAATATAACAAAATATCAAAATAGTTACGGTTCGTGTAACAAAATAAAAAAGCCCATAAAATCGATCTTTTTTTAAGTATTCCAAGTTTGCCCTTCCTTTCCTTTTTTTTTTTTCTTTCTTCTACACTTTTTCTTTTTCTTTTCATCCTCTTCACTTCTTCTCCAATTATTCTTTTATATATATATATATATATATATTTTTAAATCATGATCTTTATTTTCAATCTATCATAAAAAAATCGTTGGGATATTGGTATTTAGATTTGGTAGTTGTGTACCAAAGAATCTATTTAAATTCGAATAGTCAAATTTAAACGATTAAACCTACAAAAATATATTAGGAGTGACCAATTAATCTCATATTGACAGGGGTATGCTTTTTATAAGTCTGTGATATATTTTCATGTTTTTGAAATTATCGTGGTTTGTTATATTTTTGAAAAAAAACACAATATAACTCATATATTTTAATAAATTGTTGTACTATTCTCAAATCTTTTACAAACATTCATAAAAAAAAAAAAAATCTTTCAGAAACATTAAATAGAAACCATAATGGTAATCTAAAACGAGGTGATGATTCAAAATTCTTATGGTAAATGTCAAATTCTCTATATCAAAAACTTTTTACTTTACCCTTAATGCAGTTTTAAAATGTTAAGAGATATTTAATGTAGAAAGTTACGATTTATTTATTTATTAAAATAACCTCAATAAAATTAAAAACCAACTCGTAAAACGGTAAAAAGTGACAACTTTTTTTTACCGTTGGTTATTTACCAAGCACGCCTTACCAGAAAAAAGCTGCCACCAAGAGAAACAAAGAGCAGAAAACACACAAAATAAGAATAAGCAATTAGCATTTCACAGTTAAAAAAAAAAAAAGAGAGAGAGAGAGAAAGTAAAAGTTGGCTTAAAATATATCAGAAATTAGAAGAAAGTTTTTCACTTTATTGGCCAAAAGAAAACCCTTTTTGCCCCTTTCTTCCTCTCCACTATACACTTTTCTTTTCTTTTCTTGTTTTGTTTATTATTTTAATATAACCCATGATGGTAAAAATGAAAGGAAGAAATGTTTGTGATAGAGAAAAGGTAGATGGATTTGGTCCACCATTATTGTCATTATGTATCATTGCTATTGGGACTTTGGTTTTGCTCTCCCACTACTTCTCACCCAAACATCATTGAAAAAGTAACCCTAAAAAGATTAAAAAGTTTTAACTAACTTAAACAAGTTTAATCTTTACGCTTCTATATACATGGTTTTAGTTCGGTTTGTATCATTTTGTTTTAGTTACAAACTTACTTGACATATCGAGTGAAAAGTAAAAAAGTGCATTCGGTAACATGATGAGTTATTTGTACGTATAACTTAAGTTCATGATATATAGCATTTTAAATTGTATGTGATAATGATTGGTAGAACCTTAGTCATTCTTTTAAATTGCTTTATCCAAGTATGGGAGGAGAATACTATAAATAAAAAGATAATTGCAAATATATCAATTAAATTCAAAATAATTAAATATATAACAACATTTTTAAAAAAATTGCAAATATAGTAAAATCTATCAAAAATCTATTAATAATAAGAGTCTATTAATAGATCATGTAGCAAATATTGGTATATCACCGATAAATTATAAGAGTTTATCAGCGACAGAAGTATATCATTGATAGATTTTGTTAATTATATTTGTAATTTTTTAAATATTGCTACATATTTAATAATTATTTTAAAATTTCTTCCCATTGTTATTATCCTAAAAAACCCTCTTTTTAAATCAAAGAACAACGACCTCTCTAAGAGGATGTGTTAAAGTTGTAGTAACATGGGTAATATAGTAGTTGAAATAAAAATTACGACATGTATTTTTTAGTACTATATTAATGTGGAGATGAGTCCATTCAAACATTGAACATAAAGTTAAAACACCAATAATTCTTTCATCTTTGGATATATAACTTTTATAATACGTCGTGTTTAGGGCGTGTTTGATAAATTTTGATTTAGTTCATGTATATTTAATAAAGTTTAAAATTATTCCTTATAATCGTTAATTTAATTTGAAGATTTCTTTTTATCGATCAAATAAAAACACCAACTTTCCCTTTTAATTCTAATATCTTTTGCAGAATTTATAGAAAAAATATTAATACAAGCCAAATATTTTTTTCGAAGAAAAAAAAGAAAGAGAGAGACATATAAACTAATCATAAATATGAAGATTAAATTTCATCGTCTACACGAGTAAACTAACAAATCCTATTTCCTTACTTATTACATTTAACCTATGATTCCTTCCTTTGATTTCCAATGATATTTGTTTGATGTTTGTCATATTTTAACATTATTGAGTTGGACTTATGTTACTATAATCAATAATTTTTCTTTTATATGCAATGAGTTAGGGCAAGATTTTGGTGAATCTAATGAGTGTCAGTGTTTAATCTTTGCTTATCTTGACTATTAGTGAATTGTGGGCATGTGACTCTTGGAAATCTCATCCTTTTTTATTTGATTATAAGAAAAAGGTACTTTTTTTAATATTTATTATACTCTATAATGTGTTTCATGAAGTACTATGTTGGCTTTTTAATATCTTTTTATTGGAAAAATTGAAAGTATATGCACTCTACACAGATCCCACTTGCTAATTACATTTATAAATGTGCATGTAGTATATATTTTGTTGAGTTCTAGATCATAGTTTATAAATCAATTATACCACACCATATATATAAAGAACATGTAGTATTATTTGTAAGTATATTCTAAAGGTACAAACTTTTTATTAAAATAAGTTTTTTCTTTTTTTAGTTTGCATCTCATTTCAAGAATTTATTATTCCATTTTGTATCTGATACTTAAAAAGATTGAGTTGAAACAGTATTATTAATGATATGTATCTTTGTATGCGTTTATCGATGAATTTACTATCAATCTAGAGGGTCATGTTCAAGCTCCATCAACTTATTTATGTGATCTATATAATATGTATACATACACTTATTAATACAGTATTAATATCGATCATTAGTTAGCTTAATTAGTGGTAAGTTTAGCATTCAGACCTAAGTTCAAATTTTACGGTCATACATCTTTTTTGATTATTTTCATTGATAAAACTTTTTTTTCCTATCGAATTATATATATAAAGTATTTGCCAACAAAATTTTTGGATTTACCATTAACATGACGTCATGTAACACACGAGTAGTTACATGTGTCGTCTTTCAGTACTAGATCAATAAAAAGATTATTAATTCAATGTGTGTATGTTCAAATCATATATATAGTTTGAGACATTTTGGCTAACTCAAATATGAAAAGATGCATGTCGTCATACGTCTTTACACTTCATGTGATATGGACCACCTACCTCAAATGACAATCAGTAAAACTCCAATTAACTCTATTTTATTATGATGCATAGGTCGCACCTTTTGAGATTTAGACTAAAGATATTACATGCATATGTTCAAACATTGCACCGTTAGCTTTGGAATATATATTTTATGAATTCTTGAACTTGTCAAAAAAAGAAAAAAAAAATTATGGTACAAAGTTTTGTTTAGTACTATCAGATCACCTTTTATTAATTTGTAATAAAAGTAAGCATCATACAACTATACCCTTCCAATCATTAATTTGACCAAAGCTATTTTTAATGAAAATTGCACAATTTTGCTTATGAAGTATTGTAATTTTTGTTTACTTCGTTATTTCCCTTTATTAGGCATATGTGGTTTTTGTTCTTTTATATAGAGTTTTAATACATTAATTAAGGCTAATTAGTAAGAAATTGAATTCAATTGATTCATATACTTACTTTGGTTGTTTGTATGCTCTACTTGTTAAAAAGAATCGTTAGGACACCAACCGCATACATAGATTAGTATTATTAATAATTTACTCGAAACAATCTTCCAATTTAACATTACAATAGAACCAAACTTACACAAAAATAAGTGCACATTGTTAGACAACTTTTAATTTAGTAAGCTAACAAATATAGAATTGTTACATCGTTGCAAACTTAATAGATATATATAATATGTTTTAATAGATATATATTATAAAAGAACAATGATTAGGTGCAACCTAGATTACATTATTTTTTGTGCTTTCTACTTTTTTATTAAATAAAAAGTAAATGAAAATGAAAAAAATGTCAGGTAACAACGTTCTATTAAACTACATTTACGATGATAGATGCGTCGTCCTCCCGAGTATCTAAATATTTTGCATATAGAAATAGTAACTTTTGAAATTGAGGTTAAAAATGCAGCCAAGCCCCTTTGTGAAATGGCCACAAGAACATTGATACAGCTTCACGAAACACATAAGCTTACGAAGAAACAGTATAAAACTTTGAAACAAAACGTAAAATTAAGTGTTCTTCTCAAAGTACAATACTTAATTAAACTCAACATTAGCCAATGTGGAAACGAATTAAACGGCTTAGTTCTTTAAGTCTTTGACATGGTTCTCCCAGCCGTCGCCCAGGTGTATAATTCCGGTGGAAGACTGCTGTTGGTGATCAAATTTTGTGGCACTCCATACAGATCTGAAACATCCAGGTGGTGGTGGCTCCGCCCATTTTGGCCGTAATGTTGACTCTGCATGGTGGCCGCCACTTCTTCGTCGTCAGATGGCAGACGGTCGAATGTCGCGTTCATGAACGTTGCTGCCATGATCACAACTGGACCGGAAGCAATGAGCGCTCCCACTACGACGCCACCGACCACCTGCCCTTGTGCGCCGGACAAGTAAATTGTCAGCCCAGTGATTCCCGACGGTGCTGGTGGTGGTAAGATCGAACCCAACATCGAAAGAATCTCAAAGCTGATAAGTATATCGATCACATATTATTGTTAAATTACTGATTGGCCAATCAGCTTGCTTATGATTGAAGATAAATTCTACAACAATTCAAATACATGATTTCTTAAACTTCAATCATTGATTAACTCAAAAGTACTTAAATTGAACATAAATTAAAGAAGGTGAATTTAATATAATATTGCAACAAATGGTCATCGTAATTTATATTTAGTTAAGAATAAGAATACAAGATATTAAATTTACCGGCCATGTAGAGTGACAATGGCGCCAGAGGAAGCAGCTTGGCGAAGCGTGACATTAGTGACACATCCGCTACCGCTAAGAATGCAGACGCCACGCTGCTTCCTCCGAGCAAAGTTGGAGAGGCTCTCATTGACATCACACCCAGAGCTAACCTCAATGGCATGAGCTCGTAGCGCATTAGCGCTATCTCGGGTAACAATAATGGGTGGTTTAGGCTTGTTTTTGGACCCAGCAGGCCGCCCTCGAGGTCGACGAAGAGCTTGATCACTCTCCGCTGCCACCGAGATAGGTGGTACGACCTTGGGAGAAACAAGAGAAGGATCAAAGCAAGGTCTTTGTTGGTGATTATTGGTGACATTATTATTACTGCCACATTTTTCAGGTTCATGTTCTGAAATCAAAGAAAGTTTAGATCCAAGAGAGTGAACTGCCATATCAGCTTGATCACCTCCAGCCATTTGCATAAACCTTAAAAACAAAAAACCCAAAAGAAAAAATTGAACTTTTTTTTCTTCAAATTAAAGATATATATTTGAGAGAAATTAGGGCAATGAGAGATGAGATTAACTGGAGATAAATGTGTGTATATATATATATATATATCTGTGAAGAAAATTAGAAGAAAAAAATGGTTTAGGGTTAGGAGGAAATTAAGTAAAACGAAAGATAAATAAAAGAATTAATATTAAGGGATGTCTTAAGTATGTTTTGGCTTTTCACTGCCTACCTCCCAACAGACTTGGTTCTTCATGTTAATTGTCTTAGCTCAAAAACATATTGATATTTTTAATTAATCTAGAAGCAAAATTATATTAATTACTACTATTAGATATATATTTTTTATTTAGAAAATCAATAATTATAATATTTCTTTTTGTAGTGGTTGGGTTTTTGCTGGAAATTATATATTAATTAGTTGTGTGTGGTAACTTTAATTAGTGAATCATAGTGATGTGATAATTAATTAAGTTTGGTTAATTAGGGTTTTAGTGTGGTGAAGTATTTGAATAAGTTTGGTTTGAGGTTGCAATGAACAAATTTTTTTTTTTGATGTTTCTTCGGTAAATAGAATTCTTATTTTAATATAAATTGAGGTTGAATGATTCGAACCAAAACCTCTTAATTTAATACATATACGTTTAGTTGAGCTAAGTTCTTGGGTAATAAACAAAATTCTTAAAACATGGTGTTAGGCAAAATTAGAGATGATAATTTTCCTATTTTTCTAGTGCAATTTCACGTGTATATGTCTCATTTATTATGTTGTTTTTACCGTACAAATAAATTTTTATTGCTCTTTTTTAAATTTACAGACATTAAAGATCAATATGCTCATTAAAACATTATATCTTATAGTATATGTAAGGCTAAAAGAAATTAAACCTTTTAGTGTTGTGATCAAAATCGTATATGTTTTAGAAAAGCTAAGCTTCTATTATGTCAACACATATTTTAAAATATTTCTCAACGTATAAAACAAACTAACATACTCCCATGATTGGTTATTAACTTATTACCTACTAAAATCGAGTTATATTTATCTTCAACAAAATAATAATAATAACAATCATTTAAACATAATTTTTTTAAAAAAAAACTTGAGTGCAACTAGTATGTCTAGCGTCTGATGAAAATGTATCACGTGATATCTTTTTTTAAAAAAAAATATTTCACAAAGAAGATAAAAGAAAAAAAAATAATGTGAGAATAGGTGATCTTAGCACTTAATAATTGCTTTAAAATTTATTTATTTCTTGAACTTTTAAATTCATTAGAAAAAATTATTAATTTTATAAACATTTAGAGTTTTACTAAAAAATGATAATAATAATAAAAATAATAAATTTATTAGAGATGTATTGATACAAAATTAAAAAGTTAAAAAGGGTAGATTGGTAAAATTAAAGTTTATAAAACTAAATTTGTAATTACGTAATAACGAAAGGAATATAAAAGGGGGGATTTAGGTAAATTGGTGTAATGTTATTATAATCGAAATATTGAGCTGAATCATCAACGATCGATCGTCGGGGTAATGCAAGCGCGCGGGAACTGCCGTTTCAGCCTGTTTATTGGCAGCTCTTCACGATCGATTCAAACTGAATCCATCACCAATAAGCTTCGCGCTTCTTCAAATTCTTCTCCGTCGAAGAAAACATGGACCCAAAAACTCGAATCCAAAAACACTGACCCCACAATTGTTGATTCCGATATAGTCAAATGGAACAGGAAAATCAGCGCCTACATGCGCAAAGGTCAATGCGAGTCCGCTCTAAGCGTTTTCAATGGTATGCCTCGTCGGAGTACTGTCACCTACAATGCCATGATATCTGGGTACTTGAGTAACTATAAATTTGATTGTGCACGGAAGATGTTTGAGAAAATGCCCCATAGAGATTTGATATCTTGGAATGTTATGCTTAGTGGTTATGTGAAGAATGGGAACCTTAGTGCGGCTCGGGCTTTGTTTAATCAGATGCCTGAGAAGGATGTTGTTTCTTGGAATGCTATGTTATCTGGGTTTGCTCAGAATGGGTTTGTGGAGGAGGCTAGGAAAATATTTGATCAAATGTTGGTCAAGAATGAAATTTCATGGAATGGGTTGCTGTCGGCGTATGTTCAAAATGGGAGGATTGAGGATGCTAGAAGATTGTTCGATTCGAAAATGGATTGGGAGATCGTTTCTTGGAATTGTTTGATGGGTGGGTATGTGAAGAAAAAGAGGCTAGATGATGCAAGGAGTCTTTTTGACCGTATGCCAGTTAGAGATAAAATCTCTTGGAATATAATGATTACAGGTTATGCTCAGAATGGGCTGCTTTCAGAAGCTCGGAGATTATTTGAAGAGTTACCAATTCGAGATGTGTTTGCTTGGACGGCCATGGTTTCTGGTTTTGTGCAGAATGGGATGTTGGATGAAGCAACGAGAATTTTTGAAGAAATGCCTGAGAAGAATGAAGTTTCGTGGAATGCAATGATTGCAGGGTATGTCCAGAGCCAGCAAATAGAAAAAGCAAGGGAATTATTTGATCAAATGCCTTCCCGGAATATCAGTTCTTGGAATACAATGGTAACTGGGTATGCTCAGTGTGGCAATATTGATCAAGCCAAGATTTTGTTTGATGAGATGCCTCAACGTGATTGTATATCATGGGCGGCAATGATTTCTGGCTATGCCCAAAGCGGCCAGAGTGAAGAGGCTTTGCACCTTTTTATTGAGATGAAAAGAGATGGGGGAATCTTGAATAGATCTGCATTAGTAGGTGCTTTGAGCTCGTGTGCAGAGATTGCTGCTTTGGAGTTAGGGAAGCAACTACATGGACGACTAGTTAAGGCAGGATTCGAAACTGGGTATTATGCTGGAAATGCACTTCTAGCCATGTATTGCAAATGCGGAAGTATAGAAGAGGCATTTGATGTATTTGAAGATATAACAGAGAAGGATATTGTCTCCTGGAACACAATGATCGCAGGTTATGCAAGGCATGGGTTTGGTAAAGAGGCTTTAGCTCTTTTCGAGTCAATGAAGATGACAATCAAACCTGATGATGTCACACTGGTATGGAAGTTCTCTATTGATATATATTTTTTTCTAATTTGATCTTCATGTTTTAACTTTTAACAGATAGAGTTGCACTTGCATCTAATTACTAATTTGTTTCTGGATATCAGGAGGGAAAGCTAGGATAGAAAAGAAAGAAAATAATAGACATGAATATAGCGATTTAATTAGTAATCTTATGAAGGTTCCTGGAAGGTGATGAAACTTAATTCTAAAAGCTAGAGGAAACTAAGTCGTTTAGTCTGCGTGAATCAACCTGTTAAGCATGTCTTTCACAAATTTGTTTTTGCAGCCACTTGATTCCCATAGCTTGCTGATTCTCTACTATAGCTACGATCTTCAGATAATTCTTGACCTCGGCTGAATAAAATACTAAAACTGCATCAAATGAATTGTAGTCTCAACATTTTAGCTCAAAAAATCTTAGCAAATGCCTGATATTCTTTTTGTTCTCATCTTTTTACATGTAACTTTCTGGTTTTTATCTCATTTCTACCTATTTTGTCGAACATTCTAGGTCGGTGTTCTATCTGCATGCAGCCATACTGGCTTGGTAGATAAAGGCATGGAATATTTTAACTCAATGTATCAGAACTACGGCATAACAGCAAATTCCAAACATTACACTTGCATGATTGATCTACTTGGTCGTGCGGGTCGGCTAGATGAGGCTCTGAATTTAATGAAGAGCATGCCATTTCACCCAGACGCAGCAACTTGGGGTGCTTTACTCGGAGCTAGCCGAATTCATGGTGACACAGAATTAGGTGAGAAGGCTGCTGAGAAGGTATTTGAGATGGAGCCTGATAATTCAGGGATGTACGTTCTTCTCTCAAATCTATACGCAGCTTCAGGGAGATGGAGGGAAGTTCGTGAGATGAGATTGAAAATGAGAGACAAAGGAGTGAAGAAAGTTCCTGGATATAGTTGGGTTGAAATACAAAACAAGACTCACATCTTCACTGTTGGAGATTGTTCACATCCAGAAGCAGAGAGGATATATGCTTATTTAGAAGAGTTGGATCTAGAATTGAAGAAGGAGGGGTTTGTTTCTTCCACTAAATTGGTGTTACATGACGTGGAAGAGGAGGAGAAGGAACACATGCTCAAGTATCATAGTGAAAAATTAGCAGTTGCATTTGGGATTTTATCTATACCACCTGGGAGACCAATCCGAGTGATTAAAAACTTGAGGGTATGTGAAGACTGTCACAATGCCATCAAACATATATCCAAAATTACGCAAAGACAAATAATCGTGAGGGATTCTAATCGTTTTCACCACTTCAGTGAAGGCTCATGTTCTTGTGGAGATTATTGGTGATATTTCTTATCGTCATCTTCCTTTGGCGGATATGATCATTCAATTAAGATGATTAGAAATTGATGAATTGGCAAATCATTAAACCGTAAGCCGCATCCAGAAGAGGCTTCATAGGTGAGGTGAACTTGGATCAAGATATTTTTTTGACAGTCCTTCGGATGGAACGTTCAATCTCTTGATGCTAGAGTCACAAAAAAGTTTTGATCCTTAGAACTTTTTCAGAAATATGAGAATTTCAAAGAACTAAATATTTGGAGGTAAACAAAAATCGAGATGAAGGTTTGCTAATAGTACTTTGATAAGGACAACTGTTGCAATGGTGTCAAATCCTGAAGCTGCTGCTCTTGGAGGATACCACTACTGCTAGATTGTGCAACTACTACATTGGTGATTCGGAAGACGCAGGCATATTGTTCTGAGATATTTGAGATTGTGATTGTGGTCTTTCCTAAGTATACAACTTGGGTGCCTTACACCTAGACTTGCTGCAGCTGCACAACAATTTGACGAACTTAACGAACCAACATTTTATTTGAAAATTTTCAGAAATTAAACTGGAGAACTGCTCAAAACCGCCTATGAGCTATACTGAAGCTTTTGTATGCCTCATGAGATTAGCAAGAAGTTTTGAGTAGGGGTTATGGTTGATCTCATTTCTTTTTCCTTCAATTCTTTGGATGAGTGGAAAGGGAATTGCCGCTTTGAGAAGTGCTATTACTTGGACTTAGCGATGCTAAACTCAGTCTGTATTTTGGAATCATCTTTGGTGTCCCAAGTTTCCTGTAAGTTAATTGGATGTTTATCAAGCATTTTCAAGCTTCTCTTGGGTTATGAGGTGTGATCCATTGCTGACCTTGTTGAACTGCATTATTTATTGATCTTTCATTTGCAGAACCATGGGAAGCTGAAGCTGGCCCAATAAGTTTCAACATGAACGAACGACATTAAAGCTGAATATTTTTGGTGAAGTCTCAATAATTGTTTGTTACTAGTCCTTCATTCACTTGGCAGGAAGTTGAGGTAATGTTCCCCCAAGGAACTACCCCCGGACCCATCTTTTTCTATTAGTTTTCCCTTAGGTCCTCAAGATTATCTGTCTAGCTGATTTAAAGAGCTGCCATGAAAAAGCTTGGTGAGTGTATAGACAGAGGAGAGCAGAAGCTGTTGTTGTTGAGAGGAACCTCTGTATCCATCGATTTATATATATAGAGAAGAAACTAGGTTCTGATTGCATTTCCTTTCTCTTTGAATAGTCAAGGAATGTTTAACTTTATGTTTAACTTTATATTGACAATGTAAAAAGGAAGAGTTAAACATTTGACTTCGAGACTAGTAGTATAACAAACAATTTGACTTTGAGATTAGTAAAACCGCAAGTACTTGTTCATGTTGATTGAGTTATGACTGTTTCTCCAAAACTAGAAAGTGCATATGCATATGAGGTAATTTATAATGAGAAGATTTTAATTACCTCACTACAATCTGAAGATCAATAAAATGTGGAAAGAAAAATGATTAATCCCTGATTTTGATGACATTTGATAGTCTGCAGGGATTAAAAATTCACTACATGTTGAAACTGGAAGCGAATGCCAAGGTATGCTATGCATTCATGACTTGGTATAGTAATTTTTGTAGTATCATAAACTATTCACTCACTAAGAATATTTCAAGGTAACTAGAAAATTTATCTCAATCAAGTACAATGTTCATTTTCATCATTGATGAGTTACAAGCCTGTGAAATAAGAGGTATAAAGCCAAACAAGGATTTGTGAAGTATAAATCCAATGCCTATTTGTTGTTCTTCCAACGTGGTATTCATTCTACACGAGGTAACAACCTGAAAGGGCCCTTCAAAATACAAATAAATCAAAATTACATGGAACCATGTTTTTCTTTTCTTGATGGTATTACAAAAATTGTACAATAAGTTAAGCATGAAATAATGGGAGGAAACCTACTGTTAGCATCATCTACCTGACTTTTAGAAACTTTGCTACACTTCGCCTTGTAGCCAACACGTCCTTTAGGAAAAAAATATATGCAAAACGAGCAGTGTCGTTGCTTTGTGTCACTCTCTCAGTGGATCTTACAAGGTAGTGTGAATTATCAGGTATGCAAGGCTGACACCTTATGAGACAATCCGTCAACTGCCTCGTCAGTTGTCTCTGAAATCGGTTCCTCCTGCCATTCAAAGAGAGCAAACATCAAAATACTAGAGATATGTATGACTGTCTTCACGGCTTATTTTCTTCTTAGAGCGTCCAAGATACGTGTCTTGTTAGTCCTACAATTTACAAAGCAGAGTTAAAAAAAAGCGAACTTTATACCTCTAGGTCTTTTCTTGGTTTAACACCTATACATTTAGAGGCACTAATGCTGGCACTCTTCAACAAGCTACGAGCACTGTAATTTGGCTTGTTTTGTCCATTTTGTTCGTTACCGTTTGCGTTTTCGGAACCATCCCCTTGCGACTTTGGAGGACTCTGAAGAGATGTAGCAACATTTCTTCCTTCTAAATCATTGCGTTGTCCAGCTTCATCTTTTGGTGCAGGAATCCTTTCCCTGGACAAATACAGAGCATGAAAAATATATCAATAAAAGATTCATCGATGTAATTTTAGGTTTCTAATTTCAATTGCTAGGAATTTCATATCATTAATAATTTGATGCTTCAATCGTTCATATGAGTTCTAGTAATTGTTCTCATCCCACGAAGGGTTTTTAATTCCAATTGCTAGGAATTTCATATCATCCAAGTTAAAAGGGAAAGAACTCCAAAGTCTTAATTTTTGCATATAGTTTTCGAATCTTAGAAAAATTAAAAGGGGATCTTTTGTCTCCCTCCACCCTTCACTTGGATGCGGGATGGCACTTCTCTCCTCTACAAATATACCCTTCATATTCACATATATACTTAGGATTTCTTCTTTCTTCCTAGTAATCCTTTCGTACGTCGTAACATAATTATGCCGTTTCCTTCTCTAAAGAAAATGATAAAAGATTTTTTAATCTTACCTGGGCAATGAAGCATGCTGTCTTTGAAGTGGAGTACTTCTTTCACCCTTACCATAATGTTCCTCTAGATGAGCAAACTGGCGTTTGAAGCGATCAACACCACTGAATATATGAAAGGGAAGGGAAAAAAGGGTCAACAAATAAAATGAAAAATCTACTCAACAAATTCATAGTGATTCAGTATACAAATATAAACCCAAAATAATATATTTTTGACATCCATACCAGAGCTTTGACTTAATGAATATCTATATATTTGAAGAAAATGAATATATTTCTTAAAGGCCTTTGAATTATCCCAAAGGTTAACATAGTACTCATGGTTTATCATAAAAATTGATTTTCACCTTGGGTACATGAAGCTAGTTTGTTCTCCACTGCGGAGATATTCTTGTAGCATCTGAGGATGATACTCCAATATCTGTTTACGTCAAAACAAAACGATCAATGAAATTATAATGGTAACTAGCTAAAGCATCGAGCACTCGAATTTAGGGCAAACCTCTCGATAAATTAATTCTCTAACATCATCTTTTGTTAACTTTCTTCTCTCAAATTCAAATTCAAGTTTTGAAATTGGTTGTGTTGATGGTTCTCGATCCACATTAGCCAAACCTTGAAAATACGGATCAGCTAATGCCTGCATACATTGCCGTAGAACATTATTAAAAAAGAATGAGTCACGTTATTCAAATATCTATAGAATGAACCTAGAAATAATAACTTCATTTACCTCTTCGGCAGTGGGACGGTCTTTGGGATCAAATGCAAGCAAGCGTTGAAGCAATCGGAGAGCCAAGGGATCAGCATTGGGAAACTTTTGTGTGAGAGGAACAGGCTGCTTTCTCCTCATGTTACTAAGGTATCTTCTTGCCTTTTCATTCCGAATCTGTAAAAATATAATGAAAACATTGCCATGAATAGACATTGCCAAATGAATCCTAAAAAAAAAAAGAAAAAAGATCAATTGAATTCTTGATGTCTCTAATGTTTAGTGAACTCCTGAGCTGATTAATTTTATCATTAGAGTATAAGGTTTGCAGAATTGCATTCAAGATAGTTAGAAATTTATAAAACCTCGAAAAACAAAAAACAAAAAAGCAGAAAATCAAATATGTGAACATTGAGATCTTATAACAAACCCTAGCAATGGACTCAGCAGAAGGTGTGCCAAGCACATCAGTCATCAGATCCAGTTGGTGCACCACATTTTTCCCAGGAAACAGTGGCTTTCCAGTAAGCATTTCCGCAAAAATGCATCCAATGCTCCAAATATCAATTGCTGGAGTGTACTGAATAACAAACATAAAGATTGGTCAACATTAACCACTACTAACAAATGGAAACTCACTTGACAAACTTTACCTCAGATGGCTATATCAGTTAAATCCCAATAGTCTATCCAAATTAACCAAGGGATAAAATTGAGCAGCTACCAAAATGTAGAAAGTAGGGTCTTACAATAGCGTCAAGCCACATATAAAGGCCAAGGTAGGACAAGACGGGTTGCATGCAGTTGAGATATAAGTGAGAGCAAAAATACAAACAGTGCAAAACAACTTACTTTTGAGAAAAAAGAGCCACAAAGTTCGGGAGCACGATACCATCGAGTTGCAACGTAGTCCTTTAAAAAGAGAATATTAACAAAAAAAACCATGTCAAGCCTGACTCTTGGAACACATTCAAAATGGAAAAATAACAAGAAAGAAAAAAAAAATTAAAAATGCAAAAGTTTTCGTGATCAATCTTACAGTCCAGAAAATAGCAGATGGTGCATCATTAAATGATACACGAGCAAGTCCAAAATCACATATTTTCAGTTTGCAGTCAGCATTAGCTAAAATATTTTTGGGCTTTAAATCACGATGAAATACATTTGCTGGAAAAAGGAAAAGAAAAGTTGATCAGTTAAATAAAAAAGCAACTAAGTTAATAGCAAATACAGGAGTCCACCAACCTGTATGAATATATTTCAGACCACGAAGAAGCTGATACAAGAAAAACTGATGGTGCTCAGGAGTGAGATCATCATTGGCCTTGATTACTTGGTGGAGATCAGATTCCATCAACTCAAAAACAACATAAATATCTCTAAATTCTCTCCGTGAAGGAGGAAGCATAATGTGCTTTATTTCTACTATATCTGGATGACGGAGCAGCCGTAGGAGTTTAATTTCTCTTAAAATCCTTGTGGCATCAGAAACGTGCTCAAAAACATCGTTAATTTTCTTAATTGCAACCTTCTCATCAGTGTGGGTATCAACAGCGGAACCAACAACCCCATAGCTGCCTTTACCAATTATTTCTTGAACCTGATATCTGCTGGCCTCTCCATACTCTGTGAAAAATTCAGTTTCCAACCCGCCCTATACAACATTCAGAGTGTTATAGGAATAGCAAATAGAACAATAGAACAAAGGATTTTTGTATTTTACATGAATTTTGATTTGGAAGTTATATATCAGAGAAAGAACTTGGTGATATGAATGCTACTAGTCTCATAGTTGCCAAGAGCCTAAGTATATTAAATCCCACAGTTTATATAAGAATCAAGAATCCCATAGTTGTCGCCCCAGCTAGAGGTTAATTTCTTCTTCAATGTGATTGAATTTAGAAGAAGTTTTGATTAACTCATTTTAAGGCAGAATACTCTCTTGAAATTAAAACATTGAAAGTTCCAAGTTAAGTTAACAAAATCCTATAACTAATTACTTACCCGTATAGCATACAAAAGTTAATCACATATTTTATTTGAATGCATATATTTACATCTACTGAAATATGATACAATTCAACAAAGAGCATTTTTTTTCCTTCTTTTTTAAAACTTAAGAATAGGCCGACGTATTCAAAGGTAGTCCAAAAAGGAGTCAATTGCATTCATGTACATGCATCCAAGGAGGGAGAAGAAAGTCCATTTCTTAACACAAGAGTTATAAGAAATTATATTTCTAACATGAAACAACGTTCTTTAGATAATATATTTTACAGACAAATATAGAAAATCATTAATGATAGTGTTTATTGATTGAGGAAGAAGACATGGGCAAGGAAGTATGGGACTCGAACAAGTCTTATCCCTTAAAATATGAAAGGACAACAGAGGGATACAAGAGACAAGGACAGCTAAGTTGAGAACATTGTAAGTCACAAGACAACAGTGATGGGGACTTCAAATAATTCCAAGAACCCAGTTTTTATTAAACAGTAGAGTAGACTTCTTAAATTGGTTGTTCGAAAAGTAAAATTAAAAGTCGAAGTGGACATCCTTTTCTTTTGCTTTTTTTCTCCAAGAAGAGGGTTTCGGTGGTGAAAAGGGGGACAATCTTTTATTGGTCAAAGTTCCTAATTTTTCTAATGGTAAAGAATTATCTTCTTAAATTGAATAGTTCCACAATTTCAACCGTGGCCCTGCAGCCAATCAAGGGGATGGGACCTAAAGCCACGATATCTACTCTACCAACAAACCCAGAAAGAAAAGCGAAAGTGTGCTTAGCTAATCAAAATGATCTTCCTCCTTAGAGGTGAAAAGTTCGATCCCAATAGTTCTTCTAATCAAAGAAAATGAAAAAAATTTACTGGAACGCAAAGTTTCAAAACAGCAATCATTTCATATTGCCGAACCAATCCAAAACTTCAGCACTCAATCTTTCCAGCATGTACAAACAATTCTCAGGAATCCCCAGATCATAAGAAACGAACATACCAACAAAACACAAAGATCAAACAAGGAATCTAAAATCCATTCATCGATAACTTAAATCAATTTTAATAAGAAAAGAAGACACAAAAAGCTAGACAGCCAAACAATATCTCAAATCCCATATGATGAAAAAACCAAAACGAAATCAAACACAGATCTCCAGATCAAAGAAAAAGAAGAAGCAACAAGAAACAAACAAATACCTTCTTGTGAGAGTCCATTAAAGCAGAAAGAGGAGGAGGAGGATTTCGTAAGTGATTGATCCGTTTAGGAACTTTAATGAGCTTCAAGGCAGAGTAATCAAGATCGTCGTCCTCCTCCTCAGGTAATTGCTCAAGAATCCCTCCTTCTCCGAGTCGGGTTTGTTTCCTAAGAGGTTTGCGTTTGTGGGCAATGGACGATTGGGCGCGTAAATCGCTACTCAACAATTGGTCACCACTAACACCACCATTATCCACATAATCAAACTTATGGGGATTTGGGTAATTGAGATTAGGATCAGAAGAATCAGAATTAGAGCCAAAATTAGAATTGGAAGTAGACGAAGAAGAAGAAGAAGTGCGACGTTGAAACCAGCGACGAACACCGTCCACGAGAGTTCCACTCCCCATAAAAGAAAGATCAAAGAAATCGGGTTTGATTGAAATCACAACCACTCGATTGAAGCTCCAGCATTGCAATGCCACGCTCTGCGCTACAAAAATTGTTTGATCTCTCTAGAATCCCGCTGGCTCTGCCATCTATGCATTATTTCTTGCCATTTCCAAATATTCACTCCTCTCTCTCTCTCTCTCTTTGCGCTACAGAGTTTTGTTATTTCTCTTTACATTTCACATCACTTAGTATAAATCTAAATAGATTACATTAAATCATTGGTGTGAAGCTGAGTAAAGTTTGAGAGTTGTAAGGAATCAAATCATAATTGAGGTCTTTATTTATGTTTGAATGAATAAATTTTTATGAATAATACATACATGATAGTGAGATAATACTTTATGTTTTACGCTTGTGTTGGGTAATTATATTGATAGTTAAGTACAGTGGATAAACGATAAAAACGAAAAAGGAAAAAAATATGAGTTTTCGAGCGAGTGAAAATTGATTTTGAAACTAGTTTTCATGTTGAACTAAATTAGATTAAGGGATGAATAACCCAAACCTTGTTGGTACAAAATAGGTAATCTTAATTTTTCATCTTTTTTTTTCTCGAATAGTTAAAACAAGTTATAACTAGACATCAATAATATTTTTTACAATCAACAATCTTTAGGGATGGTACATTTGACATGTTGATCGATAATATGATTTCTCACCTATGTTAGGATGACAATTTTTTAATACATTGTGAAATAGAGAAACGAACTAATTTGTTACTTTAAAATTGATAATACATATTTTGTAATTTGAGAATGAAATTGTTTGTTTAAATAATAAAAATCAATATACCATCTGAAATTAGCTTCAAATTTAATTGATATGCTATGGACCTTTAAAATCATTTTTTATTATAAACTTTTTCTTTTACCATAATTTTCTATTACTTTAGAAAAATGGTTCTATTTGGTAAGGTAAAAAGCATGAAAACTACTTTTTTATAATTCTTTTAGTTTTATATTCTTTTGTTTTCTAATTTTATTTATACTTTCTAGATAACATGAAAAAAAAAAAAAAAAGTTGGATATGGTAGGGGAAAAGTTCCATATGAGTGTGGTATCATCTTATTAATATTTAAACACACAACATAGTTTTTTCATTTAAAACACATAACTAACAATAAATGATAATGGTTGGAAAGAGAATAATAAAATTGCTACTACCTTAAGTTTTACGAACATGACATTCATTAAAGAATAAAAGGACGAATACGTTTTTCAATCGGTAACATATCTATTTGCTAGTTGAATGATGATCATTTTGTTAATAGATTGTTCTTCTCTTTAATTTTACTTCAACAATTGCAACCTTATACGATATGAACCGAACATTTGACAAATTAAATGTCAATCCATACCTTTACTTATTACAAAAAGCCAAAGAATTAGTTTTTAAGAAATTCATTTCTTGGGAAAAGAAAAATTATGTTGATTTTGAATTTCAACCTATTTTAAATCAAATTCATTAAATACATTAAAGTGAGGCAGTAATATTAGATTGGGAATAGTAATGTGGGTGGAATATTTCTTCTTTCATTAATTAACACAAAGTTTCTTGTTGGTTAGTTTTATAAATTGGACAAAACATTTCCAAGGGGAGATTCCCACAAAGAGTGTAATATAATTTAGTTTATTAAACAAAGATTTGGGTTTTAAATATGAGAATGATGGGTTGGAAAAATCATATAAAAAAAAAAAGATATTTAATTGATCAAATTGACCTTGATAGGAGGCCATAAGACTTTTTGCAAAATATTTTAATTATAATTGAGATTAATATATGTAATCAACTAAGATGTATCAACATGATATGTGATGTCTCATTATCAAAAGTTTGTCTGTACAATTAACAATTCCACATGATCTAATCTTGTTTTGTTAATTAGAGTATATATCACAATTCACATGTCCCACATATTTAATTAGTTCATAATCAGTTGTTTTTTATTATTATTATTATTATTATCATTATTAATATTTCTATTTAATTACATTATGAAACACATTAAGAAAAACAAAATAACTAGATATTGTGTGTGTGTGACGATTGATATAATAGGCTGAGTTGAAAAATACGATGGGAGGAAAAGACAAATTTGACATTCAATAAGAGAACAACATTTTGGACCAATAATAGAGAGTTGAAATATTAAAGGAGCATCTCTATGTTTGGATCTGTTAATCAGATCTATTTTTCAAAATAACAATTTAATATATATATATATATATATATATATATTAGAATATATAATGGAGGAATTGTCTTAATTTGACTTGAAATTTTGTTTGTTCAACAAATCGTGAACTAAACAAGAAAAAAACAGTTTTTTTCACAAAATAAAACTAAGCTTTGTAATGTTTTTTTTTAACTTTCAAAAGATTCATTCGATAGTTTTGGAACACCTCAACTTCCAAAAGGTTCGATAATAACATTAAACTTAAAATAAAGAATTGAAAAACCACTTCCAACGGTGTTTTGATAGAAATTAGTATTTTGTTCAAGAAATGTCTTTTTAACTTTCAAAATATTAATAATAACCTTGCTTTAAAAAAATATATAAAGAAAGAGAACGTAATCATGTCTTTACTACTACTTTAATAGACACACAAAAAAAAAAAATTGTATTAATAGTACGTAACAAAGTGCTGATGACCTTTGTCCATACACTAATTACTAAAAGTAATAAAAAGAAAAAAAAAATCTATTGAAAAACTTACAAAATTATTACGAAACAAATTCCTTCCAAAACTAACGATCGATGGCCTTTTTTTGAACTTTTTCTGGAAATCTTTATTGAAACTATAAATATATTTTAAATGAAATATAAAGTTAAGGAGAATTGGTCAATAATTTGGCCTCGTAATAATCAAATTACTTCAAACTTTGAGTAGAATGCAAAACTATAGAGTTTGAAAATGGTATATGAAGCAAAGCAATTGATTGCTACCATTGACCTAATGGATACATTATGTGAAAGTCCAATATACAAACTTTTGTAGTTCAACCGAATTCTAAAACCCTACTAAAACGCTACCAAATTCTTAAATAGCCTATATGGTCAAACGGCAATTCGGATTGGAGAGAACTAACTAAAAGGTTGAAGAAAAAGGGAGAGAGATGTAAAAAAAGTTATATTAGTATAAAGTAATGAAAAGAGAGGGATCTATGTGTTTTTGTGGTTCCAAGAAATAAGAGACTAAACAAAATCACATGTGTGAAGAGGCATTGATGTTTTCCAAGGAAATAACAGCACCAGACTTGGTGTGTGTGTCTACTTGAGAGTGTGACATGAGAATGTAAAGTACCCATAAATGAAGGAATACAAGGTAAACTACTGACCACAATTTAGCTGTAGGGTTTCTCCTTATAAACACCATTCCGGCTACATATATTGCATCCAGCTGCAGGATCAATGATCCTAGGTGTTTCTTCCCCGAGTCGATCTTTCCTTCTAACATCGGTCTCAGTTTTGAACCTGAAAGCTCCCATTTCCCAGACTCCAAGTCCCTCGAAATGTCACTCATGTTCATTGATTTGCTTTCTTCTAGCTGCCTTGTCACGGCCTGGAATGAATACGCAAATCAATGCTTAGTATATGTTAAAGTTAAGATTTGCAATTTAGCAAAGATGTTAAGGATAGGTTCAGTACCTCAATTCTGAAGAGAAGGGTTGCCTTCTCTGAAGACAGTGCCTCCACCTAATTCATAAATCAAATTTCAATAGTGAGTTCTCTTAGTGCCTTCTGTTTAATAATCTGACATTATTCGTACACTGGCTACAACAGTTTATTAGAGCCTTATTAAGAATTAAGAAAACACTGACCAACGTTAAAGGATAGATCAAAATATGATGCGAAGAGCGCCACAATATGCAATGTTTTTATAAATTCCATAGACGGCCCCGTAAAATGTGGGATCAGACATCATACTATATATATCTCACTAAAATCTAAATATTCTCCCTCGGAGATGCAAAACTTGGTTCAGTCAACAAGTTTAGTGTAGCTTTTAGCTTGTTAATAGGATGAAAAATTATAAGTTTTGATGGATATACGAGGATAACTCGGTCTATAGAGAAAGGTGGACAGTTAATTATTGACTCCTGACACCATTATCTTTAAGGAATGGAAGGGAATTAGATTTAGGAAGGAGAGACTTAGAAACTGCAAGGAAATGGAAAGTTTTAGGACTAGACAAGAATTCCATGACTCCATATAGTGGTGCCGATCCAATAAAATGATTGAGAACGTGGATGCTTTTAACCCATTATTATTATTACTATTTTAAATCTAAAGCCTCTCTCTATTAGATGGTTTGTGCAGCCAAGTTCGCCACTCCAACAAGATAAATTATCTACAAAAGGCAGTGAGAACGTGAGTTACACAAATGAGGGGATTTGGAGAACACATTGTAACTACCAACAACCTAAATGATGTATTACTCCTTTCACACAAGAACAGAATCACTTTAAAACTCATATTTAATCCCTAACCTTTTAGAACTGACGGTGGAAATATTCAGCACTTCCTACTACCCAGCTGATAGGAATGGCATTTGAGGGACACTAAAGCTATATTAGTAATGAGTGAAGTAGTTTGTTAGGAAAGTTGGTTATAAATAGAGGTAGTGGGAAGTGGAGAAGGGAGTCAATATTTGGTGAGTTAATTAGAGCTCAAGAGTTATCTCAGGATTGGGAAGGTCCAAGTACCTCGAACACTTGTATTTCCATTATCTTTTATATTTCAAAATATCTAGGTTCTATTACCAACCTATCTGTTAACAACCAAAGAGATTGCATGATACGAGACACTGCTTTTATCTTGAGGTGTTAGGTCAGAGGGGGTGAAAAATACAGTTAATCTTGAATGAGATGGAATTTTCCATTCCTTAAACATAGGGAAAATTCGGTACTGTTTGATATGGTTCATCTACATATTGTAGGGGAAAGTTAGAATAGCCAAGCTTCTAACAGAATTAACAATTTTTGTGAATTTAAGAGTGGCAGAGTTCCTTGACGAAATGGGCCATCTGCATGATCTATGGGCACATTTAGAATTGTCCGCCCATCCAACACATACTTTATAATAAAATGAAATGTTGCAGAATTAGTTATATCATGGAAAAAGGCGACCATAATTTAAACTCAAGATTTTTTTTTTCTTTTTTACAGTTCAACTTAAATTTATCAAGGGCAAGGGCTGATGTTGTTAGCTTTTCAATCCTTGTTAATTAATGCCACCTAATGCGTTCGTTAGATGCTCAGTGTTCTTGATATCTAGAGCATCAAGTTAAGGAAGCATGCCAAAATCCTGTTTGTGGTTCTTGATGTTTACATAATTTAACCTCAGAGTATCTATCATGCCATGTAGAGTTTCTAATGTGGAGAGATGGAACTCGCTTTGGAGATCTGGCATTTACAATTTAGATGGAGAAACAGTGAAAGACAAACCTGAGCTTGTTTCTGAATTAAATGGTCAGTCATCTGGCCAAGCCTTCTCTTGAGTTCAACCTCAACTTCAGTTGGTTCCTCCATCTCTTTTCTCATCAACGCTATGTTTTCTTCCAACTTTTTCCCCTGTAATTAACAAGAAGACAAGATTGAGTATTATAGTTCTCTTCAACGTCTCCAGATAAACATTTATACAATTGAATGGTTAGAAAATTTAAACATTGATAATACAGATTTAAGAGGTACATAAATAGACATCAAAATTTGGGCTTACAAAAAAAATTCTGTGACACAAAAAGTGCATATTTCCCCATAATTGTTGACTAGACGAGTGGCAAATGCCAAGAGATGGTCAGAGAATGATGCAACCCCACCCCGTTTTGGTATAATACATTGTCTATGGAAATAGCAGAAGATTTTTCTAACAAATAAGCAAATTCATCTAGAACTGGATCAATAATCTAAAAGGACGAACAATTAAGAATTTTAATCATACCATACTATGAATAGGATTTTCATAAAGTAGTACTAATACATAATTTATGTTTTTAAGAAAAATGGGAGGGATAAAAGGATTGGAAGAATACAAAATGTCAAATGATATCTACACCAAACTAAAACGATACTCACAGTTAAATTATTATCAATCTTGAAAGAGAGAGAGAGAGAGAGAGAGAACAAAATGATGCTAAGGAACTCGTACCCTGCTTTTGTGCAACTATAAAACTAATATTTTATGCCTATAAATTAGAAAGGAGAGGAGGTTCTGTCGATGAAGAAATCAAAAGATCATCCGAATGAGTACACGTTAATTAAAATCCTTTGTGGGAAGAAAAATAAAAATATGGGAATTTTATTTCCATCACTAGAAAAGCTAACCTTCTCTTGCAATTGGAGGACTTTATCAGTGATGAGAGAGTGCTCTGCCTCGAGAATCTCCAATTCAAATTCGATTCCTTTAAAAGCCAACTACAACATTTTGCAGTAGAAGCTATGAGAGAAGGCAAATTAACTGAGAGAGGTTGAAAAAGGGAAAAAGTAGGAAACTGCTACAAGAGCACTCGCACAATCACAAGCAAATAAATTCTTACTGGTTTTGTTGATGTTCCAGCTTGATGAGAGCTTGCAATCCTCCTCTTCAGTTCTACAACAAAGAAAGGGCTATCAAGAAAAGTCCAAATTCCAAATAGAATACTCGATTTCAATCAAGTAGGCAATCAGAAATAGAATCCATCTTTCACAGGACCTTAATAATTCACGCAAGAAAGTCTTTCTTCTGAAAACCTGGAGAGGGTTTTCTCTCACATCAATACTAAGACCAATTGGTACGGAATAAAACTTGTACCTTCATGAGCTGTTTCTTTCAATTCAATCTGCTGTCGAAGTCCAGCAACCCGGTTACCCTGGTCCAAGAAGATGAAACATAAAGCTTCATTGTTTTCATCCACCGATTATTTTTAGAGTACGAACTAGAGGCAAAGATATTGAATATGCCCGTAAGCCTTGCAAAAATACTAGAGAGTTCAAGCTTTCTAGCAAATATCCAGTGTTCCACTACCATTCCTTATCATACCTCTAACTCAAGATTCCATTGTACAGAAGCAAGGGTTCTTGCAAGATAGGCATTTTCAGTCTGCAAAACACACATATTTACTTCAGTATGATAAAAAGATAAAAACAAAATGCTATATCGGCAAAAGAACTTGTAGGACCATAAGGACAAACAGAACTTCAAAAACTGATGTCTCTGATATGGATTGGTTTACCTCAAGCTTGGCCATTATTGCAAGGGCTTCTCTACGGGTTTCATTGTGCTTCTGCTTCTCAAGCTCAACAGCCTCCATCGTTTCCATCATAGATGTCTGCAGCTCTGTAGCCTGCATTTTAAAAATATATGGATATGCATTGTAAAACGAAATCCATATTCCACACACGACACGAGTACATTGGTATCGTTCATAATCCATTCAAACAGAGTACAAAATATGAAAAATGTATTTAACAGTGATTATAAAACTCAAGAAAGGTGCCTCATAAATGGATAGCCTTTTCCACTGACCACCTATATGGCAGAAGGTAGGCACACAGACCATTGTCGGTTCATCCCAATTTAGGATTTACAAATATGATTGAATAAATTATGCACATTACCAAATTCCAGGGTTTACTTTTTCTTTTCTTTGTGGTATAATAGAACCACAATTTCAAAATTCACATTGGGTAGGAGTGCACACAAAATTGGCACATCGAACTCATGCTAAAATTGACAAAAAGAAACGACACATTTTACCTCTTCTGCTTGCTTTCTTGCTCGATCCTCCAGTATTTTTTCAAGGCTCTGCTTCTCGCCTTCCAGTCTAGCCACCAAGTCTTCCTGTTCTTTGATAGCCTCCATGGCTTTGGCTGCTGCTTTCTCAGCCATAATTTTCTGCCTCCTCCTTTTAATTTCTTCCCTCTCACGTTCAATTTCAGAATCAGAAGCTGAACCCGAGTCTGAATCTGAACCAGAACTCCCATCACTAGTTGAAGACCCTGTCCACTCTTTTCTCACATCATCAGATATAGAACTACGAGAAACTTCATCTGATTTATATTTCCCAGAAACAACACTTTCTCGATGACTTTGAGCATCTTTCAGAATGGTATTTGTATGAGATATCCTTTTAGTTTGATCTGTATTCCCCACTGTTTCAGAGGATTGATCATTTTTTATTGTCAGCACAGAATCCTCTGAAGAAAAACCCTTGGAATCAAAATTCCCACCAACTTCCCTTTTTTCCAAACTTTTTGCTTCAACAAAAATATTGCCTCCAGCTTCCTTCTTGTCCATTTCTTGACCTTCAGAATGCGTAACATTTTTGTCAATTATTGGATCTACTCTTGAACTTGTCCCCAACGAAACTGAAATATTAGATTCATCCACATCACTTGCCTTCCTGTTCAATTTCTTTCTTTCCCCAACAGACTTGTTGCTATTAGCGTTGTTCTGAGTTTTCTTGAAATCCAGCACCGACATATTTGAACCTGCATTACTTGGTCCGCGACTTTCTCTCTTCGCCCCACGAATTGAAGATGCTCCATTACTGCGGGATGCAGGCGAAGTTGAAGGTGTACCGAGCAGTTCGGTCCAGTCACTGTCCTTTACAGTAGGTGATTTTGACGACGGCGAGGGTTTTGATGAGGCAGAAATCACATTATCCTGGCTTCTACTCACATTCAAACTTAGATCACTTCGCAATTTTCCACGATAATCGTTATCTACTTGATTCTTCTTCTTGAGTTGATCCTTCAAAGGCAAAATATCTCCAGCTTTTCCAGCGGCTTCCAAATAATCCACAGCTGGAGGCCTTTCCCCCTTTTTAAGCGACTCCGCCGCTTGCTGATCGATCTAAATCATCCATTTCACAAAAACAATAAACAAAACCAACCTCGACACGAAACAAATGAAAACATACATTCAATTTCCACTATCAACACAACAATCCGCAGCTCAATTCTCCATAAAATCAAAACACACACCTAATTTCGGATCTACAACTTTACAAACCACGCAAAAACAAAAGAAAACCGAACATCCACAGAACCTCCCACCAAATCCTCATAAATGCAACAAAAGAAGAAAAAGAAAAAAAAGGAAGGGGGAAACCCACCTGCTGGAGAATGCTCTCGGCCGCTTTAAGCTTGGAGGAGATCCAATTAGCCATGATTAAAATCCACGATACAGCTCCGTGGTTTGAAGAATTGAAATCAGAAGAGAAACGTAATAAAACTATGATTTCACATTCATAAAATAATCGATTGCAAAGCAGCGTCGTTGAGGATTTGGATTGAGAGGTCGCACTTGCAGTTGCACAGAATCGGAACGAGGAAAGGACGATAGGGAAGAGAGAAAGCCGAGAAAAGGCTAGAGTGACAAGTAGGTTACGTGGAAGGTTACACGTGGATTATTGCTGAGGTGTGTGTGTGGGTCCAAGGTTTTAAGTCACATTAGATTGGGGGCCGATCAGTGGTCTGTCACGGAGGAAGTGAGACCGATGCTGTAACCGACGCAACCTCGTTATATTATTTTATTTTATTTATTTGTTTTGAACGGAGAAATATACCAAAATCTATTTATTTTTATAGGCTATGAAGAGAAACAAACCATCCCATATCTTTGAAATTTTCAACTAAGAAAAAGAAGAGCATAAACTGCTCGACTATGGTAGTTAAATTGTGGGGGATGAAGTTGTTTTTGTAGTTAACTCGATTGAAAATCGGAGATTTTGAATGGAGTCAATAAAAATCTAAATCTCGTTTGTGGATCGAGCTTTTTCAACCAAAAAATTATAGATGATTAGAGCATATATTTCCACCCAAGTTCAATATATGAGTTCGAAGAGTTTTAAAAATTTCTTCGAGCATGACAATTCTCTTAATGAGTAGTACAACGTATGTCCTATTGTAGGAAAATGATTTTCCATTTTGTAAGAATAACATCACCATTTGAGTCACGAACAATTGCTTTGATACTCATATTGTTATTTAAGATTTGTCGAATTAATTAAAATTCACCTTGAAAAACTCGTGAAGAGTGGCAAAACCAACAACAAGCATTCTCCTATCAACAAGTATATAGAGAGAGAGCAACTGACAATTAAATTCACCAAATTCAGGGTTCTATCGAATGTGATCAACATTAGGAGAGATTGACTTGTAAAACAACAAGTAGATTGAACATTTGCAAGATTGCAAAGGCAATAAGTGAGAAGATTTTGATTTCCAAATGACTCAAAGTCGTGCCCATATTTATTTTTTTTGGTAAAATTTACAAAATTTACAAACTTATAAAATTGTTATAGTTACACTCTCAAACTTTCAATTTGTTATTTGACATGTGAGATAAATATTTGAAGTTGTGACTACGATTGATGTATTTAGTTGAACTATACTAAAGTTAATATTAACCAGCCTTCTAGATTTACAAGATTGTTGGAATTAATCAACATTTAAATATTTGAGAATAAATAAAAAATGGTTCTAATCACAATTTCTGTCTTACATTAGTTATCTATCTTTTAACATAAAAATGAATCTATCCAATATATTATTTTAAATTTAATAAACTATTCGATCTTAGTAAAAAAGAAAAAGGGGCAAAATGAAAAGTAAAAAGTTTTCTTTCTGGTAGCATAATTTATATATATATATATATATATATATATGTGTGTGTGTGTGTAAATATGATAATATATATTTATAGGTTTAGTTGCTATGAAATTACACAATATTTATAGACTAAAAATAAAATATATTTATAAGATAGATAACTTCACTCACCATTCAAAACTAAATTTTCAAAAAGAACAACAATTTGAATTGGATTTGGTTGGAGTTACTTCGTGAATACTAATAATCTCTTTTCCATTTGGAAAATCAACAAGCTTTACGATTTTTTTATGCAAATCCAATGTCTTTTGAGAAGCGATGGCGTGGATCCTACGAACCATTTCAAGAAATGCCTCTTCTACATTCAAATTATCTTTGGCGGAGGTTTCCATGAAAAGTAAGTTCTCCAACTCGGCCAAATGTCGCGCTTCTTCTTCTTGTACTTCTCGAGATTGATGTAAGTCGCATTTGTTTCCAACTAGAATGATTACCATATCTGGATTTCCGAACTCTCTCAATTCTCGTAGCCACTTCTTTATGTTATCAAATGTAGCTACACGAGTTATGTCGTAAACAAGTAATGCTCCTAATGCTCCTCGATAATAAGAGCTTGTAATTGCCCTAAATCTGTATGTAGTGTTATTTTCCATTAACATTAAGATTAAAATATCAACATTTAAGATTTAGGTGTTAGGCCACACACAAATAAATGGTCTATCAAATTAATACTTCAATTTGTGGTTTAAAATAATTCCCAAAAAAGATGCAATTGCACAATTAATTGATTTATTGTTTTGGATTCATAGTAAAGAATTGATATTAATTACAATAAATTTCTTCAAATGTCCAAATATTCCAATTATCACCAAGAACTTAGCTCAATTCTCATCAATATTTTTTTTATTACTAATAGGCTCTAAGTTCAAATCCTTCCACCTCTAAGATATACTAAAAAGATTAAAGTTAATCTTTTAAATAATAAATAAAAGAATTCTAACCGCAAATCTTTTGGTCGCGACATTTATATTATATGTTAGTTAAATGTTTGCTTTTGATTTTAAAAATAGATCTTACACATAACACAAAGTGAAAGAAGTTTTATTTTTCAACCGCTAATATCGATTTAAGTCATCGATTCACCAAACATTTAATATCATAATATCATATCCATTAAATTGCAATTCATCTGCACTAAATTAACAAAAGAAAAGGCCAACCTCTTTTTATGTATAAAAAACACAAAGTTATCCTAAAATATATAGATTCATATGATTGGTCTATTAAAAACAGAAGTAAATTTTGATGGAACAACTCAAAAGTTTATAACTTCATTATTAAAAAAAAAATGTTTATATCTTTTTGCAGCTCAAATTAGTACCAAACTCAAATGATTAAACAAATTATTAAAAAAAATGTAGAAAAAAAAAAAAAACATTCCAACACTAATTGGGACAAACTCTTTAACTGAATATAAAATTATTCTAAATCAAACAAACCTAAAAGAATTGGCTCAAATTTATGAAAAGTCTTTTGTCCTTATATAATGACTTTTAAAGGCCGTCATTAAAACTATCATATTTAATGTTGTAGAGAGTGGCTCATGACTAGAAAGCATAAATTTTGGCATGAAAAGATGGATTAATCAAATATCTTAGATTATAGCTTCCCAACTCCCATTAAAAAGTATTAATAGCTATATTAATTTCAATAATAATTATCGAATACTATGATTAAACTTAAGGTTAAAAGATAAAATAAACCTATATAAAATATTGGTTTCTCTTACTTCATCACGTGTTATCAAAATAAAAATGGACGAGGTACATAATTATCGAAATAATAATAATTACTATAAATTTTGAGGCAATGTTTCTCAAAACTTTTTAGTCGATGGAGATGTATAATTTAATTTTTGGACATATTAGCCTTCAATCAATCACTAGAGGACAAGTCTAATTTCTCTTTTTAGGTTTATGGGTCCCTAAAAAAGATTAAAGTTTTCATCTCTTTTTAACCTAAAAATTTGACCTAATATGTTTAATTATTATTGGGACTGAAAACCCTATAGAAATATTTACGATCTTGAACTTCCTTAAGTTGAATTGTTGAACTAAAAGATGATATCTAAATTCTCTCATAAACTTTTTTTATAAAAGGAACGGTAGACTTTGAAATTTAAATACAAAAAGAAATAGAATTATCCTGGATTAAATTAAAGTTGAATTCAATTGATGGAGGCATAATTTAATTATTCAAGGCATATATTTTTTAATAGAGGGATCTCTTCTTTATTTTAAGAAAATGTCATATTAACTTAATATATTAAAAAAAAAACTAAAAAAAAAAAATGATAAATGTTGTATTCGACGAGTTAACTTAAGTAAGAAGGTAGTCAAACTGAGCTTAGCTCCTTCCTTGATATCAAAAGTTCAATTCCTATCTTAGCCATTGTCGAACTAAAAAAAAAAACAAATAATGTTTTATTCGATAAATAATTAGGTTATTTCTTTAAAAAAAATTATTTTAAATTTACAAAAATTTGAACATCGAACATATTGCTGAAAATCAATCAATACTTCATATTCAACCTTATATTAGTTTATAAAAATATACTATCAAACCTAAATTGTTCATTCTAAAAGAAAGAAGTTCTAAATTATTGATTGAACACTTAAAACTTAATCGAAACATAGAAAGCGAATTAAAGAAATTTTCAAAACTAATTATTTGAAGAAAAAAGATTTAAGGGAGAAGAAGATTGACCTTTCTTGGCCGGCGGTGTCCCAGATTTGGGTTTTGACGAGTTTATCGGCGACCTTAATATTCCGGTAAGCGAACTCGACACCGATCGTCGGTCTAGAGTCGAATCGGAATTCATTTTTGGAGAAGCGAGAGAGGAGATTGGATTTTCCGACGCCGGAATCGCCCGTAAGAACCGCCTTGAAGAGATAATCGCACTCTTCGTCCAACGAGTCCGCCATTTCTCTGTTTCTCTGCTCTGCCAAAGGGAAAAAACAGAGACCCTTTCTTTCTTAATAAACCTTTTAAACTAAATCCCTTTTCCCCAAATTCTTTTTTTCTTTTCTAATGATTTTGTTTTTATATTATATTCCTCTTTTTCTTTTTCTTTTTCTTTATTTTATGTTCATCTCATAATGGCTTTTTTTTTTAAAAAAAAAAAAATACTATTAATGTTAGTTATGTTTTGGAGTTTATTACATTTTAGTTTTATTTGTATGTGTCTAATTTTAGCATTTAATTTTCAATAAAGGTTAAATTTAGAATGAAGTTTATTGATTAATAACTTTTAGTTAAAGAAAGTACAAATACTTAAGAAAAATCAACCATAATTTAATTGTATGACTATATTTAAGGTTTATTGGAAATATAAGATAAAATCAAATTTAACAAATTTCATTTTTCATTTCTCTATTAACAAATTTCATTTAAAATTGTTGGAATAATACCTCAAAATTTTGAAAGTTGTTTGAGAATCAAATTAATAATTTTTTATTTTTAAACTTGAGCACATATTTCAATTTTCCTCTTAAAATGTTACTTTCCATTTTATATTATATATAAAACATAAATCGGATATATATATCAAATTTTTTTATGAATATCTTAATTTTTAATGAAATTAGAGTTTTTAAAAAACTAGAATTAATTTTTAATTTGAAAATATTGTTTGTTTGTTTTGTTTTGTTTTTTATTTTATTTTTTAAGAAAAGGATATATTTATTTAATTGTGTAGAGGCATGTGAACAAACATTGATGATGAAACAACATAATTGGATGGAAATGAGTTTATAAAAATAAGAAAAAAAAAAAGAAAAAAAAATGATGAAAAAAGGGGGTCTGACCTCTCCATGTCATTAGCAAAGAAGGTGGCCCAATCCCTAATTGCTTTCTATCCATCTCTCTCTCTCTCTCCAAATGGTCATCTCTTTGCTTTCATCCCAATCCAAATTTGGTCACCATTATTTATATATATTTTTTATTTAAGTTATGTTTATCTCACCTTAACAAGTATAAATCCATGGTAGGTTAAAAAGTGGATCACGCGTTTCATGTTAAAATCTGCAAACAAAAGTCGTAATTTAATTGATAAACGAAGGACGATTTATTATCGTTATTGCTATGACTTGAGTTATGGTTACTATTATTGATATTATTTTAGAGAAATAGCTATGCTTTTTGACACATTTACTGTTATCATTATTGTCATAGTTTGGGTAAACACGTCAAAAATAATTCAATACACATTTATGGTCCATTGCGATTGATTTATTAATAGAATTTCAGTAGGATTACACTAATTTTTATTACGAATTAATAATCACTAAAACATGGCTTTATATCAACTAAGTTATGTTTATTTTAGCTTTAATTCTTGAAGTTTGTATAAACATTCATTAGTCTAGTGTTTCATGTTCCTTTATTAGATTGGGTTAAATGTTGACTAAGGAAGAAATATTTTTTAGTGCTACTTGTAATTGGAAAAAAATGTAATCACTTTTAAACAAATATATATTTGAATATTTGTTATATGATAACTTATAAGTACCATTGAAGAAATTACCAATGAAAAACTTGTTATCATTAAACACATACTTAATGTAGCAAAGATGATTATGGTAGTGTTGTGTGGCTAATGATGCTAATCTAATCACTTCACTTATTCCACTCCCTCAATTTAGGGTGTGATAATAACTTAGGCTTTGGATACCTTTGCCTAAATCATAATAATTATACCTTTTTATAGCCTATTTATCAGTGTTTTTAGTACAAGTTAAAAGGTGAATAATTTGAATTATTGTCCTCTTCGTCCTTAAATCGAGATGCAAGGGGTTGCTAAATTAGTGGAAAAAGAGATTCGAATATGGTAACAAAGTTGGTTCTTGTCAAATTGTACACAGAAAAAAAAGAGTGCATTTTAACTCAAAATGTATACGTTAACTAAGTTTGATTTATATTTGAATTAACAGCCATTATTATTTTTAATCAACATAATCATATTAGGATTGACTTTTCATAAACATAAGGTTAAAAATATGATTATTATTTGTTTTCAATCTTACCATCACATTTTAAATAAAATAAAACACTTTTAACATGTAATAAAAGGCTAATTAACATCTAATAAGTATTAAAATTTAAATATAGTCCACACACACACACATATATATATATATATTAGAAAAAAAGTTGCCAATTTCTTTTTTCTCTTCCTAACGAGGACTCAACCACTAAGGAGCCCACTAGTTGAGGCCCATTAGCCTTAACGGGATGGGCTTAGCCAACCTTTTTCGGAACTTTGAGCCCATTGAATATTTGTAATTATGTACTTTTTTATAACAAACAAACACATGCTACAAAAGCAACAAAGTCAAAGAAAAAAAAAAATAATAAATCTATATGTTTTTAAATTTTGTAAGTAATAATGGTTGAAATTAGTGAAGACTTGTAATGAAGTATTTTTTTTTTTCTTGAAGATGACATTGATCTTATCTTATTCATTTGTTCAAATACCTTTAAACATGAATATATAGATAGATAAATTTGACACTTCAACCATATGGAAAAGTATATAACTAAATTTTAGATACTTGGTGGTTAGTTGTTACACCCCCTCCCTCTTCCTTTCTCTATCATCTAATTGACTCCTCTGAAAAGTACTTTTGAAAGTATCGTATGTTTCGCAAAAATTAAAAAGATATTTTTAATAACTATTATTTCTATCCCAACATCTTTTTCGATCGATATATTATTTGTATTAATAAGTTCAAGATTTGAGATTTGATCATTAAAACATTATGAACTTAACTTTAACAATTTTCCTATAAATTTGGTTAATGAAAAACTATTACATACAAATGATATTTAGTAAGTTAAGAGTGAAGTTTCTAATTCTCTCCTCCAAATCTCTAAAGAAATAAGTAGAAAGAAGTTAGCTTTCTCAAATTACTTTCGAATTTAAAATTTCCCCTTTTTAAATATGAAGAAGAATTATAAAATTAAATCATAGTCGACATGATATAAGTAGGAGTGGTACAAGAAATCGAAAAATCGAGAAACCAAACCAATTCAAACTTGTCCAATGGTTTGGTTAGTTTGGTTTTTTAGTATCAAATTGAACCTTTTGGTTTGTATCGGGAGTAAACCAAAAAAGCGTTGGTTTGAATCAGATTTTTGTTGGAAAAACAAATAGAAATCGAACCGAACCAAATGTTAAATATAAACCTTTAAAAATATATTATTCGTTGGATACCTTTATGTATTATCATTATTATGGTGCATGTATATTTTTTGTTTAGAAAAAAAAAAGACTAATTATCACGTGGCGTGCATGATTTTTATTTAAAAAAAGTAACAAATTTATATAAAATAGAAATAGACAAAGTTTTTATTTAAAGTTAGCAAAAAAGACTCCAAAGGAGAAATTCAAGAATAAAAATTTGAAAAAAAAAGTAAAAAGACATAGAACCAAACCGATAATGAATCGATCCAAATAAAACTAGTCCATTGGTCATTGGTTTGGACCCCTAAAGTGTAAAATCAATTAATTTTGTTTCATTGGCTCCAGAACCGAAGAAATTCATGAATTAACTATCGCCCCGAGAGACCACTCATGATAAAAAAATATAGAGAAGATTCCTAAAGATCTCGAACATATAGCTTTTTTATCAAGAAAATGTGATAAACGAACATTCATATTAATATGAAAACGATAAATATGAATGAGAGAAAAAAACCTCTCCAGGGTTTGAGCAGAATCCTTGACATCGACAACAACAAACTTCCCTTTTGTAAGATAAACAAGTTGTGATTTACACTACAAACAATATAACTCCGCTACCTACAAGTCCATCAACCCTGTAAATTTATCATCCTAATTCATTTTTAAGATTCATGACCAGAAAATATAAATACATATATTAAAAACTAAAACATATACATATCTATCACCTTCTTAAAAGGGTAAAAAAAAAATAATGTATACATTGTAAGACATAAGATAAAAAAATTGGTGAAAAATCAAATGATGAGATATAATTGTAATAATTTGAGGATAGGAACATATGATAATGAGATGGGGGTGACAAAGACCAACTTTGCCCACATAATTAGTTTGCTTAAACCATATTGTAAAATAGCATTTTCTTTTTCTTCATATTTTGACATTTTTTATTTTCTTCTGTTTATCAACAGTATTTTTGCCTTTTTTTTTTTTTTTTTTTTTGCTTTTATGATCACTAAACTCATTTTATTTATAGCAAAAACCCATAATTGAAAACAATAATTTATTTTCCCTATTGACACTACACAACTATGTTGTTGGATTATGATGGTGACAGAATTGTCACCCACACATACATGTCTATATATAAAATGTCTCATAATTTTTTTCTAATTAAAAAAAATAAAAAGAAATCTTTTATGTCTTAAAACTTATTAATCAAATTGCACCATTAATACTAAACTTTTTGTGTGAATTTTGTATAAAAATGGTTAACGATGTATTTATATTAAAATTCTAACATAAGATGTTTTTATAGAATTTTCGAATCATATTAGGTTAATTTTTCAATCAAATTGTCGAGAGTGGAATTTGACATGCTTTGTTTATCAAATTTAGATGTGACTTGATTGAGGTCGACACTAAAGGAATTAGTTTGGGATTTTGACCAAAACTATCCTTTTTTTCCAAGCCCCAAATAGGTCGGACCATGTTCGATTCATCGAATAGAGAGGGTCGGTCGGTCTCAAATTGCTTATTTGTAGGTTTCATAGATTTCAATTATTTGTTTAAGAAGTTTGCAAGATCCAATAGACATGGATTGTTGTGTCCATAAGACTTATTCAATTGTGTACTCCTAGGAACAGAGCTATACCTAAATTTGTTAAGATTGGACTAATTTTCTACTTTAATTTCTTCAAATGAAATTGAAGGAGAAATTTTGGAAAGAAATAAGCTTTTAAATAATCTTAACTTTTTGTTTGTTCTTATTATAAATTAATCCAAATTAAATAGACATTTGTTGTTTCGTATCTCTTGTTTCAATCACATATCACGAAAAAAGAGATTTGAACTTATGATATTTTGGGGAATGAAATATTAAATAAAAAGAAGAAGTAATGACGTGGAAAGTGGGGATTGGTGAACCAAAACAAAGTCATTGAAGTCGTGGAAGCCATTTTTTTTTGTCTCTTGCATTGTCATTTCACCTAAGCTACCCCTTACCTAATTCTTTCTAACATATCTACAACCATTCAATTAAATTAAACTACATTGTATAAAACATCCTTCAATTTTGTATTTTATTTTATTTTAGTATTCAATAAAAAATGTTTGGTGTTGTTTTTAACTTATAGGATAAATGATCATCGTGTGAAGATTAGAGAAAGACATGAAATAAATCAATAACCGAAAGACCCAACTTGTTGTATGAGTACTAAAGTGTTGTTTATCGAATTTGGAGATATTGTAGAGTTTGTGTTGTGTTCTAGGGCTATCTTATGACCTATTCTATCGGTTAATGACATGTGTGTGATTTGTTGTTTTTCTTTATTGTTTTAAGTGAGTTAGGGTTTCTAGGACATTGCTTCGTAAGTTGTGTGATACCTTTTCGTGTGTGGTGTTTTATTTGTCTTGTTTTCTTTATCCCTTTTGATTGTATCTTGACCTTAAGTTAAAATTGCTTATAATTTATTGTAGTTTCAATACATTTGAACAAATAATAATAATAATAAAAGCAAATCAGTTATTTAAAACATGGATGGTTAAGTGGATTAAGGGTGTTAAGGATATATATATGGTGTAATCATTGGTTTGAATACAACACTATTGTAATTATTTCATTGGCCATCTTAATACTATCCTTAGTGTCATGTTTAATTCATTAATTTTAACAACTACTTTATCAATCATGCCATGACTTAACAAAAGTGAATATCATTTATATTTATATTTATTATTTTTTAAGTTTTAGAGCCAAATAACGAATCGATCGATTTTATAAAATAGAAAATCCAACACGTGTTCAATAAATGATAAAATCAACTTTGATTCTTCTTACCCTTAAAGTGTTTTTATTAACGTCAAATTACTATAACAAAAAACTATTGGACACTATAAACCAATTGACAAGACGAATGTCCAAAATTGGTCAAATAGGTGATAATTGTTAGAGGTAACTATCAAAGATAGTCTCTATAGGCAGTGGTCGTCACCAAAATTGGATGTCAGATATGATTTTTACCTAAGTTAGCTAAGAGTTGGTCGGTTATAGAAAAAGTTGATTATTTTAACCACTAACACCAACATGAAGTTAATGAACCGAAATTAGCCCATTCCATGCTTATTCCAATTCGTATAGTGTTTTCTATTTCTTACTCACCATCTCTTTCTCTTTTTATTACAATATTTAATACCTCTTACCTAGACTAAAATAATATGATAATAAAACCAATTTATAATGGGTTTCCAAAAACGAATCAATAAATCTAATTTAAACTTTAGATATTTAGTTTTTTATTGCAGTCTTATGTGGCCCAATAAAATGGTGACAAATGGAGGATCTCAGGCCTACAGATAAGTTTAGCTCTTAAGTAGAGAATGTTCAATTTCTCCCCTTTAAATATTCGGGAGAAAAAAATCCCCTTTCTTTTTTATTTTGTTTTATTTCATTTATTGTTATTGTTATTGTTCTAATTTTAGGGGGAGAAATAGGGATGAAATGTACTCATCACTCAACAGCAATGCACATTTTATGAATCCGGCAAGATCAATCGATTTTCCGGGAAAGTTTCTTTTCTATCTTTCAATCGGAAAACGAAATGAAAAAGAGTTGAAATTAAAGATCAGCATTAATGGCGGATGATTAACAGAAGCAGATCCGGAATCTTTTGTTACATTTTCGGCAAAATAAGAAAACAGGAATAGTTGGATTGGATTCAGATTAAGGGATAGAACATAGAGAAATTTAAGAAAAAAAAAAGGAACGAAGGATATAGAAATCGACTTCGTTACCTCTCTCACGCGGCTAATTACTAAACAACTTACCAAAACCTAGAGCTAGGGCTAGGGTGCCGCCGCAGCAGTTCCGTTCTGTTTAGCCGCCTTCGATTTGGAATTATCTGTCATCATCTTCCTAAACTCTTCGAAATTCACATTTCCGTCCCCATCCGAATCGACGGAGTTGATCATTTTTTGACAGTCTTCCTTAGAACAACTGATTCCGAGGCGATTAAGAACGAGATGGAGCTCAGACTGAGAAATAAGGCCGTTACGGTCCTGATCGTAGAGGTCGAAGGCGTCACGAAGCTCCGCTGCTCCAGCCTCGTCGGAGGCCATCGGTTTCTTACAGAAGGCGGCGAATTCTTCGATGTTGATATAACCGTCCTTATCAGAGTCGAGATCGTCCATGACAGATCGAAGCTCTTCTAAGGGGATGGCGGATTTTAACGTTAAGGAAGTGAGGACGGCATCGAGCTCGGTGATAGAGATCTTACCGTCGCCATTCGCATCGAAGCGTTCGAAAACCTTGCGGAGTTCGTCGTCGTCCTCGAGTAAAACGGATGGCTTCTGCTTGGCGATTTGGTCGGCGTCGGATTGTGAGGTGGGAATCTGGTTAGGGTCAGTGGCCATTTTTGGAGGTCAGAATTAGAGAGAAATTGATGGAGAGGAAAACGAAGGGGTAAACTTTTGATTTTTGTAATGAAGAAATAGGAAAGGAAATCGGGGTATTTATAGGGAGAAATTTTGAAGAATAATGAGAGCAGGAGATCCGACGGCTCACAATTTGTCCTTATTTTTCTCTTCTTCAATGGTCAAGGAAAATCAGCCCTTAAATAAATAAATAAAAAAAAAACATTATTTTTATTCACTTTTTTTTTTTTTTTTTTTTTATAAAAAAGCTATTATTGTTTATTATTATTATTATTATTATTATTATTATTAATAAATCAGCCGACCTCATACATCAATTTGTGGACAATTTTTTAATAGCTCAATAAAAAGTTTTAATTATTACACCAAATTGGTTGATGACAAAATCCAAACAACACACCGTACTCTAATCCTCCCATGATAATTATGATAAAAATATATTTTATCATATAAGAATGTGGTCTATACAAAATGGAAACAATCTCTCTAATGTTTGTCACACATACTCTGATGTTTTTTACGTCATGCATTTTCAAAGTTATTTTGAGATAATTCTTTAAGTCGGGTAACTTATGGGTATATACGGTTTGACATATGGTTAAGGTTATATGCTTTGGGATAAGACATGCACATGAAACATCATATTAGCTATTTGTTAGACATTACATTGACCTTGACCATATTGAGTATATTAATTTGGGTTGTTCCCTCCGTCCTAAGCCTATTTTAGGTCTAGGGTGTTGCTTTCTACCTCGAACATAAATTGTTAACAACTATTGAATTTTTTAGATGTAAAGTGAATTTTGTGTAGTTAAGACTTTAAATTTTTAATTATATATAGTTCGATGAGTTAGGTTGAAATTAGTGTTGAAAAATGTCAACTACCTATTCAATTCAATATTAATGAATCTATTGAATAATTTTAAAAATTCAAAGACTTTTTAGTACAAACATGAGAACTAAAGAATCTTCTTATTTTTTTTTTTTTTGAAAACTAAACATATAAACTATACTTTCTTTTTCCATTGCTTTATTTGTTTTGGTATTTACCTTTCAAACGTGTTTCAACAAAACTAATTCGAGTCTTGAGAACTAAAAAAAATGTTCGTATTAATTTTTGGTCCCTAAGTTATGGGTTAAGTTTCTATATAGTTTTTAAGATTTAAATGGTCAGTATTTTTAGTCTTTAAGTTTTGAGTTTAATTTTGATTTGATTTTAATTCAATCTCTGTATTATTCAAAATTTCAGCATTTTTAGTCTTTCTTTTTCCATTGCTTTATTTCCTTAACTATTTTTGTATACTTATTTTAAATTAAATTAATAAATATTAGCATTAAAAGACAGAAGTTTGTATTTAGTGAAAAATAAAAAAAGAATAATGCAATCCTAAAACATAAAGGTCAAATTAAAACACAAAATTCAAATTTCAACTTTACTATAGTATTTTAAAGCCTAAAGACAATTGAAATAAAACTCAAAACCGAAAGACCAGTAGTATAACACATCGAAATCTACAAATCAAATGTCAAAAGTAAACTTAAAACAAAAAACATATTTGACATTAGAAATTTGTGTTTTAAAAATTGCTTTACAAATCAACAAAAATGAAAACTATAGTAACAAATAGTAAATTAAAAAAAGAAAAAAAAAATGCATAATTATACCATTGATCTAAATTTGTTGACATCATATAATCATACTATTATTCCCCACAAATATTATCAAATGCACTACAAATTTGGCCTTTTTAATTCAATTATAACTTTATTTTTCTTTATTTTATTTGGAAAGAGGTATTGGGAAATGGGATCCATTGACTAAAGTGAGAAGACAAGAGTGTACTAAAAGTAACTAAGTGGGTAGAGAAGTACAACACAAAGAAATTTTATAGATTTAATTTTAGTTTTGTTTAGGTCCGATTTAGTAATCATTCATATTTTAAAATACTAAGAACATCTAATTTTAGTTTTAGAATTTGATTCGAAATTCGACTGTTGTATTTCATAAAATGTAAATCATAATAAGTTAAGCATAATAGACTTGATTTTCAAAAACCAAAAATTTAAAAGATGATATATTTACTAAAACAAGGCCTTAAGTTTCGTGATTTCTTTTAAGAACTTTAAAATTTGTGATGTGTTAAAGCACCTTAAGTTTTCGATTTTGTATTAAATAGATTATTGACATATTTAAATTTTGTAGATTAGGGTTGTATATTTTAAGAAACAGTGAATAGGTCATCGTGATTGACAACAAAGTTGAGAATTGAAAGCTTTTATACCTATTGAATATGTTTTACAATATAAGAAAAACTTAGAGCACATTTGAGGCAAACGTTGTTTAAGAATATAATAATCACCTATTGTTACAACAAAATACTATCAGTACTCTCCAATCAGTACAACAAACACAAACACAATTTCAAAACCCTCAATTTGCCACCACGTATATTATTTCTTTCTCAAACTAAAACGATTTACATCTCAAAAACACATTATTATAACTAATCTAAACTAAATTACTTTACACCTCAAACACAAACACTATTGTAACCTAGCTTTGATAACTTAAATACTATAACACCTAATTTCTTGCTCGAGACGTCGTAAGAGACCAAAGTACTAATAATTAGACCAAAAACTTTACAACAATAAAGATCCAATTGAAGAGAATAAAGGAAGAAACATATAATTAGCCCATCAAATATGAATAGACAGAATCTTTCTTTTCGTATAATAAAAATCAAAACCTTCATGAAGAAAGTTAAAATAATTGTAAAATAGTAAAAGAAAAGAAAAGAAAAGAAAAGAAAAGAAGGCTCCGCGTGGGGGGGGAGAACGCGTCTTGAGGACGCGTTTATAAATTTCAACATAACTACGCAATCCCTTACTTAGACCTCACCCCTTAAATCCTCCCTTTCACTCTCTCCACTTGTCATTGCAACTTGCCCTTCCCATCTTATTATTATTATTCTAATTTTAACCCCCCCCTTTTAATATTGTTTTTGTTTCATCTACTCGAATATGACTCGACTAACATAAGTTTATACCATTATTAGAATATCGATTCTACGATCTCACCCTATTGTAAAAGAAATGGTCTCTATCGATAAACTAGGATTGACAACAAGAAAAGCAATAAGAGTCATATAAGATAAAAAAAAAAAAAAGAGAATTACGAACTTAATATATGATAAAATATGGTAGTTTTCTAAGGGAGAATTGTTCTTTTTAACTTAAAAGATATTCTTCATCATTCAAAGCTAAAAAAAGTACTTTAGTACATTCTATGCAACATCTATCTTTGTGCATCCCACTAAAGTATTTTTAATATCTTTTTTTAGCATAGAAATAGGTAATATTTGAATGCGTCTTAAAATGAATTCATCTTTTAATTATCTCACTTTCATCACTCATACTCAAAAAAGAATTAAAATATTATTTAAAAAAGTAACACATGTCAAATTATATATTGAACTAGATAGGACATCCATAAATGCTAAGTATTTTTTCTCCAATCTCTTTCTAAAACTTCTTCATCACCCCTACATAATAATACTAATAGGTAGGTTCTATATTTGTTGTTTTCAAAGAAAAAGAATCGAAAAAACAGTTTTGTCGAAAAAAAATGGTTTTTCTGATATCTTTAATCCAAATTTTTACAACTTTGTAGAAAAGAAAAAAGAAAACAAAAATCTTGAAAATAATCTGAACATCTAAGTGGTAATTGCTATATTAAAAATATATTTATAGGTGTGTGTTTTATGAGACAAAACATTGTTTGAAACATTTGAGGAAGAAAAGATTTAGGGAAGAAAGGTTTACAAGAAAAAGAGTACTGTTGAGGGACCATTGAATTATTCCACAGGTAAGACTTTTCAGTATGTAGGATTCTTCCCTTAATAAAATGATAGAAGAAAGCAAAAGTAGTTTTTAGAAAATAGGTTAGTTTTGTTAGTTGAAAAACTTGACTATTTTCTTCAAAAATAAAACCAAAAACGATAAAAATATCCATGGATATTAAATATTCATACATATCTCTAAATAAGTTTTAAATACTTGGCAAAACATAAACAAAAAAAAAAAAGAAAAGAAAAATCTTTTTAGTCCTCTATGACTATTAACACTAAAACCAATTTCCATAACTTTGTTTTAGAGTAACTATCAAGAAAACATAGTTCAAGAGTAAAACTAACTTAATTATTAATCTAAATAAATTTTATCAATTTTACGATCTACGTAAACATCTCTCGAGATTAATTTTTTTTTTTAATTCTTGGTTAAAATACTATTTTAGTCTCTATACTTTCAAAAGATTCAACTTTAATATTTATACTCCTAACAATTTTTAGATTTAGTCCATCAAAATCAACTCTTATCGAAATTGGTTAAATTATAACCTTAATAACCAATATGCAAACATGTATGAAAACCAAATAAATTTTTTTACAATAAACAAATAGTATTATTATGGACTAAATTTAAGATTTCAAACTCAATTCGGGTCGACGGTTTTCAAAGCTTTTATTATGAACACTTTCTAAGAAGAGATTTTTTTTTTTTTTCATTGGTGAACTTTCTCACAAGAATCAAGAGAAGATGACCTAAAAAAGGAATAATAATAGAAAGAAATGAAAAAGAAAAATCTCATCTCATGATTTGAAACAAGTGGCATGTTCTTTTTAATTCTTCACACAAGCATTCCATTGACAATGAAATGATGGCACAACTTGAATACTCCTCTATTTTTCTTAATCTTTTAAAATAATAATAATATAAGGTTTTGTGTTACTTTTAATAAAGTATCTATGTCGGATTCATAATAAATCAATTTAAATTAATTTTAAGGTTATATTATACATGTAATTTAATTACTTATTTATTCAATCAAATCCACTTTTCAAATGATTGTTCTTCAAAGGACTCACTAGATTCAAAAGTAGAAATTTAAGAACTTACTAAATACATATTAAAGTTGAAAGATTAATAAATTGGAGACTAATTAAGTAAATCAACCAAAAATATTTTCTTATTACATAGACAGAAGATGTGAGACAAATCTTTGAATCCCAACTTTAACCGGGTGAAATGAGTTATTATAGTTAATTTCATGTTCGAGACTCTAAAATAGTGTGCATTCAAATACATACTATTATAAAATTTAGAGACAACTACAATTACCCCAAAACATAATAACAAACTTTCATAAATTATACTGTAGAATAATTTCAACCTCCCGTTACCTAACTAAACAAATTTTTTTAGTGTGTAGTTTCTTTTAAGTTCATTTCATGATTTATAAAAAAATTCATATTTATAAAAATCATTTACATCTGTTTATTTATTATTACTTTTAGTTTTAGTTTTTCACTTCTACAAAGTAATTTTAAATTCTTAGTCAAAATTGGAAGAGAAAAAAGAAAAGAAAAGAAAAGGTCGTTTTCCCCATAATAACAAACTCTGTTTGGTGTTCAAATTTCGGCCATTACATCACCATAGCTGAAGTAAAAATTAAACAAAGAAAAAACATTATCAAACAAGTTTTGTTGTTTCTAAACCTTTTTCATGTTTTTTGTCAAAAAAAAAAACTTTCTAAAAGGGGAAATAAAACAACCTTATTTTAAGGGAGAAAACGACAATAATAAAAGAGAATGGTTGTCAAGGATACGTTTGCATTTTCCCCTCTTAAATAAACTTTAGAAAATAATCGTACAAGAATAACTTGTATTATTGATTTTGAAATTAAGGGTGTGTTTGGAGTGGGGTTTTAGGGGAAAAAGGATTAGGAAATTGGGCCAAACCGTGTTTGGCCCAAAGAATATGATAAATAATCCTAATCCCTAAATAACCATATCTTATCCTATTTTTACTTTCTTACAACCCTACCTAAATAACCCAATCTAATTTCTATTATTATTTTTTAAATTACTACAATCATAATCTTTCCCCCAAACACATATTACTATAACACTACTATCATAATCTCTCCCCCAAACACATACTATTATAATACTACCTTTTATATTCTTTCCCTCAAACACATATTATCATAACACTAGAATTATCATAATCTTAGGATTATTATAATCTTTTTCCCCCGTAACTCTTTCCCTCCTCCAAACGCACCCTAAAGGTTTCACCTCACATGTTACTAAAAGAAAATGTACTAGATTGTAACCCTATGTATTTGAAAAGTAAAATGTATATAATTCGTCCATAAACTTTCAATTATGTCTCAAATATACCCAATGATATGTCTCATTATGTGTAACAAATTTCCAACTTACTAAACACATTTAATACTCCACAAACTTGTTTAATACAATTTTGAAAGGTCCTCGTCCTACTACTAGGCACAGTTGACTTTCGTGTCTAATAAACCATTTTAGTTTTAGCATCACCAAAGAAAAAGCTAGGCAAAATGATCAAAAGTATGCTTAAAATTCAGACCACAGAACAAAAGGCTAAGGAATTGATGAAAAATAATCACTACCTCGTCAGATTATATGGAAAAAGAGGTCGATGTGAATTTGATTGCAACGTTTCTAAACTTTTTCCTTTTAGTAAGAAGTCTGTGCATATTTAAACAAACCCAAGATATGATATAGATCCTCAAAGTGGAAATGATAGTACCAAAGTGATAGAAAGCTTTACCTGATTACTTGTACCCACTAGGCCAAAGTAAGCTGTCTCTGAACTTCCATTGCGTTTCACCACCTTTATGACAAATAGTTACCTACAAATCAGAAAAGCAAAAGGAAATAGTGAACAAGTGTCATGAATGAATTTGCAGGTTAACGTTCCCGTTTAAATAAATATTCTCCACAAGATCTCATACACACTAGCTTTTACCAGATCCTGTGCCCTCTCTTTCTCCTAGAAACCACAGTGGATAATGTTCCTCAGAATTGCTTCCGGATAGGTTGTAAGTCCAACCTGACAGTTAAATAAGGCTTACAACTGAAACTTGAATGTTATGCATGAATTCAGAAGTCTATGCCGAATGGAACAGACCTCAACAGAGGAGGTGTAAATGCATTCAGCCATGTTTTGGAAGGCTTTATTTCTTTCAGATTTCATGGTTTTGAAACCACATTGAAGCACATGATTTTTACCACGAGAAAAAGCATGATGACTCTAGAATAGAGTAATAGGATTTGATGTTTCGCACATCTGATCTCTATGTGGAAAGGCCAAGCTTTTACACCAATCAATTTGACACTTTGCAAATATCTCTCCAAGTCTGTCTGGACCAAACTATCTCTAGGTTGGTTAGTTAAATCCTTGGAAAGGGATTGTGTCTGTCTCATTTTGATGTAATTTGTGAAGAATCCTCCAAGTTACAGCATCGGGTGCTAACCCATTTTTTCTCATCTCATTGACCAGTCGATATGCTTCTCCTTTCAATCCCAACTTACACGCAGTATTTATCACAATATTGTAGCAAAATATAGTTGGAGAAACCCCAGAATCTGCTAGTTCATATAGGAAATGGCAAGCTTCGTTAAATTTGCTGAAGTTGCAAAGCCCTTTTAGAATAGCAGAATAAACAAAACTATCATGAATCTTTGATGGCCAGACTATATCTTTCCAGAATCTCTTAACTTCTTCAATTTGATTACAATCGCATAACCCATCAATTACCACAGCATAAGTAGTGCTGTCAGCTTGGATGCCATTTCTGACCATTCTGTCAAAGGTATCCATTGCTTGGTTTGCCCGTTGAAGTTTAAACAAACCTCGAATAGTGGCATTATACGTGATAACACCTGGCACAATACCTTTTTCTGGCATTACCTTATACAGTATATCAAGAGATTCCCGGATCCTCCCAACATTCAGTAAGCCACATAAAATAGTTGTGAAGGTCACATGATCAGGGGTACAGAATTTACCACCAATCATATCGTTTAATACCTTTAAAGCTTCTTCAATGCTTCCAACCTTGCAAAATCCCTTGATGACTGTATTGAGGGTAATTACATCAGGCTGACAATTACTTTGAAGCATTACAACAAGCGTATTTAAGAGCTCAGTTGAGTTATTTGTAAGGCAGACAGCTCTCAAGTATATGTTGTAAATTCTAGTTCTGTCCACACCTTGTTTATGTATCATTATTTGAAGAACTTCCTTAGCCTTTTGGATGTCTGGCTCTTCGCAAAGACCTTCCAAAAGAACCTTATACGTATGTTCAGATGGTGAGTAACCAAATTCAACTCCTTCTACTAACAATTGATAAGCCCGCATACAACCTCCCTCCTTGCTAAGCCCATGAATAATAGAATTATATGATAGCAAACCAGGATTAATACCCTTCTTCCTCATTATATACACAATTCTTGAGGCTCCATGATATCTTTTAGCTTTACAAAGTGAATCTATCATCTGCCCATAGGCAAATTCCTCAGGGACACTCTGCCCCTGAGGCATATCTTCTGCAATGGTAAATACCTCGTGGAAAGAACCCACTAGGCACAAAGAATCAACAAGATGGGCAAAAGCTGCATTGTTCACAGAGGAGTCCATTTCTCCCGTCATTCTCTCCCAAAGCTTGCATATCAACGCCTTCCCAGCTTCGAAATCTCGCTTGTAAAGAAACCCATTAATTAAAACACTGTATGTAAGTGAATTAGGCTCCACATCATTCTCAGGCATTTCGTCAAACAGTTTCTCGGCAGCAGATACATTACCAACACGGCAGTATCCATCAATCAAGGCAGTATAGGAAACAACATTTGGAGAATGCCCCCTACTCTTCATATCAAATAAAACCCTATGAGCTACATTCGGTAGTGAAAACGAACAAAACTGATCAATCAAACGATTATAATTCACTATAGAAGGGACAAACTCAGGCTTAGCATCAAACAAACAAGCAAGCAAGCGCAGGGTGCAATACGGGGATCGATAATGAAGCAAACGAGCAATAAGAACATTACAAGTCCGTTCATCAGGCACACACCGAGAAGCAATAGAGAGCATAAAACGGCAGTGCGCTTCATGAAACCGGTGTGCATCACAGAGACCATGGATTATGCTAGCGAGATTGAGAGGGTGAAATTGGTAGCCGTGAAGGCGAAGGGCGTCAACTAACCGAAGCGCTTCATCGACGTTTCGATCCTTGGTACAGAGGCCGTGAATCTTCTTCGTCCAGTAAGAGACGTCGGCGACGCTCTCCTCCGGTGCCCATTGACGGCCGTCTGATCCATTTTCCAGCTGGAGCCGTGGGAAATTGGCGGTTCTGGTGAAGAGAATCGAGATCGATGGCGTAATGGAAAGGATTTTGATCGAGAGCGATCGGTGGGCAGCGCGAAACATCGCACGCGCATCCTTGTGAGGGTTGAAGCTTTAAAATTCGCGGCAAAAGCTATTCGGTTTTGTCTCTTTAAACGGAGGGACTTTTTTGGCATTGGACTTTGATGTTTAATTGGCCAACAAGTTCAATTCAAGGGGTAATATTGTCATTTCCATGTATGTAGGTTCGATATCGACACAAAGCGATCATATTTTAGAGGTTTTTTGTACAACTCCTCTATTAAAGGTAGGGTCCAAATTTGATAGAAAATGATCTTTTGTTGATGTTAGAACGCTTGTAATTTTACTTATATAGTCCTACTTAAGTGTGTTTCGGAGACTCTTCTCATGTCCACTCTTCAATCCATTCTCCACTTACCATCCACGCTTCAAATCATGCTCGACAACACAATTCCCTATTACATTTTCCGCTTCGTCTCCAGTCCCTATTACATTCCACTCACGATCCATGTCAAACAAAGAGGATTATGTAAAAAAATTCACTCTATTAGGAGCACTATTAATTATTATTATTATTATTATTATTATTTTACTTTTTTTCAAAAGCATTCAATTTAATACGTGAGACCAAGGAACTAAAGGTTGTTAATAGTGTTCAACCACGGCCAAATTAGCTATGCTCATTTAGACTTATCATTATATTTTTATAATAATAAAAAAAATACTATAGTTTCAAAATCGCACCCCATGATAATTTATCTACAATAAGATAAAAATATATATATAGAGTCATAAAAATATAAAAATATGGATGAACAACGTAAATATAATTCTTTATCATAAGATAATAGAAGTGATTGAAGTAACTTATAAATATGGGTAAATAGGAGTGCGACAAAAAGACCAACAAAAAACTACTCGCTGGAATTAGTTTTTAAATAAGAAAATAAGTTAAAATTGAACCATATAGAGATAAAAACAATTTTAACCTACGCCTTCTTTTCGTATTTTAATTATTACAGTATATCTTTTATTTGTTTGTGTTGGGTAGAAAAAGACATATTCAAAACAAAACAAAAAAAAAAGAGAAATGGAAAGAAAAAAATTAAGAACCAAGACAATAATTAATAAACGAAACCTTTGAAATATAGTGTTTAATTAGAAGAAAAATGGGGATTAGGGGATTTAGGGCTCTCTAACCAAAAATATGTAAAAGAAAACAAAAAGAAGAAAGAAAAGGACGAGTTTTATTGAGTTGAAAGGCGACTTCAGTGACTCGATAACTTACTCGTCATACTAAAGTTTTAATTTTATTTTTAATATATTATATAAATTCTTGTTTTGGATCTACACATCAACACAACAAAGATTCTGAAACGACACATCCAGTTCATATGTGCTTTTGTCTTTTTTTCATAAACCTAATTGTTTCTCCTAATAGTAATAAAACATTCTTTCGCTAAAGTTATAGGATTCACATTTTTGTCCTATGTATTTTAAACGTAATCCAACATCGTTTTAGTTTTTGAGATTTAAAACTACGATATGATGTTGGAAAAGACAAAAGTTGATCACTGTTGATTCTTGTTGTGTCGTGTCAACCCACTGCGTTGAAAGCAAAATTTAATGGGACATCGGTGTTAAATCGCTTATTTTGGTTGCTCCCCAGAGTTAACACAACTTTTCCAACTTAAACGTACACTCGCGGGAGTAAGGAGTGATGAAATCAAAGGAAAAATTGCTCGAAAAAAGAGAAAGTAATTGGGATTTTTGGCAAGAACAAGAATCCCTCAAAATCTTTTCTTTAATCTATATATGTAAAAGAATAATGGTTTTATAATTATAAAATATATTTATTATTATTAATTTCCAACTCCAACATTAATTATAAATCAGTACAATGATAATCATTCTCAACATATATAAGACGAAATTAGATCCAATCACCCTGACTTCGAGATAGTAATATACACGTTAGATGGATTATACAGATTTTATTCATTGTTCCGATACATTAAAAAGGTAAATTATAACGTCGTTGCATAACATTTTAGTCTTTCTACTTTAGAGTTTATTCATGTAATATATATTTCAATAATAAATTTTCATTTCTAGGTCCGTAACATGCATTTTTTTTTTCAATAAACCTAATTATACCGATTGAAATTACCTTAATTGTTTAAATGATAGCAACAATAATCTTAATGCAAGAAAAGACACTAATTAATACACGTGAAAGGAACTAAACCTGGAACGTATAGGTATAGGTAGGTTGAAAGGAGGAAAATGGTATTCTGAGTGTAATTACAAGGGAGAGGTAGAAAGAAAGAGAGTTGTGTGTTTAGGTAATTAGGGGATGAAGATTAGTTGATGATTGGGAAGTAGGGGGGGGGGGGGGGGGGGGGGGGGTATATCATATATGTTTGAAAGGGAAAGGAGGGAAATAAGAGATCAAAAATAAAGGTGTGGGGGTGGGGGGGGAAGGGAGTGTTTGGCAGAGAAATGTTGGAAAAAGGGTCCATTGTAGATGAAATTAAATGTTTTTTTGGTAGAATAATAATTTATGTATGTGAGATATCATATGGCTAACCCTTTACAACTTCTTACATATACAAAGACAAAAAGAAAAACAGATCATAGAGAGTGAAAGCTCATAGAGGCAGTTGGAATGGAGAATTAAGTGTGAAAGCCACTTGACAATATCCCACTTTATTATTATTTCTTTTTTTCTTTTTTTTCCATTTTTCATTCTTTTGTCTCTCTCTCACACACCACAAACACAAGAAACAGAAAATTAGTAATTACGTTCGAGGTTTTTCGCTCGAGAAAAATTGATAGTTTGATCTTTCATTAAGCATTATGATGTATAAACCCCAACGTTGGAAGGTTGGTTGTTTGATGCAGTCTAGCTAGTGTAAAGATGAGCCTATGACTTTGATCTCAAATTGTCAAGTTATCAATACTTTTAAACTTGAAATGGACTATCTCGAGTTAAATTTTATTCATGTATTATTGATCAGCTTCAATTTCAATTACTCTGAGAGAATTGTTATTCCTTTTGATTGGTTGTGATTTTTCTTGAAGCTTGAAATTCTCAAAACATAAATTCTTACGTTTCTTAGATTTATTTATTCTATTTTATTTTTTATTTGTTATTTGATAATTTTAATTTTCACATAGTGAGATTTTTTTTTCCAACGACATTCTTATTCACGTAGGTATAAATACACTCACTTGATGACAATTATTCTTTGTTCCCTAAACATATATATATATATATATATATATATATATATATATATATATAATCTATTTCATTAGAACTTCAATACAATATTAAACTTATCTAAAACCATAAACTGAAATTATTAGCTGAATCAGTGACTTAGTAACTCTAATCACAAATTAAATCCAAGAATTCAAAATACAAAATTAAAAAATTTCCTCATACATTAAACGATGTAAAATTGGGAGCCACATTATATTGAAGGCCCACAAACAATTTATTGGAATATGTATATGTATATGTGTATGTATATGTATATGATGATGATGATGAAGGTTATGATAATATCCTCAATTCCTCATCATCTCGTCATGTCGTTTTCTACTCTCTTATCCCCAAAAGAAAAAAGAAAAAAAAAAAAACCCTTTCCTCCAGAATTCCACGCCTTAGCTTTCCTTTTCTCTCCCCTCCTTTATTTGATTCTCTCTCTCTCTCTCTCTCTCTAGTCTCCCTACTCCCAACCTCACACCTATTACCCTAATATTATTAAAATCCTTTACATATATACCTATACACTTTTAAATGCCTTTTCAATTAAATTCTACCCTCTCCCTTCCACGTTCGTACTTCTATCTTCTTCTTCTTCTTGTCGGTTCAACTTTGCTTATTTTAGCTCAAATTTTAAACATTTACATTGACGAAAATAGTTATATGTAGGTCTCTGTCGTTCAATTGTAATGTAATAAATATCGAAATTAAAAACGAGAGTATATAACTCAATTTACCCTACGAACCTCCCTCGAATGAAGAAAAAGATTCAATTCTACCACATTATTTGTTGTTAAAAATGTGGATATTTTAGTTAATATCATTAGACAATTCTTTTATGTTTTTCTTGTTTTTGTTTATGCCAATGAATTCTTATTGGCCACAAGGTCAACCCACATTACGAGTGAACGAGCGTAAAAAATATGCGTTCGAGTTGATATTTAGGACATTTGTGAAAATAGTAAAAAAAAAATTATGATAATAGAGCCAATGTCACTACACTTTTTAAATTGAAAAAATAGTAAATTTAAAAGCAGATGTGCTGTTCTTTTTATAAATTTTTTTGTCATCTGATGCAATTTTTTTTCTTTGATATTTTTATTATACTTTGTTAATATTTATATATTGGTTCACTCTTCACGTCGATATTGATTAAAATATAGACATAGAAAATTGATAATTTTCTTTAATTAATTCAATAATGATAAGAATTGAGTTCAAAACACTTTTCCAATGCCCTCATTATTCATTGCTTATTATTATACAAACCCTTTTTGTTGTTATTATTATTATTACCTAAAAACCTTTTATTTCTGTTTCCATTTTGTTCCCTTCCAATTTCATTATACTTTTTCCCTCTCAGCTGTGTTTCAATTCCCAAAACCATTCCCTTCCTTTACCCATTTCATTTCTTCTATTACAAATAAATACTATTCTCTTTTCTTTTTCTTTTTTTTTTTTTTTCTCCTTTTTAATTGAACTGAAAGGCTAAAAGTTTCCAACTTTCTTGATCCTCTTTGAGACTGTCTTTTTCTTCAGAAAATAATATGTGGACGTTAGGTTATGATGACAATGGCGGAGAATTTTGCTTCTCAGAGGCCGCCTTCTTTCATGCCGCTCGTAAGCTTCGACCTCTCCTCCCTCGCCCATTGCTATCCCTTCGTGCCAACGGTCCTCCTAACTTCTCTTCTCAATATCACCACATCGGTATACATGTCTAGCTTCTTTTTCTTAAAACCTAATCTGTTAAAATCTAAAACATATTCTATTGTTGAGAACGAATTTATTGCATTGTATTTCCACCTGATGTTATTAGGGTTGGAAGGCAATAATAATGTATGAGTTGGGTGATCGGATTTTCTTGTAGGTAATGTTTTGGATGAGGAAAGGAAGAGAGAGTACTTGTTGAATAATGAAAAGAGTTCATCGTCATCATCAACGTCAAGTACTACTCCAACAATACCAATAGTAGTGAGCTCATCGAGATGGAATCCAACGGTGGAGCAGTTGAGAATTCTGGAGGAGCTTTACCGGCGGGGGACAAGAACGCCCTCCGCCGATCAAATCCAACACATCACCGCCCAGCTCCGCCGCTTTGGCAAAATAGAAGGCAAAAATGTGTTTTATTGGTTTCAAAATCACAAGGCTAGAGAACGCCAAAAACGACGCCGTCAAACTGCCGCCGATCAAACCAAATATTCCGGTAAAAACATTTTCATGTATTAATGGTAGTCTACTTCCATTAATCATAAACTTAATCTCCTCCTTAATCTTTGTTATTTATTTGCATTTTTACTATACAATTATTATTACTATATATTTAACCGTCTTCTAAAGTATGGTTATTTTTGTAAATACAATCTCTAACTTTCTCTTCTAAAGATTAAACCCTCAAATTTAAACAAAAACAAAGGTTACAATTTCTATAATTATGCTTGTTTAAGGCTTCAATTGAACACTAGTGTATAAGCTTGATGGAACAATTTCATAGTTGAAAGTATACTTGTAAACATCATCATACTTTACGATAGTTTATGTAACTTGTTCTAAAATTAATTTCATAAATATGTTAAATAGAATTGAATAAATTTTAAAATATGATATATATAAAAAAAAAAAAAAAAAAAAGGGTCTCAAACTTTTAAACATAGCAAAATTAACTATGATATTTACACAATACGACAAAATCAAACACTTCATTCAAAGTAATTTGAAAATTTGCTAATTTTCCATCAAAATAATATTTCAAAGTTTTTATTTAGGGTCCTTTTGTTTTCTTTTTCTTTTTCTTCTTATTCTAATTGTCGTTTGAAAAAGTTAAAAGAAAGAAAAAGGTTGAATTGTTTTGGTGTTGGATAATGTGAATACAGAGAGAGAAAAAGAAGAGTACGAAATTGAAGAGACAAAGACGAAGTGCAGGTGGCCGGGAACCCCAACACCACCATCTACTGCTACTCTACTTTCAAAGGTCTCCCTCTCTCTCTCTCTCTCTCTCTCTCTCCTTAACTAATTTTCACAAAATAATTAAAACCCATTTCATCTTTTTCAAAACCCACATCAAAGTTTTTAGCTTTTATCCAAATACTCGTTTCAATCTCCAAGGTATGGACACAAATCATTTATGGTACCATTAATATTTGCATTGTCGTATAAGTCACCTCGTACGTTAACTTATATAAATGATATTAACATGGATCGATTCGTGAAAATGTGTAATAAAACTTAATTGATTATGTTTTTTTTTGTTCTAAGATTGGTTAATAAACTTTAATATAAATAATAGAGAGGGAATGTTTAGTAAGAACCTAATCCATACAAAATTTCAAAGATGATAATGAAATTATAACATTAAACTTAGATTTATTGAGGAGAAGAAAATGGAATTGTTGGGAAATGAAAAAGAGGGGCCCAAAGCTGGTGGTGGTGTGCATTGGTTGGTTGGGTTAATGTAAGGGATGAGAAATGTTTTGGGGTTTGTGCTGTCCTACAATACACTATACTACACTCTTACTTACCCCTACTCTCTATATTTTGTTCACATAATGACAATATATCCTTCTCATTTCTATATGTTCTATACAAATAACTCATTTTGTACCAAAACTTTTCTTACATTCACATCCCCAATTCTCTTCCTCTCTCCCATCCTTACATCAATGTAAAGTTGTTTGATTAGTCATGCTCGTTTTAGAAATGATGTTCAAGTTGTTAGAATTACTTTTGTTATGTGTAAACATGCATTTGTTGATTGTTTAATATCTATTTAATGACATGGATTTATGATTAATTATAAAAAGAGTAATACCAAACCTTTGAAGTAAATTTTGAATCGTAATATTATATATTTTGAAGTGTTTTTTTAATCATGTATCAAAATCAATTCAAAGCGTGCTAACTTTAAATCTCACGTAAACATTTTTACCATAAATGTTTTTCCTTTGCACATATTATTGGTTGGTAGGATACCTAATTTTCTTATCCCTATAACTTATTCGTTTATACTTTTGAATTAGAGAAGGAATTTTAGTGTTAAAACTTTTGTAGTCATATATTCATTTTTTCACTTTTAGAATCTTCTCTAAATTTTCAAAGCCTACAACGTCCAAAGAAAATGTTAAAAATGACGATTAAATTTACTATAAGAGATCAATGCAAGTTCTTCGACAAATTTAATCTCTTGTTAAACTGTATTAAGAACTACATGTAATATTTTGATTTTTAGAAAAATACAAAAACTCCAGTGGGTTTGCAGTCAAGAAGAGAAAGTTCAAAAGCGTTTTCAGAATCATCTTTAACAAAACACAGCTCTTTGAAAACCTAGCAAGTAACTAGATTAGATATAGAATAGTATGTATTTTGCTAATATATATACTGTGCGGTAAGAAGTTTTAATGGCAGAGAAGCAGCCAGTGGATGCTATTATGTGCTAAACGGTGTTATTAAAAGCACAAAGCCCATTGAAATGCAAATCATTTAAGAGATGAAGCTTAAAAAGACAAACCTTTGAATAGAATCTTGGTTCTCTATGGTAAGACACATCGTACTTTTTATCAGAATTTTCGGAATCTTGGAAACAAGACTCTCTGTAGAAAATATAACCTCCAACCTTCAACCATTTGATCATCATTTCTGCAAGCAATTTTACCTGCAGTCCATACACCAACATTGGAAGGGACACAGACTATAGAATTACTAATAAAACAGAAGCTCCTACGACGCACCGATGAATTAAATGATAGAGTAATTCATTAGAAATGATTACCATCAAATTCGTATTTCAGATATGAAGTAGATCCAAGAGATGGATGCATATTTTACCAAACTGAAAAATTGATCTGAGGGGATAAACAAAATGATAACACAAGCTTTGTCAACTAAAGATTTATCCAACTGCAGAGAGATCAGTTTAAATCTCTTCACCTTTAAACACGTCGAAAAATGACTGTGAATATTAGGAGAAAGCAAGAGAATTTGAGGAATCTCACGTGTTTTGTTTTCTTTAGGCTTTGTGCATCTACTTTTAAACCATCATATGAATAAGCATTCATTTTTCTTATATTGGTGGGGGCAACAAATCTCACGATCTGCAATACTCATTCATTCACCCGTTCTACATCTTTGATTTGATTAAAGAAAATAGGTTAAAAAACAGTTTTGGTCCTTTATTTTTCATGAAAATTACAGTTTAGTCACACAGCTTTAATTTGCAACAATTTAGTTGTGTATTTCAAAATCATAACGAGTAGACACCATACTTAACAATTTGTAATCCAATCAAATGATTCAGTCCCTCTTGAGAAATATATGGAATCCTACTAGTATCAAGTGAGATGTTCTCCTCACATTCATACTATCACTAGGTTGTCCATGGCTCCATTAATACTAAACTAAGAGAAGAACATGAACAAGAAGAAGAACTGTTCGTACCTCTTCATCAGACAAATACATGAGCAGCAAATTTGAGAAGATGAAATCTACAGAGTCTTCATGAATATCAAGTTCCGGGGAGGTCACATCAGCCCATAGAAACTTCACATTCTTGTGATGCCCATTGATGCTTTCATTCTGAAAAATTAAAACAACTGAGAAGAAATGAAGAAGAAATATAAAAAAAACAAACCATGGTTGCATTTGAAAAATTACCTTCCTAATTACATCTTCAACGAAGTCAACAGCTATAACCTGAGCCGCCCTTTGAGCTAACTCCGCCGTGAAACGGCCAACGCCAGCCCCAAGCTCCACCACCGTCTTCCCCTCGTACGGCGGAAGAAGCGAAATCACCTACAGAGAGAGAGAGAGAGAGAGAGAGAGAGAGAGAGAGAGAGAGAGAGAGAGAGAGAGAGAGAGAGAATTGGATTTATTAGTGCGAAATTTTAGTGTAATGCTCATTTTGAAGATAGCGTGAGTGAGTAAGTGAGTTACTTCAGCCTTTTCTTCCGAGTCAAGTTCATGAGAATCGGAATCGACCATCACCGACTCCATAGTCAAGTCAGAAGAATGCTCAATCCAATACTTCTTCTGTCTGTCACGTTCTTCCTCAAAAATTACGATTTAACATCTCAAATAAAAAAGATGATTGATGAGAACGGAAAGCGAGATCCCAGAAAGAAAAACGTATGAATTTTAGAAGTTTCTTCTCTCCCTCATCGACTTAGGATCAGAAAAAGTAGATTTAACGAAGGACGCCATTGTTGAGTTGAATTGAAGCTAAAAAGGGAGACCGATTGATTGTATTTTTATCTTAATTATTATTATTTTCTAAAGACATATGAAACTTTTTATCGTTCATGTAACAAAATTTCATAATCCATCAAATGAATTAAATAATATAATATTAAATTCGTCCATTAATCATTTGGTGTAAAGTTCCATAGAAAAGTAAATACATTAATCCAATATTAATTGTGTAACGCCCCAAAAATTTAGATAATTTATTGGGCTTATTTTGAATCCATTTAATGAGAATTATTTGATTTATGTGGGAATTGAAATTAATTAAATATTTCTAATATTTAATTAATTAGAGGTTTTAGCATGTGTTGTTTGTTGAGATTTTGATTAGATGGTAAGTTAAGAGAATTAAGTAAAGTTGTGGATTTTTAGTGTTGTTGAAGTTGAATTTAATTAAATAATTATGGATGTTATTTAATTAAATTGTCGGGTGGAAAGTTTGTTGGAGATTCAATAATTATATGTATATGTGGAAATATATATATATATATAATTATTATGTTAAAGGAAAAGATAATTATATTTGTTGAAATATAATTATTTAAGGAAAAGATAGTTGTATTTTGGGGAAAGGATATTTATTAAAGGAGAAAAAGTAAAATAATTATATTTTGGGAAAATATAATTATTTGTAAAAGGATAATTAATTACTTTGGAGAAAGATAAACAATAATTAATTATTGTGGAAGATAATTAATTACTTTGGAGAAAGATAAACAATAATTAATTATTGTGGAAGATAATTAATTACTTTGGAGAAAGATAAACAATAATTAATTATTGTGGAAGATAATTAATTACTTTGGAGAAAGATAAACAATAATTAATTATTGTATAATTAATTATTGTGGAAGATAATTAATTACTTTGGAGAAAGATAAACAATAATTAATTATTGTATAATTAATTATTGTGGAAGATAATTAATTACTTTGGAGAAAGATAAACAATAATTAATTATTGTGGAATATAATTAATTACTTTGGAGAAAGATAAACAATAATTAATTATTGTGGAAGATAATTAATTACTTTGGAGAAAGATAAATAATAATTAACTATTGTGGAAGATAATTAATTATTTTGAAGAAAGATAAATAATAATTAGTTATTGTGGAAGATAATTAATTATTATGTAGAAAAATAAATATTGTTTATGGAGTGAAGTTATTATGGTTGAGTTAAGATAATTCATGTGGGAAGTTATAAGTGATTTATTGGAAAAGATTTAATTGATTGAGGACTTAAGTTAATTTGAGATTTTGGAGGGAAAAGTTAGTTTTGGTGGAATTGTAATTAATTGAGTATATATATATGGATATATATATTTAATTAATAATTTGGAAAAGTGTAGTTAGTTATATTATGGAATATAATTATATTTATTTGAAAAAGAAAATAATCCATGAAGGGAGAGATGGTTGATTTTGATTGGACGAAAAAGATATATATTTATAAGAAAGAATAATGGTTTAAATAAATATATATTTATTGTAGATTTTGGTGAGAGAAAAATAATAATAATAAAGAAGTATTATTATTATTATTAATGGTTATAAATGCCTAAGATTAAGGCATTTATGTAAGAAAGATAATGGGAATAAAGATATATGTATATTTTTTTGTATTATATATATATATATATATATATATATATATATATCCTAAAAGGAAAAGGAAATAATAATAATAATAATTATTGTTATTATTTGGGTCTATAAATAGCATTGGAATGCTTAAGATGTAAATAAAGGAAAAAGAAAAAGGTTCTTTATCTTCTTCTCTAAGATAACCTTCTGCTGTCGCCGTCTCAGTTGAAGTTTGAGGATTTAAAGTGATGAATTTTTCATCAAGGATAAGAGGATTTTCCAACCTCCATCTGAGTAACCTTGGTAAGCCAATGAAATTAAATTAATATTTTATTAATTTAATTTTAGATCTATTTGGGGGTTTCTTTAAAGGTTCAACTGGCTAAACTTTTTAAGATCTAAATCTTGGATTTTTCCCAATCAAGGTTGAATTGGTTTCAACCCCAATTTTTAGAAAGTTAATTAATTTGGGAGAATTTTTGGATGTTAGCCAATTGCTAATTTCATTAATTAAGATACTAAGTGTTCCTTTTATGATTAGGATCAAGTTAATTGGAGAATTTTACTGTCAACTAGGGAGTACCTTTGTTTGGCTAAAATCTTCAGGTAAGAGATTCTCCTACTAGACCTTCGAACTAAATTCAAGAGACCGCATGTAATTATGATTATGCATTGATGGTAGCTAAGATGCATAATTTGATGATAATGATTATACTGAGATTATGATGATAGTTGATGATTAATGATGATGACTGATGTTATGTTAATGACCGGTAGTATGTTGTTGATGACTATTGATGATTGTTAATGCATGATATATTAATCACATGATTAAGGACGTTAAGATTAATACTCATGCCATGTTATGATGTTATGTTATGCTACATGCTATGGATAGGGTGTTCTGTTAACTTTGTCTATTAGAGTCGTACCTGTATGGGTGTCCTTCGGGATCACCACCTATTTAGGACTGTGTGGTTCGACGGGACGCCAGTCTAGCATGGATATAGATATGATTCGAGTGATTCGACGGGGTCCTCGCATCCCGATTGTCTTAGTGTTACCCCCGGGTTCACTACAGACCAGCATGTCCTAGGTGCTCCCTCGGGACACCGAAGACCAGATTTTCGTTCCTACGGGAGCGCATGTTGCACGTGTTCGGGAACGTGCCAGAGATTGGGTACCATTTTCAGGACTCTAATGGGAAGTTAACAGACACCTAGCGGGACTAGTAGTAGGTCCCTTACTGAGTATATGTTTATACTCACTCCTTCTATGTTTAACATTTCAGGCGAAGGTAAAGGTAGAGGAAAGCTGGCGAGCGACAGAGAAGGATCCGTGACATGCCATATGGGGACTCAGTTTTGCTTTCGCGTTTATGTTTCAGTGTTTTAATATTCCATTTTTAATGAAAATTTATTCTTCCCTCGTTTCAAAAAAAGTGTCCTTGTCATTGTTTTAGTATAAAGAGTTGGGTCGTTACAAATTGTATTGTATTATGTCAACTTACACGATGATTAAGGAAAGAATATAAGATTGTAACACCTCCAGAGTTGTTTTAAACTTTAATATATTTTATTATTTCTTTTTAAAGATGAAAATCAATCTAAAGATACTTTAATGGAATAGTAGAATAAGACAATTATTAGCATCTTTAAGAATGAGAAGGATGGTACGATTCTTACCCAATTATTGAAGAAAAGAAAAACATAGTAGTTGAATAAGAAAATAATAATTAATTACAATAATAAAGTTTTATTGATGAGATCATTTGGTAGCTTTATGGGCAATGAACAATCCCCATTTCTGCTCTCCACACCAACATCTGTTCAACTTTGCCTTCCAACCTCCAACAATATCATTGTAATCTTCCTGTATTATATTCACAAAACAAATAACAAAATTAGAAGAAGGAAAAACAAAATATTACAAATTAAAAGCAGAAAAAGAGTTTTGAAAAACTTGTTTTTGTTTTGAATTTCGGGCACGCAGAATGCTTGTACTTATTAGGCTTAATTTTCAAAGACGTAAAAAGGAAGAAGTTATCGAATCGAGTCCAAGTGTTTGAACGGGTTTGAAATTTAAAAAGAAGAAGAAGAAACCCACCTCAGAAAAGTCATGGATGAATGCTTCCTTTTCCTTTTCAACAATGTTGAGTTCCTTTTGAAGAACACTCATGAACTGCAACAACGAGAAGAAGAAGAATCTAATTAGGCAATGCTTTTAATTTGTATTACTTCAGGAAATTATGTAAAAACTAAAACCTGATCGGTTCGATCCTCGGCTACCACATTGCTAAAACCAGCTTCCTCGAGCATCTGTTCATTGTTGAAATTGTATAAGTTTGAGAATTCAATTTTTATCGTATAAAGTCCGTTTTTTTTACCACTATTATCAATTTCAGTATTCAACTTTAAAACGGACAGACGTTTAAATGTTTAATTTTTACACTCTAAAATTTAAGAACGTAATTATAATTACCATGACGTAAGAGTAGTTTAGTTTTTTTTCTTTTAAATAGCATTTTTTTCTTCTGTCGATCCTGATCTAATTCTATTGTCAATTAATTTTAACCTCAATGTCAATATCAAAATTTAATTGTTTAAAATATATCACTTTTATCCCTAGTTTCATAATCTTATAATTTTACTGTTAAGATTTTAGTTTTGTTTCGACCTAATATAAATCTACATTTTTAATCTAGATTATTCGTTAATTACTTTCTCTATTGAAGTTAAAGAACTATTAATTAATTTAAAAGAATTACGATTAATTAAGTTTTACTAATTTTAATTATTATTAAAATTAATTTTTAGAATTTTCATATAATACATATTTTAAATGCTAATAAACATCAATACTAATAAAACATAGGAATCAAATTGAAAAAAAAAAAAAAACTCAAAATTCAACAGCAAGGTCGTAAAATTTTAAAACTTAGGAACTAAATTTGAAACCAATCTGATTAAATGTCTATACTAAATAAAAACTTAAATCAAAATATAGGAACCAAATAATATCTTCTAAAATAAAACATTATATTAAACAAGGATGTCCACACAAAAATGTCTAAGGCCTCCTGAACTGTGCAATGCATTTATGTGCTTATTTTCTATGTCGCATATACTTTGTTTTTTATGAAGGAAATTTTAATAGCATGAAAGTAAAGTTACCTTGGCGTAGGATTTGATGTCGTGCAAATCATATCCCCTTTGTTTAATATACTCGGCAAATTCAGGGGAAGGAACTTCACCACTTTTGCAATAATCACTTATTAAAATCTTTCCCCCGGGCTTTACCCATTTATAAAATGATCTAAACAGAGCAGGTTTGTCCTGAAACAAAACAAAACAAAACTCATAGTATCCTTTTTCACTTTCCTCACAATTATCAAACCCAAAAATAAAATAGAGATTGATAGGTCATAAAGTTTACTTGAATATGTAAAATGGTGTCTCGGCTGTAAATGACATCAAACGTGTTATCTGGATACACTTTCTTTGTGCAATCGGCTACTTCGAATTCGACTGCGCATTTCAGTCCAATAGCTCGTTCTAAAGCTAGAGAGATCATATTGATGGAGAGGTCTATTCCAACGACTTCGACGTCGAAATTCTCCGCCATGTAAAAATCTCCTCCTCCAATTCCACAACCCACATCCAGAACCCTTTGCCCTGCTTTTAGATCTAGTTTTGCTACAAATTCTTTTGTTGTCTCTGTTTTTTCCCCATTATAATGCATATAAGATATTTAGTTTTGATAGACAAAGATTAAAAGAAAAATGATTACAAAAGTTGGTGAATTCCCAACTGATTTAGTACTTACCGAGTCCGCCAGTGCTGACAAAGCCTGATCCAAAGACACGTTCATATCGAAGAATACCACTGCATTTGTATTGAACAGTATCTAGGAAGCGTTGGAATCCTCTATCGTCGTTGGAACTTTTGTTCTTCTGCCATATCCAACAGATCTACACAAACCCACAAACGCAGTTTTATCTATCCTTTTATATATAAAAGTTCAAGGAAACAGAGCAGAAAGATGATGATTTGGTGAATTTACCTGATTCTGATTCTTCTTGTTCCTCGCATAAGCTCCAATACATTTGTACCCAACGAGGGATAGCTCATAGCTATCTCCACTTTCATCTTGCATATGACATTCCTTGAACACCTTCACCCATCATTGCAGGTTCACATCAAATCAACCCCATATTTAACTAATCAGTATCGGTTTTAATAACTTATACTTGTAAGACCCACCACAATTTCAAGAAGTAAAATCAACAAAATCACTCCAAATTCATTAAATTAAAACCATACGTCACTCTCCAAGTTAAGGCATTAAAAGAAAAAGAAGTTTTAAGTTTTACCTTAGTGTAGAAACGTGGCTCTCGGTAGTGGGTGGGGTTGTATTTTCGTTTACAATCCCCAGATTGATGGAAACAAGATTCTCTAAAGAAAATATGGCCCCCAACTCTTAGCCATTTCACCATTCTTTCTGCCAGATTTTTCACCTGCATTATTTTTCCATCATTAACTTTATTTATTTTTTGAAAGGCCAAATGCTTCAAATTAGAACAATTCCACTAAATTTAACTAGTAAAACCCAAATTAAGAAGAATAAATTTTTTTTTAACCAAACAACATATCTTCAAGAATTTGGTGGCTAACAAATGTTTCAAACTCTTAATTTTAAATTTAGTTAGTACAAAATTTAAAGTTAAAAGTCCTTAGATCTAGAATAACTATTTTGTTTCCAAATTGTTACCTGTTCCTTCACAATTTATTGGTAAGTTTTTCACCTTCCTTTAACACGTCAATTTTCAAATTTTACTCCATTTTAAATATACATAATTTTGATTTACTCTTTAAAAATATAAACATAAAGTGAAACAAATGGTGAAACAAGAGAGTAGGGAGTCATGAAGTGAGTTGTAAACTCTTGAAACCCACCATCTTTGAGATATAAAGTTAAGGAAAAAACTATCTTTTTTTACAACCCTCCACCCAATAAAAATTTGACAGGTGGCTATATTTTTTATTTTTTTAAAAAAAGTAAAATATGCATCTAATTATTGTGTTTCTTTTTGTAGTGAAACCACCCCAAACTATTTGAGCCAAAGAAGGAGTGAAGTTCGTCCACGACTCCTTCACTAATAACACCCAAGTTTAATAAAACTCACGTACATAACTGCGTCAATTAGATTTAAAAGTACAAACCGATCAAAACGTCAAAGGTCAAGAATAAAAGAAAGTACCAAAAGAATAACATTTATAGATGTTAAATTTAAGCATGATTAAATCAGATATAACAATAATATCAAGCCTCCAATAGCAATATGCCACTTGGAAAATAAATTTGAAATTTTGTTATCTCAATTTAATTTTATATTTGGTGTGTAAGAAAAAGAAGAGCATGCTCAACTAAAATATAAGATATAAAAAAATAATATAGAGTATATAATTATATAGTTTACCTCAATATCAGATAAATACATGAGCAGCCAATTCGAGAAGATCAAATCCACAGAATTTTCCGAAATTTTAAGCTCCGGAGAAGTTACATCAGCACACATGAACTTTACGTTTTTGTGGTGCCGATTAATACTTTCATTCTACATATAATATAACAACAAAAATTAGGGTTTAAAAAAATTGAATTCCTAAATCAAAAACACAAAAAGAATCAGTTCTCTGTTTCCATTTGGATCCAATTCAACGATTTCATAACATTAAATCCAAATATCAATTACCTTCTTGATCACACTCTCGATGAAGTCCAATGCCAGAACCTGCCCAGCCTTCACCGCTAAATCACCGGTGAAACGACCAATGCCAGCTCCAAGTTCCAGCACCGATTTTCCTTCGTACGGCGGAAGCAGAGAAAGCACCTGCAAAAGGAAATTCCAAATTTCTTTCAATCCAAATCAAAATTAAACTCCTCACATTAAAACTACAAAATCGAAATTGAAATCGAAACGAGACTGTTTTAAAGTGTTTTGATCGAATGAAATTGAAATCAATACTTCAGGTCTTTCTTCTTTGTCGAGATCAGAGGCGTTCGAATCCAGCAGCATAGCCTCAACCGTTAATCGGGCTGAATGTTCAATCCAGTATTTCTTTTGAATCAATCGCTCGTCGTCTGCTAAAGAAAATTACTATTAATTATTTCACTTAATCGCCATTAATTTTAGAACAAACATGCATTTTAGAGAAGAAAATGGTCTAAATTCAACAACCGTTAAGAGCCGGAGCAGGAGTCGGAGTAGCCATTTTAGCCGAAGAGAGAAAAAAAGGATCAGTGGCGTAATTGGCTCGAGTTTGAGTCCAATGGTAAGACAATGGCCATTGCAATTCGTGCAGCTTTTTATAGAGGAGGACGACACCATCTTTCCGACCTAAAAAAGGATTGGGAAAATCATCTTTCAAAATGAATATTTTTAGTAACTCCGTTTTTTTTAAATAAATTTATACTTTTATTTTAAATAATTATTTAAATAAGAATAATAGTTTTTAAAATTCAGACATAAAACTGTTTTGTATTTTAAAAAACGTTGTAATTATTCTTAAAAAATCAAAAAAAAAAATTACCATCTTGGAGACTAAAAAGCACTTTTGTGTATATCTCTAAATTTATAAAAAAATAATGATAAAAATATGTAATTTAATAATCAAATAAAAAGTTCACAACTCAACTATTTTTAACATAATAGAAAATAATATTATTGTTATTTTATTTGTTAGAGAGATGCTCCCATTGTAAATATAACATAAAAACGTAAACATGTTTACTAAAATATACACAACATTTATAAAATAATTTTAATATTTTAAGAAATTCACAAATGTTTTTATCAAATTTAGAGGTAGATATATTTTTGTTGCCAATATTTTAGAATTTAAACTTAATTACAATAAAATTTCTAAAGAAATACAATAATCTTAAACCTTTACCATTTATCTCATATTAAGATGAACTAAACTTATGATACGTCTTTTTTCATAAATAATAATTTTTTTAATGAAAATAGTAAAAATGAAATTATTTATCATATATAACAAAAAAAATGTAAATAAATTATATACTGTATTTTATAAATAATTTTAATATTTTGTTATTTTCAAAAAATATTAGGATATTTTTTCCTTTTTTTTTTCTATTTTTATGTCGGTTTATTTTTTGGGAAATAAAAAGGGAGAATTAGGATGGAAGGGTTGAATGGAGAAAGACCAAAGGGGGACGTGGGGAGTAGGGGCGTCCCAGTGACCAATGAAGTAATCGTAATCAATCACTTGAAAACATGGGTCCCACCCTTCAAATTCTTCCATAATCATTACAAAATTAGAAATTTAAAAGAAAAAAAAAAGGATTTTCTTGAGGACTAAAAAGCAAATTGGATGGTTGGAAGAAAGGTTTTGAAAAGTTTCTAATAGCATTCACAAATTAAAGTAGATAATGTATAACCCATTCTTAATATATCTTTTCTTTTCCAACAAATTATTTCAAATTACAAAATCGTGTAAGAAAATTTTAGAATCTACCAAAGATAAATACTAAGAAACGTTCATAAATTTTACTAACATTATTTCTATATTTGAATTTGTCATAAATCTTAGTCTGCATAATTTTATATATTTAATTTTAATTTATATATTTTTTAATAAATCTTAAATTTTATCGATCGAAATCAATAGTTTTATTTGCCTATCAATATTTTTCATTGATAGAGTTCGAAATTTATTTTATATTTGTAAATATTTTAGTTTGTCTTGTTATAATTGTTTTGTTTTATTTTTATTAAAATTAATAATAATATGGTTCCTATATTTGAGTTAGTCTCAAATTTTAATCTCTATATTTTTCTATATACAATTTTAATCTATATATTTTTAATAAATTTTAGATTTACTCCATCGAAATTGGTTCAATAACCGAAACTATTATTTTCATACTGGAAGTATAAATAAAACGCTAATAAATAATAAAAAGTTTCTTTAAAAATCAATGGTAGAGTAGCAGTATGGACTAAAAATAAAATTTATTAAAAATAAAAAAAACTAAAATTCAATATTAATAAATTATAAACCAAAGGAACTATTTGCAAAAATAGTGAAATAAAGAAACTATTTACACAATATTGCAAAATTCATCAACTCTTTATAATTCATTTTAATTTTTTTTCGTTATATTTTATAAATAGTTTCATTTTTTCGCTATGTATAACAATCCGCTTAAATAAAAAATTCTAAAAATTCTAAAATTCAAAGACCAAAATGAATATTTTTTTAAAAAAATTATTTTTGTGCATATAATAAATACTAAAAAATAAATATGAATTTATTAACAAATGCTCTCAAGTGACCCTTTGAGATGTGAGGGGACGATAATGGGAAAGGTGAGGAGAGTTCATCCCTTTTTTTTCCCTAAATTTTATAAATTAATTTTTCATAAATAATGATTTAGTAAGTACCAAATGTTTGAACAAATGTCAAGATTTTTTTTTTTTTTTTTTTTTGTAAAATTTATTGAAAAAAGTTTTAGAAGATTAATGTTTATTGTATCTATAATTAAAATTTTAAAATTATACTATACTACAATAATCTGCTTTAAGAAAAATATGCCAACGTAAGATAAGAAGAAACTTTTCCTAGATATCTTATTTTTTCATGGTTGTTAATAGTTAATAGATAGTGAAGATTCAAGTCTTCAACCTTTAAATATATATATATATATATAGTAATATTTTTACCAATTTTATACATACCTTAATTAGTCATGAATCGTGATGGTATGTTTCGATATATGTTGATCACGAGTGAATAATTTGGTTTATAATATGGTCCCATTTATACTTTAAGTTCAATTGGTACATCATAACTTACAATGGACTATGCAATTTACTAAACTTTAATAATTGCTTCTAGGTTGCTTTTTACATTAAAAAAAATAACACATTCCCTTTAAGAAAAAGAGTGAGTAAAAGAAAATAACATATGCTTTTTTCAATAAACTAAATGGGCAAAAAATAAGGAAAAAATACGTATAGAAAAATAAATAAATAAAACTATTTACAAAATTTAAAAAAAAAAAGTTAAATGTTGCAAATAATTTCAATTTTTTTTATATTAAAAAATGAATACAAAAGAAAACCAAATTTGGCCTTTTCCGATAGACATTGAAGAGCGTGAAGTTATATATACCAAAAATTATTTAATTGCAAACATACTTCCAACTAAATATTAAGAACAAAATAAAACAGATTATTTTATTTTATTTTTGAAAATTAAACCCACATATACTACTTTTACTTTAACTTTTATTTTTGTTATCTAATAGTTTATAAAACAAAATTAAAATTTGAAAACAATAAATAAATTGACTTTTAAATATTTTTTTTTTTTGAATTTTAATAAATAATTATATTACTGTACTTGAGAATAATGCAAGTGATTGAATGAAATACAGAAAAAATAAAATTAATTTAAAAAAAAATACAAAAACGATTAGCAAACAATGTTTAAGAACTGACCCATTTGCATCGACTTAAGAATTTTTTTAAAAAATTTATTTTTGTTTAAACTCTTCTGATTAAAAAGAAAAACGGTTCAAAATACTCTTCGCAAGGTATTTTAAATGTTTGTAAAACTCTTGATTTTTTAAAATGACTTAATTTTAAATTATTTCTTTGTGAATGGGACGAGGAAGTCTCAATATTATTGGATTATCTTTTATTTTAAAAAAAAATAGTAGTTGTTGGGAATCTTTTATTTTTTAAATTGAACAGAATCTCCAAAATAGAAATCCAATTATTTTATTTTTACAATTAATTGACAAAGACTTGAATGTTATTTTTTTTTTGGGAAATTCAACGACTTGTTAAAAAGTGGGAAATATCAATACTTTGATAGCGATAACCTGTGAACAGTGACTCAACAACCAATCATTCTCACCCACGTGGACGTGGGTACATTCATGTTGTTGACGTGTCTCTTCCTCCATGACTAATTACGGTAAAAAAATATATAATTTTAGTCAATCTACTTTAAAATCTCTTTAAATATCAATTAGTTAAATAATAATAATATGATAAATTTTTTTACTTGCCCATTATTAAAATTTTAAAATTAAAATTAAAGATTATGTAAAGTTTTCTAAAAAGGATTTGAATTATTTTAAGTTGATAGACGAAATAGAATTTAATATTGTAGAACCTAACAAAAACATTAAGTGTAAAGGGATAAGACTTCATTTGATAATCATTTTGTTTTTAAAATTAAGTTTATTTTCTCTCAATGTCTTGTAATGATTTGTATTTTTCTTATATGTAATTGTTGAATTCTTAACCAAATTAAGGTAGGTTGATAGCACGGTCGATACTTGAAATAATGTCAAAGATTTGTTAGAGTAAAAATCATGATAATATTAATTAAAATTGAATGAAGCTAAAATTTTAGAAAATAAAATTAAGAAAAAAAGCTAAAATAGAAGAAATTTGAATGTTTGAAAAACGAAAATGGGAATTGAAATCTAATTAACAGTCATAGATGTTATCCGAATAAAAAATAGAGGTCAAGATTCAAGTTGGGATTCTTTGTTGTCGTTTATCTCTTTCCCTAATAATCGAATCTTTTTTTTTTTTTCTCTTTAAGCAAATATTTTTCCTTTTCTAGACCTAATAATTTGAATCTTGTCGTTACAACGTCGCTATTATGTTTTTAATCGTTACAAAGTATTTTCATTTTCATTTTATTTTTATAAGATATTTAATTTGGCAAAGGTGACTCGTGAGCATATTTTAATTGACCTATTATCAAGTTCGAATCTCTCAAGTTGTACTAAAATTAATTAGATTTTAGTAATTATAGTTAGATAAAAACCTTTGAGATTATTTATAAAGATATTATAAGATGGTGTTTATTTACTAGATTTTAAAAACCACATAAAGATATTAAATTATAATTTAAAAACTTTCTCCAATAATATAGACTAAATTTGTAATTAAAAATATTGTAATGATGCAAAAACTTGAATTGGAATTAGAAATGCTGTTTAGATGAATTCTTAATCACTAAAATTTCAAAATAAATTCGAATTTCAACTGTAATGATTGAGTTAGACGTGAATTATTTTCAGATTAAATAGCTTGAGATAAATAACGAATTATTCACTCCATACCATAAAATCACTTAAATATTCTTAGCACACAACTCGATAATTTCTTTGTTAAACTTGAAAGAATGTCAAATTTGATTCACGGTAAAACTTCTCTCCCGAACAACCTAATAGCAAACTCCCAATAAAAGAGACGCCTAATAAATCATAATAAAAAGACAAGATTAACCATACTTAATATATTTTAGAAAAATGAAAATCGATAGATCTTAAAATTACAGCAAAATTATTAAAATGAAATATAAATAATAATTCAATAAAACACTTACTTTTCATGAAAATAATATATATTTTGGGTTTCAAACAAATTGTTTGGTCTCAAGATTAGATTGTGATTATATTTCATTATGGATCACAGGTTTGATTTTATTTTATTAGCTGATTTGTTTGTATTTATTTTTTGGTCCACAAGTATTTAAAATCTCATTTTCTGCTTAGTCCCTGCCACAATAATTTTATCTAAACCTTTTTTTTTATTATTTTTTAACAATTTTACAAACTTTATGTTTTAAAATCAAAACAAATTTTGATATGATACCACTTATTATACAAAAGATAAAATTCAAATCTCTATCATTTTTTAGAAGTATTTAAGAAATATTGAATGACTAAATTGGAAAATAAATAAATATTCAAATGTATATATATAATATAAGTCGTCTCTAACAAGTTGGTGATACGAGTTTATACCATTTGAGTTATGTTAACGTTGAGTTAAGAATTAAAAATTTATAGACCAAAAAATAAAATACATATGAGGTTATGCCATTGGATATATAGCGCTACAAACGACCTAGTATGGGCACAACGCCTTCGACTGCTTTTCGATTTTCTGTAATTGAGATACTTATTTATTTATGAGTTATTTACAATTTTAATCTTAGGTCTAGAGAAATGCAATATATAAACTCTATAATATGGTATTATGAAAAATTGTCTCTAATAAAATTGTTCTCTCTGGCTGTGTATATTTATGTGTCGTTTTCTATACGTCTTTTGTATTGTTTAATTGTTGATTTTGTAACAATTATCATGTAACTTATAATACATTACGACGAGTTGGTGGTAAATGTTTTATTTCTTAATATTTATTATTATTTTAATTAAAATGAGAATCAAATTGTTAATATCTTCTTATAACTTTTTTAAAAAAATTAAAAAAAAAAAAACTATACAATTAAATGAATGTCTTATTTGAGACTTCATTAAATATCAATTATAAACCAAACAAAAAGTCATTGAATTAAAAAAAAAAAACAAATATATATGGAAGAGAATAAATTCGTTTTAAAACCATTTTTCCTAAAAAGATCAAAACAGACTTTTTAAAGTATTTTTAGACCTAAATTTTGGTAGGTAATCAATTTTTTTGAATTAATGAGTAAATATAGCTAAATTAACAATTAATTAAGATGATACAGTTGATTAAGTTGCTTAATTTGATCAAAATACTAATTTAATCTCATTATTTCACGATCTTTTTTTCTTCGAAATTATCTTCGTTTCGTGTTTCTTTATAGAATACGAAACAAACATATTAAAATATTAAAAGTAACATATATTTTTTAAAAATATGTATAGGCTAAATAAAAGGCAACAAAGCAAATTGTACTTAGAAAAAAAGAAATATAAAAGTAGAAAAAAAAAACAAAAAATTGATTCTTGATGATGGGTGTTTTTGCAACAAATAAATTAATAGAGTGGTAGGGTGCATAGGGATATGTAATATAAAATTTCATACAATATGTCTTGTAGTGAAAAATTATTGAGAGTGCTTCATCATTGCCCACTCCAATTATTATCAAATTTTAACTTTTATTGTTTTTTCCCCCTTTTTTTTTCTTGGGAATATTTTTTGGTTGCCACATATTTTAGTTTATTTGAAAATAGGTACGTAACAAATTTGATATTTTTAATTTATGTTAATGAAACCCTAACATTTGAATTTCTTTTCAAGTAAATAGTAAAATTATATTAAAGAAAAAAAAACTCAAAGAGTAAGAAATTGCTTGAATTAACTGGTGAAAAGTGAAATTATTTAGTCGGTAAAATATTTTGATCATGAAACTTACGATGTAAGAAGTTAATAAATGATATAAATATTAATAGTTCGTGGGGTATGTGATAAAGTTAAGGACAGAGGAAAAAAATGTGGAATGAAGTTAATGAAATGAATCTCATTTATCCTTATATTTTGTTAGTTTGTTTTTCCATAGCGTTGTTGTCTTGTATTATGTCGTTGTTGCCTTTTTAGAAGAAAAATATTTGTTCTTTGTTCATCATTTTCTTCGTAATCGCTCAATTAATAGCTTCACCTTCATCAAATCCAACTTCTCTTCTAAACATTTGTTAAAGAGATTTTGTTTGTCTCTCCCCTTAAATGTCAAATAATCATAAAACACGAAAACATATATAATAATGTATGCACTTGGACATATTACATTATGAAATTGTTTGGATAACTGAAATGTAACAAGAATTATTGAGAATCAGAGGAGTGTTGAAAGACGTGAGTAATTGAAGACATAACATAAATGAAATTGTGAAGCATGAAAATGACGTGAAAGATAATTGAATTGAAATTAACAATCGGAACATAATGAATTTTATATTATAAACAGGATCCAAAACATTATATTTCAAACTCAATCTTGAACCAAACAAATAATAGCGACGATTAATCGATTATTATCTTCGTCCTACTCATTGGTCTCCTCACACCTTTTTTTTTTTTTTTTCTTTTTTAATATTTCCCTATGTAATATAGACAAACTTTAAGTGATTTAGCCTAGAAAGAAAGGAAAACATTATAATAGAGTACAAAAAGTTACTAGAGATAAAAGCACAAGTGAGAGAGAGCATATCTTTTATTTTCTAAAAAAAAGTATTCCAAAACCCCTTTTTATTAAAAGAAAAAGAAAAAGAGGTTTCATGAAAAATAAAATTATATTAAAAATTGGTTTATAATAAGTTTTTTTTTCCCTCTTCTAAATGTTGTAAATAATCATCTCTTATACAAATTGATTCGCTATAAAATGGGCCCTTACTATTGGGCTAACTCTAATACAATGGATTTATTTAAAGTGACAAACGCCAAAGCCCATTGGGCTCAAATGAAGAAAATTGCCCATATGATTATGACACCTATATACCCGAAAATAAAATAAAAATAAAAATAAAAATAAAAATAAAAATAATATAAAACAAAATAATTTTAATTCACTCTTTTGGTTTCTTCTCTTTCTCTCTCTCTCTCTCTCTCTTTCTAAGATAAATAAGAACAGAAATTTTTTATCAGATTTTGCTAATAATAAAGGAAAAGTGAAATTAGTTTTATGTAAAGAAGTCAAAGAAAATCTAAACTAAACAATAAAACAAAATCTTTTTCTTTAATGAAATATACGAAATCATATATTTTTTTTTTCTTTTTGTTTGTAATTTTCCCTTTTCAAAGAAATATATGTAATGGGTTAATTGGCCAATTTAGTTTTTGAGTTTTCAAAATTAGTTTTAATTTTTTTCCGCTAACGAAACGATTAAAAGCAATATATTTCTTGAAATTTAACCATTTTTTTTTTTAAGGATTATATATATATATATATATAAAAGGGAGCTAAAAAAAAAGAACTTAAAATTTGTTTTTAAAAAAGGAAAGATAAAACAGAATCAGAATTATATTATAAGTAAAGGAAATAATGGGAAGTTAAAAAAGAGGAAAAAGCAAAATAATTTCCTTAAATAAAACAAGATAATTAATTATATTAATTTGGATGGCTTCCTTTTTTAATTACTAATCCTATTAGGAAAATACATTCGATTAAGTCTGCTTATAAATAACTTCCCCTCTTCTCTTTAATTTCATCACTTCTCTCAAATCCATTCCCAAAACAACCAAACCACGCAGTTCAAAAAAATAAGGAAAAGACTTCTTCAACGATGGCCAATCACCCCAAAACTAAATCCCTACCTTTCCACACTCTAATTTCAAGGTTTCTTTATTCTTTCTATATACCCAGATTTTACTTTTCTTATATTATTACCACAACATAATTTTATTTTACTCTTTCTACTTTAATTTTCTTTTCTCTATTTGTTTTTGGTATATGAGAGTGTTTATAATGGGTCTTATTTTTCAATTAACTAAAATATTTATAGTTATAGCAAAGTTTTATTATCTATCGTACTCATTATAGTTCTTAAGAATGAAACCCGAGCTTAGTTAGTAAAGTAACGAAGATTTGACAGTGGTTATATAATTGTGTCCCCTTGTAGTTTGTGTGTTCAAACCTCACACGAAGCAATTTCATTAGTTTTTTTATTTAAAGTTCGGTTTCTTTCAATTTGTAATTGAAATTGATTTTTTTTCTCACATATAAATATATGAATTATTAAGTTTTTCTTAAAAATAATTGTCAATGACTTTTATTTTTTAATAAATTATTTTAGTAAAATTAGTTGTTTTAAATTTAGCTTATATATATATATATTAATTAAAATTGTAGTAAATATTTCATCTCAAAATCTATTATTATTGATATTATTATTAACTTTTATCTAATTTATTTCATGCAGAACAACACAAAAGAACCGGACAGGAGTCTTATCTCCGACCGTCATTAAATCACTTCCTAACGATTTATTAACTGAAGTTCTTGCAAAAGTTGCAGCTTCTTCTTACGTAGACTTGGTCCAAGCCAAATTAGCTACCAAACAGTTTCTTGAAGCATCAAAGGATCGATACATATTCCAGCACGTGTCTCTAGGAAACTTCGAGAATCATCTATGGAACAACAGTCCAGAATTTTGGTCCTTCATTGAAACTTGCAACAACAATGAGAACCCAGAGAGTCTATATCGAAAAGGAATGTTGGAATTTTTCACTCATTGTAAAGAAGCTTCTGGACTGGCTTATTTAAAGCTATCGGCTCAAAAAGGGTATGTGGATGCTTGTTATGTATGCAGTGTTATTTTGTATGCTTCCAAAGCCAAAGACGAAGGATTTGAGTTTTTGAAGAACCATGAGGCGAAATTAAGGAATAAAATGGCAGAATGTCGTTGGAGAGTTAAGAGGTTTGTATCGTATCTTTGGATTAAGAATAGGATATCATCGTCGGGGGAAGATCCCAATGATCGAAAATGTGATAAAAATATTAATTGTAGGGTTAACGAGAGAAGAAATAGTTGGGATTGGAAAGACGAAGATGATTATTATGGAGAGTACACGTGTGAAAAGTGTAAATGGAACAATGAGGTTTTTAGATTTTGTAAGATGTTGAGAACGGGAAGGTATAGTTAAAAGTGCGCGAAGTTTATATGTAATTAAGTTTCTTCAAATATTATTAATACTAAGAGCTACTGTTTAATCATATTTTATCCTTTTACTAATAATTAAACATTACTGTCTAGCTTTTTTAAAAAACTGATTTGAATATTACTGCATATATAATAAAATTGATAGAACAAAATATAAAGAAAAACTATAAGTGTAATAATTAATATATAACTTAATGGTGTTCGATAAAATGAAAAAAAAAATTTGATAATTCAAAAAATCTATATCATATAGCTAAAAAATGTCGAGAAAGTCTGAATTAAAAATAGTTTTATTTTTCTTTCATGTTTTTTAATCATCGACTATATACCAAAAACAAAGAAAAATCTTGGATGAAATTTCATTTTTATTGTTGATACTTTTCGAATGTTAGCATAAAGTAATATTGACATGTTTTAATTGTCAACTATTTTAGACTTTCAATAAAATTACATTATTGTTTGTCACGTTTTTATTAAAATATATTTAATTACAAAATTGGGCAGAGATAATTTCCCAATTTCCTATTCTACTTTGAGTGGCCCAACCTTGAAACATGAGCTCTACGGCCCATGAAGAAGAGCCCACAATTTTATCGCTCTTATGGGCTTTTCTATTGGGCCTTACCACGTGTCTTTTGTGTTGTTATCCATACCGTAACATTCGTTGAAAAATTTTAAAATTTTATTTTGTTTTATATTAAATATATTTTATTCAATAATATTGGGATTTTTCCATTAAAAATCGGAGAAAAATTATCAAAATGTGAAAATTAAAAAAGAAAAAGAAACATCTGCACTCCATCAAAAAATAAAAAATTTTGTATTTGAATATTTTTTTTTATGGGGTAAATAGTTTGTGCTTTTTTCTATAGTTAAGAAAATCCATTTTTCTTCGTTTGTTTAATAATTTAGAAATTTTGGGTAAAATGAAACAATTTTCTATCTTAATTCAACTTTATTAATCAACTAAAATTTTCCACTTACCAAGTATAACAAGATTTTAACATTTAGTGACAAAAAATGTATAATTGAAAACTTGTAAATAAAACATACTACATAATTTTTTTTACATAATATAAAGTTGAATATTAAAAAAGAAAAAAAATGCACATGTGAGTCTTTTATACAATATTTTTTTGATAATATACCCTAAATTAAAAGGAAATTCCCTTTTTTTGTAGCTTAACATATGCTATGAAAGATTCCAACACCTTATACAATACTTTGATTATTTGATTAGTTGAAATATGTTGGAGTCGTCAAATATAATTAAAATTTAGTAAAATTTATCTAAAAAAATAAAAATCTAACACATCTAGTAGTTACAAATTACATCGTATATTTTTTTCTCAAAATGAAGTTGCAATGTTATATTTATTCGTGATTGACTTATGATTCTCTAGTTCCAGATTGGACTAAATTGTATTAAATTAAACCGCTGGAATTTTTCTAAGCCAAAGTTGTATTACTGTTAAGACATGGCTTTGTCTTAGCTAGGACAACTTTATGGACCTTTATCCTTAAGCACGTTGGATTGAGCTTAGGACTTGATCAAATATTGGTCAACACGTTCCATTACGGATCTAAGTTTCTAACATAATTCTTCAATTCATAATATATTTTAATATGTTTAATTTTATCCATAATACATTATATACATAAAATTTTATTTGATATTAAAGAAAATACTTTATAATATAAAATAAAATCATAACATTTAAAATTATAAAGATATTAATTCAAAGATGAAATATTTATTATCATTATCATTATCATTACCATTTTATTAGTTTATCTTTTATTATTAATATATTTTATTTTATTTCAAAATTATAAAAGAAGAAAAAAGGGAGAAGGAAATAAAGAAACCAAACAAATGAAACAAGAAAAAGATAATGCAAATTTATATAATTAAATTCCTTGTTCCAAATTATATTTCTTAGATTTATTTTTGTAGTTTATTGTTTATTTTAATGTAAAATGACAAAATCAAAGTGGGCCACCCAGTCTATATCATTTAACCTAAGCATATAATATAAACTATATTTCAATGAAATATTATAAAGTAGAGATTTTATTTTATTTTTTTTAAAAACAAAATAATTATAGTGATCGAATATGTTTAATCCATCTTTTAATATGGTATTTGATTTGTGAATTATTCTTATTGTATTTTACGTTTTAATAAAAAGAATTAATTAGAATATGCATTCTATTTTTGTTAAGATGTTGATAAAGTTTTACGTCTAATTTTTATTTTATTAGTTTCAAGTCTTTTAAGTTTAAGTTTAATTTAAATCCTAAATGTTAAAATATTATGTTCTTATACTTAAAAAATGAGTTTTGTTTCAATTTAGTCAATAAGACATTCAACGGTAAAATAAATTGAAGTTAATTGTCAAAGTCAAAGTGAGTTTAGTTCAATGTTATTTTAATAATTAATCCAACCTTTCATTCTAAAAGTGAGAGATTCGATCTCTCATGATTATTGTACTAATCAAAATAGATCAAATTGAAACAAAATGCAAATCTTAAATCTAAAATTGTAACATTTTGAAATTTAGGAGCTAACTTGAAATCATCCTCAAAATTTTTAAAAATAAAAAGTGTAATATTTTGAAACTTGAAAAAACTAAACAGAAACCAAACCGAAACTCGTAAAAAAAGATGTATATATATTTTTAAAAATATATGAATACCTATAGTTTAATTTACTAAAAATTAACAAAGTATTATTGAAACTAAATAACTTTGTCAACACTAAGGTCAATGATATAGTTCCAAAGTTCCTAACACTCCTTTTTATGTAATGGAATGATTTTGAGAAATAAAGTACATTTATAAAATAATAGCAATAATAATAATAATAATAATAATTAGATTGCTTTAGCAAAAGGGTGAGAGATGTTATATAGATATTTTAATTTAAAAATATGTGGTTCTAAAAGTACATATGAAGATAAACTTTATCAAATTGGATCCCATTCACATATTCATCTTTTTTTTCTTCTTCTTCTTTTTCTAATCATTTCCTTTCCTTTTTATTATTAAGATTTTATTTTCTAATAAAATATATAAAATAGTAGGTAGACATTGGTATGATCCCAATGTTTTCTTTCATAGTATAGTTAAAGATATTTGATATTTATATGTTTTAAAACATTTACAAAATATAATAAATTTTTAGATTGATAAATTACTGACAATAAACTTCTATTAGACATTAGTGACATCGATAGACACAGATAATACGATCAGTAACGTTAGTAGATATTGATAGAAATCCATTAGTGATAGAATCTAAAATTTTGTTATAATTCGTAAATACTTTTAATAATTTTATTAAACAAAATTGAGGATATATATGTATGTATGTATTTATATTTTTTCAAAGGTTAAATGCTTTGAAGTTTGAATATTTTGTTTTAAGGTTAGACAATAATAAGAGGATTTGGATTCTCTTGACTTTGAAATTACTAATGTTTTAATCGACTTCTTGGTATATTTTGGCCAAAATCATAAATAAGAAAGATAGCCATATCAATATTGATACAACATTACTTACAATAAAGTATTGTAAAATATATTGAATATTCTTTTTAACAATGTTTGACATTATTTTTCAGACACCAATAATTTGATATTTCTCGAAAGAGGATTTGGAACACATTATAAATTAACAATTCAAACCTGCAATAACTCAAAGAGAATAAGGAATAAATTATACTATTGGTAGTTATCGACTAAGACAAGATCAAATCTCTAGTCCAAAGAAATCTTTGAAGCTTACACGTCCCAGATAAAATTGAAAGCTATGGCCACTCAAATCTTAGGTTAGTCCAATTGCACTTGTTCAATTTCATCAAAACAGTAACAGTAGAGACAAGCTCCCCGATCAGAACCACCCGTAAAACCTTGCTAACTAACGCCTAAAGTTAACACCATTGATATTGCACATATATCAAACACATATCAAACGAAAGACTTTATAAATAGTCTCGTTCCACCATCTTAAGGGATAAACAGTACTATTCTATATGTTTAGTCGAACTAAATAAATACGTACTAATTTAGGAAATTGAATATGTCTATACAAATTCTCTCGTGGGTTAGTTTAGATAAATTTATCGAACTAAAGAGAAGATTCGATAAGAAAGCAATCTATCGAAATTGAATATAGTTGAATCGATTAAAACATATAATTTAAACAACAAGTGGTGAGGTGAGAAAGAGAAAGGAAGAAAGGGAATGGGGAAAAATAGAAGAAAGGGAAATAGAAATGTCATGGAAAGGGCCGACCCAACAAAAGATAGTGGAAACCACACTTCACCTATTTCCCATTACTATTAGCACACCATTGAAAGATAACTACTTTTCTTTATTACTTCATCAAATTCGATGAAGATAGGACTCACCCCCTCCTTCTCCTTTCCCCTTCTCATTCTATTTGTCACATCCAACCATCAATTTACGTCCTAAATTAATAGCTTTTTATTATCTAATACAATTAAGAAAATGTGAAAACTAGTTTGATAAAAGTAAATGGTTGAAAAAAAAAATAGAAAGATAAAATTACTCGATGAATATAACATGTAAGTATTTGATATTGAAGTTGAATTGTTTACACTAAGTTAAAATGTTGATGGACCAAATAACCGCATGGTATTTTAAGAAAAAAAAAATATATATACTCAAAAAATATGAAGAATTTTGCATACTAACTTTGTTTAGCGTATATCACATTAATACTAAAAAAAGTTTCGTGTTGTATTTTTAATAAATCTTAAATTTAGTTCTTTCAAAGTTACGATGGAAACTTTGATAATAATAGTTTTCATGTAAAAAAAGCGCTATATAAATATATATTTGTAAAATCTAGGGTTCATAAAAACCTACACGAGGTTGCATTTATATCTATTAAAATCAATATTTTATTTTTGATAAAAACCCCAATAGTTATCTTCTCATGTAAATTTAGAATATCAATTTTCTTCTTTACTTTTTTTTTAATTAAATAAATTTACTATATAATCGTAGAAGTTGAAGGTTCGAATCTCCCGAACAATGAACTAAAATAAACAACATATTATCTTCGAGACATGCCACAAATCAAGTGACAACTCAAACAAAAAAAAACTATTTTTTCTGGTATTGTTTTTTTACCTTTCTTCTATTTATTTAGTAATTAGTATTTAACAACGATATTAAAAATAAATTATGCCAGAAAATATAAATAAGGCTGTTTTTTGTCTTAAATTTTTTTCAAAATGTCAACATTAGCTCAGCCCAAATTGACACTTATATATGTTCGAGGACAAGAAATCTTGAATTCAAATCTCTCTGCTACAATATTTTTTCAAAAAAAAAAATATATATATAGAAAGTTTGAGGTGAGAAGACTTTTTTCAATATAGCCTAATTGATGGAATCCTCTCTACTTATTTTATGAGATCATTGCTTCAAATATTGGAGCAATGAGAGGTAAAATAAGATATTGTTTTTTTAATTAAAAAAAAAAGAAAAGAAAGTTTGATGGACTTTGGTATATTTTATAAATAGTTTTAATATTGTATTATTTTTGAAAATGTCCTAATTATATATCGAGTATGATTGATCAAATTAGCTCGATCTTAGTTTAGTGTCACGCCCAATTGGTGACTATAACTTTATGAATATTCCATTTGTCATAATTTCTTTATATAAGAAAAGAATAGATTGATAGATATGAAAATGGAAAGACATGATGATTCCAACCAAAAATTGCTCCTAATTTTCTAAACAACAATATATTCTTCACTCAATAAGAATCTTCTTCTTCTTCTTTTCTTCTTCTTAATGACTTTTGATTTTTTTTCTTCTCATTTTTATTAGAAAAGGTAGGAAGTTAGGGAACAAAAATAGAAGTAAATTAATTAATCTTTATAAACATTTTGTGAAAAAAGTGACTTTTTTCTAACATTGGGAACATTATTTTTTTTTAAAAAGTTATTGAACGTCACTGCTATGTTATAAATTAAAGAATATTTAATTGTGTTAGGTCTACGTATAATAGTAAAAATTGTACTCGACATGTTCCATATATTCTAATATAACAAAATTATAAATTTATGAAGTCAACCACTTTTTAAACGCTAATCTATTTGTTTTCTGTTTTTAAAAATTGTATGTATTTGGCGTTTGATTTACTTTTTTTTTATACAAGAAACTTACTTTTAAAATAAAAATGAAAAAAAAATACATAATGCTTTTCAAAAATAGAAAACAAAACCAAACACTAAACATATATTGTTTTATTTTTAATAAATAAGAATTTAAAAACAAAAAATCGAAATGGTTACCAAATGATACAACTCGATGTGAGCTATAAATTATTGTTTTTTTCTCTCTCTTTGTTTGAGGTTCGATCACACAATCATAATTCATAAAGAATAATTTTAAAGCAAAATGAGTTGGTTTATTGTAAAGTGTATATTGGCTAGACAAACTTTAACTTTGCTATGTGGATTTCAAATGACTTTGGATTTTAGCTTTAATAATATTTAGGTTGAATCTCATCATTTCCAAATTTTAATAAACACCATCCATTTTAAAGATCTGTGTAACTTTTCTATTGAAAGAATTTTAGATGAGATCCATACTCTGTTGGAAAATTAGTCCATTAAAGGATGTTCTTTTAATTCCGATCTTTCTAAAGGAGTGACTCATTTAGTAGTAAAATGGGACGTCACGAATGTTAACGTGGATCAATGAGTTTCCAGTTTTCCTAAATGGTTAACATTCAAAGTTAAAATTGATGTGAAAGATTGTAATCCATCGATTTTCTTTTAAAAAATTGTTTTTCGTTTATATAATAAAAATAAAAACAATTAGTGTGTGCCTACTTTTGACATGACGAATAAGGTGGAATGTCAATTCAATTTAGCAACAATTTGGTGTGAGTTTGTCCTCAAAACTCAAAATACATTATCATTTTCTCCATCAAAATTATACCTTTTTGGAAATTTCTCCTTAACATGACATGGGAATATATATATATATATATATATATATATATATATATATATATATATATATATATATATACATACATACATACATACATACATACATACATATTAGTGTTGTACACATGTATATTTAAAATTTTATTTTTTAATATTTGAATATTTAGTTGAAATTTATTCTATATATTACCTTTACTAATAACTTAAAGTTAATTATATACATTTTCGTAATAGGATCTTTTTGAACATTTTGAGGGACTAATTAGTCTCTAATATTTTAATTTTTTTTTCTAATTAATCTATATAATTTTGATATTTTGAATTTAGTTCTTTTATGTTTCGAAGATTTTTCTATCATGTCCACTGGTTTATTATTTAGACTATCAATTATATAACTTTTTGTTCTTCAAAGAATTTGTGAAACTTTAATATTATAGAGATGTAATCACCATGAAGATTGAATGCATTATTTAGATAGTTTTAGAAACTCTATAATGTTTTTCATTTATAAAAAAATTTGTGGAATTTTAATATCCTAAAGATGTAACCAATCGTGAAGGTTGAATGTATTATTTATACAATTTAAAAAAATTTATAATAAAAAAAACATTGTTTAACAATTGGCATGTCCTTAACTTCCATCCTAAATGTTGAGGGTTCAATTTTATATCCACCATTGTTAAACTAAAAAATATCACGAGACTTAATTTACCTTCAAATTAAATATAAAATTAAATTTTTTAAAAAATAATCATTAGCAATTTATTTTTGAGAATCCACATCAAAAACTTAGGTTTGTTTATTTTATTTTATTATAAGTATTTGTACTAGTTGAGTTCTAATCTAATTATGTCTAAAGTACTTTTTTTTTCTTTTCTAAAAATAATTAGAATGAATAAGATATAATTTCTTTCTTTTTTTTTTTTTCTAGAGTTTGAATTAGATATTAATTACATATACTAATTTGTTGTTAACATCTCGATAATATGACCTCAAATTATTTTGGTAACATTTTCTCAATAAAATTCAATTTCATCGTTCTTTTAACTCGTAAAATAAACACACAAAGTAGAAAGAGAATTATATTGAAAAAGGATAAAACAAAAAAATCGATGTGAATTACAATGAAAATTAGTTGAATTATAAGACATCAAAAGATGTGCTCTACTCGTAAAAATCACATCATTTATTTGGATGTCAATCCATGCATGTTACTTTGTAATCGTTGTAACTCTCTTTTGACTATCTTGGTACTTTTCAGTTACATATATATCTCATATCTGTAACACATCTTGATTGTATAAATTGTATTTCTATCGAACGTCATGTTTGTGTAAATAAATTGTTTTCGAGAATTTTATGAAACAGAAGAACTGATTGAATCGAGAAAATGAAATTATTAAAATTAGAACAAAAGGAGTGAGAGAAAGTGGCCGATAAATAATCAAATTGATATTAAATCCTTAATTAATTCATTAAAGCCGCCACTGTCATGTTGCTTTAATTTAAAAACAAAATTAAAGTAAATATTCAAATTGGCCTATTAGCTCAGTTGGTTAGAGCGTCGTGCTAATAACGCGAAGGTCGCAGGTTCGAGACCTGCATGGGCCAAGTTGCTTTTTCTAATTTTTCGATTCTTAACCGATGATAATATTTTTTAGGCAAACTTCGAGTCTATACATTTTTTTAAGCTCATACAATTATATAATAGATTAAATAAAGAAAGTTCTCATATAATAATCGAATCTCGAGTTTAAAGAAAATCTTAAACATCTAGCTATCGTTCATAAAGTAGAGATCAAATAGCGAGGATCGACAATATATGCAAAACCACTCTTACTCCAATTCAAGAACCATAATTTTTACGGAAAAAGAAAATTGTACAATGTTTAAGTATGTTGTACAAAGGAGAGACACAAACCAAAAATGAAAAAGGAAGACTTTGTCAAAAAAGGCGTTCCATGTAAGTAATGATAAAAAGGTTAAGCTTGAAGAAGGAAAAGAAAACAGTGTAGAAAGAAATTGGAAGAAAAACAAAATAAGCTTTTGGAAATTTGAGAATATTATTGTCCCCTAAATATTCCAAAAAGGTTTCATTATATAGTAATTAAAATCCAATGATCTCTCCACTTTCTTTCTTTATATTTTTCTATTTTTTTTAAAAGCATATACTCTATTTTCTTTAATTAAAATGTAATTATTGCCTTTATTTTTAATTTAATCCCTAATTTGCTATTAATATATATATATATATATATATATTACTTTAAAAGTGCTCTTTAATAACTTTCAAATTAAATCCAAAGTTTATCTTTGGTTTTTTAGATGAGTTCTTTTAAAAAAATTGTCCCCATTAAATATAGAATGATCTATAACGAAGAATTTACGGTTGGAAGTAAACAACGTTGTAAAATAATTAGAAAGTTCACAAATAATTTTAAAATGAGAAAAAAATTATGTGAGTAATGCCTTTTGAAATAAAAGCGTATAAATTTAATTCAAGTTTAACATAACAAATAATGGTTTAATTCAATGATTGATGTGCTTAGCCCTAAACCCTTATTTTATAAGTTTAGGGTTTAGGGTTTAGGGTTAAACACAGATATTAAATATCAACATGAAAAATAGATATTAATATAAACCCTAAACTTATAAAATAAAGGTTTTTCTAAAAGAAAAAAAGCTTATAAAATAAATGTTCGTTTGAATTAATTTTCTAAATGTTTATAAATTTCATGCAATGTTTTATTTCTCAAATTTACAACTTAATAATTTTTAAATAAAACTATGACAAGAAGAAGACGACGATCACAACAAACACTAGAAGAAATGCGGGCTTTAATGTCGGGTGGAAAAAATGAAAAATGAACTTTAATGTCGCTTTTCAAAAAGCGGATGTTTAATGTCGGTTTTAAACCGACATTAAAGCAGAAGCTTTAATGTCGGTTTTAAACCGACATTAAACATTCTCCCTTTTTTAAAAGTGACATTAAAGCTCATTTTTAATTTTTTTTTTAATATTGTAAAAAGTCAATGGTTTCTCTCTCTTTTTTTCCCCAATTTAATTCAGCAAAAACCCTAGGGTAGTCTTTCCCTCCCATACGATCTTTTCTTTTTCCCAGTCTTCTTCCTGTCCTTCCTCCACCCAAGCTCGTCGGCCTCCAATTTCACGCACAGATGATGTTACGCACAAGCTTCGGCTGACAATCCACCACCAGACGTTCACGCACAGACGACATTCGACCATCTCAGACGACGTTCACGTACAAGCTTATGCTGAAGTTGGGTGGATCTTATTTTGGATTGATGGTCTCTTTCGCTTTGTCGATCAACGGTCAAGCTTCAGAGAGTTATTTTGCAGAGAGGGCTTCGACAGGGGTACCCTCTTTCTCCATTCTCTGTGCTGAGAGCCTCTCCATTTTTTTTATCTCTGTTGAGTGTCTGCGCTCTAACTTGCTTGGCTGTAAAGTGGCTAGAAATGCTCACCTAATATCTCATTTATTTTTTTGTCGATGGCGGTCTCTTGCTCTATTAACGCATTCCATTCTGCTTGTAGCAAGATCAAGGATATTCTACAGATCTAGTAGCATGCTTTTAGCAGTGTGTGAACTTTTCCAAGTTTGTTATATTATTCAGTTCTTATATTTGTTTGGATTGGCATGCTTCCATTAGTGAGATTTTGCAGGCAGAGGTGGTGACTGATCTAGGGCAATACCTGGGTCTTCTTTCCCATCTTACTAAAAACAAGGGGTGTGATCTGAGGATCTTAAAAGAAAAAGTCTGAAAGATTGTTGCTGGTTGGAAGGAGAGTTTTTTCTCTGTTGGCGGGAAAGAGGTCCTACGTAAAGCTGTGGCTCAGGCTCTTCCTACTTATGTCATGTTCTGTATCTGTGTTCCAAAAGGCATTTGTGATATCATCTCCTCAACTATGACTTCTTCCTAGTGGGCCTCTCTCAGTACCGAAAGAAAGATGCATCAGATGTTTTGGAAGAACTTGAATTTAATTTGGAAGGAGGCTTGGACTTTCGAAACTTAGAGCTTTTTAACCAATCTCTACACGCAAAACAAGCATGAAGGATCTTGGGTACTTAAAGGTAAATAGTTCCATTTGGGGGGATTTTTGTTTGCAAAGTTGGGTTGTTTTCCTTCTTATGTTTGACGTAGTGTGTTGTGGGGGAGATGTCTTTTGGCTAAAGGGATCCGCTGATGTATTAGGGCCGGTGAGGACACTTTTTTTCAAGCACCCTTGGCTTTCCCGTGAACAAACAGTTTTACCCGTTACTCTTCCCCCTTTTGATCGTGCTGTCATTACGGTGAGTGAGTTGCTGTTGGGTAATGGGTCTTGGGATTAACCTAAGTTGGAAAGTTTTATTTGTGTTTGAAAGGATTTAAGCTTAGAAATGGGAGAGATGATGATAACCACCCAACACTATCATGTGTTCATGTGTCACCTACCCTAAAGATTATTCTGTATTAACAATAATTTAACGTTAAAATTGATAATCCATTCTTTGTTGCCAAAATTGGTTTGTACTTTCTTGAGTAGGTATACATCATATCAATAAATTCAACGTTGACGAATATACCATATCCATTAGATTTGGCTCTTTTGACGAATATACCATATCCATTTCTTTTCCTTCAAAAGAAAACATATCGATGCGAGTATTTGCCGATTGTCAATTGTTTTAGAAACTGAATCTTAAACGTTGTTTGCTGGTTTTCTGCTTTCTACAGAGCTGGTCGTTTTGGGGCAACGACCCAGTGCGAGCACAAGGATTGGTACGCTTTTGGAAATCCTTATACTTCATTACTTTTTCAACTGAAAATGCCAACTGAAGACTTTAGCTATCTCCTCAGTAAACCTATTTCCAACGCAAAATTTGTTTTTTTTAAAAATATACATCGTTGGGGAAAGAGAACGCTTCGAGTACTGAATTGAAGCGAGACCATCAATGTCTTGATGGAGATACGGAACCCGAGTCTTTGCATAGCAAGAAACAAGCTAAGGAAGTGTCGAATGAAGACGTTCGCTCAGAAGAATTCTTATCTATGAATATGAATACTTCAAGTTACAAGGTACAAAATTAGTTGCTGCTGCTTTTCTCTTCGGAATTAGAAGTTTCTCTAATTTTACCATATTTAGGAGCTTGAGTATGTCTCTTTGTGTTGACATTTCTCTTGTTTTCCTCCTCCATTATTGCATTTTTCCGAATAGAATCGTATGTTTATTTTCAGTTACCAAGAATAGTTAATGTTTCAAATGTAATAGGTAATTTCATTTTCCTTTTGAGCAAATACTTGGTTCATCTGATGTAGATAATCATAATTTATCTGTCACCTTCAATATTTGACCCCATTTAATGACTTATGTATTTTATGCAAGGGATACATATTTGGTTCTCTCGTTCTCTTATTCCCTTTGAGTGCTATTTGATTCAAGTGTGCCTATTCATAGTTAATATATATGTTGATCAGTACAGTAGCGTAATTTCTCTCCTTCATTGTTTGTAACAGTATCCTAGCCAAAAAATCTCGCTCATGTGAGTTCAAGTATTGTTTAGCCAGACTGGCCAAAATTCATTTTAAATTGGCTCTTTGACCAAATGGTTCACATTTTACTTATTGTTTTACCTCGTTACATTTTCTGATTGCTTTCTAACTTGAGTTTCAATTGTCAGCAGCCCAATGTGCAATCTAGATCACAAAAGGAAGGCTCAGAATCTGAACAATTTTGGAATTTGCTGGGAGGCAAATCTGAATATCCTAGCCAAAAAATCAGTCGAGATGCTGAGAGTGATCCTCACCTATTTTCTTGTATTTTCTCAAGAGGTCTGTATAATTCCTCCTGCTAGTGAAAATTTTATGCTTTATCTTGTAAACTTTGCTATACTCCTAATTCTAAATCTGACCCCCTTTCCTGTGAACTTTTTGGGTGAGCATAGGCTCCTTGGGAGACCCTCCAGAATGTGTCCTGAGGAGTTTTGGTTATTAAATTCCTTTCTTGCAATCGGTCCTAGCTTGATATTGTTGTTTTTTATTTTTCTTCCGAGTTATTGGATATTTTTCTTCTTGTTGGGATCATCTGTTTGCGGAAAGAATAATCCTATTATTATCGTAACAATATGTTTTCTTTTATGCTTTACATGTTCATGAAAAGATTCCTTGCTTTGTTGTGACCATTTATATGGGGTTGTTTTGAGAAATGGCAGGTCCACATCGACGAGATGTTAATGAGAAGAGAGATTGTTTGTTCTGATATTTTGATATTTTGATATTTCTACTAGCAACTAGGTCATAACATTGTTACTTATCAATTCAACCATCCATCTTCATGTCTTTTACAGGGAGTTATCACTAAACAAATGACTGCAATAGAAGAAATGGTTGCAAGTGAGTACAATTAGCCAGACCCTCATCTGTGTGACAAGATCTTGAAGTTGGTCATTTGTGAAGCGTTCTACTTTTCTTTCTTTCTTTTTTTCCAAATGATGATCAGTGTAATAATTAAGCTTCATAATTTCTGTGTTTGGATCCAAGTTGTATATAAATGTCACATTATTAAGATTTCATTTTGTATATGTACAAGTAAAAGATTTCGTTTTTAACTATTTGGTGTCATACAAAATGGACAATAATGCAAGGATTTAATAAAAATAAATTTGAAAAAACGACATTAAAGACAGCTTTAATGTCGGTTAAAAAAAAATTAAAGACATCTTTAAGGTCGGTGGAAAAACGACATTAAAGATGTATCATAAGTGACATTAAAGGCATATTTAATGTCGGTTATCCACCGACATTAAAGATGAACCGACATTAAAGGCCTTCAATAACACCTTCAAAGATGTCGGTTTATAACCGACATTGAAGGGCTTTAATGTCGGTTTATAACCGACATTAAAGATGTCTTTAATGTCGGTTATAAACCGACATTGAAGCCCAACCGACATTAAAGCCCTTTAATAACGCTCGCAAAGATGTCGGTCGCCAAGCGACATTAAAGGCCTTTAATGTCGGTTTTAAACCGACATTAAAGGCCAAATTTCTTGTAGTGAAAGAAAGAAACAAAAGAAAAGAAACATTCATTTAAAACAATTTGGATACATGATTTTACAAATGTCATGTGGGAAAAAAAGAAATCAAACCTTCTCTTCTTAATCTTTTCCCATTCTCTTTTCTTTTTTGGGTTAATAAGAAATAATAATGTTGTTATCGGTTCTTGTTCAATGCTCTCTGGTTCTTCCCTTTTTTTCTCCATATGCTTTTGTAAATGAATTCTTCAATCTTTGATAATGCCTAAGCAAATAAACTTTTCACAATCCCAACAAAATGTAGTAAACCAATGTTATTGGCAGTGCAATCAGCATCCCAAATATCACTCTGCAAAAAAAAAAAAAAATCACCATAACAACCCGTCAACCATTGAACGTTAATTACATTATGACAGTCTTATTGAATAATTTATCGTTTGTTGTAAAAGGTTATAAGTTCGAAAGATCTCACCCTAAAACATGCAATGCAATATTATAACAAACAAATTGTTCATGTAGTTAACTTACGCAGTGCTCAAAATATCTGGGTGCACGTTGTACTCTTTTGCAAACACAAACGGTACGATCCCTTGAGGAAGAGCTGCCTGTTACAAAAGGTAAGCTTACATGAAAGGAAGAAGAATGATTCGATAATTGTAAAAAAGAGAAAAGAGGACCTGAACTATGGCAACATGTAAGAGTACACCCCTGAGGCCAACAGCAATTGAAGCAGCTGCCATGACAGCAGGGCCAGTAAGGAATCTAATAGCCATGGCAAAAGCTGCTATGGAATTTCCACATGCTATAATCCTTGGTTGCAAAGCCATGAACAAACCTGTCAAACCAACATTCAAAACCAAGTTTGTATCTTTGTCCAGTACGACGTAATATCCTATAAGAAAACAAAATCTTCTATTTCATCATGTACCGAGACTAAACATGGCCATGCCGAGTCCGGCATCGGAGAGAATGGAGATGGATTGTGCCACAATAGCAGGCATTTCAACATGCCACCTATAAAGAAATTAAACTCTACTGATCAAAAAATGCTTGATATAGAAAAAAAGAAAATACTTGAATGCATCTTAGGTTGCATCTGTCTAATATTAAAGAAAAAAATTTAAGTAATTCTCATACACCTAACAAGTTTAGATGTTTTTAGAGTGGAAAAGTACCTAAATGAAACAAGGGACCAAGTGAGGCCAACCAAGCTTGAATAAGTATTGGGGTTTCTTATGAGTTTTCTCCAAACCATGATCAAAATAAGCCTTGTCATTACACTTGCTGGTGGCATTGTCTTTGTTTTTCCTCCTTTTTCTCCTTCTATTTCTTGGCAGTTGTTGCTGCTGCTGTTCATCCCTCTATTGCCAAAGCTGAACTCTTCCCGCTCTACATCTTCTCTGTGGTTCTGTCTTGCTCCGCTCTCCACTGCAAAATTCGACCCGTTAAATCACTTAACTCAAAACTTTAACATCGTAAAAGCCTATAAAAGCGTATATCAATTCTTCATTGTTACACGACTTTATCTCACTCAACAAATGAAGAAGGGTTTGAAAAAAGAACAAACCTTTTCCTGGAGAAACATTCAGTTTGACATCTTTGTGATCATGGGGAGCTCCATAATCATGGCTTCCAAACACATCAGAAACAGGAGAAGCACTTGAACTCCAAACAAACATATGAAGATCTTTGTTGTTGTTATTGTTACTCTCATCCATCTTGTACTGTCCCGCCTGCCCGTTTGTGATCGATTTCTTACTCGACACCACATTTCTCGATCCCGTCGGCGAAAACATTCCCATGTTCGGTGTAGGGTAATGCGGCGGCACTGCCGCTGGATTCCCATGATAATAGTATCTCGCTCCACTCTTTCCTCCTCCTCCACCGTGATGCTCCTCCTCATAATTCGACTGTCGTGGCGTTGGCCCCCTCGACGCTGCTCCTGGCAGTGGTCCGCCGCCGATCATGGAGTAAAAATCAGTATGGTTAAAACTAGACCCTCTCGGCGTCGGGTTTCTTGATGACTGCAGGGAATAAATCTCGGCGTTGGTGAGATTCGATGGTCGGGGAGTCCCCGACGACAGCCCCTGCGACCGACGCGAGAAAATATCTGACCGAGAAGCGTTTGATCGTCTAACGGTTACGTGAAGTTTGCCATCATCTTTTATCTCTGCCTCTGTTTCCAGTACTTGTCGACCATCAAGCGAAACAACATCGGATTCGACATGGATTGAGACGATCGATGCTGCTGTATCCGGAAATTGCTCCGAGATCAAGTTCCTAGCTCCTCTGAATTCGAACATGAAGAGCATTAAAGTGTACCAAATTATGCATTGAAGAACAACAATTTGAACCATTAAGCTGCCGGAAAAATCGCCATACATTCCTTTGAGCAAAGGAATTCCCATAACCAGAGTGTTAGGCAGAGTCGAAAGTGAAAACAGAGTAATTGTCCACTCCAAACAACCCCTCCGACTCACCTGTTGAAAAAAACCGTAAATTTACCATAACCCATATGCTTAAATGGTTTAATTTGATGATATCACAAGTTATTTATTAAATAATTCAGTACAAAGATAGTTTAACATAAGAACATGAATTCTTAAGTTATTAAAACTTTTTAGTTTAGTGGTAGTTTAATATTACCTTTGTCCAGATGCCGAGCACGACGAGAACGATGATTTTCTGGAGGGTATCAGCAGCAATGAAGCGAAAGCTCATAGTGTAGGGATTGTTGGAGGCGATAAAATGGAAGGAGAGAAGGGGAACGGCGAAGAGAGCGACGAAACGATTGATACCAGAGCACTGATCAGGGGTGAAGATGTTCCACCATTTGACGGAACCGTAAGCTAGTATCATAGCGACGTAGAGCGGCACGACGGCTGTCATGACATGGTAGAAGTCTGATAATGTAATCATTTTGAAAGAAGTTTGAATTCAGAGGAAACAGAGGAAGTGTAAGGAAGAAGAGGAAAAAGAAGCGAAGAGTTTTTGGTTTTATGAGGATGAAGAAGAAGAAGAAGAAGAAGAAGTAGAAGAAGGGAAGTGAAATGGGGAAAGCATATGTTTTATATTTACTTTCTTTCTTTGTTTCAGTTGAGAGAGAAGAAGAAAAAAAGTGGTTTTAAGGCAGATTTTGGAGGGTTTTATGGAACCTTTTTTTAAAAAAATAAAAAAATAAAAAACAGTGCCTTTTTTTCTTCAAATGGATTTGAATATGGGAGCATCTCTCTGTTTAGTTAAATCTTAGTTCTTAAAAGATTTTGGAGGGTTTGAGGTTTGAGGTTAAAATTGTAAAATGGTAAAATTTATGGACTAAATTTGGAAATATGATATCTAAATTTACTTAGAGACTAAATTCGGACAAAATTCAAACATTAAGGATAAAATTGCAACATATTGAAATCTAGGGACTTAATTTAAACTAAATTCAAAACTCAAAGACTAAATATAAAATATTGTTGTCAATATGACAATATGTGTACGTGATCTTGCAAAGAAGAAAGAACTTTTTTTTAAATGAATAAAATTAAATGGATTCTACTTCTATATCGTATATTAAGTTCATATTTGAGATTGATTTAATGATCAAGTCTAAAATTATCACTCCAAAATACATTTTTAATAATAATGTTTACTATTTAAATTTTACACTTTTATATGTTATATGATCCAAATTGGTTTTGAACAATTAAAATCATATTTTAAAGTAATTTTAAAAATAACAAAAGTCCTAAACATGATCTAATTAAACTCGCCAATCATCGTTAAAGTGTTGATATAATTAAAATTTTCCATATAATCCATAAACTTAAGTTTTTGAAACTAATCATTAATTTAACATGGTATGAAAGTATAAGATCATATATTCAAAGTCTAACAATCGAGAAGTCGGTGATCAAAACGACCGGAGAACGAAGGGAGGGTTAAAATGGGGATTTGAAGAATGAAAAAGGAGGAAGAGAAGAGTGAGTGGTGGAAGTACTGTTGTTGGGCACGCGAGGAGAGGTTTAAGCAAAAATGGTAATTAGTGGGGAGAGGAAGAAAAGGAAACATGAGAATATATGAAGGAAACCCAAAGCAAAGCATATATATCTATATCTATATATATATAGATAGATATATATATGTTTAATGGACCCCAAATTTTTCCCACACTCTTAAATTGTACAATCAAATTAAACCACTTTCAACCCATTCAAATGGTTTGTTCCCCATCAAATCCCCCTCTCATTTCAATTGATCTCGTGCATGCCCAAATCATATCTTTTAATATCTCTCGTTTCTTTTCAAAATCCTAATTTTAGTGTTTTATATGAATACGTAACGTTCAAGAGATATTATTGATCTTAGAGTATTGTTTGAAGAGTGTAGAATATGATGTGATCACCCTGATATTATTATGTATTGTTAGATTATGTATGTAGAGAAGAAATAGTAAACGTTATAATTTTTCATTTGTTACATATATATATCCAACGGTTTAGAGAGTATGACAAGAATACATCATGATATATTAAGTAAACTAGTTTTCTATATAATAATGTTACTATTACGTTTGAATTTCTACGCGTTTTTTCTTTTAATTTGTACATAGATTGAACGTGTAAACATTAGAAATCATATTCTTTCGTATAAAATATTGTCTTTTATGACCCTATCATTTTTCTCATTCTACAAATAGCAATTTTGTGAAGCTTTTCTTTTTTCTTATATTTATATATCCTCAAATTTAATTTTTATATTTTTAATAAATCTCAAATTTAATCTATATTATGTTATTGGTTGGTTGTTAATTTTTTTCTTTAACTGTTTTTTTTTTATCCAGCTAAAGACATCTTAAATTCCTTCTATTTATATATATATATATATACACAAATTTTTAGAATTTAAGGTTTTTGTGATTATTTATGATAACTTTTGTAGACTAATTTATATACTTTCCCTTTCAAATGATTAAATTTGAAACTTTGGATATTTTTTAACAGTGTTTCATTTTTCATGCAACGTTGAGAAACTTTATATATTTTTATAATAAATATTAATATATTGATATACATATTGGTGGATAAATTTTTATATGCTAAAAACTAAAATGGAATAATTATAATAATGACGAAGCCTTGCATTATTTTGTCAATTTTCATATCATATGAGTCTATATGTAATAATAAATGACATAAAAGCTGGCATCATATCATAATGTGTTATTTTGGACAAATACAATCAAATACTTCATGATATATATATATATATATATATATATATATATATATATATATATATATATATATATATATATATATATATATATATATATATATATATATATTTATAACTTTTTCTTTTTATTATTATTATTGTTATGTATTAGCATTTTCACTTTTAAAATTAGAAAAATTATTGAAAATTATAAAATTGCTGAAAATATCTACAAAATATATAACAAAACATCAAATTTTATTAACGATAAGTACGGAAGTCTATCAATGTCTACTAAATGCACTGATAAACACTAATAAATAGGATTCTATCAATGTCTATTTTGCTATATTTTGGTTCATTACACTATATTTCAAAATGACTCAAATTAGCATATTCCCACACTATTTTTAAATTTTGATAATTAACATATTCCCGCACTATATTTTCATGTAAAAGAATTATTAATATTATTTAACTAATTTAGGAAAGAAATGATTTAATTTACAATATTTAAGATTATTTTAAAGAACAAATACTAAATTTGGATATTTAAAACTATGAAGATTAAAAATAAACAAAATTTAAAAAACATCTATCAAAATAATATTTTAATCTAAAAAAAATCAATATCGGATATAATTCAATGGAGATATCAAAATCATTTGGGTAGAAAAGTGAAGATCACATTAAGTTTGATTTTATCCATAAAGTTAGTTTTTTTAAAAAAAAATTTAAATACATTAAATAAATTATTTTACAATCTTTAAAAAGTCCATATGGTTGCAAAGTTAAGCTATAAACCCTAGCCAATTGAGATCTTCTTTTTAAGGAAAAAGGTGAAAGAAAAAAAAAAACTCTTGAATTTGGATTAGGTCAATCAAAAAGTAAGTTGCTTTGAAAAATTAACACTATTAATTAAGGTTTCCTTATTTTTAGGGGAAGAAAAAGCTTAGTCCTTTTCTTGGGTCACTCAATTAAAACTATAGGCTCAACCATCAACTTGGTAGGGTGTTTGAATTTTTAGGAAAGTTTCCACTTCCATAGAGATATATACGGAAACTTAAAGTGAATCGATTCGAATAGTACAAAGACACAAATTTTAATCTTTCGATCACTTAATCGAAAATGAATAAATATCTTAACTGGATGAGTTATGGTGTGTACTCTGTTTTTAAACCTAAAATATTTTTTTCAAGAAATTGTACGTAGAATAAAGTTTGGATTGATACAACTTTACGTAGGAAAATCATATATAAAGGTATAATTTATTATCATTATTGTTATTACGAAGTTGAATAAGAATTTTGTTATTTAAATTTTATAAAGTAACATATGATAGGGAAGAAATCAATTTAAACTATGCAGAAAACTTAAAGGATCTAACTTTCAGTTTAAGTGAATTATCATTGAACTTAGTTCACTTTACTGTTTAGAATCTTGAAACCCGATCAATAGTTGTTTTATAGATGAATAAAACTGACAATACCAATTTGATTTCTGACATTTCTCTCCCATAAATGTTAATCCATCCATCATGAAAGTTTCCAAGACAATCTGAACAAAACAAGGGTAAATAATTTACCTACAAAAGTTCATATTTTAATAGATACAACCACTGGTCTAAAATTGTAAGTTGGTTTTTTTTTTTTTTTTCCGATGAAATGTTTATGAACCATAATAAAATAAGCTCAAAGAACAATAATATCACGCTATCAATTGAAAGAGATCTCGAAGTCCAAGAATATTACATATAAAAAACGATTATATGGAAACTATACAAGACAATATACTAATTGTAGCACCTAGGTGATTTTTGGTTATGGAAGATAGATATATAGATGTGATAGATCCATAGTTAGTTTTAGTCCACAAGACCCTAAAAAACAAAGTATGATATAGAACTTGAAGGCCCAATAAGAAATTAGATGTGCATGGAAATCAAAAAAACAAAATTTATTTAAGAGATCCATAAAAAACCTGAGCCAAAGCGCAAGACTTTGATTCTTACACAACATGCATATGCTACACGCAAGTATTAAGTGGACTGACTAAGATACATAAGATCTTAAGAAGGAACATCAGAAACACTATACAAAATATATATATATATTTTGAAAAGATAGGAAGTGGAATGAGCAGTGACCTCTAGCTAAGCATGGGATGCTGATTAAACCAAATCTCCTTTTATCCTTTGGAGTTTGGAAGATTAATCCACTGCAATTGAACCTCGACTTCCCCGCATTCGACATTTCTCAATCTAAGGTAGATATCTTGGACTACTTTACCATCTTTCCAGACGACGCAGCTCTCTTCAGCTAGACAGTTTTGCCTTGCTGGTAGCATTCGTGTTATTGTCGTTCCACTGGGAAGATTCTTCAAGTTCATCTTCAGAGCTTCCATAAATGCTTTGATATCGAACTCAGCGTACCCCATTTTATCATCCTTGCTAAATGTGTCGTGATCGTAAACCGTCTGTAACCAGGTCAAAGATGAATTGGAAAGGAAATCGACGTGAGGAAAAACGGTACGATAAAGAAAGCCATGGAAGTAAATTTTTGTTATAGCACCAAGACAAGTGATCATTTTTTTAGTACAGCAGAGGAAAACAGGAAATATTAAAGGGGAAGACAAATCAGAAGGAAAGAAAAAAGGATCACTCATGGAGGGTGATATTTCAGTCTTAATTTTTTGGAGAATCCAAAACTATGAGCATGGGAAGGGAAGCTAAATTATGAGCGATGGAGTTACTCATGGGATTGGCCAAAAGGACACCTAGGACAGAACCATCCCAAAGGAAACCATGAATAGAGACGACGAAAACTTGAACCTCATTTGCATATCTAATCTTTCCAACCAAGAGATTCCAAGCTGCCATTCTTGGATCATCATTTCAAAGGGGAATTCAATAAGTCTAAAAAAGACTAAAAAGATCGATAAATTTCTCTCATAATTAGCGTATTTGAAGGAGACAACGCAAAGAAAAAACTCGTAAAATGCGGCAATGCCACCGCCAGAAAATGAAACAAACTTTTTCTATCGTGTTTATATGATAAAACAGATAGAACAGATAATAAATAAAGAGGGATTACCAGTTTAATGGGAAGGTTCGGGTCACTAACAGAGAGGGTTAGATCTTCATTCCATACAGGATTGACATCCTTCTTTATCACCCGTGTCTTTAATTTCTAAAACCAAAGTTCATAAGAACAAAATATTAAACAGCCGCAATACATGAAAATTAATTCTCACGCTCTCTCATTCTTTTTCTTTCCTTTTAAACAAAAACAAAGACGAACAAATATTGAAAGCGATCAGGATTTCACATCTAATATTAAGATATGCAACTTTCAAATTTTTGTGACGCCATAGTTCAATGAACTATTAACATCTTCAAAGTAATTGATTAACCTACCTAAAAAAACCACAATTCATTACAACAATTTCTCGTGATGTTCATTTCATAGCAACGAAACTTATGAATTAAGAATTTAACTCGTCTCATTCCTCAAATAAAAACTCATTAAAAGCCAGCTCAGTTCCACCACACACACAAGTTATTTCACCTCCCAAAAATCTCCATACACGTAAAACGATCCAGAAGTTACAACACCTACAACCCGACCTTCCGTCCGGAGCCTTAACTAAAGCCTCGCATGTTTCAAAGACTCCGTCCATGAAAACCATCAAACATGAAGAATTGAGCCTCAAATTCAACCAATCACTAATCATTACTCAAACAAATCGATCAAGTACTACAAAGTTCAACAAACGATGGAAATCAGAAGTAAAACAACGGCCTCAAACAATCAAAACAACAAAACCTCCAATTCGAAGCAAAGAAGAAGGTGATCATGAATAAAAAAAAAAAAAAAAAAAAACAGAGAGAGAGAGAGAGAAAAACATACTTGCTTTCCCATCTTGACGACGACATAAGGATCGCTACTGCGAACATCACGAACAGCGAGATTGACACCACGAATGATACGAATACGGAGAAGCCCGAGCAGATTCTCCATTAGCGACAGCCGGCCACCGCTCTTTGGCGATGTAGGTGTGTCCGGCATGGTCTTCTACTCCCTCCTATTTATATATACACACCAAATAATTAAATTAATTAATTAATTTTTTTTAATTTCAAAATTAGAAATAGTTAAATAAATGATTAAATAAATATTTAAAAGATGAGCAAATTCCGTGGGACCCAGAAGCTTACCGATCCTCTGTGGAATAAGCCTTTTTAGCAAAAAAAACAAATAAATTGCTAATATTTAATTTTTTGGTCGTGGGGAAGCCAATTAATGTCTATATAAATTTATAAAATTTTATTTTTAGTGGTTCCTTGTGAATGATCCGTGACCAACACATCCGGTTGTAGGTTGCGGAAACAACGGGAAGGTCTGGATTAGGTTCCGGTCTGTAAAACGACGTCCTCCTTCTATTATTATTATTACTGTTACCTTTTTTTTTCTTTTTCTTTCTCTTTTTCTCTTCCAACCATTCTAAATTTTGTTCTCTTTTTCTCTAACGAAGAGCTAATCTCTTGTTGAAATGTCTCGAGCCTAATGTTTAATATCTAGGTTTACATGTTTAAGATTAAGACGTTAGGGTTTAGATAGTTGTTTTATATAAACTATCTAACCTTATATTAGCAGCTTGTTCTTTTTCATTTCATTTATAATATGTAATTCCAAATTAAAGAGTTTTCTTCTTTTGATTTTGAGTTGAGTTGATCGGAGTATGAGTATCCAAGAGTTTTATCAAATTTAAGTAGTTCAGAGTTGTAGTTCTATTAGAATTAGTTGTTTGTTGTTTAAATTGTTTTTTTTTTCTTTTCCCTCTTCTAAATTTATGTCCATTCCATGTCTTATAAATTAACCAATTTTAACATTTCACAAATAGAATTAAAAGGTTTAAATATCATAAAAAATCATTATTATTTTATATATATATATGAATGTTCTTTTATTACTAAAACAATTATGAATACTTTTTAAAATGATTTTATAGTTAGTATCTTTAGAAAGATGACTCGATACGTTAAAGACGAGAGTATTTTGTATTGTCACTTGCGTGATGTTTATTAATATTTGAAAAGAATTACAAAATTATTCCTTCCTTAAAATGTCTACTTCCCAAGGCCCCTTTGGTCTTTGTTTTGCTCGACTCTTTTTATGAATATTTTAAAGGAATATAATTTGTTTGATTGTTGGAAGACCAAATGGACACACCCATGTGAAAAAAAAATTAAATCATTTAATGATAACTATATTTCATGGACACACACTATCTTCAAAATAAATTGCTAATATTTTAGGTGTGGGATTTCAAAACTTAACCAAATGGTTTCAATTTTTTTTTGATTTGTACATTATTGATAAGTGTATTTTTCACGTTTTTTTGTAACCAACATAATATAAATATACTTTACAATAAAATGGCATATAAATAAGTTGATAAATATGTGGGACCCTTTGATATTTTATTGTGGCTATCATTGATTTATTTATTTTATTGATGTAATATTGTGACATTTTATTTCAACTATTAAACTAACACATGTATACATATAATTTTATAGTTTTAATTTAAAAGTTTAAAAAAATGGTTTTTAATTATTTATAAAATTATATATAAATAAAAAGAAAAGCTAAGGTTGATGTTTAGAACAAAATTAAACACATTCTATAATATATATATATATATATATAGTATTCATACTACATATATTAAATTTTGTAAAGTGAAAAAGTAAAAAGTAAAACATTATTGTATTTATCATTATTATATAAAACAAAATCAAAATAGTTCAAATGTATATTCGATTTGTTTTAGTTATATGTTTTTAAAATATTTATTTTGGACTTTTATACTTTTATCTTAGCTTCTATATTTTTAATTGTCTTTGGTAATTTGTTATGGTTGTATAATACTTTCAACTTTGGTTTTATTATGATCGTGTACTTTAAGAAGTGACCGTTTTTGTTATTTCATTTTTAAGAGTTCAAAGTTGTCACTTTTTGAAAGTTTATTTGGAATTATAATGAAGTTAAACTTAACGTTTTGAAAGTACAAAAACAAAAGTGGATTGGAATCGAAAGTATTATGAACATTTTAAAATTATATAGACATGAATAAAAACCAAGAGTATAGTAATCAAAGTAGTATAAATGGAGTAATTGAAAATATAGCAATCAAACTCGAGATATCACATTTACTAGTAATCGGCTTTACAAGAATTTCTAGAACAATGATAATACAATGCAAAATAGTTTACAAATATATAAAATTTATATCAAACCTTTAAAGTTTATAACTTATATATCATATCGCTAATGGAAGTCTTTTAATGAAATCTATCATTAATAGAAATCTTGAAATCTACCATAGATAGAACTTGCTATGTTTTCAAGCTTTAAAAATGTTGTCATCCACTTAATTGTTAATCCTAAAAATATTGTAGTTAAGACCACATTTATCGATCAGAATGAAAAGTGGTGTAATCATAATGAGGTTTCATCGATGGATAACAGTAACAAGCCTTTTTTTGATCAAGTTTACCTAAATATTTTGCAAATATAATCTATTTTCTTACCTTTGTCATTACCATTACTATCTAGAATCAATCAATAGTGGTAATAGTACCAATAGTTGTGGCATTTTTATAATTTTTTCATCGATTTTCATGATTCTCCCATCGTAACAATAACGATATTTTCAACCACAATCAAATTAAACATCCTCCGTAACTGATCAAACTGTAAGTCCTAATTAGACTTAGAAGTGGATCTCATAACTCGTTACGATAGCTACAAGTTGACCCATTTTTCATACTATTTATTACATTTCTAGTAAACAATGGGCCTTAAAAAGAATTGAGATAGTCGTAAATGTAGTAAATAATATTCAAAATTTCTACTTGGGCCTAATTGGGCCTTACAGGACATTAACGGGCCGGATCCGGCCCAGCCCATTGCTAACAGAACGTAGAAACTTGCCGGGAAAGCCGAAAAAGGAGAGAGCCGGTAACGAATCGAAATGGACGCGATTGTGTTCTTCATCTTCCAACTTCAAATTCCCGCGCTTTCATTTCTTCAATCGCCGCCTTCCACAGTTTTCCTCCAAATTCGGAGCTCCAAAGATGGAACCATGGGAAGCCCTTGATCTTGATTACTCCGACGTACACTCCCTCCTCCGCCCTTTGAAGCGTCACCGTAGTCCCCAGCCCCTCTCCCCTTCCTCCACCGCCACTTCCACTCTCTCTCTGCCGCTTCTTGAAACCTGCTCTCTCCCCCCTTCCAAGTCCCAACCCCGAGTTGATAACCTCCAATCGGAGTTGAGTTTGTCACCTCAGGCTTCACTTTGTCGATCCCAACGGATTTCAACTGGATTAGAGGCCTCTTGTCCTTCCGGTGCGTCTACGCGTATCATTCCTGGTCCTGCTGGAGCGGTTCAGGTAGCAATGCAGCGTAGAACTCGTGGTGATCACTCTTGTGTCGGAGATGAAGAGCCCGTTCCTACTCAGGAGTATATAAGGAGAGTTATGGAGAATGGGGATGAAGAGGACGATGATTTCAATCGCAGTCCGTGGGTTTGCGCTTTGGATTTTGTCCGCAGCATAGGTTATTTTCTTTTTCTTTTCCTGTTTGTTTGGTGATTTGAGAAGTGTCGTTGGGGCTTTAATTCAAGGGTTTCTTTTGTAGGTGCGATGGAGGGTAATGGAGCTGTGTCTGAAACTCCTTTGAACTCTATCAAGAATGGCTTCATCGATGAGAAAGTTGGTTTGGTAAGTTTTATTCCGATCATTTTCGTTTTTTTTTTTTTTTTGGCGCGAAAAGATTTTGGAAGTTTGATAAATCAAATTCCTGACCTACGCCTACGTTGCAATTTTATATGCTGTTCAAATGGTTATTGCTTAAAACTCATTTCGTGGACGTTTCTTCTTTATATAAGGGCATTGATTGTTGCTAATATATCTTCACTTTGGATTCTTGTAATTGCAAATTTTCAATTAGGGTTTTGAGATTTCTGTTAATGTCATTCCCCTGGCTGCTTTATTAGGTCGTAGCCATTATCAAATCCTGTACCTCAAATGGTCTGGGTGGAATGATGGTAGCTTTAAAGGTTAGATTTCCGAGTATCCATGTCCTATACGGCGGAAGTAGCATTCTAAGATTTCAATACTCTGTGGTTACGAAAATAAGCACGCACTTCTGGTGCCAGGATCCAACAGGTACAATAGACGCTAGCATCCACCATAGAGTTATTTCTGAAGGAATCTTTGGGAAGGACTTGTCTGTTGGTGCAGTTTTAATATTGCAGAAGGTTTGATTTATTTTTTTGTATTTGATGATTGGGTTGAATTTATTATCTTATTTGTTTGGAACTTGTACTTTCGTGAACTAGAGTTCCAGCTGCTTTCCTCGATGAATAAGTGCTCATCTCGTCTTTCATTTATCATCCAGGTTGCCGTGTTTTCTCCTACGCGTTCTGTACATGTGCTCAATGTAACAAGAAGTAACGTTGTCAAGGTATGGTCTGCTTTAAGAATTGCAGTTACTAAGGCTTCATACTAGGGAACATCTTATTCTATATGAATATTTTGTTCTATTTTCTTTATGTATTAAAAGCAACACACTACTTTCGTGGAGAAAAAAGAAAGCATACAAGGACATACTAAGAACCCGCCCACAAAGAATGGAGGTCGCTCTAAAAAAAACAACTATGAAAAATAACGCCTAAAGAATACTATAAAAGGTCTTTGAAATTGAAACTCACATAGACACGTGGAAATGAATGGAAGAAAATCTAACTAGGTCTCTTTCCACACCTACCCTAATATTCTGGTCAACCCACAAAACCCAATAAATAACACACACCCTGCAAACCATAACGAGCGACCTTCCCATGAGGTAAATGGAGAAGGAACTCTTTGATTACAACACTTTGCATTTTTCTAGTGATCTTAATCCTCTAAATCACTACAAGTACCTACACTCCTAAGGAAGAAGGATCAACCAAACAACAAAAGAAAGAATTACACGAGAACCCCTCCAAAGGATTGGTGCTCCAAATCCTCATGTCCCTTCTCTCGTACCTAAAGGGGTGACCCTTACTAAAAGAGTGGCCATATTCGTCCCTACCTTATTGGAAAGGGAGCGATATTATCAGAAAGAAAAAAAATTAGAGCTTTCAGACCACATAAGAAAATCAACAAAAAAATGATTTTTGAGGGAAGACAAAGACAAGGAAACAATGAACAGAGGTCCCTTTCCCACCAAATGGTCTTACCAAAAATTCGTATCCTTCTCTCCCCGACACACAACGGATCAAGTGAACAAAAGAAGAGAATTCTTTCGAAATATTCTTCCACTAGGTCTAGTGAGTGCCTTTAACCCTCTTTTGACGGTGGGTAGGAGCATCTGTAACAGTGCGAGTTTCTTGTTTCTGGCCATCTATTCACGTGTAGCACCTTTTCTACTTGAAAATTAAGGTTCTGAAAGAAAAAGTTATCATTACTGGCTTACTGGACAAAGGAGATTTGTGTTTTCACGGCATCTATTGTGAGAGTTAGACAACTTGTCCACTCTTTCACTTGGTGACAAACGTCATGTGTGATTGGACAGCCCATATGCATGCGCATAATGATTGATATTTAAGAAAAAATCTGACTACTAGTTTGTTTGACATTGGCAATTATAACTTATAAGCTTATTTGGACAGAGTTAGATAGCTGATAGCTATTGTTGTCTGTGGACTTGTACTTCCCTCTTGTATTCCTGTTGTCTGCTAGAGAATGCACTAGATTCCTGTAGGGTCAAAACTTTCTAGGATAATCTTTCACGAAACTAATTTTAGCCTATGTAACGTAGATATAGATAGTTACAGAACAGTAAGGTCAACTCTTAATGATTCTTAGAAAATTAGGACGTTTTATTTTTTTCCCCCTTTTTCCTTTATGATTTACATTCTTTATTTACTTTAACTTCAGGGCATACACTTGTATCTAACTTCTGCTTATGCAATATGCTTGATACCGTAGGTTATCTCCAAGGACAGTGGACCTCTTATAAAGCATAATAGCCCTACACCGATCAGATGGTCTGATTTTATAACTGGAGGTTCGCAATGTTTTCTCGTCCAAATTTCTTGTCTAAAATCACCCAAATTGATTACGTCTAATAAGGTTTTTGTTTTTTCATTAATAATGTATCACAAGAATGACTAGAATGAGATGCATATTTTTCAATTGATCTCCTTGCACTGTCCAGACACCCATGGAGAAGTACACATGCAGCAGATGAATTCTGATGTATCACGTGAATCAACTCAAAATATCATGAACAATCTAAGGCAAAGTTCTAAATTTAGACGGAATAGACTAGGTGACTTACGAACAGGAAAAGGAGGTGCTGCATCGTCTAGCAATTGGAATTGTAATGAAACCGTTGGAAGCCGACAGTCCGTAGTCGAGAAAGAAGGGGGAGTTATAGATGTGGGTATTTCTAAACGAACCCCAAGTGTTGGTTGTAACATGGTCTATGTTGATCAGGATCAAGGGAGAGGATCGGATGAGCCTATCAACCATCCTATGGGTACAGATTCAGCCAAAGAAAATGGTGCTGCATCCAGCACTGCTCAACTCCCAAATAATCAAGAAGCTGAAACAATCAATGAGATGAAAAAGACAGTGACACGAACACAACCATTACTTCCACAATGGACAGATGAGCAATTAGATGAGCTCTTTGAATTTGACTGAGGTAAAGTAATCTTGAAGCTTATTTTCAGCACGTTTCATAAGTGGAAGTTCTTGCAAAAGATAGATCCTCTTCATCACTGCCCAGAATCCTTCGAGGACGTGGAAACAGATTTTTCTTCATAAATCTACAATCTGTTTCTTTGAAGTAGCAACTGACTAATATTTTACTGCAGTTTCAACCTGGGAATTTTGAGGGAGATTAACTGTAGTTTGAAAGAGATTTGAAAGTGACAAATGCAATGAACTTGAATTAGGCGCGTTTAAGAGCATCGAAATCACTCCAACCTATTTTTGATATGGAAATTAAACTTTTGTATTGATTTTACATTTGACTGAACGGCAAAACATGAAATGAAAGTTGAATCACGGCACGAAAATCTGAGACTTACCTAGAAAAACACTAGCTAGTTCTAGAATTATTTCATTAAAAAGAGATTATTTCATAGCTTAAAGATGAAAAAATGCTTCTACAAGCTTGCAAGGCTACACATTCTCACCAAACTTATATCTCCTAACCGAGGTTACCCCAAATGTCCACTACATACGATCTCTGTACTGCCAATGATGCTAGTTGAGCTGGAATACAAAGAGAAATCTCCAAAAATATTGAACTTGTACTCTCACCAATCACCATAATAGTATTGTACTGTAAAGCATTTCTCAGCTCAGCTAGAACTACAATCCGCATTGAGAAATGTTGGTAGAGACAAAATTGGGTTACACAGCTTTCGCAAAATAATAACCAATGTTTCTATGCTCCTAATCAAATCAAAATACAAAAATAAGGGATAACATTATTTGCTCCAAATGCGCTCTCAAGTATTCCCAGCAGCAAGGAAGTCTGATCCCACCCTAACCAAGTATGGAACGATGTCTCGCCAAATGAGCGATTTTTCGGTCCCAAGATTGCTCAATGCTGAATCAACTTGTGAATAGCTTTCTTAATCTCTCTGCAGATATTGATGCTCTTTTGTTTGTTGGTTCAAGAACAAGGGCATGACTAAAATCTGCAGGAAATATTATAATTAAAACAATAATCAGGGAATACATCTTAAAATTTTCGAGGGCAAATGCTGGAAACCGGAGTGGTGTGAAATGTGAATCCAATCAACTAGTGACAGTTTGATTTGGCATCAGAAATGAACCAATCAAAAGAAGTGCAGATTCTCTTCAGATAAGAATTATGTCGGGGCCTTTTGTAAACTAATTATGAAATTTTAATGTGAGCTTCATCAAAATATGAATGTGTGTGTGTACACTATAAGAACAGCTGTTGAGAATTTTGGCAAAATTCATTCAGGAAGTTCTATAAAACAATACATCCAAACGAGACACCAGCTTACCTTCAATTGCTTCCTTGAAAAAACCAAGCATCTCTCTCGCTGTACCCCTTCGTAAATACGATTTAACATTCTGGAAGAAGATGGAGAAGGTTGGGAAATGTTAAAGCAAAATATGCAGGCATTTAAAGTCGAATGCTAATCTCACTGAAATGGAGACAAATGGAGTACGGAGAAAATGTATATGGAATCCATTATTAGTACAAAAACAGGGAACAATTGTGGGCAGGGTAAAATACTTGCCAGGCTACCAAATTTCTAGTTTTTTATTTAGTTTTCTATTTTTTGTTTTTGAAAATTAAGCCCATAAGCACCTCTAATGTTATCTAGTTTTTACAAATATTTTCAAAAACCAAGCCAAAGCTTGAAAACTGAACTCTTGTGCTTAAGAAAAATGCAAATCAATGTAAGAAATAGAAAGAAAACATGCTAAATTTTCAAAAACCAAAAACAATAAAGGAAATGATTATCAAGCGTGGCCATTATTTTCTATAAAAGTAAAGCAGGATGTACAAAGGAGCAAATTACAAACCAAAAGGATTTTTCTAAGGTTTCTGATTATCATAAGGAATAAAAATTCCCTACACAAATTACCTTCTTATCCAGGTCAATAGCCTTACTGCAATCTGCCTCTGCTTGGTGAAACCTGAACGGACATAAAGGAAAGAAAGAAATGATCACAGCCCTATAGTAAATGGTTGAGTGATTAAAACGGAAACTGTATTTTAAAAAAATGAATATACCGTGAAAGCTCTAAATATGCTGCAGCCCTATTACTGTAATAAGTAGCATTTCTGCTGTTGAGTTTGATGGCTTCGGTATAAAAACCAACAGCCCTCTCCCACTGTTTTTCTTTGTATGCTTGATTACCCTGGTATTCCAAGGTTGCACATAGTGAGCCCAATTAAAATTTGAGCAAAGAGTTAATGCCTTACCAAAAGTATTTGCAGGCATCACAATCAACAAATAGCCCAATTAAGAGAATAAGTATTGAACAGGATTTTGTATTACAAACCCTAAAGTGAAATCTAGAGACTAGAGACTTCTGCACAATCTCTAACAATATATTGTGAAGCTATAGCAATATGATAAATAATATATTAAAAAAAAAACTATTCATGCCATTACTTTTACTGAGAAAGAGAGATGGGGTTTTGGCGAGCAAGCAGCAAATACAGAGCTAATGATATGATGAGAATATCAAAATTATTAGTACTGGCACTAGTAACCTATCACAGTCAGTTTACCATGACAGCAAGGAGATCATCATTTTCTTAAAAAAAACAATAGTAATAATTAAGTATTTGATGGCTATAATAATACTACTAATAAAACAGGATCGATGCCAAGTTGCAGAGTGACTAGCATTTGGTTTGGTTTTATTTGATTAAAATTACTACACACTGATTCCAATATGATTGACAGAAGGAGGCATATATTCACATAAAATTTAGAATCTCATCATTAAATATCCAACACTTCTGGTACAAGGGGAGAGGGAACGGCCACAAGAACGATTATAGAGGTCATACAACTGCAGAAAGCACGCTCATCAGAATGAACGGGTTGCATGAGTAAACGAAGCTAAATAGCATGAAGGTTCCTATTAGAAAAAGATAAGAGCAGGAAGATATTTTTGCAAAGAAAAAAAGTCAAAAGAGCAGCAGAAACCCTAAGGCTCAAAAGAAAGATGATCTACAAACAGTTAAAAATACCTTTTCTTTTGCAATCTCAGCCGACTGTTCTTGGCTAACAGCATTCTTTGAGAATTTGGATTTGGAAGCAGCCTCAGCCTCCTCTTGCAAAGACTTGTACATGGTCTGCACAATATCTAGCAAGAATCGATCTCCCCCATGCCTGGCTAACAAGGACACAGATACAGGACAACTATCGTGAAATCCCAGTGGTAAGGTGACCTGAAATTAGGCAAACATAGATCGGTTGGAACTTTGTCATGAAAAAGAAAAGCCTCCAAAAAAATGCAAGCAATCGCTTCTTACACAAAAAAAATATATAATAAGGAAAATTATTTTAAATGACAGAATTTCTGAAAATATTTACAAATATAGCAAAATATCACAGACTATCTGTTACAGGCCACAATAGACCAAGATAGACTACTGTCTGTGTCTCTCTCGTCCATCGTAGATAGACCATGATATTCTGCTATATTATGTTAATATTTTGGTCCATTTTGTTATATTTAAAAATAGCCCTAATAATAACAACAACAATAATAATAATAATCAAATCAAAAGAAGAAGAAGATGCAGGAAGAGAGTAGGGGAAGGCTTGCCTGACAGCAACCCGATATGCTAGCAATGCTTAAAGAACTAAATACACGAGTCTGGTACTCTTCTGAAAAAATCTCCTTTCCACCTAGCTTTGGAGGAGGATCTACAGTGGTGGGGATGACTAGAACTCCATCATCCTAAGCAACGTGAAAATTTTATGTGAAAATCAAGCTAATCAACTTGAATTGTAGTCCCAAAGAATATTGGGGTTGGGACAATACCCACAAAAGAAACAACTAGGAAATATATTACCATCAATTTTCATTGAAAACATCAAATGAGAAATATGACCGTAATACAGCTTAAAAATCAAAATTAGGATGTCTGAAGAATTGAAGTACATGTACAAGACACAAAAATATTATATCTTTAACAAGAGTTATTACTAATGCTCTCTTAATCACATTTAGAAATTAAAATCTGCATACAAGTTGGTGTAAACAAAGCTGTAAATAAAGCTATAGTAAACTGTATTGTTTAGTTACTATAGTTAAAGATTGATGGTTAGTTGCGGTAGTTGAAGATTGTTTAGTTAGTTAGTAACTAACTTCTTTGTATTGAACCTTCCTTATAAATAAAGCTTTTCCCTTCATTGAGGGGTAGAATACTATTCATACAAAAACCCCTTTGGTAGTCTACACCACAAGTTCTAAACCAATGGCATTTTAAATGGCAGGTGAAGTTTTTTGTTTGTCTCAAAACTCAGGAAACAATTATAATTTTTCTATCAATTTCTAAATAGCAAGCTATCACATAATAGATTTATTCAAATCCAATGTAACGATTAACAAAACAGTGAATAAACAGACAAATGGCTTCCAAGCTGGCAAACCTTCTCATTTTTCAATACAATTTAAGCTAAAAGTAACCATGTAAACTAAAGCACTTTCATAAATATTACCTTCAAAAGAGAATTAATAGCCATACGGGTTTCATTTCTAACAGACTTGAAGTTTTCAATCATTGCATCTGGTATCTCCAACTTCTCATTTAATTGCTCCTTTAGAGCAGGATCCAAATCTGGTTTCACCGAGTCAATCCATTCCCCATGATTGCCTTTGAATTCAATCCTGTAAACATATGTTTGGGATAAGCTAGATTCACAAATCTTCCACTAATGGTATCAGATAAAGGAAAATAAAGGGAAAACCCTCTTTCAATTATTTACTCATCAGCAAATAGTGGTTCGTGAGAATGAGAAACTAAAAGAAAAGCTTTAGTAGTGTATGTCCCCTGCAACTTAAAAGGGTAAGTTCAACCAACATCAATAAAAATAGCAGTCACCTTTCAACTGTCTGGATCAGATTGGCCAGCACTCTAATTGAAGCAGAATCCAGATTCCCATTTGTCTTTTTCCCAACTAACTCTTTCAATTTTGGAACTTTAGAACTCAAATAGCTTCCAAGATTTTCGTGCTTCAATGCTTGTCCTAATGAATAATATTGTGTTAAGGGTGATCCAAGAGATGAAAATTAAATGAAAATTAAATTCTTTTGGAAACTAAAGAGAGATTCGCAAATAACTAATTACAAAGCGCATAAAGAACATACTGCCAAAAAGTTTCTCAGTACATTTGGTCACTGCCTGAGTAATCCTGTCAACAGGTATCTTCAGTAGTTGAAAGCAATCATCAGCTATAATAACTTGTCTAGGATTGCGTTGAACCGCATATGGAAGTTGCAAAAGCACGTGACCAACGCGACGCAAGACATTAGGATCCTTGGCAAACATTCCTGCCATAGTACAATGGAAAAGTAAGGGAATGGAAGAAAAACAAACAACAAAGAACATGAGGTACAGGAAACTTAACTAGAATTCCCTAGACTGCTTTCTGCAAAATGATGATCATCTCTAATAGAAATAAATTGAATCTGACCCTAAATTTAAGGTTTCAACCCCCCACCCGCATTTTGTTGAACTTAAAAAAAAAAAAATGAAAGAAGGGTTTATGCTCATCCAAAAGAACCAAGCTATTTGGTCTCTAAAAATGCAGGCGTTGTGCTAGTGGAAGAATTCAGTCTATGTAAAAGAGGCAAAGCAAATGGCACAATTCTCACTTGCATTGAAGGAGATGCTGCTAGAGTTGAAGCCAGGGAAGGGCATTGCATTTCAATATGAGGTTCTTTCACCATTGAAGTTGTAATAAAATGGACTCAAGGCCATTTTCCCATAAAATGGACTCAATGATAGACAGACAAAGCTACCGTTTCGGCAGACCGAGAAAATCACAAATCATTCTTTTCCAAAAAGGTTCATAGAATGGTTCGTGAATCTCAGCGAGTTCGCCAATTATAGCTAAAGAACAAGCATACAATAATGATGTGCGTACCAACAGTGTCAAGACTTAACGAAACAGGTACAGTTCCAACTTGGGAAACAGATCCATGTGAAGGTCGAAACCCTAAAATGCCACAAAAGCTAGCAGGTATTCTCACGTCACCAACAGTATCAATACCTGCAAGTTATGAGTCAAAAAACATGTGATCAAATGATATAATTAGAAGAATAACTTCTGAAATTTGAAAGCACACTAGCCATAAAACATATATTTTTCAAATTAACGCATGCCATAACTCTGCAGCTTGTGTCATCAAGCCTTTTTTTTTCAAAATACGAAACAGAAACCTTAGCTAAACAAAACAACCAAAAGGCCAGGGAGACAAGAAGCCACCTTTACAAAAAGAAAACGGAGGGAGTAATTAAAAGATCTCCAACTTAGACTACCGAAGTAACCCATGATATAACCCTAGAAACAACTTGACCCTGAGGTGGAATAGCCAATGTTGGGGTTTTCACTTGAGCTCTGAAAAGGGTATTTAAACTGCTATACCACATCCAAGTATTTGAAACTAGCAAAACATGCTTTCTCCTTTCCTCTTCACCCTGGTTGCCAATTCATTTGGCCGCTTGATAATGAATGCAAGAAGAATTGAAGCTTTCAAATTCGATGAATCAAAATACATCTAACTTCTTTTTTATAAGAAATATCTTTTATTGATCTATAAAAGTACAAAGGAGGGCAATAGGCCAAAACCAAAGGAGTTACAATAGATATCTCCAATTGGTTAAAAGAGAAATGAGATCAAAAGCATTAAAAAAGGTACATTTACACCAAGTCAAGGCAAGGTAAGTAAGTTCCCGTATGGTGTCGTAGGATCTTTCTTTTCCTTTGAAAATACGATTGTTTCTTTCTTTCCAGACAGTCCATAGGAAAGCATGGATGAGATGAGACCATATGATTTTTTTTGTGTTTTTTGAAAGGGTGCCCTGTGAGCGTGTATGTAAGGATGCTTTGAATGTCATATGGGAAGGGGGTTGACCAGCCAAAGGAGATGGTGAAACCCTTCCAAAATTGTTTGGCAAAATGGCAATGATAGAAGAGATGGCTTGGGGTCTAATAATCTGAGAAGCAAAGGTGGCAGCATTGGGGCAAAAGGGTTATGTGTGGGTGACGCCTCTGGACTTTAACATTTGTGTTGACAGCATTGTGTCCAATTTCCCACAAGAAGAATTTAATTTTTCTCTAGGGTAGAAGTCAGTCCAAATTACATTGAAAAGGAAAGGGACTGATTCCTCTCCTTCTGTGTCCAAATCCAATGTCACTGATTTGGAGGAGAAAATCCCATTTTGTCGAGGTTCCAAGTCCATTTGTCTCTTGAAATAGTAGGATTGACAGTAGATAGGAAATTCATCAAAGCAAACCAATCTTCAAACTCTTCATCTTTCAAGTTTCTCCAGAAATGTTCCATCCATGATTATCTTCCCAAAAGTTGATCACAGTAGCCAATTTGTTGTGGTCAAATTGTATAGGGGGGGAAAGAGGACATAGATGGGGGCATTACCCAATGATCATTCCAAAAGGAGGTGTTATTTCCATTTCCCACTTTGATAGTGACTCTATCCTTTATGAAGTCAAGGTGTTGAAGGATGGATCTCCATGGTCCTTTAATTGTATCAGTGAAAGATGTATTGGGCTAATGGAAGGAAGAATTCCCACCGTATTTGGCGTTGTGAGATCCACCTTTGCACAAGAAAGACCTGTATAATTTTTCAAGTCTAGAAATCACCTTAGATGGTATTCTATGAAGTGATAGGTAATATGCAGCTAGGCTACTAGACAAGGTAGCGTAGAGGAGGCTACGCTGTCCACCCTTGGAGATGTTGGAATAGTTCCATAAGTGTTATCTCTTTTCAATCTTCACAATAATGGGATTCCAAAAGAAGTTGTACGTGGTTTGTCAAACAAAGGAAAACCTGGGATGTAGCAATCGATCTAATATCTGTCTCAGCCAAATTGATACCCATCAGTTAAGATTTTTGGTGACTGATGTTTAATCATGTAGCATCCTCGAAGATTTTAACAAGTCCAAGCAGATTTTGAATGTGTTGGAGTCACTTTCTTTAAATAGGATGGTGTCATCTGCAAAGAGGAGATGATGGATTGGTAGAGAGCTTCTTCCAACATAGAATGCTCTGATACAACCGTGATCATGTGCTTCAATCATCAGTCTAATGAGACAGTCCATAACAGTGACAGAGGAATGGTGAGAATCTCCTTTCCTAAGCCCCCGGTATCTTTTATTTTACCCCTTGGTCTGCTATTGATAATGATACCTTCTAACTCAAGTCAGTAAGCCAATGATACCTTCTCATCCAACTCTAGAGCTGAAGAAAGCCCTCCATAGTTGGATAAAACTTCTTAACAAGTAACAATTTTCAACAAATTTCTGGTCTAACAATAAAATCAATTTAATCCTCACTAACTGGGATTCTGTGTTGAAGCTCAAGAGGCGGAATAGGTAGGCCAGTTGTTTGACTTCTTCAACGTTAAGTCTTTGCCACTAAATTATTTGACACTTGCTATAGGAGAAATTCTGAAGGCTGAAACATTTCGCAATCCTGTTATCGATAAAGTGTGCTCTAGGCTTGCAAAATGGAAGAGCATCACTAGATGTGAAAGATTAACTTCAAGGCAATTGATTCTTCAACGGTTTTTTTCCATACTATTTCATTTTCAAAATTCTGATTAACCAAGCAACAGATTGGAGAAAATTTTGGGACTTCATTGGGACGGAACAAATAAACCACTTGGGAGCCTACAACAATATTTGGTGGGCAAACCACTGCAGAGAATTTCAAAGGTTTTCTTCTAGAGGAAGTTTTGCAGTGGGGAAGTGTGTGTGAAGGTGTGTCCAAAGTGCCAATATCCTAAATGTGTGAGACACGAACACAACACGACACTAATACGGCGACACACCATATTTTAAAAATCTAGGACGCGACACAACAAGGACACGTTTATTAAAATATTCGTTTTTTAAATATATGTCATTTTTATTGTAAAAGAAAATTCGTAATAAATGCATCGATGAATTTATATGCTTAAAAGACTTTGCTCGATGAATTCCACACTCAAAAGTTATTATTGTCGTCATATACGTGTCTTTTAACGAGTGTTCTATGCATGTCTAATTCATTCGTTGCCCTAACAAGCGTCCGATAGGTGCCCACCAAGGGTCAGAGTATCCAAGTGTATGGCACGTGGGACATAGACACGCCAATGGATACGCAGGATTTAAGAAACTTACCCAAAGAGAAATCAACAAGATTAGCAGCTACGGCAACAGCAGCTCCACTGGATGACCCACCAGGAACTCTAGAATGTGATGCAGGATTTGTGGGCGTGCCATAATGCTTGTTTTCTCCACTGATGCTGAGGTTAAGAAAAATTAAACGCAACTAAATACAAACTTTTAGATTGAAAATCAAGCAACTCTCTATTATCATAATGACTAATTAAATGAGCAGGTAATAGAGTAGTATTTCCCAAAATTACTGTAAGCTATGAATAACATGGTTTTGACTCTAAACTGACCAGCTCCTATTAATAAACACCAAAGGACACCTGATCAAATTAAAGAATATGCTCACTCACTGCCTGAAAGGAGTTAAGAGAAACCATGTAGTTTCTTTTTTGTTTTTTTTTTTAATCGACATACCTAATGAACTTCCAGTTCCATTTCAAACCTAGCAAAGAAAACTGAAATGCACCAAAGGATTGAAGAAATATTTTACCCCATTGACAATTCATTGATAACAGTTTTTCCAATGCAAGTAGCTCCTCCTTCGACCAGAGCAGAAACTATTGGAGATGTACGAGAAGCTGCATCATGTGTTTTTGTCCAGTCTGGATGACCAAACCCAGTCACATGTCCTTCAATTTCAAATCTGATTATTACCATATATAAATCCTCCACTTTAGGAACCAACTAGAAAACGCTCATGTAGAGAAAAAAATGTAGAATCATGAATCCATCATAAAACATTAAAGACAATTAATTATTATATTCTCTCTTCCCAAATGTGAAACAAAATTTTTAGTGAAATTTATAAAAACAAAAACTAACTGGTAAACAAAAAACAAAAGCGTGAAAAACAAAACAGAGCCTAAAAAACTAAACAAACAGTACAAAAATAAGTTCCAACCGTTAAGAAATAAAACAATAATAATAATTACAAACAAAAAAGGTTTGGACATAGAAACTCAAATAGATTAATTGAAATAAGTCAAATCTCGACACTCCTCCCATGGCCTCCAAACATAAACATGTTCACCAATTTTTCTCTAACCAGATATTCCTTAATCGCTAAAGTTTAAAAGGTGGCTTGACAATCATCCATTCCTTATTCCCCAAACGAAAAGGGCAGATTATTTTCAGACTTCAAAAAACTTTTATTGGATTCTCGCGGCAATTCAGATAACAAGTTAATCATACGGATCCCAACAGTTATCCTCAACGAAACAAAAATATCATAATTTCAAAAAACGTTAGTTTTTTCATAGATTCCCCAAACATTCTTCATTCCAAAACCAAAATCCAAATAGAGGAAGTCCACACTCCACAAACTGAAATGCAAAGCACTTAACTTATATCAAAAGTAACCAAAAACACCAAACTTTCCCAGTAAATAAAACAAAAAGCCTTTTCCTTCAACTAGTTTAAAACCCCCCAACTCGCTCACAAACATGTTTAAGAAGTAAAACCCCGGCAAAACAACAACATCACTACCAAGGGCGAAAAACACAATAAAAACAATCATAAAACGGAAAGAAATACTGTGAAACCTACACGTCGGAAACAGCGAAGGTGAGACCGGTAAGAGGATGAGGAGCTTTAGGAGGGGCAGGTTGAGGGGGAGGAAGTAGCTGAAATTTCTTGATGAACGCTCCAAAGTCCTCTCTAATCGCTTTCTTGAGTTTTTTGGTCATAAGAAGGATTCCAGCCAAACCCAATCCCAAGAGTACCCATAGATTAGCAGAATTGGAAGCCATGAGAGGGTATTGGAAACCCTAGAAGCTTAGTTGCGATTCAGCAAAAGGGTTTTAGGCGGAGACAAAAGAGAAGAAGATAACGATTAGAGTAACCGGCTTGAGAGATATTGACAAAGAAACGAGGGATATGGTGGATTGAGGCTTTTGGGTTCCTCAATCAGTTTCTCTTTCTTTTTCTTCTGTCAATTTTGGGTTTTGTGGGGTTGAATTGAACCATAGATTTTATATTTTATTTATTTTTTCAATATAAATTTTAGCAATTATGAAAAGTCTCAATTTCATTGATGGGTAGACAGGTAGTTAGGGTTTAGTAATATTCTACGTGACAGAAAGAGAGATAGTATTGAACTACATTATGTGAGGACTTATTTGGAATGAAATTAATTGAGTTATAAATCTAGGGTCGTTGGACTCGCCAACTTCTTGATGCAATCTTGTTAACAATTTGACTTCACTAGAAAACAATATCGAAGTTTTATCGAGTAACTTCATATTCCTATATTTTTTACGAGTAATTTCATATTTCCCATTATGGAGGAACTTCATTTTACAACTCAACGTATTAATACAGGTCGTATGTCTTTTTAATTTATCTATGTTGAGCATTATAGCAATTTGAGCCTACATTATTATTCAATTTATTTTCCTACCCAAGCACTGCGTACTAACCATGAGTTGGAGGCCCCAAAACTAGGGTGAACATTTGCTGAGCACGGTCAGTTTTCTCACCAAACCGCCATCGAACGAATTAAGATCGGTTTAGTAAATGTTCAATACTAGTTGTTAATTGATCGATTTAAGTTTTTTAAATTATAAAAAATGTCTTGACCAAACTCCTCGTAAGGTAGTCATAACGAACAATAATATGAGAAATAATAATTAAATATAGTAATATTTTAATAAAATTACAAATATAGCAAAACTTATCGATGATATATTTTTATTGCTGATGGACTATTATGATTTATTCGGAATATACTAATATTTATAACATAGTCTATTAACGATAAACTCCTATTATCGATAGACTTAAACATATTTTACTATATTTGTTGTTAAATACTTAATAATTTGAATTTAATTGTTATATTTGCAACAATTTATCGAACCAATGGATCAATTTTTGATCTATCATATTCAACCCTACCCAAAATCAATGATACTTTATTATAATATTAAATTGAACTCCTAAACTTCATAGCTATATCGAGTAAAACCATAAACTAATTCACACATTGCGTTATAAATGTGTTTCGATCTTTAGAGCTGTGTATATTCATTAAATGTCAAATTATTGAAATTAACAATTACAAATGGATACATAATCGAAAAATCTTAATTGATTCACTTGGAAATCACCATACTTCTCTAAAAATGTCTATAATTTAAAATCTAATCAGAACAATTCTCATTTATGTAAATCATTCAAAGTTTCAAACAGATTATTGAACAAAGAACATGAGACTGTATCACATCCTTACAAAACATTTTCAACAAATCATTATCCCAAACAAAAGTGGGGAAGAAACAACAAGGGCTGGTATGATTAGTGAGTTTCAATTGCCTTCCTCTAGTGGGAAAATCCACTTTCCATAGTATATTGAGTTCTGTACTTCCATTTCTGGCTCCTCTCCGAATGATTACCTGCACTCTTTTGCTACACTCTGTTCAACAAGTATTTCTCATCTTAAACAGTAAAACAAAAACAAACGAAAAAACGTATTCTTTTTATTACTTTTGATATCGATGACACCATTTCTCATGGTAATAATAATAACGATGGTAGTTTCTAAAAAATCAATTGGAATATCAAAATTTGAACATATAGATCTTGTGTACCCTCACAGAGAGATAGTTTAGTGAGCAAAAAGTGATTTTTCCCAAGGCCCAGAAAATGAGATTAGATTAGGATCTGATCCTGGAGGAGTCTCCAACAGCGCTCTCCATTCTGGTGTACCATTCGCCGATCCGTGTGTGCTCCACCATGTCTTTACCAGACCTCAAGTAACGGATGGGTCTTAACACCCCGAACACCGCAAGATCAGCTAGATTAGGTTTTGAGCCTCCTAAAAATGCCAAACAAGAACCATTGAACTTCATGTTATGGAAGAAAATAAATGACGGAACTGTTCATACTTTATACAAAGGTTGTGAATAAGACATATCTTGAAAGTGTTGCTATTAAAAGGCCAACAAAATTTTAAAGCCTTGAATGTTAGTCTCAAACTTTCTTTTTTCTTTTTCTTCTTTCTAAAGAGGCGAGTTTCAGAACTTGTTTCCCATTTTTGATAGAAAACTGACCAGGCAAACAAAAGGAGGTCATTATTTTCTTACTTTCTTTCCCTTTTCTTAAAATGCTTTTTAAGTTTTAACAACAAGACGAAAATGTTGCAGCCTAGAGCAATCAACAGCGCTATGAGGAAACACGGTTAGTTTTTTTTTTTTTTTTTTTTGGGGGGGGGGAGGTTGGAAAGGTGGAGTTTTAAAACTGCATTAGCACCAGAGTAAAAAGTTCTCCTTTTTCAAGTTAGGTCTAACAATTCATATCGTGAAAATAGGGGGAAATCATGAATTTTTTTTTTTTTAAAATAACAATAATAAACGTCTGCAAGACTAGAACCTACTGAGTGTGAAAAGACACTTCTGTGGAGTTGTTGCCATGAAAAGAAATCATAGAACATTTGAAGACAAATTATCACCTATTATTTTTTTCTGTAGCAATGTATATCTAAATAATCCTCTTAAGGTATACTCGACAATTTGGAAAAGTCCTTTTTTTTTTCTGGAAGGAGGTTCTCCCTTCCTCCCCTAGTTGTATCATTTATCTTTTTTGTCGAATACACCTTCTGGCTCCTGGTTTGTTAGAAAATAAAATCAAACTAAATACCTAGAAAGTCTCGTCCAGCCAAAGCATCTACCCACGTTTCTGCTGCTTCATACAAGGCTGCACGCTCATCAGTAATGTTATATTTCTTCTTTAGTTTCTTTGACACAAAGTACATAGCGGCGGCTCCAGCATACTTTACAGAAATCTTTTCAGCAAAGCCAAAATTACCTAATAATAAGATTCACAGGAGAAGTGGATCTATGAAGTAACATCTTAGCAAACTCAAAAGTCACTAAATTTCCTTTCAGTCTCGGACTCTTGATCCAAAACCGAATAAAATCAATAGCCTAAGTAGATATTAATTAGGGCCTAAATCAAAATAATGTAACAATGAGAATCAGAATCAAATCCCAATTGAAATCTCAAACCAAGAAGTTAATCTCCTAACATAATCAGAAACTAGTTACAGTGTAAGTTGAAGTCTAAACAGAAGATGATTTGAATAAAATGCCAATTAAAAATCCTTGATCCACATTAAGATATGTTTGTTAAGATGAACATGACAGTAAAAAATCCATGATTGGGTCATACCATTACTAGTAATGTAGTCAAATGATTCAAGGGCTTCAGAAGTATTTCGATATATGTTTGGTGATAAGATATGTACCAAGTGATTATCTACCCATCTGCACCAATAACCATGAAATACATAAAGTTAAACAAATGAAAAGCATCACCAAAGGTTTTATAAAATTAACGCCCACAATACAATTGCCACTAGAAATAAACTAAACATGGTAGAAAAAACCCATAATTACATAGCTTAGGGCATCAGTTATCATCCCAAAGGTAATAGTTCAATCCCGCAATTGTTGAACTCAGAGAAATATATTATCAAAAATGGACTTGCATGGTACTAAAAAGTATGCAGTATGGATCAAGGAACAAAAACATGCATCTGGTTTAAGCTTCCAGCTTGAACTGTGCCTAACAGTACAACAAGGTGCAGATCTGTTCTTTTATCACAAATTTTCAGAATCTTAGCACTTCAGATGATATAAAACAATTTCACACCTGGTGCATCTATAATCAATATATGATCATAATGACATAAGTGGCCTGACCTGATAAAGAATTATCAATCCCCCATTTCCCTTCCCCTCCCCCTTAAATAACTAGTTCACGCGTAAAATTCAATTGCGTGAAAAAGTTTGATTAGTCTCTATTCAAAGTATTTGACGAACAGAAATTTGGATAAAGTGATTCACTGAGTAAAAAATTACCTGCGCCACTTTGTCTCTTCGTCATCTTCAGAGACGGAAGAAACATTCTTATCTGACAAAACCCTGTGGCTCAACTGGTCGATAATGGCTGGAGTAATCCCATTGCCAGAAGTTAGTATATGCATAACATGAAATTAAATATGCTAGTAGAATAATTAACTAAGACAAAACCGAGATTTTCTATTTCAACTATTCAAAAGAACACTCAGAATAATGATATAGTACCTGACGAGTCAACCAACTGTTCACCATCAACCACCAGTATAGGCACCTTCTTATAATCCGACCATTTAATTTCTTTCTTACTAAGTGGATTGACCTCGACAACTTTGTATGGAATATCGTAGTAGTCAAGAAACGCTGAGATAGGAAGTGAAACATTGTCAATAAGTCCACAAGAGCGTGAAACCACGTGAGGGATTTAGAAAGTACAATTTTAGCCATAGTGAATTGCAGTTTTTGGTAAAAAAGGGTACTGGAAACCACGTACAGTTTGCTTTACTTTTACAGTCTCATCAAGATTATGAAAATAAGTAGATTAAAAGTTCACAAGACTTCATTGGATTCCGACCCATAGAACACTTCAATACAAATGTTGCCTGAAGAAGTTCAGCATGCTGCAGATACATACACTTACCACAGTTTTCATAGACAATTCTAATTCACCTCTCCTTAGCCAATCCCACGTGTAATCCTAAAACTTATTGATATTGTAGCCAAAAGGAAAAAGAAAGGAATGATGCGTCAATCTGAAGCAGAGAAAGAAGCAATCGGGTAGCAGGAATGCTCTTATATCATATTGAGTGTGCAGGAAATGTTTTGAAGACATAACACAGTTACTAAATCTAGTTCCGAAAGCACATGCTTATATGTTAGAACACTACAAATTGGTTATTGTTCATTACAATTTCTGCTTTCCCTAAGACCCTTAATTGAATCCACAAACTTTGCCTCCCACCTCAGCAGAAGAAAGCACACAAAATGAACCAAGATGCATGATACAAATAAAAGGCGAATTCCTTCCCCAAGATCCCTTACAACAAACTCAATAAGAAAAGATTTAGATCAACAAGACCAACAAAATTAAGAACTTCACCTTTAACTTTATTACAAAACGGACATGCTTCGTATTGATAGAGCACAACCTCCTTAGGAATCAACTCTTGGCGCAAGCGCTCCTCGGCATAAACCTCCTGGGACATGGAAACAGCAGCGGCTATAGAAGCAACAGCTCCAACGACGCCAAGGGATACAGCTCGGGTAGAGCCACCGGAAAGGGAGTCGAGGAGAGAGGAGAAACAGCGGCGGTGGGTGTGGGAGGTGGAACTGAAGAGGGCGGCTTGGAGAAGACGGTGACTGGAGATGGCGGAAGAGCCATGAGAGGTGGAGATTGAGCGGGAGAGGAAGGATGAAGCTATTGAGGAAGATCTCCTCATAATGTGGAATTGAGATCTTCGAAGAAGGAAGAAGGAAGAAGGAAGAAGGAAGAAGGAAGAAGGAAGAAGGAAGAAGGAAGATTTGAGAATGGTTTTGCGGTTTAGGGGTTTACGTGGGGTTCTTGTCGCCAGTGCCAATGGGATTAGTTATTAGTAAACTTTTTAAGAATCAATATTTCTAGTAACATCTTTTCCAACTTTACTACGGCTTATTCTTCAAAAGAAATTTCAATCGGATTTCTCCATCAAAAAAATATTATCTTTGTTTTCTACTAAGAAAGATATCAAGTGGATCTCCAAATATCATTTATCTTACATTTTACCAAATTATTCTTGTTTCTTTTATGAACTATTTACTTAATTGTTTGATGTAAGCTTAAGTTATGTTTCAAATTTTGTAGATTTTTGAAGTTTAAAAAGAAAAATACTAGTTGCATTTGTGGGTTGTTTTAGACAAGTTTGGTTTTTAATTAATTTTGAGTTTTTTTCATTTATTAAGCTTTATTATGTTTTGTTTTTTTATAATATTCTTTTTCTTTAATAAATACTGTTTTTTTAAATTGATTAGAATATTTCAAACTAAAGTAATATACATCCTATATATGAGTTATTATAACCTATTATCCACATATTATAAACTATAATAACCAACTCACTGTTTAAGAGTATGTAGATTGATAGGCCCACGATCCATAAAAGCTTTATGAGTAACATAGTGAGCCAACACATTTTGACTGCGAAGGACATGAGAAATGTAACTCTACCGTGCTTTTAGCCTCTATCTTTGCTTCAATAATAAAGAAGGAAACTTCATGAACGTTGAGAGCTTTGTCATTCAATAACTTGGCATCCTCAAGGCAATCAAATTCAACCAATAACGCTTGTTTTCTTCAAACGCCCACGCCTTAAACTTAACATTTACAACCTCTTACATATCAACTCTTGTTCTCATAATGTGGGTTTCAAATGTTGACGTCAACCAAACAACGAAGAACACGTAGTTAAAAAGAACCATCATCTTCGCTTACGTATCAGTTTAACGTTAACTTGACGAAACTAATCCACATATTTGAGTTGAAACTTTTTCATCTCTCCATATAGTTTGTTGCTAAAATTGTGTAATAGAAACGTACATATTGATGACTTGGATTAAAGATTGCGATAGTTTATAGAGTCAAAGGTACAATTTAGTAGAATAGCTAAAAAAGAAACATATCCAAATTTAGGACACAACCTTTTCATTTTAGGTATTTGATTTAAATTCATAAATTTTATACTATCAACCTAAAGACATGATCTCAAATAGTGATTTCATCCGTGATGAACTTGACATAATTAAGAACAATACGTATAAAATATTTTGGCAAAGAGATTTTATAACTATGTCCATTTAAATTCAAAATATACCAAACGTTATTTGCAAATGTTCTACACTTACAACATTACAGATAAATGTCATGTAGGCATCTCAATCATTTTGACATCTCAATATAGTCAATATACTCTGTGTAGTTTCTTTAACCGAGACAATGGATTGATCTTTTCACTTTTAGAGAACGACATATTAACATTGTGGAGCGCGCTAAGCTTGACGAGTCACGCTTTCATTAAACATTTTTCTAAAAGGTTAAAGAAACACCACATTTAGAATAGTATTACATACAATATTATTTAGGTCATGTTTACCCCACTAAAAACCTAATAAATGAGTTGTAATAGAAAAGCAAGCCCTTGATTACGTTTGTTGTCGTGTACTAATTTTTTATGGTCGTAATGAGGTATGAGATCCACTTCCAAATATGTAATCAAAACACATAATCCAATTGAGTAATAAGAGGTGCTTAACTTGATTGCAGTTGAAAATTACGTAAAAATATCATTACTGTTATTGATATCGTTACAATAAGAAAATTATGAAAATGAACGGGAGAATTATTCACATATAATTAGGGGTGAGCATGAATTACAGAAAAACCGAGTCAATCGACCAAACCAAAGTTGGTTTGTTGGAAAACGAGAAGGATTGATTTTGTAAAGTTATAAATCCAAAATTTATATATATAAAAAATAAGTGTTAAATCGATCCAATAAAAACCGACCAACCGACGCTTTAAGTGTTGATATCGAGGTCGATTTGACATATTACTAAACCAATTATGGTCGATTCGAGATCGATTTTGTGAATAGATCATATTGAATTTAAAATAAAATAACTATTGACGATCACTCCTACATCTAATTATCAATTTAGTCAATCGATAACAATAACAAAAAAGTTGGAAGACAAATTACATTTGTAAACTATTTAAGCAAAATAGGATAAAAACATTTTAATCTATCTTTTATGTTTGAAACTCAATACTGTATATCTACCAATTGATTATTGAACCACTTTTCATTAGACCATTGACTCGTCTCTCTCATCACCCTAAAACCCATTTGCATAAACACCGAAGGGCAAAAACCCTTCTCGTTTTACTTGTGATATTCACCAAACCCACAATTATGGCAGCTCCCAAGTTCCTACACATCGGCACTGCAATCTCCCGAACTACATCCGGAGCTCTATCGCCATTCCTTTTCCCCAGAAGACTCCCTTCAAAGCTCATATCTTTCATGAAATGCAGTTCTTCTACCGTACTTGATTCTGTCGGCAGCGGCGGCGCTGATGCTCCCCAACTACACTCCACCCTCACCCACCACCCATGGCCTGAATGGGTTTCCTTCGTCGACGGCCTGAAAACCAAAGGTTACTTGATCGAACCTCCTTCAGAAGATGCAACTGGAGATGGGACTGGCGGTGATGAAGCTACGCCACCCGCGAATGATTACAGCGACATGAACGTGTTGAAGGATGCTTGTGTCAGCTTTGCGCGCGACCGCTATGATATTTTCAAGTGAGTTTTGTGTTTACAGGTTTCTGTTTTTGCAGTTTATCAACTAGAATTGGACTTGATATTGACGTGGCCACGGTTGCATCTTCTGGGAATGGATAGTTCATACCCCTGAAAGTATTCTCTATCCCTCTTAAACTTGGAGTGAATTGAAAGATTTTCATGGCCATTGTAGTTTAAGATTCTGGATTATTATATTATACCTGCTTAGATTGCCCTTGTTGCTCTTGGGAGGAAACTGTGGTAGTGTCTTCGTTCCAGTTGCATTTCTTAGCATGATATTGGTTACTGCCCTTGTCTTACATTTCTCAGGGCTTGTTTAGAATCTATTAATTTTTCTTTGTGCAGGTCGTTGTCTACAGATGATATTCAAACGATTGTGAAGGATGGATGCCCCAATATCCTCCGTAAAGTTGTCAATTCAGCTAAAAGGTTGAGGGCTTATGTGCAACTAGATGAAGGGGACGTATGTAGTCTCACTTAAATATCGTAATTGTTTTTTTCATAAGCTGGGTTTCCTTGTATCATGGCCTTGGTTGAGTCAATGTTGTTTAATTTGAAAGGGGAACTGAGTCTATTCAAGCATATGTCATAAGGTTTGTTTTTCATTTCAATATATTTACTTTGTACAGGTTTGTAGTACTTGCAACCTTCGAGGCTCCTGTGACAGAGCTTATGTTATTTTAAAGCAAACAGACGGAACTGCAAGAACTGTGGATATAGCTCGAGTATTGCTGGCCTATGCATTGGATCCAGTTGTTATGTCCGGAGGGGATAAACCTTCGGGTAGAGAGCGTGTCGAAGTCTCTGTGAGGAAATTGCTTTCTGAGTTATCCGAACTTAGTGAAAAACCCATTGATCCAGCAGCAGTGAAGGAGGTTATAAAATCTCCCAAAAGAAAAGAAAAATCATCAAAATTTATAGAGGATGCCTCAACTCAAGATGTTGAGATGAAGAGAGGGGATTGGATGTGTACAAAGTAAGTTATATTTGAAATGTATCTTCATTATTCTTTTGAACTACTTTTCTATTGGCTTGAATTTCTTTGTTCCCTTTGATGTGAAAAACAAAGCTACCATGGTACTGTTATTAGGGGCTGTGCTTTGATTAGGGGCTAGAAATCAGGTTCAAAGCTACTTTAACTTAACCAGTTTCTTCAATATTTTATTGTTTTACCATTTATTTCTGTCCTAGAAATTAAACAAAGGGATATGGATGATTAATTTTGAAGTAGTGAAAAGTAAGCCTCATCTAATACAAAGCACAAAACAAAGGAAAAGAATGACCAATTAGTGGGTGTGGGTGGAAGCGGGGTTGTGTTTTTTGGGCCAGAGATCAATTTGCATACTGTTTATTTGGTAGTCCCACTGTTCTTTCCACTTCAGTAATCCTTGTAGGAAAGCGTATGAATTACAAAAAGTTATAACAGAAATAGCTCCTGGGTAACCTGTTGCAGTATTCCTTGTAGGAAAGCGTATGAATCAAAAGATATTCTTCATGAATGTTTCATCTATCTATAAGCTTTATATTTTTGTGCTGATGAGATGTGGACGAGACCCAAAATCCTCTTATTTTAACTCTTTATATTTTGATTTAAAATCTCCATTTTGCAGATGCAATTTTTTGAATTTTGCGAGAAACAGAAGATGTTTAAAATGTAACGAAGATGGTCCTAAAAGAGTATGGGAAAATGATATTGAAATGAAGAATGGAGACTGGATTTGTCCAGAGTAAGTACATCTTCACGCTTGGTCACACTAACAAACAATTTTTTTGGCTTTTAATATTCGTATCTCTACTGATCAAGCAATAAACTTAATTGTTCTCTCACAAGTTCAAGCAATAAATATAAATCATTATTGTACAAATGATCCCTCATAGGCGTCTCATGTTTTGTACTAATAGAAATATTGTTTGGTTGATCAATAATTTCCTTTGCCTAAATCTACAGTTGCAAGAGTTATAGGTATAGATTCTGGTGCTCTAATATGATGTAATTACGATAAGTAATATAAGAGGACTTTTGCTCATCTTTCTGAAAATTGGCAGTTTTTCTTGATTTGTCAATGCTTCTTTTAAATCCTCAGATACATCCCTGATTAAACTCTTACATATTCCATTTGTCATGTAATAGATGCAACTTTATGAACTTCTCAAGAAATATTCGCTGCATGAAGTGCAAAACAGAGGGGCCAAAGAAGGTTAATGTCGACAATGTTGAAATGAAGAAGGGAGATTGGGTCTGCCCGCAGTAAGTTCACAACTTATCCTTATGCCACTTCATCCATAGTAATATAGTTTTCTATTACAGTGTCTGCAGTTACGTGCACTCACAGAAAATAGACTGTTTACTTCACGTTTGTCTGCTGGGTCTGCTGGGTTTGATTGCTCAATAGTGTAATAGTTATTTGATGTGGAGATTTGGATATGATACTAATTCTAGTACCTAGCCTCTTGAGAAAAAGTGGGTCACAGGTAAAGTGGATGCCAATACCAACCTTACCCCTTTGATTTCTATTTCAGAGAAACGATTTCTTTTTCCTTTTTTATGAACCGACCGGAAAAGTGATTAATTGGTTGAAGGTAGATTTTGTTGGGGAGGTTTGTTTGGTCAAGTGAATTGTCATCGACAGTTCTAGTGTAAAAAAGTAATCTATGTAACAAGAGAAATTTGACAACAAGCAGAACTATGTCAAAAATATCCCAAGTTGTTTAAATCTAATTATGACAATGTTTATTTTTTATGTGATTTCTCAGTTGGACCGGAGTGTTTGCATCTGTTTTCTAATTGTGCAACTTTCACGTTCATCTGTTCTTGTATTCTACAAAAATTGTTTTCTATTTAACGGTGCTGCTCTCTGCTGGTTGCATTTACCCTACAGATGTTCATTCATGAACTTCGCCAGTAACAAGAAATGTCTGCGTTGCCGAGTACTTCGTCCGAAGAGGGAACTGAATCAAGGAGAATGGGAATGCCCCTCGTAAGTTTACACTCTCTTGCACCCTTTTTTATTAAATGACAATGAGGTTTTGATCCTACAATGTTAAGAAAAGAAAAATACATGTGTCTCTCTTGCATTCATATGATTCATCGTGCAGTTTAGCCAATCTACGGAAGTAGTAATAAAAACATTTGGCTTCCACAGGTGTGTTTACGTGAATTTCAGAGGAAACACGAGCTGCCGCAAGTGCAATGTTGAGCGTCCTGAACGAGAAATAAGTGACGAGTACGATGAGCAACTATGGGAGTCACCTCGGGAAAGATGACGTCCAAGGCCAACAGAGCTCGATTAAATTCTGGGATGTTTGTATTGTTTGTTTGGGTTATTTTTCCATTAATTGTTTTGTTTTATGGAATTTATTTTGGGTTTTGGCTATTATTTTAATAATTGTCTCTTTTAGCGTCTAAATTGGGGCTTTAATTAGAAGTTTTTGAAAATCCAGCCTATTTACCTCCCGACATCTTTCATTGTATTGCATTTCCTAAAATTCAAGAGTTACTTTAGAGACCAAATTAAAAAAAAAGGGTTTTTGAAAACATTAATAATAATAATAGATAACAAACCGAGAAATGGCATTTATAAGCTTTATTAAAAAAGAGTTCAAAATCCAATAGTAAAAACTCAAACAGTTATCAAATGAAGCTTTTATGATTTTATAATTTAAAGTAAGCATTTTCATTTTTAAGTTAATAAATCATTTTTAAATGATTGAACAATGTTTTTCAAACGTGTCCAGGTTAATGCTATGTTGGGCAATTTATGTGCTATGTCTATTTGGACTTGTATTTGTATGTTCGAGATCTACTATCCAAAGATTCTTTATTATTATTTTTATCTTTATTTCCTTTTACAACCGTCAAAAGATGTCTTGGAATAAGCAGCATCCAAGAATCTCATGAACCAAAGATATCCTTGAGTGTTTGGTAGTATATGTCAACAAAGGTAAGTTTAAGCTAAAACTTAGTTGTCCAATAATCTCAGTAAGGTCAAGATATTCCTAAAATCTAAAAGGAGATATCTCTCGCTAAAGCCTAAAGGCAAGGGGCAGTGGGATCTTGTACCATTCAGTAAACCTAAAAGAATACGATGCTTGAAACAACTCATCTACTAGAACTTCCACATAAAACAAGAATCAAGTAAAACACAAAGTAAAGGCATTAAGGAAATACTCAAAACAAAACTAATTTTGCAAGATAAACTGGAAATGAACCTTATTGTCACAATTGTTCTTAGAATCTCAAGCACTTTGTTCAACTGAAAACTCAAATAGCATAGTGTGCTGATACTTCTCACCTGGTTTAACAACAACAGAAGGAAAGTTGGGTTGGTTCACCGCGTTGGGAAATCCTTGTGTCTCCAAACAAAGACCTGCATGCTTTCCATAAGCAGCCCCTCCTTTGCCAACAATACCATTCACATAGTTGCCTGTGTAAAACTGCACTCCAGGGGTATTGGCCCACAAGTTCAGGACCCGACCGCTTGATGGTTCCTTCACTTTGGCGACATGCTTCAGACCTGATTTTTCGTCTCCACAGTCGAGAACATAATTGTGGTCGTATCCCATGCCAACCTCATGAATAGAGGTACCTATCTTTTTTTCAGAAGTGAAATCGAAAGGGGTGCCTTTGACGGGCATGATTTCTCCGGTTGGGACAGTGTTTTCGTCGACTGGAGTAACATGGTTTGCCCAAAGTTGGATTGAATGGTTGAGAACGTCCCCTGAGTTATGCCCACCCAAGTTCCAGTAGGTGTGTTGAGCCAAGTTGATTATGGTGGGCTTGTTTTCAGGAATTGCCTCCATGTCAAGTCTCATTGTTGTGCTTGAGGTGAGTGTGTATGTCGCAGTAACAGAAATAGCTCCTGGGTAACCTGTTGCAGGATAAAAAAGTGTTCATCTCTGATTCTAAGGTGATGTTTGGTACCCATTTCGTTTTTTGTTCTTGGTTTTTAATAATTATTTTTTTAATTTCTTAACATAATTTGCATCCTTCTTGGTAAACAAAATTTGGCTTGATTTTTTATTTTACCAGATAACAAAAAAAAAAAAAAAAAAAGAAATTAAGAAGTGGAATAACTGTTTATAGACTTAATTTTAAAAAACAAAAAAGCCAAAAACCTAAGGGTTATCAAACAAAAAACAAGGCCTAAATCATTTGGATGAAAACAAAGGAAGGAAGATGAATATTAGATTACCTTCATCTCCATCGGCACTGTGATACTTAAAGGTGATGGACGGATTTTCCCCCTTTTTGTATTCACTCAATTGCCATACTTTCTTGTCAAATCCTTCATTCCCACCTGAAAGAATTAGAGAGAGTGCTTCAGACGACTCCTAAGGATGGCACATAATACAGAGAGGGAAAAGCAAAAAAGGCCAAAACTAAAAGTTTCTTCCATTTACTCAACAACTCGAACTGTAAAATATTTGACGAACACACTTCAATTAGCAGAATTTTTTAAAAACTCTGCCTGCCCTTATAGATAAAAATGAACATGGTCAACCGCCAAAATTCCCACCATGGTAGATTTGGAGTAATAATAAGTGAGAGACGACAAACTCGTGTTGCGAGATTTCAGATCAAAGAAAACATTCACTGCCTCTGAATATTGCAACATACAAGATCCATTGACAAAACCAATGAAACCTTACCATGGAGACTGTTTGGAGGTCTATTAACAGGCAAAGAGTATTGTTCCCCATTGAGTGTGAACTTCCCATCTTTGATTCTATTAGCGACTCGACCAACAATGCAGCCAAAATAAGGCGCAAGACCTTTCTGTTCATAATGAAATCCACAAACATAACAAAATTCAATCGCAATTTTGAGAAAGAAAATGCAAGCATCTATTCTAAACCCCACAATTCTGTCAATTCCGGGATATCCAGAACCATTTGCATCGAAATCAAATAGATCACAATAAAAAGCTAAAAATCTTACCAAGTACGGGTCGAGAGAATCAAATCCAAGGACTACATCAGCCAATTTTCCTACAAAGTTGCATAAAGACCACGATCAACAACATTACAAGAGAACGGAGAAATGCAAAAAAAAAAAAAAAAAAAAGAGTTTGTTACCATCTTTATCTGGAACAGAGAGAGAAGTGATAGTGCAACCAAGATTGGAAATGAGAACCTGCATGGTCCCATTGTTGAGTTCGAAAAGCTCGGGAGTCTGAGTCTGATCCGCCATTGGAATACCTTTGAGTAAGAAGAGAGAGAATAAACCACAGAATTATATATAGAGATATGTTTGAAACGTAAAAGTACTTAATAAATTAATATTTAGAAGAAATCTCGAGCAGTTAGACTATCACGTTAGATTATGACGTCATATAATCTACTACTCTTTTTTTTAACGTCAATTTCCGTTAATTCTATTTTATAAATATTTCTTAGGGTAAATTCTTTCCAATTTAATAGATCCATATTTTGAAGTTATTTTTAAATATAGCAAATTATAGTACTATGACCCTGGAACTATCGAAAACCAGAACTCGATGATCCATTTTATTAAAAATAAGATCGGTGGTCAATTTAATTAAAATGTATCGAAAAAATGATGTAATATTATTTAATATTATATTATATAAATATTTGAGGTAAAAGAAAGGTTGTCAGGCCCAATACACCATTAAGGGCAAAAAAGAAAAAAAAAGCAGGCGAGAAAACCAAACTGACCACTAAACCAAGAAAATCGAACTGACCCGTTGAATGTAGCTTTTTGGTTTCTCTTGTATAAATCTGACTAAATCAGTTTTCCACCGACCCGTTGAATGTAGCTTTTTGGTTTCTCTTGTATAAATCTGACTAAATCAGTTTTCGACCCCGATTTTTGTACAAAGTTGTCTGATCACCCCTACTAGATTATCTACAATTGTTTTTTAATCATGAGGGTTACTAAAACAAATTATTGATTCGAAGCGAGTTAAACAAAATCTTGAATCTTATGAACCAATTTAGGTTAGCCATGATTTAAGGAAATGATTTAAAACTAGATAGATTATGTAGAATGAGAAAATTTTGAAATAATACATCTAAAATCCTAAAGTTTTGATGAACCCAAAGTGAAAATAAAGTTAGGAATTTGGTAATATATAGGCTTTTAGCTAATATAATAAGATGAAACTAATAATTTAATTACGAATGGTATAAAATCCAATGAAATTTGATAACCCTAATCAAGAAAGTGTTTTTTCTTTCATATTTCAAACCTTTTTCTGCATTAATAAATTATGAGGATGAAAGGAGGGAAGTTGCAGTGAAGATGGTTGTGGGTAACTTAATAATACCCCTGTCTACCACATAAGATGCACAAAAATGAATATAACCGAATGAAGATAAAAATGGAAAAGAAAAAAAGTAGGTTAATTGCATGGTAAAAGTTGGGTAGAATGACAAGTTGCAGCCTGTCAAAAAAACTTCCTACTTATGAACATTATTACTCAATGTGTTGAATATACTTTGAACTCGAAGTGTTTTGATTACTCATTTACTTAATATAAAAATTTCAAAACATATTATATAATGTATCGGACTAAATTGTATTGATGACCTACCTTGAACACCCAAAATAAAAATGCTCGATCATTTTAACACTTAAGGTTTTAGAAAATTTAACTTTTACATCATTTTCGAACAATTTTACCAACTTAACCCAAGCTTTTAGAAAATTTGACTTCTTCACCGTTTTCAAACAACCCCTTCTATTTTTCTCTCTTCCTCCACCGTTATCCCTTCTTTTCCCTGCATAACAAGACGAACACCAAAGAACAAGAGAGCAAGGAGTGGGATAACAAGATAGAGGATAGTAAGACAATGGAGAGTGAGACGAGACAAACATAACAAAGAGCAATCTATGCGAAAGAAAGGAGTGAGGGCGATTAGCAATTTTTTCATGTGCAGTCTCGACGAAGAAAGAAAAGACAAATGGATAATTTCACACATGCATGATGTTGCTCAATGAGTTGTAATAAGTGGGGGATTTATCATTTTAAACCTCCAAAAAGGGTCAACAGTGTCATTTTTCCAAAATAATGCAAGAAAAGAAAAGAGTACTCTTGTGATAAATCAGTGAAAAAATAATTAGTAATATCTTATAAATACTATATTCAATAGCTGAATCAATGACATATATATCAATTACCACAGTTTATAAATGTGAAGTTAAACATATCATCCTTCCTCACTTTAATAAAAAATAACACAAACAAATTAATTACAACTTTACTTTGGCCCCAAGGAAACACTTAAAATTTTCAAGCCCTGTTTGAATGGTCAAAGAAACAAAGGGGAATATGGAAGAAACGAAGAAGGCATAATCCTTGCATCCCAAGTAACACAAAACCAAGCAATTGACATTTTACTTTATATATAAAACCTTTCAGATTCGTTTTCATATAGAAAGCATTTAAGCCAATTAGCTCACCTCAAGCTCTTTCAAGTTTGCATTTTTTTGGTCCAGTGTAGAGAAGAAGTCACCACAAGCAGAACAAACAATGGTGTCTCTCACCCTACAAAAGCGGCTTGCCGCCAGCAGCCTTGACTGTGGCAAACGTCGAGTATGGCTTGATCCGAACGAGACCACCACCATCTCCTTGGCCAATTCAAGTAAGCACTTCAACTTTTTCTAGAAAATTGTTGCATCTTCTCTTTTCTTTTCTCTTCGTGTTAGACTTGAAGAGTCATGAAGTTTAGTTGCAAGTTCATAACCATTTAAAGAGAACAGTGAAGAAGATAGAAAAATCTATCTTAGTATAAGGCAGGTTTGATCAGTCATCACTTTGATGTTCGATGTTGAGTAATATTGATTTTAGAAAAATCTAAAAACATTTCAAATAGTGTTTTCTGTTGAGGTGCTTAATAACTAGATGCATGTTTTGAAATAATTATAATAAACGTTCTCTTACATACATATCAATCATGCATATAAAATTTTCATAATAAAACAAATAAAAAAATTAGAGAAAAATATAGTTATCACAATTATTTAGTTAAATAAGTTCTCAAATTGAACATTCTTTTTTAGACCCCATTTGATAATATTTTTGTTATTGAAAATTAAACCTATAGACACCTAACTTCCTACCTTTGCTATCTATATTATATACTACCAATTGTTTAAATAACCAAACCAAAACTTGAAACTAAAAAAAGTAACTTAAAAAAGTTATTTTTGTTTTTGAAATTTAGCTAAGAATTCAACCACATAGAGAGAATATAGACCTAGTTTTGGAAAACAAAAATAAAAAATGAAATGGTCATCACACGAGAACTTAGTAATTCGATAATTCTAAAATCGTTTTTAAAACCAAACTTAATAACTCAAGATCACTTTTAAATAAAATCACTTTGAAAGCGAACATAAATATGATTATATAAAAATCAATCGTACCATCTCTTTTTCTAAAATCATTGGTTCTACTGGATACAGATTTCACACAAGAGTGGGCAATGAAATCTTTAGTTTCAGAAAAGAAATTTGTACCTGATATTAACAATTCAAGTATAGCAAAATCGTTTCTAAAAGAATAAAAACATTTGAACTAAAGCATTTGTAACTATCAGGAATGAGCATCAGAAAGCTCATAAAAGATGGCCTAATCATCAAAAGATTGACAACAACCCACTCAAAATCTCGATCTCGACAACGCCATCAAGCAAAATCAAGAGGACGTCACTCAGGGAATGGAAAACGAAGAGGAACAAAGGAAGCAAGGTTACCTACAAAGCTGCTATGGATGAGAAGAATGAGAGTCCTCCGAAGATTACTGCGGAAGTACAGAGACTATGAGAAGATAGATAGGCATATTTATCATCAAATGTACATTAGAGTGAAGGGAAACGTCTACAAAAACAAGCGTGTTCTAATGGAAAGCATTCACAAAGTCAAGGCCGAAAAAGCATTAGAAAAAACACTTTCTATTCAGGTGGAGGCCAAGAGAGCAATAAATAGTAAAGCTATAATAAGATTGTGAAACAGAAAGATTACTCTACCATTAAGGCTCTGGCTGTGACATAATTCACAAATTCAGGGTCTGTCTTCCTCAGCCATATAGGGGAAGCTCAATAAAACAAATGGTTAGATCAAAACTGTATAATGGTCCATTAATATTTTTCAACTACATATGTATTTGTATGTTTCACATGAGTTTCATGATGACAAATCTAACAGAGTGAACAGTAATTGTTACCTACAGATATTCAAACAGCATTCATGTGCAATGAAAAGGAAATAACATCCTATTTAGAACCTCATTTTCAGATATTTGGCCAATAGCTGGTTGGCAGGTTTTACAATATGAGAATGGAAGCTACATTGTCCAACAATGCTTTCTTGATTGTTCCATCCAAGGGAATGTCTTACACGTTACCCAAATGAATGAAGAATAACATCCATTCCAAATGCAAGCTTCCTCCATGAAGGACGATCAGAGTTCAAATTACCTTCACTTCGCTGCATAAAAAGGCTACAAGGCAAACCATTATCTCATAATGAAACTGGAAACAACCAAAAGATATTCTAAAGAAGCCAATAGGACTCCCAACTTCTAACTGGGGGTTAAGGAAGGACATTTCTGACTCCCATCCCCCGGGAGACCTCCCCTTGCCACCATCCTCTTAATTTCTTTGGTCCAAGCTCCGGTCTGGTAATGGCATAGCCTTCTCCCAGATTTCACAACCCTGCAATGGTGGATGCCTGTGGTTGACAAAATTTGCGCTCAATCATTTCAATTAACCATGAAACGATCAATCATTTTTATTTGACCATTCTCTAGACAGTTCAGCATAAAAGTAAAGGAAAAATGAGGTTCTCAAAGCTCGCCCATTATCCTTTCTAGTCTCGGTATTCCATATAATGCAAAACAATCACATTACTGTTCTTAAGGTAGAAAATGTTAACAAATAGAACGCAAAGACAATAAATTTCAACAGATTATAGGATCCCATAACATATGCAAGTTCATCTAACACAATTAGGCTAGTGATTCTTGGAAAGCATAGTAAATTGGTAGAAAAGTCTGAGAATCTAAGGATTAGATAAAAGGCAACACTCTGAATACTATAAATATTTCATATATGAAATATTCATAAATGAAATCAATATCTGTATGGGGGATCAACAGTACAGTGTATGTACATTTCATAAACCAGATATGACAAACCATGACCATCTAACTTGAGGGCTTTCAACATTCCAGCTGATAATCAGAACATCATGAGGATCACGGAAGTAAAACAATTGACTGCAGCATTCAAAATTAAACCTGGAAAAAGGAAAAATAAAATTCACATAAACCCAAAAGAAGGGTAAAAGATTCTAATTGATAAAGTATGGTAACAATAGCAAGTGCAGAATAGCCCCGCTGGAGCGTTTGATCAAACTGAGCAAGTGCAAGGATGTCTGGAACACTAACGCAAAGGGTGGCGCACCATAATTGCCATCTGATAGCCACTATTGCAAGGTAATAGCGGAGAGACAATATTGAACATGTGATCTAGGTATATAACATCCCTCGCACCATAGGAAAAGAAAAACAGAACAAAAATCAAAAGAGGCGAACATTGAAATAATATACATATTAATGATATCTTACATCTAGGGCAAAATTCTACAAGATATTAGAAAGCTAAGAAGAATTAGAAATCCTGAGAATACTATGCTCCTGGCTCAACTAATAGAATCTTTTGTTTCTCAATTTGAAAATAGAAACAAGGAAATGGGGGAAAAGCACATGAAACGTGCAATTTCCAGCAATAAAAGGATTCATCTAAACCATGCCGTCAAAGTAAAGATTAAGTTCTCACACTTAAACGACTGAATATCTGCCTGGTTGTGATCCACCGGGTAGTGACAGTGTTTGGTTTGTAATGTCCTCAAGGACACGTTTTAACTCAGCTTTAGCTCTCTTAACAGACTGTTCGGTAGGACCTTCAATGAACAAGTAAAGCTTGCGCTCTCCAGGTCCAGCAATCTTGCCTGGTGGAAAGAACTGTCCCCTAGTAGTAATAGCAGCTCCAGTCCACTCTGAAATTGGGCCTAAGGTCTCCTTATGGGTTACCTTCCATCGAGCATTCTGTGGGAAATCGTTAATTTCCAATTCTGCTTCATAGTGTTCAGGTATTGCACTGGCTTGAATCTTGGCTAGGTTGTGTTGCAAGTTCATTGCAGCTGCTAGTGCTGCCCTTGCAGCGGCCCCATCATTAGTAACTGTAGGCAATGTTGCACTAGGAATAACTGGCATTGTTCCTGGAATTGTGAGCCCAAGAACACCGGGCAGAGAAACAGGTAATCCGCCATTTGGAAGTAGCTGAGCAGCAGAGCTGGGAGTTGTGATTGAAACTGCACTGACTTTTGTGGCAGCTGCTATAGCAGCTATCTGGGCCAAAGCTGCCTGCTGTGAGATATCACCACCTGCCTTCCGGACACCATCGTCTTCATCTTCTGAATCTGATTTGTCCTCCTCAAAACCATATTCTTTAGCTTGGGCTTTCTTTGCTGCCCTCCTCACTTCATCTTCTTCCTCATTAAATTTGAAACCACTGCCACCATAGCCAGTTCCATGGGCCTGCTCTAGTCCTTGATTCACCTTCGCCATGAAACTATCAGCAAGAGCTCTCAGGTCATCAGGAACAACCTGCTCGGAGAGTTCCAATGCTTTCACCAGATCTGGTGCATATCTTGAATCTTCCTCAGCAATAAATGTGATGGCGCACCCTTTACGACCGGCTCGGCCTGTGCGACCCACGCGATGCACATAATCTTCATAGTGGTTTGGGACATCAAAATTGATCACTAGCTCCAGCTCCTTGACATCTAAACCCCTGGCAGCAATACTAGTTGCAATTAACAAGTTGCACACATTGCTTTTGAAATCTGATATGGTAGACTCACGATCAGTCTGATCCTTTGCTCCATGGAGTGAGAGGCAAGGGTAACCGTGCTTAAGGAGATCCCTAAAGAGGGCATCACATTTCTCCTGTGAGTGGACAAAAATTAGAATCTTGCCTTTCTCGTACCATTCTCCCAACAGTTCTAACAGTCTCAAAAACCTCTCATTTTCAGGCCTCACTTCAACTAACTGTGTTATGTCCTTATTCACAACACTCCTCCCACCAACCTGTATTTCAACAGGTTTGTTTAACACTTTACGAGCCAAAATTTCAACTTGACGAGGAAAAGTAGCAGAAAATAGTACAGTTTGACGGTCTGGTCGAATATTCTGCACAATTCGAGTAATCTGCGGTTCAAATCCCATGTCAAACATCCTATCAGCTTCATCCATAACTAAATATGTAACTCTACGCAGATTTGTTATTTTACCAGCACTAGTGCAGAGTATATCAATCATCCTTCCTGGAGTACAAACTACTATTTCAGCTCCACGCTTAAGCTCACTAATTTGTTGGGCAACACCAGAACCTCCATATACAGGCACACACCTTAGACCCATAACCTTTGAAAATTTTTTTATGTCACTGTGAATCTGCTGGACCAACTCTCTGGTAGGAGCCATTATAAGCCCAATAGGACCATCACCAGGTACGACGGGTGATTGATCCTTGATATGCCTCAGCATTGGAAGCACAAATGCAAGCGTTTTTCCAGATCCAGTTTTGGCAATACCAATGCAATCTCGGCCACTCATGACTATAGGCAATGCCTGAGCTTGAATTGGCATTGGCTTCTCATAGTTAAGTTTCTTGATCGTTTCTAAGATTTTACTCGTAAGTCCAGTTTGATGCCAGGTTTTAACAGGCTTCGGAACATCTTTTCCATGTATCTTCAATTCCAATTGCTTCCGATAAGCAGCAACTTCTTCCGAAGTCATCCTCAATATCTCCTTCACTTCGATATAGAAGTTTTTACGGAAAGGTTGATAGTCCATCTTTGAATGGTCAACAATAGAGAGCTTCTCAGCCTTTGTCTTCTTCACCCTTTTCATGAACTCGTCGTCATCTTCATCTTCTAAAGTATCTGCATCGTTCTCAAGATCTCCATAGTCTGTGTCAGAATCTTCACCAGGAATTATTCTGCCCATTGATTTATTTGGAATTCTTCTTTGAGCCTTACCACCACTCTGATCGCTTGGTTTATCTCTGCTCTTCAACTCTGCAATTTTATCACCATTAACTGTGGGGACCTCAACTTTGTTTAGCTTCTCCACTTCAGGTAACACCATGGAGTTCATGAATGCATCCAGAGGATCAATTTCATCATCAGCTGCATCACCATCAATGCTATCTTGCGGTGGAGGTGCAGCTGCTTCATTGCCATTGTTGAAGTTCACTGCAACCTGTTCACCATCTACAAGTGGCTTAGAATTTTCATCCACATCCATATCCGTCTCAGTGGGCCTGGCATTTTCATACTCATCATCAGATTCACCTTCAAGGGTCCATGTCTTGCCAGATTTTGGTTCATCAGCATTCAGTTCACCCTGCTTATCTTCATCAGCTTCTTCTTTCAATCTCCGTGACTTTTGCCACTCCTGAACTCTTCGCCTTCGTTTTTCCATTTCTTCATCTAACCTTTTTTGTTCATTTTCCAACTCCTCTTCACGAGTTGGTTTTGTTTCATTCTTATCAAATCCATCTTCTTCACTCTTTTCTCGTGGACTCTCGTCAATGTGATCTCTCTGCTTATTTATCCTGCTATTACTTTCGTGAGCTCTATGGTCGTCGTCGTCTCTCCTACGCCGCTTCCTACCATGTTCAGTAGAATCTTCATCAGATTCGCTAACAACTTCCCGCCGCTTCCTTCTATCTTTGTCTCTTTCTTTTTCCCTATCTCTCTCACGTTCTCTCCTCTCCCTGTCTCTATCTCTATCCCTCTTATCTTTTTCTTTCTCTCTTGCCCTTTCTCTCTTCTCCTTGTCCCTGGTTTTCTCCCTCGCCCGGTCCCTCTCCTTCCTCCTATCCCTTCCTCTATCTCTTTCATCATCCCGATTCCGTGTTTTATCCTTATCCCTTCTAAGTTTTTCCTTTTCCCTCTCGTGTTGCACCAGCTCTTCAGAATCATAACTCCTTTCCCGATCTCTCTTCTCCTTGTCCCTGCCTCTATCTCCATTTCTCTCTTTATCCCTTTCCCTATCGCGTTCACGATGACTCTTCTTTGGTTCATCCAAATCGTCTCTTCTAGATTTACTTCTCCCTTCCTCCATTGATTGCTGCTACAAAAGCTTCCAAATCAAAGGGAGAAACAAACAAAAACAAAACAATTCGAATCCGAAAAACTATGAAACTAGAAAAGCTAACCAGGTCAAGGAGGAAAGAGTAGTCGAAAACCCTAATTCCGGTGTTTGAAGAGCTGCGTTGGCCGGTGAGAAGCTGTAGGCTCCAACCGCGCCGTTCAGTCCGATCACGGAAAAGAGATCCCCGCTCTCCTTAGCTTAGTCCTTTGGGAGATGGCTGTGTTCAGGCCCATCTCAACTTATTCGGCCCAAATCTCTACTTTCTTACCATTCGCAAATTTATGAGAAATATCTATAAACCGATAAAAGTATGCAAATGTCTACAATTTTGAACTTTCTCATAAATAGATTCTACCACATATATATATACCAAACAGAACTTTCCTCTTATGTGTTCCTTTCCTCCCAATTTAATGTGTATATATATATATTAATTATTTCTTTGATTGTTAAATGGTTTAGAATATATTTTGTTAGAATTCCAACCCGTAACTATAAAGTTTATGATTCACTATATTGACGGTAACTATAAAGTTTGTGAATTCAAATTGACGTATTTTCAATTGTACTAATAAAACATAACTTTTTTTTGATATTGGATTATCAGTAACTTATTAAAAAACTAATTAATTATTATTTTTTCGAAAAATTTTATAAACAGAATGATATAACAAAGTTTGTGATTTGATATAGACTAGCCAGAAAGACGAATGTAGAAATCTTTTAGTACATTGATAGCCATCTAAAAATGTCTATTAATATGCATCATTGATAGAGTCTGAAATTTTCCTATATTTTAATAAAATTTTGCCATTTACAATAATTAAAAAAAAAGAAATGTATATTCAAGTGAAGGGAAACATCTACTAAAAACAAGGAAAGCATTCGCTAAATCACGGCTGAAAAAGCATTAGAAAAAACACTTTCCATTCAACCGGAGGCCAAGAGAGCAACAAATAATAAAGCTATAATCAGATTGTGAAGCAGAAAAAACTCCAGGATCTCAATAAAGCAAATGGCTATCTCATAAAAGAATAATGGTCCAATAATTTTTACAACTCCACATGTATTTGTATGTTTCAAATGGGTTTTATATGTTAATGTTTGTTACTTTTAGAGGAAAAGAAACTAAGATGATCACTTATAACCATTAATTAACTACATGCTATGCAATATGTAGCTTTATTGTTCAGTTCAAATAGAAGGAAAAAGCATCATAGACATAGTACAACTCAAAATGCTTTTCCTGCAGAACCAAATAGATGCATCTTCTCTGCAATCACAGCTTTCATGGATTCTTTGGCTGATTCCATCACATGGACTAAATCTTTACTGGGAGTATTCAGTGAATCCAAGTATGCTTTCCGAACCTCGGTGTTTACGTTGAACTTTCTCACTCCATTCTCGATGCAAGCCTATTTGTGCAATCGGATGATATTCAAAGAAAATTTAGTTACATGAACTCATAGTAAGCGAAACAAGTATAGAGTTGTACAATAAAATATTAAACGTTCATACCTTTATGAGGTTCTCGGGCAAACCTGAAGCTCCATGGAGCACCAAGAAGACTTCTTTTTTTGAGGTCAAATTATGCAAGTCCTATTTAAAAAATTTATCTGAATCAATTAACTTGTTTATAAATTTATGCTAGTTTAGCTGTATGACTTCAAGATCCTACTTAAAAGGAAGCAAAAACCCAATTAAAACGTTAGAAGTGTATGGTTATGGGTATAGGTAATTTCAATATTATATCATCTTATGTAAACAAATTACATCATCATTTTTCAGCCATTCACCCAAGGACAAAGGACCACATGCTCATGCTTTAAGCTGATGAGTGAAGATCCTCATCATTTTTCAGCCATTCACCAAATCAGTTAGTGTTCATGAACAAGCAAAGTAATTCTAAAATCTCTCATCGTAACATTAGAATAGATTGGAGACAAGACACATTTTCAAGTTAAGAATGGTTTGAATATAAATGTTTATGTAATAAACCTTGAGCAGATCGAGTTTGAGGTTCGGGCCGCCTGGTGGATATTTTCCATGGACATTACCAATGCATACTGCTAGAGCATCTATACCAGTCTCCTCAATGAACTGTTGAGCCTGAATTGTTTGACACCGGTATTATTTTTCTATGCTCATCTGAAGAAAAGTTTTATTTTTTTATATAGCAGCAACAGAACTAACCTGTGAAACATCGGTCAGCCTTGCTTCATAATCTTCGACGGTCAAGTCATCTTCTGTTCCTGACAATCTTCCAAGTTCAGCTTCCACTAGCATGTTCTTTGATTGAGCCAAAGAAGAAATGAATTTTGTATAGGCAATATTTTCCTTAAATGGAAGATGTGAACCATCTGCCATTAGCGAATCAAATCCCTGATAAGAAAAGCAACTTGTCAATGAATAATAAGCGTACTTTTTAAAATTAATGCTTGATACAAAATCAAACCGTTATTTCTAAAAACTTATTTAAAAAACGAGCAAATATACCAATTCAATAGCTTCTAACAGGTCTTGCAATGAATTTCCGTGATCAAAGTGAACAGTAATTGGTACCTACAGATATTCAATGATGAGAAATCTATGCTTTTAATCAGCATTCATGTTCAATGAAAGGGAAATAACATCCTATTTAGAACCTCATTTTCAGATATTTGGCCAATAGCTGGTTGGCAGGTTATAGAATATGAGAATGGATTATCCAACAATGCTTTCTTGGTTGTTCCATCCAAGTGAATGTCTTACGCACTAAACCGGAGAATTTTATAACCAAAAAAAAAAAAGAAAAAAAGGAAAGGAAGATAAACCAAGTTTATAATGATTTAAAACTAGATTACCACGCCTTCCCCCTTTTTCTCTCCCCCTTGTTCTTCATTTATAATTCCGAATGAAAAATACTAGCAAAACATGCATCACGAAGTATCACTACTTCTTTGTGCTCTTTTAAAGAAAATCATTTAATGGCAGCATTTGTTACCCTTCCACACTTTATAAAAGCCAATCTGAAGCGTGTAGTAGTTCAGGAATATTCAATGTGCACTTAAAAAGTAAAACTAGAAACCACAGCCTGCAGGAAACAAGAAAGAAGTTCTAAGTTCTAAACCACAGCCTCCCCGTCCCCAATTCGGGAACCCGATTGGTGCCCTGGTTTGACCCCGTCCCTGGTCAAACTGGGGATTCCCCACCCTGAATGGGACGGGTCCCTGCACGGAATTTTGCCATCCCTAGAAAGAACAACCACCAATAACATCAAATAGAAATATAGAATCAATGTTCTACATTCTATTTTTCCTATTCTACTTGATTCAATTCTATTTCCCCCTCCTCCTTTTGAGAAAGATCATCACTTACACTGGCTCGTTCAGCAGCAGCAATACAGCATGAAACCAAAGAGAGACCTCCTTGCTTTAAGGCACCTGGATGAATCTGGAAATTTGAAGATTTTGTAGTTTTTTAAACAAGTGTAAGGAGCATGGTCTTATTCATCATGCTTTAGAAACAGAATCCAACAGTATTTGTAGAAAGACTCAAGAGTTTGGTTAAAAAAAAAAAAAACAAAACCATTGTTAAAGGAAATTAGGGTCTATTGGGTTTATTCTAATTTAATATTTTCCATATTTGTATTTTTTTTGTAATAGGTTATTGTGCAACTTTGATTTATTCAATATATTATATAAAATTATCAAGAATAATCTGGAAAATTTCTACGGAAAAAGGAGAAAGTATGCCATCACGAAAGCAACATTTTGTTTTTGCTAAGGTCATGAAAGCAAAGACCAAAGTCAAGCTTATTTGAGCATATCATTTATAGCTTTTGAAGGAAAAAATGCTCTCTCTCTATCTTTCTCCAAAATAAAAAGAAGTAGCTGACTAGACTATAAGAAGATTAAAGCTATGAATATACTCAAGTACGGTCTACAAATCATTGAAATCTGCTTTTTGTCGAGGCAGATCACATGAGCAATTAACAAATCTAATTGATAAAATCTTCCAAGATATGCCCATAACTCAGCTATGGTTAGAATATTTTATTCTTTAAACTACATGGTACCTTACCTGTAATATGGCAGGACTCTGTTGTTCTTCAGCTGCAGCAACAACAGCCTGAACTCCTTCCAAATTATAGACATTGAATGCTCCCACTGCATACCCACCTCGTTCTGCGCTCTTCATTTGGAATGAAATTCAGAAATTTAGGGAAAATTACTAGAAAAATTTAAACTAAATAATCCTTACAAGAAGAATATCTCTTGAGGAGGAAAGTTTGGCAGGAAGAGCCCAAGCACCGACTACTTCTGCTAGTGCTTCACTATTTCCAACATTACCTAAGTAAAACATAATTCAAATTAGTCAGTGATCATAGACGAGTTATTAAAACTTGGAATGTCAATAAAAGAAGAGAAGATATCTTATTTAAATTTACCTGGGAAAACAATGTAAGGAACTCCAGGATGTCTACTCTCATGGCCTAGTTGCCACAAGGGAACCCCAGAGAGGGCCTGTCCAATTATCCTAGCACATTTTGCTCCAAGAGCCTTTGTAGCGATGTCTGATGAGGTAATTCCACCCTAAATTAAGCACATAGACAGATCGATATAAATTTTCTTGCTTTTGGAGTTTTGGTGGTTCTGCAAGATAATTTAGTACTCTAGCCCAGTTTTTAGATTGTGATTAGAAAAAAGGTGCCCCTCAGTAGATGCGTGTGTCAATGCACAAATGCTCCATTTGTTTAAGGCAAACATTTTATTTGCAACAATTGTTCCATCACAATTAAAAGGTGTTAATAATTAATATTATGAAAGTCGGGAAATATTTCACATTATCTTAAATTGACGAACTGTACTCTGTCATCCAACAACAAAATACTCAGGTCGAGAATAGGATTAGGATATAAACATTCAAGCATTTAGCACTTGCCTAATCCCAGTTTCAGATGACAAATATGCTAAATCATCTCGACCACGCATGATTAGTTTAAACCGCAAAACTAATGACATTCCTATAAGACGCACATTCTTTGATGATTGGAGAGGGTTCCTCATGTAATAAACGACACATTCAGCATGAAGGCAACAGAGGGGGGGAGGAAAACATGGTTATTTGGTACCTTTGCAAGGATGTAGCGAGGTCTTGTATTAATCCGCTGAACTATTTCCACCAGTGCTGCACTTATTTTGACGTTGATTTCTAAGCTCTCCAGAGGACCTAACCAAAGAATGAGTAGCCACCTCAGGAACAAACAAGAATAAAAGAAGAAAAAGAATCCTCCAATATGTTATATGCCAATATGAGTATGCTTGAAGTACAAGGACGTGTTTAATTACACCAGTATCATATATTAAGCTCTATAAAAGTTAGAAAGGCTAACTTTTTCCCGTGATAAGTTCTCTACTAGTCATAACTAGAGTATCTTTATGAGCCTTGAGATAAATATCTGCCAACATAGCTGCTCTTTTAATTTCCTCCTCCCTCTCTTCCTCTGTACTCATGGAAAGTTTAGCAGCAGAAACCTGATGGAGAAGAAGGAAATTAGACGCAAATATAAAATGAACAAAAGCATACATGCACAACAATTTAGTTCCGCCAGATATATGTGAGAAATGAAAAAGATATATGTTTGGTGTACATAAGGAGCATGTATTATGTTGCAGACCACAAACAAAGAAATGCTCCCTGAACTTCTATTTTCTTTCACCCATCAATGCACTATATTATTTCTATAAATCTGACCTAAATTCTTTGGCATCCATTATACATTTGATGGATCTTGCTATTACCATCCCTGAAAAAGTATTCGAGATTACTCATGTTTTATTTATACCCTTAACCAATAATTTCATAAGTCACTTAGCTAGCCATCCATTGTAAGAACAAAATTATCCACGTATATAACCAAGATGCTATTCTTCCTCCAGTTCTATCTTCAAATAGCATATTGTTAACTGCTATCTTATATCCTTTGACAGTAGTATGCGAAAGGACTTGTTGGCTACATCTTTTAAGAGTTTACAAGTAAGACTGTAAGAGGTTGTTTGTATGGCTACTAGGCTGCACGTAATATATTTATTTAATTTCATACAACCTAGCTCCGTTACCATATAGAAAAAATAAAATTACAGTATTTTTCCAGAAATTTTCACTAAAAAAGAAAAAGAAAACAAAGCTAAAACCATGTAAATAAAGAGATTCACATGATATGTACGTATAAGAAAGGGATTAACTAACATAACTAAGGAAAATAAAAACGCATATTCAGTTGAATAATTGTCAGATCACCTCGATACATCTTAAAAATAGGCCACATCGCGACTTTAGTTCTTGAACCTATGACATCACGAGACATAAGTGGAAAATCTTAACACTCAACTAAGTGAAAATAGAAACACTATGATGCAAGGGAATTTAAAATCAGTTACTTGCCTGTTTGGTAGTTTTTGGAACATATGAACCCACAACAATAAGACCACCATTTCTCTCTTTATCGATTCCAACATCCTTAGGCAAAAGAGGAGGTATTGGAGTGATTCCAACCCTGGCTGATACAAAACTAGCAGCAGTGCGACATAAGAAATTCTTGCCCTTCATTTCTGCCTGACAATAAAAAATTAATAGTGAAACTATTTCCCTGGACACAGTTTTGGATACTTCTTTTATTTTAAGAATAATATCTCTTACAACCAAGGGACCCTATTCAAAGGCTACAAACTAGCCTTTTATCTTTAACCAACAAAAAATAGTCAAAGCAGTAACTAGATTTTTAACTGAAGTAAAACATTAAGTTTAGAGGAAAGCTCGAAAACATCAGAAAACTACCAGAGAAAACTTACCTTAATCATTCCGGCTGCAAAAACAGCCATATCCCTCTCACTAGCGGCATTAACTATACATGCCCTTCCCTGTTTTAGCAAACCCAAACTACGTTAGACAGGTTATATGTACATAATGAAAAAAAAAATAGCATGAAGTACACTTTTCATTGAAATGTGAATTGTACACACAAAAAAAAGGAAAAAAAAAAGGAAAGCCCCATAGCCAAGGGAGTTTCCGAAAACAAATCCATTGGCTTTGAATAAAAAAAGAATTTAAAGATACAAAATGTTAAGAAAAAAGTCACTAAATTTTGGAAACACAAACATTCAAATTTGAATGAAAATCCTGAACCCCATACCGATTGCTTCAAACCAGAGCCACATTGGAGTGGCGAATAAGCCAACCAAACAAATGAACCATCAAGGCTACAAACCTATCCGGTAAGGGGAAAAACGTCTCTTAAAAGCCACAAGCGGCAAATTTTCCAATGCTTCTAAAGTATGGGTACACTCTCATTCATTATTAGTCACATCATCATTTAAAAATGATGTCTGGCCCAACAATATTATATAAGAAAAATTGCTGAGCGAACAAAGGGAGCAAGGACTTACGCAAAGGTAGAAATTTTCTTGGCCACATTTTTTCCAATGAGTCTTTCAAGTTTGAAATATGATCTTTAAAATCTTGTTCCTTTCTAGGCAAAATTTTGAAAAGGACACAAGACTGCACTTATACCAAACAATGGATGCTTTCTTAAATACAGATGCACAATAATGTTGGCGCATGTATTTAAATTGTCAATAAGCCCACAAGCTTAAATTGATGGATATGGTGAGTTTAATTTTTTTTTTCTTTTTTTTATCAATTCTTTACATTTTTCCGCATGTGTGGACTTGGAATTTTGTGAAACATCCAAAAAGTGAAACACTGCGTTAGGAATCCAACAAGTGAAACAAGACATGAAAATGTAATTTTCTATTCATGTATGTTGTGGAACAAGGGTACACATTGGTACCTTCTCTAAGCTACATAGGTACTCGCAAACAGCATCTGGACCACCCTTTCTTAAAAGTTGAATAGAAATGGAGGCGACAGTGCCAGCTTGTATGCGTCCAGCTGTTTTCTCTTCAATCCACTATTATTTAGAAGATGGGAGAAAAAAATTCAGAATTTAGTACAGTAGGATTTAATACGGCACAGTATAATCAACAAACCTCACGGAGATTTGAAGATTTATAACCAAAAGTGGCATCTTTTGCGAACTCAGTGTCTCCCGCAGGAATGAGCCTAAAGACATGATCATAGCATACTATGTTAAGCTCAACAAGCTATCATGAAAAATCAAGATATGCATTAAGGAAAAGAATGTTACTCATCAGAATCTGCAACATAGTGTATATCGTCAACAGTGTAACGGCCTCCTTGGAAAAAGAATGGGCAGATGATCCATGCATCCACTACACCTAACACTGAAATAGCAGCATCGGCTTCCTAGACAAATACAACTATCTCATGTTTCGACAATAAAATTCTGACTCGACATTGCCAGATAACAACTGAGATAATGCTGAAGCCACTCTATATACCTCAGGAAAATGACCTCGTAAAGTTGAATCACCTCTCAAAACAACCATGTAGTCACTATGCTCGACACTCTCAGACGCAGCACGTAAATTAGTGCAGATTTCTTCAACCAATGCCCAAGCCTGTAAAGCTTGCATCAGTTCTATAATTGAAGACATTCCAATAGATTAGAAACAAGTAAGATGGGGGGAGGAGACGAATTTCTACCTTTTCAGAGCTCAATGACCTTGAGTTGGTCAATATAAAAAAGCATTTGGGCTTTTTACGAAATTGCTCTATAAGTGAATCAAGGGTCCTGAAAAGATCGAATAAAAATTAAACCACTAGGAATTTATCTACTCTAAAGGAAAGCTTACATTCTTTAGATTAAACAAGCTTGAAGTTTATCCTCGGGAGAAAAAGAAGCTTGAAGCTTACAACATCTTACATTAATGAAATGAAAAACAATATAAAGTTGGTTGATGTGCTGCTAAACAACTGTTCCCCAAAGTCACATAGTAATTTAGAAAGAACGAAGGAATGAAGCTCACCATTCAGTTAAAACATTTATATCATGAACAGTTTGGGTTCCCGTAGGATCATCGTCCAGTACAACCAAAATTTTTGAATTCCTTTCATTTAGTTGTTGAATATCACCAATTACATCTTCCGGCCATTCAGGTGGAAGAGACCCCAATACAACTTCTTTCTTAAGAGTGGGAGGCTTTCCTTTAACCTTGACACCTGTAAGTGTCTCATAAACCTATGGCATCACATGGAAAGTCACCATCTTGGTCATTATCTTTTCTGGATATTGTTGGCTGTCAAATTCATCCATAGAAATCTGTTTTTCAGTGAAAACAATATGTTGCAGGACTTCTCCATACCTTTACTACTCCAGCATCATCTTGACGACCCCAACCAGCAGCAGAACCTGAAATGCATCAAACTTCAGATACCATCCTAAATTGTTATGAAAGATTACCAGACCAGCATTGTTCTCTATAAGGAAGTTTATTCTTTTTCTTCCTACTGTTTAATAAAACTGAGCAAGATGCCGCTGAAATGGCCTAATTTTTCATTTGTCAATTTATAAAATTCAGATAGTGCCTTATCTAGGTTTCAATACCTGCCAGAAACAATTGGTGTGCAGTCACTGATAAGTGTAGAGGAACTTTATGAGATGCACATTCACGAGAAACAATGCCCTGTCGAATATAAATTTTTTATACAGAGAGAGATAATCATAGGATTACAAATTCCTTCAAAGTTGTCAATGGATATTTCATGCTGACCAGATCTTTCACAAAGATGTCAAGTGCAGAGTATGGTGTGTAATCATCGTCCAGCATATGTGGAACTCGGTTTTCAAACATCCTGAAATTAAATGGAGGTAGAAGAATCTTCTTATTACAGTAAATGGAATGGATGCCAAAAAGTCTCTTGGAGGCGCCATCTCTGAGATGGCTGTATTACAACAAGAAGAGGGATGCAAACACGTAATGTAAGAAATATGGAATAACATTGAAGTGTTTCGATTTCTTATCAATCCCCATATTTGTTCAAATTTTCAATCTACTTCGTCCTAGTGAATGTTACTTTTGCTTCATCTTTTTTTTTTTTTTCTATATTGTTTTTCTAAAAATTGGGGGGTTTATTACGTAAAATAGATGCAGCCTCTACCCTCAACTAAAAATGAAAATTTATTTCAAGTTGTTTACCAAATACAATATCTTGTTAGATTCTGCTAGAATCAGACTGTGGTTAAGCTTTTCCCAAACAATTTGTGTGTATAGATTTTCTAATTAATATGTAAAGGTATGGCATGACAAAATTTGACGATCCACTTACAAAAACATGCCTCTGTACATGTTAGATGTGAGAATGAAGTAGATGGCTTTAGATTCAATTTTCAAAATAGTACTTACATCTAAAAAGGTAAGGAACGTTCCATTTTAGAAAATCAGGAAAAAATGCCCTTAAAAGATGGAAAAATATCACAGTAATTAGACATTGTAAGAAAAGGATTTACCAGGATGTTCCCTGACTGTCTAAGATGACTTCAAATAAAGTTCGAGTATTGAGACCAAGTCGAGCTCCAAATGCCATTGCCTCTGCACCCGATGCTATATGAACTCCAGCAAGCAATTGATTTACCATTTTCACACCACTATAATAAAGCACTTGGAAAAATAAAGGCCAGGGTAACCATTGCTTAGAGAAAGTACACGACTACATGAATGTTTAATGATGACATGAAACTGAGAGTTGTATAGAATAAAATTGAAGGCTCTGTTTAACATTCAAACAGCCACATAAATGTGAGCTGGTCAATTCTTGGAATATTGAAATACCTTCCCGCCCCGCAAACTCCTTTAATTACATAAAGCTTCTCACTTAAGGCTGTTAAGAAATAAAACCCAAATATAGGGGCACGTCATCTACTTATATTTGGCAATAAAACATTTCACTGAATTCTTATAGTACTTTTATGTTTCACAACCTGAGAGGACTGAACCAGTGCTCCTAAGAGCTTCCTTTGTCCCAGAAGCCATTATCTGTGTTAAAATTTAGCTATCATCAATGTTGAGGTAAGGAAACCCAAAATTTAAAGGAATTGTAGCTATTTAAGAGGTAGAAACTAGAAGCACACCGTAAGAGCTCCCTTTGAGGCCCTTTGAACACCGCCAGAAACGGGAGCATCAACCAATTTCAGATTTTTGCCCTCATCTTACATACAAAGAAATGGTGTTAGTTCAATCACGGAATAAGTATCATGCACTCGAAGTTAGTCTAAATTCTTTTAATCATGCTTAAGTTTACGTCATGGAAGTACTTTAGAAAGACTTCTTAATATTGAATAGTAATTTAAGACAGATTTCTTGTCAGTAGCATATTGATTTAAAACACTAGTTACTATCTCATAACAAGGAGCTTTTATCTAAAAAAGATTAGTAACATTCCACTCTATCAGTAGGACATACTTCCCAAACGCTGTTCCAATTGGCTCACATATCCAGGAGAAACTGTAGATGATAGAATAATCGAAGCCCCATATGGAAGCGCTATCAAACACAAGAAAATTATAGAATCAGTATCAGCTCTAATACAATAAATTGTATGCTGAGAATTAAGCGTACCAGAGATAGCCCCAGCTTCACCATACAGAACGCTCTCCACTTGTGTTTCATTTGTCACCATAATTACAAGCACTTCAACATCTGGGAAAAGAATGTTTTAAGAAAAAGAGGGGGAATGGCTCTAGCACTTTGTAAAATAGAAGAGCACATTGCTCCTATATGTAGTTCTTACATAAGGGAGAACAAGTTGTGGAGCTCAGGAAGCTACTAAAAGTTTTCTAAATATCAACTTACAACAGAAAGATGAGGACTGCCCTAATGCTGTGATCCAACAGCTACAACATAGCAACTGGTTTTAAATAAAGGTAGTAAAAATCAATTGAAGACAAATCTAAAGTTAGCAATCAACTAATAATTGGGATGCACAATAGTATAATTTTTTTTTTGTTTGTTTGTAAAAAACTGTTATCAGTACAGTTTCTCATTAAGCTTCATCTACTTAACATTTTCCCATTATAATGAATTCTTTTCTCATAAATCAACTAGAAAAATTATCCTATATCCATATCAATAGCCAGTGTAAAATCAAAACAGCTCATCAACTTATAGGATTTTGTTAACTTTCAGAAAACATTTGATCAGAAGACAAATAACTAGACAATTTTATAACTACGTTGTGTTAACTTTCAGAAAACATTTGATCAGAAGACAAATAACTAGACAATTTTATAACTACGTTGTGTTAACTTTCAGAAAACATTTGATCAGAAGACAAATAACTAGACAATTTTATAACTACGTTGATACAATTTACACTAATTTAATAGCAAAAGTACAAAACATTCTAGTTAATTCAGCAAAACATTGAAAACTTGACTAATTTTTGTAAAAGAAAATAGATGAATCCTTTGGAAGGATGAGCAATCAACAACTTTTTTAAGTTAAACAAAAAGTTCTTAACAAAACAATATATGATCATTTTTATTTTCCTTGTCTTCCTTCAACAGTACTACTTTTCCTAATTTATCACTGTAAATATTTATTGTCGAAGTAATTTTATGTCTCCATAATGGTGAAAATGAATTACGCTCAACATTGAACATCCTCGATTTTTCACCTTTACTAACTTCTGCAGGCGAGTTTCCAGTCAAGCCACCAGCATCAGTGAATTTAGTTAGAGTTGGTTTAAACACCTACAATGAAAAAAAGGTTTGTGTCAGCTTTTATTTAATGAACTGCCAAAGTCATTCTTGAAATGATGAAATAAACCGATAAAGATTGGAAAATATATTACATCATAACCAATCACACAAAAATCTGATTGGATAAGTTGAGTTGCCATGCCAAATCCCATTGCACCAAGACCAATGAAACCCACTCGTTTAACAGAACTTGATTTAGAAGTTATTTCATCGGCTAGTTGCTCAGGGTTGTAAACTTCTGTATTAGCTGCATCTGAAATACTTACTCCATATGCGCTTTTCCATGCCTGACCAATTTTCTCAACGATTAGATGGCAGTTTAAATAATGTCTAACATGTGAAATAGCATGATTTCAAAGACCAAATTCCCTATTTCACATTTTAACAGTAGTTCTACAAAATCACATAAGAAGCTTCTGTGAAAAAGTAACCTGTTCTAACAAGACATCCTCATCTCCATAGCCGTGAGAAGATCCTGAACAGGAAATAGAGAAAGGTGATAGAAGAAAAGCAGATGACTACATATTGAGATGATCTCAAATACAATAGTTACTTTAGAGTTGAATGGTGTGTTTACCCAACATAAGTTGCTGACGAGTAACTGCTAGGAGTGGAAGAGGAAAAGTGTGCGACTTGGCCTTATCCATGACAATCCCCTTCAGCAAGAGAGATAACACTAGTTATGCCAAATAACTTAATTGATCTAGAATGCAATTATATCTATGGTTAATCACATGCTGATGTAATAATCACCAAAACAAATACACTATCTCATTTTTGGCCATCCTTCATTAACCAAATGATGAAAGGTTCAAACAAAATAAGAGGACTTTCCATGACACCTCCATAGATAATTTTGAATTTTATGATTGTTTAAAGTGCAATGAACTATTTAACAATTACAAAGATAACTAATCGAGTCGTGAAACATTGTAACAAAAAGATAATTGATGGATGAACAAAATAAAAGCTATATGGCTTGCATGATATCTTACCATATCTTGAACCAAACTTCTCAAAAACTCAGGTCTTATATCACCCTTCAACAAGTGGGGAACACAATTCTTGAAAATCCTGCACATGTAAGCCCACCACATCCAAAAGAATGATTCTATTTAAAGCACGGATAAGAAGATAATAAACAAATAAATAAAATTGTTTGTCCATAACAATGATTTTGTGCCACGTTATTTTGATTGAGTACTGTGGGATTTCCAGAACTCATTGAAAAACATATAGTTCCAATGTTTACTGATCTTCAGGAATAAACAAAATAAACCTTTCTACTTAATAGAGAGAAGGCTATCTGTACATATGTTTCCAGTATGGGAGAAGTATCTTTATAGAAACTGGATACAATATTGAACTGAAAAGATAATGCCATACATATAGTTTAATGGACCATCTTCTTCCAGAGATACTAAAGCTCTAAATTAACCTGAAGTTAGCTGCACTTAAATCAGGAACTGTAATATCCCTTTGACGAAGAATAAAATAATCATGAAACTATGATGAGCTAACCATGAATTCCCAGCAGCATTCGAAATAATGTCGTAGATTATCCAGGGGTGAATTCCAGCTTTAACACCCAGGCAAATAGCTTCCAAGGAAGCCACAAAATGAATTCCTTTAAGGAGCTCAATTACCATATTTGCTTTACTGCAATGTGCATAAAAGTAGGAAATACATCAAGAAGTTTGAATATTGCATAATCATCAATGGAAAAAAGAAACATTTTAATTAAGAAACAAACAAAAGATACCTTGCAGCATCAACTTCACCTTCAAAAATGATAAGCTTTTCACACATAGCTGCAGGAAATAATTTGAAATAGTTGATATCAAGAGATGAGAAAAGGAACAGAGGTTTAATGTGCAAACATTTATACTGAGAATGAACCTACCTGATAAAAAAGGTCGAGCTCTAGAAATTGCAGTTGCCCTTCCAGAGGCTACTGTCTGCAGTTAATACAAAATCAGTGTTCTATGCACCAGGAAAACAAAATACCAATATACAATTTTTAGCAACACAAACAAAGAAGAAAAAGTGCTATATGATATAACAATTACCAAAAGCTGACCATCCAGTGCTTCAGAAACACCCTTAGAGACATATGCTTCAACAAGATTGTGTATCTCGTAATCAACTGCAGAAAAGGGGAAGTGACCGTCACAAAGGTTTCTCTGAAAAATAATGAGATACAGAACATCCTATGAAGATTCTCAGAACCTAGAAATGAAGCAAGTTTGATTGTTTTCATAATTTGAAAAACTTTTACATTTTTTTTTAGTTACTGGAAAAAGGAAATAGATTTGAGATAGAGAATAGTTACGGAAAAAACAATAGATTTGAGACACTAAAAAGTCAAAAAATAATAACTTTCCACTTTCACCTAGGCTTTAGTCTTAATCAATTAACAATTTATCATATTAAGTGAAGTAGCTTTTTGAGAGAGCTGGGAGGAAAACTTTAATTTTGCAAGGCTTAATTCAGAGGGAAGCTTAGTGGAAAGATAAAGGACTTATAAGTGAGATTTCAGAACGGTGGGTTTATATATATAATGGAATGAGCTTGAAATTTTATGTAATATTCCTCTCATCCCCTTGGAAGCATATAAGAAATATAGAGGAGTTGGATGTTTGGTAGCAGAAAACTTTGTAGCCTCAAACCCCAGACACTAAGAGATGCAAATATATAGACTAAAAGACAGGACATTTATTATTCACGTCCCATCATCAAAGTACTAAGAAAGTATGAGTGAAAATGCCTGTAAAAAGTTTTTCCAAGTTCTGGACATCATTCCTCAGTGGAGTTGAACTGACAAGGACAACAACGACATCCTTTTGCAACCCTGCCAATCAACAAAGTTAAGTAGTTCATTAATCAAATGTGAAATATATTTACTCCAAGTTCTTATATATTATTAAAATTGTGGCAAGAAGTTTCGTATAAACCTCTGAGAGCATTGCCAAAAGATGAATCATTAATCACATTCAAATGACTATTCAATACAAACAATGCGGCAACATCTGCAAGGAAACAGAGAACCAAGTGAGAAAGAAATGTGTAAAAACTAAAAAGAGCATCCTAAGATAGAAAGCAAGCATTATGAGTATGATATTTGACAGTTTTTCAAGCAATGCGATCTCCAGTAGTTATATGTGATGTTTCGATATAAAGCCCAAAAAGAAGCAGTTACTCGATATCTAAAAAAAGAATTAGCTTTCAAGAATTAGATCACTAAAAGTTTTGTTCAATTTGAGACGAGAGTTAAATGATAGCAACTGAAGTTGCCTTTCATATTTCTCCTTAAAACTATTTTTCTTCATCGAGACTTCCAGCCTCTTCTCTTGCATTTATTTTCTCAGTGTCTCAAAGAAAAGTTCGCATTTTAGGAATCACTATTTGACAGAAATGATTTCTAAAAAGTTGCAAATGACTTGGCGTCTGATGAAGCTTTGCCTTTAAACTATCCACTCCTCTAAAATAATCATTTGCAATTCAAATCTTTCTAAAAAGAACGATATTTCTTTTCAATGGATTTGAATGGTGAACCAAAAATAATAGCAAAACTATATTATCGTGATATATATCAGTACTCCATAAGAATCAATGGGATATTAGTTACTATTGAACATGAATCTCAATTAAATAAATGACTAAGATCCAGCTCAAAACCCAAGTTAAACCATTCAATCTAGTTGAACCATGGAAGGAAGCCCAATCAAAGATGTAATGCTGAAATATAATAGAAATCAACTTAAACAGGCAAACAGTGTACCTTCCCCTGCCTCTACAATACTGGCACAGTTTATTCCACCTGACTTCAAAAATTTATCTTTCCACGCCTGATTTATCTAAAGACAGAATGGTAGCAGTTAACGTGAACTTGTCACCACTATTCAAATTCAACACTGAAAGCTAACCAAGAACAAAGAAAATAAACATGAAGGGTATCTGTGGAATTGAATATCCTACTTGTAGGTTTTTAAAATGTGAAACAATTACTTTTACGGATTAAAATGTTAAAAAGTTCCCAGATCATCTTTGAATTTACTTAGGCCCCGTTCGGTAACTTTTATCTTTTTTTGTTTTTTTTGAGAATTGAGTCTATACAATGGTTTAAAAAAACTAAGCCAAATTTTAAAAACTAAAAAAAAAAAAAAAAAACTTGTTTTTGTTTTTTAAATTTAGCTAAGAATTGAACAATTGTACTTAAGAAATATGTAATTATTATAAGACATGGTGATACATAATAAGCATTCACCAATTCTTCATCCACATTATTCAAATCTACACATGGAGAAAAACGATTAAGAAAAATGCTAATTCTCGTCCATAAGCATCCATTTTCCACTACAAATTCAATATTCAACAGATCCATCAAAACCCACAACGGATTTTCCACTCAAATTGTAACAAATATGATTGAAAACACAGCTCTCAATCTCATTTATCCCAACTTTGACACTAAGTTAAGTATATCGAATCAATTCACTTCGTTCTTCACTAAAACTAAACCATTGGATAAAAATCGATAATAGTAAATGAGAATTTATAACGATTCAACAACAGAATTCCAAGCGAGAAGATAAAAGAAGTAATGCAGACAACTAAAGAGCAAAATCGTCCATGAATTTTAATGAAGTTACCTCAAAAGCTTTGACTTTGTGACCAGCACGGATTAGTGAAGTAGCTAATTCGAAGCTAAAATCGTCAAAGCCAATAAACGCAACGAACGCCATTGATGAAATCGTTGAAAGATCAGTTTGCTGCTCTCACCTCGGAGTTGAGGTTAGTACAAAACAGCAGGTTGATGAGAGCTATTTTATTTTACTTCGTTTATTACCTTTTTGACGTACAAAAAACTTGCCTGCAGAGGGCTCACATGTAGACCCTCGACACGTGGCATTAGCACGTTGTGCGACGTTTTTAGTTTGTTTAATTTTTTATTTTGAAGAAAATAAGAATTCAGAAATGTGAAAAAAATGTCAGTCCCCAACGTCCTAACCTTTTTCCTTTCTCTTCCTCCACGAATACTTTGAAAAGAAAAAGAAAATCTATATAAAAGCATTTAATTCATCTTTGCTGTGACACGACGAGTGCAACGGAATACGGATCAATTACGAGCTTATTTTCTTCAAAACCTCTCAATTTTAAATTTAATGCCTACGTCCTCCTAGCCCTCAATCTTTGTTCTCGTAATGCAACACATGTTTCACAAAGTTAAATCCTCGCTTAATTCATTTTAGTTTATGAATTTCATTGTCCTATCGAATTCATTTTTGCTTGTTTGATAAACTTGTTTACGACTTCCATTGTGTTCTTCTTGTGTTTTGTAAGTTTTTGTTTGTATGTATTTGGATCAATGTTTCGCTATCATTCTTTTTCGTAGCAAAACTATATCGAAAAAGTATAAACCTTAAATCCTATTTGCATCTACACCTACCAAAGGTACATTTATACAATTGTGTAACTATAAACTATATAATGGATAATAATTTTTTAAAAAATCACAAATATAATACAAGCTATTATGGTTTTTATGACATAATTTAGGTGTTATAGCAAAATATATTTGCAGCAAAGTGAATCAATAATAAAAATATTGATCTATCAAGAAAGATTTTGATATAGATTAGGTATATATTTTAGTATTTTGAATGTAATTGATATTTGGTATTATCCCAATTATTTATTTAGGTTATATGAGTATGTACTTTTTAGTTTTAGGTTGGGAGATTAAATTAGGCCACAACAGGAAATGGCCGAATAAAAACGAGAGAGAGGACGACGAACACCTTGACACTGTGAACAAAGGGAATCCCATTACCAAATCGTTTGTAGACGAAGTAGGCGAGCGATTCTGCTATCAGCCAAAGGTATGTCTTCTTTCCTTCTAGCATTGTTGGCTACAAGCTTTTTTTGGGGTAAACTCTACAGAACCATGGAACTTTCTGCTTTCTTTCACTTCTCATATGGCATATTCAATATAGCCGTTCAAAGTAAATATAATCCCATTTGTTTCCCCCGTGTATAGAAAAGAATTTATGTTCGTTAATTTTAGGTCCAGGATTATAGAAAACTGCTTGACAATGTCCGAAGAGCCCAGCTCCGGGCTTAGGCTCAAGAAGAAACTCAAACTTGCAGTTGGAAAATCTAAGAGTTCGAAAAACTTTGATAGAAGCACAGGAGATAGTGTTGAAAAAGCTGTTCGGAAGGGAAAACTGAAGCCTGCGATTCCTAACGTAAAAAGACACAGAGTATATGGTGGCGTAGATAGTGATACGAAGGTTACTTCATTCACTGATGTTTCGAAATCCAAGAGGAAATCTCTTTTTAGAAGACGACACGATGAAGAAGTTTCTGGAATGCCTTCAGTTTTGCCTTCTAAGACTTTCAACCGCTCTTTTAAAAAGCAAGAATATGGGGTAAGAAGTTCGAAAGTATCATATGAAGAAAGGAAGAGTAGAGGGGAAAAAGACCACAATGTGGAATATATAAGGAAGTCACACTCGAAAAACACCAAAGATTCGATCAAGACATTGAATTATACTGAGAAAAAATTATCGAAAGTATTCTATGAAAAAAGGAAGAGTAGAGGGGAAAAAGACCACAATTTGGAATACATAAGGAAGATGAGTACCGAAAACATGAAGGATTCGATCAAGTCATTGGATTTTACTGAGAAAAAATCTTGGGGTGTAACTCCTTCAGATCCTGCCAAGAAAAGAAGTGAAAATGGTGATTCAGAGCTCCTAATTGATCAACCAAAAAGGAGGAAGCTGACATTTCGTAGAAATCCACACGATCTCACTAATAAGCGGCTGGATGACGGGACAATAACTGATGGTGAGTTGATATCCATGTCTCAGTTTCCTACCAATCCTATTCATTTTCTAGGATGTAACTGAACTACTTTATTTTCTAATAGGCTAAGCTTAATGATATATTATCTCGTTTCTGTTCGCTTGAATTCCTATATGAGTTCATTTTTCCCTTTCCTTAGAGGCTCTTCCTTTAATTCCAGAAAATGTCAGACAGGAGAAAGCAAACACAGAGCAAAAGGATAAGATGTCAAAGAATGCTGAGTTTCGAGCCATACAACCTAGTAAATCTATCATTTCATTCGTAGAAGAGAATGTAAGTTGATAGCTATGTGTTTTTAAATTTGTTTTGCTTTTCAGCATTCTATTAACTTTTCAAGCGTTGTTCCATTTATGATTATTTATTATGTTGTTAACAGTTATTGGGCCGTAGGCGCATGATTGAGATTGAAAGAGCAGGCTACAACACTGACCTCACTTCCCCTTTGGATAATATCCCCTTTTCTAAAAGTGATGAGAGAGAAAGAATTGAAGAAAATGTGTGTATTTGATATTTATGTAACCAAAATGTTAATTTTTTGTTCTTTCCCATTCCTGTCATGTGGAAACTAATTGTAATGCGCAGATATTCAGGAATAAGTTGACCTTCTTTGCTGCTGCAAAAGTTTCATCATCTTTTCCACCTCCTGATGTGCCAGAGATTGCATTTGCTGGTACGCATTTAAAGTTTTGCACATGCTTAGTCCTATCTCAAATTCTCGATACACTAACTAGTAGTTCTTGCAAATCTAATTTAAATTTGTAATGGTTTCCAACTTTCCAATAATATTCAATAGATATGTTACTATATTTTTCTCTCAACTCATATGAGAAATTGAAGTGTACTATTATTATGAATTAGCTAGTATTTCTTAGGGTGTCTGGTTTATATTCGAAGACTTTGAGCAAATTATTGCTAGTTATATCTCGAATGTATTTGAACTGAATTTTACGATATGGAAATAATGAAGGTTTTGCTCCTCCCCTCACAATAAAAGGAATATTCTTTTGGTCATGGTTTCCATTTGTCCTTAGTTTTGGAGCGAGAGGAATGATAGAGTGTTTAGAGGTATAGAGGGGGGATAGTGAGATTTGGTTGTTGGCTAAATTTCACGTGTCTATGTGGGCTTTGGTTTCGAAGAACTTTTGTAACTATTCTATAGGCAACATTTCAATTAGTTGGTTTCCCTTCCTTTAAAAGGGTGGTTTTGTGGGCTGATATTTTTTTGTATGCCCTTGTATTCTTTCATTCTTTCTCGATGAAAGTGATTGTTTTCATCCAAAAATTTGGTCCTTAGTTTTGAGCTTAGTGTTCATTTGGTAGTTTCTAGGTTTTAAAATCTTACCTTTTTACTATAGTTTTGAGTTTATTTTCCTTTTGGTCTTAGGTTTCAAACTTTCAAGATTTTACCCTTTTTACTCCTGAGTTTTTAGGGATACCTCTGTGTTCATTTTTATAATTAGTCTAAAATAACTGAAAATAATTATAAATGAAATTCACTAGCCACTATTAAATTAATACAAATTTCCATTTTATAATTATTTTAAATTAATCAATTGAAAATTGTCAGCCATAACCAAAAGTGTACATTAGTGAAAACTCGGGAGTATAAGTTTAAAGTCTTGAAAGCTAAGGACAAAATGAAAATGGAATTCAAACTCAAGAGCAGGAATGTAACATTTTTCTTGAAATCTAGAGATTGAACAGAGAAGTGAGTGTATTTATCTCAAAAGCTAAATTGCTTTACTTTTAGTTATTGAATCTATTTTCCCAACTCACTTAACCATGCGTGGTTCTGGACGGGGGATGTTACCATATAGTTCTTTTTTAAAATTTTGTTGGATGCTTGGTTTGCTAGAATAATATTGAATTTTTTGTTTGGACATTAGTTCTTTGAAGACTTTTTGATGTTGCCTTACATCTTTCTTCATGATAGGAAGATCAAATGTTGGAAAGTCATCACTGCTTAATGCCCTTACAAGACAATGGGGTGTTGTACGGACATCTGACAAACCTGGTCTTACTCAGGTGCTGACATCTATAATTTTGACTACATCTTGTGTTTGATTGGATATGTCTATTAAATTAACACTTGGCAATATTTGTTCATATACAGACCATTAATTTTTTTAATCTGGGATCAAAGCTATCTTTGGTGGATTTACCTGGATATGGCTTTGCTTATGCAAAAGAGGAAGTTAAGGATGCTTGGGAGGAGTTGGTAAGAATTTCAATTCTAAGTTGGCCTGCCCAAAAAACTGATTGTTTACGATAGCAATTTATTATTTCTTTTATAAAAATTCAGATGTTATTGTAAACTCTCCTTAATCGTTCGTTTCTGAGCTATTGGAATGTAAACTAACAGTGTTACACAAAAAGAAGAAAGGACTGCTTATAACAACATGAAGAAGTTTAGATGTATTGTTTAATTATGAAGTGCATGTTGCTTCCTTTTAAGTTTTGGGGTTGGTTTTATCTAGTTGACCGATTACTTATATATCTCAGGTAAAAGAATATGTTTCAAGAAGAGTTGGTCTTAGACGGGTATGCTTACTTGTTGATACAAAATGGGGGTTGAAACCAAGGGATCAAGAGCTCATTGATTTAATGGAAAGGTACCAAACTTACAGCTAATGCAAATTACTTGCACTTAATATATAAATTATATGAACAATTAAGTTTTCATTGGAAGTATGATGTATTGAAGTTATGGATTCACTGTGATAGATCTCAAACGAAATACCAAGTTGTATTGACGAAGACCGATACAGTCTTCCCAATGGATGTAGCACGTAGAGCAATGCAAATTGAAGAGGTTTTTAACTCTCCATACGACTATAATATTTGTTCTTAAATCATCATTTGTTTCTTTCTTCTAACAACTATTAGTCACAACATTTCTTCAGAGACTCACGGGAAACAAGTCAATTGTGCAACCTCTGGTATGAAGAAAATTGTTTGTTGAGTTAATTATTGTCACGACTTTCCCCAAGTATACTGAGAGATCAATAGATCTGACTGTGGTTGGTCAATTATTTCAGATGATGGTTAGTTCCAAATCAGGAGCTGGCATCCGCAGTTTAAGAACGGTTTTGGCTAAAATCGTTCGGTTTGCTAAAGTCTAGGTGAGAGGTGCCTGTTAAAAAAACGATAATTATAGCTAAGCAAATTAATCATAAAGCTTCTTGCAACGGTCATGGATGTTCTACTGATCAGCTTAAGTTTGGCAGTCAACTTGGAAATACAACGAAGTCCCTGCTGCAATTTGGCTCAACTCAACAAAGTGAGTAATACACAATATGGGCCATAGCATAAGCTGGAAGAAATACGAGGCATCGTCCCTTTTGGGTTACAATTCAAAGATGTGAAGGAGAATATTCCACAGGATCAAATGGGCTCAAAAGGGTCAATCTTGTTTGCTTGCTATGGCTGTTTTGGAATATTACCAACTGGTTTGCGGAGTTTTCACAATCCCTAAACTTTTTCTATTCGTCCTCTTTTTGCCCTATGTATAAGATAGGTTTACAATACCCATCTATACCAAGCCAGCATTCATCAAATTTCATGACTTTAGGTAGAAGATTCGAACTATGAGTTTCTTGGTCACTAACAAATTTCGATATCTTGGTTATTAGCATACATTGTTTTTAAACGGAAACAAGCCTCTATATTAATGTTAATGAGACTAAAGCTCGGAGTACAAGAGTATTATGTTAAGAGCAAAAAGAACTAAGGAAAAATGCAAGCTAAAACTAAAAAAGAACTCATATATGTTAAAAAGTCTCTTTATTTGATCTTGTACTAGAACAAAAAGAAAAAGAACTAATGCAGGATAGGTTGCAGGTTGGTTGAGTTATATTGGTTTTGACTATATTATTTTAGTATTATTTAGAGCTAATGTGATATTTTTGAGGGTATTTTGTCTTATAACAAATTAATTTCTGTTTTTTCTCATCCTCATGAATGGATGACGACGTTGACAGTTAGAGTTGAGTTAGTACACCATCTTTTACTTTTCAACTTGGAAGCCACCATTCCTCTATTCCTTATTACATATGGCTGCGAATTCCTTATTTTCATTATATTATTTTTTAATTAAAATCTTGATTTTAGTTATTTTAGTCAAATTTGTTCAATTTTAGTTTCTCTACTTAAAAAAAAATTGAACCTTGCCCTTATTAACTCTTTTAGTATTAATAATAATTGTCTATTGCAGTCTATCACGCTATTTTGCTAATTTTGTAAGTAAGATAGACTCAATTTTCTTTATTTTAACCTTTCAATTCTTTTTTCCAAGCAGCCATCCATCATTATAATATATTATAATATAGTAGTCTACTTTTTTTTTTTTTCTTTTGCATAAAATATTAAGCTTGTGGCATCGTGGGTTATCACTAACCAAATCTTTAACCTTATCTGATTATTAATATTATTTGTCTTTGACATCCCATTCATTTAATTATTCATAAGAAATGATAGAAAATGAGTGGTTAGGTTAGGTGGAAAAACAAGCAAACTCCAATTTCATTTCCCCAATTTTCTAAACCCAATTTTGACAATTCCTTCCCCTTCCTTTGATTTTACCCTAAAAATTCTCCCTCTTAATTCAGATCCAGAGGTTAGAGAAAGAAGTAGAAGAAAAACAAAACAAAAAGAAAAAAAATTATGTGTCCGTTGAGATTTATTCTCATATTTCTCTCAGCGACGCTTGCCGGATTCTTCGTTCTCCGCAACCTCAAATCTCAGCCTCAAGATTTCGTGGCCGGCGATAATTCCGACGATAGCTCCAAGGAATTAGATTCCTCCGATTCGACCTCCTGCTCAAAGGTTCTTCTAATTGTTCTTCATCGGAATCTTGCATTTTCTTTTCTTTTTCTTCGTTTGTGTCTGAATGGAATGATTGCGGTTGTTGTTTGAACAGGTGTCTTCGGGGTTCTGGACGGTGGTGGATATGGCCAGCGGCCGCTACTTATGGAGGCATTTGTTTCCGTCGTCGAAGAAGCCTTCCGATTGACGTTTCGGCGGCGGCCTAGGGCTCACGTTCTTCTGTTGTATGATTAATAATTCTCTCTTTTTCCCTTCCCATCTTCGAGTAGATTTTGTAAAATTCCTCTTCTGCTTCATATCCAACATTGTCGTTAACATCTAAATCTGTACAATGTAACCAAAATACGTGGATTGAACAACGTTTTGTGGATTCGATTTGTGATGCAAAATTTTCTAACACTCGGCTCCTTGATTTCCATTAATCTTCATTCCAACTGGGAGTCAGTTTTGAATAGAAATTGATACCCTTTTCCAAAAAATACATACAATTGTATTATTGATTTCTCTTAGTATCTCTATAAAAACCAATTAAAATATACTTTTAAAAAAAAATATTTTGACTGATTCTCAAACACTTTATTTTGATCTCAAATGAATTAAATTTAAACCATACACTTGGAAATGGATTACACTTAAATGTTCAAAATTGCTTTCCTTTCTTCGTAGAATCAAAAAATACATTTCAAAATTTCTAAGAATGTTAGTGTATGAAATAAAATGTTGTAAAGGGATTCTAAGTTCATTCTCCCGTTTTATTTCTTAAAATCAAAATGCATTTCATACACATGAAAATTAGGGAATGGAAAAGTATTTTTGTTTTCCTACTAAGATTTAAGTGTTTTAATAAAGTTGTATGGAAGAAAAAATGAATGTGCATTACTAAATCTGTATGGTATTCCTTTGTCGAATCTATTTCTATTTGGTTATTCACATTTTTCTGGGTTTAAATGAAACTTTTTTACTTCTAAGAGTAGGGTGATCATCGGTCGGTCTGTTGGTTTTTTAATGAAACCGGTACCAAACCGATCATAGTTAGTTTAGTAAATGTTTAAACTGACCTCGACATTGATGGGTAAGAATTGGTCGGTCGGTTTTATCGGGTTAGGCCTCAATCAGTTTAACGCTTAGAAATATTTTTTGAAATTCTTTGATTTGAAACCGACCTCGATCGACGGACTTTAGTCGGTCAGTTCGAGTTTTCTGTCTACCATGCTCACCCTTGTTTAAGAGTATGAATCTAACTCTTGAAAAGTTTAGAAATACTTTGCAAATGGAAAAATTAATAATTTTTATCCATATACTAACGATAAAGGTATTTTAATAAAATTTGAAAGTTCGAGGATATTTTTGAAGTAAGAAATGGATACCTTCGATCTTTGAAGCTCGTAAATTCATAAAAATATAGCTCCTAAAAGAATATGTCACTTTAAAATTATAGCCTTGCATATATTTTACTGAAAAATATCCAAACGAATGATAAGAGCCTTTATTTCATTCCACAATACACAAAAGGGGTATCTATAACATATAGTTTTTGGTGGTTGGATCTATTTCATATATATATTAATTTCATTCAAAAAACTTTGAAATTTATGTTCTTTTATTGCCCAATTTCTGTTCAAGATTTAATAGGTTAATTATATGTTTATTACAAGGAAAAATATGTATTTGGCACGCAGGTTATAGATTAGTTTTCATTTGGTTCATAGGTTTCAAGGTGTTACACTTCCCGTCTTAGATTTTGAATCTAATTTTAACTTATTAGTCCTTAAAATTCAAAACGTGTTACAATTTTACACTTGAGAATTTGTTATTTTTTAACTAGAAACTCACATTTAGTCTTAAAACGTTAAAGTTCTATTAATTAATTTAAACGAGTTAAAAGAATAATGTTTATTTATTTTTCACTCTAGTATTAAAATGAATTTTAAAATTTCACTTCATAATTAATTTAAATCAATTAATAACATAGGGAGTAATTCGTTAAAATGAAAAGTGTAAATATTGAAATTTAGGTACCATATATACTTTCATAAAAATATAATTAACTACAGAATCCTAACAATTTGTAAACACAAATGGAAAAGATAAAATTATTATAAAGAATATCTTATTAGTCCATAAGATTTGAGTTTAACTTTTATTTGGTTTTTTAAACGCTACACATTTAGTCCTTATGAGTTTGGGTTCTTCCAACAAACTAAAACCAAAATCAAAACTTAAGAATTAAGACTCCGTTTGCTAACCATTCTTTTTTTGTGTTTTAAAATTAAGCAAATTAATTTATAGTATTTTCACCTCCAAATCAATTTCTTCCTTTATTATCTATTTTCCACGTATTGTTTAAAAAACTAAGTCAAACCTGAAAATTTAAAAAAATATATAGTTTTAAATAAATAATTTGTTTTTCTTTGAAGTTTAACTAAGAATTCAATAATCCTATTTAAGTAATATGCAAATTAATCTAAAAAATTTGATAAAGAATAAACTATTTTTTAAAAAAATAAAAAGAGAAATGGTTACCGAGTCTTAATGTGTAACATTTTGAGAGGGAAATTGTTATGAATAATTTTTTTTACAAAATATAACAAAAAAATAATTATATTAAAGAGAATTGGACAAATTTTGTTATACTTTATAAATATAATATTTTTTTTTTATTTTTTTAAAATAACTCGTCATGAAACTTAAAAACCAAATAGAAACGATCGCAAACAAATTTATTTAAACAAAAAAAAAACATAAATCTTAAAGTTTTTGAATGAAAAATTAAAAATACCCTTTAGTTTTTGGGATCTCCCACTGTAAATTTTTGCTTTTATCACATGTTGTTTCCTATATTTTACTTTGGCATTGGTATATTTGTAAACTAAACCTCCCCCATCATATTCCATACATTTTTCATTTTACATTACTAATATATCCAATATAATGGCTGCACCTCAATCTAAAGTTGCCATCTGCCAATTTCATTTTTTTTCTTTCGAATATCTTTTTTCTTTTTAAGAAATGGAAGGACAACGTTTTTCATAAAGAAAAGAAAAAGGGTGGAAATAATTCAAGTAGATCATAGCTGATGTTTGGTAAGAGTGTTCGTCCCGATCTTCATTTTGGATTGAGTTAGTTTTTATTTTGGGTTGGGTTGGATTCAGGTTACGGAATTGACCCAATCCAATTCAAATTTCTAATATTATTACAACTCATGAATATTATAATTAATATATATTACTATAATTTTTTTTTGAAATTTTTAAAGTTTGTAATAGTTACGTTCAACTTTGATATTTAACTTTTGAGTTTCATTTGACTTTTTATGAAATTTTAAGTTAATAAATAATATACGTAAAAATAGAAAATAAAATAAATAACCGACAATCTAAACCAACCCAAAATTTGAGGATTGGACTGAAGATTTTATTTTAATTAAATTTAATAAATCTTCCAAACCCAACTCATTTAAACTTACGGGTGATTTTATTGTTGAAAGTTGCTTCGGAGAGAGTAGGCTACAATATAGTGATGACTAGTGGTTGCAGTACTAAGTATTGTTATTTCTTTAATTGCTTCTAATAATGTTTCTTTTAAATAACGAGAAAACAAATATACCAGGAGAAGGTAAAATAGAATTAATGCAATTGTTTTTATGTGTTTCAACAAAGTATGTCTCTTCTCTCACAACCCACTTCCATCAAACAATTAATTTACATCTTATTCTACATAAATAAATAATTAAATAAATAAGAAAAATCTGTTCATAAGCCTAAGAAAGAGAAAAAAGAAAAAAATGTATAAGAAAGAATAAATAAACTTTCAAGATCTCTGTTTATTTATCCACTCATCTCTCTATCAACTACGATTGATCCAACCAAAAAAAAAAAAAAAAAAACGCTACCAAATTATTCGTAAATGTAAACTAATCTCATACATTTTTCCCGATTATTCCGAATTCCCGTTCGTCTGTCCTTCTATGTGCACGAAGTTTCAGCAATTGTTTCAAGCGCCGGCTTCCACGATCTCTGTTTCGACATCAATCTCTTTACCGCCTTCGAACTTTGATTCTCTCCATCATCATCTTCTAATTTCAATCCCTTCACATCCGCGGGAGAATTACAGAACTCACTGATCAGAACAGGAAAAATCCTCCCAAATCCGCTCGAATTTCCCTGCTTCAAAGCCTTTGTAGCGATGAAAGTCAGAGAACTCATTTCTTCGAGTGTTAGAACAGAGTAAAGAAGATCCATGGGAAGAAGAAAGTATAATCGCCGCCATTCCAGATCTTCATCCGGTAATAGACCTTGAATACGATGGCCGACTTTAAGATCGCTGGAATCGCATAGAAATTTACCGGAATGCTCGATCATTAGTTCGGCGGCGGTCACTGGCTTTGTGAAGCTCTGTAATGTTCCGTCTAAGGATAAAACCTTTGCGGCGCCATTGGAGGCGATTGAAGGAGCACAAGAAGCTGAATTCCCCATTGAAATAGCGTGTTGGGAGAAAATGGGAACTGCGCCGATAATGGAATCTCTCTCCCCGAGGCTTGAATTTATACATGAATACGACAGAGAAATAGAGAGGGAAAAAAAAGTGTGTTTCTTTTTTTTTTTTTTTTTTTTTTTTTTTAATTGGCAAATTATAAATTTTATATTTTGAGTTATTATTTATTATATGATTTGTTTGTTTAATTTAATAGTTATTTTGAAGCAAGAGAGAACATAAGAACAAACAGAAAACCACCATTTACAGCCTAATGCTTTTCAATTTTGATTCGTGTGTAGATAATATTAAGGATGTATGAATAATTCGACATTCGATTATCCAACTCATATTATAAAACTATATACATATATTTATTTATATATGTATATTTTATTATTAATAGAAGAAAATGAGATAAAAAAAGGTTGGTTGATACTTCGACAAATTGTCAACCCAATCAAGCCAAACCAACCCAACTTAGTTCATTTACACTCATGGTAGATATTCTAATATTTCTATGACTTTGATATCTACATAGAAAATGAATTGATAACATTTATGTTGTTTTTGAAAAAAAAAATGCATAAAGCATACAAATAGTTAACAAAATGTATGTGAAACCGATGGTTTTATTAATTTAAACTTTTTATTGAATTGTTGTTTTTTCTAATTTTTTTAATAAATATTTTTGTGGATGTTGATATTTAAAATACGAAATTAACATCTAGATCGAACGAAAGTGTTTGACGTAATATTCTTTGTATAATTTGGATGAAATATTATAATGTTGCAACAAATTACGAACACACTTGTAATTAGAATTGAAGATATTATTTTCGAAGTACAAACTCAAAAAACTTAGAAAATTAATTGAATTAGATTCGATATTAATTAATAACAATAATAATACACCTATGTTCAAAGCAAAATACAATACAACTAACATATATGAATGAAGTAGCAACTAATGAATTTGATGGTTCAAATTTCCAAACCTTGCACTAAAAAAATAGCAATATATTTTAAAATTCTCATATCATATTTGTTACATGATAGGAAACAACAACAAAGTCAGAATAAACATAATTAAACAAAAAAAGAAGTTTAAAAAAAGAAACAACTAAAAATAATGAAAATTATAAAGTTACAGCTACTAAAAATATGGATAAAATAAAATAAAAGAAGCCTAAAGTTGAAGACAAAAACAAAATGGTATATTTAATGTTTGTAATTATAAAATTTTGGAGCAATGAGGGGGTTTTTAAATAAGAATTGACAAGATTCGGGTGCACCTAATTTGGCATAAGAAAGCGAGAAATTTGGTGCGGCGGAGGGGAGAGTGTCGGCAATAGGAAGGAAATTTTTTTTTTTAGACAATTAAATTAATTTGAGTTAGTAAATTAAATATGGGGAATTGATGTGAGGGGAAATTATGCAATGTGGACACTATATGTATGGTGGGTGTCACTCTTTAAATCGTTAAATGGTTGTGAAATAAATCGTTAAAAAAAAAAAAAAAACAAAGTAATTTGAAAACGATTTTCTTTATAATGACTAAATTTGTGTTTTTTTTACTCACGTTTACTTGATCGTGACAGAAAATGGTGTGATTTTAATAAAATTACGAGCTTGATTCGCAAACGTAATTAGATTGTTTTTTTATCACTTTAATTTAAAATTATGAATTTTGTCAAATTTATTGTTACATTTACCTCTATTTCTACCTTCGAGATTCAAGTGACAACCGTCACGGCAATAATAGATATATCAAAATTGATGATTTTTTAGTTGTAACAGTAAAAATAATACGATAGTTGTATTGGTAATGATAACCATATGATATAATTATCGGTTGTTAATTGGATTAGGCGTATGTTTGGTTCATCAACTAGATTGTTTGATTTTTCATTACAAATTTGGTTATGGGTATCGTGTGTCCGTACAAAATAGAGACACACCAAGTAAACAATGCCAAAAGAAATTAAATGAAGCATATTTTTCAATTTTCATTGATCCATCACGTTTTCACTTAAGTACATGATTTTGTTGAATTTTGTACTTAAAGACGGGAAACTACTCTTTATAATTTTCAAATGTTGGCTCGAGTTTTGAAAAGTGAAATGTGAAGTTTTTCTTTTTTTGTTAGAAAAACTAAATGAATGATTATAAAATTTCCTATGAATTTGATAAAATGCATTCATTTTCTCCCTACATAAATATTTCAAAATTTGCCTTGAACTTAAAAATGATTATTCGAACAAATAATAAAGCCTTTACAAAAAAAAAAAAAAGGTTTGCACAAAGGAAATAATTTTAAAAATTATTAAAATAACCTATGGTAAGTTCAAAATCACTCAAAACAAACACATCACACTTCTAAATAGTAAACACAACTTTCGTATCATCAAAATCGATTTATAATTATTAAAAGTCTATCTTAGAGTAATTTAAAAATGTAGAAAATGAATTCAACTATTTCATAACAACTTTCAAAATAGGACACATCTCCTTACACTCAAGATACATAAAAATTACAATATAATACTTACTAAACTAAAATATTTACAAACTGGAGCAAAATTTTGGATTTTATCAACGATAGAAATTGATCAACTTCTATCGTTGTCTATCGATGTCACTAATAGAATCATATCGGTGTCTATTATTGATATAATCTGAAACTTTACTATATTTTAAGAATATTTTGTCAAATTTGTCATTTTTGACAATTCTCCAAAATGATATATACAAATACATAAATATATATATGTATTTATATCACTCTTTAATATTAAAATAATGTAAAATTGTCAACCACATTATACTAATAAATAATTTAATAGGAATAAAAAAAGAAAATTGTAAAAAGAGTGAGAAATGTGTGGTGATAATGTAAATAATAAAAAAGACCAACAAACTAATGATTGAGAATGGCAAAATTTGATTCGATTTTATTTGCCATTCTCAATCACCTAACTCTCCATGCCCCAAATTTATATTTATTTATTACTTACTAAAATAAAATAAAATTTCATTTATTTATTATCACCACAAATAAACACAGCTGCCTTTAAAGGAAAAGTCATTTGCTCCACTCTGGCTTTCAAAAAGTGCTTTGGCTCTTTCTAATATCACACCTAAATTGCTTTTTCTTGTTGCTTTGTTTGTTGTTTGGTGTTCTTCCTTCATATGCCTCTTCTGCCCATTATTCATTTATTTCTTCTTTTAGTACATAATAATTCATTATTTATTTTATTGGATATCAACTCATCTCAATTAGGTTTGGTTTAAATAAATCTATCTTTTATGAGTCGGATTGGTTCGCGTTTGGACTAAAATAACCTGAACCAACTGAATTCCTTTTATTAACTTTGTGAAAAATATATATTTTTTTAAAAAAATTGTCGAAAATAGAATATTTGACAAAACTGTTTACACTTCATATAAAAATCAAACATAATTTTTTTTTTGTCTTTTAGTAATTTTGTTTTATTGAGCGTAAATAGTTTGTCAAATTTTTATATTTTACCTGTGATACAATTATATATACATATTTTTATTTTTATTTTATTTTATTTTTTGATTTTTTAAAATTTATTCTCCTTTTAAGTATGAACAATATATTTTTTGATATGTTGGAAATAAATATGCCATAATATAAATAAAAATTGAGCAGCTATTTTTAATTTCATGTAGGAAACAAAAAATGACTAATGTTTTTTATACCTGTTTTTTTGACATATAAATAATGTTTTTTACCTATTAACATTTTACTTTTTTTTTTCATTTAAAAAATACATTAAACAATGACCAAGTAACTCGAACTAACCTAACAAAAAAAATTCCTAATTGGGTTTATTGTTTAGCAATAGCTATGTTGTATCTAAAAAATGTTTCATGAACGTTCTTACTAATTTAAACAACAAGATGATGAGTAATCGAAGAAAACGAAAAATAACATTTTTTTAGGAATGAAAAATTTATAGGAGTAAACTTCGGTCTTTATGCGTTCAAAAGTAAATTATCCTTTGTTCACATTTTGCTTTACTTGCTACTTTCTCAATCGTCTTCTCACTTTAAAACTCCAGATCATAGCTACATTTATCTCATGCTTTGCATCTCTCATTATGAAATGAACACACAAGCATACTTCTACACACTTACACGGACGTAGGTAAACTATTCATTTAAAAATTAGGTTGAGTTTAAAAAACGTTTCAACCCAAGTCAACCAATTAACACAAAAACACCATTGTTTCGATAAAAATGTAAAAGAGAATTTAATACTATAGAGTTTGGATGTATGTGTGTATATATATATTTGAAAATTGAAGTGAACCACCAAAGAATAGAAAATCCATCCATTAGAGGACAAAAAAATTGTTCCAATAGAAAGGCCAACTCTAACTAAAATGGGTTGCTGATTTTGCAAGATATGGGAGAATATATAATAATGGTCAACTTGAATTATGGTAATTAATTAATTAATTAATTAATTAATTAATTAATTAATTATTAATCAAAACATTAACAAAGCACGTAATTAATAATAATTCTTTCAACTCAATCATTATTATTATGAATAAAACGGCGTTTTTTCTTTCTCTCTAGCCGGTGGGTGTAACCGATTTTGGACTCTATCAAACTTCCTTTCATTCTCCCTTCTTCTCAACATTACTATCAAATAATTTTATTTTCCCTCTCTTTCTAACTTTATTTTATTTTCATGAAATAAACATAATTCTTATGTAACAAACTCATATTACCAATCACTAATCTACAAATTGTAGAGAAAAAAAAAAATTAAATTCATTTTATTTGAAGGATTTTTTTTAAGTAATAAAGAAAATAAACTATTTACATCCCGATAAATATTCAATAAAAAATAAAAACAAAGTAGTTTTAAAGAGTGTTGGGTTGACTTTTGATTATGGTTATAAAGGATTATTAGTTTTTTTTTCTTTAGGAAGAAACCATGTTTATAAGATTAACAGTTGTTTTATTTAATAAATCTAATTTGTATTTATAGTTATTAAAAAAATGTATTTAATATGTATCTGACCTTTTTAAAATTTTATTAAGTAAATTGTAAATCTATTCCTGAAATATGATGTTAATTGTAATTATATTCTTAAACTTTAAAAATTAATAATTTAGTTCTCAAATTTATATAAATTTTAAAGTAGGATTCTAACTTATATAATAAATATAATTTAACTCTCATTACTTGTGGGTTCGGTTTTTAAGAATATTGTAAGCTTGAGGGTCCAATTTAACTAATTTAGAAGATTATAAGTCCGATTGTTATCAATAGTATTGAATGTTAGATGGTGTAGTTGCAAAGACGGCTATATTTCAGGTGTAGTTTCTATAAATTTTCTGTTTTTTTAGTTATAGAAATTAGGAGGAGTATTCACAAAATTCAAACCTAATGGTCTCATTACACATATAAATAATTTTGTTTCTATTGAATTGATTAATTTTTCTAAAAATAAATAATTGATTGATCAACAAAAAGAAAAGAAAATTTGAAAGTTACCAAACCTAGCTACTAGTCATTTTTAATTTTTTATTGTTCAATAATTTATTACACATAAAATCACAAGTTCATAAATTTATTAATACTAAGACACAAACATTAAGGTTTAGGTAAACTTATAATTTATTCTATGTATAAAATGTTGGGCAAAGTAAAACGTTAAATACAAGTATAAAACAATGGAATTTGAAACTGTTTATAATCTTTTGTGTCATTTAAAACAATTTCTTCTTTAGGATGTTAAGTTAATACAAATATATAATATTGGAATGAACAATCATTTTGAAATAAATCTAATTAACTTATGATTAATTAACTCTTTGCATCAATTTATGATTTATTAACTTCCTACATTCTACACCATAAATTCTATCACTTCACATCTGTCTAGATTGCTCACTCCCTTTCGATCTCAAATAACACAAAATACTCGCCAACCTTAAGAAAAAGTAATAATTTGGTGAAATTTCATCTAATTACGTTCCTTCGTCTTAGAAAAATCAAAACTAAGACATCCATTTAATACAATTGTGCTTAGATTACCTTTTCAAGTGTTTAAATTTGAAAAAAAAATTGAGGTGTCGTACTTTTTCTGACTCGTTAACTCATGAAAGAAACTCTGTAGCAATGGATAATGAAATCGAGATTGCTGGAATGGCTGGGCCCGCTTCTCCTATTAGTGCCGACCCACAAGTTAATTCGGTAGCCGTCAAATCACAATGTTTAAGGGTCACGCGTATCGACATGTCAAAGTCAAACAATAGAGAAAGACCTGAAGATAGGCTAGATCACATGAAAGAGCATACCAATTTTAGAAGAATGTCTCATTCGAAAGAGGCGGGGGATCGATCTCCCAAACCCAGAACTACAGATTTTGCTGAAAAAAGAAAAAGGATGGACGGATTTCCTACTTCATTCTTCATTCTTCCAAAAACTTCGCCCTTTGTGCCTTTGCGAAAGAGATTTTGAATTTTGATGGGTGTTGCCTCAATATTTTTTGAGCCTTGATTAGTGTATAAGGGTGTGTGTGTTTGGTTAGCATTTCTATCATCCATGTTGTAGGGTTAGTTTTGAGATAGGGAAAGAGAGGAGTTGGTTGTAGTTGAGACACCTTTTTCGTCTCGACGAGATGGATGGATTTCAAAGAGATGGTTAACCACTTTTTGAAGCATAAGAGGTAGGCTTTAAGCGTCCGCTTCTCAAATTCTTCTAGTTCCATCTTTGATACATCTACATTGTTCAAAGAAAGCTTATCCTCAGATTCTTCTAATGGAATAAATGAGTCCGTCCTCACGACTTTTTTGAGTGAAATTCATGATTTTTCTAGTGGAATGAGGAACTCGTATTCATTCAGCCTCCTTAGTTGCACTCATGTTAAGGAGCTTTTCTTTATACATTGATTTAGCTTGAAGCTTGGACTCATTTCAGTCGAGCCTCCGCTGCATTCTAATGGATCAAAACAAGTCCTTCAGTTCATGAATATGGATCAAAACAAGTTCTTCGGACTAATTAAGCTACGTAGAACCAAATACAAAGGTCCAAGTTCCTCTCTCCTTTCAATCGAGCATGTGGATCAAATCAGTGAAATTCACAAGTCCTTCGCCTTTAGACTCCTAATGGAGGGATCCGACTATCCACTGACTTCGCTAAGCCCTTGTTTATTGAGGATTGAGAGTTCCTCCTCAATCTCCCATAGAGAAAATGAGAAAAGAGATTTTAGAGAAGACAAGAGATCACTGAACAAGGGAAGAATGAGACAGGATAGAAGCCAAAAAGAGAAGAGAGCCTCCCAACAACATCGAGGAAGAAAAGGAATAAAGAAAGAGCTCAAAAGGAGGCTAGAAGGAAATAGGCGATCCAAAAATAAAGAAATAGTTAATATATTCAAGATAATTACGTATTTACAAAATACCATCTTAATTCATCCTATTCCAATAGATCTCAGATGTGATATGGTTCCGAAGGATGAATTGGATATGGACAGTTCCAATAAGATTTCATTCTTGAACAAAAAGCCATCTATTTATTTATTTCATCTATTCCATGACTGGAATAAGAGGGGATACACGTTACACCACGATTCTGAATCAAAAGAGAGATTTCAAGAAATGGTAGATCTATTCACTCTATCAATAATCGAGCCAGATCTGTTGTATCATAAGGGATTTTCCTTTTCTATTGATTCTTGTGGATTGAATCAAACCGAATTCTTGAATGAGGTATTTAACTCCAGGGATGAATCGAAAAAGAAATATTTATTGGTGCTACCTCCTATTTTTTATGAAGAGAACGAATCTTTTTATCGAAGGATCATAAAAATATGAGTCCTGACCTCCCCTGGGAATAATTTGGAAGATCCAAAATAAAAAATAGTGGTATTTGCTAGCAACAACATAATGGAGGAAGTCAATCAATATAGATTGATTCAAAATCTAATTCAAATCCAATATTATGGGTACATAAGAAATGTATTGAATCGATTCTTTTTAATGAATAGATCCGGTCGCGACTTGGAATATGGAATTCAAAGGGATCAAATAGGAAATGATACTCTGAATCATAGAACTATAATGAAATATACGATTAACCAACATTTATCAAATTTCAAAAAGGGTAAGAAAAAATGGTTCGATCCTCTTATTTTGATTTCTCAAACCAAGAGATTCATGAATCGGGATCCTAATGCATATAGATACAAATGGTCCAATGGGAGCAAGAATTTTCGGGAACATTTCATTTCTGAGCAAAAGAGCCATTTGCATTTTCAAGTAGTGTTCGATTGATTATGTATTAATCAATATTTGATTGATTGGAATGAGGTTATCGATAAAAAAGATTTGTCTAAGTCACTTCGTTTCTTTTTGTCCAAGTTACTTGTTTTTTTGTCCAAGTTTCTTCTCTTTTTGTCTAACTCACTTCTTTTTTTCTTTGTGAATTTCAGGAATATCCTCGTTCATAGGTCCGAGATCCACATCTATGAATTGAAAGGTCCGAATGATCAATTCGGCAATCAGTTGTTAGAATCAATAGGTCTTCAAATCGTTCATTTGAAAAAATCGAAATCCTTCTTATTGGATGATCATTATACTTCCCAAAAATCGAAATTTTTGATCTATGGAGGAACAATATCACCATTTTTGTTCAATAAGATACCAAAGTGGATGATCGACTCATTCCATACTAGAAATAATCTCAGAAAATCCTTTGATAACACAGATTCCTATTTCTCAATGATATCCCATGATTAAGACAATTGGCTAAATCCCATGAAACCATTTCATAGAAGTTCATTGATATCTTCTTTTTATAAAGCAACTCGACTTTGATTCTTTAATAATCCACACTTCTGCTTCTATTGTAACAAAAGATTCCCTTTTTATGTGGATTATGTGGAAAAGGCCCGTATCAATAATTATGATTTTATGTATGGACAATTCCTCAATTTCTTGTTCATTTGCAACAAAATATCTTCTTTGTGCGGTGGTAAAAAGAAATTCTTTTTTTGGAGAGAGATACTATTTCACCAATCGAGTTACAGGTATCTAACATATTCATAGCTAACAATTTTTCACAAAGTGGTGATGAAAGGTATAACTTGTACAAATCTTTCCATCTTCCAATTCGAGTGATCCATTTGTTCATCGAGCTATTTACTCAATTGTAGACATTTCTGGAACACCTCTAACACAAGGACAAATAGTCAATTTTGAAAGAACTTATTGTCAACCTCTTTCAGATATGAATTTATCTGATTCAGAGGGGAAGAACTTGCATCAGTATCTCACTTTCAATTCGAACACGGGTTTGATTCACACTCCATGTTCTGAGAAATATTTACCACCCGAAAAAGGAAAAAAACGGAGTCTTTGTCTAAAGAAATGTCTTAAGAAAGAGCAGATGTATAGAACCTTTCAACGAGATAGTACTTTTTCAACTCTCTCAAAATGAAATCTAATCCAAACATATATGCCATGGTTCCTTACTTCGACAGGGTACAAATATCTAAATTTGCTATTTTTAGATACTTTTTTAGATCTATTGCCGATACTAATAGCAGCAAAAACTTTGTATCCATTTTTCATGATATTATGCATGGATCATATATATCATGGTGAATTCTTTAGAGAAAATTGTGTCTTCTACAATGGAATCTGATAAGTGAGATTTCGAGTAAGTGTTTACCCAATCTTCTTTTGTTCGAAGAAATTATTCATCGAAATAATGAGTCACCATTGATATCAACACATCTGAGATTGCCAAATGTTTGGGAGTTCCTCTATTCAATCCTTTTCCTTCTTTTTATTGTTGTATATCTCGTTTGTACACATCTTCTTTTAGTTTCTCGAGCCTATAGTGAGTTACAGACAAAGTTCGAAAAGGTCAAATCTTTGATGATTCCATCATACATGATTGAGTTGCGAGAACTTTTCGATAGGTATCCCAAAAATTCTTTCTGGTTAAAGAATCTCTTTCTAGTTGCTTTGGAACAATTAGGAGATTCTCTAGAAGAAATATGAGGTTCTGCTTCTGGTGGCAACATGCTACGGGGTGACGGTCCCACTTATGGGGTCAAATCAATACGTTCAAGGAAGAAAGATTGGAATATCAATCTCATCGATCTCATAAGTATCATACCAAATCCCATCAATCAAATCGCTTTTTCAAGAAATATGAGACATCTAAGTCATATAAGTAAAGAGATATATTCATTGATAAGAAAAAATGTGAACGATGATTGGATTGATGAGAAAATCCAATCCTAGGTCTCGAATAGTGATTTTATTGATGATAAAGAAAGAGAATTCTTGATTCAGTTCTCCACTTTAACGACAGAAAAAAAGATTGATCCAATTTTATTGAGTCTAACTCATAGTGATCATTTATCAAAGAACGACTCTAGTTATCAAATGATTGAACAACCGGGAGTAATTTACTTACGATACTTATTTGACATTCATAAAAAGTATCTAATGAATTATGAGTTCAATACATCCTGTTTAGCAGAAAGACGAACATTCCTTGCTCATTATTAGACAATCACTTATTCACAAACCTCGTGTGGGGCTAATAGTTTTCATTTTTCCATCTCATGGAAAACCCTTTTCACTCTACTTATTAACCCTCCCTCCCTCTAGGGGTATTTCAGTGATAGGTTCTATAGGAACTGGACGATCCTATTTGATCAAATACCTAACGACAAACACCTTTCTTCCTTTCATTGCAGTATTTTGAACAAGTTGCTAGATAAGAAGCCTAAGGGTTTTCTTATTGATGATAGTGACGATATTGATGATAGTGACAATATTGAGGATAGTGGCGATATTGATGAAAGTGATGATATCGACCTTGACCTTGATACGGAGCTGAAGCTTCTAACTATGATGAATGTGCTAACTAAGGATATAATGTTGGAAATAGACTGGTTTTATATCACCCTTCAATTCAAATTAGTAAAAGTAATGTCTCCTTGCATAATATGGATTCCAAACATTCATGATCTGTATGTGACTGAGTTAAATTACTCATCCCTTGGTCTATTAGTGAACTATCTCTCCAGGGATTTTGAAAGATGTTCCACTACAAATATTCTTGTTATTGCTTCGACCTATATTTCCCAAAAAGTGGATCTCGCTCTAATAGCTCTGAATAAATTGAATACATGCATTAAAATACGAAGGCTTCTTATTCTACAACAAGGAAAACACTTTTTCACTCTTTAATATACTACGAGATTTCACTTGGAAAAGAAAATGTTCCATACTAATGGATTCGGTTCCATAACCATGGGTTCCAATGTACGTGATATTGTAGCACTTACCAATGAGGCCCCATCGATTAGTATTACACAGAAAAAATCAATTATAGACACTAATATAATTAGATCTGCTCTTCATTGACAAACTTGGAATTTGCTATCCCATGTAAGATCGGTTCAGGATCATGGAATCCTTTTTTATCAGATAGGAAGGGCTGTTGCGCAAAATGTACTTCTAAGTAATTGCTCCATAGATCCTATATCTATCTATATGATGAAGAAATCATGTAACGAAGAGGGTTCTTATTTGTACAATTGGTACTTCGAACTTGAAACTAGCATGAAGGAATTAACGATACTTCTTTATGTTTTGAGTTGTTCTATCGGATCGATCATTCAAGACCTTTGGTTTCTACCCGAACCCGATGAAAAAATGGGATCACTTCTTAGGGACTTGTTGAGAATAATTATGATCTGGTTCATGGCCTATTAGAAGTAGAAGGCGCTTTGTTGGGATCCTCACAGATAGAAAAAGATTGCAGTCGATTTGATAAGGATCAAGTGACATTGCTTCTTCGACTTGGACTTATGAATCCCTTAGATATGATACAAAATGGATATTGTTCTATCATTGGCCAGAGATTTCTTTATCAACAATAAAAATTGGAGTTTGAAGAAGGGGAATGAGTCCTCGACCTGCAACAGATAGAGGAGAATTTATTCAATCACATAGTTTGGGCTCCTAGAATATGGCGCCCTTGGGGCTTTCTATTTAATTGTATCGAAAGGCTCAATGAATTGGGATTTCCCTATTGGGCTAGGTCATTTCGGGGCAAGCAGATCATTTATGATGAAGATGATGAGCTTCAAGAGAATGATTTGGAGTTCTTGCAGAGTGGAACCATGCAGTACCAGACACGAGATAGATCTTTCAAAGAACAAGGCTTTTTTCGAATAAGCCAATTCATTTGTGATCTTGTAGATCCACTCTTTTTCCTATTCAAAGATCATCCTTTTGTCTCTGTGTTTTCACATCGAGAATTCTTTGCAGATGAAGAGATATCAAAGAGGTTGCTTCCTTCCCAAATATATTGTTCTATATCTCTACAATAAACCCTTGTTTATCGAGAATACACAAGAAAAGTACTTCTGATTGTTGATTTATCGCCAGAGATGGCTCAGAACCAATAGTTCATTATCTAATGGATTTTTCTGTTCTAATACTCCATCTGAGAGTTATCAGTATTTATCAAATATGTTCCTATATAACGAAACACTATTAGATCAAATGACAAAGACATTGTTGAGAAAAAGATGGCTTTTCCCGAATGAAATGGTTGTTTTGCTATCTGTTACAATAACGAATCATTGGTTTAACTGAATAACTAAATAAAATAGATTGATCCCTCTTTTTATCTTAGGTTGACGAATCTTCTCCATTGTAAGATCCCTTATAATAATACACATTCCAGTTCAACGAGCCTAATTCTAATTGTTTTGTTCCGAAGCAAACCATGACGAATCTTCTCCATTGTAAGTCCTATTTAGATATTCACGACTAAGAAACACTGGATTCTCTTTAGGGTAAGCCTTGAAAGGAGAAGGAAAGCTTCATCCGACCTGATAATATCCCATTTTTGGAATGTCTAGTGACAAAGTCATCGAATGAGTAAGTCGCTAATCCCTAAAATGGACTATGTAATGTACTTTATCTGCTGGGTTACAGGTGGGAATTTTACTAGAGGTTTCTATTGTATCAATCTACCCTTGTTTAATTCTTGTTGAAGCATATACTCGAGTGGTGGGTGCAGGGTTGACGATTTCAAAGCAGACTCCCATTCATTAGATAGAGAAGATCGCCAAGATTTCGTGATCTGCTGTCGAACTTATTCCTTCCAATTCAACAGACATTCTTAACATTATGCCTTGAAGAGGTCTCGAACCTCCATGCTCTTTAGCATGAGATTTTGAGTCTCGCGTGTCTACCAACTTTCATTGTAAACATTCTCAAACAGACTTTTCTCTTGGTATACCTTATATAGTAAAGCACAAAACTAAAGTAGTCGTCTTCTCTTTCCTTCTTCAATCACTAAAAGTTCCTAAATGGAAATTCCGACTATATGTATCATCTCTATATAAATATATAACATATATATTTATTATGGATATAATAAATATTATATAAATAGGATTACAGTGGATGAATCTTCAAAGAGACATGTACTGATCGACTCATCTGGTTATTTTTCACATTGATAGGAGTACGTTTATGTTTCTGCTTTACGATTATGATATTTTCTGGGTTTTTCTAATAATATCAAGTGTTATTCCTATTTTGGCATTTCTAATTTCTGAAGTTTTAGCCCCTCTTAGCAAAGAGCCAGAGAAACTTTCGAGTTATGAATTTGGAATAGAACCAATAGGCAATGCTTGGGTACAATTTAGAATCCGTTATTATATGTTTCCTCTAGTTTTTGTTGTTTTTGATTTTGAAACCGTTTTTCGTTATCTGTGGGCAATGAGTTTTGATGTATTAAGAGTTTCCGTCTTTATAGAAGATTTAATTTTTGTGCTTATTCTAATTGTCGGTTTAGTTTATGCATGGCGAAAAGGAGCATTGGAATGGTCTTAGTTTTTGAATATTTAGACAATTTAAAAAAACATTGAGACAGCTATGAATTCCGTCGAGTTTCCTTACTTGATTGAACAATCCAAACTTCAGTTACTTCAACTACATCAAATGATCTTTCAAATTGGTCAAGACTCTCCAGTTTATAGTCGCTTCTCTATAGTATCAGTTGTTGCTTCATTGAATTCACTTCATTAATAGGTTCACGATTCGACTTTGATTGTTTTGGACTGGTACCAAGATCTAATCCTAGACAGGCATACTTAATTTTAATAGCGGGTATGGTAACAATGAAAATGGCTCCTTCTTTAGTAAAATTATATGAGCAAACGCCTAAACCAAAATATGTTATTGTTGTGGGAGCATGTACAATTACAGAAGGGATGTTCAGTACCGATTCTTATAGTATTGTTCGGGGAGTCGATACGTTAATTCTTGTTGATTTGTATTTGTCGGGTTGTCGACCTAAACCCGAGACGGTTATAGATGCTATAACAAAACTTTGTAAGAAAGTATCTCAAGAAATCTATGAAGATCGAATTAAGTCTCAAGAGGAAAATCAGTGTTTTACTACCAATCACAAATTTCATGTTAGCCCAAGTACTAATACTAGAAATTATGATCAAGGATTACTTTATCAACCATCATCTACTTCAAAGATCATCCCTCCTAAAACTTTTTTCAAATACAAAAGTGCAATCTCTTCCTACCAATTAGTAAATTAGGTCGTATACTTTTTTTGTACAGAATAACAAAGCAAAGAACGAGTGAATCTTCATCAATATTTCATTGTAAATGGGAAATACTTATACAAATAAAAATTAAAGGGGGGGGGGAGATAAAAAAGATGTAGGGTAATTTGTCTTCTTGGCTAGTCAAACATGGACTGGTTCATAGATCTTTGGGTTTCAATTACCAAGGAATAATGACTTTACAAATAAAGCCCGAGGAATGGCATTCTATTGCAGTCATTTTATATGTATATGGTTACAATTATCTACGTTCCCAATGTGCTTATGATGTAGCACCAGGCAGACTGTTAGCTAGTGTGTATCATCTTACGAGAATCGAGTATGGTATAGATCAACCGAAAGAGGTATGCATAAAAGTATTTGCTGCAAGGATAAATCCTAGAATTCCATATGTTTTCTGGGTTTGGAAAAGTACGAATTTTCTAGAAAGGAAATCTTATGATATGTTAGGAATTTCTTATGATAATCATCCACGTCTAAAGCATATCTTAATGCCTGAAAGTTGGGTAGGATGACCCTTACGTAAGAAGGATTATATTACCCTAAATTTTTATGAAATACAAGATGCTCATTAAATAATATGAAACTAATCTTCACTTCGACAACTCAAGATATTCAAATACATTTTTACATTCTCTTATAGATATAGCATAGTAATTGAAGTCTCATTCATCTTATTATTAGTGATTATAAAAAATACAATTAGAGATTTGGTGAGATTATCCAATTTATAAGATACTAATTTTGGATGAGCCACAAGCTAATAGGATGAACTAAATGAGTTCTGCATTACGAACTATGTATCATGCATATGACTTATAGATGTGCTTTAAAAAGTCATATAGGGTGAAATGAAGAAATATAATATGAAAAGAGAACCATATTCTATTTGTACTGTATCTGAGATGAATCTTGGCCATTTCGGCCTTTCAACTCTCTTAGACTAGACTTTTGGGTCTTATAAGGAACTAATTGAAACTTTCAAATATGTATAAATTAGGAATTGAACACAAGGAGACAAAGTATGAACAAATAAAAAAGAAGAGGAAACAAAAGAAAATTCTTTTCTTTTACATATCTATTTACATTCTTTACATATTTCTATAAATATCTTCTTTATCTTTATTTGTCTATTTTCGACATCTATAAATAGAGTGAAAAATATATATAGTTTAGTTAATAGGTAGATTTCCAGACATCATGATGTATCAGTATTTTTCACGATCTATATTATTAATGAATCCATAGAATAGATACTCATACAAATTCATGATGTGTCAAGAACCAGATTTGAACTGGTGACACGAGGATTTTTAGTCCATTGCTCTACCAACTGAGCTATCTTGGTCATTTTCGACACATTATCCTTATTTTTAGAGACGACTTTGGTCTATGTCAATTGTAAATAAGAAAAAAGGTATTCCAAAGTCTTCTTTTTGAATATATATGAAATTTCAGGGCTTGGATTAGACTTTCGAAGTTTCAGTACAATAGACAGTATTGTTAATCATTCAAATTTCATAGATTACTTGCGCAAGGATGTTCGTTTGTACGTGTATCATATAGAATATATACCACAAGCCTTGTGATAAAAAATTAAATTTTTGCTAAAATACGCTTGTGAAAGAGTCGAATGAATGAGAAACATAACAAAGTCTGAATTGCTAATGAAAGGATAAATAATTAAAGAGGCCAACGAGCCTTTTTAGGGTTTTGGAGATAGAGGGACTTGAACCCTCACGATTTTTAAAGTCGACAGATTTTCCTCTTACTATAAATTTCATTTTCGTCGTTATTGACATGTAGAATGGGACTCTATCTTTATTATATTTGATCTGATTAATTAGTTCTTTAAAAGATCTATCAGACTATGAATGATGGAGTAAATGATTTGATCAATGAATATTTAGTTATTTTTTCAACTTGGAGATCTTGGAATCGATTCATAACTATTTGTTTATATATATATATATATAATAGAGATTGAACTTGTCATTAATCAATATGGTATTTTAGTACGTAATACGTTTATCTTTCATCGTTTCTGGAGTGTCTATGGAAGGATTCATTTCTTTACTAACGCAACGTTGTCAACTCCATTTGTTAGAACAGCTTCCATTGAGTCTTTGCACCTACCTCTTTTTTTTTTTTTCAAAAAAAGGATTTGGCTCAGAATATCCCATTTTTAATTCCAGGGTTTCTCTGAATTTGAAAGTTATTCCTTAGTAGGTTTCCATACCAAGGCTCAATCTAATTAAGTCCGTAGCGTCTACAGGTTTCGACATATCCCCTTCTTTTAAGATTAGTATCAGATTATGATGTCCTTCCCTATTTTCTTTCATTTGTATTATACCGGAACCACCGAAGTCATTAGTATACCCATATTTGTTCCGATCCAAAATGATTCTATCATTTTTATATCTACATTTCAATATATATCAATATAGATAGATATATAAACATATATATTTACCTCTCTTTCTATTATTTTTTAGTAAAAATTTTAATACTTAAACGGTTGATTCTTTTATTTGTCTTATCTTCCAGAAATACTTCATTATCAGCTCAATTGCATTAAATGCAATTAAGATTAACATATTAATTATTAATACACATCCATTTGATACATAGATCAAAATTTTCTATCGCTATATTCTATTAATCGTTATATTAATTATTATGTTCTACAATAGAACAATTCCAATATTGAATATTTATTTGAAATGAAATTAGATTCTATATTCATATTAATTAGGAATAACTAAGATCCCAGTAATTTGGTAAATTACTATGCATATGAAATTTCATCTTCTGACTCTCGATTAATTGAATCCCCCGCTCCTGATATTATTTCGAGATGTTCCGTATACGAGCCTCTTCAAACAGGACTTATTGCTATTGATTCAATGATTCCTATCGGACGTGGTCAGCGAGCATTAATAATTGGGGATAGGCAAATCGATAAAACTGTAGTAGCCACAGATACGATTCTCAATCAACAAAGGCAAAATATAATATGTGTTTATGTAGCTATTGGTAAAAAAGCATCTTCTGTGGCTCAAGTAGTGACTACTTTACAGGAAAGGGGTGCAATGGAATACACTATTATAGTAGCCGAAATGGCAGATTCTCCGGCTACATTATAATACCTTGCCTTTTATACAGGAGCAACTTTGGCTGAATATTTTACGTACAGAAAACAACACACTTCAATCATTTATGATGATCCCTCCAAACAAGTTCAAGCTTATCGACAAATCTCTCTTCTTTTACGAATATCGTCGGGTCGGAAAGCTTATCTAGGAGATGTTTTTTATTTGCATTCACACCTTTTGGAAAGATGCTAAATTAAGTTCTGCTTTTGGTGAAGGAAGTATGACTCCTTTACCAATAGTTGAGACCTAATAACAAGATGTTTCAGCTTATATTCCTACTAATATAATTTCCATTATCGATAGATAAGTATTCTTATTTGCTAATCTATTCAATGCTGGAATCAGACCTGCTATTAATATGGGTATTTCCATCTCCAGAGTTGGGTCTGCTTCTCAAATTAAAGCCATGAAACAAGTAGCCAGCAAATTAAAATTGGAATTAGCTCAATTTGCCGAATTAAAAACCTTTGCGTAATTCGCTTCTTATCTCGATAAAGCTACTTAGAATCAATTGGCAAGAGGTCAATGATTACGTGAGTTGCTCAAACAATCCCAATCAGCACCACTCATGGTAGACGAACAAATAATGATTGTTTATACTGAAACTAATGGTTATCTTGATTCATTAGAAATTGGACAAGTAAGGAAATTTCTTTTTGAGTTACGTACTTAGGTAAAAACGAATAAACCTCAGTTTCAAGAAATAATCTCTTCCACGAAGACATTCACCAATGAAGTGGAAGCCCTTCTGAAAGAAGCTATTCAGAAACAAATGGAACGTTTTCTAGTTCAAGACCAAATGTTAATATTGAAACATGAAATAATTTCATTCTTTTCATTTATTAGGTATTAGTAGGTAGAATATATATATATATATATATAATCTATATAAAATAAAAAATATAAATATATTAAAGAATGTAGATAATATTTCTAGAAATATATATCAATATTAAAATGAAATGTAAATACAATTAACAAATTTTTTAATAAATATAGTTAAAGTGAAAATTAGATTATTTTTCTAATGATATATTTAGAATATCATAAATATCTTAGTATTTGGAATTTGAATATCCTTTCTACTAATATCTTATCTTCAAATAAAACTGAATTATTAGTTTATTTATATAATAAATAAATATAATACTAGAGTTACAATTAATATTAAAACTAAATTATAAATTACTATTAATAAATAAGTGTCTCTTATTCAAATCATTCAAACTACCTTTCTTGGCACAAGAAGATGGGGTTGGTCCATATCATCTTGACTAGGTTCTGATTTCTCTATTTTTTTTTAATAATATCGAGTTGGGTTCTTTTCCTACCCGTATCGAATAAAACATGTTGAGCCAAACCTTCTTTATTTAAAACCTGCTTTATTTAGATCGGGAAAATCGTACAGTTTTATGAAACCATGTGTTATGGCTCGAATCTGTAGTCAATCCTATTTATGATATAAGTTATTGACAATTGAATACAATTTTGCCAAATATTTTCATTTTCGTTCCTATAATCGTGCGAAAAGAAGGAAGCCCAATTCCAAGTTGTTCAAGAATAGCTGCGTTGAGTTTCTCGATCCTTTGCCTTAGGATTAGTGAGTTTTATTTCTCGATGGGGGCAAGGGAAATGATATAACTCAGTAGTTGAGTGTCGCCTTGACGTGGCTGAAGTCATCAGTTCGAGCCTGATTATCCCTAAACCCAATGTGAGTTTTTCTATTTTGACTTGCTCCCCCACTGTGATTGAATGAGAATGGATAAGAGGCTCGTGGGATTAATGTAAGAGGGTGGAGATGGCTATATTTTAGGGAGCGAACTCCAGGAAAATATGGAGCGCATGGATACAAGTTATGCCTTGGAATGAAAGATAATTCTAAATTAGCTTTGTCTACGAACAAGGACGCTATAAGTAATGCAACTATGAATCTCATGAAGAGTTCAATCCTGGATCAAGATGAACATTGGCGACATGCTTAACACATGCAAGTCAGACGAGAAATGGTGTTTCTAGTGGCGAACAGGTGAGTAACACGTAAGAACCTGCCCTTGGAAGGGGAACAACAGTTGGAAACGACTGCTAATACCCCATAAGTTGAGAAGCAAGAGGAATCCGCCCGAGAAGGGGCTCACGTCTGATTAGCTAGTTGGTGAGGCAATAGCTTATCAAGGCGATGATCAGTAGCTAGTCCGGAAGGATGATCAGCCACATTGAGATTGAAACACGACCCAGACTCCTACGGGAGGCAGTAGTGGAGAATTTTCTGCAATGAGCAAAAGTCTGATGGAGCAATGCCGCGTGAAGGTAAAAGGCCTACGAGTCGTGAACTTCTTTTCCCGGAGAAGAAGTAATGATGATATTTGGGAATAAGCATAGACTAACTTTGTGCCAACAACAACGGTAATACATAGGATGCAAGCGTTATTCAAAATGATTGGGCGTAAAGCGTCTGTAGGTGGCTTTTTAAGTCCGCCGTCAAATCCCAGGGCTCAACCCTGGACAGGCAGTGAAACAACCAAGTTGGAGTATGGTAGGGGCAGAGGGAATTTTTGGTGGAGCGATGAAATGCATAGAGATCAGAAAGAACACCAACGGTGAAAGCACTCTGCTAGGCCGACACTGAGACTGAGAGATGAAAGCTAAGGGAGCAAATGGAATTAGATACCCCAATAGTCCTAGTCGTAAATGATGGATACTAAGTCTGTGTATATCGACCCGTGCAGTACTATAGCTAACGCATTAAGTATCCTGCCTCTATGGCACAATACGAAGAAAGTTATAAGCTTTGTTCGAGGGAGAGTTATTGTCTATCGTTTGCCTCTATGGTAGAATCAGTCGGGAGTGTAAGAGGCAGTGGTTTATCCTAAAACGATGTCAGCGGTTCGAGTCCTCTTATCTCTAACTCGTGAACTTAGCCGATACAAAGCCATATGATAGCACTCCATTTTTTTTATTCGGCAATTCGATCTATGATTTATCATTTATGGACGTTGATAAGATCCTTCTCTTAGGGCTATTTTAGACCTAACATTATTAGACTAATTTTTCTAATCTTTATCCATTTAGTCACTAAAATGTCATTTTTATGCAGAATATGAAACTTCACCCCGATACGAGTTAAACACCACTAAAATCACTTAAATCGGAGTTAAAACGAAGAAGAACGGTAAAAAACAAGTTCAATGGCAAAACGAAAAATTGGATGAACCAGATCGCACCACGTGGCATCACCAGATCACGCCATGCGTCCATTGCGAAGTTACGAGTTCGAACCCCAGGTGCACCTCTATTTGTCCTTTCATTTTCTGTGCGACCCAAAATCCAACCCGGAAACCCGATGCGCAAACCGGTTCGCGACCCACGCGCTCGCCACGTGTCGCTCCCTCGTACGCGCGCACCTCTCCCCCGTCGTGAGTTCGAATCTCAGCAGCTGCAATTCTTTTTTTTTTTCTCTTTAACTGGGCCAACCCAAGATCCGATTCAAACCCATTTGTGACCCAGTTCATCATTTTCCCCAAAATTAACTACTAAATGGCAGTTTTTAATCTAATTCCACTTTTTTCTCCCATTTTCCCTTCTTTAAAATCCGTCATAATTTTTGGAAGAGAGATAAGAAATTCCAAGTAAAAAAAAAAAACTCTCTTTCTTGTTCAATTCTTGTAGCAAATTCTTAAAAGTCTATCAATAAAGATTACTTTTGTTAAATAAATGAATTCTTTCATCAACATTTTTTTAAGAATTTCATCAATCTTCATGGGCTAAGGTAATCTTTGGAGACTTTTTCTTGGGTTAAATTACCATGTTTTCTTTGAGAATTAAATTCTTTTCTATATCTTTTCAATTTTTTATTTGATTGCTTGTTTCCCTTTACAATTTCTTTTGAAATTTCAATAAAACAAATAAGTTTTTCCCATCAATTTTTCATTGAAATTTCTTTACAAATTCTTAAAGTGCTGAACTTAAATTTTGATTTGCAATGGTTTGTTATGTTGAATTAATTGTTGAGATTGTCTTTAATTTTCTACTAATTGATTCTTGCATAACAAGTTTGAAATGGGCATTAATCTTGCTAAGGGTAGTGGCTATCCCCTCCTTAGCAAATCTTGAATAGGATAAATTTTGCCTCGGTTTGAACATGCTTTGGTCGCTGAGATTAATCATGTTTTAATAGAGATTTGGTTACTTTCTTTTTATAAAAATTCCATTCTTGTAAATTCAAGAAAAGATTAATTAATCTTCTTTCTTTTTCAATGATAAGAAACATGGTAATTACCCAAGAAAAGTCCCTCAACTAAACTTGAAAGAAAAACTTTACTTGAATTACTTGTTGTCACTAATCATTCCTTAATACTCGTTCTTTACTATAGTTCAAAAATTACTTCCACAAACTCCTTTTTTAGTGTTTCTAATTTTTTTTAGATCTTGAAGCTACTAATCGATCTTGTTTGTGAATCTTGAAGTTTTGAATCTTAAGTGCCCTCTAGGGTTCGACATCCTCATATTTCATCTAGTCTTTCTCTATTCTTGAATTCTTTTATTTTAGACTAAGAATAAATTCTTGTTTTGCATACTTAATAGATTCTTGTTTTGCATACTTACATCCATAACAACCTATCATTTTGATAACGACTTACCTCGAATAATATCCTTCCAAAAATGGCGCCGTTGCCGGGGAGCACGGTGTAGTTTTCAAGACTTTTTGATTTCAAACTTTCTTTTAGAGCTTCTTGATTCTTATATTCATTTTGTAATTAAAAAAATAATAAAAAAATATAATCATAAAGAGATCGTTGAATTTTTTTCTCTTGCATGACCCGTTCTTCAAATTTAGAATTTTCTTACTTTGAAGATTTAAATAGGGAGGTTCGTAGAATTAGAGGAGAAAGGAGAGAAGAGAATAGCATCCCCAATCTTTCTAACCAAGAACCTTTAAGAGGTTTAGAACCTAGCCTAGATTCTCCTTTAGATCCAAACCTAGGTAGAGGGAATATGGGTGAAGTTAGAGAAAAGATCCTTAGAGAGCTTGTCGAGCCCAATGAAGACCACAGACCTCTTTGTATAGTCATACCCCCAACCACTCAACCTTTTGAATTAAAACCGGGACTTATCCATCTTTTGCCCATCTTTAAAGGAAGTTCCGGAGAGGACCCACACAAACATCTTAAGGATTTTCATATGGTTTGTGATTCCATGAGGCCTTACAGCATCTCAGAAGAACAACTAAATTTACGAGCCTTTCCTTTTTTCCTTACGGATGTAGCAAAGATATGGCTCTACTACTTAGAACCGGGTTCCATAACCACTTGGGGTAGTCTAAAAAAGAAATTCTTAGAGAAATTTTTCCCTGCCTCTAGAGCAAACAATATTAGGAAAGAAATTTATGGGATAAGACAAGCCTTTGGAGAATCCCTCTCGAAATACTGGGAAAGATTCAAAGAGCTTTGTGCTAGCTTACCTCACTATCATATTTTCGACCCTTCTTTAATTAAATATTTTTACTCCGGTCTTTTGTCTTTCGATAGGAACACGGTAGATGCGGCGACGGGAGGAGCTCTAGCAGATAAGACTCCCACAGAAGCTCGGAAGCTCATTTCAAGAATGACGGAAAATTCTCAAAGCTTTGGGAATAGAGCATCGGAGCTTGACAATTCTCTAACAAAAGAGGTAAGTGAATTAAAATCACAAATGTTAAATATGACTACTCTTCTTACTTCTTTTGTACAAGGTACTCCTCTTAAAGTAACCAAGTGTGGAGTTTGTGGCTTGGTTGGTCATCCAAATGACAAATGTCCCGAGGTGATCGAGGATGTAAACATTGTTCGAAGATATGACCCCCACGGTAATACATACAATTCAGGGTGGAGAGATAACCCAAACTTAAGATGAGGGAATGACATCTAAAAGCATACACAAGCACCATCCACCTCTTCAAACCAAGGTACGAATCTCGAAGATATTATCAAAGCTTTGGCAACTAACACTCTTTCTTTTCAACAAGAGATGAAACAACAAATGACTCAACTTACTACCGCCATAAGCAAGATGGATGGGAAAGGCAAACTTCCAGCTCAACCGGACCATGCTAATGTAAGTGCCATTTCATTAAGGAGTGGTAAGATTCTTGACACTCCCACCACTAAAGAGAAAAACGTAACTTCCAAACCCTTACCTCTTAATAGTAAGAATGAGTCCAAGGAAGAAAAGGTTGAAACAAACCCCTCACCATCTAATTCTAAAAAATGATAAATCTCCTCTTAATGATTTTACTCCTTACATACCTAAACCTCCTTTTCCCTCTAGGTTGGCTCAAAAAAAGAAGGAAACACTCAAGGAGGAAGAACTCTTGGAGATGTTTAGAAAGGTGCAAATCAACTCGCCCCTTCTCGATGCAATCCAACAAGTCTCGAGGTATGCAAAGTTTCTAAAGGAGTTGTGTACCAACAAGAGGAAAACAAAAGAAAGACCAATGGTATGTCAAAATGTTTCGGCTTTTCTTAAGAGTAATATTCCAGAAAAATGCAATGACCCCGATATGTTTTCTCTGCCTTGTGTAATAGGAAATAAGCTAATTTCTCATGCAATGCTTGACTTAGGAGCATCCATAAATGTCATGCCATACAACATCTTTAAAGATCTAGAACTCAATAATTTGCAAAAAAAACTAGTGTATGCATACAACTAGCGGATAGATCTTTTATTTCACCATTAGGAATAGTTGAAGATGTCCTTGTGAAAATTGACAAACTAATTTTTTCGACGGACTTTTACATATTAGAAATGAATGAAGCATGCCTAAAACCATCTCACTCTATTTTATTGAAAATAAAGAATTTTTAGAACCCAATGTTGACTATGCTTTAGAAAAAAATAATTGTGATAATCTTTTCTTTTCTCCACAGAAACTGGGGATTGAGCTCAAAACTCTCCCACCACACTTGAAATACATATTCTTACCATAATCATCTCAAGGGAACTAAACCAAAAACAAGAAGAAAGACTTATCAAAGTCTTGAAGAAGAAAAAGAAAGCCATTGGTTGGACTCTTGACGACATCAAGGGCATATCTCCCACCTTTTGCATGCACCATATTATCTTGGAGGAGGGAGCAAAAGAAAAAATCCAACCACAAAGAAGGCTTAACCCAACATTGAAGGAAATTGTCATGAAAGAGGTATTAAAGCTAAAAGATGCCGGAATTATCTACCCCGTCCCGGATAGTACATGGGTAAGTCCAATTCATGTGGCCCCAAAGAAGATCGGGATGACCATTGTGAAGAACGACAAAGGTGAGATGGTTTCGATGCGAATACAAAATGGTTGGAGAATGTGCATAGATTACCGAAAACTCAATGAGGTAACAAAAAAGGATCATTTCCCCTTACCTTTTCTTGATCAAATGATAGAACGTTTAGCGGGTAGATCATATTTTTGTTTCTTAGATGGATTTTTTGGTTTTTACCAAATTCCTATAGCATGTGAAGACCAAAAGAAAACAACTTTTACTTGTGATTATGGAACTTATGCATTTAGGCGTATGCCATTTGGTCTTTGTAATGCACCGGGCACATTCCAACGTTGCATGATGAGCATATTTTCCGACTTTATTGAAAAATGCATTGAAGTTTTCATGGATGATTTCACAGTTTATGGTGGTAGTTTTGATGCATGTTTAGCTAGTCTTGAATTAATTCTAAATAGATGCATATAAACTAACCTTGTATTGAATTATGAAAAGTGTCATTTCCTGGTGTCTCATGGTATAGTTTTAGGACAGTTAGCGTCTTCCAAAGGAATAGAGGTAGATAAAGCAAAAATTGACGTTATACAAAAATTGCCATATCCAACATGTTTAAAAGATGTTAGATCCTTTCTTGGTAGTGTCGGCTTTTATAGGCGGTTTATAAAAGATTTTTCTAAAATTGTTTTGCCTCTAACTAATCTCTTGCAAAAAGATATACCATTTCTGATTGATGACAATTGTAAGAAGCCATTTCATGATCTCAAACAAAGGTTAGTCTCTACCCCTATCCTTCAATCTCCTAATTGGAATTTACCTTTCGAAAGAATGTGTGATGTAAGCAACTTAGCATTTGAAGCTGTTTTAGGACAAAGGATAGATAAGAAATTGCATGTTATATACTATGCATCTAGGACCCTTAACCAAGCACAATCTAACTACACCACAACTGAAAAAGAATTTCTTGCTATCGTTTTTGCGTTAGATAAGTTTAGAAGCTACATTATTGGCTCCTCAGTAATTGTTTACACTGATCATGCAGTGGTTAGGTATCTTGTTTAATAAAAGAATCAAAACCAAGGCTTGTTCGATGGGTTTTACTTTTGAAAGAATTCAACCTAACCATCAAGGATAGAAAAGGAGCAAAAAATTCTTTAGCCGACCATCTTAGTCGAATTGTACAAAAGCAAGAAAATATGCCAATTCGAGAAGACTTCCTTGATGAACATCTCTTTCAAACAAATCTTCAAGCACCATGGTACGATGATATTGTAAACTACTTAGTCACGGTCATTAGCAATCAAGGAACACACTTTTGCAATCGGACCGTTGAAGCCTTAATGAGAAAATATGGTGTTCAACATTGTATTTCCACACCATACCATCCTCAAATGAACGGACAAGCCGAAACTTCTAATCGAGAGATAAAAAAATATCCTAGAGAAAACCGTCAACACAAAAAGAAAGGTTTGGAGCCTCCGCCTCAACGATGCACTTTGGGCATATCGAACGGCCTATAAAACTCCAATTGGCACATCTCCGTTCAAGCTTGTGTACGGTAAGCCTTGTCATCTCCCTGTAGAAATAGAACATAAAGCATATTGGGCTATTAGGCAATGCAATTTATCTCTCTTAGAAGCCGGTGAGAAAAGATTCCTAGATTTTCTAGAATTAGAAGAATTAAGATTAGAAGCATATGAAAATTTTAGGATTTACAAAGAAAAGACTAAACTTTTGCATGATAAAAAAATCTTAGGAAAAGAATTTGAACTAGGGCAAAAAGTGATTTTATATAATTCTTCTATTAAACTCATGCCCGGAAAGTCAAAATCTAAATGGCTTGGTCCTTTTGTTGTGATTGATTTCTCTATTTTTGGTGTAGTTTCCATAAAAAGTCTTGACACAGGAAAAATTTTCAAAGTAAATGGGCATAGACTGAAAATATTCCATGAAGGGCAACCCGGAAAGCCGAAGCAGCCAGGCGTCAAAAGTTTTATCGCTTTTTGTCTTTACTTTTCTTTAATTTCCATCTTTTTAATTTTTTCTAGATTAGTTTTGCATTGAATAAAATCGAGAGAAATTCCTTTTTTTAATATGTAGGGCAACTTTACTTGAATAAATCAAAGAATCATAAAAGGAAGCAACCGCTTCGCTTTGAAGCAAGCTTTAAAATCAAAGTCCTCAAATCTAGGGGAGTTTTCTGTTCCTCGGTATTTTCAAACATTTTTTACATAAATATGCTTTGAGGACAAAACAAAGTTTTTAAGTTGGGGGTGGGTAACTAGTTGTTAAACTAGGTTGCTAATTTTTTTTTTTCTTTTTTTAAGCATTTACATGATTTGAGTAGATTAAAACTGACCAAATTTTTTTTAGTCTTATTCTGAATGCATGAATGAAATGAATGTTGTTTGCTTGAATGAATGCTTGCAAAAGAAAATGCATGGATGTTAACTTTTTTGTAAAGTTTCTTATGATGATTGCCTATGATACACCTCTCTTAGCAATTTTTGCTTTGATTTTAAATAAGATAAAGAACCATTTATGAATATGAGGATAATTTTTAAACTTTTCATCCCTTTGACTCATGAATTAGAAAAAACCCCTTTGTCGAGCCATGACGAACCTAGAACTCTTTAGAAAAGAATAGAATGCTTAAATTCGCTTCTTGTAACCTCGAAAGAACGGTCAATCATAGAACCTAATAAATTCAATCCAAGATTAAAATTAGCCAAGCCGGAGCTAAGTAAAAAGCTTGCTACCAAAAATAGAATAAAAAAAAAGGTAGCAAAATGCATACTTTTTATTTTTTTATCATTTTTTCATTCGGCAATTCGATCTATGATTTATCATTCATGGACGTTGATAAGATCCTTCCATTTAGCAGCACATTAGAATGGCATAGCATTAAAGTCAAGGGCAATGTTCAAACGAAGAAATACTTACGATGGATACATAGGCATAAAAGACGAGGAAGGGTATAGTAAGCGACGAAATGCTTCGGGGAGTTGCAAATAAGCGTAGATCCAAAGATTCCCAAATAGGTCAACCTTTTAAATTGCTGCTAAATCCATGAGCAGACAAGAAATAACCTAGCGAACTGAAACATCTTAGTAGCCAGAGGAAAAGAAAGAAAGCAAAAGTGATTCCCTTAGTAGCAGTAAGCAAAATGGGAGTAGCCTAAATCATGAAAACGGGGTTGTGGGAGAGCAATACAAGTGTCGTGCTGCTAGGCGAAGTAGTCGAGTGTTGTACCCTAGATGGCAAGAGTCTAGTAGCTGAAAGCATCACTAGCTTATGCTTTGACCCGAGTAGCATGGGGCATGTGGAATCCCGTATGAATTAGCAAAGACTACCTTGCAAGGCTAAATACTCCTAGGTGATGGATAGTGAAGTAGTATGGTGAGGGAAGGGTAAAAAGAACCCTCTCATCTGGGAGTGAAATAGAACATGAAATCGTAAGCTTCCAAGCAATGGGAGGAGACCAAGACTTTGACCGCGTGCCTTTTGAAGAATGAGCCGATGACTCATAGGTAGTGGCTTGGTTAAAGGAACCCACCGGAGCCATAGAGAAAGCGAGTCTTCATGAGGCAATTTTCCCTGCTTATGGACTCGAACCTAGGTGATCTATCCATGACCAGGATGAAGCTTAGGTGAAACTAAGTGGAGGTCCGAACCAACATGTTACGATAATTTGAACTTGCTTGATCTGTTCAATTGCGACCTTATAATGCAATTGCATTCTCGGGCTTAATTGTTGTTTTTGTTTCTGTATTCCTGATTTATCCACTAGGTCAGTCTGGTAGGTTCTTTGCGCCTAGTTTTGGTGTAGCAGTTATATTTCGATTCATCCTATTTTTCCAAGGGTTTCATAATTGGACATTGATCTCATTTCATATAATGGGAGTTGCGGGTGTATTGGGCGCTACTCTGCGATGCGTTATTCTTGGTGCTATCGTAGAAAATACCTTATTTGAGGATGAGGATGGTGTAAATACATTCCATGCTTTTAACCTAACTCAAGCTGAAGAAACTTATTCAATGGTCACTGCTAATCGCTTTTGGTCCCAAATCTTTGGGGTTGCTTTTTTCCAATAGATGTTGGTTACATTTCTTTATGTTATTTGTACCAGTAACTGGTTTATGGATGAGTGCTCTTGGAGTAGTTGGTCTGGCCCTGAACCTACGTGCCTATAACTTCATTTCTCAGAAAATCCATGCAGCAGAAGATCCTTAATTTGAGACTTTCTATACAAAAAATATTCTCTTAAACGAAGGTATTCATGCTTGGATGGCAACTCAAGATAATTTCCTTATGAGGTTCTACCCCGTGGAAACGCTCTTTAATGGAACTTTAGTTTTAGCTGGTCGTGACCAAGAAACCACCGGTTTCACTTGGTGGATCAGAAATGTTCGAGTTATCGATTTATCTGATAAACTACTGGGGGCTCATGTAGCCCATGCCGGATTAATCGTATTCTGGGTCGGAGGAAAGAACCTATTTGAAATGGCTCATTTTGTACAAGAGAAGCCCATGTATGAACAAGAATTAATTTTACTTCCCCACCTAGCTACTTTAGATTGAGGGTAGGTTCTGGTGGGCAAGTTATAGACACCTTTTCCTACTTTGTATCTGGAGTACTTCATTTAATTTCCTCCGCAATATTGGGTTCTGGCTATATTTATCATGCACTTTTGGGACCCAAGACCCTTGAAGAATCTTTTCCATTCTTCAGTTTTATGTGGAAAGATAGAAATAAAACGACTACCATTTTAGGTATTCACTTAATTTTGTTAGGTATATATGCTTTTCTTCTAGTATTCAAAGCATTGTTTTTTTGGGGTGTATATGATACCTGGGCTCCAGAAGGGAGGGGGAGATGTGAGAAAAATTACCAACTTGACCCTTAGCCCAAGTGTTATATTTGGTTATTTACTAAAATCTCCTTTTGGCGGAGAAGGATGGATTATTAGTGTGGACGATTTGGAAAATATAGTTGGGGGACATGTATGGTTAGGTTCCATTTGTATACTTGGTGGAATTTGGCTGGGCTCGCCAAGTTAGACATCTTAACTAAACCCTTTGCATGGGCTCGCCACACACTTGTATGGTCTGGAGAAGCTTACTTATCTTCTAGTTTAGGTGCTTTATCTGTTTTTATTTTTATTGCTTGTTGTTTTTTCTGATTCAATAATACTGCTTATCCAAGTGAGTTTTACGAGCCAAACTGGATCAGAAGCTTCTCAAGCTCAAGCATTTACTTTTCAAGTTAGAGACCAACGTCTTGGAGCTAACGTTGGATCTGCTCAAGGACCTACTTGTTTAGGTAAATATCTAATGCGTTCTCCAACCGGAGAAGTCGTTTTTTGGGGAGGGACTATGCATTTTTTGGATCTGGGTGCTCCTTGGTTAGAACCACTAAGGGTTCCTAATGGTTTGGACTTGAGTAGATTGAAAAAAGACATCCAGCCTTGGCAAGAACAACGTTCTGCGAAATATATGACCCATGCTCCTTTAGGTTCTTTAAATTCTGTGGGGGCGTAGCTACCGAAATTAATGCAGTCAATTATGTCTCTCCTAGAAGTTGGTTAGCTACCTCTCATTTTTTGGTTAGCTACCTCTCATTTTGTTCTATGATTCTTCTTATTCGTAGGCCATTTATGGCATGCAGGAAGAGCTCGTGCAACTGCCGCATGATTTGAAAAAGGAATTGATCATGATTTTGAACCTGTTCTGTTCATGACTCCTCTTAACTGAGGCAGGCAATTTATTTCTTGAAGTCAAAATCAATTGGATTCCACCATACATATCAGGTTGGACAAATCGGGTTATATTTTAAAAGTCTTTCTTTTTCCTTTATTCATTTCTATCTAATCTTTTTTTTTCTATTTTAGCTTGGCTATCACACCTAGCCGAGCCATTCTCTTTTATGATACTGAGTGGGGAAAAACCAATAAAATGAAGAAACAAATTGATTTGTCGAACAAAAGGAGTGAGAGGGATTCGAACCCTCGATAGTTCTTTGTTTCAAACTATACAGATTTTCAAGACCGAAGCTATTAACCACTCAGCCATCTCTCTGAAAGATAATTTCTATTTTATTTATATTCCATCCCATCGAATAGAACATTGACATATAAGTTGCTTCCATTACTGTCTATACTATAGACAAAATAAGGTTTGAATCTGTAAGTCTATCTCTACTATATATGATCCAGTATACCCCTTTTTGTGAAGTAAAAAAAGACTACTTGCAATCCCATGCATGCTAAAGTATTAAAAAAGGAAGAAGTAACATAGAATCAATGGACTTGTGTTAAAATGCCTCCCTTATACATTTTATCAAAATTTTGGCTAGCTGGTAAAGGGATCGAATGGTATATTTTGTTGGTAGATTGGAGGATTAGAAACATGACTATTGCTTTCCAATTGGCTAATTTTGCATTAATTGTTACTTCATCAATCTTATTGATTAGTGTGCCCATTGTATTTGCTTCTCCTGATGGTGGGTCGGGTAACAAAAATGTTGTAGTTTCCAGTACATTATTACGGATTGGATTAGTCTTTCTTGTAGGTATCCTTAATTCTCTTATCTCTTAAACCTCTTCGTTCTCGATACAAAAATGAAACGACCCTCCTTAAATTCTTTCAAATTCTGAGAGACATTAAAATACACTATAAGTCCTAAAAATGAAAAATGCAAAAAATGAAAAAAATTTAGAGGGAGGGGCCTCATCTTGTATTGTCAAAATTGAATATATCTCACATAATACATATAAAAATTATATATTTGAAAGTATATAATAATACTTAGATATTGATAATAGAGAAACTATATATTATATATAATTATATAGACAAAAATATATAATTATCTTTATTTAGTTATAAAGATGAATTCCAAATACTAGAAAAAGAAATAGTATAGTATAAAATATATTATATAATAACTATATAATTGGTTAAATCTATATAAAAATAGCCTAATTATACTCTAACCTAGTATTAAAAGCCAAGTATAATAGGCTAGCTCTGCACTGATGTATACTATAGATTGCAGATAAAAAAAATGCGAATATAGTTGAATGGTAAAATTTCTCCTTGCCAAGGAAAAGATGCGAGTTCGAATCCCGCTATCCGCCCGGCATGAGGAAAATGGTCAATGCTTTTCATTCAATAGGATACATTTTTAGGTATAGTCAACAGTGATAGCTTATCGACTTGTCCTCGAAGAAGAACAACATTCATCTGATACTTCTAGCCAGCTTCAGACATTTCATGAATTCCCCAATCGGATCTCAGACTCAATAAGACTTTTCTCTCTCTTTTTACACCACGGAGTGGGTCAAGCTTAGCTCTGATCAACTGTGTAAACATGTAAAACTCTCTCCTTTTGCGACCAAGTCGAAAGAAAGAATGTAACACCCCAAAATAAGGTAATTTTATTTTTAATTATCTTAAGTTTAATTTTAACCATGTTGAAATTATTTTTAAGTGTCATTTGAGTTAATTGTTGAGATTATTTGATTTTTTTGGAAATAGGATTAATTAAATATTTTGGAAGAATATTTAGTTCGTTTCGAGATTTGAAACTTTTGGTGTTGAAAGATTTGATTTAAGTTGAATGTTATTGGTTGATTTATTTTTGGTGAAGTTGAGGGAATTATGATTATATAATTAATTAAATTATGAAGTTAAGATAATTATATTATTAAGATAATATAATATTTTGAGAAGATAAAAGTGGATGTGATTTAGGAGAGAGAAACATTTGATATCATTTTTGGAATTAAGAAAAAGAAGATAAAACCCTAATCGCCCAAGACTCGTCGTCGACCACCTCTGTAAATCCCTCCGTCCGTCGTCTAGTTCGTCGTCCGTCGCAAGCCAGCTGTCATTCACATCACAGACCCAGCCGTCTTTCGTTCACAAGCCATCGCCCCTATGTCCTTAGTTTCCAGTCAATGCCCCATCTCCTCCGTCTAGCACACCGTCGATAGGCCTTCATCGATCGTCGGTCGTTGTGTCCCACCGTTGATCGCAAGTCAACCTATCCATAGCCATTCATGTCTTCGCCAAGCCACCCAAGCTGCTACTTCTTCAAAGCCGCCATAGAGTCAAAGCATCAAGCCGATTCTCCTTTCGAGCAGCGCGTACGCGAGTCATTCTCTGCATCTGAGCCGCACAGAGCTGCCACCCCTCTGCGAGCTGTCGTCTTATTCGAGCTGTTTTCTACCTCCAATCGAGTCGATTCCCTTTAGTCAAGCCGCAAGCTTTTTTTTTTTTTTTTTTTGTCTTTTTCCTCTTATTTTTGGCAAGTTTTGGTAAGTTTTAATGGGTTTTGAATAATACCCATGAGATATTAATTTTGGACCCTAAATAAATTAATTTTTGATTTTAAGATGGAATTTCATTTGAGTTGGATTATATTTTTATTAAGGCTTGGTTAGAGTTTATTGGAGGAACTGAGAGCTTGATTTTTTTCCAATTAAGGTTGAATTGGAAATTCAACCTCAACTTTAGGTAAGTTGAATTAAATGAATTTTTGGATCTTTAAGCAACTCTTAAGTTGTTGAACTTCAGTTATTTTTTCCCTTCTTGTTTAGGATTTATTCTTGGAAATGTTGATTATTGCTGTTAGAAATAATTTGGTTAAGCTAAACTTCAGGTAAAAGATTCTCCTACTAGACCATCGTAATGAAATTCAGAGTTTGTATGTGATTTTCTTATTATGCATTAATGTAGCTAAAATGCATAATGTATTGATGACGCATGATGATGACTGATAGTTATGACTGAGTTATGTTGATGATGATGACTGATGATGTTAATGTTAATGCATGAAATATTAATCTCATGATTTAGAACGCTATGATTAATACTCATGCCATGTTTATGATGTTATGATGTGCTACATACTATGGATAGAGTGCTATGTTAACTTTGTCTATTAGAGACGTACCCACATAGGTGTCTCTAAGGATCACCACATTTTTTGACTATGTGGTCTGACAGGATCACCAGTCTCATAAGATGTTATGTATATGAGTGGTCCGACTGGATCACTTACTTTTCGATTGTCTTGAGTGCTCCTTCGAGTTCACTGAAGACCAGTTTGTCTTAGGTGTTCTTTTGAATTCACAGCGACCAGTTTTATCCTAGGTGTTGATTTGGGTTCACCGAAGACGAGAGATGTTCCTATGGGATCATTAGATTGCATGTGTTCAGAAATGCGCTAGTTTAGGGGTACTTCTTTACAAGACTTTAATCAAAAGTTAACAGACACCTAGCGGGACTAGTAGTAGGTCCCTTATTGAGTATATGTTTATACTCACTCTTTCTATGTTTAATCTTTCAGGCAAAGGTAGAGGTAAGGGCGGAGGAAAGCTGGCGAATGACAATAAATGATTGTGACGTGCCATAGGGAATCTTTTTACTTTCGCTTTCGCTTTTCCTTTACAATTATGTTTTCAGTATTTTTGTATTCTTTGACTATTTTCGTTAAATGTAGATAAGGCCCAAATTAGGAGTTTGTTTTAGATTTATTTATATATATTTATTTACTTATAATTTTAAATGAGCATTTGAGGTTTTCATTCAAAATTAATGTTGTTTTCTCACTTTGTTAAGCAAGTTTTTAATTTCTTTTAGTAATAATAACCTCAGCTTAATATAAAGGGTAGGATCGTTACTGTTGGTATCAGAGCCTAAGTTTTTAGGTTCTGCAAATTGACTTACGATATAAGTCTTTGTTTTTGCTTTTACTCCTATGGTTAATATGGTTCTTCGGCACTCGCCATGTATGTTTTATGATTTATGATGATGTGTATGTTTATCACCTTGCCTGAATTAAATTAGATAAAGTATGAATGTTATGATTGTATTGTGAAAGACTTCTATTGGTAGATTTTAGAAAAAATGTCGCCACATAAAGGTGCACGTAGACATGGTAGGAGAGGCAGAGGAGCTAGACATACCCAGCCTAAAGAACAACCTGTTGTGCAAGCTACCAACCCTACTGCACCTGTCACTCAGCCAGACCTCGCTGCAATGGAGCAGAGATAACAAGATATGCTAAGAGATGCATTGACATTGTTTCATGCTACACAACAGACCCCGCCAACCCCTAATCAGACCCTAGTGGAACCCTAGAATGTGTTAGATCAGCTGTTAGCAGAGGCTAAACATTTGAGAGATTTCAGGAAGTACAATCCTAAGACATTTGATGGGTCCTTAGAAGATCCCACCAAGGCTCAGATGTGGTTGGCTTCTGTAGAGACCATCTTTCAGTATATGAAATGCCCTAACAAGATGAAGGTTTAGTGTGCCGTATTATTTTTTATGGATAGAGGCACCACCTGGTGGGAGACTATAGAGAGGATGCTCGATGGTGATGTCAACCAGATAACCTAGGAGCAATTCAAGGAGAATTTCTATGCAAAATTCTTCTCTGCCAGCCAGAAATTTGCTAAACAGCAAAAGTTTCTAAACCTGGAGCAAGACAATATGACTCTGGAGTAGTAACGATGAGAGTTTGATATGCTGTTTCGCTTTGCTCCTGAGGTGGTAGCGAATGAGGCTACCAGGACCGACAAGTTTGTTAGAGGTCTTAGGTTAGACCTCCAAGGTTTCGTTTGAGCCTTCAGGCCATCCACCCACGCTGATGCACTACGTCTGGCAGTGGATATGTGTTTGCATGAGAGGGCTAATTCATCAAAGGCTGCAGAAAAATGGTCAACCCCAAGTTAGAAGAGGAAGGGTGAGTTGCAGCCTACTATAGCGACATAAAGAAATCTGAGGTCAAGTGGTGGTTTTTAGCATCATCGTCAGGAGATTGCTGCAGCATAGAAGACCTTGAAAAAACTGCCTGCCTGATGTAGCTATGAAAGGTCTCATGGAGGACGTTGCTTAGTGGGAAGTGGAGTATGTTATAAGTGCAAGCAACTAAGGCATATAGTTGACCTTTACCCTTAAAAACTATTCCAGGTCGTGTATTTAGTATGCAATCATGGTTAGATTAGATGGATCCTTGTGGATATAGATCACGTGTGAGCTATTCACGACCGTGTATTTAGTATGCAATCATGGTTGGATTAGATGGAGGTTGTTATCATGGCGAGTACTAAATATGCGTGAGCAAGTTTTGGCCGCATGATTCTTTGGTCATGTGCGAGTTATCTTTAGCCATATATTTAGACGCCTTGCCATGGTTAGACTGACTATATGTTGGTTGGTTGATTAGTAGCTATGAGATAATGACGTTTTAACTATTATTTCATTACTAATGCATATTTACAGATTTTCCTTTGAGCATGTTTTATGAGTTTACTTTTAAGAAACTTGCCACTCACTAAGTTTTCAACTTACGCTTTTAATGTTTTTCCCCCCTCAGGTAGCGATCAAGGACCAAGCGTTGAGGTAGTTTTCCGTCATTGATTGTGAACTCTGATTCTCTTTGTATGTATGCATTAAGTTTTGTGTTTCCTTCATGGGTAGTTAGAAGTAGCAAGAGTCACATTATGATGTGGGTTTTGAGATATTCTTCTTTGGACTGTAATTATTTTGTAAATAATATCTAGTTTGGATATGAACTTTGCTTGAAACTCTGAAATAGTCTGGATGAGTGTGTGGTGAGACACACTTGATATGTTTTTTAGTCTGAGGGTTGTATACATTAATTATAAAAGTGCAAAATTTCTCCCCTTTACAGGTTTTGGCTAACCTATATTTTATGGGAGATGCTGCCAAAATTTTTAAAGAATTTCTTGAAAAGTGTTTATTAATCTTACTTTGGAAAATGAATGTTTTTAAAGAGTAGAATCACACCATGATCTAGGTTAAAGGGGAAAAATCTAGAACGACGTGTGACAGAATTGACAAGCCAATGTACCGAATCACTGAATCCGTTGATAAAAAGGATGAGCCCGCCAAGCCCAGAGAATGAAAGAATCCACTTTAATAGCTCATTGACGAGAATGAAAGAATCCACACGTCTGGAGGTTCCGTAGGAGTCAGAAATCCATATGATTCTATAAGAAGAGGCTCCATAAGACAGGCATATTGTTCGAATAAGGACTGAATTATAAAATCAAAAGAGTGCATTATGAAATAACTCAACTGAAAATTATAAGGAGAGGGGAGAGGCAAAGCACATTTATGAAAGAGACAAAGAAAGGAGTGCAACGAAGGAATCTATCACCTAGCTAGATGAATAAGACCCTAGCAAGGGGGTCTTCTCTGCCTTCGCTCCTTTCCATGATCACCGATGCACATCCATCTTTGGGTTGGAGACCAACGGTGCAACCCTTTGACTGATGATTAACTTCTTAGTCTATAGCTACGCTTCTTTGCTTCATATGTCTCCTTTCTTCTCGCTAGGGAGATTCAAGTTTTCTTCTAACTCAATTTCATCGAGTAGTCCTCGGCCTCATTTGCTTAACGGTTTTGGTCCTTTTTTTCATAATAGCCTTTCTTTTTTATTGAGGGCTTTGACCCTCTCCTATCTTCTTCCTTCGTACCTTTGCTCTCGTATTAATCAGTCCTACCTCACTACTACCAGGCTCATTCGGCTAGGCTAACCTATCCTTAATCCAGGTCCAGTTGCTTTTCTATCCTTTCTTCTTATCTCAAGATCTGACGAAACCTATTCTCCCGAGACCTCTTTTGACATGATGGTTCATGCTTTTTCTTTCTACAACTCAGTATCCAACCTCGACCCTCCTTCTTTTGAATACGAAGTTTGAATGCAGAAGGAGTCAAATCCTCGGAAGTCAAATACGAGGTCAAAAGGCTTAGCATAAGGAAATTCAGGGCGGTCAAATATGAAAACGAAATCCCGTTTCATAAGAGGTCAGGGAAAGCTCCCATCTATAATCATCAACATCGACGGCAGACTCCTAGCAATGCTTCGTATTGGTCCTTCGAACCAGCGCTTTACAGAGCACTGACTTCTTTTTCCTCGTACAGACTTCTACCACAATCTATCCTGAGCATGTACAAGGGTTAAAGCAAGAAAGCACGTCCAATCCCGTCTTCACTAGTATGGTAGAAGAATAGATAGTTCTCACCCCTCTCCCTATCAGTCTCAACTCTCTCAAAGTCTTTGACCCTCTCCCAGGCTTTCTTTTTCATTCGTACCTTTCTTTATCCTATCATCCTAATGTGAATGAAACTTGATGACTGAAAGACCAAGGGTTCCAACACCAAGCTACTTCTCTTTCTTCATTCCCCTAGTCTCTTCCTTATGCGCCGATTAGGATAGAAGAGGTTATGCCTCACTCTAACCTCGAGCAAGTCCATAACCACCTCAATGAACAAAGGCCTCGAGCTTCTTTGTCCTGGGAAACCTTGTCCTTCTTTCACTTTATGTTGATGTCCACTTTTCGTGAGTGATTTTGGTCTCTTTCCCTATTGACTGTATGCCTCGTCTACGTTGGGAGTTTTTTTCCTTATTATATATAGGATGATTTCATCAATCAATCCATCAAGCATGCTCGGGTAGGGGTGATCTAAGGAAGAAGAGGCCTACCGCTCAGTGGGCTTTTAAAAGGAAAGAGGTTATGAGGTTGGATCGAAAGATCAAGGCTCTATTTGAGAGAAGAACATAGAGTAAATAAAGAGAAGATAAAAGAAGAAGATAGTATAATTCAACTTGAATATCCAAAGAGCTTTATTATCTACTTTCATCTTATTATATCAGATTCTAACTTATGAGAAGATGAGCACTTTTGATTTGATCTTAATGAGAGAGTCTTCCAAAGATTACTATGCTTTCTTATCAATTGCTTATTATATTCTTGGATTCGCCGACTAATATCAGATTATTTCATTCGCAGAGCTTTCTTATCTCTATCATTTTAATGGGTTTATCGAGAAATTCAAGAGAACTTAGTTCTCTTTCGTAAGACAAGAAGCATCAAAATTCGTCTAAATCTAATGGTTCTTCTTAAGATTCTTTGATCCTTTCATTCTCAACTCCTACTCCACCTTGTTCATTGATGAAGCTTGAATCTTGGACTCCTTTCAGTCGAGCCTCCACTTTCAGAGTCCTAACCTTTGTATCCTCATTGATAAGGAGATAAACAAAGGACTTAATTAAGCTACTCCAGACGAGTTTCCATATTAGTTTTCAAGATTTCAGACTCCCTCTTCTTTCAGTTGAGCCCTCTTAACTTGTTTATATCTAGTCCTTATCAATGGGACCACTAAAAGCTAGAAAGCTTATCCGTTGGACTAGTTTAGGCAGTTCGACCAGTTGTGGCAGTCGTTCTTGCTTTAGAAGTTTGCCTTCTTGTGCCAGTCGTTGATGTTTCAGAACTAGTCATGAAATGGTCGGTTCTTATATAGAATTGTTGAAGGAGAAGAAAGAATATAGATGAAATAGACTAAGCAAGAAAATGCCTTATCTGGATCCTAAGACCTCCTCGCCTCTCCTATCCTTCATCGGTTCATGCTCCATTCAGTTATTGAATTAGAGAACCTTCATCCAAAGGGTCAGAGTTCTTGTCACATGCGTCAATCCATAAATCACCCTGAGTTTCGGCCTTGGGGCTTAGGATGAGTTCATCCATTGGTTGAGTTTAGATGGCGTGCCCATATGTATAGAAGGGCCAAATCCTATGGGCAGATGTGCGTGTACATAACAGGAGGAGCCGAAATTCCATCCTCATAACTAAATAGGAGTTTTTATGAGGAATGAAAGAAGAAAGAAGTAAAGAAGGCAAAGAGATAATGAAAAGTTCCGCTAACTTAGTTCCCTTTCAGACTCTTTCTCTTAATTATACCCACTCTTAGGTAGGTCAAGCTTTTGATCTCCACTTCTATAACTCTATCTCTTTATTCATAAATTCTTTTCGCCTTTGTTAAGTCTTTCCATACAATAGATAGATGGTAGATGTCCACTTTCGAGGCTAAAGGAAAAAAAGTTCAGGCTAATGGCCTTTCATTCCCAAGTTTTAAGAGCGAAGAACTGAAACCGTAATTTCCACAGCCTCAGTTGAAAGAGCTACAACTACTTCTACTGAAAGAAGAACCTAGGCCGCAACAGAACCCACTCTAGAGAGACTGGGATCGCGCCTTAGGAAACCAAGGAGACCAGTTCTAATGAGGGAGAAAGAAAAGACCGAAGGTAAAGTGAAGAAAATTGCTACATAACTGTGTAGTTCTTAGAAAGTTTTTGTGTTTCACAAGAGAATCTGAGATGGTGGAGACTTCAACTGCCTTGTATCAGGTTCAGATAAGGGGTGGTAGGCTTAGTAGGGCTCGAACCTAGAATATCACCCTTATGAGTAGTACCTTGAAAGCAATGAAACTAGAAGCCCAACCTTTACCTGCAATTCACTAACTTTGGGAAGAGGAAAGAGGAGAGGCGGAGTAAGGCACAAAGCAAAACAACTGTGAAGGAGTGCATTATTCAATAACTCGGCCCAAAATAGAGGATTAAAGAATTATCGAAGAATTTAAAAGCGAATTCCTTACTCTGCCAATGTGAATGAGTGCATTATGAAATAACTTGACTCTAAATGATAAGGAGAGGTTCAAAGCACACTAAATAAAGACTGATTCTACCAATGTGAATAAGCCCTTAGAATAATAGAAAAAGGCGATTTCTCTTTCGACCAGCATTGCTCCTTAAATCCCATAAAATATGAACCTTGTTAAGACCACAGCAATTAGGAATTCTCACTCGACTGATGAAGAAGAGGCAAACTCTACGAATGGGTATTACAACCCTTTCTGAGGTCTTAGCCTTCAATACTGAAGTTAGACACCCGAGAAGGATTGAATCTTATCTACTGAGCTCATTCTCATTCAACTCAAGAATGGTGGATGAACCGACTGATCTTTCTTCAAGAACCTCAGTAATTTTCTAACTCAAAAATTCAAACTTGAGGCGACTGCTGAACTCCTTCCTCACCGTCATAAAAGATAAGGGGACTTCCACTCGGTGCTGCTCCAACTCGTCTGATCGGTGATGGAAAAGACTAATCATTTATTCACAATACCTTATTGGGTTTGATCGAAAACCATCTTCCCTTTGAGGCAGTCCACTTTTTCTTCGTGTGCTGACCCTTATTCCCCTAACCTATAAGATGAGGTTAGGGGCGCATCTTATCGAGTTCGAGATGGATTAGTTCATGAATTAGACTTTCCTACTTCAACCCAATAAGAAGAGAGAGAGAATTCCTTTTGGTGTCCTTGCTTAACTTAAAAGCGGCAGATTGTATATATACGAATGAATGAAGGAGTAGGATAACTAGACAATGTAGAAGTAAGAGGCAGGAGAAACAAACTCTCAAACCTCCCCAACACCCGCATTGAATCTCTAATAAGGCCCAAGTAGCGAGAAAGGCACTGTCTATAAATCACTCAATCACTGGTCCGAGACAAGCCACGCCTCTCAACTCCTACGGAGCCTTTCCTTTCTAACTCTAGAGGAAGGAATGCTCCATTGAGGACGCACCCCAGTGTTTACGATAGAAGCGCTCTTCTTTCAGACTTTCCATCTTTCTTCTTTGAAGGCAGAGCTCTTTAATAGCTTCATGGCGAGTTTGTTCGCTTTACACGTTCACCTATGTCGGTTTAGGGTGGGGACGTGACAGTCTTTAAATTCAGAGGGAGTGGCTCGATCAGTCCCTTCTACCTGTGATTGCTAGGGCACGACATCCTTCTATTAAAAGCAAAAGCTAACCGATCGACCCTGCTAGCAAACTCTTCCTTTCAAGCTCTAGTCTTTGATCGAACAATAAGGGTTCTGACTTGAGTTCATTCATAAGGAAGGAGAGGCCTCTTTATTAAGACGGAAACATCTGACAATGATCTACGCACACCCGAGTGAAGAACTGATCCTTTGAGTGGGTAGTTCACCCATTTTATACCTTCCCCTCCTCCCCCGTGGATCGAGCAGTTTCCCATCGTGTCGATCTATGACTTTTCATTGGATCAGAGTACAGAATACCGAATGCTTGGGGAAGCTAGGTAGGCATGGGCAAAAAGAAAGACGAGAGGTTGCCTTGCCCTTGTTCATTGAGGTAGTTGTTCTTATTTAAGAATTGGTTGAGAAAGTAAGAAGCTTAGTGAATTCACGAGATTCATAATCTCATTTATGATCATTCTCCATTCTCAATCTCAAATCGGAAAGTGGACGAGGAGGCAGTAACTCAACCAGGTGAAGGTAACTCATATCATAGCATAATTTTTAGTATCTCTAAAGCAAGTATTAAAGAATACAATTAGGAGTTCATTCTAACTGAAATCAAGCATATATCGTCCGCTGCAGTTGATCCTTCCCCCCTTGTTCATTGGGCCGGTAAAGGAGTGGTCTAAGCCTCTTCTCAGAAAGTCTTGAAGCATAGGTGGAATTGAAGAAAAAATGCTTCCTTTTGCTCTTTATCGCCACCAGGGTGCTTGAGAAGGGAGAATTCTCATCCATTAGTCTCTACTCGTCAACCACCCCTCTCATCTTAGTCCCCTAGGAAGAAGGTCTCATAAATTCTCTTTCTTAGGGCTCTCCATCTTCACAACGGACATGTATAGTACTCTTGAATCCTTCCTCGGACTTCTGATCATCACCTTCCTTCTTTGGAACCTCTCCCTGCCAAATAAATAAGAGGTCAAACCATCATAAACTAGAATAAATAATAGAAGGAGAAAGGATAGAGAGGGAAGCTTGCCAATCCGCCTTAATCCTCTCAAAAATATGTAATACAAGAAGGAGTCCTACTTGGCCTAGTGCATCATCGCGAACCGGACCTAGGAGATGCTCTTCTTTCTATAGACCAGTCGCTACCAACGCAAAAGAAAAGGACAAGGATTTGTATGGAAACCCATTGATAGGAGGTATAAGATGGAAGCCGAATCCCCCTCCCGAGCGCGGACGAGAAAGAAATTTTTCTAAGGAAAAGAATCACATCAATGAAGAAGATCAAGGTCTCCCATCTTTCAATTTGTGATCATGGAATTCATGATCATTAACGAAACTCCCTACTTTAATCTACTTTCTCACTCATTTACATCGAACTGACAACTCTAAACTTTTGTGTCTAGCCTTAATCTATAACTTAACAATATGATTGAGGGTGGCTCTACACCATCAATTAAGGTCAAGGAAGGTCGAAGATCAGACACTAGTAAATTCACAAAGCCTAGTGGAATTGGAGTCAAAACCCAAGAGAAATCATGATCGAGCGAGCGAGGAGGTAAAGTAAAGGAGCGAACCCCACGTAGGAGGAAAGAAGAAAGGGCTAGGTCAAGGTATCACATGCTCCACCCTTATGCTTTAGAAGATTCCAAATATCTTCTATTCAGAAGTCTAATGGAAGGTGCAAAGGTGAGATGGAAGAAGACCGTAGACAGTTGAGTCTTAAGTAAAAAAGTGCAGACTTTTTTCAGTTGATCAGAGCTAAGCTCGACCGCCACCTTGTTCATTAAGGCGAGAGAGAGATGAACTCTACGGATTGATCAGACTAACCCTGTCTTACAAAATTATGAGATCCCAAGAACAGCCTAGTACAAAGGCCCACCAAGAAAAAAGAGGTGAATACATGAATTGGATGAAGAAAAGGGAATGGTCAGGGCAATACGCCCCATTCTCACATAATCAGTCAGCTTACCTTCTTTATTAGGCAGTTCAAGCTCCTTTTCGTTGATGCAGAACAGTCTGTCCCTGTTTCAGTCGCCCGTGATCTAAGTGGTCACTAGCATGCCTTCTTCCATTGGATTAAGGCATTGATTTTTTTCCTTGGAATCTGTAATATTGAAAGAAAAGCAAAGAGCCCTACTTGAATCATAGGCTCGATACTGGTACTAACTTATGCCCCCCCTAATCAGGGTCAATTCCTAGCCATTGATTAGTCTGCTCGATTCGTGGGGGAGAGTTCATTCCTTTCTTCAAGGCCAATTTGACTTTCAAATGAGAGCCTAGGGCGATAATCGTGCTTTTCTCGTCCTCACCCATTTGGAATCAAATAGATGTTCATGGGTTTTTTACTACTTCGATTTGTCTTCTCTCTCTCTGGTCTCCAAATTTGCACTCATTTCCACTCGAGCTCTTCTTTTCTGTCTTTGCTTCCAGTCTTCTCTTCTTCAAGCGTATCATTACTGCCCTAGATGGAGCTATTTACCCATCCCATAATAACAGAGAGTGAAAAAGGTAGAAAATGCTTCTTTTCACATTGCCATCTTAGTTGCCTATTTTGATTCATTTCTCTTTTGGTTAGCGTGCTCTTTCTTCGCTCCAAAGCTAGCCAACCTCAAACTTCCACGACTAAATCAATAAGTACTAGAGAGATTTCTACATCAATGGCCCTAGTTTCTAGTTTGACCTCTATGCTTTCTCTTAATTTGAGTAGTATCACCTAGACCGCTAGCGAAGTCTAAGTCTGCCTATACCTCTATCATACTTCTCTTTTTCAAATGTGCTCACTTACTTATGCTGGTCTTTTAACTTTCATTGCCATAATGACCTTGGAGCTTAAGATGTCGATAGAAGAAGGTTGAAGGTCGCATGTCGAACATCGACATCAAGATCTCTTTCTGAGCTTTGTGATTCAAACTTCCACTCTTATCTCAAGCGCCCAAGTAAGCTAATCCAACTAGTTGGGGTTTTGCATGTGAAGATTCATTGATTTTGGACTAAGGCACTAGAGTACTGAAAGGAATTGAGCTAACCAAAGAGCTTTGACTCTTGGCTGACCTAGGACTACTTCTAACTATGTAATAAGAATGACACATAGGTACTAAAAGGGATAAATGAAATAGCAAAGTCTGACTGACTTTTTATTTTAAGAGTTGACAAGTGCGATTCAAGGGGATTTCGGAGGGAAGGCAACGGGTACAGGCAATGGGAACAATCGAAGTTGTGACTAACCACCCCAAAATGGAGGGAAAGCTCTCTCGTCAGGTTGGGCATTATTGTCGAACCAGGTTTCAGTATTGAAACCACCGTCGGAGTAGAGTAGCCTGGTAGCTCGCAAGACTTATGACCTTGAGGCCGCACCTGTCTCCACTACTGAAAGTCTGAATACTGGCTTTCACTCGTTTTTTATACAAGGTCGTAAGTGGAAGCAATCAAATGCTTTGGGATTCAACCAATATCTTTCCCGCTCCATAGGGCAGCGAATGGGGGTCAGATTGGTATGCCTTATTGGCTTGGTACGGTAGCAGCATACCCATAAGAGTACCTTACCACCACGATCTCTTCGCCTATGTGGTAGTAGGGCTTCACATCGAAATGGACTTCGACTCCAAACACCAATCATCAAGTTCCCAATGTCATCCTACGGTCCAACAAAAGCATTTCTCGAAGAGGCTTGTAACAATTGAATTGATTGATAAGGCAAGATAGCCTTCAACAAGATGAGGTATTTAAAGTAGAATATGGGAATGGGAATATTCAAGGGTTGGGTATGCTAAGGGGATGATTCAAGAACTTCTCAATTAGAGGAAATATGGGGTTTTCCACTTTTATCAGATCCAATTCACAATCATTGTTCTATAAGGTCCAAAAAACGAGAATGAATGAAAAGAAGTACAGGAACTGGTTTCATAAAAGGGGTCGAGAACTACATAGATAGAATTGAGACCTTTTCTTTCTTTTTCTGGGAGGTTGGTTATGTAGACGTACACTTAACATAGGTTGTGCTCGATCACGAGGGCTAAGGCTTAAAATATCTGAACTCAGCCCGCTGTCCTCTTTCGATAATTCAATTACAAGAATCCTATTGCCCTGACATGCTTTCTAAACTTCTCTTGAGTGCCTTAGAAAGTTCACCACTTTATACCATTGGTAGGTTAGTAATTTTTGGGGAGTAGCACAACCGTCTTAGAGACAAAGAGCGCACTCTCAAGGAGATGGGTTTATTTGTTTATTTCATGGCAGGCTAAGTGGTTCTATTTGAAAGCAATCCAATAAGGAGGTCCTTCTCATTCCTTTCGTCTTTCATTTGTTGAATTAGCTCTAAATTTTGACAGCTATACGAAATTCAATCCCAGTGACAGGGAATCAAATCCTCCTCGGATGGTACCATTGCCTCCGTCAAAGGAGTCTTCCTCTCTAGTAGCCCTTCCGACAACAGATTCAATTGTAGTACTAACATCGATCTCAAGCTAGAGCTATGGGAAGACTACATCCGGCCTTAACTCACCTTTCCCTACCTTGCCATTAACCCTTCCTTGCTTTTCGAGGAAAGATTCACTACAGATCACTATTCATCCTTGTCTTCTTAAGATTTAAGCTAGTCAAACCTTTCTTCGCGTATAAAAAGAGGTGAGACGAGTTTAGATCTTTTCGAGGAGAATGGAATGCTTACAAAAACCTTATAGATAAGGGAGCAACTAGACTTGAAAGTAATAGATCCCAAACCGGCGGGGCAGTCCAGGCTAAGGAAAGGAAGAAAATAGACCTTTATGTCGAAGACCTAACATGAAGGACGGACATCACTGACCCTCAACTAAGTAGGTCAAGTCCTTTCGTTTAGAACAAAATCTATCAGGCTTCAGTAGCGAGACCTGGAACACCACTTCCCATATTTAAGGCAAAGGAAAAATCAGGCTACCTCTTTCCTCTATGTCTTGGATAGCTGTCCAAAGATTGAAAGCCAAAAGCACTAGTAAAGGCCTAGACATTCATCGTATTAAATAGAAAGAGTATGCCACACTTGGTGAGTGAAAAAGAGGAATCAGGACTCGCCCACTAAGCAGGACATCCCAGTCAGCACCAAAGAATGGTCTTGCTTGGCACTCTCATTTATTGTCCTCAGATTCAAGGGGAAAGGAGACATCCTGGAAAGCCAGATTGAATAAGAAAGGCTGGATTCAAGCATTTTTAATTTTATCAAGCCTCAATTTTGATCTTTTAGAAAAATGAGGGAGATTTGACAAAATAGAAGAAGAGCAAGCATCATAGAAAATTAATTCGTAGAGCTTTCTTATCGATTATTATATAAATTTCATTCTCCACGCATGAGTGAGTTCGAGTTTCTATTAAAGTCAATGAACAAGGTCTCAATTGAAAGGAGAGAGGATAAACCCCTTCAATCTTTTTTTTTCCTTTTTTCTAGGCTTTTTTATGAAAAGAACGTATTATCAAATCGGAAAGACAGTGGGAGTTCTTAATTCTTCATTACTAATGCTCTAAAATGAGATTTCATATCTTCTTCTTATTTTAAGAAACCACTTATCTATTTCTTAGCCCCCATTCTCTTTGAATGAGATGAAGAATGATTACTTTTCGCCATTTGCAGAGCTTTATATACTTCTAAGATCTTCTTCATATCTAATTATTTGAGAATAGGGAGAGAGAGAGAAGGAGTCTCTAAGAGAAAGTAAGATCGAAGCGACCGTATGAGATCACTTTCAGAGAAGTACTATCCCATCAAGAGAATGAAAGGCCTAAGCAAGGAAGGAAAGCCTAGGCTCAAAGAATTTAAGGGTCCCGTCTGAGTAGGTTTCATGGGTAAGATCAAAGAGGGACCAGCAACGGTTATAAGCGATCACGAAGAGGACAAAGGCTCGACCCCACATAGCGGCCTAGTAGCGGCTATAGCTAAAGTTGCACTTTTCTTGTTCTTGTAGCAATTGAATAGAAATTGAAGAGGAAACCCCCACCCACTTGATATCGGGATCGATTAGAGTACTTTTTCGGTAAGCACGTATGAAAAGGGAATTAGAAGATGAAGAATGACTCATATTCTCAGAAGTGGGTGGAAGGAAGTTGTGAGAGCTTTCTTCGGACTAGACACAATCGTCTTTACTCGAGATAGGTCATGAAAGAGACTACCTTCTCGCTATCACTTTCAGAAAGACTCTCCCTATAAGAACTGAAATGAAAGAGGACTCGATTGGTCCGGAGGACTATTCACTATTCTAAAGGCTCGACCCCCAAATTTGTAAGACTAGTCTTTGCTGAGTCGGTGTACAGTCTTTGTTGAGTCAGTATCATACTTATGAGCGAAAGAGAAAGCCTATCGAAGGAAATCACTGTAGAGGAAGGAACTCATTGCCTAAAGACCTACTCAGTATTCATCTCTCAAAGGAGAAGCAAGACAAAGCTCTCAGAGTTCTAGGATAAAAAAGGCTAAAGTCCAGGCTTAAAACCCTACTATTATCAAAGGAAGGAAGGCCCCGAGTGGTAAGGAAGGTATGAGCTCAGCCTTTCTAGTATTTTCATTCTTGACTGATGAGAAGATACCTGAAGAATCAATCTCAGTCCAAATCTTCGCTAGGCTTGATTTCCTTATTCAGTCATTTCATTAGATTAGTTTCAGTTATTATCTTTCTTTCCCATCTAATCGCTAAACAACCTCATTGATATGAGATCAAAGGATAGACCTATATACTCCTCAAGAGTAGTTTGGTTCCATATTAGTTTTCCTCTTTGATCCTGCAAATTCTTTACGCCTTATCAATGAGACCAAAAAATAGTTGAACTCTGTCAAAAGAAAGATAAGGATACCTGGAATTTGATCTCCTAACTTTGTATGTATTGACTTTGGGTGAGTGAATACGTTCGGGACGGGAATACAAGTGAAAGGAAATGTAGACTGGATTCCTAATCAATCATAATCCGCGATCAGCTAAGTCTATTTAATATTTCACAATAAAAGAACGAAGAGCTGCAACTTCATAACAACTGAAAAAAAGGTAGCCACTTCCCTTGCTACACTCTGACTCTACCTCGGGGATAGATCAGGTGTATTCTAATTATGTACTAAGCTCCTACCTACCTGGAAACTCTTTCTAAAGAGTGGGCTAGCCTAGCCCCTTCCATGCTAGAGATTCAAAAGAGGTTGCGCAAATTTGAGAGTCCTTCGAACTAATTAAGCTACGTAGAACCAAAAACAAAGGCACAAAGAATTTGCGAAAGTCACTCAACGAATTTTGATGCCGCTCCATCTTTTCGGAGGCTTGGACTTCAACAGCGGAAAGAACTAGTTTAGCTGCATCCCGTCATGTAGTGGGTAGTCAATCAACCGGTTTAAGGGAAACAAGCTAGGCTTACAAATGCCCAACCCAATCTATAGTCTATATCTACAGCTGAGGTAAGTATTGAGGCCTCACTACTACTGAATTAATGAATGGCTAACCTATTTCATAACAGCTACGTGGGTTTTTTTAACCTGATGTCCTGACTTTGTAACCTTGGACTCCCTTTCTTTCTTAATAGTTCGACTAAGTGAGTCAGCTTAAAGTACTTTCTTTCTGGCTTGTCAGATTATTTATTTTGATTGAATAAGATGGAATTAGCAGTGATAGGTTATCTACTGGTAGATAGGAATCCTACTCCGACATTGGGTCTAGTTTTCTGGTGAAATATGGACAATCACTCTTTTTTTAGGCTATATCCTGTTAATGAAGTTAGAGAGATTGAGCCTTTCGGACCTCTACTAGTGGGAGCCTGTTCTAGAATCCTTCCCTAGATGGAGTAGAATCCATAACTAGAATCTCTTGATCGTCTACCTGCATGATTAGAGATTGAGAATAGGCATGGATAGTTCGTAGACCTCTCAATGCTCTATTAGGTGATTGACTAATTCAATGGAAGCTTTCCACACTACTTACATCAAGGCAGCCTTCCTACTACTTTCATGGCAATATTCTTTATTCATCATCAAGAGAAATTCTGATAAAGTGCTTCGACAAGGTAGGGACACCCCTAGTCCACTTCTCACTCGATGGGAAGGATTGTTCAAGGCGCTTGCAGTAGATGACATCTTGGACAGGTATAGTGAGTAGGTAATCTACCATGGTGATCCTTCTAACTGAATAGAGGTGTACGCCACTTGTTGGATTGATCAGTCCATGTTTGCCTATCGGATGTTCGAGAAGGGAACAACACTCTTCTTGTAAGGATAGAATCAGAAAGATCCAGAATACCTGAAAGCAAGTTTGGAAGGAATGTGTGCATGGGGATTGTATCAAGATTTTTCTTGGGAATCTAGCACTAGTGTCAAGAATCCAAGTGCTAGTAGAATAGGAAGAAAAGAGAAAGTTACAAAGTGAACCATTGAAGAAGTTCAGAGAGAAAGTCTGGGTATGTGTTGGTACTCATCTTTTTTTATTGTTGAAAAGGGTGAGACTGATCTTGTAACAAGAGAGATTCATCTCGATTTGCCATTGTAATGGTCACGGAATTGAATCACTAGTTTGGATAGGCGAGGCAGCTAGTCCAGCCTTAGTCTTTATTCACGAGATAGGCTTTCAATTCATTCGAAGAATTTCCTTTGCCAAGCAAGTGAGTTGGCCGAGGTACTTCCTATATATCATCCAAACTTTCTGTTTAAACCATTAACGATCCGAACCGAGAAAGAGGTATAGAGTTTCAGCCATCTTTGATTAAATGGACCAACTAGCATGTTCTACTATATTTGACAAAATGAAAATTGAGCATCATTTCTGATTCCAACCGAGAAAAAGTGAAAGTGAAATAAATCCGCTCATTAGGGTCACATTAGACCAAGCATCAAGATTTCATCCTCTCAAAAGACTCCATTGGAAAGGCCCCTCGCCAGGGCAGAGAAGAAAGAGATATGGCTGAGGCCTTTCTGTAATCCGGAGATGAAAGGATTCCAAGGACAAGGGGCTGCCCATGGTCATAACTTAGGGATCAAAGTTAAGAGGCTGGTCACACCAACCTCGAATGCTGAATGGAAATGAACATTCTCTTTCTCTCGTCTTCTGGTTCTGCCTAGAAGACAAATCAGAGTCCGATTCTTAAGAAATTACGGAATGCATCAAAGTGAAGGCGAAGAAGAAAAAAATCGATAAGAGAGGAGCAAAGAATTTTTGAAGAGACCTACGGGAGAGGAATAAAGTTAGGCATCCCAAATCATGGTCTCTGATAAGAAATTCCATATGCCCCCCCCCCCCAAGCTAACTCAATAAAGGAAGGGGAGCAAAGATCCGAGGAGTGATAGGGATTGCTTTCTAAATCTCTAGTCCAAATACCAAGTCTCAATAAAGTCTCCAATTTTCTGATAGATAGGAGAGTCTATTCTATGCTTTCTTGTAGCAAAATTTCCTTAGTAAGGACATTCTAAACCTCATCAAAATGTGCGTATTATCATTGTCTTGAGGAATTAGTGTATTGGTGATGCTTTCTTTGTGCGATCAGATTGACGAGAAAGCTTAAGACTCTTCAAGTTTCCAAGGAAAATAAGTTATAAATGTCTTGAAGAAAGTAAAACTTAGGAAAAGGAAGATGACTCAAGAGATTTTCCTTAGAAAGATTTCTAGATAAGTGAACTTAGAAGATGAAGGTGGCCCAAAGCGAAGGATAGGAAGCTTCAATATTCTTTGACCCTTTACCATCTAACTCTTCTTCTAGAAGGAATCATCCGCTACCTTCTCTTTCTTGATAGCAAAGCTTTCACCCTCACCAGTCTGGAAAAAGATTCCTAGGACAGCATTCCTTCCTTTCATCCATGAGGAGAGAGATTGAGATGATCTCTAAGTAGGCAAAGGCAAGGTTCAAGCCTTGGGGGACTACTTATAGAGCATAACCCCAGGCAAAGAGTATGAAAGGAAATGGGTTAAATAGAAGATCTCCCCTGAGCCTACTAACTCAACTCTGAGTTCTTAGCAATTCATTTCTTCATTACCTCTATTCGGAGATAGAATTATCCGAGTATATGACTTCAGCTTAGCTCCTTAGCAAATGCCCTTGTGATGAATTCACTGTCCTCCTTTCTACTGCTATGTGGAGTCCTTCATTCTTCCTTCCCCCATCCCAGACAGATTTTCCTTCTATGCTTACCCCTTCCTCCACCAAGAGAAAAAGACCATGCTACCATAGATTAAGAAAAGCCCACAAAAGCACTTGACCATGAGTTCCTTAGGATCGAAAGAAAGGATCCCGTCTTGAAAGGTCTAAGACTCCTTGCTTCACTATTCATAAGGCCTGGCTTTCCTACTAGTGAGCGAAGCAGAATGAGAAAAGATAAGAATAACCGTTGCTTTCCTGATTATGATAGCTAATACGAGGAAAAGGCTAAGACCCCCTTAATATGTATTAAGAGAAGAAAGAAAGGCCCAAGTCTGTAAACCACTAATGCTTGGAAAGTACTTCCTTTCATTTCTCAAAAGAGAGGAGAGAGAGAGAACTTTTCTTCCTTTGATTATGTTTCTGACCAGAGTAGACAAAGTGACCTCTTTTTATGCCTTACTTGCTCTTGGTAAAAGGACAGAGGAATCCATATAAAAAAAGGTTAGAGACTGAGGGGTTAAGGACTTTCACGGCTTAGCAGAATGCTTGCTAAGTCCTTCCCTATGCTATGAGGGTTGCTGTCAAGGCTAAGAGTTGATATCCTTGGTTCTCGCATATCCATGTTCAAGTTTTGACCTGAATTGAAAGGAATTGAAATTGAGAAGTTAGATCGTCAAGTCAATAAATCAAGAAAGAAGATTGCTTGCTGAATTCCTAGAATGAGAAATGAAGTTGTCTTGGATCTTTAACTCCTCAAGCTAGGGTAATAATATGGAAAGGGAACTCGCTTTCCTCTCTTTGATGGAAAGGAAGGAAAGAATGCCAAAAAAGGTCTTTCCTCGCTAAATGGCTTGGCTATCTTACCAGTAAGTCCTTTGAGGAAAGGAAGCAAGCAATGAACTGGCCGATGAGCATCTCTTTCGTGAATCCCTCATCAGAAAGAGAGAAACGAGTCTAGACTAGATGACTCTACCCGATACAAAGTATATAAGAGCTTCAATCCTTCCACTTGCATCAATGGAACCCCGTGATTTTGAGTATCAAGCCAATTAAACTAATAGATTGGCAGTGAAAACTGCCAACTTCCCAGTCTCTTTTCATTTTCGATGTCAGGTCAACTCATATATATATCATATGGAAGTATATAAAAAGGGGATTAATGAACAAAGGAAAAGAAGAGAGATCACTCTACCATGGTCGAGTCCGGGATTAAATGATGTAGGAGTGAGTGGGGTTAAGAAATATATATTCTAGGTTCACTTTATTCGTAAATTCTTTACACCTTTGCTTTTGGTTCTACATAGCTTAATTAGTCTGGTCCGAAGTCCTGTATGAGGATTCTGACTTGCACTCCTAATCCTAATAAGGGATAAGTCTTTATTCAATGAGCTTCGATAATTCTTTGATCCTTTCAGATGAATATGGATTTCTGACTTATCTGGAGTAGCTTAACTTCAGACTGAGATCTTTTTTGACTGATTTTGAATGATTTTTTGTCAATATTCTTTGAACCTATGTCAAAACCTAGCAAATTGTTAATTTTAGCTAAGAAACGACTTATTAATAACGAGATCAATGGCTGAGTTATATCAGAAATTGAAAGAACCGATTACGATTCAGAAAGTTTTAGATAACATATAAGGAAGAACTCTTTCCTATGAAAATCAGTTCCATTCACAAGTCCCGCAACAAGAAAGAGATCAAAATGAAAGAATGATCATTTGCACTTCGTCCTCTTGACTCGTTTTCTTTTCTTAGATACTTTGTTCAATGAGCTTCTCAACCTTTGGTTTTCTTTGGTGTAATTTGACGTTTATGAGAAGATGAAGTTAGTAATCCACGTATTTAGCAAAAGCAACCTGAACCTCCTCTTTAAACAAGGTTTTGACTGAAATGAGAGAAAAATTGATCCTGTTTTTTAAAAGGAGTGAAGAAACTTAGCTAAGAAGGAGAGGAGCATAGAAATAACGACTCAAAATGAATCAATGAACAAGGTCTCGACTGTAAGGAGAGGGGCAAAGCAAAGTTCCTTAAAAGGAGTGCAACAAAGGAATTCCACTGGACTTGAAAGCGGAGGGGTCTAGGTGACAGGTCAAGCTGCTCTGATGAGAAGAGTGATGAATACAAAAGGTTCTCCAAGATGAAAGAATGAAAAACCTTCCCTAGAGTGAGAGCTCTCATTCATGAAAGACCTACAATCTCGCTCCGTGGGCAACTCTTCTCCTTCTAAGCCGCTTCCCTTGATGTGACTCATACAAAAGGTTGAGTACTTCAGAAAGATTCAGACTTCAAAAACTAAAGCAAGCTGGAAGAAGAAGAGCTACCTATTGCCTTTGATTCCCTCTACCTCAAATTCTTCTTCTCATTAAAGACTCTTATAGGTGCTAACAAATCGAGAGGGTTAAGGCTCGTATTCAGATAAGAGTAAATAAAGGCGAGACCGTCTCATTGATAAGGACATATTAGCTTTCTGGTCGATGGTATGGTATATAATATATGAAAATAAGAAGATAGGCTTATGAGTAATGCAGTTGGCATTGAAGGAGAAGAAGCCAAAGTATGCCTTCTCGAGAAGAAAGCATCATGCTAACCCGGCTAGGGAATCAATCCTGACCCTCGTCTCTTTGCTTTAGTTGATTAGCCTGCTCTCACCTCACGAACCATTTCATTGATTTCATTCTACAAGGTGAAAACGAAGAAGAAGTAAAGCAAAGGACTGTGCTCGAGACAAGAAAAAGATAAACTAAGGTCAAGACTACCCCACGAAGGAGTAGGGTATGGCCACCGCTTCTTTCCAAAAAGAGAGAATTAGTTGATTGGCAATAAAGATCTAAGGCCTTTACGAGAAAAAAAAAAAAGAAGAAGAAAAGATGTGAACATAGCTTCAAACCTCTCGTCCCTTGATTTGAGGGCAATCCTAAGTCTTTCGGAAGAGAAAGTCGAGAAGATATCTTTAGTTAGATCTGCATCTATATCCCCGTCTTCTTGACTATTCTGAAGAAAAAGAGGAAGAGCAACCGACAAGCTATAAAATTGGAATCATTATGGACTCCTAAGAAAGCGAACTAAGGGTTGATGTCCCAATGGCAGAAGAGGGAAATATGCATCACTCTCAGGATCAAGATCTCTTTTTTACTTTGCCCTTCGTGCATATGAGAAATCCCTTCTTTGAGAAGGAGACCTAAAGCAAAACTTCCCCTTTCCATTCTGAATTCCATAAACCCTTCAAAAGGAGAGCAAAAGTGGATTTGATAGGCTTTTCTTAGGAAAGTGCATTGAATGAAAATAAAGTCTCGGACCCCTCCATTAGGATCAAAGAGGTCTAGAGGCGCAAAGAATTTGCAAAGAGAAGCAATTGAAAGTTTGCTTTTTATCATCTGGAGCTTTATTTTAGCTTTCCATTAAAAGACTCCTTCGGAGCGATCCTCAGTCCTCATTCATTCCACTAAAAGGATAGTCAGAAAGTAGATAGAAGGGCATTCGATTCCCACTCCATGGTCCTAGCTCTTCCAGTTGCAGTGGGTCCAATTCTTGCTTATCTATGCTCGATCGCCGCATATTTCCTCTTTTCATTTTTTTATCTCAATGCTTAGACTGGGACTTAAGTGAGATGATTGAATACGGGATGAATCAATCCCTCAGTCGTAGAGCATGAGGCATCGATCATGGCTTTCCACGAAGCCCTTTCTTTTCATCCAAGAAGGCCAGGGAGATAAGGAAAATAATGGGTCCCTTTAGACTCAGTCTTGAATTGGAAGGTAAAGGCTCAAGATCCCAAGGAAAGATCAAGGGACATGGATGAAACTTCCAATTCTCGATCCATACGGTAGTCAATTCGGGACCGACTACCTCTTCCCCAGTCATGAAGTAGTTTATCTTGAATTAGATCGGTTATCGAATGAAAGAGAATTGGGGTAAACAGAGGCTAGGCCAATTTAGAGGCGACCCCATTTTCCTTATTCCAAGGTCAGGATTGAATCCAAACATAGAGATCTAAACAAAAGCAGTGAAATTAGAGAGTTAGGAGGTAGTCCAAGGTAAGGGTCATCTCGAGTTCTTTAGTCTTTCATCGATCTTCGTTCATATAAAAAAAAAGAGAATAGGTGATTCCGCTTCGTGGGCTGGTCAAGAGAGATGAACTCGCACCACATTTTTTAAGAATCCAAACCTCCAAGATGGAATTCCATAACCCAAAGAATTGAGAACTTCGTGACCGGAAAGGTCCACCAATGATTGATAGGCCTCCTATCTCTTTCTTAATCCCTCATTCCACTAATCCGCTCTTATTGATTCATGAAAGGCATAGACTCCCTACTTCTTTATCTGATCTTATTAGTGCAGGTCTTTGTCAACGATGAAAGCCATTGAACTTCAGACTTGAGAAAGAGGGCTAGGCCCTAGGCCGAAGGGTGGATTGGGGAAGACAAGTGGAAATAACTATTGATATTTGGTATCAATTTTTACTAAAGTGAGAGTAGTTAGTCAAGATTGGCCGATCGTTCTTCTATTCAAACAAATGAATACATGAAAATTTCTCCCCTTTAATTGAGGGAATACAAAGACCTATGCTCCGAATCGACGATTTCCTCTTACTTCACTTTTAGCAACTTTTAGTGTTGAATCTAAACCAATCATGGTAATTGCCCTACTAATTAATAAGGTCAGAAAAGAACCAATCCTTTCTAGGGCGGATTTGAGTCAGTCAGTCAGTCAGTGAGCATCTGACTGTCCTTTGGATTGAGCAATACACAACCTATAAACAAGCAGGCCAAAGTACAATCTGGTTGCATTCCTTAGAGGGTTATAAAGGATCCAAGGTGGTGAGTGGATTTGTTCCGCATACAGGGGCCTTTTGACTGTAATAGAGCAGTGTTAGAGGATAAGCACCTTTCAACCTTCTCGGACGTGCAAGGGGGCACCCCTTTGATCAATATGCAAGGGACCGACTAGCGTAAGGTGTGTATCACAAGAGAGAGAGGGTAGATATAGAAAGCATGAGAAAAAGGTCATTCTTTAGAAGAGAAGGACCATATCAGGTGTACCATCCAGAAGGATACAAGAAGGCACTGAGTGTGCGACCAACTATACCCCTAAGAAAAAAAGGGGCGAATAGCGGCTGTCTTTGCAAAGAAAGAATGGTATCCTTGGCTACCATTTATCACCTTTTCAAACCTCATTCATGGAGAGAAATTGAAGGGCTCTAACTAAGGTCACTATATAGTGATAGTCTGAGTCCCTTTGATCCTCACACACCAAGTGGAGTGAGTGATGAAGGGCAACCTACCGAAGTGGCCTTCTCGTGAGGCACGAGCTCAGTTGAATATGGTTACCGCCTAAGACAAATAAAGAGGTCATACGGGAGATGTGGGAAGTCTTGGGCGAGGTAGTGCTCAATAACCTGAAGTCACTCATTAAGGAACGAAAAATTGGATTTATATAGGTAAAATGGTTTTTTGATATTGGATTTGATTAATGCAATGAACTGTTTCATCATACAACCAATCCCTAATTAAATTGATAACCCCCATCCTAACGAAATGAATTTGATTCATACATGTACACACACGAATTGAACATAGATACATTCACTGAATCATTAATAAAGCAATTCTATTTGGCGAGAAAAAACTTTTCAATAACTTGTTGATCTCTATCCCCAGATTTCAAAATTTATCGTTTTTTAATTTCTTGGCTTAGTGTGAGATCGAAATATAACTAACCTAATCTTAACAATGAGTGAATCAATGAGCGAAAGTATAAGAAATGGAGTTTAATCCCGTTTATAACATATGGCAGACAAATTCCCGAAGGGTACTAGTCTTCGTATTATTTAAATAAAAAATAATTTTTTTAATATTTATTATTTTTGTTTATTTTAGACGTTTCCTCTAATCACTACTAATCACTATTTTCATTTGATATTCTATAATATAAGTAATATAACTATATATTCCAATTTGCAAATTTATGTATATTATTTATATGAAATAAATAAATAAATGCAATTTGAAGTAAAATAATTTCTATATAGAATTATATGGGGAATGGTGATTAGAATGAACGATTCATAAATAGAAATCACAAATAAAAAAATTTCGATGGAATAATGAAAGAAAGAAAAATGCGTCGAATTGCATCATATTAGTCCATTATATTTATATTGACAATTTCAAAAAACTATTCATACTATGATCATAGTATGATGGCAGTCGGGCAAGTATGCCCCCCATTATCTAGTGGTCCAGGACATCTCTCTTTCAAGGAGGCAGCGGGGATTTGACTTCCCTTGGGGACGGACTGTAAATTCATTGGCAATATGTCTACGCTAGTTCAAATCCAGCTTGATTGAACAATTCGTGTATCCACCATAAAATGATATAACCTATTTGTCCTTCTACAGAAATACTTGACTTGATATGAGAGAAGAAAAAAAAACTCTTTTTTTATTTATTGACAGATTGATAATCAATCAATTTTACAATAACGAAAAAATAAATACTAATACATGCTTCTCACACTAAAGTCCATGTCTCCGCGCATATCAATCTATTACTTTATTACTCGCGTCTTTATCTAGTAAAATATGACAATTCGAATAAAAGATCTTCATCCATAGGGTGTCTCAAGTACCTGAATCAATCAAAAGTTTGATTCTATCTGAACTACTCATTTTTAAATGGTATCCACATTGTTGACAAATATTCATTTTTTATTTCAAAATTTTCTTATAATTTAATCCATAACAATTTTCGCAATCAACCCACAAATGCCTGTATTTTATTAGTTAGATCTAGATTATTAGAACGTTTTGTTGTAGTTAAATTTTTTCTATACGTGCTAGTTCTTATACTGAAACTCTCACTTTGATTAATATTTCCACCTCCACCACAAATATAACTATAAATGTAACTGTTACTGTAATTGTGACTACCACTTAAAATGTAACTATCAATACTGATTTGAGTCCGAAGATAACTGTCAATGCAACTATTAATGTGATTATTCCAACTATATTTAGTATCATGCATGTAATGATCATAGTGGGAATCATCACTCTTAGATACATTATTTTGATAAGTAGAGTTCTGAAAACTATAAAAAGAACTTTCTAGTTTACTTACAAAAGAAGGATCATTGTCAATCACAAAAATTTGATTTTCAATATTCAAATAGATGGAATAACCGCTGCTATTACTATCCCTAACTAAAAAAGTGTCATTAGATATGAAATTCTGAGTGCCGACTAAATCATCAACAATACTATAACTAGAATTGTAACTATCACTATGACTAGGAATGTTTTTATTCATATTATTTATAATTGATCATTCACTTTCAATAGGACCAAGACTATTGATTTACTTAGCCTACAAATGTATTCTAACTCTCTTTTAGACAACATCAAATTTAACCATTTGTTTTCCACAGAGCTTTCTTGCCCCTATTTACATGAAAATACAACAACCGAATAATCTTTTGATAAAAAAAGAAATCATTTGAATATCTCATTTCCTTCCGAATAGGATCTAAATCCAATCACTAGGATTATTAAGTATTAACAAGTCGGTCTTAAAAAAAATTCCATTATATATAGTGAAGTGATACTTAATATTCTCTTAAAATAGAATTATTTTTTTTCAATTAAATCAATGCATTTATTAATTTATAAATAGTGGTTTCTCTCTTGTTATGTCAAATTGTCAAATTCACATTAAAAAAATCGTTATTATCCCTATGAATATGAAGAACTTTTTTCATAAAATCTCTACTAAAAAATTTGTATTCCAAGACAGAACAAAAAGGACTATATACAGGATGAGTAGAAGAACTTATGATATTTGGCTCGATCCTGGATCTGAAACGACACTACAGGATATAATATATTAAATGACTACACCAATCCTAAGAATCCATAGGCTTAATTGCGGATCCAGCACAACAATAAAAATATTTAAGTTGTTTCGTCTTATATTTTTATTTCAATTTTCTATTTTGTATATCCAGTAAAAAAGATATACCATAATATCTTTGTATTGTATTTGGCTCAATCCTTTTAGTAAAAGATTGGGCTGAGTTTAGCTTAATTGAAAGTCAATTAAAAGAACAAAGAGTAATTATTGGGTTTTCGATCTTCTCTCTCCAATCTTCCAGGTCAGATCTCAGAGGTGGATAAAGAAGTCAATGAACAAGGCTCGTAGGAGTTGAAAAATAATATATTTTAAAGAAAACACTCGTAATCAAATTTTGAGAAAAATTATATATATTAATACTTATAAAAGATATAACCGTATAAGTTTTTAAATTTTAAACTCATTTCAAAGAAATTATTTTAAAAAAATATATTCTTCAAAGACCTTTTAAAATGACTTTTCAAATTTAAATATTTAAAAGCTAATACAAACTAACCTTAGTGTTCTAATTTTAAAAATTAAACTTATGACACTGCTTTGGCCATCGTATTTAATGTAAGAAAAGTTGCGGTTTAATTTTTTTTTTTAAAAAAAAAAAAAACAATTTAAAAAGAATGTAATTTGTACCGCGGGACCCAAATTAAACAGATTTTTCAAAATGAGATATGAATTAAGAAGACGATTTTAGATTTTTTACTCCACAAGCTAAGGTTGAGCTATGAACCAATCATCCGTTGCATCTTCTTAACTAATTTCATCCCTTCCACCTTCGAATCTTCACATTCTTCCTCTTCTTCTTCCTCCTGCAGTTGGATTGATCAATTTCCTGCAACCACTCTTCCTCTGATACGTGACAAGCGTTCCGGTTTGTCCTCATTTATAATGTTGGCCGCGGTTATCTTTACTTTACTGCTTCATCTCATTCATGTCTCCTCCCCCATTTATAATTTTTTTTATGTGGAAAATGATGCAGGAATGGCTGTTTTTACTCATGGATGCTCCAATTTCAGAATTTTCTCTGAAAGGGAAGGGACCTTGTTTTTAGGTATTTCGGCAGCTCCAGTTTTGCCACAGAGTGCGAGAGTTTACGGACAGTTTGCGAGAGGTTAGTTAATTTTAGGTGTCTTTTACTTGGAAGATGTAATAGCTGGGGATTGTTTATGATGCGATATGCCATTTACATAAAAACTTGTAAGTTCTTGCAATTTTGAAATGGCTTGCTTGCTTGTATTTTGCAATTTGCGTCATATTTGTTAGATAATATAGGTCAATATGTGATTTAAGATGATGTCAGAGTAGTTAGTTTAGGATGTTTTGTGCTCAAACTCTTGTAATGTTATTTTCATCTCAATTTATGCTGATTTTCATTTGTTGGGTCTTCAGTGTATTTTAAACCCAAAAGCAATATAATATTAAGCTTGAGTTTTGGACTAATGGATGATTTGAAAGTATTGAATTGGAAATTTTGAGCTGAGTTGAATTTGCCTTGCACTATTTGCTAATTGTTTATAGTGGAAGTTAGAGTTTCTACCTCTCTGCTGTTTTTCCCCCACTAATAATGCTGTCAGGTGGGCAATGTAAAGAAAGAGAGTCTCACAAGTTATAGTATTACTTTAAACACTAGTTGGTGGAAAAATAATAGTGAATAATTTAGATTGTTTTTTAATTTTTTCTCAAAATGACAACTCCCAATAGACTTATAAATTCAGTTTGTTTGAAGGCAAATCGAGATGTAAGTTTAGCAAAAAGTTGTCCCCATGCAGAAGTGCTATATTTTTATGGACATTATTTTGAGAAACAGCTGACTATATCTTTAATACATATTCTAATAACTCCCCTGGAACCACCCTGTAAAGTTGATTTATGCAGTTTGAAGAATGTTTGTACACGCCATCCGGTTTTTATTATGAAAAAAAAGAAGAGATTTGTTAAATTACAAGCAAGCGAATATGTACAGAAACAAAGATGGTTTTTCTTTTTCCTGTTTGACCTGGGGAGATTATACTACATGAGCTCATGTTGTTATCATGGTTAAACTTCAATAGGACTTTCATTTGGTTTAAATGGTTTGAGAGGATTGTCGTATCTTTTACGAGAACGCAACAAGGCATTGGATTTTGAGTCCTTTGATCATTTATCTTTTATTGTCCTTACTTGTTTTTAATTCTCCTCTTTTTTAATTGCTATAGCTATAAAGCTCTCATCACTCGCTACCCATTGGAACTGTTTTTAGTAATCCTATGGCTCTCTGCATCTCTGTAATTTTCATTTTTTTCAATTTAATTATAGTATGTCTATTTCTATTAAAAAAAGGGATCATGATGGATACCTTAAGAAATATGTACTAGACTACTGGCATTTCTTCCTCCATATTTTTTATCTTCATCAGTTCTGGCTTTATCATTTTCCACCTTGCCCAATTCTGAGGCAGTTCGTTATTACAACTAGCTTAGATAAAAAAGAAAAAGAAAAAAAAATAATAATTATAAGAAGTTTCCAATTGGAACCTAAATAAGCAATGCTTTAAAACCTCTACGGTGATAATTGAAAATCCTTCTACCCCGATACTTTTATTTGTTACTGATTTTTACACGTTAAGCCCAAACAAGTAAACAAATGGATGAAGGGCAACTTTTTGCGCATTTAGATTGTGTTCAACTTTTCCACCAACAGTGTCCAAATATAGAATTTGGTTTTCCTTGGAATTTTCATCACCCAAATATTGCTTGATAGGTATCTGTTAGGTTTTAGATCAGAGACTGAAAAATGTTGGGGTTGGGATTTGCAAGAGATCTCTCCTGTGTTTTCATATCATTGCACTCTTTTATCTTTGACCTATGAGGTTTCAAAAAAAGCTAGTCCTTCCCTGAAAATTTGTTAAAGCTCAAATTCTCTTCATTTAGAGTTTTTTTGTAAGAAATTTAGATTTTATTTCCTTTCTTTGTCCCAACAATCATTACTTTTACAGTTCTTATTTATTCTGAATAAGACTACAAAGAGCTAGAAAGACAGCTGCAAATTGTTGCTTTCTACCTAAGTTTCTTCCCGATTTTGAATTTTTCACCGCGTCGTGCCTTAAGAATGAGATGTGAATCAAGCAGATACTGGCTCTTTCTTATTATTTTTTCTCATATTTCTGAGACTTGTAAATTATTTTTCCCCCCAAACTAGATATAGATGTTTCAAGTGTAATCTTTTCAGATGAATAAAACCATCACTTCAAGTTGATTGTGATCACTTAAGTTGATAAGAGCCCATTCTTTTATCATATGATAACTATATATTTTTCTTCAGAGAGAGGAACTAGTCGACGGTTGTCAAAAAAGGAACAACTTGATTTCCCAAGGAAAGGATTTTTTGCCACAAGGAAAGTTGTCCTTACAGTCCCTAAGGACAGTAGCTCTTCAAACACAAGCAGCAGCAATGAAGACCCTACAAATCAATCCGAGGCAAGTTATGTTCTTTTCCTTCTGAGTAGATGGTGAATGCATTTGTAGAATGCTAAATTCCGCTGATTTACACGATTTATATGCAGTTTTTTGTACCTACAAAAGCATAAGTGTAATGATATTTCCCTCTTTCTATTTTGGGTTTAGGTTTGGGGGGGAGGGGGGAGAATGAGTACTTACATAAATCTTGATGATAAAGGAGAGATTTATTGACCCGTGGCAACACTGATATATTGGCTTAAGTTACATTTGTAGGTTTCCTCTGCGCCTTTCCGTTATCAAAGGGCAACATCCGTTGAGGACCTAGACATAGCTTAAGTGAAATTCGAAAATGTTTTCAATCAATGGTAGATGAAAAGGCACAGCTTTATGATTCTTTTTTTTTTTTTTTTTTGTGTGTGTGTACTTGTGCACTTTACCATTGTGTTGTAAAGAACTAACCAGCTCAAACGGTTGTGCCCATCTTGGGGGTTCAGAATGCTTGGTTTTGCATTAATCTTTATTTGAACTGTTTGGTTTTGCATTAATCTGAGCCTTACAGCTAGACATTATCATTGAGGATTATCAGTAAATGCAAATAAGTTCTGTTTCACCTTTTTCTTCCTGCAGCAAACACCTTTTGGTTACACGAGGAAGGATGTTTTATTAATTGGTTTAGGTGTCACAGTTCTTGGATTTGGATTGAAAAGTGGATTAGAGGTAAGGTATTTCACATTTCCTTTAATTACTAATTGTTCCTCCCACAAGCAATCATTTGTATTCATAGAATTCCAAAGTGGGACATTCTCCCCATCTCTTGTGTACTTCGTTAATTTTCTGGCTATTTGTTCATAATACAAGCCGAGGAGACAGTTTTCAGTTGCTATGTTATTTCTCTTTCCCAACTTCATTAATCCAAAAAAGTAAATCAATTACCTTTAGCATACTTTTTATTGCGTGGAATTCATGCTGTCGCTCTTGTTTGTCTGATATGCAATGCATTTTTTCCCTGTCCTGGTGTCTTGTGCAGTATGCTGGGTATGATTCTATGCAAGCAGGTAACGTCGTTCAGCTTGTTCTGGTTTTGGGTTTAACGCTAGGATGGATTTCCACGTACATGTTCAGAGTTTCAAGCAAGGACATGACATATGCTCAACAACTACGTGACTATGAAGACAAAGTCATGCAGGTATAACGTGATATATCATAATAAAGGTTTTTAAAGAGAAACCCCTAATCCAAATTTTCATGTTTGAGAATGGTTTAAAATCAATGTTTTGAGAAAAGCTTTTGATACAAGTGCCGGGAAGGGTATGGATTGGTACGAGCATGGAAGAACCAAACATTAAAATGAGGTTAAAAAACACTTTTGATCCTTGAATTTTTGCTAAAGTAATAATTTAGTCCATAAACTATAATTGATAATGATTAAGTTCATGTACTCAAATTTGTAACCATTTAATTTCCAAACTTTAATAAGTAACAATTTAATCTCAAGTTCCTATCGTAAAAATCTCATCAAAATGTGTTGATTTTTATTCTGTAATACCTCTTTATATATTACTTATAAAAAAAATTGGTCTTGAATTAGTTTATTGTTCTACATGTATAAAAAAATTCATAATAAAGACTAAATCGTTACAAATTTCAAAGTAGTTCCTTACTAAAATTCAGAAATCAAAGCTTTTGTTAACCTTAGAATGATTGCCACAAAATTTCTCTTTTGCTCTTGATTGCCATGGAAGTTCTTCTCTATTTAGTTTCCAATAACTCGCTTACCATCCTCCCTATCAATTTACTCTCTGTAGAAACGCCTTGAAAGCCTTACAGAAGCAGAGCTCGTAGCATTACTCGAACAAGTCGAGGAAGAGAAGAGCCAATCAGCAAGCAGCGAGCAGGTTAATTGAAGTCATTTCTATACCTGTTTATTTGAAGTTATCGAACTAGAAATTGAGGAGCAGGGTGTTGTGCATAGTATTCTATACGGGGGGCAGTGTAGAATAAGTTTGTGTAGCTTAAATAATGCATTTTAGATAGCTGTAAGAAAGTACAAAATAATGTACTCTACTATTAGGAAATTGAATCAAAACTACTAAAGTGACAGATATTCTTTCTAAAAATTATTCTTTAGGACAAATAGGGAGTGAGAGATTGAACTTCTAACCTTTAAGTATGAAGGTAGTGTCAATAACATCAAACTAAACTCATTTTAACCTAACCTTTTGTAAAAAGTTTTAGGGAACTGAAGTTGTCATACAAATTAAACCCTTAAGAATAAAAATTAAATCTAAGGATAATTGAAGATAGTAGAATATATCTCAAAGTTTAAAATTTAGGAACCAAGTAGCAATATAGAGAGCAAAAATACAGACTCAAGTATGGTAACAAGTTGAGTTTTAGAAGTCAAAACAAGTATAACTCAATTGACATATAAATGTGTTAGTGGTTAAAATGTCTATAATTCGAATCTTCTAATCATATTGTATTAAAAAAATGGTTTTTTTTTTAAGAAAAAAAAAGACAAATAAAAAATTAAGTTGAGATGAGAAAAGAACCCATTCTTAATAAATTATTTATATATTTCCATGATACCAATCTTTTTACTTTGTTGCAAGATTGAAAAAATTCTAACTTCAAACTTCTTAACAACATATACGTTTCCTTTTTCAAAATATTGTTTCAAAGCTTATCCTCTTTCACAATAATTCCTAGGACTTTTACTAATACTTCTCTCAACCACCACCACCACCATAAATAAATTAATATTCAGTAAATATTTCGAATAAATATCTAAAATAAAACCTAATTTTAAATAATCATTGACTATATCAGATGTTATCCTAAAAGAACTACACCCCAATTATTATTTCTGTTTTTTTAAAAAAAAAAACCTGAATTATTATTATCTGTCATTAAATTTTCTCCGTATAATGACAAAAATGTTACTCTCACCTGACGCTCTCTCCGGACAATTCTTCCTTCTCCCCTAAGGACTTTCTTATGAACGGTTCAACCACGGAAAAAACACAACTAACCGGCCTGATTGAACCGGATACGTTTCCCTTCTGTCCGCCTTGGACTTCGCACCCAGTGCATGCCCGCCGCGTGTCTGTATTGCCACGTCATTATGATTTACCTTTTTTTTCTTTTTCCCTTTTTCCAAAATTTACATCAAGACATTCTCTTTATGGTTCAATATGAACAAAATTTAACCCTTACGCAATTATGTGCTTAGATTTTTAAATAGCAAATTAAATTAGGTATATTTTAAATGAAAAATGGTACAAATATATATAATAAATTTTTTCTTTCACTGATTTTAGGTATTTACATTGTACAGAACAATTCTGAAAAAAATCGTAATATATTGTTACACGATCGTTTGCTATTGTTTGGTGCATTATTTTTTTACACGATCGTTTAGATTTGTCTATATTTTTTTTTTTTACACGATCATTTCCGATCTAAATAATTTTTTTCAAGATTCTTTATATGATGTTTTAGATTTAGCTATTTTTTTTTATATGTTCGTTTAGATTTGGTTACCCAAATTTAAATAACTTTTTTAGAAGAGAAAAAGAAGAAAGACAGTTAAAAGATTTAACGACGTAGAAAAATAATAAAAAAATGATGGAAAGAAATCTCAGCAAAAAAAAAGGAAAAGAAAAAAGACGATAAAAGATTTCGCAACGACAGGAAGACAATGAAAGAAATCCTGAGGAAGAGAAAAAAGACGGGAGGGCAAATCTCAAATACTTAAAAAATGGCTAACTTTACTAGCTTGATTACACGGATTGTAAATAGTTCGGTGTTTTGTTACATTTTATGAAAATTACCCTCTAAAAATTCCCTAAATAAATTTATATGATTGTATATATTATATAAATGAGTCTTTTAAAAAATATAACAAAACAACAAAATATTTATAGAACAATTTTGAAAACAAATAAAACCTACGAGCCCTTCGTGAAAAATATAAAGATTTGGCTAAACGATTTTTTTAATTCTTTTGGTACACGATCGTTTACTTTTTTTAGACTATCGTTTATTTTTTCAAGATTCTTTAATACACGAAACGATTTTTTAAATTTTTTTTGGTACTTTAGATTTGTCTACATGATTTATTTGTTTTATATGATTTTTTAATTTATTCAAACAACATTTGGCTATCCAATCTTGATTATTTTCAAGATTCTTTATACTATTTTTTAGATTTTTTGTTATTTTTGATAGGTCGTTTAGATTTAGATAAAAAAGAAAGAAGAGACGACCAAAGAATCGCAAAAGGCAAACTTGGATATTTAAAAAATGGTTAACTTTTATGGGCTTTGTTACTCATCCATAAATAGTTTGTTATTTTATTACATTTATGAAAATTAACCTTATATAAATTTGAGAATTCAATTTTACAATTTGTGGATCTAATTTATACCATTGTTGCAAGTTTGATAAAATTTTAATACTTATATAAGTTAGAGATGGTTGCAACTATTTTTTACAACTTACTTTGAAAATAAAAATTATTAAAATATTATTTTGATCATTCTACTTTAAAATTTAGTGGCGTTTGCAAAAATAGAAAAAAAATTATGATAATAGGGTTATGGATAAACCTCTTATATATTATTAATTATTTGTCATATATGTATGAAAAATAATGTGGTATGGGCTATTTTTGTCTATTTTTTTTTTATTTGATGCAATTTTTTTAAATTTATTTAATTTTAATAATATACTTTTAATAAATCCTAAACTTGTGTGTCTATTTTTATTAAAAATATATTAGCATTTATTTTTCATTAAAAATATGGTAATTATTTAATAAAATTTAACAAAAATAATCTTCCGAAAATAAATTTAAGATTTATTGGAATTAGGAGGACTATAATTGGATATACTAATTGAACCAAATCGACTAAAATGACATTTTAACACAATAAAAACGGAAAAAGAGGGAAAAAGGAAGAGAAAATTACCGATCTCATGCTCACACCTGTCGTCTTCTTCGGGGGAATTATATTTTTCTTTTGTTTATTTTCACTCGATCTCCCTGTGGAGATGCCATGGCCGTTTCACTCTCTACCATTTTCTCTATTCAAAACTTACTCCGATGAATCTCTCGCTGTTTCTTCCATGATTTTGTCTTCAGTAATTTCTATATCTAGATTTTTTCTTATTTCTCTCACAGAGTTTCTTAGTTTCCGATTCGTCCCCTTCATTTTGGAATACGAACCTCGTCTATGGTTGCTACATGGAATTTAGTTCGTGTCAGTTATGATAAACGAACCCTAATTTGGCCATTAAGATGGCAATTGTGACGGGGGATCGATATTTGGAGAAGCTGGTGAAGTTTGTGGAAGAACGGGCCGATCCTTTGATTGAAGGAACTTTGGTGTTGAAGCTAAATCCAGCGGGATTGCACTACGTGCAGTCGAGGTTGGAGGCTTTACATGAACTCGAGAGTCTTTTAACCGGAGCTCCAGTTGACTACCTTCGAGCATATGTCTCTGACCTTGGCGACCACCGCGCGCTTGAACAGCTCCGACGAATTTTGAGGCTGCTTACATCTTTAAAGGTTGTTTCGGTGCTTCCGCAGCCGTTGCGAGACCCGACACCGTTGTCTCTGTTGCCGTTTGGAAGTTTGAAGGTTTTGGAGCTTAGAGGATGTGATTTGTCGACCTCCGCGGCAAGAGGATTGCTGGAATTGAGACAGACCCTGGAGAAGATTATTTGTCATAATTCTACTGTATGTTTTGAACTAATTGCTGCCTAAAAGATTGAGTTTATCAATTTTTAGTGCTCTACTTTTTCGATTGAGATTTTTAACACGGACGTTTTCTTAAATTGTATAGGATGCTCTGCGGCATGTGTTTGCAAGTAGAATTGTTGAGGTTAAGAACTCTCCGCAATGGAACCGACTGTCGTTTGTTTCGTGTGCGTGCAATGGCTTAGTTCTTATGGATGAGTCTTTGCAACTTCTACCTGCTGTTGAAACCCTTGATCTGAGTCGGAATAAGTTCGCAAAAGTTGACAATCTTCGCAAGTGTGTGAAACTGAAACATTTGGATCTTGGTTTTAATCATCTAAGGACAGTTGCCTCATTTAATGAGGTATGTACTTCAAACAGTCCCGTCAACATTTTTCTCCAGACCACTGTCTGTACTGAAAAAAAATTTGGGTGCAGATTTGTTCTATGTTCCCATAGTCACTTCTGTATCCGACTTTTGACTGTTCTTTATTACCATATATCGCTTCTATATATGATTTTTTATTGTTTTATATGGTTCTTGGAATACTTGTTTTCTGGTCTAATATTTTGTTTGAATATAGATTATTTTATTTTATTTTATTTTTATTTTAAGCGTTGAAAGTAGGAGAATGTTAGCTCCATAAAAAAAGGAATGGAACTTTGCTAGGTTCCTTGCTGCTAAACGTATACTTTTCTTTTATATATCGAGAACATAAAGTTCTCTAAGGTGGTATTCATTATCATAGTTTAAGAATATGGAGAATGAAGTTATTTTGATGATTATAAACAATATTGTTTAGATATAATAAAACTAAAAACCTTTCATGAAAAAAACAATCTTGCCTGATTTAACAACTATAGTCACAGAACTTGTCACTATTCTATGGTCATTCAGTGTTATTAATAGTTCATCAGAACAGGATTGGTTCTTTCTCTAGAGGCTAGAGTAAACTACCTACTGATGCTTGTTAAACTTTCTTATGGGTAGTAAAGATAGAGGGAAGCTGATATTCATTTGATTCTTTTTGAGTGCTATTAGAATCTAACATGTCGGATGATTATTCTGAGATTTGAACCCACTGTCTATACTTAAAGCTTCATGTGGTGGTTGGCTTGAATAATGAATCTATTGTATGCGGACGGTAAGGTAACAAGATGACTGTAAAATTCTGACTCCAATGTGTTGAGAACATTTCTTTATAACGTTTTAATGTCTTTGAATTATCTTGCAATGACATTTGGTGAGTTTTTGTGATTTTGATTCTTTATACTATGGCCTTACATTGGTTTATCAGTTTGTTTTCGTTTTGAATGGATTTTTACCCCTCATATGTAGAGTTCATTAATTAATTTTTTATTTATTGGGGGATTTTGATTGCTTTTGACCTCAAATGCAAAAAGAAATTGCAATTATTTTCATTCAGAACCAAGGTGGTGCTTTGCTTTGAAGCTGTGGAGCTTGCAACATATTTTTTTTTTTTTTTTTTTCGCTTCAAGTTGTTTTAGGTGTAGTTTCAGACCCATACACGAATATTGTTGTAAAATGCAGGTCCCTTCGCATATAACTAAACTTGTTTTGAGGAACAATGCTCTAACTACATTGCGTGGGATTGAGAATTTGAAGTCACTTGAAGGACTTGACGTGTCCTACAATATAATTTCCAATTTTTCAGAGCTGGAGTTCCTTGTGGATATTACATCTTTACAGAATTTATGGCTAGAGGGCAATCCCTTATGTTGTGCACGGTGGTACAGAGCGCATGTGTTCAGCCTTTTCTCTCATCCAGATAATGTTCGTTTTCTGAAATTAATTTTTAAGATTTTAATTTAGAGAAATATGTGAGATGTGCATTGTATGAAGCCAAAAAATGTTAGTAATTTAGCTATCTTATTGCGATCTTATTTCTTTTGTTTATGGTTTATTAGCTGAAGTTAGATGACAAGGGAATCTGCAAAGAAGAATATTGGAAGAGGAAATTTATCATTGCTAGCAGGCAAAAGCGACCTGCTGGTTTTGGTTTTTATTCCCCAGCAAAAGATGGTGCTCGAGGAGAGGGGAGTGCAAACAATAAAAAGGTAGGTCATCACTGTTATTGAAAGGTAGACCATTGTTTGCTGCTTTAAAATTAGATTACTACATTAGAGCATAAGTTCTCATGAGGGTATCTTAAATTGGTGTATCCTTACGCAAATGCTTATATAAGTTGCATTAAAATATCTATTTCCGAACAAAATTTTAGTATGTTTGAATATTATTTTAAGGATAAACTGTTGTCGAACTTTTTATTTAGTTGCTTGGTCTGTGAGAGTGCTCATATACAAACTCATTGAAAGATATCTGTGAAGTCACTTTAGTTGCAGTTGTTTGTGAAAGAACAATATATATTTTAGTTTACTGGATTATATCATACAAACAAGCAGTCTCCAACGTTCATTTTCATTGTTCTTGTAGAGAAAAGTTTCTTGAATATCTGATGGTTAATTATATTCATATTGCAATGTTCATTTTTTTCCCTGTTTTAATGTTTTGGATTTAGATGTGAATTTATTATTTTTCAGTGTTCAATTTAATCTTTGAACTTTCGTAGGATTGTATGGTTCTTTGATAAATTCTTTATGTTTTTAAGGATTCATTATCTAAGTAATAATAAAAGTTATTGTCATTGTTTTTGTAGAGAACAGTTTCTCGAATTGCTTCTATTCAGAGTGAAGAAGAGAGTACATATTTCTGTTCTGACCAGGAGTCTGTATTGTGTGATAATGATACTTATAGCAGAGAGGAAGCAGCATTATCCGATAATGAAGTTGAAGTAGTTGATTTAATGAAGAAAATTGAATTTATGAAGAAAGAGCGTTCTTCACTTTGGTTTCGGGAGTTTGAGGATTGGATGGATCACGCTCCTCGAAACGCTGTCAATGGCAATATCAATAAGGCTACTATGGAGCCTGGAAAAGAAAAATATATGAAAAGTAGGAAAATTCCACAGCATGTTGGAGAGAGCTCAAGATATAAATCAGAGTCTATGCAGGCATCAGGAGACGAAAGTAGTACAAATTTGGTGGAGTCGGATAATTCCTTTGGAGACATGCCTAGTGGTTTGACGGCCTCCCACTACTTTGGGCTGAATGGTTCACTGGGGAATGATGTTGTTGTCCCCCAATCTAGAACACACAGATCGGATCTAAAAAATGGTCACCTTAGTTCTTCATTTGGAGTAGGTATTCCTTCCACTCATATGAAAACCTTTTATCCTTTGTATAATAGGTCTCAGGGAGGTGAAGCAAAGGTTGAAGATCCTAGTATGTCACCATTGAATGCCATAGATAGTGTATCTGAGTCTCACTCATCCTCACTATTCCATGGATCACCACCCCATTATCAAGAGGACATTCTACATCGTCGGCATAATTTTATGGAAGAAATTTTGCAATTATCTGCAGAGTCATATTCAATTCCTTCATCTGACAGCTATTCCAGCAATAGTGAGGACGATATCTTTCCCTTTGGATCATTAATGCCAGAAGTTATTGAACCTACAAATGATAAGTCTCTGCGTGGAGGTGCTGAAGGTCAGTTGTCAATACATCATAGTAAAGACATTACTTCTAAACAGTGCCATGAACTTCATCTGGTTGGAGAAAATGGCTCGTGCCTTTTTGAGTCATCTGTTGATCAAACATTTAGTATGCCGAATTCTATTTGTCAAGGCTGCAATGTTCATTTGCCAATCAATGTTGTTCCTGCTGGCCCTCATGCCTATGAAACCGATCCAATCCAACATGAGATGAATCAGCAGAGGAATCGAGAAAGCAAGAAAAAGAAGAAGAAAAGAGTTGTTTCATTGTCAGGACATGTAGTTGGAATAACAGACAGCCACAAATTGACAAGCTGTGATCCAAGTGTTTTTGGAGCTGATATGGAAATTGAACTAGAAAACGGAAGTTTTATTGAAAACTATTTTAATTTAAATATTGCAGACTCCAGAGTTCATGAAACTTGTCAGCAGTATCTCAAATGCATTTGTATACTTGATTCTGAGCTAGTCTACAGGTAGTTTATTGTTTAATTTCCGTGGAAACAATTAGTTTCAGGACCCATTGCTTACCCTCCTCTTTAATTCATTTGACTTGATTTAAATAGAAGTTTAGATTATAGACGATTTCTATCTTTATTTATGGTAATAAAGGGATTCTCTTGGATTTAGCACCATCAACTGAGGAAGAGTGAAAGAAACAAGACATGGGAATAGTGTCAGTGTTTTTCTTTTTTTTTTTTTTTGGTAAAGAAACATCTCGTTGATATATGAAATCAGGGGAGAACCCCAAACACCAAAAGGTGGTTACACCAGAGAATGCCAATTACTGATTAGTAAAGGGGAGCTTTGTTTTGCAAAAGTTGACAAATTTCCCAAAAGTTGGACCCATTGGTTAGTGAAAATTAACTTACATTGTTTTCTAAAATATTCTCCCATGACTCCTGCACTTTGTTGCAATGAGGTTCAACATGTGTGATTTTGGAAATAGGAGATGCTTCAACTAAGGAGCCTTCTTTACTGTGATGTTTAATTATCATCTATGTTAATTTGCCATTCAGATTATCTTATATGTAAATCAAAGCCATCTGTAATAACTTACTAATTGTTTAAATTGTCTTATTTTTCCTGAGTATCGTTTTATTGACATCATTTGTGTTCAAAATTGCAGAAAAGTGGTTCTTGTTCTGAGTAGTAGAAACGAGTTGTACATACTAATTGTTCGGGCTTCTGGAGATGGGTCAGGTTGGCTTTTGGTTAACTATGTGCATATTTCAATTTCTGCGTATTGGTTCTTTGGAAGCCTCTTGAGTTTCTTATTTGTTTCTTTATTGTTGTGGCTGATTGCTAACTACAGTTTTCTGCCTCATAGGAGAAGTCATGCTTATTTTATCGGATTGTTTCAGTGTTGAGGATATTAAAGAGGTCTTTGTTGGCCTCGGACTTCAGGTTGTGAGGTTAGTGCAGTTTTGAAAAATTCAGTGATTGTGGATAGCACACATCAGTTGAAACTTTTTTTTTTCTTAACTGATACAGGGTTTGTTTGGAGAGAGGTGTAAAACATTTGTTTGTAACTGGATGCATTGAGAAATCAAGACAACTACTTTGTATATTGCAAGTATCTGGCATTGGTAGTCCTAGTGACAGGAGTTGCTTAAGAAGGTAATTCTGCCTTAGCTTGTAAATAGTTTATTCTGATTCTGTAATATGTTTGAGCGTAGTGGTGTCACATTGTTATTTGGATGTCTGAGGACACAACACATCAGTCTTATGTGGCTTTGAGTTGTATGCAACCCCACACAAACAGTTTTTCACATTTGCCACTTTTGCATCCGTACTTGTATCTTTATTGTGGTATACTCAGGATATGATATTTATATGGCAGTTTGGAGCAGGTTCAGGTTGAATTATTTGAAACACAAATATGTGGAGGTGCAAAAGCTAACTTACTCCAATATTCTATGGTGCTCTTTTGCTGCAGTGAGATTCAAGGTTAGCTCATGCTCATCGCACGTGCTGTCTTTGTTCACTCTCAAAATACACTTGATGTAAACGTGTAGTGAATCATGCTACTTATTCTTGATTAGTGCAAGGACCTTGAGAGTAGAAGAAAATAAATGACAAATTATAGCCTACAATATTTTTACTGATTTGTGAAGAGCTTTTCATAGGATTCTTGAAGTAGTGTCCATGGATTTTGGTATCTTACCTCAGAGATTTGTGAAAAGCTTCTCCGGGGATTGTTTAGCAATGCAAAAGTGGTGTTCGCAGGCGTTGGTGTTTAACCTCCAGCCATCATGCTTGGAAAACAGAAATATTTCTAATCTAAATAAGAAAGACGGTAACCTTCTATTAGAAAAAAGAATTAAATAATTAATGGCCTGTTTGAGCTGTTTAGTATCTTTTGAGAGAATTGAAGTATTAACAATGGAACTTGACCGTTTGAGCTTTAATCGATGACCTTACTTGAGATTTATTCCTTCTCAACGAGGAGTATGTACATCAATAGAAAGTTGGACAAGAATTACTACCCTTTTGTTTAACACCAGCATCCTCTTGTCTGACATGTTATATTTGGAACCTTTCCTAGTTTAATTTTCTTCAACGCCAGCATCCTCCGTAATAGCTGTAGGGAACAAGATATTTTCAGAAAGACTTCCCTGTTCTCTTTTCTTGAAATGCTTCTCAAGGTTATGAATTGCAATTGCCATAAGAACTGTAGAAGAAAGACTTCCCTGTCCTAAGTACCATAATATTGCACTTTTTCCCTTGAGCTAACCGCTGCACATTTTTGGTTCCTAACATAAGGGAATCGTTGGTAACTAATGCAATGCCGACTTGGAAGTTGATGGGTCCATTTCATACCAGTTTATATTATTTTCATGGAACACCGACTTGGTAGCAAAATAAAAATGAAAAAAAAAAATAATATGTATGTCCAACATAATATATTTGATTAGTAATAAATGTATGACTTCACCTCCCCAGGGAGCTTGTGTTGATGGATGGGTTTGGCAGTCACTTGTTTAAGTTAGTAGATAGAAATATCAAATATCTTTGTTTTCTCTGTTTTAACAAAAGTATCTTGAAACATTGATGAGTTCCTTTGAAATTTAGGAGAATTGTGGCATCCTCGATCCCTGTTTATCTTTGAAGGGCATTTACTTGTGTGCAAAGAAGACTTCATGCAATTTGGTTCTTTCTCAATAGACGGATCATTACCTCCATACTTTGCCCTTGATTCATGTTGCTTGATTGCCGACATACTTGAGATGGTAACTTCTTGTTCTTGATTATACCTGTTTTATATTGAAAATATATCAACTCTGTTTTGGTGATTAGACATGCCTTGAGATACTTGGAGCGGTGGGATCTTTCTTTCCTGAGCTATGAGTGATATTAATCTATTCTATGGCATTTTAGGCAAATTGTACTCGTGTAGCTGAGCTCATTCTTTTTGTGCTTTCTTGATCCTTAACTACCTATAGAATGGAAATGGAAAGACAATTATTGTAAATATTAGTGCTATGGAGGATCTAGGACGTGTTTGGGTTGATTTTCTAAGTATTAAAAAGGTGTTAAAGGTAAAAACATGTGTTTCAAGCATTTAGATAGTCGTTCCAAACAGACTCATAGTATGTCATGGCATGAGTCTAAGGATGCACGAATTTGGGAAAAGAGGCTTCATAGCTGGGATATGGCTAGAACTAAAATTGAGGAGTGAAAAGCAGACATGTACTTGTAATTAGAATCCGGTCTTTGTCCATTTCTTCACACTTTAGATGGAATTAGGTTATCAAGCTCACGTTTTGTATGATTTTTTTGTTCAGTCCATTGGGTTGACATGATGATTATGACCATAAAGGTTTAAGTTTAGGATAGTTATTGCCACGACCATGGAAATTTCAGGAGACAAATTTTTGATGAGACGTAGGCAGAAGTGGGCTCCTTATTTTTATCCTATGACATCCAAACCGTTCTCGTATTAATGAGGTTAATCTACAAGTTAAGTCTTTGACCTTTTAGCTTTGTGTCTATTTGGCATACGGACTTTAAAAAGTATTTAAGAGATCCTTAAACTTTTAACTTTGCTTTCATGGGTTAAACTTTAAAAAAAAGATATAGTTATTTGAACTTCTAATTTGTGTCTTTAAATTTCCAATTTTTTGTTTAATGGGTCGTTGACTTAACAATCTTTTTTTCTTTTAAATTCATAAATATACTAAATACAAAATTGAAAGTTCGGGATCTCGTCCGACATAAAATTCAATTTTGTAAAACCAAATATTCTTTTTACAACTTTTGAATATGGACATAAAAATAAAAGTTGGAGGGCCCATTAAACTTCCTTAAGATTTAGAGACCTACGTAAAATCGAAAATTGAGGATTCCATTAGACAAATTTTGAAGTTTAAGGACCAAATAGACACAAATTTTGAAAGCGGAGGAATTAAACTTGTAATTTAACTCAAAAGTAAACAAGAAATGTGCTCTTGTACATTCTTCACGTCATTTGAAAGAAGAAAAGAAAAATCATTACTGTCTCTCTTTTTTTGTTTTGGAGGAATTTAGCCGTCTTTCTTAATGCTTGTGTTACGAACCTTGTCAATAGGTTGTTGAAGTGAAGGGGGTGTTTTGCTTGACCTTATCTTTAAAACATGCATCGTCCGTGTTCTCCTTGATCTCCAAATCTGACGAGAAGGTTACCACTATCCAGAAGAAGGAGATTTCGTCGCCTTGTTCTTTGAAATGGAAGTTAAAATGGTTCTGTAAAGGGAATCTACTTAATTTCATTGCACTAGCGAAGGCAATGCACCTGGAAAGCAAGGGTTCTTCCTTGCCTGTAAGATATGTATCGTGATTGTCGAGGTTGCAGAAAAAGGTACATAGGCAATGGTTCTTCAAATTTTTAAGTTCTGATTCAATTCATTCTTTTATTGGCTCTTGTGTGTTGAGTGCATTTTTTTTTTAGTTTATGATCTTTGGATTATTAAATATTCTACCGTGTACATATTGTGTACAGTGTATAACAGTCAACTAGGAAATCGAAATTCTTTATTTCCTTTATTTCCAGTGTGTTCTTCTTTAATAAATAGTAGGATTGGAAGACGAAGTTCAATTTAATGTCTTATAGAACTGTGAATTTTTAGAAAATGAAGAATAAGTCAATGGATATGTCAGACACGAGTTTTGTAATGTTGCCCGTCGATCATTTAGCTTGATGGTCCATTTTCCATTTTTATTTTCTTCGTATACTCTTTGTTTGGTCGTTGCTTATTTTCACGTTTCTCTTTTCCTTTTCCACCTCACTCTCTGGACTGTATTTCTCGAACATTTCCTTTTCACGTTGTTAGTGATAAGTTATTTCTAGTTCAAGGAACTTATCACACACAAATTATAAGTTTAAAAACCCACATTAAAATTATTGACTCCCTCCCATGCCTTCTTTGTTTGTTATTGTTGGGATTAGCCTGGTTTGAATACGACTTCCCTCAGTTATTGTAAGACCCGAGAATGCGACCTCCCTCGATTGGTTTGGATGGCTTTGGTGGTGTAGCCTGTTGTAGAATTCCTCTTTTTGTTGTCTTTTTCTTTTCTTTTCCTTTTTGGTAGGCTGCTCCATGCCCTCCGGAGGCTACAAAATAAACACACACGCAACAAACCAGAGGTTATTTGGTTTAGGAATCCGTGAGATGTCTTGCTTAATTGATGTGCTTTGCTTAGGCAAAAGCGCCATCAGGCCTTGTCATTGCCAACATTGGATTTGAGTCGCTGTCCTTGCAACCTCCTCCTCGCCCACTAACATTTTGTTTATCCAACTTCCCATTCTTTTTCTCTTGTTCTTGATATTTCTTTCAATCCTTTTTTTACTGCATTTGAAGAATTTGTTTGAGGTGCGTAGTGTTCGATCATGAATGGATGTATGTTCTGGAAGTTCTTGTTTGGTTTATAATTGAGATTGCGAAATTCTGAATCAGAGTTTATTAGATGTTTGATTTGATTCGGATTCTTGGGAAGTGAATTCATTATTGTCCAGATCAAACCGGAATTGGATTTGCTCCAAGCTTTTCTTTTCTTATGGGAAAAATATTCTACCTTTTTTTCCCTCTTAATTAGAGGGTTCTTTCCTATGGTTCCTTACTTCACTAGTGAGCAGGAAAAATTGAAGGAGAAGAAATCAAGAATTTCCCTTTCTTAGTGGGGTATTTGATACCTAGACTTTGATAAGGAATTAGATTTCACACATCTTTTATATAATCCAATCCAAATCTAGGATCTTATATCTACTAATTCTATTCTTCTATACTCCCTTAGCTTCCGTTTTGTGTTTATTTTTCATTTTGATCTCTTATTTTTACCTTTTGTTTCAAATGGTTTTTGCCTCTTTAATGTTCTTCGATTCCATTATGTAATACCAGTACACTTAAAGTTAATAACTACAACTGGTATGGCTTTTCTTTCTAAAGTGAAATGTGGAGGGTTTTCACTAATAGGATATACACCTTTTGAAAGTACGGTATATTTTAAGATATGTAATTCGATGTTAATTAAAAAAAATTCCAACGATAAGGGGCATTTTGAAAATATAAATATGAGACTTGGTGAAAGTATTGATGGTAGGTCAATTTCAATCTAGTTCATTAGTAGTTAATGTTTAGAGATTTGAATTTTTCACAAGTTTTAGACTAAAAAAAGTGTGATATTAATGGAAACAATTAGCTAATTCTTTCTTAACTAATGGTATGTGAGACTCATTCTTGATGGCAATACACATGATGTATTTATGTATTATTGTTTGAGCTGTAGCACTCTATAAATAGGACTCTTTCAACTTAGATGTAGTCACTTTTCCATTATTTTCTCATGTCATTAAGACAGTTGGATTTTGATGTCCGTGGTCAATAGAAACGGGCTGGTTGGTTTGTTTTAACATCTAGATGGGGACTTTTTCTTTTCTTTTTCTTTTTTTTTTCTTTTCTAATTCAGCCATAGTAACATGGATGAAGGTACCCGTTAATATATCGATATATCTGTAAATCAAAGGATTTGATATTCATATTGATACAAATGGATTTCTCTAATATCGATTCTAAAAGCTCATAAAATATATGAAAAATTTTGTTATTTTTTTAGTCCAATATGAAACTGTAATATCCATAATTCAAGATCAGTGAGAAAACTACTTAATTGTTACACATTACATGATTGTTAGTTCAAATAAATTTTAAAATTACCGTGACACGTAAAAATAATTCTTTAATCTTCTTAATTAATATGACATCGATATGAATAGGACATTCACGAATATCGTTAAAATTCTACAGAAGCTAGTTAACAATTGGATTATTTATCTTTAAATAAAAATTTGTAAGGAAGGCACAGGGCTTGGAGGTTTGAGAATAAGCAAGGACGAGGCAAGTCTTATTCATAGTTTTTTTTTTCTTTCAATCTTATTCATAAACTCATGCACATCAGTTACATAAAAGCATTTGGTTTTATGGCAATTTGACATTGTATTTTTACTTTTTTTTTTCTTGAGAAATATGATATGAAGTCAAAATTAAAGAAAAATCGTTATTGATAGCACAATATTGAAATTATTTACCATTTGAGATAAATAAAACTTAAATATCCTACAAATAATTGGATGAATTTTGCTATATTTTATAAGTAATTTTAGTTTCTTTTTATTTTTAAAAATGTTCCAAAATTATATTTACTCAAACATATAAACTTGAAATCTTAACCATCCAGAAAACAGAATTATAAAATATTACAACTAATTGAAAACCAATTTTTAAAAGACAAAAAGCTAAATGAGAAAAATGAGTTTGGTTTTGAAAATACTATTATTAATAATTAACTATACATTAAACTAACAGTAGAATTTGTGTTAATAACACAAAAAAATAAAAATATAGTAAAATTTTCAAATGAAACGAAAATAAAGATAGATCAACTAAGTTAAATGAATTTAGCTATAGTAATTTTTTTAAAATGTCTTAAATTATTAGTAACTTTCTCATATTTAGCAATATAATTTGCACCCTTTTGAATTCTTATAAAAAATTTGCACGTTCGTATTGCTAAAAGTTTCCCCAAATCACATGAAAGATATAAACTTAAACGTACAAAAGAAAAAGAAACAAAAAAACAATTCGAAAGGAAACATTTTGATTTTGATTTTGATTTTCTTTTTCTTTTCTTTTCTTTTTGTCTTTCTTTGCTCATTATATAATTTTATTTATTTCTTTGAGACGAACTTCTCCAAAACCCGGTCTGACTAAACCGGCCCCACATTTCCTCTTCTAACTTCTTCAAATCTTCACTATCCGCCACGTCATTCGTTTGGTGGGTCCCGAAGCTGTCAATTATGGGCCCCACCGATCCATCCGTAAAATCCATAGCGACGGCTTTCCGTTGCTGAATCAAATACTTCCTCTTCATTCTACGGTGTCGCTTTCTCCGGTTTATCGCTTTCCGGCAGAGTCCCGCCGGCATCCGGTAAATGGAAAAGATCAAGATGTTCAATACCGTCCATGGACAACAACAACAAACCGCCGTACATTCCGCCGCTGAGCCACCGGCTACTTCCGCGAACTGCCGTCTCTCTTGTGGCGCATCGATTTTCCCGTCTTGTAATGATGATCTATGACGGACAGCCTGAGATCGGAGGAGAACCTTCCGAGTCATGAGAGAAGAATAAAGAAATCCGAACAAAATTGAGATGGGGTTCCGATTGGGTTAGAGGGAACCGGAAGATCCCATGAGAGAGATGGAGAATGGTTATAGTTTTAGGGCTCGGATTTCTAATTGGTTTTCGCAACGCATTTGTTCGGAAAAAGAGAGAGCCACCGGCGCGGCGGTGGTGGGAGGAAATGGGTGGGAAATGAAAGGTGAAAGGAAGAAGAGGAGTTAAAAGAGAAAAAGAAAGGGGGGGTTGATCAGTTGAGAAAAGGAAGATATCTGATCGCCATTGAAAGAGCGAATAAGACGGGGGGGGGGGGGGGGGGGGATGAATGGATTGTTAAAGAGAAACAGAGGAGAAAAGATCGGAAAAAACGCGTAGTGATTTCATTTCACTTTCATCTTCCATTGACAGCCATTGTTATGAGAATTTAAGCTGAGAGATGAAGGAAGAAGAAAGAAAGAAAGAAAGAAAGAGAACGAAGAAATTTTGGATTTTTACTAAGAAAAGAAATTTGCTCTATCATCATTTATCAATAAATAACGCATAATTCTCTCTTTTTTTTCATTCTTCTTCTTCTACTTTGACATTTTCTCACTTATTTTATTTAGAAGCAAATGGAATAAACAAATTTGATATTAAAATTAAACCACAACACTTAACATAGAAATTGTATTCTTTGATTTTATAGTTGAATTTAGTAGGGATGTGGTTTAAACTTGTTTCAACTTTATGCTCTTTATATAATATGTACTTAAAAATTTGAAATAACATATTATTAATTAATCTGGTGTAAAACTACTTTCTATTTTCTTGCTTGAATTGGTCTTAATTTTTAAATTGAAAGTTTAAAGTTATAATAGTATAGTAGTTTTTGCTATTTGTATTTTTTTATTTAACTGTATTTTTTTAAGTTAAAAGTTAGAAAGAAAAAAAAAAGTTAAACTATAGTTTGATTTATATATTTTAAAATTTTTTCATATTTAATTTCTATATTTTAAATTGTCCAATTTTATTTTTAATTTTTTTTAATTTTAATAAATCTTAAATTTAGTTTTAGGATATTTTTTAAAAAAAACTTTTATTTTCTTTGAGATTCTTCATATACTGTATGTCATTGCGATAAAATTATCATTATTATTTTATAAATATTGGTAAAAATTAACTTCAAAAGTTTAAATTTAAGTTTTATTAAGCATATTTGATCACTTATTGAAAGTAAATACATTAAAATTAGGCAAATTAGATAATTGAACATTCATCGACTAGAATTGAACCAACCAAAATGATACTTTAGCTTATTTTATATTATATCATTTGTCACTTAAAATGACATTATATTTTCCCATCCTTTTGAATGAATTCTCGTCTTACATAACTGATGATTTGAACATTCAATCTTAAGTGAAACAATACATGTTAATTACTATTTAGATATGCTAACTTCTTGGTTAAATGATAAATGTTCAAAATCTATATATTATAGAAACGTTTTAAAAGATAGCAAAATATTGAAACTATTTACAAAATATAGCAAAATTTACCAAAAATTTAACAAAATTCATCGTAACTCTCGATCCCATTTAAAATTTTATTATATTTTGTAAATAATAATTTTCCTAGATTATATTTGACATTATAAATTTGTTAATTGCATTGTTCCTTCCTCTACTTTACTTTAGTCTACCTTAAACTTTATTCCATTTTTCTCTTTTTTAAATGTAACACAATTTCAACATCTACCTTTTCAATAAAAACACACACGATGTCTTGAATAATTACGATCCTTTTTATACGTAACACAATTCTTTTAAATGTAACACAATTTTACCAGCATTGAACTTCAATTTTCAAATTGATTCGATTTCCTTTTTCTTTACATCAAATTTGATTTGATATTTCGATTCATATCCAAATTGATACTAATCTTTGTTGATTGGCCTTAAATTCCATGGTTATGGATGCCTTTATTCGACTTTTTGATGCATTTGATTTGAGTTGAGTTAGATTTGGAATTCTCACATTTGGAAAGATGAAGCATATATTTACTATTATATTTTTTTATATAAGCTATTAATTTGTTGGTTTGTGTATTATTCAAGGTTGAGTTGTTTAGGGTGGGTGGTTCTTGATTTTAACGGAACATTAGAGGTAAGGAATGAGTTACTATAGTCCTATGTTATTATATTTGAGTTATAATAATTTGTATTTGATGTATAGATTTGTTTTAGAGCACTATAGCGAAGAATAACAATATAATGAAGGTAAAATAGTAAATACTATAACAAATGAAATATTTTGAAAGAATGTTTATAGTAGTTAACCAGAGGATTTTACATGATATTTATTGGTTATTATAGTCTTATATGGTCACTGCCTTAAGTGCCCCTTTAGAGATTTCATGCACTAAGTGTCAAGAACTTTGATTATGGATGGCTTAAAGGCACTAAAGGGAAAGGCAATTCAGCTTCACTTAGTTTCCCTCTTCCATCTAAAAAGGGAGTTGTATCAACCTTTGATTGTGGAATTTGACTTTACCTGATATTATTTATGTCCTCAATAAGCCTTTAACTGATATGTGAATTCTAAGAACGTGGTGAACGCTATTATTAGTGTTTTCTCTTTTGTTTTAGGTAAATGTTCATGTAATTTTGTTATGGTTGTTATTAGTTTTATAGATCCATGGACTACTTTTTTGGAAGGAAAAAGGCCATGTCACTTTTACCTTTCAAATTACCTTATTTATTTAAGTAATATTCTGTCATAGCTTACTGTAAGTTCAAATTGTGAAATTTTGACTTCACATCTTTGCCATATGTCAAGGTTTTCAACTAATTAATAAACTTTTCTTTTAAATCTTCAAATGATCAAATCATATACTTACTAAGATTGAAATGAGATGTGTCACACTCGATATCTACAAATAACTACTTACTTTATATAAACTAAGTTGAGTTTTACTCCATGATAGTTGATGTGGTTTTTTCCTATTTAGAAGTAAAAAATTTGATTCCCACGTTCACATAATCTTCGTACTTAAAGAAAAGACAAATTATTCTAAATAATAGTAACAAAATAAATTCATCACGTGTTACAACAAAGATGATAATTTTCCATGAAATCAATAAGCAAAAATGACTTTCCATTAACTCCCTGATAAATTTCTTAAAATCAATTTTTAATGGGTATTAAAAACTCGTAACCAAAACACCAAAACCTTCAAACCCACAAAATAAAAATCACCCAAAACAATCGGAGAGCGATAGTGTCGGACAGATTCAACAAAGTGAGGTGACATAGACGTTGGTGTAGTGGCCGTCGATGGTGGAAGTGGACAAGCAATCGGAAAGAAATTCCAAGAAGGAGAGCGACGATCCTCTTGAGGAAGAAAATGAAAGCTCCAAACAAATAATTTAATTTCCCTTTTTAAATAAATGCACGAAATATTTGGGTATTAACCCAAACCCTATTTACCTTTTTATTGTTTCGTTTTTCCAAAATAAATATATACAAGGGGTCTTTTTAAAAATATAAAAAAAAAACCGTGTAAAATATCAAAAATGCCTAGTTAACTAGGCCATCAACAATGCGGGCGTAATATTTTTTTACACGATGATTTATTTTTTTTACACGATCATTTACATTTGACTACTCCAATCTAAATGATATTTTTTTCAAGATTCTTTATACACAATCTTTTAGATCTTGCTATTTTTTGTACACGATCTTTTATATTTAATTTTCCAAATTTAAATGACGTAAAAAAAAGAATAAGAAAAGAAGAAAGAAGATGAAAACAAATCGCAGCAGAGAAAAAAAAAAGAAGGAAGACGATGAATGGCAGCGAGGAGGAAGATGACGAAAGAATCGCGGCAAGGAAAATAATAAATGCGGAAGGGCAAACCTGAGATATTAAAAAAATGGCTAATTTAATGGGTTTGTTAGAAGCCCGTAAATAATTTGGTGTTTTGTTAGATTTACGAGAGTTTCTCTATATAATAAAAAAATATATAATTTTATATATTTAGTTCATATCTTCTATTAAATACAACCTTTCCCAACATTTAATTACACTAGTTACCAAGTAATTAAGTTTATAGCACAGCTTGTCTTTTTTTAGTACAAAAAAAGAGTCAAGTCAATAATGAAAAATATCATAACAAAGAAACATTCATATTGATGGTCTCAAAGGCTCGAGAATTGTCTTCTAGCCAAATTCATTCCACAAAAATTTGTTAGCATGAGTGGGAAGAGCTACATATATAATTATTAAAAACTCTTGGAGTGCAACGAAAATCCTTAATAATTTTTTGTCTTTTTCTGTCAATCATACAAAATAGAATTTGATAGAGGAAACTGTGTAGATGAAGGAAAAAAAAAAAGTCTTTATATATCATTCTTTAAATCAAAAAATGAATTTAAATTGAGTTGTGTGCAAAAGAAACTAAAAGAAGTTTTAGAAAATGTGGTGAAGAAGACTACTTTTATAGTAACAAAAATGATATTGCAAAACTATTGAAATTCCAAAAGTTTTGAAACCAATACAATTATAATTAAAAGTAAAGTCATAGAGTGGTTTTCTTTTTAGAAATAAATAGATGAAAGACATTTCATATTCTACCTTCTTCACATTTGATTACATTTAATGATATATAATTAATAATTAAAAGTCGATTTTATTAACAAAACTCAAATAAGAGGTAAATGATAAAAAGAAAGAAAAAATTTAAAAAGAATTGTAACAAATGACAAAATTAATGTAACGATCCAACAATTTGGAACTTAATTTATCGTCTTAAGTGTAATTATGGGAACATTGGAAGTAATTGAGGAACTTGATTATTTATATTTGGACTTTGTGATTAATTAAGGTTTAGAGTTATAACTATTTTGATTTGGATAATAATTGTTTTATTTGAAAAATGAATTTGGTAAAGTTATTTGTTGAAGATTAAAGATATTTAGGTTGAGGAGAGAGAGGATTGATTTTTTTGTTAAAGGTGATTGGTTGAAATTGAGTTATTAAAGAGAGAGGGTGTGAAGATTTTGGGGAAAGAGAATAAAGGAATAAAATAAAGCAAAATAAAATAAAATAAAAGGATTTATTTTATTTAAATTGGAAATTGGGAAGTGCAATTAATGCACAACCATCATCTTCTTCACAAAGAAAAAAGAAAAAAACCCTAACCCTAATCATGCAACCCGTCGCCTGCTCTGCCGCCGCCGTAGCCGCCATCAGTTCGAACCGATCGGCTGCATCAGGTGCGTCGCCTCCGCCGTTCGAAGTCGCACCGCTCCATCGTAGCCAAACCGTTCGCGCCAGCCGTCACTTGAAGCTTCGTCGTGCCTTATCGCCGAGCAGCAGCGCCCGTCGATCGTCAGCCACACGCCTCCAGCCGTTGAAAGCCCGAGCCCCGCGTCTCAGCCGTCGCCCGAACCCGAAACCGACCCGCGCGCCGTGTCGCTTCACCGCGTGAAGTCGGCCGACCCGCGTCTCTGCCCGCAACCTACCCGCGCCCGAGCGCTTCAGCCGCGCCGCTCCACGCCGCAAGCCGCACCGCTCCGCGCCGTGAGTCGCGCCTTCTGCCCAAGCCGAGCCGACGCCTGCCTTCAAGCCGAGCTGATCCCTGCTTTTCCAGCCGAGCCGCCAAACCCCTTTTGAACCACCGAGCCTTTTCCGGTCCTTTGCACCTATTTTGGTAAGTCAAATGAGTTTTTTTGCATACCCAGCCAATACTTGAATTTTTAACCTAAATAATTTAATTTGGATTAAATTAAATTATTTCTCTTAAGGAACATCTTGGACCAATTGACTTTGGAGCGTTGGATTTCTTCAGTAAGGGCTCAAGCGTTGCAACCTCGACCTTGGGTAAGTCGCTTCAAGTGAGTTTTGGACCAATTTCCGTTGAGGGTAAATTACTAAATTGTGGATTCTTGATCCTTTAGGAGTTTCGCCGCTTGGGGGAGCGTGTTGTTACTGCTAGGACTGGTCGAGTAATCTCCAGGTAAGAGATTCTCCTACTAGACCTTCGATTTACATCAAAGAAACTACATGTTTGAATTTATGGTTACGTATTGATGATGGCTAAGTACCTATATTAAGATTGTAGAGAGAGAGAGAGACAGATTTTGACATTGTGCCTGCTGATTGACTTTATGGTTAGCGTGAATAGTATGTCGGTGCTACTGTCTTCGTTCTAGAGACCTGGTGATAGTTGGGGATGACTGATATGATATGTTAGGATTGGTACGTTATGGTTGATATGTTATGACATGAATTGATGAAATTATGATATGTATGACAAGTTATGGTGTGATTGATGAGAGGTCGTGTGCATGCGATGTGTAGGGTGTACGTTAGCTTCTTATTAGAGTCGTACCCACATGGGTGTCCTTCGGGATCACCACTATTATGACACAGACATGATGGAGAGACCCGACGGGGTCGCTCCCACTTATGACTGCATAGTCTGACGGGATTAAAAGTCTGACATTGACATTGACATAGACATGACGTGAGTGATCCGACGGGACCGCTCACAGCCCGAGCGTCTTAGGTATTCTCTTGGGAATTACCAAGGACCAGCTTGTCCCTACGGGAGCACATGTTGCACGTGTTCGGGGACGTGCCAATTCAGAGGTACCACTTTCAGGGCTCTAATAGGGAGTTAACAGGCACCTAGTGGGACTAGTAGGGGGTCCCTTACTGAGTATTTTTATGCTCACTCTTTCCATTTCCATTTTTTTTTCAGGTAGAGGCAGAGGTAGGAACAAGGGCAAGCTGGCGAGTGACCAGAAGTGATCGTGGTGGGCCATAGGGACACGCTTGCTTCCGCTTGTGTCAAAATTGGATTTTAGTATTGCATTTCAGTTTTTCGTTTATGTTATTGGTTATTTTATTTTGTTAAAAGTAGATAGGGCCCGAGTTAGGACTTTGTTTTACACTTATTTCACATTTTTTTTGTTAAATATTTTTATGTTATTTGAAAACTTGAGGTTTTGACTTATTCTATTTTCAAAACTTTACAAACTTATATGTTCTTTAAAATAGTAATGATTTCGACTTAATATAAGGAATTGAGTCGTTACAATTAATCATCAAATTAATTATAAAAGTGGTTACAAAAGAAGGATAAAATAGGAAGAAAAAAATTCTCCATATAGAGACTTTTATATATAGTATAGATATAAAAAATATGTACATCTCATACTTACTTTTCCTTTCAAATTTTAATATCATATTCAATTAAATATATATAACCTTAGAATATATATATATATTAATTACTTAATCTCACATTCCACAAAATCAGATTTTCCTTAATTTTTCAATTCTAATTAATTAACACCATTATAATCTAAAATAAACCTACTTATACCTTAAATAATTTAAGATAATTAAATTAAAAATTATCTTAAATTTGAAAAATTACTGGTTAAACATTTTACTTTTTTAAAAAAGAAAATATATGTCAATTACCACTGAACTATGTTTATATTATCTTAGAAAATATTAAATTGGATAATTACATGCATAATAATACTATCCATCCTCACAATTTTTAAATCTATATTAAACATCGGAAGACATCGTTGATTATTTTTTTATTACTACTACTATAAAATTAATATATCATCTTGGTCTTGTACAAATAATTTTAGTTTTCCTATTCTTAACCCATCTTAAATTCACGTCATACTATTAATTTTTTAAAATATAAAGGATAGTTTATTAATATTTTCACTATAAAAACTGAAAATATATTCACATACTATTTTTTTTTGTTTTTATTTAATTGATTTCAATAAAAGAAAATCGAGGAAAACATTTGGAGCAAAAATTATTATAAGACTAGATAACTACCTCTTACTCTAATAAATATTATTTCAAAAGATAATTATTATTTACTAAACTATTTTACCTTCGTTATTTTTTTTTTAATTTTTGCAACAATATTTACTATTTTATTCTCAAACTAAAAATAATTTACATTTCAAATACATGGTAGTATAAACTAAACTAAAATAATCTACGTCGACTAAAAAACTATTACAATTCAACTTTAATAACTTAACTTGTAATAACCAAATCATTTCCCCGACGCCATTGAAATATTAAAATGATGTATTATTATTATTATTATTATTATTATTATTATTATTATTAGTTACTTCATAAAAGCAAAAAAGAAAAGTACACACTGGGACAGTTCAAAATTTAAAATCGTCACTCAAACGGTCTAAAAGCTAAAACCATTGAATCCACACAACAAATCGTGACCGTCCATCCTCTAATCTTATATACCCGTCTCTCAGTTCCCCTCTCTTTTCGAAGATTCCTCATTTTCAAATCACTGCCCCGCTCTGCTCTCTTCTCTCATTCCCCCACCAGCCTTTCTTCTTCCATTTCCGCCGTCGATTTGTCCAATTCCGATAGAATCTCATCCACAAGAAGAAATTTGAACGAATTTCCACTAGAAGAAATGCCGTTCTTATCGGACACGGCCAGTGCAATCAAGAGCAGGTTCGGGTTTCAGGATCATGCATTGAGCAGCTATAATCCTCCACGGGGTTCACCGGATTTTCTTAAATCGGCGACCAAGGAGAGTGTCGCTCAGACTTCGGTTATACGGAGTATTGGTCAGTTCAACGATGAAGATGCAGTCAGTGATGTTACTGGACCGTCGAGCCAGTGCTTTGAGCTTCGTGAAGATCCATCGTTCTGGAAGGATCACAATGTGCAGGTAACTGTTTGGTAGGATTGTTGGCTATATTTTAAACTCTAAGTTTTGAGGGGAAAAAAACTGGTTTATGTTGATTGGAAAGTGGAAGTAAGCTGTAGAGGTTTGTTATAATATTGGAGATATGGGCCATTTCATAGCTAAACTGTGTTTTACCTCATTTGATTTTGGTAGTGAGACTTGAGAGCAGGACATCTTTGAGATCTGCAACTCATAGAAGTTACATAAATTTTAAAATGACCGCCGAATAACTTCTTTGTGAGGCCCTTGGGTGGCCTTGTTTCATAAAATTAGGTTCAATTAACTGTGATGACGACAATTATGTCGAGATTAACTCTGCATTTTCGTCGCTTTTCCTGTTCAAAGTAATCATCAACATTTTCAGATGTTAGACACAGACTTTACATAGCTAATTTGCACATGGAAGTTTGGGCGAATTCATATATCTGAGTATGTGGTATTCGTGGGTTCTCGAAGCGATGAACTGTTGTTTGGTACGGGTGTTTACATGCTCATGACGAGTTAGTACCTAGTATGCACTGTCCTGTTTTCATATTCTGTGTTTTTAGGGTTTAATGATACCTCTGCTGGTGATCTTGATATATTATTCGTGGAGATGTTGTCGTTTAACATAATTACTTGAGATCTTTCCAGATTTTGGGGTTTATCTAAGTATTTGGAACGCAAGGTTCTCAGAATGAAGACTTGTTGTTACCTCTGGGTGGTTACATGGAACGTATAGTTTTACTCCTTATTTGCCTTGTTTTGAGGGCTAATAACCCAGCTTATGAATACAGGTGATCATAAGGATTCGTCCACTTAGTAGTTCAGAAGTATCTTTGCAAGGCTATGGAAAATGCGTTAGGCAAGAAAGTTGTCAGACTGTTACGTGGACAGGGCATCCTGAATCACGCTTTACATTTGATTTAGTTGCAGATGAGAATGTTAGCCAGGTAGTTTTTTCTAATTGTTTGTTCTTTGGTTGCACTTCCTGTTTTTTGGGACTTAATATATCAGTATAACAGGAGAAGCTTTTCAAAGTTGCTGGTTTACCCATGGTGGATAACTGTGTAGGAGGCTACAACAGTTGCATGTTTGCATATGGCCAAGTAAGACATTCAAACTTTCCTTGATGATTCTACATATTGGGTAAAGCTTCTGGGATTTTCTTTTGATGAGAATTCTGAAGATTACGTGTACCAGAGCAACATATAAAATAGATAAATATTCATATGGTTCCTTCCTGGATTCTGGTGTGACTGATGGTGGATGTTATTTGAGTGCAATCGTTTTTGCATGTAAACTTATTTTCCAATTTGAGGTTCAAGCTTCACTGATTATAGTATTTACATCTAGACTGGAAGTGGAAAGACTCATACCATGCTTGGGGATATTGAGGGAGGTACACGAAGGCACAGTGTCAACTGTGGGATGACGCCTAGGGTATTTGAATACTTATTCACGAGAATCCAAAAGGTATCCATCTCTTTGCTACGTTCAATTCAGGATTTAGAAAAGTTTCATTGGGATGGTCTTTTGCTTGCTGATCCCAATTCCTTTTAGCAGTTACATTGTATAAGTATTGCAACATCTTTCGGTGACAATAATTAACTCGATTATTATCTTAGGAAAAAGAGGCTCGGAAAGATGAGAAGCTGAAGTACACTTGTAGATGCTCATTTTTGGAAATATATAACGAACAGATACTTGATCTTCTAGACCCATCATCTAACAACTTACAGGTAAGAGTAATAGTTTGTAAGTTTTGTTTTCAATTGTTTTAACAAAAAAGAAAGCTTTAGTAACTTATTGTGATACCTTAGGGAAGCATAAATGGGATCACACAACCAAATGAAATCCTTAACTTTCTTAAGTATGATGCTATTAGTTCAGTTTTATCGAGAGATCCTTTTCAAAATGGAAACGAATCAAAATGATCATGTATAGGAATATTGCAACTTTTTATCTTCGTCTCTTTCCTCCTTTTGATTTTCGTACTATCTCGTAAATAATTCATTTTGGATTTGGATTTGAATTTAGAGTAATATTTTTTTGCCTAATACGTTACAGATTAGAGAAGACAGTAAGAAAGGAGTTTATGTAGAGAATCTGAAAGAGATAGAAGTTACAAGTGCACGAGATGTTCTTCAGCAGCTTATTCAGGTAGGTTTTGAATGGCATCTTATATGCTATATGTATTCTGAATGGTGGACTGAAATCAGATACTAATCCCGACAACTTTAAGCTTTTTCCAAAGCATTCAATATTCATATATGCACATTAGAATAGACGGTTCAGGAGATTACAGAATAGGTATAGTTTGTTGATATTAATTGTGCATTTAAAATGAAAATTCCCTATGGATTATGATTTCAGGGTGCTGCAAACAGAAAGGTGGCATCCACCAATATGAATCGTGCTAGCAGTCGTTCCCATAGTGTATTTACATGCATCATTGAAAGTAAGGTAAATTTCGGGAACCGATCGTTATGGAGAAGAGTTTGTCTTTTAAAGCTTAAACCTTTTATTGCTTGCAATTTAAGATAATTGACTTATTTAATATTTATTAGTGGGAATCCCAAGGCGTAACTCACCATCGTTTTGCTCGACTTAATCTTGTTGATTTAGCCGGATCTGAAAGGTAACTTATCCATCTCACAAAACGTTTCCTCCTTTTGCCTCCCTCCACATGCAACTGTGGCACACAAAGTTACTAACAAGAAAACACAATGCAATTCCTTTTAAAGAAGCCAAACATTTTTTAACACTTTTCACCCTGTTATCTTATTGCCTTCATCCGTAGGGGCGCTTGAAATATATTTTAAAAGATAACAAAGCACCGCATGCACTTCATCTGACGAAGCACTTGACATATCTTAAGTAAAGAGATATCAATCAGTTTCACTTCCTTCCATAAGCATGCTTTCCACCTATGCGTTTGAGATTTTTATTCTCGAATTTTATATATGGATCCTAACCAGGCAGAAGAGTTCTGGAGCTGAAGGTGAGCGTCTTAAGGAAGCTACTAATATCAACAAATCACTTTCTACATTAGGGTATGTTTTTAAGCTTTTAAGTTATCTTAAATTTGTAAACTTGTAGTAGCAACCAGAATTATTTGCTGAACTTAAGTATTTTTGTTGTGGAATGCATACTACAGGCTTGTGATAATGAACCTAGTGAACATATCCAATGGAAAGTCACTTCACGTACCTTACAGGGACTCCAAGCTTACATTTCTGCTTCAGGTATCAAAGTGTGTTTCGTATATCAGCAAAATTTTATATCACTTTTCTGAAGTTAGAAAACATATATTCTTTTTTATTTATTCTTTGTAGTATATTGGGGAAGCTTGCATATCATAAGTAAAAAAAAAGTGATGAAATGCCTGATGTTTTTTTGCGCATATCAACTAAAATGTTTTATTGAGTTTGAAAATGTGTTCGGGGGCTTACTTGTCATGCAGTTTTGTCTGAAATTGTATTGTAATTTTGATACTTTGCGTCAAGTCTGAAGCTGGAGTAATTGCAGGCATCAGCTTTTTAATGTATTGAGTACCATTTCTCTGAGTACAATAGTAATTGCTTAATTAAATGATCTCAGAATGCAACGGATTGTGGTATTGAATATTGGAGTTGTTTCCTAACTAATGTTTACATGTTTCAAAACAGTTTGCCATATAACCAATGTAATTTTTGTTTGCTTTCTAATTGTAGATTTTTGTCGTCTTATTGCAACTTATTAGTGTTCTATGAACTTGCGTTGTATCAGGATTCTTTGGGAGGAAATGCAAAAACGATCATAATTGCAAATGTCAGTCCTTCAAGCTGGTTAGTGAATTGCTATAGTACCAATTCCTACTTAATCATGTGGATGATTTTTTTTTCTTTTTTGGGTTCGGTCTTTTTTTTCTGTATTATTATCTCTTTTGCTTTTTGTGTGCAATCCTATTGATTTTTTTTAATTCTATTTCGCTGGTCTGAATTTTGGAAAACTTTGTTTTGGGTCATTGCAGCTGTTCTTTGGAAACGCTAAGCACGTTGAAGTTTGCACAACGAGCTAAATTTATAAAGAACAATGTATGTTTGGTGATTTTTTGTATGCTTTCTTTTATTTGCTTATTGAAGATGGCAGACAATATGGAGTCGCCATCCACCAGATATTTACTTAATTATTTTTTGAATTTTGAAGTGATTTTATCAATTATTTTCTTCAGTGCTCATCATAAAATATGTGCTTTTACTCAGGCAATTGTGAACGAAGATGCTTCTGGAGATGTAATTGCCATGAGGCTACAGATTCAACAACTTAAGGTACCAAGATGTCTACTTTGAACTTGGCTTGCATTCTTTCATCAGGATTGTTGAAATTTATATATGAAACTGGAAAGAGATATAAATTAATTAACTGTAGCCTTTGAGTTAAAAAATGTTTGGTTCTGGTTGCTGTAATTTAAACACCCTTATGCAATTTTCAGAAAGAAGTTTCCAGGTTGCGGGGTTTAGTTAATGGAGGAGGAGACAGTCAAGATAACGATAGTTTAGCTGTAAGCTTCCCGGGATCTCCAGGAACCTTAAAATGGGAAGGACTATACGGATCAATGAGTCCTCTTACAACTGGGAAAAGGATGACTCAGGTATCGACCGTTACCTCTTAATCTGGAGGAAATTATTTGAAACTACTAATCTGTTATTAATTTTGATACGTTCCAGAGGAGAGACTATGAAGTTGCCCTTGTTGGGGCCTTCAGAAGGGAAAAGGACAAGGACATGGCGTTGCAAGCATTGACTAACGAAAATCAGGCAGCGATGCAACTGGTACGTTAATCAAAGTACTGCTGCTTCTTGGTTCATAGATGCTCAGCAGACTGCCACGTATAATTATCCTTGTCGTCTGATGAATTTTTAATAATGGTGAAAGTTGGACGAAGACATGGAAATTGGCATTTGCTTTCGTAGAAGATATCTAGTTTTACATTGTTGAAAATTCATTTTTGGTATGCTTAGGCCAAGCAAAGAGAGGATGAAATACAAAGTCTTAAAATGAGACTAAGGTTTCGAGAAGCAGGAATAAAAAGGTTGGAAGCAGTTGCTTCTGGAAAGATCTCTGCAGAAACACACTTGCTGAAAGAAAAGGAGGAACATTTGAAGGAGATTGAGGTTTTGAAAAATCAGGTTGATAGGAACCAAGAGGTGACCAGATTTGCTATGGAAAACCTGCGGTTGAAGGAAGAAATTAGAAGGCAAGTTTTTTATAATAGTTTCAATCATCGATCTTGAACTTTCAGACGAGATTCGTATTTTAGAAAATATATATACTATAAAATTAGTCTAATTTCTGCAATATCAGCAATTTTCCTTTTTCTTCCTTTATTTAAGCTGCATTAATCTACAGGTTGAAGTCATTTTATGAAGAGGGCGAACGAGAGATGACACACGACCAGATCATGGTATTGGAGAACAAGGTAAAAGTGTTAAATATAATCCTTCTTCTCATTTCATTTTAGAATTCAATGGCGACAAATTTAGTTTCTATTTCTAATGAAAGTATGTTTCTTGCAAGCAAATCTACAGTTACTAGAAGCACTTGATTGGAAACTAATGCATGAATCAGATCCCTCGTCAATCCAGGTACTTCTACTGATATTTTTCTAAATTTTCGGTGAAGTATCATTTTTTAAATTAAAATTTTCGTTGAAAACAATGAAAGAATACACGTACATTGCAAGTATATCGTTAAATGAATTTCACGGCCAAACCCTTAACTTCCATATGTAAATGCTACTGCAGAAAGGAAATTCAGACATGATGGCAGACGATGAAAACTTTCTTATTACCAATCAGGTTAGACAGTTATTATATTACATTATTGTCCTCGATAGGGGAGAGTTCCTATTTTACTAGAAGAATTTATTCGATTGCATACTTCATTCTTGATAAGAGTTGAACATTGTTTCTTGTAAAAAAAAATCTCGATAACAGTTGGAACATAATTTATGATTGATTAAATGCTGGAAGTTAATCCTTCTTCTTTTTCATTTTTTCTTACATTGCGCTGAAACCTGTAGATGTTCATTTGCCTACAAGTCTTTCATTAGTTTTATACAAGTAGAACCTGGAATTAGAGCATTCATTAATAGCCATATAACCAGTTTCCGTCCGTTTGTGCGATAAATTTTATTCCTCAAGCATCAGTTACTCCCAGTGCATGAGGGTCTCATGGTTCTTTGCTCATCTTTCGAATTTAGGAGCGAGTATCACCATGGAAATCTTCAATTAAAGAGGAGAACGAATTCCTTCGCATGCAGGTAGTACACTTGCTTTCAGTATGGATGGAATACAGAAGAAGCTTAATTCCGTTTCTCAAAATATATTCTACTTGAATGCTATTTGTATGTTTAGGTTTTGAGCTTTTGATGATGTGAATATTACTGTTTTTAGGCAATTCATAACCAAGACGAAGTGGATACACTTCGCAAGAAACTCGAACAATGTCTCGAAGAAAAAGAAAAGCTGAAAAGGTAATATTATATGTTCTGTAATCTGTAATATTATATGTTCTGTAATATTTCGTTTAACTGAAAATGGTATTTAGTTTAGTGAGACTGTTTATAATTATTGTTATTTATTATTACTTATAATGTTGGTTCTTAAGTTTGACTTCTGTGATAGTAACTCAGTGCTTCTGATCTTGCAGGCATGTAGATGAATTGGTAGCAAAATTCGGGACTAAGGAGTATACTGGACCTATGGATGGAGCTAATCAAGTTGAGCTTCCTTTGGCATCAACTGACACATCTACCATCAATTTTAGCGACCAAGTGGAGTTAAAGACGATGGTCGATGCCATTGCTGCAGCCAGCCAAAGAGAAGCAAATGCTCATGAAACAGCGATAGCCTTGTCTAAAGAGAATGATGAACTGCGGATGAAGCTAAGAGTTTTAATAGAGGATAACAATAAACTCATCGAACTGTATGAAACGGCAACTTCTGAGTGCAAGTACGAAAATGTTGAAACTGCACAGAATGATGCTAAAGTGGTCGAAATTTCCAATGAAAAAGAGGCTCATGAGAAAGCGGTTGAAAGGCTACAACAACAGCTAGTTGAAATGCACGAGGAAAATGATAAGTTAATGAGTTTGTATGAAGAGGCCATGCAAGAGAAAAATGAGCTCACAAAGATGCTTTCTTCTTTAGAATGCAGAAAAGTTGACACCAGAGGAGAATCCGCTTGCATTGAGAAGTTTGTTGAAGTTGATGATGGGATGAACAAGGCATGCATCGAAACTCTCAAACCCAATGACGTGCAAAATTTGATCTGTCAATCTGCACCACCTGAAATGGAAATGCTCGATGGAGCGGAAGAGAGCAACGAGTCCACTCAAAGCCAAGAAAATTCTATTGAAGAGCAAAACGATGGTCTTGGTGTAGAATTATGTTCCGACATAAATTTCATTGTGAAGGGAGGGAGTGGGTTGGATGAAGAAGGCAAGTCTGTTGAAGAGAAATATATGTCTATTTTGGATAATACAGAGCAGATGGATGTTGGAACTCCTATGGAAATTGAACAACCAGCTCTTATCGTAGAAATGTTACCAGAAGATTTAAGTATAATCCGAAAGAAGCTTGAAAAAGCAGATGAACAGCTTTCAGATTCAACCACAACTGTCACTATTTTAAGTTCACTTGAGAAGATGATAATTGAGGCCGATAAACTCTCAAAACAGGTTGAAGTTGTGGAAGATGAAGTACAGTTAAAGCAGAAGGAGATTGAATCCTTTAAACTCGCCTTATCAAAAAAGCAAGAAAGTAGAGATCTTGCACAGAATAAGTTCTGTGCTTTGAGATATTCTCTAACCAACTTCTCATCTTCAATATTTTATTTTGAACAACGGGAAACAAGGGCAAGAGTAAGGGCAGATGCTTCAAAAACTTATTTGGACCAGAAGAAAAAAGAGTTGGCCTTCCTTCAAGCACGCAAAGAAGAAATCGAGACTCGACATGTAAAGATTCAACAATCTGAAGTGGAACTGAAAAGCAACCTTGCAAGCTTAAAATCTAAATTAGATGAAGAAAGTCAAAAACAGGAAAATGACAAGGTCCTCTTCGCAATAGATAATATTGAAAAAACAGATTCCCAACCAAAGAACTGGCAGTTTGCCGGTCGAGCCACGGATTTACTCAAGTCTGCTGAAGAGAAAACTAAGTTGCAAAATGAAATGAGGCTAGCTAAAGAAGAACTTGGGGTCATAAGAAAGGAACTTGAAGATTTGACGAGGAAATCAAAAAAGGTTGATTGTGATATTAAAGCTGTTCAATTGGAGGTACAGAAGGCTTCAAGGTCGGTCGACGAGATGGAACTTGCATTTCAGGGGGTAATCAATGAGAAGGAGACGCTGTTGGAAACTCAGGATGTTGGAATAAAAGAATTTGAGAACATTATTTTGGAGTGCCAAGAGTGCATGTTTGAAGCAGGTCTGAAGGAGGCAGAGATCAAAATTTTGGAAGAAGAACTGCAGATGGAGCATAGAAGGATGGAGGAATTGGTAATTGCAAAGTCTGTATCCGTCCAAAAGATGATGCAATTATTAGAAGATAACGGGCGTAACTCATGCTTCTTATCTGAAAAAATGGAAGAAATGTTGAAAGGCATTCGTTCTTCGGTTATGGAGGCAAGATTATTGTTAGGGGAGGGAAATCTACAACACAGTTAAAGTTTTCATTTAACTTTTGCCACAATTTATGTATATGTGCATTGTGCATGTGTAGATGATTGTGCTGATTATGCCTAATTGATTGATCCCCTTTTTGATCCTTTTGTTTTTCTTTTTCCAATAAACTATATGCTAAATATGTTTGTTGAAATATATATGTATTTCAGAGAGAACAGAGATCCCTAATTCAAGTTTATTTTTATACCATTTTCATCTTGTAGGAAAACTAATTTACACAAGAAAATGAAACAAACAATTGGACACCGTTTTAATGAAGAAGAAACCATTTCGTACTCATTGATATTAATAAATTGAATCGTTACACTGAGTATGTTCAACAATGTTAGAAATTACATTGCACGAGGAGAAATGTTTCACTTGAAGGTTCAAAGCCGTCTAGAATATCCAGAACCCCCACACTTTTTGCAGAAGATCAATCCTACAGGGAAATGAACAAGAAAAATCATATTCAATAAAAGGACTTAATTATTCTAAAACATTGGGTATTCAACATAACAAGTGAATAGCCAAAGTCTTAAACATACAAGATATAAAAATGTATGTATGTGTGTGTGAGATCAATGTACCTTTACGAGGGAAAATTAAATAATGAAGAAATTGATATGAAAAGAAGTTTCAAAGAAAAAGGCAAAGAAGTTCAAATATTAATAATACTTGCACCCAAGCCAAGAATAATGGAATTTATAGCAAAATCGGCAATCAAATGATACCATCTCAAAGCTTTAAGCTTCAAATGAATAAGGGGAGGTTTCTTCTATAGAATAAATTGACAGCTTGATCAAGCCATTTTGAAAAATCTAAAAACACGTCAATTTTGATATCTCTTTCACAAAGTGGTTATTGGACTAAAGGTAAAACTTCTACACAAATACATTGTGTTTTCCCCAACATCCAACATCTCGTAGGGCATAGCCGGTCATCAGATGTGGTAAAAAAACAATGAATACTTGATTTAATTTGAAGTAAATACCTGCACCTTTACACACTTTGCAGTCAATTAATCCTGACTGTTGCTGCATCTTACCATTGTCACAGAAAACACATTTTGTGCCACCTGCACATTGTCATAGTTAGCTAAATTATTGAGTAATGACATGTTTAAGAAACTTTTTAGACAAAAGCATTCTCTTATGGAGAATTTAGCCTCCACGAATCACCAACTATATGAAGTAGAAGTTAATAGCTACTTCTATATTCAATGTGATTTGCAAATTCTAGACTCCTTCAAATGTTTCTAATTATATGAATCTGAGATGTGAAAATGCATATTGTTTAGGTCTCAGTAATTCTTTGCCAGTTTCCATCGATATTGGATACTGTTCATATTTTGTTGACATTTTTGCAAATTCTGTCTTTAATGTTTGTTGTCTTTAATCTATTTGTTCCCTGGAATTAAGCTCCAACCATTGGGTTTGAGATACTCACTGAAAACCAAAAGAAGTAAAAGTGGAAAACATGGGCAATTCCAATTTATAAATTCATTGCAGTTTGCAAGTGTGCTAGTAACACTACATTTTTAAAAAAGGCTAAAACTCAACTCCTTCCCAAAATGAACGAAAACAACAACTAGAAGTTTCCTTTTTGGTCTTTTGAGGAAGACTTCTCAACCCCTAAATGTAGGATTCCTGTATTGAGTAATGAGATAATCCAACTGCAATCGAACCTTATTAAATTTCCATGATTGAACATTCACATAAGCTAAAGCTAGATATATGTGAAGGACAAGCAATGACCTCCCTCCAAAAGATTTGCTATTCCTAATGTTAAACTGAGTTCACCAAGATGCAAGGGTGGAAATTTCAATCCTTGGCCTTTCAATCAAGGCTATATGCCTTAACCAACTTAGTCTTAAGCTTAACTTAAAACCAACTAAACAAAAAAAAAAAAAATCAAGAAACAGAATACAAAATAAAGGTTGGTTCAAATGGCAGTTTACAACCACGTCACTACAAAATTGCTTCCTCTGGACTAATGCCAACATATGTAATCCTGTATGTTTTCCTTTTTTTTTTTATGAAATCAACAACTTTAATTGAGAAAAAATGAAAGAACATATGTATATGATGCATCCAATCCAAAGCTATAATGTTCATTGAACACTTGAAAGCAAGGACTTATGCGTAATAAAACTATTCAATCAATAAATAAAGCCAATGCTAGGAGATTACCAAAACAGTAACTTAGTCATAAGTTCATATTGAATCCCTTAATATTGTTATATCATCCGTAATTCATGCCTAAGTACATTTTGATGATAGGATCATCATAAACAGAAGCTTGCTCCTTACTACAATTCTGAATATGCTAAATTGAAATTTTCGGAATAAAGAATGCAACTCAGAAAAGCAAACTATACTTACCATTTCCAGCACAACGTTCACAAGGCACCGGACCACCCTGCAGAATTCAATCCAAACCAACAACCGTTAGAATTAAACCAAAATCCTCACAACTTCCAAACTATTAAATTCATCAGAAAGCCCTAGAGTGGCCATAACCATTACACGAAAGAGAATTCAAAGAAGTGATACCTTAAGACCAAGAAAGAGCGAAAGAGAAATGGCAACCAAGACACTGAAAGTAGCAAGAAAAGTTTGGGTGTCAATTGGGGCATCGAAGCTGTCGAAGAGCAAAAGGGGGTGAATAAGAGGGTTAATTGGGTGAATCGCAGCGGCGGAAGTGGAGACGGTGGAGGAAGTGGTGGCAGCTGAAGAACAAGAACAGCAATAAAGAAGAGGAACTTCAGGTTTTAGCAATGGGAGATGTGGGAGAACGTGAAGAGCCGCCGTAGAAGGTAGCGCAGCCATGGAAGGGAGAAAAGAGTTTTTGATTCTCACCGTCGGAACAGAGAATTTGGGTACGAGTGGGGGTGCTCGGATGAGAATCTTCGTCGGCCAGTTGCTAATTTTGATGAATGGATAATCGTCTTTACATATAACAGAGTTTTCTCTATGGGCCACTAAATATTAAACTATGGTGAATTGTTTATGGATGTTAACGAGTAACGACAGAATTTTAACCTTTCCTTAACTACAGGGAACAAATTCATAATTATGCGACTTTTCTTGTATCTCTTTATTTAGTTTATATTGAACGTTGCTGGAGGCAAGGGTCAAGCCTAGGGAAAAGTTAAATAATCATTGATTGATTAGTTTAGCTTGTCCCATAACACTCGAAATGAAAAATGGACTCACTTGTCACTCTCATGGAAACTCCTCCATGATGCTTTCTCCATTACACCGCTGCCGGACTTACCTCTGCTCTCCTCTGCTAATCCTCCATGTCTGAGACTTGTAGCAGCCAACCGCGTGCTGTGTGAGTTGATTGTTGTGATACTGAAACACAAGGAGTATGAAAAGTGGAAAGAGGAAGAGGTTACTGATAGTGATGGCGATGTAGAGAGTGGAGATGGCGGTAAGGTTGGGCGAGGACTGAAGTTGAAGTTGAAGTTGATGGAGAGTTTGTTGATTAAGAAAATTAAGGGGGAAGAAGATGTTGTTAGGATTTAGAAATTGTGGATCTTCCTTCTGTTTGGTCTTAGTTTCAGTCATACCTTCTAATAAGGTATTCAATTCCTTAAATAAGCAATTTCTTCAATTGCCTTGGATGTCGTTTGATTCTCTCTCTTACTGTTTGTGTTCAATTTGGAAATTTCATTCAATTTGTATTTATTGGATTTGTTTACTATGCACTTCAATCTTATGATCTTGCCTATTATCTCATTATCAATTACTTCTATTTATTATGTGATAATTTCGTTATCTAACCAAAAATAATACATCACATTGAACATAGATTAAATGGTTAAGATTACGAAATTCCCTCTAAATTATGGAGTAATGGAGAAAGGAGCAATTCGGCCAACCCAACCCAAGTTTACCAAGCTGAATACTTTGGGTCGGGTTGGTTCATTTTTTAGTCTAACTCGACCCTCCAACCTGGCTGTACACCCTAGAGTCGAGTTCAGGATAATATCATTTCTGTGGTTGATATTGCACAGATCTAAATGAAGATTAAAAAGATCTTATAAATAGTCATATCCCCTCCTCGAAAGCCAATTCTTTGTGTTTATTTGAATCAGGCATTTTTGATATTAATTTAGACGTTTAAGTGCATTCGACTAAATACCATTGATGCAAGTGCGCTTTCATATTTGTTTAACTACGTGTCTAACACAAAGTACGCAAAAGATTAAAAAAAAAAAAAAAAAACTAGATTAGATACACCATAGCTTCTAACCTAAAATAAGTTACTTACTTTAAAAATGTCAAAATTGAAAGTTTGGACTAAATCTATAGTCTAAACCAAAATGGTTAGGAACTAAATTTGTAATTTCACACAAAATAATTACATGATAAAAGTTAAATTACAAGTTGAATCCTTAACTTGTAGTTGTTTACTTTACGAAGTTTCAAGAGTGTTTGATAAATTTCTATGTGTTGTAAACATCGTGAGTTAACCTAATGAAAAATAAATAACACAAGTTTAATAAAATTCTAGAGGGAATGATTCCTATAACTTTATTCGACACCAAAATGTTGTTAAAAGCATACGTGTTATCTTGAAAAATTGATCTCGAGCACCACCTCAAATACTAACACATATATATTTTAAAAGATCACACCATTACATAAAAATGAATTCGATTAAAAAGAATATAAACGTATAGTTTTCTTTATGACATTTTCAACAAATCTTAAATTTAATTTGACTATGAGTTCATCGTTAATTTTCTTTTTCATCTATATATTAACATTTATACTAGAACAATATTTGCATACTAAATTTTTTATTATTATCAAACCAATTTGATAAAAATAAATAATTTTAAAGAACTAAAACTTAAAATTAATTGACAATACATGTACATAAAATGAGACACATAAGTAAAACGAATTAAAATTAGAGACAATAAAATGACATTAATTTTTGACCTAACTTTTTCTTCTTAAATATATTTTTCAATAATACATCTTTGGTTGGTGAGAAAAAAATCAATTTTAGACCCTAAACTTTTATAGAAGTAATAATTTAGTATCCGAAATTTAACTAATAGCGATTTAGTCTATGTACTCTCGATTTTATAACAAGTTAGTTAATGAACTCTAATACTAATAATTTAGTTTTTGTATTTTCAAATTTGCAATAATTTAGTCCATGATGTAATCAAGTCATTAAAATTAGCCGTCATTTTTTATTATTTTATATCGTAGATTTTGTATTTTATAAAAATATTGAAACTAGTTAGTTTATTAGTTTATTTCGATGAGAAACCTCATTATATCCTAATCCTAATGTCTAGAGTCGAAACTAAATTGTTATAAATTTTAATATACAAAAATTAAATTATTACATAATTATTGTAAATATAATGATATATTATAAATGTAGATATCCATAACCTACATAGGTTACAATTTTCATATAACTCTCACATTCAATTTCATATTGTAACATCCATTCCATTGAATTCTATAATGTAACCTATACATAATATGTCTTATAAATAGAGGAGTGTGGTGCCTTTGTAAGACACACCACAATTGAGTTCAATTGTCTTCTCTTCTTCCTCTCTTCTCTTTGTTTGTTTCATTATCCTTTATTTCATAACACGTTGTCAACACGACACTCTACAATTTTATTATTTGCAAAATGTAGGTTATAATATTAGTTTATTTTTTTTGGTATTTGTGAATATTGCATGAAACAATCCATATATACATCATGCATAGTTTAAATGTTTGAGAATGTAATATTTTATACCTATTGCATGTTGTAATTTTACATATTACGTTTACATGGTTATTGTTTGTTAAAAAATATTTTTAGTTCATGATAAGATTATGATTTAGTTCATCTTTAATTTCTTTATGATTTATATGATCGTTTATGTTTGGTTCTTATATCAATTATTTTAAGATCTATGTATAGCTTATGGGTTCTTTATAATTTGTGTTTATAATTTATTTGTTTACTTTCTATTAGTATAAGTTTTGTAATTGTTTTTATGATCTAAATGCTTTTATCAATTTACTTAAGTATGTTGTAAAATTAACATTTTTGGTGTGTATTGTTGTTAATTTTCCATAATATGTATATGTAATTTTTATTTGTAATTTTAATTATTGTACATTAACATGCATGTTTTGAATTATTATATATGAGTTTCATTGATTTTTGTATCATGTGCATAATATGATATTTATCTAAGTTGTCTTAGAATGCATGTTTAACATGTTTATTAAGTTTCTAATATAAGTTAGTTTATTTGTTATTTGTTGTAGTTTTACCATATCAAGTCTTACCAAATTAAAATTTCTAGCTATTGATATCAATGGTGATAATTATTTATCATACTTGCTTGATGCTGAAATTCATTTGGATGCCATGAATCTTGGAGAAACGATTAAAGAAGGAAACACGACTTCAAGTCAACAAAAGGCGAAAGCCATGATTTTCCTTCGACATCATCTTCATGAGGGACTAAAGATTGAATATCTTACGATAAAAGATCCCTATGAACTATGACAAAGTTTAAAAGAAAGGTATGAGATCGATCATAAAAAAAAAGTGTGATTCTTTCTAAAGCTCGATATGATTGGATGCACTTAAGGTTGCAAGATTTTAAATCACTAAGTGATTATAATTCTGCATTATTTAAAATTTGTTCAAAATTATTGTTATGCGAAGAAAAAGTTACTGATGAAGATATGTTAGAGAAAACCTTTTCAACATTTCATGTCTCGAATATGCTCCTGCAATAGCAATATCGAGAAAGAGGTTTTAAAAAGTATTCTGAACTCATATCATGTCTTCTTGTGGCTGAACAAAATAATGAGTTATTAATGAAAAACTATGAATCTCGACCAACTGGAGCAATACCATTCCCTGAAGCGAATGTTGTATTTTTAAATAATATTAATGGTCGAGGTCGTGGTCGTAATCGTGGTCGAGGTCGTGACCGTGGTAGAAGAAGAAGTAATTATACTTTACGTGGTAATAATCATTTAGATTTCAAGAAAACCACAAATGATGATCATAGAAGGAAGACTCCACAAAATAAGAAAATTAAAAGTGGTGAAAATCAATGCTTCCGTTGTGGTATGAATGGTCATTGGACTCGTACTTGTCGTACATCCAAGCACTTAGTCGACCTCTGTCAAGCCTCATTGAAGGAAAAATGGAAGAACGTGGAAGTAAACTTTGCCTATCAAGATGATGTATTTGACCCTTCCAACATGACCCATTTGGATGTGGCAGATTTCTTTGAGTCCCCTGAAAAGAAAAATGATGTTAATGAAGGAGTAGCAAATACTTCCTTTAATTATGATAATGTCCAAAACTAATATTTGCATTATGTTTCTCTATTTAACATTTACCAGTTTATTTACATTATTTACATTTCAAGGTTAGTTTTTTTTTTCCTTTTTACCAAGAGACTTATTGTAATCGTTTTTTTTAACGAAGAGTTATGAACATTTCTCATATTTTGGCTGACTCAAAGATGAATAATGAAGACTTATGTTTGACAGATAGTGCAACTACGCACACAATACTTAAAAGTAAAAAAATATTTTTCTACATTGACAATGCTTGAAGCAAATGTCAATACAATATCAGGTTTTACAAACTTGATTGAAGGTTTTGGTAGAGCAAACCTTATTTTTCTTAGAGGAACAAAATCCACAATTAGTAATGTTTTGTTCTCAAGTAAGTCAAAAAGAAACTTATTGAGTTTCAAAGATATACGTCAAAATGGTTATCATGTTGAAACTAACAATAAAAATAATATAGAATATCTGTATATTACATTTATTGTTTCACATGAGAAGTATATATTGGAAACATTGTCTGCCTTTTCTTCTGAATTATATTATACTCATATACGAGTAATTGAAACATATGCCACCATGAACCCAAAGTTCATGAATTTAAATATGTTTACTGTTTGGCATGATCGATTGGGTCATCCCGGGTCAATAATGATGAGAAGAATTATTGAAAATTCTCACGGACATTCATTAAAGAACCAGAAGATTCTTCAATCCAATGAATTATCATATATTGCTTGCTCTCAAGGAAAATTAATTATTAGGCCATCACCAGTCAAAGTGGGAGTTGAGTCACCTACATTTTTAGAACGAATTCATGGTGACATATGTGGACCAATCAATCCACCGAGTGGACCATTTAGATATTTCATGGTTTTAACTGACACATCAAGTAAATGGTCACATGTGTGTTTATTATCAAGTCGAAACCTTGCATTTGCACGATTACTTGCTCAAATAATCAAATTAAGAGCACAGTTTCTGGATTATACAATAAAAAACATTCGACTTGATAATGCTGGTGAATTTACATCCCGAACATTTAATAGTTATTGCATGTCAACTGAGATAAATATTGAACATCCTATAGCTCATGTTCATAAACAAAATGGTTTGGTAGAATCATTTATCAAGCATTTACAATTGATTGCCAGACAATTACTTATGAGAGCAAAACTTCCATTACCTATATGGGGTCATGCTATTTTGCATGCGACGTCACTTATACGCATAAGACCGACATCTTATCATAAGTATTCCCCAACACAATTAGCTTATGGCTAGGAACCAAATATTTCTCATTTGCGAAGTTTTAGCTGTGCAGTATATCTTCCAATTTTTCCACCACAACGTACTAAAATAGGACCTCAAAGAAGGTTAGGAATATATGTCGGATTTGAATCCCCATCAATTATTAGATATCTTGAACCCTTGACGGGAGATGTATTTACTGTACGATTCGCTGAATGTCATTTTAATGAGACAAATTTTCCAACATTAGGGGGAGGAATTAAGAAGTTGGAAAATGAAATTGTCTGGAATGTATGTTATTGTCTCATTTAGATCCTTGTACAAAGCAATGTAAACTAGAAGTTCAAAAGATAATTCATTTACAAAGTGTAACAAACCAAATGCTAGATGCATTTACAGATACTAAGAAAATGACCAAGTCATATATTCCAACTGCAAATGCTCCATCTAGAATTGAAATCCCAACTCTGCAAGTTGATACAATTAATGAATCAGCGCTGTGCCAAAAGCGTGGTAGACCGATGGATTCAAAGGATAAAAATCCTCGAAAAAGAAAACTGACCAATAGTCGAAATGACTTAATTGACAATAGAAACATTCAAGAAAAAGTCATGGACACGACTAGTGGTAAAAATGTAGAAGAGACTCAAGTATATGAAGATAACAATGAGATCTCGATAAATTATACCATGACAGGAAAAAGGTGGAATAGAATTAATGTAGTTGTGAACAACATTTTTGCGTATAATGTTGCACATAATATCATTCATGAAAATGAGGATTATGGACCTAAATCTGTTGACGAATGTCGTAATAGAAAGGATTGACCCAAGTGAAAAGAAATCATCCAAGCAGAACTAAACTCACTCACGAAACGTGAAGTTTTTGGACCTGTAGTTTATACACCTAAAGGTGTAAAACCTGTGGAATTTAAATGGATATTTGTGCGTAAACGAAATGAAAATAATGAGGTCACTAGATATAAAGCACGACTTGTTGCACAAGGATTTTCTCAAATACCAAACATTGATTATGAGGAAACATACTCTCATGTGGTGGATGCTATTACATTAAGATATTTAATTAGGCTGACTGTATGTGGAAATCTTGATATGCATCTTATGGATGTAGTTACAGCATACTTGTATGGATCTTTGGAAAATGAAATCTATATGAAAATCCCTGAAGGATTTAAGATACCTGAATCATATAATTCAAACTCTAGAGAATTATGTTCAATCAAATTACAAAAATCATTATATGGATTGAAACAATCAAGATGAATGTGGTACAATCGCTTAAGTGAATATTTATTGAAAGAAGGTTATCAAAATAATCAAATTTGTCCATGTGTTTTTATTAAGAAATCACAGTCAGGATTTGCAATTATAGCTGTATATGTTGATGATTTAAATATAATTGAAACTCCTAAAGAGCTTTCAAAGACAATAGAATATCTCAAAAAGGAATTTGAAACGAAAGATCTTGGTAAGACAAAATTTTGCCTTGGCTTACAAATCGAGCATTTAGCCGATGGAATTTTTATTCATCAATCGACATATACAAAAAAGATTTTAAAAAGATTCTACATGGACAAAACACACTCATTGAACATTCCAATGGTGGTTCGATCACTAGAAGTAAAAAATGATATCTTTCGACCTCGAAAAGATAATGAAGAATTACTTGGTCCTGAAGTACCGTACCTTAGTGCAATAGATGCACTAATGTATCTTGCTAATAATACAAGACCATATATAGCATTTTCAGTAAATTTGTTAGCAAGATATAGTTCTTCTCCAATAAAAAGACATTGGAATGAAGTTAAGCATGTACTTCGTTATCTTTGAGGGACAATTGATATGAGTTTGTTTTATTCAAATAAATCAAACTTTGATCTAGTTAGTTATGCGGATGCTGGATATTTATCTAATCCACACAGAGCAAGATCTCAAATATGTTATCTGTTTACATGTGAAGGAACTGCTATATCTTGGCGGTCTGTAAAACAAACCATGACAGTCACTTCATCGAATCATGCAAAAATTCTTACAATTGATGAAGCTAGTAAAGAATGTGTATGGTTGAGGTCAATGATTCATCATATTCGAGAAACATGTGGTTTGTATTTCAGTAAAAATTTACCAACAATATTATTTGAAGATAATACCGCATGTATAGCACAAATCAAAGGAGGGTATATAAAAGGAGATAGAACAAAGCATATCTCACAAAAACTCTTCTATACGCATGACTTTAAAGAAAATGGTGACATCAGTGTTCAACAAATTTCTTCAAAAGACAACTTAGCGGACTTATTCACAAAAGCATTAACCACATCAACATTTGAAAATCTAGTGCACAACATTGGAATGCGACGACTTAGAGAACTTAAGTGATGTATCCATAAGGGGGAGTAGAAATATTGTCTTCAAGGAATAGGAGTACTGCATTTTTTTCTTTGACTATGATTTTTCTCATTGAATTTTCCTAGCAAGGCTTTTAATGAGGCAGTTATTAATGTATAAAAATGATGTACTCTTTTTCCTTCTAGGATTTTTTCCCATCGGGTTTTTTCCTAGTAAGATTTTAACGGGCCATTTATTTTTATATAATATGGATATCTAAGGAGGAGTATTGTAAATATAATGATATATTATAAATGTAGATATCCATAACCTACATAGGATACAATTTTCATATAACTCTCACATTCAATTTCATATTGTAACATCTATCTCATTGAATTCCATAATGTAACCTATACCATAATATGTCCTATAGAGGAGTGTGGTGTATTTATAAAACACACCACAATTGAATTCAATTGTCTTCTCTTCTTTCTCTCTTTTTTATTCTTTTCTTTGTTTGTTTCATTATCCTTTATATTATAACATAAATTTCTTGAACTAATTTTTTAAAAAAAGTCCAACCGAGAGTTGTTTCACGAAAATTTATAAATGATTGAAAGTAGTTTTGACATTATACACGAGGCGAGTCAAACGCAGCGTTTCATACCACTCACGTGCTCAAAAATAAAACTTGCGAACTCGCGGAATACGATTCACCAACATAACCGGGGTTCTGTTCCGACAAAGGTCAGGACACGACGGTTCCTTAGCTTTACGAAACGACATGTCGAGGGAAATAGTAGTATATACAAAAATTGCGGAAACCCTAGCCACCCAGGGCTGAAAAACTGCCAACTTTGCTCAGTTCTTTTCCCCACCATTCAATTAGGGCTACCAAGATTGCAGTTTGATTCAGTCTCGAATTTGGAAGATGGGGAGAAGAATCAAGCAGAAGAAGTTCAAATTCGAAGACGACGATGACGAACTTCAGGTTCTAAAAACTGTGGCTCCCAAGTTTGCCAAATCGCTGAGCAGTGATGACGACGAGGCCAATGAAGATCTTAGCCTCAAAATTGTTGAGAAGGCCATGCAATTGCGCTCCGGAAAGTTGGTTACCGATGCCGGCGTTAATAAGGATGGGAAGTGTGAACAAAGTGGTAATGGTGATGTTGCTGCCGTTGGAGCCATTGAATTGGTTCCATCGTCATTGGAGGGTGCTGATGCCGACGCTGGAACTAGCAAAGCCAGCGCCGATAGCATAGCTACTGCTTCTAAGAAGACAGTGAAGAAGAGGAAGAAGAAAGTTAAGAAGCTGGGAACTGAAGAGCGCGATGTGAGCACTTTACGACTTTCGCTTTAGTTTTTGTTTTTTTGTTTTTTTTTTTCTTTTAAGAATATAGTGGAAGTGAATGAGTTGTAGAAGGATTGTTTATCTGTTAGAGCATTGCCACAGCCCAAGAGACCTTCCCATTGGGGTTTTGTTGAGAACTCGATGACAGTGGTAAGAAAGAAATACTGAACTTAGCCCAAGAGTGCTCATTGAACCATAACCAGTAACCCATAATGATGAAGTTTTCTTCTTCTTCTTCTTCTTTTATTTATTTATTTTTCTGGTTAACGTAAAACAAAATATCTGATAATATATGACTAGTTTCAAAGTATAAATCGTCGTAAATTTTGAGCAGAGTTCATATTTCTTTTCCATAATCTGATTAAACAATCGTGGGATATGCCTACTAGAGCTTCTTTTTTCTTTATTGTTTTGCTGCTTCCTTTCATTTTAGGCGGTTGTCACAGAAGGAGAGAAGATCGAGACAACTGGAGTGATCGATCAAGTGGATTCAGTGGAACCAAACTCGACTGCGACAACTGATAATAATGTGTTCAGGAAGCTTCTTGTGAGTCCCTTTTAACTGCTCTGAACTGTTATTAAGGAAAAGTTAATGTTTGTGGTTGCTTAGTTTTGTATCTGTCATATATTTTTCTACCAGCGTGGACCAAGATATTTTGATCCTCCAGATAGTTGGGGAACATGCTATAATTGTGGCGAGGAAGGTCATAATGCTGTGAATTGCACATCGGCTAAACGAAAGAGACCATGCTTTGTCTGTGGAAGTCTGGAGCACAATGCAAAGAGTTGCTCAAAGGTCAGGAATAAAACATATAAAATTGGTCTGCATCTTACTTCTCTCTGATTTCCATTTCGTAGATGGTTTTGAGTTCTCACTTCTATGTTCTTTTTGTGGGTGGGTGGGAGGGGAGGCATAGTTTGCCAAACTAGTAATAAATAATAAATTGTACGAAATATCTTTTGGATGTTGAACTCATGGATTGGGTCCTGTTGGTGGCAATAAATATTAGGATTTCATGGTCACGTTTAAGTTCCTCAAACTGTAGATATGGTGAGCGTAGTGGAAAAATTCTCTGAAAATGGGAATCACTTTGTTCAATGGGTTAAGTTAGTCTACGAATATCTATGCATGTTTTTTAAAAACCTGAGTATCCCATGTGCTGGATTATTGTCTTCTTAAGATTCTTCTGTTTCTTGATCATTTGGATTTATGGAACTTGGAAAACTGAAAACCTGCTCCTTACTATTCTCAGGCGCGAGACTGCTTTATTTGCAAGAAAGGTGGGCATCGTGCAAATGTTTGTCCGGAGAAGCACAAAAATGTTTCTTCAAGCTTGAAGATATGTTTAAAATGTGGAGATTCTGGGCATGATATGTTTTCTTGTCAGAATCATTATGCAGATGATGATCTTAAGGTCTTCTTCTACTTTCATTCTAGTGTTCTTTCTTGGCTCTTCTCCAACAGTTGTTTTGCATTTTCTCTCAGCTCTTGACTTGTAGAAACTTTTCTTTTCCTCCAGAAGATACAATGCTACATTTGTAAGAAATTTGGTCATTTATGTTGTGTGAATTCCACCAGTGATACTTCAGTCGTTTCCTGCTACAAATGTGGACAGACTGGACATACTGGTCTGGTAAGTCCTCTTTGCTTATATCTGACTGTAGACAATCTTCACCTGATACTTATATCACCGTTCATTTCCATTTGAGTCATTCTCTGGGTTTTTTATGTTCTGTTTTTATATGCAATTGTTCAGTTGTTTCAGTTTCACGTTCACCCCAGTTGGCAGTAGCCATTGGAACATCTTGACGCCAGTTCTGAATTTGGCTGATTCTTGGTTTTACATTCCTGGACTTATGTAGTTACAGTGTATTTTTGTATGCTGATCAATAATTGAGCTTGATGAGATGCTAATGTTTGCTTGTAATGTAATTATAGAGTTCAATGTTTAGTTAGTCAAACTTGTGAGAAAGTAGGTGAGAGTCAATATTGGCAGGGTCTATAGCGTTGCTTTCACCCTTTTTTTCTTATAATTAAAATAAGTGTTGCTTTCACTTGGTATTGCTTGATGTCTTGTACGAGGATGAAATTTTTAATTACAGGAACTTGTTGACCAGAGAGCTCATTTCTTTTAGATTAAAGTTCATCGCTTCTAAGTTTATTGCATGTGGATGGTTAAATTTTTGTCCTGTGTATATGTGTATCTACAGTCATGCTCGAGATTACGTGGGGAAGCCTCTGGTGCTGTATCATCTAGCCAATGCTATAGATGTGGTGAAGAAGGGCATTTTGCCCGTGAGTGCACAAGTTCCACCAAGGTAGGTAGTGGAAAATAGGAGGAGAAAATATTGACTTTATTATGCATTTACTTGTATTTTTTCTTGTAATGCGATTCTAAACTTTACCCGTTGGAGATTGCTCAGAGTGGCAAGAGGAATCGTGAGGAAGCCTCTGGTGCTGCATCACCTAGCCCATGCTATAAATGTGGTGAAGAAGGGCATTTTGCCCGTGAGTGCACAAGTTCCACTAAGGTAGATAAAAGAGCGAGCTATATATTGGCCTCAGCCCACTTTATTGTGGAAAAATTAAAAGAAGCCGTTAATTTCCTTGTGCATTTACTTATATTTCATTTCGAAATGTCATTCTAAACGGATACTTTTGGAGCTTGCTCAGGGTGGCAAGAGGATTCTTGAGGAAACTTCTGGTGCTGCATCACCTAGCTCATGCTATAGGTGTGGTGAACAAGGGCATTTTGCTCGTGATTGTGCAGGTTCCACCAAGGTAGATAAAATAGCTTACATATTTGCTTGTTTCATTAGGAAAAAAGAAAATGTTCATTTTGTTATGTATTTATATCTCCTGTTGAAATGTTATTCTATGCTTGGACTTTATGGACCGACCTTGCTCAGGGTGGCAAGAGGATTATTGAGGAACCCTCTGTTTTTTCATCACCTAGCTTATGCTATAGATGTGGTGAACTAGGGCATTTTGCCCGTGAGTGCACAAGTTCCACCAAGGTATATAAAATAGCTTACATATCGGCCTGCTTTATTGGGGAAAAATGAGGATGAAAAACTGTTCATTTTGTCATACAGTTGCTTACACGTCCTATCAAAATCTGATTCTAAACTTGTACTAGCTTGCTCAGGGTGGCAAGAGGAATCGTGAGTTATCAAATCCAAAATGGAGGTCACAAGTAGAAGAAACTGACTATATGGGGTCAAAATCTGCACCTCATGATCTTGTGAAAGCTCATGATAAGAAGAAGAAGATGAACCATGAAGAAAAATACTCTGACTTGCCTAGGAAGTCAGGACAAAGGGGTCGCTGGATGATGGAAGATCCTGGTCCTAACTTTTCCCATGGCACGTTCAATAGAAACGACTGGAATTCTCCTGTCACACCATCTCGGTGGGGTCATGATTATTATGCGGAATACAACGGTCAATACACAGACCCTCATTTTTCCGGTCACTATGCAAGCCCTCAATTCTCTGGTCACTATTCAAACCATCAATCTTTCACAAAGAGGCACACATTACATCCAGGAACTCCTCAGTATGGATACTCAGCATCGAGATTTGGAGGCTTTAGCCATGAAGGAAGGAGTAGAAGCTACGGATGGTGGTAGAAAGGGTGGTTATTTGATTTGAATGATTGGTATCTGTTGGGAAAAATAAATACTGCTCAAAGATTTGTTAATTTCAAAGCAGAATCTGAGAATCATTGTAAGTTACTGCTTCATTTGTAATAGTACCATATTTATCTTTTAGCCTAGTTTACATGAATCCCTATTGATCTCTAGAGTTGCTTGTCAGGTTTCCTTTTTCCTTTTTTTTTTCTTTTTCTTTTTTTGCAGTTTATAAATTTAAACATTTATTAGTTTATCATATCATTACTCTGCGTCATTGGTCTCTCTCTGTACAACAACAAATTGAAGATTACAATCCCTTATTCGGCAAAACAGTAGTTTGGACTTGATTGGTCAACAATTTTGATTGCTTTTGAATCAATTCTTAAAGTCTATATTTCGAGTGATTCAATTTCTTATTGAGCCAGAGATATCCTTCTCGCCAATGTAGATCCTTTTTATGGTCACTGGTCCCGTTTATAATCAAGACAAGTGACATGGAGTATTCTCCATTGCTATGGTTGTACATTTGTTGTTTTTGTTATTTCAAGCTATTTGTAAAGGTAGTAAGTACTGTCTATGTTTCTAAGCACTTAACCAATCAATTCATATACAGTTTTTTTTCTTCTTTCGTTTATTATCCATTTAGGCTTTTTGTTTCTTACAGTTTATTGGACTTTAGCTACATCTTTGGGTAGAAATAGTTGAGTTTAACTAGTGTGTTTAAACTGCAAGTTTGTTGTGCAATTTACAAAACTTAAATTCTTCTATCAAAGTTATAAATTTGATTAAATATTTCAAAATAAGGAAGCTAGCCTTTTGTCATCATAAGAGGGGAAAAGCCCTTCATTGATAAGTTTGGCCTTTTTAGCTTGTATATTAGAAACTCAAAAGTCAAAAGATACTCGAGAGATACAAATTTGATCAGTAGGAAACTAATAATATAAGTTGCTTGGATTTATTTCGAGTCAAAATGAGTACCAGGTATTTGTTTTTGTAGAAAAAGTGTTTTGGAAGTATAATCAAAATTCTAAAATACAAAATGTTCTGATCTGTTCTTAGCTTTAGCTTTCTGGACCTGTGAGATCGTGTGATAAGTAATCTCAAGTAGAAATTTTTCAAAAACCAAGATTGTGGATTTTTTATTAATAATATGTTTCATACAGGTGGAAAAATCTCCTATTTATCGTGTTCTATTACACATGGGGAAAGAGAATTAACTTATAATTTTACCCAATTAACCTTTAGTAATCTACTTAAAATTAAGTCAATTAAAAATATAAATAAACAAAACTAACCTAATTTGGATTTAAAATTTTAATATTTAGAAGTCTACATCTTATGTCAAAAGTTTAAACTTAAAATGAAATAATAATAAATCTAAAGCTGTAACAAATAACAGTGAAAGAATCTTTTGCAAAAAAAATTTTGCTGAGTGGTATGCCTTGCCTTGTCATATAACTGACCAATTTTCATTTTTACTTTTCTTGCCGTAATTTATTATTCCTGGGATGAAGAAAGAATAGGGAAAAATACCTTTATGCCACTGAAGTTTTGGATGTGGTTTTACATGTTTAGTATTTTTAGTTTTAATTGTAGTTTTAATTTAATCCCTAAATATCAAAACCTTACGATTTTATCTTTAAGATTACCATTTGTTCCTTAGAATGGAATGTTTTATCTTTTTAACTTCATTTTTTTTATTAAATACACAGCCACAAAAGTTGATGTCAATGTTTATTAATTAGTTAAAAATAATTAATGAGTAAAATTTAAATTTAATTTCAAAAGTGATGAAAAATAGTGAAATTTAATTAATTATAATATGTTTAATTATTTTAAATTTATTAACGAAACAAGTATTTAATGAAAAATATAAATATTGAAATCTATGGACCAAATTGAAACAAAATTCAAACGTCAAAGGTAAAATTGTAACCTTTTTAAACCTAAGAACTAAATATAAGTTAAATTAAAAATACATAGAGTAAAAATATATTTTTTTCCAACTATAAAATATGTAATTAAGCTTGATGCATGACTTCTGTCAACATAAATTTAGCTCAACTTGATGCCAACCAACAAAAATTTTCTTAACAAAATTTATATTTCTTTTATTTCACCTTAAGAAAAGGTAAGTAAATGGAAAAAAATTGAAGAACTCCCATGTCCATATTTAATATCATTGTTTCCCCTTTCTCAATATCCATTGAGCAAGGGCAAAAACATTACCTACTATTATATTAAAGTAGCTTGTTGAATAAAACAAAATGGTACAAATACTTTGGTGTATTTTATACTTTATCATCATACTTCATTTTAGTAAACAAACCTCTTCTTCTCTTCTAGATTTATATTTGGTTCATATTTTAGTGTATTAAACTTTATTGGAAGAGGTCAAATAATTATTAGCCCAAAAAAACCAATTGAGAATTGCTTTCTCCAATGTTACTTCTCAATTCATTTTGGTTAATGTTTTTAATATATATATATGTATATATATATATATGTATATATATATATATGTATATATATATATATGTATATAACTCTCATTCTCATCAAGTTTCTCATTTTTCATTAGGGTTTTTTTTGTGGGATTATTTGATGAATTTGAGCACTAATGTCCTTTGGCAGATGGTAAATCTCTATCCCCAAGCATTACAATTTGCAAAGATGAAGTCTTAAAGGTTAAATCCTCTGTTTTTTTTTCTCCTCAAGTTTTCATTTTCCTCACAATCCCAATCTCTCTCCCTCTCTCTTGTTCTTCTCTCTCTCTCCTTCATAGTTTTTTCTTTCATGGTCTTGAAGTCATACTGTGTATATTCCTTCTTCCATAAGTTTACTTTTGACTCTTAAACACTCAAGTTAGTAGTAACACCATAGTCTTGTTTTTGCTGATCTTGTTGTCTCATTTCAATTATCCCCTCTATTCAATTCCCTTCCATTCATTAGTTCCTACCATAATTGTGAAAACCCTAATTTTCCTTTCCCTTTTTTTATGTCTCAATTTTGATTTTTCTCAGTTGGGTTTTGTACTGTGATTGCTATTTGAACTTCTTTTGATATCTTTGATTGTTACTTGTAGTTTTTCTCTGAACCCAGTTCTGTTTGAGCTTGTTTTTCTACACAGCTTGATTATGGCTGTGTACAGGGATCGTTTATGCTCGCTATGGAATCCTGCATTTCAGTAGGGTTTACCTCGAATTCGAATTGAGTCAATTTGGGAACAAAGATGATGAGATGTTTTCTTGAATGGTTTTGAGTATACCGTTTTTTAATCATAAGTTGGTCGTTGCATTGCATTTTACGCAATGTCGGATGATATGCTGCTCCATTTCTCCTCCAATTCATCCAACCAATCGGACCAGTCTTTGCCGACCAAAATGGCTAAGCTCGAAGCTCGTATGGTGGGTAAGACCTCGTCCATCCCGCCGCCTGCTCAGTCGCAGTCAACCAGGACTTCTATCTCATCTGCTGTGAAATTTGTTGCCACTGAAAGTTTGATGGAGCCATCTACTTCTAGTGATTCTGACGATGGTGTATGTTTCTTTTAACCTTCATGTGCAACTTGTATTCTTTCCTTTTCGTTTCTGTATCTTCGTAATTGAGTTTTAGTTGGATATTGAGATTGTTACTGATAAAACATCCTGGCATTTTAATTTTTCCCTTTGGAGTTGTGGAGTTTGGTGTGGGAAATGAGAATGCACGAACCCACAATTAGGATGATGCACTATTGCGAACCTGTATTGGTTTTTTGTTTATGATCTTTGATTTTCTTGTTTAAAAAAATGTTTTAGAGTGGATTTTTTTTTTTATTTTCTTGTGATATTACTGAAAGGTTGACATCAATAACTTTGGATAAAGTAAGTGAGATTGATTCGTCTTAAAATATCATTTTCCTGCTTTTAGCCGACCTATGAACTTGAACGTCCTTTCACAGAAATCATGTACTTGAATGTTCTTGTTTAGGATCTATATCCATTTATTTATTTGCTTTGATAACCAAGACTTGTGTTTGTGCGCTGCAAAATATGATAACTTAAAGTAGTTTCCTCTGTACCCTATAGATGGATTACGAGGAACAAAAATGGTGAAAATAGCTGTTTTTCGTAGTTACTATTTACAATTGCATTTATTGCTTAAATCTTGGTCTGATTAACATGGCTAGCAGAGAATTTCTGTTGGCTCCAACATACCTTAGTCTCTTTCCCTATATTTTTTTTCTCTATATATCCGCGAGGTAAGTTTGTATCAAATCAATAAGAATGATTTTTGATAGAACATAGAATGAAAGTTACTTATTTGGGAAATATAGAATCTATGGTTTCTACTTTATGAGTTGAATAATGTACCCAAGATCTGCTGAAGTTCATTTTATATCTATACTGCAAAAAGAAAAAAAAACCCAGAAGTGTTAGTGTTATAAGATAAACCCAAAGAACAAACCAACACAACTTTCATAGAGAAAAAATAAAAAACAAAACAAAAGGATATGTATACTTTGGGTTTATTCCTTTTCTGGATTTATTCTTTTCTTGACGAATGGATATGTATCTGGACGAGTGGTAAAGAGTCTATGGAGAGAACAAAGTTGAGTAGCGTATCCTTCATTTTAAGAATCCTCATCCTTCATATATCTTAGCTTGCAGTATGTTTATTACCTACTGAAAGACTCTTCATTGTTTGAAAGTTTAATTAGTTGTGAGGTGTCAGTTTCGTTAGTAGATCATGCGATTTCTTTTGAAAGACTTTTCAAGTTTACTTATTGCCTGTTGGTTATTTTTCGAACATCTTTAGTGGAGTATATTTTATTCAGTCGTTTTCTTTTTATTATCTAACTTTCACTGCAGTATTTCACAAACTCTGAGGGATTATCTATTCTATATTTGATGATATTGTATTTTATATATCGTATGTTAGACCGGAGATGGATTCCTCATCCAAGCTAACACTCAGAAGCGCCAGAAACTTCAAGATGCCAATGACTCGACGCTTCCTGAACGTGCTGAGGTAGTTCTCATTATTTTGGTTATGGTTTGAAGTAACTATTGGTCTTGTCAAATATGAATGACAATTCCTAAACCCTAATTTCATAGTATAATATTTATTGATCTCAATGAAATGTTTGTGTTTCCTATTAAATTTTTTTATTTTCTAGTTACTACATCAAACCTTTCTGTCTTCTTTCTCAAGCACCTGTCTGTAATTTGCTTTCTCTGTCTTGTTACTAATTTTTTCTTCTCCCTTTACTTTTTCTGTGTCTTGTGACCTGCAAATTGTTTTTCAGCCCTATTATCATGAAATTTCATTACTCTTTGGGAATTTGCTTTTTTACCTTAATTATAACACCCAAAAAAACTTTAAAAGGCATTTCAGGCAGTGGAAGAAGGAAGGCAAAATGTAGTGGAAACCGTAGAAACCAAAAAGAATGTGGATGTAAATAGGAAAAAACAAGCTAGAGGAAGGGGACAATCCCTCTCAAATCGAGGTCGTGGGTCAAGAGTAAATGATCAGATGAAATCACAAATTTCTCTCTCAACAATTCCACCCACAAATGGTCAACATGACAGTTTATACCTTAAGGTAATATCTAAATGACCAATTAGTCAAATCTCTAATGTTTTCTGTGCTTTGAACAATTTTGTGTTATTTTGTTCTTTATGATGGATTAACCATTTAGTTGAGGTTATTTATTTGATTGAAAGATGGTCTTTAAAATCTCTTTCATACATCTATATATAGGTTTTTTTTTTGTTGTTTACATCTTATTTAATTTCCTCGTTTTTATAAGATATTTGCCAATTGGAGAGTTTCTTCTGTTACTACTTCCCTTTTTGGGCGTTTTGGCTCTGTCTGTACGTTTCCTTTATCAGTGAAGTTGCTACACTTTGTTTAATTAGGTGGAGACTCTCATCCAGACTTTGATAATAAATAATTTATTTATTATTATTTTTAGGCAAATAGTCATGTTTGTGAGACTGCCTTCCTGCTTTTCCACAATTTTTTAGGTGTCTTACTGGGAGTATGAAGGTTCTTTGAATTAGTTAAGTGATGACTGTTGTTATGTGAATTTCTTAGGAAGCTAGACATCGTCTCCATACTTGCTTAGATTCCTTTAAGATGGAGTGTGGGCGGGGATAGGATGATTAGACAATGGATATCTCTATCATGGCCGGGGAATTCACCTTTAATGTCTTCCAGTCAGACACAGTTGTTACCACAATAATCAAATGGGACATTAATTAGATGGTTGCTACAAGCAGGCACATAGAAGTAGTGCAGCAGGGGTTGGAGGAAAGTGCACTAACTCAGAAAGTTGAGAAAGCCAAGGGTGCTTGGTTGAAGGGGATGAAGGGAGGCATTTGTCTTTGCATGTTTCAAAGGCTCGATCTCGTGGCAAAATTGAAATGAGCTTCTCGACAACACTCAATATTAAGGACTTGTTGCAGCCCAATACGGTTTATGAGATTATTTTAGGAGGTGGTGGTAGAGAGAATATGTTTCATCTCTTGGAGTTGCAAGGAATCAATTGACTGGCCTTTCCTCTATCCACTTTTTCATGATAAAGGGAAGTTTTTGTGGTAGTGAAGTGTTTGGGGACTGAGAAACAACAGAATCTTCTGAGGGTGTGTGAGTTTTTATGGTGACGTTTGGTCTCTACTAGACTCTTTTGTTACTATTTGCTTGGTCTTATTTCTCTTGACTAGAGCCTTTTCTTGTAGTATGATTCTTGTTGTGGGTTTCTTCTTTTTTGAGTGTGTCTGTATTCTTTCATTTCTTTCTCAATGAAAGTCAAGTTTTTTCATTTTTCAAAATATAGAATATATTTTATCTTTCCCAGACAAGATTGCATGGGGTGGACAAGCAGATTAGCCCTTTATAAATTCTTAGGAAGGAGGGCCATGAGACTAGGCATGAATCCTCGCATAGTACTCTCATTTTCTACCTGGAAAAGTGATAATACGTGGGCCATTGATAAAACTATTGCAATGCACTTCTATTAATTTATTGGCTGACTTTGAAGTCCATTTTTCTAGTGTGAAATAACATTTTTGGTGATCCATGCACCTTTTCTAATTCATGGTAAAGGAGTGTTCGTCAATCCACCCTGGGGAGGCATACAAAAAAGAAGTTTTTGTCATTGAGACTTAAGTTCTATGATCGAGGACTTCCTCCGCAAACTGCCTTTTGCGGAGAAAGGCTAGTTTCTTTGGTTTGCTAGTACAGTTTTATGGATTTTGTGGGGTGAGTGGAACTGTAGGGTGTTTTTAGGGGTGTGGAGAGGGATCCTAGGGAGCTCTGGTTCCTAGCTTGCTTTCATGTTTCTCTTTGGGGCTCGATTTCAAAGACTTTTCGTAGTTATTTTATAGGTGTGGTTACTCATAGTTGGAGTCCCTTCTTGTAAAGGGAGTCTCCTCTTTTTGTGGGCTCGGTTTTTTGTATCCTTGTGTACTCTTATGTTTTCTCAATGAAAGTTGTTATTTCTCAAATAGCATTAACAATAACAATCAATCTCTGGTTTTACAGGATGGAATGTGTAAGGAGCAGCTTCGGGTAGATAATCGCTCTCCAATGGAGGTATGAGATCTGTCATATGTGCATGGAAACCTTCTCCAATATGAATAGTCCAACATGACTTTTTTTAATTTTTTTTATAGATGTATGCTTATGTTGAATCCCTTTGGAGTATGCATCTGATTGAGTGCAAAAAAGAATATGTACGGCCATGAATTAGGTGGTCTGCAACCAATGAAATGAGATTAAATGTGCTTTGTCAACTAACACTTTATTGACTTGTAAAGTGTTGTTTTGTTTGTAATGGATAGTATCTCCTGTTTATTGCACAGAAAAGGATTTTGTTATGTGGAATATCTTGCCTTGGTGCCATAACTTTTTGACATCTCAAATTTGTTTTTCTTGTTTATATAATAGGAAGAGTTGGTTTCTTTACGGGCAAAAGTTGCTTCGTTGGAGGAGGATTTACGTAAATCACGTCAGGAGTCTTCTGAATATCAAAATCTTTACCGTGAATTAGAAAAGGTACTTAGATCATGCCCATGGTAGTAAAGAACCTTTTTGCAGTATGCACAGAATACATTTTCCTTGTGAACTTTGTCCAGGCATATGGTGGCATTCTAAAATCAAATGTCTTTCTTTTTTGAAGTATCCTAGAATGTTTTCATCAACAAATATTTTTATTTGCAAGGCATTTTTAAATTTTCCTTTCTGTTCATTAATTTTATAGTTTTATCTTTTCTCATTGATCATGATTTATGCAGGAATTGAAGGAGATCAAGGAGTACGAACAGCAAATGAAGCCTAAGGTTTGTTTGCCTCAAGGAATTAATCCATTTTCCTGCAAGCTGAAAAATTTGTAAAAAATTAACCGTGTATAATATAGCTGAACTAATTTGGCCAATGTGTCTCTGGAAGATGACTTTGTTTTTAACTAGCCAACTCTAACATCTTTTTCACTATTAACTATATGCCATCCATCCCACTCTCACAGTTAGTGCTTGCCTTTCTTGCCCAATTTATGTATGACCCACAACCTTATCTTACTTTATGGTTACCATTTTTCTGACCCTCAAGGTTGTTTACTTCGATGTCCGAAGGGAATTAATTAACCATGAAATTTAGCTGACTGCTTCTCGATAATGCTATTTGTTATGTTTGGCATTTTTCTGGCCATCCAGGTTGTTTACTCCAAACAGAGGTTATTGACAATGAAATCTAGCTGATTGCTTCTTGATAATGCTATTCATTCTCCTTTTATGATATAGGCAAATAGAACGTGCTTTGGTCATCAAGATTTTTCTTATTGGTGGACACAGTTCTGCCATTTACTATTTTATCCTTGTTAATTTTATGGACGCTACAGAGAACAAAAGTACTATCGGATTTGCTGATATCCGTTTCAAAAGCAGAAAGGCAGGAAGCGAGGATGAAAGTCCGACAAGACTCCTTGAGACTCGGCAATGTGGGTGTCATCAGGTTAGTTTTTTCATAATCTAGTTGTTATAGACTTGGCAATGTGACTTCTTGCAATCTCATTCCCTTTCAAATGTTATTCAAGGAGACAACTGATAGCATTTTTGTATGGATTTCAGAGCTGGGACAGTCATATCTGAAACGTGGGAGGATGGACAAGCACTGAAAGATCTAAATGCTCATCTTGTATGTCATCTTTATACATTTGTTAACGACTCAAAATTTAGGAAGAAACTAGACTTATTAAATTTCTTCTATATTGAATCAAACAAACAAGTTCCTATATAGAAGTAAAACCATCTACCAATAAATAAGTTTTTATTCCAAATAAGAATAATCAATATAAGCACCCAGCCACCTAATACTTGGATAATATTGCAGAAATATAAAGCAAATCCAACGTATTCGAAGCAAATTTGGATTTGTTTTCAAATTAATAGTAGGTTTGTTTTTTATTTTATTTTTTTATTTTTAGCAAATTATGGTGCAGTATGTCGTGCTTCTTCTGATTTTTTGTTGTGAATAAAGTATTCTCCCGAGGAAAGAAAATACCCTAGCCTTAATTTTTGGTGATTAATTTCTCTTTACTATCTGAACAAAATGTTTTTTGTCAGTATCACTTATGAAAAAAAACAAAATGTTTTTTGTTACCTATACCTACTACTCCTAGTAGACTTCGTTTTAGTTTTCACAACTTGGAGCTGTTCTTATAAGTTGTACATTTAGTCATTTGTTCTTTGCAACAAATAAGTTTCCCATTTTTCAGAAACAATTACTAGAAACCAAGGAGGCCATTGAACGGCAGCGCAAGTCCTTGAAGAAAAGACAGCCAGGTAAGTTTTTTCTCATGCACTAGTACATTTGATCTTGCTGGGCGATGAGCGATAAAAGAATGGGAACATATGCTTTGTGCCTGGAATTCTTGATTCGGCCATCTAGAATTGACTCATCTTTATATTTTAAAGACAAAGGCGATGGGAGTGATGCAGAACCAGGAGCCCAGGAAGAGGACAGTTTTATTCAGGATGAGATCTATAAATCCCGTCTGGCAAGCATTAAGCGAGTTAGTTCCTTTGTCATATCTTGTTGTCTCTATAAATGTTAGAAACATCTAGGGGCTGTTTGGCCTAACAGCTTGTTAAGTTGGTATAAATATTGAAGTTTGCACATTTATTAAATTATTTAATCTTCATGTTGTTTTATACTTTTTACATTTATCTAAGAACTCAATCTCTTCCTTTATGTCTACTTTTCACAATTATCAATAAACTCTATCTTACAACTCTACACCCAACAAAAACTTACTAACTCCAACATACTCCACCCAATGGACCAACTGGCCCCTTATAATTTTATTTATTGGTTTGCATAGCTGACATATCTATCTCATCATACTTCATGAGCTCTTAGACCTTTTGGTCGCTTTTGTGATAATATATTTCTTCCATGTTTCTTATCAAAATGATAATAATAATAAATAAATAAATAAAATGAAATGTATAATTTATGAACTCTTTGTAGGAAGAGGAAACGATTCTACGTGAAAGGGACCGGTATGAAATTGATAAAGGAAGGCTTATACGTGAAATGAAGCGGATACGAGATGAGGATGGCTCTCGTTTCAACAATTTTCAGATTTTAAATTTCAGATATGCCCTTTTAAACCTTCTTGGGAAAGGAGGATTCAGTGAGGTTTACAAGGTCAGAAATTTGTGCTGTATCATTATTTCTTGACACACTCCAAAAGTTTTCTGAGATTTAAATTGCTGGGAAAAAAATAAGACCATCTTTGCCTACATTTGGCAACTGTAAAGATATACCTTTTTGCAGTGATTTTGAAGTAAGAAATTTCCAGCAGGCTTACGACTTGGTAGAGCATAGATACGTGGCATGTAAGCTGCATGGGTTGAATGCTCAGTGGAGTGAAGAGAAGAAGCAAAGTTATATAAGGCATGCTATTAGGGAGTACAATATCCACAAAACATTGGTGCATACTCACATTGTTCGGCTCTGGGACATTTTTGAGATTGATCAAAATACATTCTGTACAGTCTTAGAATATTGTAGCGGTAAATTTCTGTTTCACCATTGTATATTTCTGAATTGCTTTTCATATTATGTGAGGAAGCGTAGTCAAAATATTCTGTTTTGAATACAAATAAAATGGATTCTTATTTGCTTGTACAATCTGGTAACGCAAGATTTTATCAGACTATGCTAAATACAATTTTCCTTTTCTTTTCTCCTTTTTAATCTTCATATATAAAAAGCACGATACTTTCTGTTCATCTTGCATTTTGAGTCACTCTTTTTTTCTTATTTTCCAGGGAAGGATCTTGATGCGGTTCTCAAGTCAACACCAATATTACCTGAAAAAGAAGCCAGGATTATCATAGTTCAGATATTTCATGGCCTTGTTTACTTGAACAAAAGGACACAAAAAATTATCCATTATGACCTGAAACCTGGTAACGTTTTATTTGACGAACTAGGTGTTGCAAAAGTGACAGATTTTGGTCTCAGTAAAATAGTTGAGGATGATGTTGGATCACAGGGTATGGAACTTACTTCGCAGGGCGCTGGAACATATTGGTAAATGTCTACTTTAGTGTGTACTTTTTGGTTGATATGCTTTAATATTTATATCCTGCTCAGAGTCTTGAATATGCTATGACTTCCAAGTTGAGTAGAATAGTTTGTTTGCTGGTTGTTATATCAAGTTTGCTTTCCTTTCCCCCCTCCTCTTCAGTCCATTTCTGTTTCTGAATGATGTAAACCATTGTTGACCATGTTTCTAAGGAGGTAATACATTTTACGGAGAAAATATGGTGAATTAATGGTTCTCTTTTGGATTTAAAATCCTTCGTATCATTTTGTACAAGTTTCCTTCCTCATAACACCTCCTATGCACCCATACCCTGCGTAGTGTCATTCATTATTTATTTTGGCATCTGCAGGTATTTACCTCCGGAATGCTTTGAGCTCAGCAAGACTCCTTTAATATCATCCAAGGTTCGTATTTCTATAGTTTATTTTCTCTCCTGCATTCTTGTTTATGTTATTATATCATCGTGCTCATTCCTATTCAGCTATTCCCATCGTGTCCATTAATCATATTCCAAATTTTGAGTTATCCTGGATGGAATCGAAAGACTTACAAGGTGGGGTGAGGGAAGATACGATAAGTATTCCCCACGAGAAATAAGCAAGGCAGCAAGTGCATCGCTATTTTTTTTTTTTTTTTAACGCAGAAAATCTACTTTGAGAATCCTATACCTCTGTCATTTGTGCAGACAAGTGTTGTATGCACTGAATGCTTTTGCTTTTTCTAAGCTCCAGTTTTCGATAACCTGCCGCCTTCTGGAAACAGGTTGATGTCTGGTCAGCTGGTGTACTACTATATCAAATGCTCTTTGGCAGACGTCCATTTGGACATGATCAAACGCAAGAAAGAATACTTCGTGAAGACACGATTATAAAAGCTCGTAAAGTTGATTTCCCTACTCGACCAGCTGTCTCAAACGAGGCGAAGGTGAGCTGTAGTCTGCTTTGCATTTGCTCAGTTTCCTTCAACATAATATAATTATTTTTGTGCTTAACGACACAATCATTTTGGCCACCCATATTTTGATATGCCAACGTTTCTACCTATCATTTCCTATGTTCTTCCAGTAAAATGAGGCTGAGGGATTTGAACACAAATCTTTTGATCGTTAACATATCTTTATTTCAATTAAATTATGCTCACTTTAACGGCTATCATTTTATTATTAATATTACGTAGGATTTTATACGCCGTTGTTTGACGTATAACCAAGCTGATAGACCCGATGTTTTGACAATTGCTCAAGATTCATACCTAACCTACTTGAAGAAGTGATCACTTGAGATCCACATTACAGGAATTTATAAGAAGCTCTATCTTTCTACAGCAAGGCAAAGAAAGTATAGTAACTCATGGAAACTGTATACACAAAAAAGGGCTGGTCTGCCACTCTTAAGGTTGATCAGAGGTGTGCCCCTTTTGACTTACTTCAATTGTCCTATCTTCAAATAATTGAAGGTTTGGCAAAGTTTGTAGTTTGGAAAGTTGCCGTTTGGGTGAAGGGCACAGTGTCCTACAATCCTTGTTTAGTGTTCTGAAAATGGGCTCTAGAGGCCCCTAAAATGGGGGGAAATGAGGGAAGTTTTGCTTTTCTTTTGTTTGCCCAGTTATTTTTTTTCCCTTATGGAAAATGATTGATTTTGATGTATTAAATATTTTCTTCACTTCATATGATATTGGCAATCTCCTTTGCCAATCTTTAGATAAACCGCATTTCTAGCAAGGTTTTTCATGTAGATATGGAAATCTCAAGAATGAAAAGTTCATAGTTCATATTTTTCCTTTTTTTCTTTCTGCTTTGTTTATTTCATACATATTACTTTGTGAATTCAGATCTACAATTCATATAAATGAAATGCATACACCTAATTGCTCAAATTGTTGTTTCTTTTTCCTTCTCAATCTCTTGGTTAAATGGCAACTATGGTTTCAATGGTGCGAAGAAAGACGTTGGTTCAAATGATTTATAACTAAAATTTAGTTTCTATTGGTTTGATAAAACTTTCGTCAATAGTTTTTAAGATATAAAGTATTTATGATATTGTTATCAAACAACAATGACCATATAACTATTTGTCGAATCATAGAGATTACATTCTAACTTTTTCAAAGTAATTGAGTTTTAACTTTCTTCAAACAATAGAGATCAAATTTGTAGTATAATGTTTTTTCAAGATTCATTTTCTTATTGTGATATTATGTAGTGTTGAACATGAGAGCAGAAAACCAAGTTGATTCAATTGAAGTTAGTCGAAGGAGAGATTTGTTGTGGTTAGTTTTACAAGTTTTCAGAAGTTTTTCTTTTTCAAGAATTAGATCAACTTATTGACTGATTTTTACTCCTCGATGGTCGAAGTTAATTTGAACTTTTTATTAAACTTATCGTAATCGGTTCAGTTGCGTTTGTCATAAAACCAAGTGTGACTAACTGATGCTACTTCTTGTATTATTGCCTGACAACTATGGGAGATCGATCCAGCTTTCCTTTTAAATATCTTAGATTACTTAAGATCTAGAGTGTGAAATTCATTCATTTACTGTTTTATTTTTATTATTATTATTATTATTATTATTATTATTATTATATATATATATATATAAAGAATAAATGAAAGACAGTATTTATGAGGTGCTCACATGGTGGGACTCTAATTACTTGTATCTGTAACCTTGAATACTTATCTTCTACTTCCATTGAGGGTGACATTCACACCTATTCAGTAAAGTTACCAAATTATTGGTAAGAATAATGGTCAAATGAACTCTCTTAATTAAATAATCTTGTCAAAAATCAAATTCAAGTAGATTTCTTTTTTCAATAACTCCAGATTAAGTCCGAACGTCAAATATTACTTATTCAATTGAATTGTGTTTTAGTCGACCACCGTTGGAAAAAAAAGCTAATAAAAATACAATAGTGAACAAATGAAATATTTTCACGAACATTTGTTTAAGTAAATACACCAAAAAGTAACGAAGAAATAAGATGTTTAGTAGCATTTTGTCTATCGACTTCATAATTTTTTGTTTCTTTTGAGTATAACAATGAGGAGGAAAGGAATTCGAGCCAAAGTTTTTATGTTTATTAGTACTCTTCAAAGCCTGTTGAGTTAAGTTTTTGTTAGCGACTTCTTAAGTTGGTGTTTACATCTATTGATAACTTTTTTTTTCAATTTTTACATGTATAAAATTACTTTTTTGCTATATTTATTTTTGGATATTTTTAAATGTAATAAAATAAACTAAAATATTTACAACATATACAAAAAAAAAAATTGCATTCTATCAATAATAGACTTCTATTACTGTATATCAATATGACTGATAGAAGCATATCAGTTCCTATTAATATCTATCATTAATAGAATATGAAATTTTGGTATATTTTATCAAATTTGTCATTTTTTCCCGTTTTCTTTTATTTTATTTACATTTATAGATTAATTTCATTTTTTTGAATGCTCAGAAATAATTTTCATACAACTTAAGTGAGATTATCAAATGGTGTAAGCAAAAACCATCGTATGAGAATGGGTTTCCCAATGGAAAAGGACAAATACATTGCCATATGTACGGCTTGTCGGCCACGCCAGCTTGTCCCCCAACGGCTATAAAATTTGAATGCCTTGACCCATATGGATAGTTTCCCTATGTTTTCATATTAATATGCAAAGAGCAAATTTTTCCAATTCATTTTTCTAAAAGTACAAATTGAGATGAGGTATTTAAACTCAAATTTCTTTGTTGTTTGTTATATATAAGTACCAATCGAGCTAAATTCTTGTTACAAATGTTGCAATTAATTGATTCGATATATTTGTAAGGAAGAACAGATAAATGGTTGAGCTAAGAACAAAAATAATAATGAGAGAAATTGTTTTAAATGACAAAACTCTTGAAAGTATTTAAATACAATAAAATATCGTTGTCTATTAATGATAGACATTGATAAAATAAATGATAGTAGTTGATCTGATAAGTAAATGATATTTAATTGTATTTGTAAATATTTTAACTTTTATTAATAATAATAATATTTTGTTGAACTCGAAAGAACTAACCGACAATGACACTATTGATATTGTTACAAGTAAAGATCAAATGAAGGTAACAATAATTAATAAATTGTTTTAAATGAAAAAAAATACTGAAAATATTTATAAATATAACAAAATATCAGCGTCTATTAGCAATAGATTGTGATAGATGTTTGTTGCGATTTTGATAATAGTTTATCGCGGTTAAAAAATAAATTTTTTCTACATGTATAAGTATTTAGGATTATTTTCTTATATTTGATAATAACCCAAGATACAACGTTAAATTATTAAAAAAGAAAAAACACCCTTTAACCTTGTTATCTACTTAAAAAGTATCTCTACACACTTTCACAACTACCATAGTATCCTTTTTCATAAATGTTTTAAATTTTTAATAATACCCTTTTGATATATATATATATATATATCTTTTAAATTTCATACAAGAAAAAAAAAAAGATATAAATAGTGCGATAGTTACCTATAAAAATATTTAAATTAACATATTGTCTTGGGTCATTATCATGCTATTCTAAGTTTTTATTTCTATTCAAAACTTTAAAAGATTTTTCATTCTTACTGTCTTGAAATATTTATAAAGAATCAAGAATAATATTACAATAAAACATTTTAAAAATGAGTGAAATATTAAAATTATTTATAAAATATAACAAAATTCATTTAATTCTCTTTATTCAATTAAATATTTTTTACTATACTCTATGAATAGTTTTATTTTTCTTTTTGCAACTCGATATATATTATTATTATTATTATTATTATTATTATTATTATTATTATTATATTTTGATTTTCCTTTAAACCCAAACGGTAAAGTAATGAGGGTTTGATTTTGGACGTGGGAAGATCTGATTGGTTAGTTGAGATTGGCAACGTTTAGATGCAATTGGCGATGTTTTGTGTGCCCAAATTTCTTCATTCAATGAATGCTTACTCTCTTAAAACTCTGAAAATTTTCACTCTCTCACCAATCCCCAACGCAATTTCTTACGTTCTCTATTTAGTCTTTTTTTCTTTTCTTTGCCTTTTGTGTTCATTTGCTTTATAATTTCTAAATATATTTATTTTTCAATTTTCATTTATAAAATAAAACAAATTTACATTTTCTACCTCATTCGTTTTAATTTACATATTCTCTCGCATCTTCTACCTTTATATATACACATATCTCATTCTATTTTGTTTAACTATCTACTCGATTTCAATCATCTTTTTGTTATATTATTTGGAATGATCATTTGTTTACTATTTACACAGTCGTTTAGTTAAAAACATAACAATATTAAATTTTTGTTGACATGTCGGTATTTTTGTCATACTTTTCCATTTTTGTAGATTTGATATTAACATGAGAGGTAAATTGACATTCTAGTATATGACACGAAAACTAAAAAAAGAAAGCATTGTTAATGTAAATCTAATATAAATATTAAATATCTTGAATTGAATAGTGCCAAAGGTATGCACTTTTATTTATTAATTTAAATAGTCGTATGAATTTTTAGTCAATTGCATGTGAGGCTCTCACAAAATAACTTTACTTCACTAAATAACTTTCCCCTTTGAAAAAAAATCACAACTTTACATCTTTCTTTAAATGTATAGTGAAGAGTGAAGAATAGTTTAGGTTGAAATAGAGTAAAAGAACAATTTTTACATTTCCCCTAAATATAAAGGTCTATTTAGTTGTGAGTCCTGCAATGTAATAAATTAATAAACCATAAAATTTAAACTTTTGTAAGTTGTGGAGTCCATCATTAGTTTAAGAATTGATGGGGCCAAACAAATATAAACATTCAAGTAAATGTTTCAAATTATAATTTAAAAAAAGGATTTTGAAGTGGAAAAAAGAGCTTGCATTTGCATTTTTTACTTGTCGATGCATAGAACACTAATTACGAGTACAAAATATAAGCCTCCTCACAAATAGCTGAGGACCATCATTCAAGAAAGCAAATAAAAGAATTTGGATTGATCTTTTGTGTCAAATCGAAATAAGCTAAATATGTTACTATTAACCTCAAAGTTAAATATAATCGATTTTTTGGTCTAATATCATCAAGAGAACTAATAAAAATTGTATTTAAAAGACATACAAACATTCAACTGTTATCTATAAAAATATAAAAGTGCTTTAACCATAAAATTTTTAATTTTAATTTAGATTTTGGAGGAGGGAGTAAATAATAAGAAAAGCAGTTTTCTTTGAAATTTGAAATCAATGGATAAGAAACTGAATAAAATAATAGTAAAAGGTTTGTATAAAGGTCCCCACGTACTCCTTCTTCGTGTCTTGTGGATTCCCGTTTTCTCCACTGGCAGAATCATTCTGCCTTTTTTACCAATTCATTCATCACTTCCATTTTCACGTTTTTCTGTAAGAATCATTTTTTCTCTCATTTCATTGTTTTTTCTTTTGTTCTCTTAAATGCTCTTTGTGTCACTGCATTTTCCTAAACCCAGTTTTCATTTGCTTCAAAGCCCATTCAGTATGGTTTACTTTTGTTCTTTTTTGGATTCTTGTTTATTGTTTATAGCTTGATGTAACTCTGTTTTGTTATCAGGTTTTGAGCTGTTTGAGTTTCAGAGCTCAAAATGATGCGGTTCTTAAAACCCTTGATGGGGTTTTGGCTACTGCTTTGCTGTTTGGTTGTTGCTACAGATGCAACTTACTTGAAATACAAAGACCCCAAACAGCCATTGGGTGCTAGAATCAAAGATCTTATGGGTCGGATGACTTTGGAAGAAAAAATTGGCCAAATGGTTCAGATTGAACGGGCAGTTGCAACCCCAGACGTTATGAAGAATTATTTCATTGGTATTATTTCACTCAGCTCTTTAAAGCTGGTTCCCCAACCTGGATTGGATAAATTAGATTTTGCGAGTTTAATGTCTACTTCTCACTAAGGATTATTGCCATAAATGTATCGATTTGTGCGAGTTTAATGTCTACTTTTCAGTAAGGATTATTTTTATGGATGTATGTGTATATACTGTATTTTGATTATGGAAGATGAATAATGATGTTGGGTTTGGACAGGGAGTGTACTGAGTGGAGGAGGGAGTGTACCGGCGGAGAAAGCCTCGGCGGAGACATGGGTCAATATGGTGAATGAGATCCAAAAGGGGTCTTTAGCCACCCGTCTTGGAATCCCCATGATTTATGGGATTGATGCTGTTCATGGTCACAATAATGTGTACAATGCCACTATCTTTCCTCATAATGTTGGTCTTGGTGTTACCAGGTAAGTAAAGTAATCAAGAAACAGCTGGTTTTCTCAGAGTTATGTATGCATATTATTTGATAATCTTATGTTATTCTAATGGATGATTAAGATTTAGGAAGGTTTATCTGTGTTGGTCTTTTAACTAATAAAACCAGTCTACCAAAAAGGAAAAAAAAAAAATCTTGACGATGTTTCTAGAATCTGAACTTATAACCCAAATTTTTGTTAGTGGATTATATGCAGATTCATGATCTGGGTTACTTATGAGTTCACTTTTCACATCAGGGATCCGGAACTTCTTAGGCGGATCGGAGAAGCTACAGCCCTTGAAGTCAGAGCAACTGGAATTCCTTACGTTTTTGCTCCGTGTATTGCGGTAATGTAACATTTTGAATCATTCTTTTGAAGGAGAATGAAATATATTTTCTTCAGGAATTTGTGCTTGGTTTACAGTTTTTCCTTCTGCTTGTTGGGGTTTTGTGCAGGTGTGTAGAGATCCCAGATGGGGTCGATGCTATGAGAGCTATAGCGAAGATCATAAGATTGTTCAACAATTAACTGAGATTATACCTGGATTGCAAGGAGCAATTCCCCCTAATTCGAGAAAAGGGATTCCTTTTGTTGCTGGAAAGTAAGATCCCTTTGCATAACTTTTTAACTTTACTTTGGTTGTCATTTTGTTTAACAGAAGAAAGTTAATAACATGTTGTGATTCTTCATTTTAATGTTTAAATGTGTATATAGATGTCTTTTCATAATTACATATTGTGTTTGCTTGTTCAGTGTTCACATTGTACAGTGGTTTGATGAGTAGAAAGTTCAATATTATTTCCCCTCTATGCTTACCAGCAAATATTCTTGAACAGTGCTTTGAATGATTATGCTTGGGTTAATTATCAGATGCCTACTATAATAATGCTAATTATTTTAACAGCTTTTATTATTATTTTTTTAATTTTTAAATTTATGGTAAAAAAGTCAGATGTTGAGGCTGGAAAAAGCAGCTAATTTCTGACCAATGAACACTTTCTTTCTCTCTTCTACAACACAACTTTTGTTATTACTCAGTTGATTGATAACGTATCTTCAAGTGGACCATGTGATCCTTGTATGATCATTGTCTGCGGATTTAGCCTACTTTTTCTGACCCAGGTTTATGCTTAGCTCCTCAACTTTATGCTCTTTATTTTACATACATATAGAAAAACTGAAATAATACTAGTTTCAGAAGTTAGTGTTAAAATTGTCTCTCAGCTCTTCTAGACCTAGGTTCAAGCTCTACTATTTACATTTTTTGAAGATTATTTTTACTAGTCTATAAAGCCCCCTCAATAAAATTTCTGTGTCCGCACTGCTGTCTATTAAAGGTAAAGAAATAAGTAGGTGTTCTTCATGCAGTAGTTCCTTCCGCACTGCTGTCTATAAAATGTAAAGAAATAGGTAGGTGTTCCTCATGCAGTAGTTACTTCCGCACTGCTGTCTATAAAAGGTAAAGAGATAGGTAGGTGTTCCTCATGCAGTAGTTCCTTCCGCACTGCTGTCTATAAAAGGTAAAGAGATAGGTAGGTGTTCCTCATGCAGTAGTTCCTTCTTACTGATTACATATGGATCTCTCTAGTGAAACGCTCGTTGATTTCTATTCGCCCTTCCCTATTTCGTGAACTGTGCATGTAAATGGTTATTAAACAAATGTTAAAGTTAAACTTCCTTACTTGGTACCCCAATATATTAATGCTGCTTTATAATATCGACAACACGTACTCAAATTTTCTCTTTGTTTTATTATCATTATTTTTTCTTCCACTTGCCCCATACTAATTTCTGTTCTGCAAAAGAGCAGAGAAATGAAGTGAAGATCATTTTTATTCTTTTTACAATAAGCAACTATGAAAAAGAAAAAAAAAGTTTGTACATTTGATATAGCATTATTATATATTATATATAAGCTTTGATGAACTTTTCTTTTTCAGATAAAAAGAAAAATGAAACTAAAGTAGCTTCAGATCTTTCAGATCTTCCCTAAGTCTTTTGATCATATTAATGAACCAAGTGGGTCCCACCTTATCTCCCCCGTTACTTTCATTCAGTTTTTCCCCCCTGTTCCTATGCATTGTTTTGAACTTTGGGTACGTATGGTTGTCTTTTCAAATGTTAGCTCATGGTTCAACTGGTCTATGCTAGAATCAGCCATAATCTAGTGATTCAAATGAATATATTTGGATATGTTCCATTAACCTAACTACTTTTCTATCTCAACTTATTTCACTTCAGACAAAAAGTTGCGGCCTGTGCTAAGCACTTTGTAGGAGACGGTGGCACAACCAGGGGTATCGATGAAAATAACACTGTGATTGACTATAATGGATTGCTTAAGATTCACATGCCTGCATATTATAATTCGATACATAAGGGTGTTGCAACAGTAATGGTATCTTACTCAAGCTGGAATGGAGTGAGAATGCACGCCAACCGTGACCTTGTAACTGGCTTCCTCAAGAACAAGCTCAAGTTCAAGGTATTCAAATAATTTAGATAAACTCAAGTGAGATTCTTATGATCGTATACTCAAATGGATCGTAGACAATCGTGCAAGCCCCTAATGAATGTTCTTTTGTTGGTTGTCTGTAGGGGTTTGTTATTTCCGATTGGCAAGGGATTGACAGGATCACCTCTCCTCCACATGCTAATTATTCTTATTCAGTTCAAGCTGGAGTTGGTGCTGGAATTGACATGGTAAGTCAAAATTCGTCTTTTGATTTGGAACGTGTAGCATGTCCATCATATATTTTGTTCTTGATGTCTTTTACAATGGTTACAATGTTCCATTTTGTATATGATGCATGGCAGGTTATGGTTCCACAAAACTACACGGAGTTCATCAACGAACTCACTCGCCAGGTGAAGAATAATATTATTCCAATGAGCAGGATCGATGATGCTGTTCAGAGGATTTTAAGAATTAAATTCCTTATGGGTCTCTTTGAGAACCCATTGGCGGATAACAGCCTAGCCAACCAACTTGGGAGCAAGGTTTGTCACCTGTTTTGATACTAGTAGTTGGTTTGCTAAAGTTTTGGCTTTGGTGACTGAAACTAAAATGTTGGCCTTCAACAGGAACATAGAGAGCTGGCCAGGGAGGCTGTAAGGAAATCGCTTGTGCTATTGAAGAACGGCCCCTCTGCCGATAAGCCATTGCTTCCTCTTCCTAAAAAAGCTGGAAAGATACTAGTTGCAGGGACTCACGCTGACAACTTGGGCTATCAATGCGGAGGCTGGACAATCACATGGCAGGGTCTGAGTGGCAATGATCTCACTGTTGGTAAGTTTTACTGTTATTTCTAGATAAAGAAACCAAGAGGAGAACTTTCTTAATGCGCATTTATGTTGATTTAATCTCGTTACTAATAATTGCAAAGTCATTGTTTCCGTATCTGTAATTATGTACGAAAACTGGAAGCACCACAGTTTCCGATAGTTGTGCAGTTTCTTAGACTTGGTAAATTCGTAAACAGGTACTACCATTCTCAATGCTGTGAAGAATACGGTTGATCCTGTGACGCAGGTAGTGTACAACGAGAACCCAGATGCAGGGTTTGTCAAGTCAAACGAGTTCTCATATGCCATTGTTGTTGTGGGGGAGCCTCCATATGCTGAAATTTCTGGCGACAGCATGAATCTCTCCATTTCTGAACCTGGTCCAAGCACCATAAAAAATGTGTGCAGCAATGTCAAATGTGTTGTCGTCGTTGTCTCCGGTCGCCCTGTTGTGATGCAGCCTTATGTTGGAGTAGCCAATGCCCTCGTGGCTGCTTGGCTTCCTGGAACAGAAGGCCAAGGTGTAGCTGACCTTCTGTTCGGTGACTACGGATTTACCGGGAAGCTTGCTCGTACATGGTTCAAGACTGTCGATCAACTCCCTATGAACGTTGACGATTCACATTATGATCCACTATTTCCGTTTGGATTTGGTTTGACAACTAAACCAAACAAGTACTAGAGAAGTTAACATTTTAGAGAAACTTCGAAGGATATTATTCATCTTACATATTAGATGAGGCTGTTTACAAAGCCCTCTTAGTCCTATTTTAGAAGCATTTTTAATACCATCTTCTTTGAATCTCGTATTGATCCTTTTCTTTTCTTAAGCCTACTGAAAAATATTTATAATCCAGCTTGAATGGGTGTTGAGTGTATCGCGGAAGAGAAAAAATTGATATATGTTTGATATCTTAGTTTAAAATTTAAATTCAATTTAGTACCTAGATTTCAAATCAATTTAGTACCTAGATTTCAAAACATTACAATTTTACTTTTGAGATTAGAAATTTGTGTTAATCTAGACTTTTTAATAGTAACTCACACAGTGTCTATTCATTGTGAAGTAACATTGTAATTCTTTTAGATTATTTAATTAGTTGGACATAGAATTATTTAATTAGTTGGACATACAGTAGGAAAAGAGAGATTTAGTGAATATAGCAATTATTCATTTTAACACTAACAAATGAGAACTAAATTGAAATCAAATCAAAATTTTACTTAAAAGATGGAATAAAAAATCAACTCAAAACCTAAGGACTAAAATGTATTTTCTGTATGGTCAAAAAAATGTATTTTCTGTAAGTATAACCGTCTCCGTGGATATGTGGGAATAATAAAGAGGTGAAACATGAAGTATGCATTGAGATAAATAAACTTCCTCAATTATTAGTAAATTAAAGAGTGTATGAGTTATTTTTATCCACCCAATCAGCTTAACTTGGGGGGCCAAAAAGGAAACTACAACTTTGACTAAAATCTTTAAACTTAACAGCAAGTTCACATGAACATAAATGGCTAACTAATACTACAAAAATAAAGAAAAACTAAAAACCTTATTCCTATTCCTAGTCCTACTCCTATTCTTACCAAACTTAACGCAACTCATAAACTGCAATAAAAGACATTAAAACACTACCAATCCATAATTTTCCATCTTTTTCCTCAACTTCACTTACTGCTTTCACAACCTTACCTTCGGTGTCTTCAAGTATTTGCAAAAGCTTTCCCTCTGGGCTGTACTTCACAACCACTGCATGAGGCCTTCCTCCAACATGAAGCAAGAACTGGATTTTTGCTGATATTGGAAGCTTGAGAAGAAGTTTCCTCAGTTTTGGATATTTAGCTTCCAGATGAGCTAATGTAGAATGTCGACTGTGAACTGCCACCCAGAAGTCGCCCTTGTCGTTTGTTCGGACATTGTCGGGAAATCCGGGAAGTATGGCGAAGAGCTCTGTTGTCCCTGCTTTCTCACCCTTCAACCAATACTTGCGTAATCTAGATCAATGATGGAAATGAGGTTAATGAGTTGAAATATAAACAGATTATTGGTGTTCTTTCCATCTTATGAACATAAATGCATGGACTAAGAGCAGTAGTAAATTTTGACGGAAAACTTAAAGAGGTAATTAGAGTTGTAAAGTGTTTTACCTTCCTTTTCCTCCTTCACAGAAGAGAAAGAACGAACCGTCCTTGCTTAGAGACACACCATTCGGGAAATAAAGATCTCTCACGAGCACAGTGGTTTCTCCCGTAGCAGCATTATACTTCAAAAGTCTCCCGGTGTTTTCAGCAGAAAAAACTACTTGTATGAAGTTCCTGCACAAGAAATACAGGTATAAGAACTCTTAGAAGGTTTCTAGTCTTGAAAAAGCAGAGTTAAGAGAGAAGCAGCAAGGAAACTGAAGAAACAGTGATCACAAATGCTAAAGAACATAAGCACCAATGACCAAGCAGTCCTTTGATTGTTCTCAGAATCCATCCTAGTTAACCCAAATTACTTAATGTCATAACTAATTGACATTTTGGTTAATAAGAATACAATACAATGTTGACTTGAACAAGAACAATACCAACAAGTTTTATAGATAAAGAACATAAACGAGATTTTCCATTCCCCTGCTCATTGTTTCCTTCTACAAACGGGTTTCATTTTTACTTTTGTACTTTATAAAGTGGTGATCAACAAGAAGACCATCATAATAATTAGGAATTATCCATTGTCATTTGTTAATTAGCAAAGAGAAAACTCATCATAGCTTACCTCCTGTGGTATTTGGTACTGCTATCTGTAAAGTATACATTCCCTTCATCATCAAGGTCTAGATCATTGATGAATTTGAATGGCACTCCTTCTGCTTCAGTTGAAAGAGAAGTTGCCAGACCTCCTTCTGGTCCGACTTTCATCAGCCCGAAGTATGCATCGGCAATATATAAATTGCCTGTCTTCTTGTCAAACCGGAGTCCCAAAGGGCGGCCACATATATGTTCGTTCTTTGCATAACCTAAAATTGATGGTTTAGGATCACATATCTCCGACCTGAACCACAAAAAAATTAGATTAGAATGTAGAAACAAATGCCTAGAAGAAGGAAACCACAGATAAGTGATTAGGGAACATTCACAACTCCGTTTATGGGTTTCAATGACACTACTAAAAGGTTTTGATTTTTCAAGAAGTTGTAGAACATTCTGTGGATGAGCACAACAAGATTTCATAGCAAACCAACCAAGTCAAACTTCCCATCTAATTGATTTCTCATAAAAATACAAGTTGGATGAGCATGTTTTCCAAGTTTTACTTCAACAATTAGACACCAATATCATTCTCCCTCGCAACATTTTGTATTTGACTTGTATTTTTAAAATGGATAAGAAAATTGAAAAATAAATTCAGTTTGAGAGTCTCTCTTTCCCAAAAAAGGATGCACATTAACAGGACTTGTGTGCATATATATATATATACATATATATATAGTATTCAAACTAATCTGTCCCAATTAAATATTAATATCAAACTTAAAAGCATGTCTCCACATGTAGGCTATACTACATATAATAATCAGTATATATGAAGCAGCCAAAAAGAATAAGATTGGATGATAATATAAATAATTAGAAAGAGAGGGAGATTTTCACTGATCAGATTTTTGCCATATTTCTTAGGATTTAAAGAATAATTATTTGTCGAACGATTTGAACTAAGTTATCATTCAAGCACAAAATTTTAAAAACATTCATATATTTCTTGTTCTAAAGACGCAAACTTTGAAATCATTTTTCAAATTTGAAAGCACAGTACATAAAATTATTTGGAGGAGTTTAAGATATCGTCAGCCCTTGAATTCGAATTAAAAAAGGATAAACATCCAAAACATGATCCAACTACGTCTACACTATCAAACTTCCCTCCATCGACGCGAAACCCTAGAAGAATTCACAAACGAGAAATCCCAAACAGTTGACACAGAACATTACCTATTAGGCGAAGTATAAGCAAAATCAGTCCACGATTCACCATTCCAGAACAGCACTCTACCATCAGCAACACCAGTATAAGGTCCACGCCCTAAAGAATCAAAAGCCACACTCTCAGGACCCTGAACTTGATCCTTAAACATAATGGTCGACTTCTGCAACAAATTTTCACTATCTCTCTCCGTCGGTATTTGAGACCACGAAGGCAATTCGACATAGTAGGTCTCAAAATCAGGGAAGTTAGCGATTGCACTGTGCTTGAAGGGATCGATCGCGCAATACAAAGCTAGTAAGAAAAAGAATCCGGCGATGAGAGTGGCGAAGGAGATGGAAGAGCCACCGTTCTCCGTTCCACGACCCATTGCTGGCGAGTGAAGAATGTAGTTGGAAGTGCGTGAAGATTGGAGAAGGATTGTGAAGAAGTTGAAGAGTGGTAGATGGATTTTGATATGGTTGGTAGTGGATAGAACTTAGCAACTTTGATTGTGGAGAACGAGAAACCTCCATGGAGGAAGCTTTGCATTTATTGCTTTCGAGCCCACACTATGAATACCAAAACCGAACAGGAATAGGAAATTTCTATTTCATTTGGATTTTCAAACCTTTAAATTTATTTATTTATAAAATATATACTTTTAACTTTTTAAGATAAAGTTATCGTATTTTCAAGCAAATATATTTTCACCCTACTTTTATTGGAAAAAAAAAAAAAGAGAAATTGTCGAAAACAATAAAATATTATTTTTAATTCATATATTTGAAGATTGTTTTTATTTTTTTAATTGACAAACAAAGTATCTCGAGGTGAAGATAAACTAAACACAACAAAGATCTTCGAGTTAAGTATAGGACATTTGTGTTCGAAACCAATTGTCCAAAAGAAAATGCTCTTTTTAACTCTTATTCAGTAAAAAATACACTAAGACAATGTCACTCAATTTCAAACATATTTTTATTTAATTCTAAATTTAGTCCCTACTATTAAATATACTATCATTAATTTTTATCATTTAATTTTAATTTTTATCGATTTTTTAGAATTTATTTTCTTAGATTTGAAACATAAAATTTGAATATATATTTACGTAGGATATTTTCTATTTTAAAAAATATTATTATTATTGAATTAATTTCTATAAAAATTATGTTTGAAGATTAAATTTAAGATTTATTGAAACTAAAGGACTAAAATAGAACCTTTGATATTTGTGTAAAAAAATGCAATCAAATTGCTACAAATAATATTCTTTTTACTTTTGTAAAAAAAAAAAATAGATTCTTAATAACGGGTAAATTGTGAGAAATAGACCAATTAAAATGAAAGGTGACATTTTTAAATATAACAAAATTAACCAAAATATTTATAAAATATAACAATATTTCACATGCTATTAATTAATGTCTATCATTGATAGAATCTGAAATTTTGTTATATTTTGTAAATATTTTAGTAGTTTTGTCGTTTTTAATAATTTTTCAAATGAAAAATTTAGAATATAAAATTTATTCCTAGAGATTATATATAAATAGATAGATATAGATATATACTGCAAATGTAGGGTAATTACAGCGTATGGTGGGAATATCAAACCTCTACTTCAAGGCTAGCACAACTACTATATTAATTGAACTATGTTCACGTTGACAATAAAGATGGAAATAAAAATTTATCCTTTGATATTAGTAGGAATTAGAAGAGTTTAGTCGCTAGCGATTTAATTAACTGCATACTTTTACAAAAAGAAGAACTCCATATATTAATATACATTAATTATATGTTGACATCACTTTTTATAATAACTAATATTTTGTCTCAATTTCTTGTTTATAATAATTTCTTTTACAAAAAAGTTTAATGATCTTGAATGGATGAGTAATCAATAAAGGAGTTTGTAGGTGTTTGGATGTTGTTTGAGATAGGTTTTGATATGGTTGTGTTATAGTTTTGACTTTCGAACTCGCTTTTCTCTGCAATGGTCTCTCCATCTTATCTCAATAAACTTTTGTCAAATCTCCTATACTTTACTTGTTTAAGTTAGTACTTGGAGGGACCAAGTTAGTTAATTACACAAAAAAGTAAGGTTAAGATTTTTCGATGGAGCTATATATAGGTCACTTCTCTATCAGATGTCTATAATTGCATGAGACAACAAAGTGTCAAAAAGCTTTTGGCATTCGAGGTTACAGGATGTCAAATCAATCTCGACTCACCTATATCTTGATCAATATTTACTAGCTCGGCTAAATCTGCTCAAACCTCAAGGATTTTGATGTTTTGTTTTCGGAATGTACACTCTCCTAATGTGCTTTTCTAATACCTATGGGTTGGTTTAGGTATGTTCGTGGGTTTGAGGAAACCATCGACAAAATTTTGGACTATTTGAATTTTTGTTTTTAGTTTTTTAAAAATTAAATTTATAAACACATCTATTTACCTTTAAATATTTTATATTATTATACATATTTTAGTAATATTTTAAAATTTTGGCTATTTTTTTTTTAAATACTCTCTAAAAACATGTGCTAAATGATTACTAAAATGGCCAAAAGTAGTTAGTATGTTCATTTGAAACATTTTTAAAATTAACCCAAAATATTGTTTTTCCAAATTTCATTATTTATGTTGTTCCATTAGAAAAAATTAATTATTTTTTCAACGGTAAACCCATACATAACTCAATAACATACAAAGTGTGCTAATAACAACATAGCATTTGAATCAAATCTCTTATATTAAAAAGAAATTATTTTTTCAGTGAAATAGGGTTGCACCTTCCTTTAACCTATAATTTAAACTTATACTAAGTGATTTAAGAGATCTCATTTCAAAAACGTTTTTTTCTAATTAACTAATATTAGTTTCCAATGAAATTTTAAATAGTGTTAATAAAAGTTTCTTTCTTTCTTAACATTATCTCCATTCTTTTTTTTTCTTTCTTCTTTTCAAAAAAGACACTGAAATGTGTGAAGTGAGAACGGGAACTGAAGCTCTAAAGTCGATATTGATAATACGAACAATATATGAGTTGTATTGTTTTATTCTTTAATGTGTTAGGTGCAATTTGAATGATGATTGGGAATAGTGGTCCATTTTTCATTTATCGTTTCCCTACCCAATTTCAATTTTTTTTTTATTTCTTTTTTGAGAAATTGCATCAAATGAGAAAAAATTTTAGAAAAAAAATAGTTTATAACACATCTTTTTTACGTATTATGAATATGACAAATATAACAAATAATTAATGATATTAGAAGATTATTTGTTTTTAAATTTACTATTTTTTCAATTTAAAAAATATAGTGTCATGATGTTATTATCATAATTTTTTTTTACTATTTTTATAAATACCTCTTTTTTTTGTTGTGACAAATTCATTTTCATCCATTGCTTTTCATTATTATTTACATATCTTTTTCATTTTCTTTAAAACTTTGAAATTAAAAAATGTAGCTAGTTTAGGAAAAAAAAACTTTATTCAAAACATATTATTAACACTCTGTAAAAGAAAAAAAGTTATCTAAAAGAAAGATTTTAGTTGTTGCATTATAACGCTTTAGTTGATAGTTTGTAATACTATCAATATATATATAATTTGTCTTGGTACTAAAAAATATTGTCAAATGTACGATTTTTCTTAAAGACATTAAACAATAATAAGGGGATCCCACGGTCCAGGATCAAGGTACCAAGCAACAACAAACAAGACAAAAGCCGCCCCTCCAAACACAGAAAACCAACAAAAACAAGAAAATGAAACAACTTAAACTCAATAGAGCCTAGAGAACAAAGAAGAAACAAAACATAGGCAAGGTATCAGCATGAGTACGCACAATCTCAGTAAGAAACAACAAGCACAAAAGCATCACAGGAGAAGCCACCGTGTTACTGACGATTTCGCTTCTGCCAGAAAAAGAAATAGCAGCAGACCATAACGTACACCAAAACAATTCAACATAATTGATATGTACTTTTTCCATTAAATTTATACTATTTTTTTTTTAAAAAAAGTCTTAAACATATATACCCAATTTATATAAAAAAAATATCAAGAAAATTATTTTAAATGATAAACTACTCAAAATATTTACAAAATATAACAAAGTTTTAGATTTTATATATCCATGATAGATACTGATAGAATATAAATAATTTTGTTATACTTGTAAATATTTTAGTTCATTTTGGTATATTTGAAAACATCTCAAAATATTATCTAAATCATATAGTAATTACTAAAAGTAAGATCATGTACATTCTTAGAAAAATACAATTGCATCATTCTCACAACTCCAAAAAAAAAAAATATTAATCTCAAAAGAAAAGAAAAAAAATGTAAAATTTGCTACATGACAAATTATGATTAGACAATTTAATAGATTAATATACAAATATTAACTACCGTGGAGATGCATCGAATTACAATAACACTAAATAGGTCGTTATTCATTTAGTTAATGTTGAACTTAGTCTTCATGAGTATTAACAACTTGATTTTGGGTATCTTTTGGCTTTCCTTGTACGCTACAATGGTAAATTTGTTCCAAGTCAACTTCCTTGTGATGCAATTAAATCACCAAGAACACATCATGAGAGAGTCTTGGAAGGTCGTTGATCGGGGACAGCCATATGATGGTGTAAAATCATTGGGAGTTGATTGCAAATAGGTGATTGAGAAAAGATTGGTTGATTTATTTGAATGTCACTACATTACTTGTCATGGAATTAAATTAAATTGCCTTTAGGCTACTCTTTTATTAAATAGAAAGACAGAAAACTTGACCTAAAGATAAAATTACTTGGATAAACACTATCGTGAACCTAATAAAAATATTAATCAACTAGAATGAACAACACTAATCAAGTGATTAAGAACAGGAAAACAACCTAATTTAAGATGAGGAATAAAAATCATGGAATAAAATAAATATATATATTTTTAAAACATATTTTAATTTATTTTATTATATATTTGGATATAGTACGAATAATTATCAAAATAAATTGGAGTGAGAAAATTATTAATCTTTTTCTAAAGAGAGATGGAGTAAATTATTAAATCACAATGCCGTTTCAAATAAATAAATTATAATCAACCAAATATGATGATGAGTATTGATGAGTTTATAATTATTATTTAGTTAATGAAAATTAAATATCTTTATAGTAGTGATTTTCTTTGTTTCTTTGTTTCCTTTTCTTTTTTTTTTTTTTTTAGTTTGTTTGAGATACTTTTTTTTAGAATATATTATTTTAAAAGTAAATTATATTCACGAGACACCTCAACCAACGTAGATCAAATATAAAGAAAATGCTCAAGCCTTTTAAGGAGAGTTCCCTCAATCACTATGCATATATTTTTCATTTTTTTTAATATCATGAAATAAATAAATCTCTCAAATATAGCAAAATAAACTAAAATATTTACAACATATAATTTATTTTTTTATCAATGATAGAAACTGATAAACTTCTATCACTAATTGAAGCATATTAGTGTCTGTCAATATTTATTATTGATAAAATTTAAATTTTTGTTATATTTTGTAAATAGTTTGTCAAATTTGATATTCTTGATAATTTCTTTAAAAGAAAAGCGATAAAATTAGACAAAAAATCAATCATCTATTTTTTTTTTCGTTTAGCTTGTTTTCAATATCGTTATTCATAAAGTAATTAGAGAATAAAGATTTGAACTTTCAAACTTACGAAACAAGAAAAGGTGACTTTCTCACAGAGGAAAAAAAAAGAAAGAATGGTGATTAGTAGTAATCATTTCGATGGAAAGAATTTTTGTACTCGCAACCATATATAAAATCAATTGTCATTACTAAAGTAAAAAATCATTTCCTAATGAAGAGAGTTTTTCATGTGAATTTGGGTAGTGAATTTCACAAGAATAATGCTGTTAATTCTTGAAAAAAAAACAAAAAGAAAAAAAACGGTCGAACAAATTAAAATTTTAGATTATAAAGTTATCGGTTGTTAAGACATCTACATGTCAAATGAATTATAAACTCTTTTTTCCACGTATTTCTCTTTTAAATTATAATATATCAAACATGGAACAAAATATGTTTGTTGTTATTATTATTAAATTCCATTTAGCAAGTGTTTAAAATATTATACTTTTATCTATGAACTGATCTCTAGTCTAAAAACTAAATAGAAACGTATTCGATAGACAAATAGAATATTCTCTTATATATTGTTTACATATATCTTCTATCTTCTTATTGCAAATAATTAAAGTAAAATATTTTTCTCAAAATAAACAAATAAATAAATCAAGAAGTTTATCTCTCTCACATTTTCCACACCTCAAACTTGTAATAATAACTCAAGCTAGCATTTTCTCGTGTTGTATGATAATTAAAGAGAAAACACATCCCTATCTTTAACATATGTTTCATTTTTCTAGCAAATTGTGTATAAAGTATTAAATATCATTGACTTTTTTAGTGATTGTTTTCATGTTTTCTTAAGTTATATATGGAGTGATGAATTAAAAATGGGTAATTATAATGGATAGTAATTTTTAGAATAATTATTAAGTATGTAGCAATATTTTTAAAAAATTGCAAATATAGCAAAGTCTATCGATGATAGACTTCTATCCTTGATAGACTCTTATGGTTTATCAGTGACAGACCAACATTTGCTACATAGTCTATCAGTGATATATCCTATCATTGATAGATTTTGACAGATTTTGCTATATTTGCAATTTTTTTAAAATGTTGTATATACTTTATTATTTTGAATATAATTGCTATATTTGCAACTATCCCTTTAAAAATAACAAATTCACTAATGTGATTATAATATAATTTACTAAATATAATTTATTAATTTATTATCACTTTTAATCAACATAAAGACCTTTCACCGATATTTCCATAAGATTTGAAATTTCCAAAAATTTCTACGTGACACACCAACATTTTAAACATTGTTCTTCTTCTCGTTATTATTATTATTATTTGTGAAATAATAATAATAATAATAATAATAATAATTTTTTTAAAAAAAGATAATATTATAGGTTAGTTGGGTGCACCGGACATCTACACTAGGTGGATACCCCTTAGCACCTTCATTACTTCCGCTTCCTTAATAAAAATAAGAAATCAGTGCAATATTATTATTATTATTATTATTACTATTACTATTATTTGTGCAATATTATTTTGATAAATTTGTTTGATGAAATAATGTATCAAATGTATGATGAGGTGGGTGAGAGAGAGAAGACAAGACAGAGAGACAAAACATGGAAGCCAACTGCCACAAAAAAACCCTAAAATTGTTGATAAAATTAATAATAAAGTCCAAGTGATAAGAGCACATAGGGCATGGTATGCCTTTTTGTTCTTCTATATCTATATATATGATTAATTAATCAAGCCAATCTTCAAATATAACATCTAGCTAAGTTGAGAAATCCTTCAGGTCCTTTTTGGTTTTCTTTTCCAGTGAGAGAGATGTGGAAGCTGGAACTTTCGCAAGGACGGGAAACAAGTGAGAACAATCACATAGGAAGACAATATTGGAAATTCGACACAAATCTCATACCTTCTGAAGAAGAAAAGGCTCAAATACAAAAATTTTACAATGAGTTTTACCGTAATCGTTTTCAAGTTAAGCATAGCTCTGATCTTTTAATGAGATTTCAGGTTAGTTTACTTTATATAAACTTATCCTTTTGCTTCTTGCCTTTTTTTTTTTTTTTTTTGGTAAATACCTCTCAAAATGCATCTAAGTATTACGAATTATTCTTTCGTACTTTTCATTGTTTAGTTTAATTTTTGTTGAAGATATAGTTTCAAAAGAAGTCATTACTATTTTTCTTGTTTTGGATGGAAAATGATGATGAAGATGAAGAACATATAATGATTCTTCTTACAATAGATTGATAGAGATGTATGAACAAACGTATTCTTTTGTGCTTACTCTTTTGTCAATGACTCAAGCTCTTTAGTAATGATATGATATTTTGTAATTAAGCATAGTTGTACCCAATTTTTAAAAAACTATAATATCTCGTTAAATTATCTAACTGACTTAAAAGCGTACGTTAATATATTATAATAAATTTAATTTTATTAATACTATAACACTGATCCTTTTATAAGCTTGAAACATATAGAACATTAAAAAAGACATTGATATCATAAAATTTTATAATCAATTACTAGTAATTAACAACAGGTGGATAAACCATCTTTCTTGAAAATATGTCAGATTTGTTTATTTTCTTAAAGTCAAAAGTTTTTTTTAATCTTTACTCGTAGGGTTAATTGATGCTTGTAATTATGATATACAAATATCAATTTTTTCCTTCAGGTTTACCATGGTTAATTTATAAACCCACCAACAATCATTTCAAAACTATGGTTATAATATTTTGTCTAAACAAAAGAGAGAGAAAACTATGGTTAATCTGGTTATATCATTGCACAATGTCATGTCACATCACATATATTAGATCTTCACGTTAAATATAGATATAGTAGTTATAATTAAAAGAGTTAATTAAGTAATACTATATGACAATATATTAAATAATCTTATTTTTTTTTTAGAGTTTGGACCATAGGTTAATTATTTTGTTGTTATAATAATAATAATAAATTATTGTCCTCTTATTCTATTAAAATTTGAAAACTTTATGAGCTAAGTTAAATTGTAACTCAACCTATTAAAATCATAGATATTCAAGCAACTAATCTCATTTATTGTTGAATATTTAAAAGAAAGTTTAGATGAGAACGAAAAAAGAAATGTTAAAATATTAATTTGATCTTCATCCATTAAAGTTAGTTCATATATCACAATTTCAGTTAAAACAAATAGTTTCTCACGGAATGTGCATATGAATATGTTTTTAAAATTTACAGTGAAAAATTCAATGGATAAACATTAATTTTTCTAAAAATGATAACAATAATAATAAAGAAAAACTTCCCATTAAAACTCTAAATGAGTTATTTATAGTTTTAATAGTTCTAAATTACTAATTAATCTAAGATAACGATTAAACATGGATGAAAAACGGTAAAATTAACTATTATTTAATATTATAAAAGTGTTTTAAATGAAAATATTTTTAAAATATTTACAAATACATCAAAGTATTACAAACAATAATAAATATTACGATCTTAGTGTATCGTAGTTTATCGATATCTTGTAAAGTTGGTTTATTTTGCTATATTTGAAGATAATCCTAATTAATATTGATAAGTTACGTTATATTTTGGAATATTTTATAGATGAGAAAGGAGAATAATAAGGATGATGAGGTGAAACTACCCACCCAAATAAAAATTACAAGTGAAGAAGAAATAAATGAAGAAGCAATTGAGAAGACATTGAGAAGGGGAATTAGATTTTACTCAACTTTACAAACACAAGATGGCTTTTGGCCTGGTGACTATGGTGGCCCTTTGTTTCTTCTTCCTGCCTTGGTAAATTTCTATTTTCTTTACTTTTTAATTAATTGAAAAATTGCAAAAATTAGCATGTAATTACAATTATACCCTTAAAATTCTACTAGGGTTAATATTAGACCTCAAACTTATAATAATGGACAAATTTGGAACCTCAAATGATAAAAAATCACGTGTTTAAGTTTGATGGTCCAATTTTCTTACTTTTATTACTTTGAGGATATAATTGCAACTATTACATTCCTTATTTTAGTGGTGATTTTTATTATTTGTCTAAACGTAAATTTTTCACTAATTTAAAAAATTAATTAAGTTATTAGATAAAGTTGAGTTTTATACTTGAAGATACTCGTAACGTTGTATCTAATTATATTTTATTAGACACTCGAGAACAAATTTTTATTTTATTTAAATTAAAAAAAGGAATATCTTTGATTTTGTATATTTTATAAATTATTTTTATAATTTTATAAATATATCTAAATTATATTTAAAAGTAACTATTAAGTATTAAATTAATTTTGTGCAATAAGAGTTTTATTTGGAAGTGGGTTCAGACATTGAAAAAGTTAATTTTAATAATTTCAAAAAATCAATGCCACATCCTAAACACAAAACCAATGTTCTTTTTGTTAAAAGAAACATTAGAATTAATGAGTTTGGTTTATGATTTATTATTTAAATAAAAATTAGAGACCAAAATGTCTCCACGTCTCTTATTAAAACTATTTAAATAATGTTTCCCTACATTTTTTAATTTGAAACTTTTGTGGCTGCATATATTTTACTTTCAAGTGTGTGTACTATGTAGTTTATTTTGAAAATATTTTGTTTTAAAATAAAGTAAAAAGACGAAATTGTATAAATTTAAAAGTATAAATACTAAATCATTAATACTCATTTAAGGACCGAAAGTAATTTTTCTAACTTTATAAAAAGTTATTAAGGTAAGAATAAACCCTAAAATCAAACCATTCAACTATCAAAATTTAGATTGAAAGTTATTATTTTTAAATAATTTTTTTTAATACTCATTAATGACAGGACATGAAAAATTAAAACATAGTTGGATCAAAGTTTAAAGTACTTAAATAAGTATTTATAAATATAAAAAACAATTTTTTAGAAAATCAATCTAAACCAATTATTAAACTTGATCTTATTTAATTATACTCACTTGGAATACGGTTTATTATTATAGAATCAGTCATAAGTATAGTACATCAACTATAATAAAATATATGGATTTTTTTTAGTTCAAAATATATTAAAAACCATATCAAACTTAGGACCATAAATTTATTAATTTCAAATTATTTTTTTTTCTTTGTTTTATCTTAATTGGTCCCCTCTCCATCCTACTCACCATAGCCATTACTCACTAATTTATTTTCCCAAAATTGTATTTTTGTGCTTTTAATAAAACCCATTGTGATTATAATTATAGTAAAAATTATATTTTGTTTTTTAATTAATTTATTTCATTTTCGTAAATGGTCCCATAATTTCCCATTAAGTAATTAATTTTTAAGCACTTGAAGTACGAATCATTGATTTCATAACCAAATATTTGTTGTATTGAATTAATGTCAATCGAACACATACATCCAAGTAATAAATATTTGGTGTATTCTTTCAAAAATAAAAATAATTAAAAAGGCATATTTGGTGTGTGTATTATTTAAGAAATAAAAATAAAATAAATAAATAAACAAGAAAGACATTTGTTGTGTATATGTGTATATATTTTTAATGATATAAAATATCAAGTAATTAACACACAAAAGAAAGGGGTTGTTGAAGGGAATAAAGTAGGAAATATGGTTGGCAGAAAAAAAAATTAACGAAATTAATTTGTTTTAGGGTCTTGGAATATATAATTTGTGTTAAAGTTTTGGAATAATTTAATTTGTGTTAGGGTTTTGGAATTGATGTGATTTTTTTTTGTTGTTTGTGTCTCTAAACTTGCAATGACAATAATTTAGTCTCCAAAATTTTTTATTTTTAAAGTTTTAATCTTTTTTCAATTTTGTAACAATTCAATCTATAAGACAAGAAGACAATCATTTTAGTATTTCATATTCGATTCTATATATTAAATAATGTAGTTCTTAGGGTTAATTTTTCAAAAAAATTAAAATTAGATGTCAATTTTTATTACATTAGGAGGTAAACTCGATGGTTTTTAAAACTATTGAGTTCCTAATTAGTTTATCGATTTATTTATGTAGAAAATCTTATTTAAGTTGCATTAACTAAATTGTTACAAATTTTTAAAGTACCACGACTAAATTGTTACATAGTAAAAGATTAAATTATTACAAAATAACAAATACAAAATTTAAATCATTTCAAACTAAAGTTCAAATACTATTACTTTTATGAAAGTGTTTAAGAAATAAAAGTGTGGTTTTTAACCAAAATATAACTATAATTTAGTTTTTAAACAGGTGATTGGGCTAAGGGTAACAAAGGCTCTTGACATAGCCTTATCGCACCACCATCGACATGAGATGTGCCGCTACCTATACAATCACCAAGTAATTCTTTCTTTTTTATTTTTCTTGTTCGAGTTCCACGATTTATACTATCGACTTTTAAAATAGTAACATGTACATTATTTATTAAATTATGTTCGCATAGCTAAATAGTTTATTAAGGGGTGGCATCTATTGTTTCTATTTTTCTTAATTAAATTGGTCCATGATATTTTAAATTTAGTACTCTAAATATATATCCAAAGTATTTAATTAAGGTATATCAACATATTTGAATACGTTGACATGTTTAAAATACAAAACCAATTTGTTCATTCACAAAATTGCACATATTTATAAGAAAAATTTGTTTTTCTTTCTTTCTTTTAAGTGAAGCATGTTTACGTTACATATGTTCAAAACAATATGTTAATAATATAATAATTTGAATATTTTTTTTAGCGAAGAACATAAAGATAAAAATTTTAATACATTATACATAAAATATTTAATAAAAACGTTAATTGAGAATAATTAGAATGATTAGGGACCTTTTAATAGATTAAAAACGTATATTTGTTTGTTTGTTTTGTATAAATGTAATTGAAAATATTGAAAATTAAAATTATGATAAAATGTCAAAATTGATGTTAGAATCAAATCATGCTGCAAGAAAATGTCGGAAAAAGAAAATTGGATTAGAAAAGACAGAGAACGAAATGTTTTAGAGCAATAGACCGAATCTAAAACACTCAATCTAAACTGAACATGAGATTACAGTTAATTTGTAATTCATTACATTTCAACCTTCCCAAGTATTTTATATATTTGAATTCAAGAACTTAAGAAAATATATATTTATATATATATATGAGCTTTGACTTTTCAGAATGAAGATGGAGGGTGGGGATTGCATATAGAAGGGAACAGCACAATGCTTTGTACAGTTCTGTCCTACGTGAGCTTGAGATTATTGGGTGAGGAAATGGATGGTCGTGACGGAGCCTTACAGAAAGCAAGAAGATGGATTCTTGATCGAGGTGGGGCCACCTATATCCCCTCTTGGGGAAAAACATGGCTCTCCGTAAGACCTTCCGCACTTTATAACTCCCCACCCCAATTTCACTATCACTTTTTTTTTTTCAAATTTACGATTCTTATCACTTAAATTTGCTACGCTACTCGTTAAATTTAAATATTTTAAATTTAAAAATTATGGTAAACGATAAAATTTAGAAAATGTAATAAGATTTATATAAAACTTTATTATAATAAACGTTCCAAGACTTTATTAATATTTATCATACTGTATGAATCTTATCACTAAATTTTTAATCAATTTTATTTTTTAAAAAGTTTTAAAGATTAGGTTCAATTTTTTTTAGAAAAAATACTTAAAAGTAGAGTTTAAAAGCTCAATTTTATATATATATAAACGAACCATAACATTGCTAAACTCTAAACCTAGCCTATTTTATTATTTAAGTTAAATATAAAATAAAGTTACAATGGAAAACTTAAAAGAAAAAAAAATTAGAGGGATTTATAATTTATATTTAATTATGATGATTAATTATATGAAATATTTGAGGGATTTATAATTTATATTTAAGGGGAATGTAATTAAGTAAATTAAAATTGGATGTAGGTCCTTGGGGTTTATGAGTGGGAAGGAAATAATCCACTTCCGCCCGAGATATGGCTCTTGCCTTATTCTCTTCCATTACATCCAGGTTCTATCTTTACCCTCTATTTTCTTTTTCTTTCATTTTTGGCTATTTAAACTCCTAATTTAATGATTATTTTATTTATTTCTTTTCCTCTTACAGTGTGATGATTTTTTTTTTATTGGTTTTAAATAAACACATTTTAATTTGTAGTCAAATTTTAGAAAATAATAATAATAAAACTATTTCTTTTCATTTGAAAATATCCTTAAAAAGTAGTCATCACAAGGTCAATTCTAAAAAAAAAACTAGATGTGTTTATTTGTTTTTATATATATATATATAATCTTTTTTGAGAGTTTTATTAAAAATTCAACGTTTCTTCCTCTAAAAACGTTGAGAATAAAATGAAAAAAAGAAAAAAAAAATAAATGTACAAAGTTAGGTTTGTACCCACCAGAATCGATTTTTTAAAATATAATAAACTTTTAATATGACTGACATAAAGAATTTGTTGTGATCAATCCATCTCGTATGAAAAAAATTATTAGATCAATGTAACTACATTGAGAAATTAAAATGAGTAACACATAATTTTGACGAGCAGGAAGGATGTGGTGTCATAGTCGAATGATATATCTATCAATGTCATACTTATATGGAAAACGATTCGTGGGACCAATTAGCTCCATCATAATAAGCCTTAGACGAGAGCTTTATACGTGTTCTTATCATACGATTGATTGGAACCTTTCTCGAAACCTATGTGCGAAGGTACATAATACGTAATTCTAACTTCTATTAATTTCCTTTCTATTTCAGTCAATTTTTTTTTGTTAGATTATTAGAAGTTTAATCTCTAAATTTTGAGATAAGTCAAAATTTATATATTTTGAAATTGATTTGGACTAATCTCATAAGTTAACAAAAAGAACATTGGGGTTGGATTTTTATAGGAAGATTTGTACACTCCACATTCCAAAATACAAGATATTTTATGGAATTCAATTCACAAGTTTGGTGAACCATTGTTGAAGAAATGGCCACTCTCAAAGCTTAGGCGAAAAGCTCTCGACTTTGTGATTCAACACATTCACTATGAGGATGAAAATACCCACTACCTTTGCCTTGGACCTGTTAGCAAGGTAAGCTTCTTCTACATATTAAAATGTCACGAGTTTGTTTTACGACTAAACAAGAAATCAAGTTAATTTACTAATTTGTATTCTTTACGTTTATGTTTATGAGTCTAGGGTTTAGAGAGGTTCATATATATAAACCATCTAATTAGTCAACCCTATTAACGCTCTATGTAACTGATACTTTTTTCTAATAATAAATATTGATCTCTCCATTTACTGGTTTTTTTTTATTCTTTGGTTGTTGATTTCATAGATTAGTGTTGTTTTATTTTGTATGGGGAATTAAGGGCCAAATTGTGTATGCACTTTATGCAGGTGCTAAACATGGTGTGTTGTTGGGCTGAGGATGCAAACTCAGAAGCATTTAGAAGACACATTCCAAGAATTAAAGATTATCTCTGGCTAGCTGAGGATGGAATGAAAATGCAGGTTCTAATTTAATTTGAATACCCTAAGCTTTGCTTCGCTTTTATTAGAGCAGTGAGCCCTAAAATTTGCAACATCCTTCGATACGTTGAAAGTGATTATTTTGAAATCTTAATAACCATTCTAAAATACATCGTTAACGGTTAAAATTTAGCTCAATGTTTGATGTATATGGATATATTTGGACAGGGATATAATGGATCTCAATTATGGGACGTAGTTTTCGCAGTTCAAGCAATACTTGCAACTGATCATGTGGACGAATATGGTTCGGTGCTTAAGAAAGCTCATGATTTTATAAAAAATTCACAAGTATGGTATAGTGTGTATTCATTTATACTTTTTTTTTCCTTTATCAGTTTGAAAATTACAAAATATGATCAATTAACTTTGGATTTGATATTTAATGAATAATTTAAGATGAAGAGAAATGGAATAATGAAAGATCATAACAATCCAAGTGTATGGTATCGCCATATTTCAAAAGGTGGATGGCCCTTCTCAACTCCAGACAATGCATGGCCTGTTTCTGATTGTACTGCTGAAGCATTGAAGGTATAATTTTGAAACAAATCCTTCTAGCAGAGCTCTAAATTTCAAATTTGGTGAATATGAAATTACAAGAGAGAATTTGTTCCAGGTAGCAATTTTGCTCTCACAAATGCCAACAACAATGGTGGGTGAGCCAATAGATGTACATAATCTATACGACGCCGTTGATCTGATTCTTTCACTTCAGGTGGGTAATTATATTTACATTTAAGCATTTTGAAATTAAATATCATATATATATAATTTCCAAGACCTTATAATATATTTTCATTTTCTCAATTACTTGCAGAATTCCAATGGAGGATTTGCTTCTTATGAACTCACAAGATCCTATCCATGGTTGGAGGTATATAAAGAACACAAAACCCAATAACTATACGTTAAAAGTATAAATATAGTTAAATATACAGCAAGTGATTGAGTGCTTATTTAGCATTGTTTAGGTTTCACGTTCAAACACCTACACTTTTAAATTGATGTGTTAAATATAATTTAATTTTAGGTTAAAATTAAAATACCATTTTAATGGTTTAGTTTGACTCATACTTCATTAGGTTTCATTTTAATTCATATCTTTCGATGCATCTTTAAAATAGTCCACTCGATTTAATATGTGTGAGTTTTTAAATTCTAAAAGATAAATAACTTATTTAACAATATAACACAAGCTTTATTGTCTATCAATAATAACCAACTATAAACACTAGTGAATACATCTTGCTTAGACGTACGTAATAAATAACTACAGAAATCGACCCTTTTTATATTATCATTTCAGTATTCTATTATCGTTTGTAAAATTTTAAGACATATCCATAGGTATTTATTAATTATTTTATATTTCTTTTCAATATTCGATTGATTTGTTTATTTTTTTAAAAAAACAGTTTCTATAATCTTTAATTATATTTACATATTATATTTTTTTTATCATGAACTTAGGATGAAACTTGAGCTCAAATTACAAAAGCAAAATATCATAATTTAACTTCAAATTCAACGTAATTCATCAATTGTTCTAACCATTTTCAAATTTTAATACAAAGTCTCTTTTTTTGGTGTGTGTGTTTAGATGTTGAATCCAGCTGAAATATTTGGAGATGTCATGATTGATTATCAGTAAGACATTTTTTTTTTGTCTGTTTGTTTATATACATATAGGGTTACCCAAAAATAATTAACTAATTATATTCTTTTGGGATTAAAAAAAAAAGGTATGTGGAGTGTACTTCTGCAGTAATTCAAGGGCTTAAAGCATTCATGAAATTACATCCAGGCTACCGCAAGAAAGACATTCAAACATGTATTTCCAAAGCAGCACATTTCATTGAAACCATTCAGCTATCTGATGGATCTTGGTAAATTTTTGAAAACACTTCTAAACATGCACTAATACACAAATCTCAAAATCTTAAATTTGACATGTATTTAGTATATATATATATATATACTTATGAATTAGGTATGGATCATGGGGGATTTGCTATACATATGGGACATGGTTTGGGATAAAGGGATTGGTTGCATCTGGAAAAACCTATGCTAATAGTGAAAGCATAAGGAAGGCAACTCAATACCTTCTTTCAAAACAACTCAAATCTGGTGGTTGGGGAGAGAGCTACCTCTCAGCCCATCACAAGGTACTAATTACCCTAATTAATTAAAAATTTCATTTTATTCTAAGTTATAATTGTTTAATATTATATGTACCAATTAATTTATATTCAACTCGAAAAAAATAGGTATATACGGATCTTAAGGACGGTAGATCACATATAGTTAATACTTCTTGGGCGCTGTTGGCTCTCATTCAAGCTGATCAGGTATTAGTTGTTTCGTTAATTTCATTGACTTTTGATATGGTAAGAATGAAAAACACCCTTATTTACTTAAGATTGATTTTGAATCAATGATTTAACTTTTGTAAATTGTTTCGATATTTTGACGTTCGGATGGATAAGAAATTATAGTATAAAGTGAATTTTATGTGGAGATTAGGCACAACGAGACCCATCTCCTCTACATCGAGCAGCGATGGTGCTGATTAACTCGCAAATGGACGATGGAGATTTCCCACAGCAGGTCTTCTCTCTCCTTCTCTTCATGGAGATATATATTAATGTGATTAAGATTTTTTTTTTATCTTTTGAGCTATTAAGAAGATTACAGTTTTGTTACATAATATATTCCCAAATATCTATTTCTATAACTAAATTTCCAGAAATTATTAAATTTAAAATGCAACCGCAAATTAATAATTGTGCCAATTCACAATTTGAATTTTCGTAAATTTCTACCCTTAGTTAATTTTTTAAATTATTATCGGATGAAATTTATAATTTGAGTTAATCAAATTGATAGATTTTATGACCCAATCAATTTAGACCCTTTATTACGATTAATCTTGAAAATTATCTATGCATTCATTTTCAAATATGTGTACGTAGAACTTCATCAAATATCAATACTAAAAATGGATTTATTAGAGTAAATGCATGGATGATCTTAAATTGTTTTTACTAATAATCTAAATTAATTTATTTAAAGTTTAGAGATTTAATCGACATAATTATTATAAGTTTTACACAATAAATAGTATGCGTTGATACCATTATAAATACTTAGGTTTTAAGTTGATATTATAATAACATATAAAAATAATGATGTACACTATACTATATTATATATTCAACATATTAGTGATACAATCAATTTCTTCAATAATAGGAAATATAGTAGATTGTTTAAATTTCATTTTTTGTGAATAATTTATTTTTTTTATTTTTCTCATATTGTTTAATCAACGAAATGAACTTTTTTTTTTTGGTAGGAAATCATGGGAGTTTTCAACAAGAGTTGTATGATCAGTTACTCAGCTTATAGAAACATATTTCCAATATGGGCCCTTGGGGAGTATCGCATTAGGGTTTTACGACTTCAAGAAAATTTATAATATATATTTCTACGTTGTTATATGAAGGTCGAAGTGCTTTTATTATGTGTATATAGATGAATAAAAATTTGTACATGTAATATAGTTTAATTTACTTTAACATCACATGATGATGAAACTATGTGACTTAAAGTGTTTTTAAGTTTTAATAACTAATTTACACTTTAGCTCTTCGAAAATTTCGTCTGATTATATAGATAATTTGCACATCCAAATCAAGTTAAACCGTCGTTAATATAATAATTAGATTGGAAATTAACACGATTTGAATTAGGAAAAGGGAAATTATTTCTTTGTGGGCCGAGCGGGCTTGAGCCTACGTCCCTAGGCCCAAAACTACGACATGAGAATCGACTTACTCAGGCCCGATATCGAATGGCCCATTGAGCTTTTCCCGTTGGCCAACATGGGCTTGCCCTCTTTCATCCGCTTGACGTATCTTCTACGTGGATTTACAATCTCGTCCCTGCCCGACGGCGGCTGCAACTGCAAAATACGGTCGTCCGCTCTAAGGCGGGGTGGGGCGGGCGGTGGTTATGATACCAAATCCGAGGGCTAGACTTGTATCACCGTCAAGTGCCGGTTTTGGTTTGAAGATTCTGATGGAGAATCGAGCTCAACAAAAAGATTATCTTCACTATAACCACACTGACCGCTGCAGAAATGCTAGATGGACTGCCAGGTTTTTCTTTTGTATAATTTTCATTATCTGTCGCTTTATTTGATTTGAGATTTTACTCCTAGAACGAGCTTCGTACTTGGTTGTTATTGTAAATGGTAAATCAATATGAATCTGATAAGGTTGTTGTTATGTAATTGGTAGAGAAAGCTTTCAATTCATGTATGGAAGGCCGTGGCAAGAAGTGCTTGATTTTTACTCGCATGCTGTTAATGGAAGGTTGTCACTTAGCTCATTGCTTGGAACTGAGGTGAGTCTCTAATATCTTCGTTATCTTTAAATTCGTTCCTCTTTCTCTATAATTATTCCGTTTCTTGAAATAGTAGCAACGGAATCGCGAGCTAGGACTCCGTTTCCCTCCCTGCCAGCTTATGAATCCTTCTCTTTTTTCATAATGTCTAGTTGGATAATCTTTTTTTTTTCTTTTTGCTACCTCTTGATATTGATATCTATGATTAATTTTCATGCAATGCAAGTCCTAAATCTTAAAGGAATCTTATCTCTTTCCGTTCAGATTATTTGATTCTTAAAGTAATAGATTCCGTCTAAGATTATCAATTAACCAATATGGGTTGAGCTAGTGGTAGACAGAAAGACATAGCCTCAATAAATAGCTAAGAAGTTAAGGGTTCAATCCATGACAGTCAACTACCTAGGAATCAATTTTAGTTTCTTTGTCTTACAAATGTTGTGTGGTCTAATGGATTGTTCCGTGGATTCGTCGAGGTGGACATAAGCTGGTCCAAACATTACAGATATCAAAATAATAATGATAATAAATAATAATCTAAAACTGTCAATTGTTTTGACATTTTATTGTGAATGTTCTAAATTGTTTGGATTGTAAGTTCTGGAGATGATTTTAATTGAAATCCTTGCTATTGGTTATTACACTTGATTTACCGATCATGTTCATGTTTTTTAAAAAATATTGTTCTATAAATTCCATTGGTTGATTCAAATTAGGAGAAATGAAGATAAAAATTTTGTTCTTTAATTATCTTGTACAAAACAAGAAGATATCATTTATTTTTTATTTATTTATTGCATATAGTACTTTATCAACAGATATGTCGTGATCATGATGATGCTGAGACTCCATTGATTTACAACTCAGCAGAGTTAAACAGAGCTGCAGTTAAAGATAAGACTGGGAGATGGGCAAGGGCGAATTTTAAGATAGTTCTTTCCTACCATGGAAATTCTTTTGATGGGTGGCAAAAGCAGCCAGGCTTGAATACTGTTCAGGGGTAAGCTTATTTCATGGAATTCACCGTATGCACAAGTTTGTATGCAATTGGGAGCTAGTGACACTCTTTTCATTATTGAATTTTTAAACTGAAGAGTTGTTAAGAACTGTAAATGTAATTTATAGTAAGTGTTTGAGAAGTTAGTTCCAGAGGTACAATTGAAAATCTCATACCTTCATTTCAAATGAAACTTTCGTCTTGTGGACAATGCCCAAGTTAAGTCATTCAGCCTTGTTAATCTTGCCTTTCTGGTACCGTATCTTCTTATTCCAGTACGAGAGTTTAAAGTAATGTTTTAATATCTTTAGATTGGATGTATAAATAGTTTTATTTCAGTCCAGAGATGGAAAACACTGATGTATATAGGAGGATTATGTTTACTTGCATCCTTTGGCAGCTTGGTAGAAAGATCTCTAGGGAAGTTTGTAGATGAGAAAAAAGCTCAGATGCTGAAAGATAAATGCTTACCATTAGAAGGATGTGCTGTGGTTGCTGGGCGCACTGACAAAGGGGTGACAGCTCTGCGACAAGTTTGCTCATTTTGTATGTTAGCTTCCTAATTTCTGTTGATATGATTTTTTATTGTATATTTAATTCCATAACTATGTTTTCAGTTCGTAGATTCTATCTCAGCTCAAAAATGAACTCTTATATTAGATTAAATTATGTCTTTTATATCATTTCGTAACATCTTTAATAGTTTGCAATTAATAGACTAGCCATTAATTGCTTTTAACATCCGTTTCATGAACTCCACTTTTGTTGTGCTTGACTTCAACACTCCAATAGTCAAATAGGCGACGTTGTCCTGACTGCTCTATGCTCGAAGTGTTGGAAGGGTGTGCCAGATTACCAGTTAAAAGCAATTAGTATTGAAACAAGGGAGGAGCGAAGTCCAAGAATAACTTCCCAGTAAAATGTAGCAATAGTAAAAAAAAAACTTTGTACTTCTGATGGCATTTAGTTAGGTTAATATTTAGAAGCTTTTACCAAGATTCCCTTCGCTGATTATTACTTCAAGTAGTTCTGCAGAGTGGAAGTTGGGAAGGGATTTCTTTTTACCATCTGCAGAATTTCTTGTGTGATGCTATCGAAAGGAAAAGTTGGCGAAGAAGATTGAAGTTTTTATTGGAATTGTTTCCAATCTGTGCCTTTATACCAACAATAAGATTCAAGCTAGAATTCCAAACTACTTGGCCATCACTGTAGCAATAATAGAATTCAACCTGAACCATGCTTCCTTTGGTTTGAATTCTTTAACATAAATACATACATGGAATTTGTTTAGAAAGAGCAATTACTGTATGTGTACTTTTTGAGTTTTTGCTGTTTCTTTCCATTTTGGTTTTAAATTACACATGGAGAGAAATATTCTCTTTCTGACTTCACCCACTTAATTTTATTATTGTTTTCTATTTTAGAGAATCAATGTTCATCTTCAGTTAAACTCGCACACTTGTAGATACTTGGCGCACGGATGTTAAACCTCAAGACATTGAAGATTCCATCAATAGTGCAGCTCCTGGAAAACTCAGAACATTATCTGTGTCTCAGGTAAAATTAAGGTTATTGGAAATGAATGCGGTGCCCCCGTGTTTAGCTTTAATAGTGTTGCAGAAGTAATTTGTTTATTTCTCTTTCAGATACATGTAATTTCACAAGTTACTTACTGTTGTAGGTCTCTCGAATCTTCCATCCAAACTTTTCTGCTAAATGGAGGCGATATCTGTATATTCTTCCTCTGAATGATGGAGAGAACATGGAGCCAGATTCTGCAATTTGGGAAGATGTAGAAAATAGAGAAGAGGAAAATTGTGTTAAAATAGAAGCCTTAAATGGTGAAAAATGTGTGGACGGGATTCATGATAATTTGGTCCTCAGTCCAAATGATGACGAGCTTGTGTCGGCTGATAAACCTCAAACATTTAGTATAAGGAGGGTTAACCAACTACTTAGGAAACTAGAAGGGAAGTTGTTGTCGTACAAGATGTTTGCACGTGACACCAAAGCATCTAGAAATGAGTGAGAATCATGAACTGATCCCATTATCTGCTCTTTTTTGGAAGTCATTCTAGCTTCTAATTTTATTATTTCTTGTTGTTTTTCTTCTTATTCCGTTTATAAAGAATATCGCCAATTTTCTTCTTATTTCTGCTAGTCACTCTTTTAAGAGTTATATATAGAAATGTGAAGAGGGATGAATCCAGGCGAATAACACTTCTGTGGGATCTCCGGATTGAAAGGAACAACACTTTTTTCTCAATCTCCTTCATACAAATTAGGAAAATGAGGAGAGTTAGATAATGGAAAATTTTAAGCATCAACATGATAATTTTTGTCAAGCCTAGTTTTAAGGATCACCAAATGTAATTAACTATTGTCTGTTCTTCTGGTTCTCATTCTGTATTGAGTTCTTTTGAGTGAGGAAAAATAAATAAAATAATTAAAAGATTTTTTATTGTACATATGATGAGGATAGCTAGTCTTAAGACTGGCTTAACAAAGTTATACACGTTTATTGGTCAATGACTTTTTGTTTGTGTCAACATGTGATCAGTATAATTCTAGTATTAAAAAATACAGGGAGAGAGAGAGAGAGAGATTAATGTACTTGTATCCTGAACATTATCAGGATAGATAGTCACTGACTAAACAAAGTTAGTTATAGAATTAATATGTCAAGATTTTTGTTTTGTTTTGTCAAATATGTGATTAAAGTACTTGCTTGTCGCTTTCTTTTCGAAAACGTTTTCTTATCAATGACAGGAAGATGTTCCGAACTTTCTGATATGTACTAATGGAAACTATTGTCCTTTTCAGAGGTCCACCTACGGAGTGTTTTGTTTATCATGCACGAGCAGCGGAAACTAGATTGCCATGCTTGGTATTTTTCCTACTTGTGGTCCTCTTCATACTGTTGTCCTCCTTTTCTATGATTGTCCTTTTCCTTCTACACTTCTCCCCTCTTGAAATCTATCTGTAGTGTTGTAACAATATTCTATACTTTATAGCTCACTTACACTGAAATGAGGTAGAACCATATTATTTGCGTTGTGCTTTTGACTAATTCAGAACACTGAAAACAGAAGATGAGCTTGTGGAAGAGTATGAACCGAGGAAACTTAGAAGAAAATTACTTTTACATTCTATCTTCGATGTGAAGTATTTGCATAGCAAACTAACTGTAGTTATGTGCTCGGTTGAACGAAAATTCAAATTTTATTGACAAAGGTTGCTCTTGGCCTCTCTTCTGTTTCTCTTCTTCTTATTAGTTTTTGTTTTCTAAACTTCTCTCTTTTCTCTCTATACTTTTTTTTTTTTTATTTTAGGAGAGGTTGTTTCCCTCATGTTTATATAGGGTTTTGTTTCTCAAATTGATACCTTATTCTTGGTTCGTTTTGGCTTGGATTTTCCTGATAGTGAAAGCGTGTTTCCTATTCCTCTCAACATGCTATCAACATTTTTCTCTATTGAACCGAATCTTTTGTAGCATCATCTGGGCTTCTTCCTACATTTAATCTTTTTCTGTCCATTTTTTTAAATCTGTTTATTCAACAAATCTAATGAGCTAATGCCACTACAAATTTGGGTATCTGACTTAGTGTTCTATTGACAGGAGCAAGGAGTAGGAAGAAGTGTTATGTGCGTTGAGCTGGTTGCTAATCGCTTCCTGCGGAAGGTATCATACCATCTCTTGGATTGGCCTATGCTTTAGATTATATTGTACAGATCGTAAAATTGCTCTATTAGGATTCAGATAATTCTTTTTTCAACTGCTTAAACTTGAGATTTAATATCTTAAATATCAGGCTATCAACAAACGGAATTTCCCCTTCGTTTTAGCTAAATGAAAAATGTCACTAATTATTATGTCTTCTGCTAAATACTTGGTTTCTTTAGCAGTTCAACCAACTAATGTTTAATATTTTACGAGTTCTCTTCGTACTCAAATGTTGTAGAGTCAAGTCGTGAGATTTGTTGAGTTGTTTTGCATGTAAGCTAGTTTGGACACTCACGAATATTAAAATAATGATAATAATAATGGAATTGAATGATGACCCTTGCAGATGGTACGGGTACTTGTTGCGACAGCAATTAGAGAAGCAGCTGCTGGTGCCGGAGAGGATGCGTTACTAGAGCTGATGGTTGCCACATGTCGACGTGCCACTGCCCCACCTGCGCCTCCTGATGGCCTCAGTCTTGTTGACGTAGGGTATACAGAATTTGATTCACAAATTTGCTTCATTTTAAATGACTAATTTTGCCCCTTCTTACGATCAAAGGTTAGTGATCACCCACCCTTTTGATTGGTGGTGGTATTATTACCATATTGATTTAGTGATTGCATTGTGTTAAAAGAAATTCCTACTTAGGGTTTGAAAGTTGGTATGCATTTTATCACACATCACTTTAGGGTGTTTGTATTTGTGTATGGTGAGAGACTGAGTTTTGTTTTGATCAACTCTTCTCACGAGTTGAATCAAATTTTCAAACGGATTGGTAAGACAACTCTAAAGAGAATGAACATAGTTTATTTAAAACTAATTACAACCTTTTTTGTTTCTGTTTTTAAGTCGCCTCATTAGCCACTTTTGTAGGTAACTTGTTAATTCACTATATAATTGAGTGACAATGAGTTTGGATCAAACTGCCAACATAAGCTTAGCTAAATTGGTATCTATATGTTCTCGAGAACAAGAGGTCTCAAGTTCAATTCACTCACTCCCAAGTTGGGCTTAAAAGTGCTTTTAAAAAAAAAAAAAAACGAAACAAAAAGGAAAAAGTTTGGATCAAACTATTTATTATTATAATTATAAAAGGTCAACTTTTACCTTTTTAGTTTTGGGTTTGAGTTCACTTTTGATTCTAAAGTTCCAAAATTTTATACTTTTACCTTTGCATTTTAAGTTTTGCTTAGCCTTGAGAGGTGTGTGCTCGTGTAAAAACAGCTGAGATTTGTTATTTGTTTAAAAGGTATTCCTAATTCTTTCTATTCATGAATGTTTCAAAATTACCTTTAAAGTAAAAGTCAAAATAGTCCTAACATTCTAACAAATTTTTACTCAAATCATTTTTTCTAGGTTCAATTTAACTTTTGGCAGAACATAGTCTTTTAACACATGCATTTCACATGGTATTTCTAATTATTCTATCATCTTAAATAATATTTTTCATTTCATTTGTATTATATGAACGTTTTTTTTTATTCTAAAATTAATAACCTTCTATTTGAGATTGAGGAAATTACACATTTTTTAGGGAAGTTGTTTTAAATGGTACAACTCTATATCTACACTATTTCATGTTTGCTTACTTCACTGCTTTTTCTAAAATTAAATTTTCCTTTTCTTAAAAAAAATAGTACTCAAGAATTTTAGACATTTCCACCCAGGAGAGAATTTACCAATCATGTATCAAACTTCCTAAGTATTGTTGACCCAATAGCAAACACACATTAATTTTTTTTCCCATTCTACATTCAAAACCTATAAAACTATTTTTCATCGAAAAGCCCTTATCTTTCATCTTCAACCTCTCACCCTTTAGCAAATGAATTTTTTTTGTCATCTCATGGAGGTCTGTATGTCTGTCTCTGTCTCTGTTGTTGCTTTTTATAAAGCGTTTTTTGTTTGTTTGTTTGTTAACTCAATCTTCATCTCACATGGTGAAGTTGAGTTCATCAGATAATCCTCTTGAAGATCTAATATCAGCTTCACTTGCATATGAAGAATAGAAGTCTTCATCCCCATCTTTTTCTTTCACTTCCTCAATCTTCTCCACAGCTTCTCGTAAATCCAACCGTTTCTCAAAGTCGCTTTCGCAACACGCCATTGCAATTCTTAGAAGCTTCATCATTTCACCCTCACTGCTCTTGGTTGGTCCCATTTCCTTATCAAATACTCGGGTGTTCCATTCTTTTTCAGGAATTGATTTTACCCAACTTGCCAAATCTTCCTCTTCCCCGCTCTTGTTCTGATGCAAAAAGTTGGCTGGGAATTGACCTGATAGAATTTCTAGGATCAATAGCCCAAAACTCCATACGTCTGTCTTCTTTGTAATGCGACTTTGTTGCGAGTACTCCGGGGATTTGTAGGCCACCATTAGCTCATGAGCATGCTCTTGGTTCACGACCGGGATTAGGCCGTAGTCAGAAAGAAGGGGCTCGTAATTTGCCTTTAGAAGTACATTTGAGGACTTGAGATGGCCGTGTGGGGTTATCAAACTTGGAAGCTCACTGTATAGATATCGAAGACCCTTTCCAACGCCCTTGATGATCTTCAATCTTGCAGGCCAATCCAGGGCTGGTTGTCCCACAGCTTTATGTCCTAAGAAGGAAATGGACAACATAATACAATTCAGCCAACCAAATTTTGAACTATTCAGACGAGTACTAAACTCAAATGTTTAGTCTTTGTTTGGTAATCATTTCTTTTTTTGTTTTTGGTTTTTGAAAATTAATTCTATTCTTCCTTTTTTTTACTGCATCTTTCTTAAACTAAAACTGTTTTTTTTTTTTAATTTTCAAAACTTTGTTTGATTTTGAAACATTGGTAAAAAGAAGATAACAAAGTAAGAGATTTAGAGGTAAAAAGGGTACTTTTCAAAAACTAAAAACTAAAATTAACGGGGTTTAGTCAACTAATGTATGTAACACTCTCTCTTATTTATGGATTTCTTAAAAGTTCAAACATAAGAAACTACTAACATCTTGCTGTGCTCCTACTTAATCCACAAGTTTAAGTTGATATAGTTTATTGTATGTCAATTTTTTACGCAGATTATTAACATGTTCCTTCACTTATGAGTTATGTTCTACTAGAACTTAATTATGAGAAATTATAGTAAACTCAAAAGTGTAAGTTGGATAGGTTACGAAATTTTTTAATCTTTTATCAATATTTTTAGTCGGGTTTAATGAGACGTGTGTTGAATTAAAGGTACAAAAAAGGATGAACATACCATGAAGTTGAACAGCCAAGCTGCCCTTCTCAACGTAATCTGTTATGAGAAGCTTTTCTTCTTTTTTGTAATAGTAAGCCACAAGAGGAAGCAAATTAGTGTGTTTCAATCTTCCAATTCTTCTCATATGTTCTTGGAATTCCTCTCTACCCACATTGTTCATTTGCTTAAACCTCTTTACAACCATCACAGGTCCATTGGTCAAAGCTGCTTTGTAAGAAGAACCAAAGCACCCACTTCCTAGGATTTCTGCTGAGGCTTTAAGCAAATCTGATAAATCAAACCTCTCTGAATCCTCTCTTACAAATGACAATTTGGCACTATCGGCTGACCGTTTTCCTGTCACGCTTCCATTACTCGAGCCACGGTCTGGTGACTTCACCCCGGCTCCTGGATCTAGCTCACTAGCACTTGGAGATTTTCCGTTGGCTGGATCTTCTTCGTTAGACGATGATTGGTTACAACGGCTCAGGATGACTATTCCTGCACCAATGGCAAGAAGAGCCAATGTCACAGCTATTGAAACCATGATAATGCTCCCAATTGATGGCACCTTTGCGGCGTTGCATGGTTTCTTAAGTGGTGCTCCACATAAACCTTCAATGCCTGCATGCACGAGAATCAGCTTGTTAGAAAGTTAGAACGACATATGATAGAGTTGACAGAAGAAGTTTCATAATGGAATCTAAATTAGATACAAATTTTCCTCCGAGCTTTGTGTTATCGATTGATCCAAAAGTGTGAGATGACGAGTGAAATTAGATTTAATATTGATTAATCTATCCTTTACCTTTATTCGTGGCCTTAAAACAAGTAGATGAGTCGATAAATGAAAGTAAATATTAATTGAGGAGGAAGTGACATTGCATGGTTTTGAATAATTTATGGATCTGTAACTCTGATATCATGTTAAATCATTGATTGACCTAAAAACATAAGTTAATTAGTGAAGGTAAATATAATATTGATGAGAAGAACATCGTCCAATTTTCTTTAACTAGTATGTATCAAAAGGAAACATCCCGGAATGTTTGAATCTTATCCAATGATAATTCCAAAACTATTGGGTGAGCGGTGGAGAAGTTTGATGATATCATATCATTATCCTAACAAATCATATGGGATTTAAATTATAAATTTGGTTTCTAAGATTAGACCTTACGTTTATAATTAGAATTTAGACCCTATAGTTTTATATATAAAAGTTTCATGTATAGTTTCTACGATAGGGACTATTTAAAAGAATTTTATTGACCCGTAATGTTCTAACCGTATCCAAATCCAAATAATATATTAGAGACAAAATTTGCAGTTTAACCTAGAAATTATGTAAATGGTTTAACAAAGAAAGATGAAAATTGAAGAAGAAGGTGACCTGAAAAGGAGGACGGATCCAAGCGGGAGAGAATTTGAGGGATTTGACCATGAAGTTGATCATTATTAGAGACATTAAAGGACTTGATAGTTTTTTGTTGAAAATTAGGAATTTGACCAGAAAATTTGTTTCCTTCAAGCCTTAATTCCAACAAACGATGCAACTCAACCAAAGACCAAGGAATTTGACCTTCCAATTGATTATAAGCCAAATGAACCTTCTTCAAAGACAACATACTTGAGAAAAAATCACCAGGAATATTCCCTGAGAAGTGATTCCTTGACAAATACAAAGATTTCAATGCCCCAAGTCTCTTAACATCAGGCAAAGAACCTTCAAACTCATTATTCATAAGACTAAGTGACCTTAAATGAGGCACCCCTTCAAGGGACTCAATGTCAATATTCCCTTTGAGCCCCATATTCTCAAGCTTCAATCCCCAAACATTTCCCTTCTCGCAAAGAATACCGACCCAATTCGCCTTATCGCCGGAGCAAGGGGAAGATGAAGACCCCCCCGAACCCCAATTCACCAATGCGTCTTTGTTGCTACTAATTTCAAGAGAGCTCTTGAACTTGAGAAGCGCATCCGCATCGGTAGAAGCACTACAAGAAACAATAATCTCTGATGAAATGACAATGAGAATGATGAGGGTCGTCCATGGCAATGCCATTAGTCTAAATGTTTTTGGATTTTTAAGGTAATGCACGCAACGATAGGCGGCGGCGTGCGTGCTCGCCCAAGCTATTTAGACACTGGATTTGCAATTGTGGAGAAGGTTATGAGTTGGTGAAATGGGGCTGAAGAAGAAGGGGTGAAGGAGGGAATGGAATAATATTGAATGGCATTGAAGAAAAGAGGAAGAAAGAGGAATGGAAAGGAATTGAGAAAGGAAATGTACGGAGGGAGGAAGAGAAGGGTCTAAGAATAGAGAATTTCTTTTTGTGTCTACAAATTTTCTTTTGAAAAACACACACAAAAAAAGAGGAAGGATTCTTCTAATTCTTTATCTGTTGTTGACCAAGTCTTTTCAATTTCCTGTTTTTTTTTTTCTTTTCTTTCTTCAAACTTTTCTATGAGAACAACACGCCAAACCTTTGGATGTGACAGTTTCTTTTGCCTTTTTTTATCCCTTTTTTATTTTGTCTGTATTGAATCATGACATGTAATGTACAACTAATGGTGTCTTCTTGAGCCTTTTTGTTTTTTTGTTTTCTTTATTTTTGTTTATTATTTTTGTGTGTGTATATATAGGTTAATTGGCAGATTGTGTCTTTGTAATAAATGTCTTGATTTTTTGTTTATAAGTCTCTTATCAACGTTTCTTCAAGAAGAAGAATTTTTATGTTCAACCAATACACAACCAAAGACAATTCAACTCCTTGTTGAGAAGATCTAAATAGGTATGTTATTACTCCAAGAAAAAAAAAAAAAAAAGAACTTGTGATCTTTCAAAAAGGAGGAAGAAACATGTGAACTAAAAAAGAACAAGAAAATTGAGTAAAAGTCGCACCAGCAAGCTAGTGTGTAGCTAAATTGCAAAAGCCTATATACTTTGAAAATTGAATATCACCCAAAACCTCAGTAATATGTAAAACGTTACATGTCATAACATTTTTTATTCTGAAATATCACGTCAACTAAATCGGAACCACTGCGCTTGACAACATCGACTGAAGACGCACTTCAATAGCTTTCATCTTTAAAACTTTGATCTTCTAGCAAATTAAAGAATACCGACCTTGAAAGCCAACACCCAACAAAGAATCAGTAGAGTCGAGGACAATTCAACCTACCTCTCTAGATCTGAACTCCTCGAACTAAAACATATCACTAAAAAGACTAAATCTTAAATAGAAACCATAAAGTCTAAATTTTATCCTTTTAAAACCATAAGAACCAAATTTATATAATAATTATTTTATATTATTATATAATTTACATTATATGATACATAATATTTAAAAAGTAAACTATATTGTATTTCTAAATATTTTTACATGTATCTGCTTTTTAAAATGTAAAATTCAAATTCTAATACAATAAAAAGGAAATTTGTTTTCAGAATTTGAATTACTTGGATTCAACAGGCTATTGCTACTTTACCAAAAAATAATGATTGCCAAGCTGAGGAGAGAACTTCCCAGTTGAGGATTTGCCCGGTTAGTTCAAGCAGAATCACCATAACCATCTGAGCTTCATAATAAAGTTCTACAATGATGGTTTCGTCAGCTTTATGTTCCTTCATAAACCCGGTAAGCTCTTGCTCTTTCTTCACTCCATGTGCTATGCATTTAGCACAAATTTGTGAAGCTCGAGGTTTCATCTACTGATAAAACTTGAACTTTATGTCAAGAAACATCTTCAGTTTGGTCACAGCTAGAGTAGGAGGCCCCAGAGAAGAAAGTCTTATTATAGCATCCGTCAGGTTTGCTTCTTCCTCCTTTTCTCATTTGATTACACTTTAGGGTACGTTCGGGGCAAGGGTTGATTTAGAGAAGGGTTAGTGTTATGAAACCTAGTTTTATCATAACCCTTGTTTGTGGGAAGAGTTTCGAAATGTAGTTTTATGATAAGAGGTGTTTGGGGGAAGGGTTATGTGAAAAGGGTTATGATAGTGTTATGAATAAGATGTGTTTGGGGAAAGGGTTATGTAGGAAGGGTTATGGGGATTTTATGATAAAATGTGTTTGGGGGAAGGGTTAGGTGGGTAGTTTTATGAAAATTTTGTGATAAGATGTGTTTAGGAGAAGGGTTAGGTTGGTTGGTTTATGTGGAATTTATGATAAAATTTACTTGGGGAAAGTGTTATATGGGTTGGGTTAATAATTTTTTTATGTAGTATAATATTTTTTAAATTAGATTGTAAATATGATAAAAAAAATTTATTGCATACTTTTTTACGAAAGCGTCGAACACGTCTTATTGAAATAATTTATTCTATGTGTAATATTATTAAATTAGTAAAGACAATTGTCTAATTTCGAATTAATTTATGAACATATTGTGAAAAATTTATTAAAAAACATTATTTAGAAATACAAATTAATTGCTTGCTATTTGTAATTAACGATAGCGACGTCCCCCTATTTTGAACGTGGTATAACGCCTGCATGAAAATTTGAAAGTTTATCTAATTGCAAATTTAATTAAAAGCTTATCTACAGATTATGAATTGGTTGTTACGAATTTGCAATTTTATTTTATTAACTTGTAACATAGTTTGACCTCTCATTTATATGTTTGAATTGATGGTGGTAAGGAGTGATGTAAATTGGTATTTATTATGAAAAGTATGATTTTACGTTAGCTAATTTGAAAAATACATTAGTTGATTACTGTGTTATATGTTAAACATTCCCGTTATACTAATTTACTTACATTATATAGTACTTAATTGCATGATATGAAGATAGACGAAAGTTGAAAAACATATTGATATTGCATATGTATATTGATCTTGTATATGTAAAAACTACGTAAAGAAGATATTTAAACTACGTAATGTACACACATTAGAAACCAAATGTAGTTTAACAAAACGTTCATAATAAGTTCATACAAAACTCATAAAAATAAATTACAAAAATATATTGAATTTTGTAACAACAGAAAATAAATTATCATCCTTAGTGTAAGTGACCATAATATATGAAACAAAACAATTGAATGTTTACAAACGGCAATTACAATAGTACCTCTTAGAAGAGTATACTCGTGAATGGTGAGATCTTGCATAAGATAAACATCATTGTTAACATTTCTACATAAGACAGAATATAGAAGAAAAAATATTTGAAAGAATATTACGTATACATACCTTCAATGACGACCAATACGACCCGAAATCAACATTGAATGACTAAAGGCATTAATACCCAACATGGAAAGTTTAAGAAAATGCTATTTTTTTAAAATTGGTAGCCTCAGAGTTTTGAAATACATTCAACATAATGGATGAAATTCCATAGTAGTAGAAACATCAAAAGCGAATGGAAAAAAAACAAATAAGCATATAAGGTAAACATCAATACAATAGACGAAACAAGTACATACAAAAGAGTGCCTAATTGAGGAAGTATGAAAAGGCAGAAACAAGGCATAAACATAGGTCGCCAAACAGTGCACAAATAGGCGAAAGAGGTTAAAAGCATTTACGTAAAAAAAGTATGAACAGCAGAAACTACGATTACAAAAAAGTTTGAAAAGGAAAGAGCGAAGCAACTAGGGCAGAAACCGTGAGAGAACAAGGGAGAAAGTGTGATGAGAAAAAAGTATGAAAATGTTAGAAATATTTACCTACGAAAGATCAATTTGGAATACAAAGGAAAGAGCCAAACAATGAGAAATGTATACATTTTCCCAAAGAGTACAATACAGACAGGATATTCATGACAATTTGGAGACCACTATATTGAATACAATTGGGACAAAAATAGACAATAGATATATGTGAAAATTTTTTAAAAAAATTGCATAAAGCATATTTCATATAAACCAAATCAATGAATGAAATTGAGCAAAAAAAAATTTCAAAAATCTATCATCGATTGACTACTTATCGTCTTGTGTTTCAAAAAGAGTAATGAAACAAAAGTATATCTCCCTACCATGCTCGGGTAGGACCAATTGCCAGCGAAGACAAAGCATCAAATATGTTCTACATCAGTCCAGGGTAAGGTCGAACGGCAAATTGAACATCGAACGGCAAGGAAGGGTTGCTTAAAGGGTAACACACCCATGCGTGTTCTGTGAACACACAAAGAAATTCGAAAACAGTTTCAGTTTAGAGGGTGGAGGGCCGCCTTCAACAAACCCCAATCCGTTTTCGAAAGTGAGAGAGATGGATGAGAGAGATCAAGATCGACAACTTCCATTTCGTGTATGAAACCCCTTTTCGAAAATAATGGGGATAAACGGATTTTCGGGCTAAAAGAACAAAAAATAAACAAAAAAATACGGAAGCTTTCAAGAACATAACACAGACAATAATGGAAGGCGAAAGTGAACGAAGTCGAAAAGAAGAAAAAATTTTCACCAATGGAGCCGCAATGACGGAGGCGTAAACATGGAGGCCTCGATCGAACGTAATACACGGTTGAAAGAAGGCAAAAACACGGAGGCGAAAGTGAAGAAAGAAGATGAGGCGTAAACACGGTTGAAAGAAGGCGGCAACACGGGTTGAAGGAGGCGGCAACACAGGTTCAACGAGGTGCAACACGGATTGGAAAGGAAATTCGACAGGGGGGTTTCAAAGAAATTTTTTTTATGAAACCGGTTTATGGAAACCCTAAAACTAGGGTTTCCATAAACCGTGGGCCAAACGGGGTTAGGGTTGGACTAACCCAAGCCCACAGTGCTAACCCTAACCTCAAACAGCCCCTTAGTGATCCTTGTTGAGTACAAAGAATGTGGGGTAGACTTTTGGGGGATGGTATGCTCCAAGTTGAAAACATCTGTGTATTCCTCTTTTATCACTGAGCTAAGCTCATGTTAGTGAATTGTATTCTATGAGATTGTGTGAACATTAATCTTTCCCCGTTTTATTTTCATTCCATTTACTCTAATAAAAAATGATGGTGGGTGCTCGAAACATAAACTATGGTCCTCCAAGAAAATATTTTATTTCTCTATTCCATGAGCTGTGTTTTTAGCTGCTGTTATGAAATCACCAATCAAAGATAAATAGAAATTTTAATCGGTAGAAAATCATAGAGTTTATATAGCCTATTCTTTAAATCATAGGACCAAATTTGTAAATAACTAAGCAAACATAAATAAGAATACAAAGCATTCAAACAAGTGTCTTCATTGCTCAAGATGGACATTTATTTATTATTGTCTATTTTTATCTGAAACTTAATTTGTTAGACTTATTTCTCCTGGTTAACTCAAGTTCTTCCATTTTTCCTACAAGAAACAAAAAATGAAGAGCCAGAGCACATTCAGAACACGTCAATTAAAAAAGAAAACCACCAAGAAAACAACCAGAGAATCTCCAATATCCCAGAAAGTTTGTCCTCCTCCTCTACTTAATGCATTGAAAGTTTCAGCTGAACGAAATGCGGCTCGTTTTCACTTTCCTAGGCATAATAGAGGGAGAGCAGGGCCATCATCATTTACTCAGCACATTGGTCTGAAGCCATTTATGCATGATTTACCCAACCTTCCGGAGCTAGACAACCTCTTTTATCCAGAGGGTCCAATTTTAGAAGCACAGCAGCAAGCAGCAAAACTTTTTGAAGCATCAGAAACATGGTTCCTCGTTGGAGGAACCACATGTGAAATTCAGGCTGCAATTATGGCAACTTGCTCCCCAAGAGATCATATAATTTTTCCAAGGAATTCCCATGTATCCGTCATATTGGCTTTGGTGTTATCTGGTGCAATACCGAAATACATCATGCCTATGTATGACTCCAATTGGGATATAGTTGGTGAGGTTACTCCATCAGAGGCAAGTGTGTAACACTGGTTTTAAACTCATGGATATAAACTTGTCATGTAGTGTTAAATTTTTCAATAGACTATTGCTTTATTGTTACTACTCGTTGTCTTAGCTTAGCAATATCGATCGGTAACCCTCACTACTACAAAAGAGATAACTGTTGGTTTGATATAATATTAAATGCTGCACAAGTAAGCTTTATATATTCTGGTAAACTAAACATTGATTTATTATTTAATGAAGAAAATCTTTCCTCAACTTTAAACCTTCAGTCTTGATTAATACTTGTTAATATAAAGAGTGAAATCTTTTATTGCATGCACAGGTAGATAGAGCAATCAAGTATATAGAAATGGAAGGTCAAAAAGCATCTGCAGTGTTTGTTACTTCACCTACTTAATTATCATGGCATTTGCAGTAACCTGAGTGAGATTTCTCAGATATGTTATGTTAAGGGAATTCCCTTGATTGTCGATGAGGCTCATGGGACACACTTTGGGTTTCAACCTCAGCTGCCTCTTTCTGCACTCCAACAAGGAGCTGATTTGGCGATCCAATCGACTCACAAAGTTCTCTGCTCTCTTACACAGTCATCAATGTTGCACATGTCAGGGGATCTTGTAGATAGAGAAAGAGTTTGTGGATGTTTAAAAACTCTTCAAAGCACCAGTCCTAGTTATCTGCTTCTAGCATCATTAGATTCAACCAGAGCTCAACTAAGTGATGATCCAGACAAGGTTTTCAATAGAGCAATAGATCTAGCATATCAAGCAAAAAAGCAAGATAAACAAGATTTCAAGTATCTCAATCCTTGAGTGTCCCATGTTCTCCAGCTTCCCTACTTTTGATCCATTAAGACTCACAGTTGGCTTCCAACAGCTTGGTTTTTCTGGACACGAAGCAGATGAAATACTGTACAAAAACCATAACATCGTTTGTGAACTTGTTGGGAACCAATCCATTACATTTGTCATTAACCTAGGAACATTTGAAGACGATATTGAGAGACTGGTTTCAGGTATTGAGGATGTGAGCTCTTCCGCATCGATTATGAGGATTGAAGGAAGAAGCAAACTAAGTGTTTCTGCACCCTTTCCTAATGTCAAAATCAACTTGAATCCTAGAGATGCCTTCTTTGCGAAAAAAAGAAGAGAGAACATTAAAGAATGTGTTGGAAAGGTGTGTGGAGAGTTAATATGCACATATCCTCCAGGAATACCGGTAATGATTCCGGGTGAGATTATATCTGAGGAAGCGCTGGATTATCTGTTGCATTTAAAAGACAAAGGTGCCTCAATTGTCAGTGCATCTGATCCTAAACTATCTTCACTACTTGTATGCAATGTGTAAGACTGCAAAACGCTTTGTTAAGTATATACTTGAACTGGATTCAATGGTTTGAGTAATTTGTAGCTGGTTTGAGTAATTTGTAACATTATGATTATGATTTAAGTAATATATCACGTTTTTCATAAATATGCAATGTCAAGATAGAAAGAAGATTACCACAGGAAGTCAAACTCTTATTATCATAATGTTGACCTTTGAAGCTGTTAGAAGAACGATTATTGTTTGCAATGCCCCATGTTTTCACCTACAAGTAAGATAACTCCAAACGTTACCTTTGAGTTGATGTAAGTTATCCAACTACTCTAAATTTTCCCTTTGTCTACCAAATTTTGTTCTTGAACTAGATTGTGGAGAGAGATTGTTTGTAATTGGTTCACATGCATACCTTTAAAAAAGTTCACATACATATTTGATATTTGACCAACATCGACTGATTTTATAGTTTGACTATATTATTAGCTATTTACTTTTGTTAATAATAAATTTTAGCTTTTCATTCCTTTAATTTTACGTTTGCATATGATTAACTAATGGCTTATTTGAATTTTTGTGCCATCTAAAAATTTAGTTCCATTTCGAAAACCAAACTAATTTGTGAGAACAGCAAATTAAGCCATTATTATTATTATTTCTTTTATGAACAAGCAACTAAAGACCAAAATGAGTAATGACCTAACAACATAAATCATCCTCTTAAGAGAATGAACGCCAACATTTATAGATTATCGAACTAAAAAAGGACACAAGAAAATTCAAATGCTGGTATATGCATAGCCCTTGATCTATGTTCAAGGGTGATTCTAAAATGTTAAAATTCCTTTCCAAAATCACTAAAAAAAATATTCAAAATCTGATTTAGCAGTGCACTTAAAAGTGTGAATTTAAACATTAAATTGATTTTGAAGTAATTTTAAACATGCAGAATTTTGACAATATATTATTTAGCATGCATCTTAATTCTGAAATGTCCAATGATTCCTGAAGGGGTGAGTGTTTTCCATTATTCATCCATAGCTAAAGCTTCAAAGCTTTCCTCACTAACTGAAAACCTAATCATAGTATACCAATTCTAAATAAATGGTGCAAACAGATGACAGAAGCTTACCATTAACCAAAAGAAACCATGGAAACAAACACCAAAATTTCTGAGAACAACATCAAGCATCTACAAAAAACTGGCCACTGGGTTGAGATTAATGACTCAAGCTAAGAACAAACTACTAGTAAAATATTAGTATTTCAACCATAAAATAAATCAACTTCAGTTACATTAAGTTTTTCAAAAAACTGTAATTCCAATTTAGAACCACTTTTTCAACATAGAGAACCAATACCCCTGAATGAAACCTATACCATTTTACAATAAAGCTCCAAATATATATTATCAAATTAAAATACGACAATCATTTACTCACATCATTGTTAATTGGAGAATTGTCAAATGGAAAGTGGACAAAATATTCACGGTTCATGACAAAATCAAGTGCAAGTAATTTTTGTCTTTTGGATTATTATTTTTTTATCATAGTTGAAATAGTTTGTTTTGTTTATTATTCTTTAAAAAATCCCTTATTAATTTATTAATTAAAGAGAGAAAATTATCCAATCCACATTTACACCATACATACATATATAACATCTTTCTATTATAGCCTAACCCCGTTAAGTTCTTATGTTTTAGTCTCTTATCACCAGGCATATTTAGAAATTCATACAGTTTTGTGTTCTTAGGTTCAACAAGGAAAGACAACCCTAACCAACAAGAGCTAAGCTCAAATGGATTCAGGACCAGGTTCTTGGTTCAATGCCCACACCCGAATTTGTACTAAAAAAAGCCACAATATACTTCACTTTCTAAACAAGCAATATATAACTAACAATTTACAACCGTATTAATTTATAAGTTATAACCATTTGGCACAATAAAGCTATCGCATTCTTGAGTGCATCACGTCTACAACTTCAAAGAAAAAATGCAACGCCTTGATGCGGAGCTCAAAAGAACTCCTGGTACGGTCTGCCTGCATCCTCTTCTATGGTCTGTCATCATAATGTTATAAATCAAGTTAGCTTTTAGAAGAAAGCTCTTTAAAGAGTGCATTAGTAACGTGAATGAGAAGGAAAACTAATATAGATGAAGAATAACAAACAAAAACTACATGCAAATTTTTATGGAAAAGAAACGAAAAAGAGAGAAAAATATAAACACAGGTACAAGACGGGTCAGATCCAGATGCGAAATATGCTATAGACAAGTTTCAATGAACGACGGCAGTATTATCCTCCAAAAACACAAGAAAAATCATCTCATAGGATTACCAAGAAATCTAAAGTGGTCGGATTTTAACTCGCCATCCACACATATGATGAAAAGGTAATAACATAAATTCCTTACTTTTTATTTTATTACTACGATATTACATTTTCTAGTCCAATAAATGTGAGGATGGAGCTGGGACACAAACATCCAACGAAGGAGTAGATTCCTTTAACCACTAAACTAAGCTAAGCTCAAGTTAACCCAAAAAATCGAAAAGTTAAAAACCATTTCTAATTCTTCAAACTCGTCATTTCTTATCTTGATTTCAAACTATTGAGAAGAAATTGATTTTATCTCAACCAGTGGATGAATAAGAGGATTTTTACCATCTCCCCCCTCTTGGATGTAGGATCAGCCTGTGTGTTTCCCTCTTCCTTTGCACGTTAGATAACATGGGTTTCATCTCCATACCAATCCAAAAGAGTAGCCTATGTTTTTATAAACACTTCGAATTCGAAGTCCCTCGATTTTTTTCATAGTGTAATCCTCAACATAGATGATTTGAAACACACAACTTCCAGCAAGTAGATGCGGCAATTTAATGGAACAAGTATGTAAGCAGTAAACTGAAAAGCAAATCAAATCTATCCTTTTACAAAAGTATGAAAATGTTAGAAATATTTACCTACGAAAGATCAACTGAAAAGCCAATCCTCTATAAAAACGTTCTTGTGAGCTTCCATTCCTCCGCCTATTGCAGCTCTCTATCCCTGAAGTTTACCCCTTCACTTAGCCTTGTGGCAGTCGACGAATATTACCAAAATATTTATAAATATAGTACAAAATTTAAATGAGATGGTCATTATTTTCATGGTAAAACCAAAATTAAATTATCATATTTTACCATGTTTGTAGATGAGTACGTAATTTTGTTCCATTGGTTTATTTAATTCACTTTCTATAAAATTATAAATAAATAAATATATATATATATATATATATATATATATATATATATATATCAAAGTACTTTCCAATTAATTTTGAGGGAAATTGTAAAAAGTATTGACAAAATACTTAAGTTAATAATCGCTATATATTATTTAATTTTAGTAAATTTACAGTAAAAAAGCTTTTGAAAAGAAAAAAGACCAAATTTAGATTTATTAAAATTGCAAGAACTAAACGTAAAATATTTGAGAGTAACTAAAATTAGTATTTTAACCAAACCAATACCCAAACCCAGTGGCGAATCCAGAATTTTGTTGACAGAGGACTAATTGCCTGATATGAGATTAGAACCTTGAACCAAAGAGGAGCTGAGATATGCATTTACCACGAAGCTAATTACAATCATTGGTATTTCATTATTTGACACTCTATATATATATTATATATAAAGAGCATAAAGTTGAAGGGCTTCTCCCAACAGCACCCCATGTTAAGAAAAAAGAACAAAAACAAAACCAACAATGGTCTGTATTGAGGATTAATTTGAAAGGCAGAACTTCAAAATGAAAATACTCAGCATTCACAAAGTGTCATAAACTTGCACAGATCAATATTGTCTCATAATCCATCCAAATTGGAAGGGTTGAGTGTTCACATAGATGAGAAAGGTTTTATTACTTAAAAACACTGATTGCCGCGCCTTGATGAGGTGCTTAAAAGAACTTCCGGTATGGTCTGCCTGCATCCTCATCTTGCATATGCTGTCATCAAAATGTTATAAACCAAGTTATCTTTTAGAAGAAAGCTCATTAAAGAGTGCACTGCACAATGAAAATTATAGACAGTGGGTGCTTAATAATTGGAAGAAAAAGTAAGAAATAGTAATATAAATGAAGAATAACAAATGAAAACTGCATGCAAATATTTATGGAAAAGAAACTAGAATGAGAAGAAAAACAGATGAACGCTGGGGAACGGGTCGGACCACCAACATCCATAATATCCTATAATGGCTGGATATGGACACAAGTTCTATTTCCTCCAACAAAGGTTTCTGATAACTATGGAAGCATTATTTCCATTAGACTGTAAAACAAATATCATCATGGGTGATCCTCCAAAAACATCTCATAACCAGAAATCTAAAGTTCACATTTGAACTCCCCATCCACACATAAATTCCTCACCTTTTATTTTATTACCACGAAATATCCCAACAATTTTCAAGTTCAATAAAAGTGAGGGTGGAGTCAGAACACACCATGTATCCTCAAAGGAAGGAGTAGATTCCTTAGACCACTAAACTGGCTCAAATTAACACAAAAAATTGAACTTCAAAACCGTCCTTTCCTGATTCAAACTATCGACAAGAAATTGATTTTATCTAACTCAACCAATGTAAAAACAATAGGATTTTTTCCAATCCACCCTCATGAATGTAGGACCAGCCTTCCCGTCTCCCTTTTCTTTGCCCATTTTTCTTTAGGTAATGGAAGTCTTACAAAGATAGAAAGTTTGATAAAGAAGGCTTCCATTTCAAAAACAATTGGCAATGGCATGTTAGACAACATTGTTGCATCTCAAAACCAACTTGCAATGAGAAGGGTAGCCTATGTATTATATAAACATAAATCGCTTCATATGCCCCTTTTAGAGTTAGTCGAAGGTCCTCATTTAAAATGCCAAGGTGAGAACTCTTTGATCCAATATGATCTTCGCCCTCCTTTGAAAGGTGGTTCGAAAGAAAGTCTAAAACTTTGGTGACCAAGAAGCTAACAATGGCTCTTTTTGCTTCTACTTTCCCCCTTCTAAATTAGTTTGTAATTATACTCTCAACCCAAATTTATATTAGTTGTCCTTTTTTTGTAATTTGTTGGGTCACACATCCAGTGTGTGGATACAAAAAACACAAACTAAACAAAACATTGCGAAGTCCCCTGAATTTTCTAAATGTGTAATCCTCAACATAGAAGATTTAAAACATAGCACTTCCAGAGAGTAGACGCAGCCAATCAAGGGAACATACTTTGAGCAGTAAACTGAAAAAGCAAACTCAAATCTATCATTTTAAAAATGAAAGAAAAAATGCTACAAATTACTGCCAACCAATATTCACAAAATGAATCAAAAAATTGTATTCTCCAACCCGTATTTAAATCGTTACGAAAAGCAAAAATATGAACAATCGAATGAAAGGAAAAAAAAAATTGACCAATTGCAAAATCATCCAGGCCAAAATTAAGACCAACAACTTCACTAATAAACAATAAAGGAATCCAGAGTCAGAAAACATACTCAAAAATTGGAAACCCTAAAAAAGAAAAAATTTACCCCAGATTGACGCACACTCTGGGCGTCAACGGATCACAAAACAAAAGATAGAAAATAAATCAAACGACATACTAAAGGAAGAAAAAGATGGAGAGAAATGATATTACAAATTCTCTGACGATGCCCTTGTAAACAAGATAGGGAACGGCGATTCCGAAGATACCCACAATCGCTAAATTCCGGCGAGTCCAGCGGAAGTTATACTCAAGATTTTCTCTGGCAGTACTCCAATCCTCAATAAATTTGTTCTTGTGAGCTCCCATTCCTCCACCCATTGTCGCTCTGCTCGAATTTCTCCGCTTCTCTTCCTTCAAACTCTCTCTCTCTCAAGTGTACCCTCGCTTGTCCCTTCACCTAGCCTTGTGACTCAACCAGTTAGAAGAATTTTCACCACCCTTTATAAATTAGAAAAGAAAAAAAAAATAGGGAGCATTTCTATTAAACTCCCAATAAATATAATTTTAGATAATTATTTCGATTTTAGATGATAAAATTGGCGAAAATTATACCAAATTGTCAATATAAGATATTGATATTAAAATGACATTTTTGTTATACTATGAATGAGAAGTCTCTTTTGGTTCGATTCCTTTTAAAAATAAATAAATTGCAAAATTGTTAAATTTCATTATCACTCTCTCCTTAATTATGTGAAGGTTGAGTTGTATTAGACCTTACTTTAGGTTAAAAATTTTATTTTCAAACAAGATTTCAATTAGTTTAGTTGGTTGTTTATAGAAAAATTATAAAAATAAAAGTATTCAAAAAATAAATTTAAACTAGTAAATAAGTATTTTATTATTTTCAATAAACAAATATGTTTATTATTTATATTATATTTATATTTGTGCCATTTTGATATTTAAATTATGTGATTCATAATCAATTATTCACCCCTCATATATTGAAATTGTGTAAATATCGATAGAAATATCGACATGTCTATGAAAATTTAAAAGTATGGGTACAATTCACTCTTTTTTACTAATGAATAAGAAGACTTGAAAGAGAAAATGTTTAAAAAACATCTAGAATTTTGCACTTTCACTATTGTCTCCAAACTTTTTTACACAAGACATAAAGAAGTGAATTTTCAAAAGAAGATCGATACGAGTAATTAAACTAAAACACTTTCGATTGACTAGTTTGAATAAGTAATGTTTTTTCGAATCAAAGCAAGGTGTCAATTGATTGTAGAGGTACATGAGTATTGCAAACCTTTTAAATAATAACTGGAGGGAGCATAAGAGTTAGATTCCAATCTCATCCTTCACTCAAAGATCTCTATATTTTTTTGGGTGTCTAAGAAGTTCACAAGTGAATTATTGTAAGTTAGTAGGACTAAAAGATAAATGACAACTATGATCACATTATTCAATCTACTGCTTCCTGCAACCATACATCAATGGAAAAGGTGAGACGTCTTAAACAAAATTATTCCTCAAGAACGTTGAGCTAAGCACATATAGTTTTAAATAGTAGTTGATGCGATATATGCATGTAGACCTACGTAGTTCTAACGAAGCTTGTGCACAGACTTTATGAACTTATCCTTATCTTCCATAGTAGATTCCAATGTTAATTTGTTGACATATGCTTTTGGCAACACACCAAAAATACAAGGAGATGCCCAAACTTTATGAATTATATATACGTCGCAAAAACAAAATTAAATATGAAACATAGGAATCCATTCATGTCCCTCCGTTCCTCCGCCACACAAAATAAAATTAAAAGAAAACATGAAACATAGAATTTTTGTTTACGATTGCCTACCAAAAGAATTAAAAAACTCATTTAACCAAATCTAAACTATCGTGTACCATTTTATCTTGAAAAAATTCGTTTTGCCAAATGTAAACGATCGTTTACCAAATTTTGAAAAACAATCGTCCCAAATTTAAACGATCGTGTAACTATATTTAATCGTAATCAAGTTGGACGACTATGTAATCAATCTAAACGATCATGTACCAAATATATTTCACGCGCGTTGTTTACGGTATGGTTGATGGAGCATTTTTCTATTATTTTATCACGTATTTTGTGATTTCTATTGTAACCTTGTTCTTTCTTTTGTATCTTTCTGTTTGGTATGTAATTTTTTCCCATATTCACATCATTGTCAATCCGTATTACCCTTCTTCTGTCTTGTTATGTCTTATGGAAATTTTTTAATTTCCTTCGCTTCTAAAAAAGTTTGTTTGTACGTATGTTTCTGCCTGGTAAAAAAATTCGCATCATTTGTTTTGGAAATTTGTGTTTCGTAGGTAAATGCTTCTAACCTTTCCATACTTTTATCTGTATGTATGTTTATGTCTTCTTTTCTCACGTATGTTTGTGTCTTGATTTCTCACCTACATTCCATATTTTCTTTTTTGGTACACGTATGTTTTGGTGTTTTCTCACGTATGTTTGTTTCTGCCTTCTTTTTTAAGTTCTTTCTATATTTACATATTTCCTTATTGTTATTCATTTTCTTTCATGTCTTGCGTGCATCCTGTAGCTTTTCATTTGTCTGCTCATATGCTTTGTTCTTTGTTTTTCATCCCTCCTAATTGATGTTTCCACAACTATTAAATCTGGTTCAACTTATTGAACCGATTTATAAACTCTGAGGCTGCTTAACATCTATTTTCAAAAATGATTTTTACGTATAAAAACTGTTTTTTAACAATTATCATTGAATCTTCATTTAAAGTCTTTGCTTCTACATAGGTATGTAATCCTTCCTTTTCTGCTTTATTTTTCTTCAAATATCCTGCATTTAAAAAACTTGTCCTGTTTTCGACATTTGTCGTATCCCAACTTATTTACTTTTTTATGCAGAACGTCTGCGGTCATCCCATCCTTGTAAGAGGTAATAAAGATTCGTCATTTGTAGATTCAAAGTTCATATTGTATTGCTATTTTTCATTACAATTAAAAGTATGCAATTTATTTCTATTTGTAGCGTACAAGCTATCGGTTTCGTAATTAATTTTGGTATGGACATTTCATCTATTTAATAAATTTCTTATTATTTTGTTTTATTCTACACGTACCAAACTTGAAATTTGTGTTCGTTTCTTACATCGACGTAGAATACATTTTCTTTCGAATATTACAACCCCAATGTTTACATTTTCACTACTTTTTTTTCAAAAAACTTTCCTACTACCTTATCATACCAATCATAGCCGTAAAACGTGAATTTCGAATGTAATAGAAATGAGGATTATACATTTTTTTAGCTTAACAAAGTTTGAAATTGTTGTTTTTAAAATATGCAACTACGTTTTCCAACTAATTAAATATAGTACATTTAAGACGTAATTCACTACACATTCTAATACCTGTTTAACTAAATGTCTTAAGTTGTGAGGAAAATCAAACTTCGGTTGTTAAAAACATAGTGAAGTAGTAATTATGCAGTTACATTTTTAAACAATTTAACTGCTACACCCTTTTAAAACAAGGTTTCAAAGAACTTATTTGTCTGATGTTAAAATAAATGACTATCCCCAAGCAAACAATTTTCATATGTTTCTACAATTTTTATTTTCGATAATTATTATATTTATTATTTGAAACATGACATGTAACACTTAACTGCATTATTTTAAAATTTGTTTTTATGTGCAATTTGGGAATTTTTCTTGAATATGGATCTTTTGACAATGTATATTTTCAAGGAAATTTTTGGTACTTTCATATGGATCAACAAACCCTTCTTGGATTCCTAACTACGTTCACATTGGCCCAACGTCAGATGCTCCAAACATTGGATGCACTAATGAACGACAATAAGCGTCTCCCACATACCCCGTCCGACACTAGGCATAGAATTAGGCAGCTTACATACTTTCGCATGATACACGAGTCTGATTTTGTGTATCGAAAAAGCACACGCATGGACATGCGAACATTTGCTATTCAATGTCATTTACTTAGGATTGTAGCTGGTGTTTATTAAACAGAGATTATTAATGTTGAAGAAATGGTTGCGATGTTCTTGCACGTTCTTGCCCATGACGTGAAGAGTCGTGTAATTCAACGAGAATTTGTACGGTCGGAAGAGACAGTATCGCGACATTTCAACCTCATCTTGTTGGTTGTGCTACGTCTCTACGACGAGTTGATAAAGAAACTTGTGCCAATAACAAACAACTGCACAGATCAACGTTGGAAGTGTTTCAAGGTGCACAAAGTAGAAGTTGTTTGTATGTCACGAATGTTGTACAGAAAACTAATGTATGTGAATTCCTTTAAACTTGTAGAATTTTCTTGGGGCGTTGGACGGAACGTACATCAAGTTCGATCTCCCCGCAGTAGATCGCCCTACGTTCAGAATGCGTAAGGGAAAAATTACGACTAATGTACTCGGTATTTGCAACATGAAAAGGGATTTCGTATACGTCCTCGCTGGTTGGGAAGGATCCGCAGCAGACTCGTGGATTCTCCGGGATGCCCTTGCACGACACAACAGACTGTAAGTGTCAAAGGGTATTTACGATTTTTCATTCAAACACGCCATTTTGAAATTGTATATTCAACGCGCATAAACCATTGGTTTTCATGTTTAGGATATTATTATTTGTGCGATGCAGGTTATCCAAATGCTGGAAATTTTTTTGTCTCATACAGAGTGAGAGTTACCACTTGCAAGAGTGGCGTGGGCCTGAAAATGCCCCAACCACTGCAAAGGAATACTTCAACATGAAGCACTCTTTTACAAGGAATGTGATTGAGAGCGCCTTTGGTGTTCCGAAGGGTCATTGGGCAATACTTCGTGGGAAGTCGTACTATCCCCTCCAAGTCTAGTGTTGTACCATCCTAGCATGTTGCCTACTGCACAATTTGTTAAACAGGGAAATGACCAATTGCGAAGACATTGACGACTTTGAATAATTTGTCTTTTCACTACAAGAATTTTCGTCTTTGTCGACACAGAAAAACGTGGACAATTCTTTCAAAAATTGTGGACAGATAGAACTTTGCCATATTTATTTATAGTAATAATAGCATGTTTAGGGTAACCTCAATTTTGCAAATAGAACTTTGCAATACGCACACAAATGTAGTTCTATCAAATATAGGATGCAATCTAATAAGTTTAAGAACTTAGAAACTAATATACGAAGATTTTTTTTTTTAAAAAAAGAACAAATTTGTTGTAGGAAAAAATGTCTAAGGATGAGTCTTTATACATTTGTAGGAGAGATTTAAATAAGATTAACCATAATTTTCTATGCATAATTAATTTAAAATCTAAAATATTAATGGAACAATATAAAGTAATATCAATTTTGTGTGATCGGTCAAGTACACTATTGTGATCAGTCAAGTACATACATAGTGTCTCAATATAAGTACATGTTTGATATTCTTCAACCTTGATCAGGTACGTCAATGTTGCACTTGAATGTTAAGTTTATATTATTTGTTTTAATATGATATGTTGTGTTTTAGATTATTTGGTAGCCGTACAAAACTGTTATCGGTGGTTTGCCAAGTTTCTGTACGAAAGGTCAAGACATATGATCGACAATTAGTCCTCTCATATGTTTTCACGTTATATCATCTTGATAGAACAATTAGACAATTTGGTCTCAAACAAGATGTTCCACTTAACTGTAATACTTAACCACTCTTGCGCAACATTAACTTGAGAACTGCTGATTAAGAAAATAGAGTTGCACATTTGGTGATGTGATGACTAATTAAATAGTATAAGATTTATTGTTATGAGGTCTTCTTGATTGAGCAATTTGATATGGATGTAACACAAATATATCTACTGGTATAAAAATATTGCGAGGCTCTATATCACTCGATCGAGAGTAGTTGTAGGTCATCTAATACATATTTAAATATTGTCTGATTATTTTTAATAGAAATTTATTATGAATATTTTTTAATCCATTTTAATATTTCATAGAGATCAAACAACAATAAACTTCGTGATGATGCCATAATTTTCTTAAAATTTTTCAATGAATGAAAATTGTTAAATTATGTATTAATATAGAGTCCTCCACTCTTCAAAGAGAAAGATTCCCCTCTTCGCACTGGACCTAAGACTGTACATCTTTCAATCGTTACAAAGGACTTGCTTTCTATAGGCTCTCTCCCTTTTAGTAGGTTTCCACTCCTTTTGATAAGCTTCCTTTCCACTCTTAAACTCATCCTCTCAATTTACATTTAATTATTTTTCAATTATAAATAATTGCTACAAATTCGACGAAGATACAAATAAATCGGAAAATTAAAAAAAAAATAATGAAAAAAGTTTTGTCAATTTGAAAATACAAAAAAGAAAAACAACATTTTTTTAAAATAAGTTTAAAATGATATTTTAATAATAGGTTTCAATAACAATAAAATTGAACAAATTATTCTTTCAAAGATAGCTTGAATAATAAGGGTAGATTTTTTCGTTAGAGAAAAGTAAATACATATTAAATTAAAAAATATATACACGAATTTGGATTTAAAAAATAAAATGGAACTTTAAATTTATTACTACACCTTATAACTTCACTAATATTTTGATCGCAAACATATTTGTCGCTGAGATATACTTTTTGACAAAAAAAAAAAAATACAAAAATAAATATATCAGAAATTATTCTCATTATTAATAGATTTTCATGTCAATATATTTTTTGAGTTCTAGTGTGAACATACACAAAAGAAAAGTAGTATCGAAGTGTTGACAATTTTTTGGAGGTACTCGAGGGTGCTCTTTGAGTATAATAGTCATTATATCGTTAAAGATCAATAACAATTTTTTCTTTTGTTTCATTCTATTCAAACGTAGTTATATTTACATGTTGATCAAATAACTAAAATACATTTTGTAAGTTTTTAAAGTTAAATGATTTGTTAGTTACATGTTAGAAATAAAAATAAAAAGAACTTATAAAGTATTAGGCCACGGTCTTAAAAGTTTAGAGATCAAATTCACAATTTTAAAAACAAATAGCTTTGATAAGAAAACATTAGCTCAAAATTTTAATCTAAAAAACAAGATGTTAATAGATATCGATACATTAATTAATATTCTCTATAAAATCTAAACTCCACTTCCAGAGTCACAACATTATATACTATTTTATCACTAATACGAAGATAACTCGACTGTAATTTTTATTTTTATACATTTGGTAAACTTTGAACAAAAATACATTCTAATCGGCTTTGTTAATTTCGTACGACCTTCGTCACATAAAAGTTTACGTAGCTGTCGCTTAAATTTGTATTTAATCTTTTATTTAGTTCATCGTAAAATGAAAGATTCAAACTTCTAATATCAAAATTAGTTAAATCGTAAATATCATGGGTATGTTAGAGATAACTTCGAGCCACACGTAAGCAACATATTTAAAGATGAAAAACTTTTTTAAAAAAGAAAAAACAGTAGAATAATGTTGACTAATTAAGAATATAAAAATTAAACAACATGTTAAATAAAGGGGAGTCTTAGAGATAATACTATTATATATATATAAGAGTATATATAATGAAGTAAATAAAATAAAATATTATTTATTTATTTAAAAAACCAATCCACGTCAATTACCACATATCTATTTTATTTTCTTAATGCCTCCATTTCTTTGGACCTAACTGTGACGTGGCATTTGTAGAAAATTATTACGCCCACACCTCACCATCGAAGTTGGTCCAAAAAGTATTAAACACAAAATATGTTGACAATGACGTGTAAAAGAAGAAATTATTATGTAGAAATTGAAATTTCTTATGGAGAAAAATCGAAGGAATTCTTCCCTCATACGTTGTCAAAATTGATATTAAAGATTCCTGGTTAAAATTATGGTTTTTATCTTTATTTCTATCAAAATTGATATATTTAGGTGGGTTTTTTTTGAAAAATTACATCACATGAAAAAAAAAGAAGTACATCTTTTTTACATATCGTAAATATGACAAACGATAATTGAAGGGCTATCAGATGGTTATTGACTTTTAAATTTATTGTTTTTATAATTTAAAAAATGTATTATCATTGATCTTATTATCATAATTTTTTTTTGTTATTTTTGCAAATGTCCATTTAAAAAAAATAGAAATAATTGAGAAACTAAGAATAAAACTAATAAAAGATAAATTTTATTATACTCTTTTTTATAAAATATAAATATTTTGTGGATGATTTATTTTTAACGGTTTTTCTAAATTTAAATATTTTTGAATGAGAAAAATAACAAAAAGAATTTAGAAAGAAAATAAACTTAAAAATATAAAAAAATCACAAAAGAAAATTAATAGAATAATATGTGAAGAAAGAAAATGCATAAGATTAAAAAGGAAAAAAATGAACGCAACGACAGAAGCAATTGGCTTAACCATTAAGCAAAGTGGGCATCAAGAAGTGGAAGCATGAAATAATATTGAAGATGCATCCACATAAATGGACTTAAATAAGGAAATGAAACGTGTAGTAACCACAAATATAAGAAAAGAAAATTAGTATTTGTCTTACACGACGGTAGATGCCCCAACCCCAACCGCCTAAAAACCAAACGCGGTGCTTGGAGAACCCACGTGAATATTCCCTCCAATTGCGTATTTTCTAATATTCACACACACACACACACACACATATATAATTCGAAAGTTGCCATTTCACAATTTTTTTTATTTATTTAATTTCAGTGAAAAAAAGAATAATTACCCCTTTTGGATCTTGCATTCTTCTCTGTAAATTTTGGTGTTAACTATTTTGTTGGGTAATTTGTGACTTTTGCCCCTTTGGAAGACGATGGAGGTGATTTTTTCAGTTTTTAGTTTACAAAATAAATTTATATGTCTAGGAAACAAAGTCTTAGGTAGAATAAGTGTATGCGATGAGATACAGTAAATGTTAATTAAAAGACATATTTTCTAAGTTGTGGTAGTTAATAACATATGTAGAATGACTACATTGATTCATCTAATGTATATGTAATACACATGTAAAATAAAAACAAAATAAATATTTACATTTACATTTTCAAAAAATAATTTTATAATAACATGTATATCCGTTAAATGAAAATACTAGAGAAAGTAAAAAATTTAATTAAATGAAATTAGTAATTAATACACTCTATCGTGTGAGATATATAATAACATGTATATCTGTTTATTTACTAAAATATTACTATTTGAAAAAGTATTTAGAATTCAAGATTAATATTTGAAAAAATATTTAGAATTACAAGATTTTACGTCATATTACGGTTAGTTTTAGAAAAAAAATTATTTTAAATAATAAACTTTTTAAATATATAATTCATCATGATATACTATTATTTGTGTCCATTTATATTATAGTCTATCATAAAGTGTGGTAAATAAAATTTAAAATTTTATAAATATTTTGAGTTATTTTAGTATATTTGAAAATAAACTTTTAGAAAATTTTTATACATAAAAATTATAACATGAATTTTAAAATACATGATCCAAATGATAGAGTGGATGAAAAATTGGTATTGTATCGTAATTTTATTATAGTTTGTAAATATTAAAAAAAATGATGATTTGATTTACAATAATTCCCTTACTTTTCTTTTTTATAATTATTATTGGGAGCTCACCGTCAGATCTGATATCCGGTTCGGACAGGTGACGAACAGCCGGATATTTTTGGGCGTTGTCCATCTTGGGAATTGTAAACGAGAAAGAACGAACGAACGAACAGAGAGTCCCTTTCTCTCTTCTATTCTGAGCCGACATCTTCAGCCATCAACCAAGGGGAGACACACAAAAGAGGTTATGGATTTTTCTACTTTTCTTTTCTTTTCTTTTCTTTTCTTTTTTTCTTTTAGTTTTAATGCATTTCTCTTTTTTGTTGATTCTCTTTTCTTCTTCTTTCTTCCCTTTTTTAAATTTATTGATCTGATTTTCTCTTGATTTTCTGACGCATCTGAAACTATGAACTTCCATTTCCCTCCATAGACTTTGTTATATCACCTTTCCTTCTTCCCAGGTTTTGGTTCTTGTTGTTTTCTTCTTTTTCACTGTTTAAATTTTGATAGATCCCCTATGGTTTCGATCAATTTTTGTTTTACATTTATGTGTTTGTGATTTGTTCGAATTTGGATTTTGGTTAATCTTGAAATTCTGGGGGTTTTACTTCACGATTTCTTTTTTTTATGTTTTATTTCTACGGTAATTTATTTCATTTCTGAGCTTACTTGGCTGACATTTCGACGAATCTGCATCATCATGTCATCAGAATGTTGGGTTTTATTTCCATATTCCCTTTGTTTTAGTTGGCATCGAAGTTCGTTTGTATTTTTCTTAATTCTTTGGATTGATGTTTACTCACTGGAAGATATGTAAGTTTACCGTGTGTAGTTACTAATTTGATTTTCCTTTGGGGTTTTGTTGATTGTTATGTTATTTTGGTTTTGCTGAAAAGGAATTTATATGCAGTATCTCCCTTGTTAGGATTAGTTGTTGACGAAGTTGATTTGGTTGTTGACAGGTTGCAGTTTTTGTGTCTCCTCTTCGGAAAAAGAAAGAGTCTAGAAAATCTAGGAGTAAATGGGACCAATGGATTACGAAAGTAACAGTTGGATGTGGGATGGTGTATACAACTACCCACATTTGTTTGGTGGTTTAATGCTCACAGCGGCCTTGCTTGGAATTTCCACGAGTTATTTTAGTGGGATTGGAGTACCATCTTTGCCATTTTTCTGGTCTGATTTCGGGATTTTCCAGAAAAGGAAGAGTGAAAAAAAGCGCATTCGGGTCTACATGGATGGTTGTTTTGATCTCATGCATTTTGGTCATGCCAATGCGTTGAGGCAAGCTAAGGCTCTGGGTGATGAATTGGTGGTGGGTGTCGTAAGTGATGAAGAAATAATAGCAAATAAGGGCCCTCCAGTGTTACCAATGGAAGAGAGGTATCTGCCGAATTCTTATTTATTTTGTTCTACCCATCTTCACAAATTTTAGCAGAGCATATAAAAGATTATGCTCTTTCCTACCAGTGTAATCGTGGGCACGATATAGATGATCGAAAGTAAACACATTATGTATTTGTACATTGCCTTACTCTACTTAATTCTTTGGCACATTAGAACCTTTACTGAGAATATTTGAGAAAGAGTTTATTTTATTTTTATTTCCTGTTGTTGGACTTGGAATTATTTTAACTTTTCATTAGCTGCCTCCGACCCACACTACTGAAGTCACGAAATTTAGAATGTGTACAGAACTAAAACTTTTCCACAATAATTTGCTCAGTTTCTTCTAACCGAAAGCTCCTTTTAGGCTGGCACTTGTTAGTGGTTTGAAGTGGGTGGATGAAGTTATTGCCAACGCCCCGTATGCAATTACTGAACAATTCATGAACAGACTCTTTAATGAGCATAAGATTGACTATATTATTCACGGAGATGATCCATGCCTACTTCCAGATGGAACTGATGCTTATGCCTTAGCTAAGAAAGCTGGTCGATACAAGCAGATCAAGCGTACTGAAGGAGTCTCCAGCACCGATATCGTAGGTACTGTTTTTCTCAATCTTCTGTAAGCAGTTTTTAGTTGGTACATTCTTTCCATTCTCTTTCTCTTGCCTTCCTGTTCATCTCCTTGGTAGATATGTAGGTAATTGTCACAATTCACAAGAAGGATATATTAAATTTGCTTGCTTATAGAGCTCTTGAATGTATCATGTTTTTGTATTTTCTTATATTTTAAAGATCTGAAAAGAAAATTTTTTAACCTATTATTAATTTCTTGATTTAGGAAGGATACTCTCTTCCATGAATGATACTACGAATTCTGAAGATCATAATGCAACATCCCTGAATGGAGATTCTATGAAGGGAAGTCCATCCCATGGTGCCCTTTCTCACTTTCTACCAACATCACACCGTATTGTACAGTTTTCAAATGGAAGGGTAAGGTTCTCTAGTGACCTAAATATTCTTGAAGCCTTATACTGGAGGATTGTTCATCAATAGATACTAGTTCACCTATCTGGTCCATTGGGTGTTTGTTGTGACAAAAAATGGTGGGCCCTTGATTGAATTAGTAACTGATGGGGGTGGTCATCTAGAAACTAGTGAAGATAGAACTTAGGTTGTGGTAGTCTGGTTGTTAGGTAGACATAGGGAGCTCTTTAAGTATCATGCAAGCTGTATTTGTGATAATATTCTGAAATCTAGGAGATTCTTTCATTTAGTTTGCATGTTGTGTGTCTAATATTTAATATTTATTTATTTTGTAACATCACATTTCTAATTAGAACTTAGGTTGTGGTAGTCTGGTTGTTAGGGAAACATAGGGAGCTCTTTAAGTGTCATGCAAGCTGTATTTGTGATAATATTCTGCAAACTATGAGATTCTATCGTTTAGTTTGCATGATGTGGGTCTAATATTTATTTATTTAATAACATGACATTTCTAATTATAATCCAATGTTTGAAATTTATATTTTATATTTTATCTATTCATATATCAAGAATTTGATAAACTGCATGACAGAAAAGGCCAATTCTTTGGTAGAAAAGGTTTGTGGACAACACTAAAATGTTGTTTTAGTAATGTTTTAACAAATAAATCACGTCTTAAGAGAGTACAATGGAAGTTAGGGAGTGCATGCAATGTTTCAAGCACATGAATTAGAAATGCTTGCTAATACTAAAAGAAACTGCAACATAAAATTGTTTCGAGAAACCATTTTCAAGAATTTTGTATCCCAAGGTCTAGTCCTTATGTTGGCCTATCTAATATGTAAATCTTTTATTTCCAAAAAGTAAGCTAGGATGATTTTGTTCCTTTCATTTCTCTAGGAACTTCATTTTTCCAGATTCTTTTGTGTTTAGCCTCTGTATACCTTTGTCCATGACCCGTGAACAAAAATGATATTCTTTCCTCTCTTTGATTTTTTTTAGCTAGGGTGGTTTTCTCATCCCTGCTTAGCAGTAAACTCTGTTTTGCAGCCAATTCATTTATGCTAACAAATTATCATATCCAATGATAGGGGCCTGGACCAAATGCTCGTATTGTGTACATTGATGGGGCTTTCGATCTTTTTCATGCAGGGCATATTGAGGTATGATGCTTTACAAATTCTACAATCGCTTCTCAATTCATCCCTCACTCCAGACTGCTTTTATGTTTACCTTAACCTTGGTTTGGTTGTTGATACTTCATGCTGATTCCTGTGTATAGCAATTTGTTGCCTTAAATTTTCAGTTCCAAAATAATTTTTCTTCTGGAAACTTACCATTTTGAATCATATTTTTGTGTTTATTTGGATCCTGTTTGGTAATCATTTTGTTTCTAAGTTTTTTTTTTTTAAATTCAAGTCTATAGACACTATTTCCACCCCCAACTTTCTTCCTTTGTTATCTACTTTTTACCAAAGGTTTAAAAAACCAAGCCAAAATTTATAAACTAAAGAAAGAAACTTTTAAAAACTTTTTTCCTTTGAAATTCGGCCAAGAATTCAACATTTGTACGTAAGAAAGATGGCCTCAGCATATCGAATGCCTTTGTAAGTATTTCAATGCACTATAATTTAATTATTGGATTTTTCCGGTAAAGTTTATGTCGCTAGGATGCTGCTGTTAGAATTGTGCAAAGCCTTATAAGTTTGGCTGGGGCGGTAAAGGTTTATGACTCAAAGAGATCAACTTTTTTGGTTTTGAAAAGAAAGACTTCATGATGAACTCATAAACAGTGCAGACGATAGTAGCTATGTTACACATGTGTTGTGAACCTGACAATGATTTAAAGACAGCAGGAATAGAAACGATTGTCTTAGTTTGATTTTTGAAGGCAGGAATCTGCTTGAGATCCATCATGCCTAGTGTGTTTTATTTTACAGCTGCAGATTTCATTATGAGTTTGTATCATTTGTTAATGACCTCGTGCCAATATATTTCCAACATTTTCTCTTTTAAAGTGGACAATGGCAATTAAATATTCTCTGTATTCTTTTCCCCAATTTCAATTCAATTATGTACGAATTTGATTTGTCCTTTACACTATAATTAGTAATAACAGAACTGTTTCTCAGGAATCCCATATTGTGATCTCATCATCTTTTCTCTTTTTAGATTCTCAAGATTGCTAGGCAGCTTGGGGACTTTTTACTAGTTGGCATACATAATGATCAGATAGTGAGGTACCTTATTTTCATTTTTAAGATTTAGCCTATCTGTGTCTTTTCTGTTGAGTTTCTGGCTAAACCTCTTCTAGAGGTTCTGTTTCTTATTTAAGAAAAAATGAATACTTTTCCTGAGATTATGGATATGGACTTTTGCCTTAGATATTAATGAGTTGGAAAAGTTGACGTTAATAACTCATTGTCTCCTGCAGTAAACTCAGAGGGAAACAGTTTCCAATTATGCATTTACATGAACGCAGTCTCAGTGTCCTTGGTTGCCGGTATGTTGATGAGGTGATCATTGGTGCACCTTGGGAAATTACAAGAGACATGGTAAGTTGTATGCTTCTGTTTTGTTTTTTCCTTAAACATAACACATGAGTTTCATCCTCATTGGAGCCGCCGGCCCTTTTCCATACATGGGGGAGGTGCAAAGAAACCAATAGAATTTATACTTTATGAATTCACCGGTTGATTGCTTGTTGGAGTTATTGTCTTTGAGCATCAACAGTGAAGTTTTAATTACGGAAGCATTCTTTTGCTGGCAGATAACCACTTTCAACATATCTTTAGTTGTGCATGGGACAGTTGCTGAAAACAACTCTTTCGCTGTAAGTAGCTATTCTTACTGTGTTGATGAGATAAGACTTTTCCGTATCTTTCTATAAGCTCACGTTTACAAAACCATAACAAGATGTGCTTGTCTGTATCAGGGCGACAGTGACCCCTATGCCGTTCCAAAGAGTATGGGAATTTTCAAGTTGCTTGAAAGCCCTAAAAACATTACCACTACTTCAATAGCCAAAAGGATAGTTGCCAATCACGATGCTTTTAAGGTACTCTGCTCCTTTTATTTCTTAACCCTAACTCCAGAAAGTAATCTCTGTATTGTACTTCTGTAGAAATTTAACTCAATAAATATTAAATTGAGAATGCACTCGGACTTGTTTGGAATGACTTCTAAAAGAGGAAGTGTTTTCAAACCCTTATAATGGACCCTTTTGTCTTAATCTAACCCTTGGAGGGTGTTTGGGCTCCCAACTTCAAGTGGGAGCCCAAAAACTTGTTTTGGCTTAGTTGGTGCTTATAGGTTAATTGCAAATGTATCAAAATATCATCAACTATAGACTTCCATCAACAACAAGATGGTCTATCTCAGAGACTTTAGGAGCCGGTTCTAAATTTTGCTATATTTGCAATTTTTTTTGCATTATGTTATATCTACACATTACCTTGGGACACCACTCCATTACCAACCTACAATTAACTATAATATAACTATTTCAAATTCTTTTTTATTTCCTACTCATCCTCTGCAGTTTTTATTATTTCCTATCCATGCTAAAATAATCCACCCTAAACACAAAGTCACAAACTATTACACCCCACAGATTATAATAACTACTTATTACAAAGATCCCCTTAACTCTTTGTTTCTGCTTTCTAGACATTTTAATCTGATGAATTCGTTGGACTTTTCCTGTCTGGTGTATTTTACAATGCAGAAACGGAATGCCAAAAAAGTGGAAAGCGAGAAGAAATACTACGCAGAGAAGAAATACATATGTGGGGATTAAATGAATGGTTTGTTGCTTTTACAATTTACTGTTGGGCGTTTTAGTGTTGGTAACTACTCTTGTTTCTGAAGATCTTCAGTACAGAATTTTCACATGAAGATAGGTTTAGAGTATTGGAAGGAGTTACATCGTTTTCCCAAGAATGCTTCACCAGAATTTGACATGCCAATTAACTTTGTAATTTCATTGTAGGCTATAACCTGCAGCTAGAATAGAGATCAAAACAACAAAAAAGAAAAAGTGGGACACAAAAAAAAGAACTGTGACACTACACAATGATTTGAGATATTATGCATCATGTAAACATCCAAATCGTATAGGTATCATCATCTTGTGCCTTTAATGGCATTGTTTTCCTTTTCTCCCACCAAATAATTTAGGTGTTGTTGTATTGTTTGAAAGCAGTAAAATTTATATTTATTTTTTGATTGCTATGGAATTAACATTCATTCCCAAATCATATTTATTATTTTTATTGTTAGTTGTGTGGGTTAAACTACAGGTTTATGTTTGTGTTTGATCCTGAACTTTGAATTATGTGTTAAATAAGGGCCCGTTTGGTAACGTTTCTATTCTCTGTTTCTTGTTTCTTGTTCCTTGTTCCCTGTTTCCTGTTTCTTCTTTTTTTAGAACAAGAAACAGTAATGCGTTTGATAACTGTTTCTATTTTTTGTTTCTTGAAAAAAAAAAGAAACATAAACAAAAAAAGTGTTCGATAACTGTTTCTTGTTTATTGATTTTCTTCTAGATTTATTTTTTATTTTTCACATCTACTTCAATTAAACATTAAATAAAAATATAGGTCTATCCATCAAACATAACAAATAAAATTATCAAAAGTTTATTCATTTAATACGAAGAAGTATCAATGCACGAATAAAAATAATAACATAAACATAAAATTATATTTATCCTTCAAATGTTACCAAATTTGATTGGCAATATCATCTCTTACTCAGGCAATTTCTCTTTTTAATCCATCAATTTCTACAATCTCATCGTTATTTCGTGACATCTAGAATTTAATATTAATTTTAAAGTAAGTTATTATGTCTTCAATATTCAGAATTGAAAGAAACAAAACAAAATTTAACCTTTAACTCTTAACCTATGATGCTTTAGAGAAAAACCCACAACGAAAATCCAGATTTGCACAAAGAGAAAGATGAAAACTATGGATCCGACGAAGAGGAACAATCAGGCAAAAACTATGGATCCGACGAAGAGGAAGAGTTCGGGTTGTCGAGAAAGACGATGAGAGGTGAAGAGGAAGACAGTGTGCAAAGAAAAACGATGAGTAAAAGAGGAAGAGGATGATTATTTGGAGAAGACGATGGAGATAAAAGGAAAAGGAAACCAATAAAAATAATTGAAAAAAGAAAAATGAACCAATAAAAATAATTGAGAAAAAGGAAAATAAAAGAAATAAAAATAATTGAGAAAAATGAAAAGGAAACCAATAAAAATAATTGAGAAAAAGAAAAAAGCCGATAAAAATAATTGAGAAAAATGAAAGGAAAAAAAATAATTGAGAAAAAGGAAAAGGAAACAAATAGAAATAAATTGAGAAAAAGGAAACCAATAAAAGCAATTGAGAAAAGGAACAGAAGAAACTACTTTTTTTTGTTCCCAATAATTCTTTATAAAATGAGAAACGTTTCTACTTTTTTTGAAAACGAGAAACAAGAAACGTTATCAAACACTTCTGTTTCTTAAAAAATGGAAACAGAAACAAGAAACAGGAAACAAGAACGTTACCAAACAGGCCCTAAGTTTCTGAATTTCTGATTTGTTTTTAAAGTTTGTATATTGTGTGTTCGATAGATCTCCAAATTTTTAATTTTATGGCTAATGGAGTATTGATCCATTCAGTATGTATATATATATTTTTAAATCTACGTTTATTTGATACAAAAGTTGAAGTTAAAGGATTACATTAGATTACAGGTCAAATTTATATGAAATAGATTAATTAATTAATTTTTTTTTAAAAAACTTGAATATGTACAATACAAATTAAATGTTCAAGAACGTATTGTATATCAGTTACTTAGGTCTCATTAATTTATCTTTTTATTTTTGTTTTCCAAAATTTTGAAAATAAGCATAAAAATTTGTGGGATTTGTATAAATAGCATAATATGAATTTGTATTTAAATATAGTAGAATATCATATTTTATAAGTAAAATAGTTGTGTGATCTCATATTATTGAAAGATATATAAATTATGTGAACATGAAAGTAAACACATACAAATAATATTAGACACCAAACTTTCTCCCATATGCATTCTATAATTAACTATCAGATCACTTTATTGTTTAAATAATTTAAAAAACATATATAAAAGTTAAACTAATCTAATGTGGTTAATTTAGAAATGTATAAATTAAAATCATGCACTATATTTCACATCTCAAACAACAATAATTTCATCATAACAAACTTGCAGCAATAACTGAATTGAAGAAATTTCGATATCTTCATAACTCTTCAAGGCTCACCATTTTTGACAACCTCATTAGACCCTTTCTTCAAATTTGGCACCACTATTGTTTGTAATTTGTCGTAATGAAATCACTCTTTGATCTTAAATCCTTCTTCATTACTTTACATACAAATAAATAAATTTTTAGAGGGTGAGTTGAGAAAGAAAAAGAAATAAATTACGAAAAAAAAAAAGTGTTTTTGTATAAAAAGAAATGTTGACTTTACATATTATAGCTAGAAGTTGTATTAGAAAATGTTATAGCGAGAGACTTAAAAGATTATGAAACATTCTATTATTGGTGTAAGACCATTATATAAAATAACTTGAAAATATCTATATATGGAAGTTAAAAGGATTGATACCTTAGTTTACCTTAGTTTGACAACATTTGTCAAAACATATATACATCTCTTATTAATGCAAAAATATTGCTTTGCTTCTTGAAAAAAATTGAGAGAATGAATTGAGAAAAAAAAATACACAACAAACAAATTAACATAAACAATAAACAAATTAAGAAAAATGAATTAAGATTTTGGAAGAAAAAAATAGTAGAGGATAACCTTTTATATAGTTAGGAGTCGAAGAGATTGCATAACTCTGATATTCCGTTATTAAATATAATTAAACGTAAAACTATTGATATTTATAAATTGAAATAAAAGAAAAATCTTTCTCCATTCTAATATTTGATCTTCTAATATTTCTACTTCCTTTTCTTTCTTTTTTTTTATTAGCCTTATACCACTTATTTTAAATATTATTTTATTAATTTAAATATGCATAACCCTGGAAATTCGGTTATTAAATATAAGTATGTAAAATCATTAATTATTTAAGTAATATTTAGAAATTTAAATTAAAAAAAAAAACTGAATGCTTTTTAGTATTTCATCTTCCAACCTTTCAACTTCTTTTTTTACAAAATAATTAATAGTTAGTTTTTTTAAATAATAGAAGAGAAGTTGCAGTAATTAATTATAAATACAATGAAATGAAATGAAATGAAAATGCCAATTACAATAAAACCAAATTCGTAATTAATTACATTCAACTTTTAAAAAGTTTCTCCCTGTACTGAAAAAGTAAATTTAGGCTAAATTCATGGCCAAAGAAGAAAAATACTTCCCTTGGAATGACAGAGAACTCTAAAACAAAGATATTCAAAGATAATCAAGAGCTTCTTTTTATATATATATATATATATATATATATATATATATATAAAGAAGAATTATGTATTACCTATAAAATAAATAATAAATCATCTAGCAATGTGTCTAATTTAAAATGAAATTTATATTTGACAGGATCCATTAAAATTTAATTTGATAACTATTGTTTTTTAGCTTTCGAAATTTGTATATGTTTACTCACAATTTTCTTAATCATAATCTTCATCTCTCCCGAGGTGAACACACCTCAATCATAAGTCAAATCATATTATTTTAGATCAGTTACTTACATTAGTTTTCATGTTTCAAGTAATTTGTTACTTAAATTCGATATGAAATTCAAATGTTTATTTGAAATAGATAAAAATCAAAATAGAAAAATAGAAAGAAAACAAGCAAAAATTTTAAAAACGAAAAGTTCAAAGCCAAATTGTCGATAAAAACAAATACATACAGACATGAAGTAAAATTGAAGGGAATCTTTGATCTCTTGTTAGCAAAAATTAATAGAAAAAGTAAACATTCTTTTTCAACAATCACAATGATAGGGAAGACGAATGTACAATCAATCTTACAGATAGTTGAGTGTCTTATTAATCCAACTATCTTTTAAACTAATATTTTCTTAAAATTAGTAACTCAAAGTTAATCGTTACATAAGAGTTCCCAAATTAGTAATGTGAAACTAAATTCCATTTCAAAACAAACTTTATCAAAAAGACAAAAGGGAAAAAAGAAACCTAATGTTAAACAAGCTCTATAGAATTTCTTTCACCAATTAAAACATTTATTGAAAAATGAAAAAAAGGTTAAATTAATTTAGATTTGAATACAATTAGAATATGTTTCTATAGTATGATATTAAAATAAAACTACAACTATTTCACAAATTAGGTTTCTAACACCTACTAGATCGTGTACGAGTTATATGACCCGATCTATTTAGCATATAGGGACTTAATATACACTAAAATTCTTTCTTATTATCTAACGACTTTATTCTTCATACGCATGAAAGAGAAATCGTCAATATTGTCTAGAGTTTTAAGTAGTTTGGTAAATAATACGCTCTCCCATAGCCAACCATCGTGAGCATGGAACAAAATCATCAATATTTGGAACAAGGTACTACAGATTTATAAACTCGTGTACGTGATACGTAACTTTCCTATACTAAATTTATCAATAGCATTCATCCCTCACGTATCACAAATTTTCTTCGAAAAATTATAAAAAATGATAAAATGAACAAATTGTTTATATTTTTTTTTTGTACTTTATAGTTTCTTACCATAAAGTATAAATAATGTATATCTATTTCTATGCCTATATCTATACTATATATTAAAGTTTCTATATGGAAAAATTTTTCTACTTATTTGACCCTTCATTTATAACCATTTTCATTATTAATTTGATGGGTAATTTTGTCATTTTAAATCAATAATATTTTTTAGCTTTTCTTTCTTTTATCATTATACTTTTAATTGAATTCTATTAACAAAAATATAATTACATTGTTTTCAAATTTTTGAAATTTAAGTAGTTTTACAATGTCATTCTTGTTACCATAAAATGAGTCTTCTCTTGGTTTCTTTTGCACACAACTCAATCTCTCTCAAAATTCATTTTTTAATTTAAAGAACGATAGATAAGAACATTTTTTTTTTCCTTCATCTACACTTTTTTCTCTAGTAATTTCTTTTTTTATGATTGACGTACAAGGACAAAAATTTATTAAGAATTTTCGTTGCATTTCAAGAGTTTTTAATAATTATTAATCTTTTCCCATTCATGCTAGCAAATGTTTGTGGAATGAATTTAGAAGATTATTCTTGTTTCTTCGTAGACCTATGGATAATTAATTTGTTACGATATTTTCATTATTGACTTGGTTTTTCTTCCTTATTTTGAAGTTTATGCATATTTTATTTTCTTTCTTTGTATTTTTTCTTCTATGTTCAATGATATAAAAAGAAATCCTTAATAATTAATTTACCATTCTTACACCTTTCTATTATTTTAGCAATTCTTTTTACTTCTTCGATTATCTTTGGATAAATTTTCAAAGAAAATCTAAAAGGAAAAAAAATATAACCCAAAGATGAATGTAACAAATCATGATATTAAAAAATGTTTGAAGCATCAGGACGTTACATAAATCTCATTATATTATAACAAGTAGATAAAGTTATCTCATTATTTTTGTGTGCCGTATTCTAATTCAAGTGATTTTTTACTCACTTTTTCTCAATCATTTAGAAGACATATTCTCAACCATTTAAAATATATTATATGGTGTAAGATTTATCTATACTTTTTTAAAAAGAAAATTTTAGATTCTTAAGCCAAACTTCAATCACAACAGAAGTTCCAACTCCATTGGTTGACATTTTCGTCATTTTTAACTGTTACCTAAATTTGCGATTGTTCCCTTTGTTTTGGGTCGATTTTTTCAAGAATAATAAAAAAATAAAAATTACTTACCCTTCAAAAAAATTAGAAAAAAAATAAGTAGTTTGTTCTTGACAATTCACCTCTTTTCTTTTTCAATTTTCGGATAAATAAACGAACCACCAAATATTTAGAAGCTTCCTCATTCTAACAAAATAGTGAAACTAGTTCTAGTAGTAACACTGTTTACCATCTTAATTTTAAAATACTAAAAACAATTAAATTATCAAACTACGCTTAAATTAACTTTGGAATAATATAACAAAAGTGATGCTAACCCTCTCAAAATCCAAAATCCAAAATCCAAAATCTCTCCCAATAATGCCCCCTAAGGCAAGTAGACAAACTCTGATCCATTAGAATCCAAGCTAGGAAGCTCTTTTTTTTTTTTTTTTTTTTTTTTTTTGGTGGGGTAAAGGGGTTGGTACATGAACTCATAATTCTCATAGCAATTCCTCACAATTCCTAACAAAAAGCTGCCACATGATGATGAACAACAAAAAGAAGCAATTATATCTATATACCCATATGTTCTTCAACTCAAATTTTCTGCGAATGCAATTTCATCCTATTACTTAACAACCCCATGGCATCAAAATATGGTATTCTATTCTTCAATATGTACAGATTCTAAATACCATCAACGAAACCAAGTTATGGGTGAAGATGTTTGTTGTGGCAACTGTGGAATCATGCAGTGTTGTTGATGATGCCATTGATGTATAGCATTAGCTCCATCCATTCCACCATACCCATAACCTTGTTGACTATTGTTTAAGTTGTTTTCTTCTTCTTCAATCTCCATTGTTGCTTCTCCAACTTCTTCAGCTTCCATTAACTGTGGAGCTTCCTCTTGGGGAACATTCATGGTTGAGGATGTAGGAACCTGTAAACGAGGAACCCAAGGAACAACAGCCAGATTCTTGTTCTCAGTCACCATATCTTCATCATCTTCACCAAATTTCACCCGGCCATCATAACAATTCTCACGAAGAAATTCACCTGACGATTATCAGATACATGGAGATCAGAATCATTGTTCACAATCCCAGTTTGAGATAAATGGAATCCAGTTCTTATTCTTAAGAAAAGTTGTTCATCAATCCAATATTCAAATCGGCTTAAAAACAAAAAGTAGTTCGAATAGATGAATTCAAAAATCGAAACGGAAGTTCGCAAAACACACGGAGAAACAACAAGATGGAAAAATCAGTACTTACTCTTGAAACCAGATATAATGTCGGAATCAACAGATACCGAGAGAGGAGAAGATTGGAAGAAAGACGTATTCATAGGCTTAAACAGAACAATAGCCCTCTCTTGATTGTCACAAAAAGGACGATCCTCCATAGCATAAACTGAAGGAGAAACAGAAGAAGCATCCGACAATTCCTCAATCCTTACACCATTACCACCTACTGTGAAATCTTCAGGAATCAAAGGCTGTTTACTTAAAACAGAAATTTCCGGCGGTTCTTCTTCTTCTATAATAGGCGGTAAACCAACATCCTAGACAAATCGAAGAAGATTCTAAGAACAAAGCTCCAAAAAACTAAATTGAAAGTAACAATAAGAGTATAGAAAAAGGAACAAAAAATGTACCAGACGGCGAATCTTCCTGGCAGGTGAGGAGAGGGAGAAATCGGAGAAGTCATCGTTGATTTGATCGAGATCTTTTCTTTTCATCTTCATCTTCATCGTAAAACAAAAAAACTTCTCTCCCGAGTTGATACAGAAAAAGGAAAAAAAAAAGTTTATTCTTCGGATGAAGTAAAAATGGGGAATTGGAAGGTTGTTTATAAAGAAGAGAAGGAAGAACGATGGAAGAATCGTTGGAGAAGGAGAAGAAGAGGAATAAGAAAGAAAAGGGTTTGTGTTTTTTTCTGGCTGTCTCTAGAGAGCTCTGGAAAGCCCCACTGATAGAGAATTGTGAAAAACCCATTTTACCTTTTCCTCTTTAGGAATTAATTATTGTTGAGGAAAAATAGGTAAGATAAATTAAAATATTATTATAAAGTATTCATTTATATTGATGTCTATCAAATATTTGGTAAATATATTATCAAATTTATCATTTTTAATAATTTTTAAAAAGATTATTTTCTTCTTCAATTTCGAGTTTAACTTTTACTTGATCCTTTGAGTTTCAGGATATTGTACATTTATGTTTTGTATTTGGTTTTGATTTAATTACCTCTTTGAAATTTTAGGATTTTGTTTAGGTTTTTATTTTGTTACCTCAATGATCAAATAATTATTAAATGAAAATTTGATATTTTAAGTGACGAAAAAGAGTGAAAATTAATTATAATTATTTTTAAATTTATTTTGACATATATTAACATTACATGAAACTTGTAATTTATTGATCAAACTGAAAAAGAAATTATTTGAAACTTAAGGGCCCGTTTGGGGTTAGGGTTGGGACTGTGGGCTTAGTTTAGCCCAACCCTAACCCCCGTTTGGGCCCAAGGTTAAGGAAACCCTAGTTTTAGGGTTCCCTTAACCCGTTTTCGTCTGCCGCTTCCAACGCCGATTCGCGTCTTCCCCCGTTTTCGTTAATCCGGTTTCGTCGTTCCCCTCAATCCGTGTTCCAAACCGTCTTCAATCTTCTCCTCAACCCTTCTTCATCAAAAATATTTTCGTTTTTCTCTTCTTTCTGTCATCTCCCTTAACGAATCGACTTCGTGTTGTTTCGTTTTGTCTTATCCCTCAACGAATCGAGGGTTTATGTTCGTTCTTTGTTGTCCGCTCCATATCGTTTTGTTTCCTCTTCATCCTTTAATCCATTCCTTCCTTTTGTATCGTTTTGTCCATTTGTTTCATCTCCCTCATGGAATCGACTACGTGTTGTTTTCTTTTATCTTCTCCCTCAACGAATCTAGGGTTTCTGTTCGTTCTGTGTTGTCCGCTCGATTTCGTTTTTTTTCGTCTTCATCCTTTAATCCATTTCGTTGGTTTTGTCGTCTTCTTCGTCAACCATCCTAACCCGCACTTTCTGTTTCATCTTCATCCTTTAATCCATTCCGCTGTTGCGTTTTCGCGATGAAACCGGATTTCGTTACGCCGAATCTCTCTCTGCATCTCTCTCATCCGTCTTTCTCACTCCCGAAAGGACTTCTGTGTTTGTTGAAGCCGACGATTTCGTTGGCTCCGAACACGATTTCCTTTTGGAATCGTGGGTTTTGGCTCCTTCTTTACTCCTTGCCGCTCGCGGTTTCATTATGCGGTCGGGTGTTTCACTTGGCAATAAGACAAATACTTCACTCTGCCATTGGATGCCGATGGAGCTTGGTAGGGAGGTATTGGAGTTTTGAATCCACTTTTTTTTTTAAAGCCGATGATGAGTTCGAATTTTGTGTAAAACTGAATTCTTTTGTAATGTATGTATTTGTTTGCATTCTGTTGTGTCTTCTGTCTTATTTGTTTACATTTTCCGGCCATGTCTTCTGAATTATTGCACCCATGTCTTCTGTGTTATTGGTTAAATTTCTTCGGCCATGTGTTCTGAATTATTGCGGCTATGTCTTCTGTGTTATTTCTTCACCTTCTCCAGCCATGTGTTCTGTATTCTTGTTGCCATGTCTTCTCTTTTATTGCTTTAGCCTTTCCGGCCATGTCTTACAATTCTTGTATTCTTTTCTTACCAATTTTGTTACAATTCTTCTATTTTTTTTTTACAATTCTTCTATTCTTATCTCTCTGTACAATTCTTCTATGTCTTCTCTGTATTCTTTTGTTACATATTATTTCCTTACAAATTTTCTTACATTTCTTCTATTCTTATCTCTCTGTATTGTTAGATTCTTCTATTATTTTCATAGTGTATTCTTATCTCTCTGTATTGTTGCCATGTCTTTATTGCTTTAACCTTCCAGTGTTGTCTCTTCCATCTGTTTTTATTGTATGGTTTTGACTTCATATTTTCTTACAAATTTTGTTACAATTCTTCTATTCTTATCTCTCTGTATTGTTACATTCTTCATTTATTTTCATGCTGTATTGGTCTTCCTTTCTGTCCAGTGTTGTCTCTTCCATTTGTTTTTAGTGTATGGTTTTGGTATAGGTTTCAGTATATAGCCTTTGACTCTTTGGACTTTGCTATGCTTTATGTCAGTTGTAGCAGAGAGATTCCCTATCTTTTATTGATAGATAGGTTGCAGTCCATTACTTTGGTCTTTATTTTTTGGTTTACCTCCATTCAAGTCCTCTCAACTTGCCCCATCTTTCCCCTATATATTACCACGTTTCCTCTTTTGATTCACTGCATTCTTGTCTCTCTTTGTATCCTCTATGTGGTTCTAACTTATCTTTTGTAAGTTCTCTTTTTCTTTTTCTCTGTTTGCCGATTCTTCATTACTGTTAGCATATATGTTGTAATTTTCCTTTTCCTATATCATTATGTTCTCCTTTTCGTATATGTTTATGCACAGCTTTTTTTTAGGTTGCTATCCTCCTTTTCTGTTATGTTTTTGTGATATGTTTCCTATACCTTTCTGTCCTTTATTTTTTTTTTATCTATAACTATGATGAAATTCCATTCATTATTTTGAATGGAATGAAAACTTTGAGGCTATTAATTTAAAAATAAACTTCTTGTTCCGGTTTCCCGATTCAATGTTCATTTCGAGTAACATTTGTCGTCATAAAAGGTATGTATATGTAATATTTATTTTTATACCTTCTATATTGTGTGTTATGTACAAATATTAACCATGTTGTTGTCTTATGTAGGACGTTGCGATTCACGAGTTTACTATTTGAAGAGGTACTATTGTAATGGCCGTTTGTAGGCTTTCTATACTGTATTTATTTATTTATTTATTTATTTTTCGATTTTGTATAATTTTATAATGAACATTTTCTTTCCGTTTACAATATGTATATAGAACATTTAGTTTAATTTTGTTAAATATTGTATCTTATTAATTTCCTCTTTTTTAACTATTTTTTTTTTTGTATATAGTAAGAACAATTTGTATTTACAAAATATGCAATTAATTAACAACATTTTCTATTTAATTTCCTCTTTTTAACTATTTTTTTGTATATAGTAAGAACAATTTGTATTTACAAAATATGCAATTAATTAACAACATTTTCTATTTAATTTCCTCTTTTTTAACTATTTATTTACAAAAATTGAATTAATTGTCCAATTAAATATTAACAACAATTCGTATTAACTATCAAACTAATTAACAACAATTCGTAATTTAAAAAATATAAAATCTTTTCTACTACCTAATAAGTACATTTAACAATGTTTTTGAAAAGTAGAAAGTTTTAACTTTATTACCAATAATTTTTAGTAAAAAAGTTATTAATTTTAGTAATGTTATCGATTTTTGAAAACAAGTCTTTAATTCGGTAAAAATAATTCCGTAATTCAGTAATATCATAATTCGGTAAAAATTTTAGTAATGCATATCAAAAACTTTTTTACTAGTACTGTTTTTCAATATCATAATAAATTTCCATATCAATTTTTTAGTAATAGTTTTTTCAATATGATCATAAAATTCCATATGAACAACCCTTCCCTAATAGTGTTTTTTGAATATCATCATAAATTTAAATATGAACAACTTTTTAGTAATAGTGTTTTTTCAATATAATCACAAATTTTGATACTAATTAAATTATATTAAGAGAATACACATTTCATAAACTTCGAAAATATGTGTTTAAGTACTATTGTTCGGTTTGTTTAAATACTATCGTCTCGAGTATGTACGTTATGTATCATGGAAATAGTTAATTACATGTCTTTAATTTTCAACTTCTTTAATTTTATGTATAATTTTAACTTAGTACACGTTTTTTAGGAAACTTTACATAGTTTTAAATTTTTAGGAAATTTTCAACTTCTTTACATGTTTTTTAGTAAATGTTGTAGTCACTCATAATCTATTTTCTTTTTTTTTGTTCTATGTTTATGGTTTTAGTAAATACGAATAGGGCGTTATTGCAAAGGCATCTTTTGTCTCGTATGGATGACCTTCGGGGTTTCGTACTCATGCCTGAGGATGAGAGGGAGGGATTTTGTAGAGTCCTCCTACGAGACATAGAGAGATAGTTTATGTTTCTATTGACCTTGGTTGCTTATTATTTTCTTACGTTTTTTTGTCTATGATGTTGACTATTTATGCATTTCCTATTGTGAAGAACTTATTTTCGTCCTTCGTAACGTTTATTTTAAATTAAGAAAAATAGTCACAATTTTCCAAAAGCGTTATAACGGCTATTTATATAGGTTTAAAATTGGATGACTTCGCTATCGCCGATTAGAAATATTCAATAATTTTTGTCTTTCTAAAAAATTAATTGTAATAAATTTCTCACAATATGTTCAGAAATTAATTTTAATTTGGGCAACTGTATGTACTAATTTAATAACATTACACATACAACAAATAAAATAGGAGAATAAGACGGATTCGAGGGTTTCGTAAAAAAGTATGCAATAATTTTTTTATGATATTTACAATTTAATTTAAAAAATATTATACCACATAAAAAAAGTTATTAACCCAACCCATTTAACAATTTCCCCAAATAAAATTTATCACAAAATCCACATAAACCTACCCACCTAACCCTTCTCCAAACATATTTTATCATAAAATTCTCATAAAACTACCCACCTAACCCTTCTCCCAAACACATTTTATCATAAAATCCCCATTAAACTACCCACTTAACCTTTCCCCCAAACACATCTTATCATAAAATCCCCATTAATCCTCCCCACCTAACCCTTCCCCCAAACACATCTTATCATAAAATCCCCATTAATCCTCCCCACCTAACCCTTCCCCCAAACACATTTTATCATAAAATCTCCATTAACTCTTCTCACCTAACCCTTCCCCCAAACACATATTATCATAAAACTACATTTTTAAACCCTTCCCCCAAACAAGGGTTATGATAAAACTAGGTTTAACTTAACACTAGTTTTATCTTAACACTAACACTTCCCTAAATCAACCCTTCCCCTAAACGCACCCTAAGAGTTAATTATTTGGAACCTTCAAGAGTTGTATTGAAATCAAACACAAATACTAAAAAACCAAGTGTATAACGTTTCAAAAACTTAATTGGAAAATAGAAACTAAATCTAAAATCTATGGTTATAATATAATATTCTTAATAAGAATAATTATTTTAATCCAACATTATGTGGAACCTTATTATTAGATAAGATGGATATTATTTCAGTTTTTCAATTTCTTTATGAGCTTCACTCATACGAACTATTAGTAATTTATCTACTTCTAAATAGACATTTAGTTGTAGTACTACTTTTTTTTTTTTTTGGGGTGGTGTTAATTAGAATCTATCAAAATATAGGTTTCCATTACTAGTAGACGTGAAACATGTTCGATTTTGTCTTTTTCTTATTATCACCCTCTTCTTATTTCTAGTCTTGTATTATGTTATGGTGAAACTGACTTCACAATTCTAAAGGACCCAAAGATGAGAGGCAAGATGGAGGGCTTTCTATTGAAGATCCAATTATAACCTTCATTCCAAGGTCCCACAAGTTACTTTAACATGTTTATTAGATTATGATTTAAGGAGAGAAGTTGTGAAGTTATGTTTCATTTGGTTCACATGTAGAAAGAAACTTCAAGATGATTTGCAAACAATGGGGATGAAAAAAATCCAGCTGCATGAAGACAACATAAAGTTTATCTAAGGACTTTGAAAGACAACTTAGTTGATTCCTGAATACATAGATATTCAAGACATTTTTCTAATGTTATTTCCATTACTTAGACAAGTTTCTATTACAAATACTCCAGGAAAGTACTATGTTTCAAATACAACTAAGATTAAGAATGTAACTAGGATGATTCTGATAATCAGAGTGAAGATAGGCTATCAAATCAAGATACTATCGCTAGTATGTTGTGTCACTCCAGAATTGGATATTCAACTCAAGCTTCTTCCATTTACATGAAAGCCTTCGGGCTTCGTCTAAATGATTTTTGGACAAACTGATAGCCAAATCAGTAATCTTGTGCTAAACCTCTAATCACTCAAGTTTACTAGAGGAATGGTAGAAAGGAGAATTCCACCTAGACAACATGGTTGTTAGGATGGCCAATGGTCCTTACAACATGAGGCAGCAGAAAAATGGGAATATATATTTGGGTGTTTTGTGCTAGGGTTCATCATCTTGGCCATTATGTATTTTCCGTGAACTTTGTTCATTATGGAGAGTGCAACCCTCTTATTCGACTGATTCCCTTTATCTAGAAACTCTTTTGTGTAGCTGGTGATTTGACATTGAATATATAGCTTTCCTCTCCATTGATATTTCTGTTGTGTGCTGTTGGAATATTTGTGTGTTTGTTTTGGTTGAGTTGTTTGCAGGGTTAACAGAAGCCTAACATTGGTATTAGAGCTAATCGACACTAAGGGGAGGTGGAAGAAAATGACGCAAAAATTGATAGAGGAATGTTTAGCCGCTTTCGAAACTGGAATCGAAGCAATTAAACAAGAGGTCCAACGATTGTTGATTCTGGAGAAGACTATGGAGAAAATGCACATAATGTTAGTAGAGAGGTATGAAGATCATCAGAAGTATCCGACCAGGTTGGAGCTAACTGGTTCTAGCACGGGAAAATGGAAGATGAGAATAGAGGATGTTATCGAAGGGGAAGCAATTGGAGAAGAAGTGGGAGACGTCGTTGAACGCAGAAACATGTGGGACAAGATCGGATTAAATTTAAAAAGTTAGATATGACGGTCTTCAAAGGAGAAGATCCAGATGACGGGTTTTATCGAGCAGAGCATTATTTTCAGTTGCACCTTTTGAACGAGCAAGAAAAATTAAAGATCGCTATAGTTAGCCTAGAAAGGAAGGGTCTCAGCTGGTTCCGCTGGGCAGAAAATCGGAAGCGATTTTGTCATGAAAAGAATTGAAGGAGAGAATGTATCGTCGATTCCGTCGTAGAGAGAAGGGGACGAGATGTGCCAGATTTTTTGCTATAAAACAAGAAGGAACGGTGAACAATTATTTTTAGAAGTTTGAAGAACTCTCGGCACCCTTACTAGAGATGGCGAAAAACATTTTAGTGGAGACATTTACGAATAGGCTTGGACCCAGTAATCAGAACTGAGGTTTTCGCGATGCGGGTTGTGGGCTTAAAAGATAGGGAAATCCGTGAAAATGGCAAACATAAGAATGGAAATTGTCAAAATAGCAAACTGTTATTTTTTTTTATTTATGGCAAAACTAACTGCCTGAAATAATTTTCAACTTTTTTCGACCGAAAATGCCCCTCAACGGATGAGAACTGTCCATAATCAAATACAGTATATTTACGGAACCCGGGAAATCAAACAAAACATCACATAGCTGATTACAGTGTATCTGTAAACACACCCACTTATGATAATTATTAACTAAATCAAATAATTATTATATTATTTCAAAGATCCCTAACCATATTCAATTGATTTCAATATTCTCTAATTATTCCCATTTTTCTCTTCAATAATTATATATTCAAACTTTAGCTACCGATTTTTTCCTTCAATAGCTATTAACGCAATGAATAGGTTCTAAAATTTTAATGCAATGAATTCTTCCTTCCTAAAATAATTATAAACATGATGCAATAATTAACCATATACAAAAACATTAAAAAACCTAACGGAAAAGCATTTAAAACATTCAAAATTCAAATCTCTAAAATTCAAATTTAAATTCCAATCATTCTCTAAAATTATGACAAATATAATGGGAATACATAAGTTTAGATTCAAATCTCAACTATCTCTAAAATCATGCCAAAACACAAACCGAAATTATCCCTAAAATTGGGGATATTCCTAAAATTGTGATCTATCTTTAATGTTGCCAACAAACCAGAATTAATCGAAACCAAAACACAAGATTCACCGAAAGACAATCTTTTTGAAATTTCACCGAAACGTTCATGGCCATTAAAACATAAATTTCAACGAAGAACGGAGCAAAGCATATTATTTTTGAAATTTTAACATCTTTATATTCTAAACTACTTTAGGAAAATAACTAATATTGTCTTCCCAACATTATATTCATAAGATTATGCTATATACATTTTATTTCTTTGCCCTTGTCTACCATATTTTCGTAATATCCGACCATTACATCAAATTAAAACGTGATCCCTACAAATGAAACAGGTACCTGTACAATATATGAAACAATAATTTAATTTAATATTCATCACTCCTATGTACAATATAGTAGTGAATACTTTATTCGATAAACGTGTTCCCTTTGAATTTTTTCCATGGCTTTACAACGAGTGAAGACCGTATTCGATGGTAGATGGATTGAGTCCTGCTGGTATATTGACTATCGCCTCCTTGATGTATATGTTCCAGTTTCATCCTCGTTTCAAGTATTTGCAAATTGTATCCAACGTAGATTTTTTCCCAATTCAGAAGTTTCTGTCTCTAGGTTGACCGTTTACTGGAAAGATTGCAACAATTCGAAACTCATTCGGATTGTTGATGATAAGGATGTGTCTTGGATTATGTTACTTATATCGAAATTCCCCGACAATGATCAAATAAAACTCAACGGATGAGAATTGTCCAGATTCAAATACAGTATATTTAAGGAGATAGAAAAATCAAATAAAATATCACATATTCGATTACAGTGTATTTGTGAACATACCCACTTATAATAATTATTAACTAAATCAAAAAATTATTATATTCTTTCAAAGATTCCTAAACATATTCAATTGGTTTCAATATCCCCTAATTATTCAGATTTTTACCTTCAATAATTATATATTCAAACTTTAGCTATTAACGTCATATAATTTTAATGCAATGAATACTTCTTATAATGATAAAGATGATGCAATAATTAACTATTAACAAAAATATTAAAAAAGTAACGAAAAATCATTTAAAAGATTCAAATTTCAAATCTCAAGTAAAATTCAAATTCAAATTCCAACCATTACCTAAAATTATGACAAATATAATGGAAATACTAAGTTTAGAATCAAATCCCAACCCTCCCTAAAATCATGCCAAATAAAATGTGATTTAATTATGGCAAATATAATGGAAGTACTTAAGTTTAGAATCAAATCCCAACCCTCCCTAAAATCATGCCAAATAAAATATAATCTATCTTTAATTTTGCCAACCAACCGGAATTAAGGGAAACAAAAATAGAAGATTCACCGGAAGACAATCAACCGAAATTAAGGAAAACGAAAATTTGTACTAAAAGAAGAAGGTGGAAAGCGACGGTGCGGGTGGAAAACAAATGCGGGTGGAAAACAAATGCGGGTGGAAAGCCATTTGAAAATTTGAAGAATGTTAGAACCGGAGAAAATTTGAAGACGCAAAACAGGCCCATATACAAAAGACGCAAAACAGGCCAAAAAACCTTTAATGAAAAATACGGAGACCTTGATTACGAAAGTTGTAACCCTAGTTTAGAAAATTCCCGTCGGCGAGAAAATACCTTCCGGAGGTGGACCGATTTGAAGCTGCAAGCACGACGAGATAAGGGATTGTGTTACCGTTGTGATGAGCGGTTTAGCAAGGGACATCACCACAATAATAAGGAACTTCGACTGTGTGTAGTGGCTGACGACTTGGAAGATGCAGAGATGAAGGAGTTGTCGAGTGAAGAAGCAATGGTAGAAGTGAGTCCGATAGTGGAACTATCATTAAACTTGGTGGTGGGACTCCTGACACCAGAAACGTTCAAGGTTAAAGGTACGGTGGAGGATTGGGAAATTGTAATTATGATCGATTGTGGGGCAACTCACAACTTCATCTCTTTAAAGCTGGTGGACGAGTTGAAGCTACCCATGGCGGAGACCACCAACTACGGAGTCATTATGGGATCGGGAAAGGTAGGACAAGGAAGAGGAATGTGTACATCACAGTAGGGCTGCTGGTTATGACCATAATAGAGGACTTTTTACCGTTAGAGCTAGGCAATCTGGATATGGTGTTGGGAATGCAGTGGTTATTTAAACAAGGGCCTATGACCGTTGACTGAAAAGAACTATCCATGACGTTTGTGGTTGGGGAGACAAAGGTAATCTTAAGGGAAGACCCCTCCCTAACTAGAATGGAAGTGTCCTTGAAAATGTTAGTAAAGACTTGGCAGCCGAAAGATGAAGAGTTTCTGATCGATTTTAGAGCCATGAGCATATCAAAAGGTGACCGAAAAATAGTGGTTAAGGAATCCATGGAAGAATTTTGAACCAGATTTGAGCAACTCCAGCTGGAATTTGAAAATGTGTTAAATATGCCTGCTGGGCTTCCACCTATGAGACAAATTGATCACAAAAATCAGTTGAAGGAGGGGACAGGTCCCATCAACGTGCGACCCTACCGTTACCTACACGCCCAGAAAAATGAAATTGAAAAACTGGTGAATGTGATGTTGGATTCTGGGATTATACGGTCGAGCTTCAGCCCTTTCTCTAGTCCGACAATTCTAGTTAAGAAGAAGGACGGGGGTTGGTGTTTTTATGTTGATTACAGAGCTTTAAATAGGGCAACGGTACCCGATAAATTTTCTATTCCTATGATCGATGAGTTGTTGGATGAACTGAATGGGGCAAGTGTTTTTTTCCAAGATAGATCTAAAATCCGGGTACCACCAAATTATGGGGCGAGATGAGGATGTGAGGAAGACAGCCTTTCGAACTCATGAGGGACATTACGAGTTCCTAGTCATGCCATTTGGCCTCACCAACGCACTCACTACGTTTCAAGCACTTATGTATTAGATTTTTCGACCTTATTTACGTAAATTCTTGCTGGTATTTTTTGAATATTCTTGTGTACAGAAAATACGTGGAAACTCATTGAGAGCATCTCACAGTAGTATTTCAACTATTAAGGCAACATTGTCTCTTTGCTAACTAGAAGAAATGCTATTTTGCGAAGAATCGAATTGAAACTTAGGCCATTATGTATTGGCCAAGGGAGTCGAAGCTGACCAGGAGAACATTAAGGCCATGTTAGAGTGGCGAGTACCGAAGAATGTAAGGGAGCTTAGGGAGTTTTTGGGGCTGGCCAGGTATTATCGTCGATTTGTAGCAAATTATGGCGCCATTGCCACACCCCTTACGAGGTTGAGCAAAAAGAATAATTTTTGTTGATCGAAGGAGGCAACAAAGGCGTTTGAGCAACTCAAGAGAGCCATGGTTACACTACCGGTGTTAGCATTACCCGACTTTCAACTGCCTTTTGAAGTAGAAACAGATGCGTTGGGTTCGGTTTGGGTGCGGTGTTATCGCAGAACAAGAGGCCAATTGCATATTTCAGTAAAAAACTCTCAGAAACAGCACGTGAAAAATCTGTTTATGAGAGAGAGCTAATGGCCATAGTTTTGGTGGTGGAAAAATGGCGATAGTACCTTTTGGGTCATCGTTTTGTAGTATATACTGATCAAAAAGCCTTGAGGCATATCCTGGAACAAAGAGAAATAATACCCAGTGTACAAAAGTGGTTAATGAAGTTAGTGGGATGTAGTTTTGAGATACGCTATCGAACTGGATCAGAGAACAAGGCCATAGATGCTTTGTCACGCATTCTGATTGAGGCTGAGTTGAGTGTGATTACTGTTCCATCCTTGTTGGATATTAAAGTGGTAGAAAGGGAAGTGTAAGAGGATGAGAAATTGAAAGCAATATTTGACATGATTATGGCAGACTCGGACTACATTCCTCGTTATACGATGCGACAAGGCAAGCTGTTTTATAGGGGCAGATTTGTTCTTTCGAGGACGTCAAGCTTGATTCCTACTGTCTTGCACATTTTCCATGACTTAATCATCGGGGGACATTCGGGACAGTTACACACCTATAAATGGATAGCAACTGAATTATTTTGGGAAGGGATGAAGAATGACATCAAGTTGTATGTAAACATCATGTTTGCCAACAGAATAAAATCCAAGCGTTATCCCTCCCCGGATTGCTACAACCTCTTTCCATCCCCAACCGTATTTGGGAGGATATATCCATGAATTTTGTAAAGGGTTTACCACATTCCAAGGGGTTTGACACCATATTGGTGGTAATGGATCGCCTAGCAAGTATGCTCATTTCATCACCTTGGGTCACCCATTCTCGGCCTAAACAGTCGTTATGGCGTTCATTAAGGAGGTAGTGCGCCTCTATGGATATTCTTGTTCAATAGTATACGATCGTGATCGAGTGTTCTTAAGCCTCTTTTGGAAGGAGTTATTTCGATTGCAAGGTATCCAACTAAAGAGAAGCACGACATACCATCCCCAGACGGATGGGCAAACAGAGGTTGTTAACAAATGCTTGAAACTATATTTAAGATGCTTTTGTCAAGAGAAGCAAAAGACATGAAGCGATAAGGTTACGCAGGCCGAGTATTGGTACAACACCAACTACCAATCGTCGATAAAAAAACCCCTTTCTGTAGTTTATGGATAACCCCCTCCTCCTATCATTTCTTATGGCCAGACCGGGACAACTCTGAATGATTCTGTGGAGTAGCAATTGCAATCTCGAGATGAAATGGTAGCAGCCTTGAAGAGGCATTTACAACACGTCCAAGAGCAAATGAAGAAATTTGTTGATGTACATCGTCGAGACGTGGTGTTTGACATTGGGGACTGGGTATATTTGAAATTACAGCCTTGTAGACAACATTTAGTAGCGAAGAAGCGTTGTGAAAAGTTATCTCCTAGATATTTTGGGCCATATATGGTGTTGGGTAGAGTGGGAGAGGTCGCCTACCTGCTGGACCTGTCGGAAACTGCCAAAATACATCTAGTTTTCCATGTATCGCAACTTAAGAAGGCGGTGGGTGACAAACATCAAGTCCAGCCAGACATAACAATACTCAATGATCAAATGGAGTTAGTGTTGGAATCGAAAAACGTGACCCAACTTCGTTAGAATGAGGCTGAACGTGTTTGGAAATATTTAGTCCAATGGAAGGATCAACCAAACCATGAAGCAACATGGGAGTCCTACGCGATGCTTAGGCATCAATTTCCAAACTTTCACCTTGAGGACAAAGTGGCTCTTCTCCATGGGGGTATTGCTAAGCCCTCAATCACTCAAGTTGACAAGAGGAAGGGTAGAAAGGGGAATTTCACCTAGACAACATGGTTGCTAGGATGGTCATTGGTCCTTACAACACGTGGCAGCAAGAAAATAGGAATATATATCTGGGTGTTTTGTGTTAGGGTTCATCATCTTGATCATTATGTATTTTGGGTGAACTTTGTTCATTATGAAGAGTGCAGCTCTCTTATTTGGCCGATTTCCTTTATCTAGAAACTCTTTTGTGTAGCTGGTGATTTGATATTGAATATACAACTCTCCTCCCCATTGATATTTTTGTTGTGTGTTGCTGGAATATTTGTGTGTTTGTTTTGGTTGAGTTGTTTGCAGGGTTAACAGAAGTCTAACATCTTGATTGTAAGAATTTACAACCAAATAAATTCTAAATCCTTTGATTAGGAAAAATCAATTCTCAAACCGAACCTCTCCCTTCATTCATTGAAAGGAATGAAAATAGAAAGATGAATATATAGTATAGAAAGTACGAGAAATTGACGGAGGGGTAGCACTGTGTGTCATATGCATGCTCATCCAAGATGTTGTTTATCTACGGTCGTATATATGCACAAACATCCTCACACCATTATGTTTAGCTTGTTTCCTTTAATTTCTATGTAGCTTGCTTGTAAGTGACATTTCACCATTTTCATATGCAAGTCTATTATATCTAAAAATGTTTAAAGTATACTATAGGGAAAACTCACTAGTTCATTCCCTAACTAAGCCTTGTTGTACTCTTTGCAAACCAAGTTTTTTTGCAATTGCTAATCTTCAATGTTTTTCTTATTGATGTTTTCAACGCGTTTTTTCTCTCCCACGTTTTGTAAAACCATTCTCTCAAAACGTGAAGGGAGACTACATCATACTGTGAGATTGTCCACGACTTTTAAATTTCGTATGACTAACTTGTTCACCGAGTTAGAGCAAGTGTCGCACAATCGTCCGTCCCATATTCGAAAGATTGCAATTGTGACACTGTGCAGCGGGGTAAAAATGTTAGGTTTCAGACTATACATATAGTATGCAGTGTTTAACTTTTGTGCTTTCAAATTTCCACCAATTTAATACCCAAAAAGTTCAAAGAAGTGTTAAATTTGTTTTTGTACAATGATTTATTGGTCCACGTGTGTAAGAAATCTCACTAAATTTTAACCATATATATTTACGTAGGGACTTGGTTGTTACAAATTTAAAACATACGACAACACTACAAAATAAAGTCCAAACTAAATTAGTACCATTGTCATGGTTGAAGGACTAAAAAAGATTTGTCTAAATAAAAAAAGATATTCCCTCGTTGAATTGTTACTATATAAATCTGGAACTACATAGTTTTTGTTCGACCCTTCCCATTAAAGGATCAGTAGTAATTTTCATGGAAGTAAGCAACAGACATAGCCAAATTGTGGGAAAAAAAATTCCAACGAGTAAGTTTTTGCTATTTTTTACTATTTTCTAATTAAGTTGATCATTTGGTTGTATATGAAAAGATGTCTGAGTAAAAATAATAAAAATTCAGTTACCTATAATCACATAATGAATTGAAGAGCTCTAAATTTATTGAAAAAGTATGAAAGGGGGAAAAACATTATTTCAATGGCGCTAAAGGTTAAAAGTTCCGATATCCTAAATTGACGGTAACACTTCTACATGCATTAGTCTCAAAATAGGTTGAAATTTTGTATAAATCACAGTGAGATGAGATCAATTTTCAACCAACCACCTTGAGATATATGCAAGAAAAAAAAAAATATTTCAGTGAATCCTACCAAATTGTTTTATCATTGACATGTGACAAGTTATTCTTATTTTTGTTTTGTAATATTTTAATTCTTTTATAGTGTGAATGATGAGGATGGAATGCATTGGATGCACCCAAGTATCACTCAACAGATGATAATAGATAGCATTATGGAAGGGGAAATCGTAGCCCTTCCACGAACCACAGTACAGAACTACACTAATTTACCAAACGAAAATTATTGGTAGTTTTGAGATCCAACATGTCTCTATGTAAAGGAAAAAGGTCCTATAAGAATTTAAGATATAAGGAAATAAATGTCACTGACATCCCAATTTATTTACCCCAAACACGAGCGCAGATGACATAAGCACGGACTCTCGATTTTGAGTCAAAAAGTTTGATTTTCCACCCCCTCATGCATTTTCAATCTATATTCACATACACACATGAGAGGAAGCAGTTTTAAGGGAAATGGGGTGGGTGTGATTATTATAAGATGATCAAGATGACACAGGTTCTTCTGGAGAGAGTAGAAGAATGATGGAAGAATAACTAAGCATGGGATAAAGATTGGCGTCAAGGAAGTGAGCATACTGTTGGATTGCCAGATTTCTTTCCGGAATGTCATTTGTGAGGAAGTCGAATGGTGAATTCTTACCTGTGTCGACCAATGGGTCCCATCTATATCCGGGTCTCTCGGGCAACGTCACAGTGACAGGTAAATGACTGGCATTGAAGGCAATGTAAACTTCTCGTTTTACCGAATCAACCTGGCAAACAAGCCATCTCATTATAAAAATCAGTCTTTAGAGTATATATAGAAACCGTCAAACTTATATGGTCTCAGCAAGTTGAAAAGCAATATGGTTCAATAATAACCAAAAGCTTCATATTACAACCTAAAAAGAGGCTATTTAGAGCCCTACAAGAAAATGAGAAAATTATCTAATTATAGAATGCTGATTAAACATTAATTGATCTAAATTAACAATTAAAAAAAATAAAACTTAAATATACTTATTATCTAACTTATCCTCCTCACTGAAGTTGGAGGCAGAAGAGCAAAAATATGAAGAATGAAAGATAATTTTGAGAAGAAAGGTTTGTGTTTGTGTGAGAAAATATTGATTGGAAAAAGGAATGTACCAATGTGAATGCCACAAAACGGCTTGCTTCAGTCCAGTCGGGCTTTCCAGGAGAATGGCCATGCCATTGCAATCTCTCATCCGTTGGGAAATCATTTAAGCCAAGTGACTCACATTCACTGCAAAAGATTATAGAGAGATGGCATAGAAAGACGGGATTAATAAACATTCATAACACCAAACTCACGAAAGAACTCAATTCAGAAGGCACTTACTGACGAAATGTGGTCATAAGACTGCAAAATCTATGGAAGTCAGAGGTTGACTCTTCCATCTTATCCCACCGGAAATAATTGAGCTGTCGCAAAGTTAGTAAAGCGCAGGTCAAGTGCATTGAATTTCAGCTCAACAAAAAAAGTTTGGGAAATAGCAAGATAAAGGAACTACATAATTATCGTGGCAATATGTATTGTTGTTCCCCCCTTTCGTGTGACCGTATTCATCACCCATTAATATCATTGGGACGCCCTGATCAGATAAAATTAGTCAGAAAATATTAAAAAACTAATTTATATCAAGGTATCTTCAAAATTTCCTATAAGTGAACGGGATTCTAAAGAGTTGGAGAAGTAAGCCAAAAAAGATTGCTTTCAAGCGACATACATATTATTGCCATAAACACCACAATTTCCCATACATGCATAGCTAAACTTTGAACTTAGAGCAATGTCTAACCTAGAGAACACTGCTTGTTCAAGTCTATGAAAGAGAATATGATGTCCCTATAATCTGATTGACACATCCAGTATGATATGAGCGAGAGATCCTTTGTGTATTTGTTTAGTTAACGTAAAAATTAACAGGTCATATATTATATCAGAGGACCTTACTTGGGAAACCATGAGGCAGACAAAGAAATTTCGCATCTGTCTTTTCCTCAATTTCTTTACTGAAATACTAACAAACTCTCCCTCCTGTATAATATAAGAAACGGGCACATTAAAAAGGGTGAAAATATAGCAAAAATATTAAACATATCGAGTAACTAAGTGACAGGCTCCAAAAAGGAATAAGAAGCTCTCTGGAGACGCCTGTATAGAAAGATTAATACTCATCCTTATAAATACAAACTAGGAGCCTTTAATACTTATTAGTTATTTCTTAAATAGAAAACAGAAACCATTACATTGATTGGTGAACTAGATTAAAACATAACCCAATCTCTATCTGTGAGTGACTTGAAACCATTGAATACTAAATGGTAAAGGCTTTTAGGCAAGAATAATCCTACTATCTTATGAAAATTTGATACTAATAATAATATCTTTTCAGGAAAGAAATGTTGCAGAGGAGTCCAGCAGGATTCTGAAACCATTAGTGGAATTAAGCTTTAACCATCAGAAGGCATTTAAAGAGGTTTTGATCTGTTTGATAAACAATACCTAATCCAAAATTATGCCTATTGTTATTAAGGTCCAATGATTTTATCTTAATACCAAATCAACCATGATCTTATGAGATGCCAATTGATTGCATACCTGTCCACAGTTCCAGCTATTATTATGATTTTCACCATCATTGTTGTCTTCACCATTTGCTAAATTATGTTTACTATTATAAGTCACTAAATCAGCCAAAGTGAAACCATCGTGTGCACAAACAAAGTTGATACTATTACATGGTTTCCTTCCTCCTCCCTGTAAAAACATTGTTAGACATTAAATTCGATATGCAGATTAAAAAATATTGTTAGAAATCTACTCAATATGCAAATATCCTAAACAACACTATAACTAATAGGAAAAACAAAAAACAAAAAACAAAAAACAAAAAAAGTTTAAGACTTCAAATAAAAAATACTTGTTTCTTTGACCAGGGTAATTAGACGGTAATTCATTGATGTGATGAAATATAACCCTGACCTAAAGAAAGTTCATAAAAGCCTTCCAACTAGCCAAAAGATCAACCAAACAGTAATTGGTAAAGGGGCATAAAATCTGCACCTTTCAGCGGGTGTAGAAAAACAGTGTACAAATCTATCAAAAGAGTGATGAGTCACTGAATATGCGATTGTTTCCCCACCCCAAGAAGCGTTTCCTCAAAAAAGAATCATTTAAATTTTAATATTCATATGCATAAATAGTTGTAGCATACTTGTGTAATCATCAGCAATATCTAATCTGCTACAGAAAAAAACTAGAAGAATTAGAGAAACTAAAAATATATTTTGATCTGATACCGTTCAATACAGTAAATTAAAAATGAAAATTAATTTGTAACATTTCCATCCACTTATACCAGGCAGTATCAAGCGACATGTGCAATATACAACTCAAAGAACTTTTACACGTAGCCCTATTCCCTAGCAATGCAACCATTATGCTGGTTTCTAATATTCTTTTCTTTTCTTTTTGGATGAAAATAACCATTTTCATTGAGAAAAAAAAAGAAAGAATATATGGGCATACAAAAAAGAAAATCCACAAAAATGACGGACGCCAACAAGGCTCCAACCATTATGCTGGTTTCTAATATTCAATGTCCCACAGGAAGTCTTGTGAAAGCAAACCTCCATTATGCTGCCGCTTTGAGTATAGAGTGGTTCCTTGTTTATTACTTCCAAATCCCAACTTTATTTTCTTCATTCTTGAAAATATATCCAAAGCTATTATGCTATTGTTCTTATCCTTCTAATAAAATGTTGACGGACGGATTACTCTATCTAAAGAAAAGTAACATTATTTCACTAGACAGGGAAGAGAAACTCTACGTAACCTGGTAAAGATTAGGGCTCCCACAAAGGCATTCAGCAAAAGCTCCAGAAAACCCATCTGTGCCTTTGATGAACTGCCGTACAACGTCTCGATACTGAAATTGATCCAAAACCAAATAAGTTGTGATCAAACATAATAAACAATACCAAACTATGCAGGTGCATAACTAGAAGTTCTTATAGCAATGTCATTAAGACTCCCAGAGTTCTGAGAAATCTTTAAAGTTACTTGGCTAATTGACGATCCACCAAATTCCAGTCATTATTATTATTTTTGTATTTAGGTAATGTGGTGATAATTTACTTTTAACTTTCAATTCGGAAGATTAGACCTCTCAACACTTTCGATCAAAGATAAGGGAATGATAAAGAAAATGGAAAGTATCTTTTCAGACCTTCCCGTTCCATTCTGACCAAACACCCCAGTGAGGGAATGTGCCTACTTGGTACAGGCCCCCAGCATCCCATGCTTCTGCAATGAGCTATATAAGAGGAAAGGGAATAAGACTAATCCATAATTATAACAAAAAATGAAAAAGAAAAAATAAATGAATAGGATTAGTTCCTGCCATAAGATCAAAAAGAAAACCAGATATTTTCAAGCATGTCTTTAAGGAGGGCATATTTCATTTATACCACATGCATCAAAATCGAATGCATGGAAGAAAATGATTTTCTGGTTTTCTTTTTTCAAAATATGAGATTTATATTTTATTTTTTAAAAGGAAACGAGCCTCTTCATTAATTAAATGAAATGAGCCTAATGCTCAAAGTACAAGAGAATTATAAAAGAGCTAGAATCTTTAAGGAACAAATAATCTGGAAAAAAAATACACAGACAAAACAAATCAAAGCTAAAGACCATTGCAAACTCCAAACAACATCGGCAAAACCAACAAGCAAACTGGAAAAAAAATGGAAGTATGTACAAGGGCGTAAAGAAAATTAGCCTAAGAAAAAAAAAAGACTCCAATCCAATAAAAACATACTTTTTATTATTATTATTATTTTTTTTGTAAATCAAGAAAGAAGAAAGAAGAAAGAAGAAAGCCATCTAGGTCATGTTTACAATTGTTCGCGAAGCAGACAATCAAGTAGAATAGACGGATTCAGGGTAAATACCTTCACTCCTTGAAGTACTGGGTCATTACTTATCATGTCAATCAATGGAGGATTGCCAAGAGGAGATCCAGTTGTGAGTATGTCACCTTCTATTGGATTTCCGTACACATTTACTGCATCCCACAGACTGTCCACAAAAGAGGAGAAGGATGAATAGTGAGATAAGTATCCATAAAAAAATTAAGCATACAGACAGAAAGATCAGCCAATAACCTGCTACCTCTGGTCATTATAGAAGCAAGGTCAAAGCGAAACCCATCCACATGCATTTCTGTCACCCAATATCTGTGGCCAAAGGTTTGCATCTCAAAGACCAAATAAATTATTCTGAAAATGTATGATATGCAGACACTCAAAGGGAATAGTCAAGTACACTAGTGTAGTGGTCAGATGGTATATTTCTAACAAAATCACTTTCAAGGAGAAAAACCTAAAGAAGATGAGAATGATTAAAGGAAAGAACTTGTCATCTCAACGCTCCTTGCATGACAAGGGAGGAATTGAGGAAATGACCACAGGGGTAAAACCAAAGAATTGATAAACTAAACTAGATGCAATAATCTGGCAGATGGTAAAATATTTTCAAATTTAGAAGGCTGGATATGCATAAACCATAGTATCCTACTGATCATAGTCAAAGGGTGGCACTCTTCTTTATTATTAAGGCAGCTGACATATTTTGTCTGTACTTTTGAGAATCTAGTTTTGGTTTCATGGGGCTGTTAATTTGCATACTTGATTTGAGATAGATTCTTTTGGACTTTTGAAATGTGTTTGGCTTGTTAAGTTGATATTGTTTAATGATGGAGAAGATCCTCTTTCACTCACCGTTTCAAAACAAGGGAGTCTCTTTGGTTCAAAGCCGTTTTAGCTATTTGTGGAATATCTAGCTCAAGGGAAGTAGAAGATTTTTTTAAGAGTTGAGAGCCCATAGAAGTAGGTGTGGGCTATGACTGGGTTTATACCTGTCTCTACGTATATCTATAAGGAGTTCTACAGTGGGGTGCCTCTCTCTAAAAAGATTTCTATTTTTTTCCCTTCTTTTTTGCATTTTCAATTTATATCCTTGTTTAGATTTGGTTTATTATGCTGTTAACTAACCTTGTTGAATGTTGAGTTCGCTGTAAATTATTTTCTAAAAGTATATACTTAATTTTCTTTCTCCTTTTGATATACCTCTTTCCATGTCTTTTTGTTAGAATTAGCGGGCTTTGGCCCGAGGAATGATTTACCCTAATTTGCTTTCTTTTTTTATTAAGCTTGCTGTCTATTTATTTTTCAGTTTATATCTTTTGTTCATATGAAATAATAATAAGAAAGTCAGGTCGTGGCTTTTCTTCTGGTACTCGGGTTTTCATGTGATTCAGTGTCTATTTTCTTTTACCACTTTAATACTTTTAAATAAACTGAAACCGACAGGTGCCAGGAATATGGTGTCAGAAACTATGATACATCTACCTCAAGCAGTCCACAATGAATGTACGTACAGCTGGATGATTGCAGTTAAATGTGTTCCCACATCCCGAATAGTTATAAAACTCTCCCTGAAAAACCATGGATAAGATATGAATCATATGGTTACATAAAATAATTGAAAAAAGAAGATATAAAAAAAGATTAAAAAAGAGACGAAGAAGAAGAAGACTAAACTAAACCATAAACGTTGCTTAATCTTCTACTTAAATTTTAGCACAAGTGTAATATTATCCTATTGATTTAAATTTAAAACAGCCATCTGAGTGTAAGTATGAGATAATGAATGCCAGGGCTCTTTAATCTGAATGCACACATCAAAGCCTTAAACATATATAAAGAAATTGAAATTAGAAACAGTAGTTAGTTTCTCAAACATTTCTCCATTTCAGCATTTACGAATTATAAAGGGAGAATTGCTCGTTTCTTTTCTTTTTAACAGTGGTCATATGCTTGGTTTTTTCCATCCTCATTATCTTTAAATTTTAACCAAGGAATTAGTAGTGAAGGTAAGCCAACAGATGTTTCGAGCAGTTGAGCACGAAATATCTAGTATAGTTCAAATAACATAAACTTTGCAGATGAATTAAGAAAGTTGAAAGAAGATCACTCTTCAAACTTATACCGATGGTATGTTATTTTCCTCTAAATAAAATGTAAGGGAGGAAAATTAGTAATCCTAGAGAAACATACCATTGGTGCAAGCATGTAATACACATTATTATCGACACCTCTAAAAGAAATAGTTGGGCCATTTTCATTCCCCTCAGCCGTGTGATTGAAAACTACATCCATGATTACCTGATCAAAAAAAAAAAAAAATGTCAACTAAAAAACTGAAAAATAAGTCATATTTTAAAAGTAACCATGGAATTATTTCATTCTTCCACCTCAATTCCACGTTTATGTGCTTCTCTAATGAGAAGCTTGAATTCATTTATAGCATCCTGGCCACAGTTTCCTATGCCAGCAGAAGAATATCGTATCATTGGTGAAAAGTAATTGACTGTTGAGTATCCCCAAAAGTTCATCCTGGACAAAAAAAATTGAGTTCATGATGCGATTTAACTGAAAAAAGGGTAAAAATTCAAAAAAGTTGGTATATGGATTTCATTGTACTTGTTTATTCTTGAAGTGTACATGACAAGTAATCCAACATAAAAATTAAATTCTCATGTCATTGAAATATTTTTGGGTATAAAAGACTACATATTATTGCTCACAGCATACAAATTAAAACCTAGCAATGGCTTTTGTGGAGGAGAGGCTAATTCTAGATGCAATTTTGATAGCTTCGGAGGCTGTTGATGATTGGTCTTTAAAAGGCAAAAAAGGTGTTCTTCTGAAGCTTGACCTTGAGAAAGCCTATGATAAGGTGGATTGATCCTTTCTTGATACAGCTATGAAGCTTAAAGGCTTTGGTAAAAGATGGAGGAGATGGATTTGGGGCTGCTTATCAACAGACTAATTTCTAGATCATTGTCAACGGCAGGCCAAGGGGAAAGATATTTGCCAAAAGGGGCATTCATCAAGGAGATCCACTTACCCCTTTTCTCTTTACGATTGTGGGAGACGCCCTTAGCTTTCTTATTCATTACTGTAATGAGAAGAGAACCATTAAAGGTTCCATTTCAAAAATCGGCTTGTTGATTTAACCACCTACAGTATGCAGACAATACTCTTCTCTTTTCTGTATGGGAGGAAGGAAATCTGGAGGCTTGGTGGAGGGTGATTAATCTTTTTCTCTTGGGAGCTGGCTTGTCCCTTAAATTTGCCAAAACTTCATTAGTAGGTACTAACTTGATAGTGCCAATCTGGATTCTTACGCTAATACCTTGGGTTGCATGATCGATACTTTCCCCTTTTATTACTTGAGTTTCTTTACGGGAGAGGCCTGCGATAGGAAAGAGGCTTGGAACTCCCTTGAGGAGCGGTTCAGGTATAAAATTGATGGATGGAGGAATGTGTCCCTCTCCAAAGGTGGCAGATTAACCCTTGTGTAGTCGGTGCTGAATAGCCTTCCTTGTTATTTGTTCTCCCATTTGCAAGCCCCGGTTGGTGTCATCAATAGAATGGAGAAGATGGTTAGGGATTTAGTCCGGACGGGGAGGTTAACTAAGTTGGCTGCCTACCTAGTAAAGTGTGATACTACTTCTCGCCTGATCTGTTATGGCGGCCTTGGGATTGGTTCCTTTCGGAAAAAGAACAATGCTCTTCTCACCAAATGGCTGTGGAGATTTTGTAAAGAAAACAATGCTTTTTGGAGATGTTTAATTGTGGCCATCTACGGCTTGGAGGAGAATGGTTGGTCTACTAAAGCCCTAAATAGGGGAAAGTTTTATAGATTGTGAGCTACCATCTTGAAACATAAGGAGATGTTCTTTAATTTCTCGGCCTTTTCGTTGGGAGATGGAACAAAAATCAGATTTTAGAAGGATGGTTGGTGTGAGGCTCGATCCCTTTCGAAAATATTTCCTGATTTTTTTTCCATTTCACTGAATAAGGATGCTTTCATGGCTGACTGCTAGTGTGATGTTAGTCACTCTTGGAATCTAGGTCTTTGAAGAAATGTGACGATAATGAATTCAACAACGTGGCCACCATTTTGGAAACTCTTCATTCGTGGGCCCCAACGGATAATCGTGATAGTCTTAACTGGAATCTTAATGCTGCTGGTAATTTCACTACGAAGTCTACATTTCTTAAATCCCCCACCATCGTCTTACATCTAGTTCGTCACATTTGGAAGACTAAAATCCTGAAAAAGATGAAGTTCTTCTAATGGTCGCCCACCTATAGAATTCTTAATACTCATGAGAAGATTAAAAAGAAATTTTAGTACATTGCGCCCAGTCTTTCAATATGCTACCTTTGTTTCAATGACAAGGAGACCTTGGACCTGCATTGTGTCTGTACTATGAAAGCTTGGAATATGTTGTTCAGAATCTTTAATCTGGAGTTTTGTCTTCCTAGTAAGATTGATAGTTGGATGCTTGAAGGGCTCAATAGCAGAGGTTATGGTCTGAAGGGTAACATTATGTGAAGATGTGCTACTCGTTCCCTTTTGTGGTGTATTTAGAAAGAGAGGAATAGTAGAATTTTTAAGACAACTATAATTCTTTTAATTTTTTTTAGACTGTTTCAACACACAACTTCTTGGTGGAGTATGAACAACACCAAAGACTAGTATAATTACAACCTTTCTATGATTTTCAACAATTGGAAGACCCTTATTTTTTAGTTTTTCTCTAGGAGGGCCCTTTTGTCCCTTGCCCTTAGGCTGTTCTCTTATGTTCTTTGAATATATTTGTTTCTTATCAAAAAAAAAAAAAAAAAAAAAAAAACCCCAAGCAGAGCCATTACAATATAACAGATCTTCAAGAGTGGTGACTTGTGCTCTTACAAAATAAAACTATGAGTGAACTACAAACAAAAAATAAAAACAGTCCAAGGATCTCAGCCCTTTTCTTCAAAGGAAAATTTCAAGCCATGCATTAAACTATAGCAAAAATTTAAAGGTCTCCAAGAAAGGTGTCAAAAAGTACTTATAGTCACCCAAGACAGAGTTATAGCTGAAGTATTCCAACTCGTTGAATTCATGGCATGGCATTAACTCTATACAGTTGACTCCAAGTTCCTGAAAGTTGATAATTAGAAAGAGTTGTGTCATTGACTAATTAGAAAAGGATGAAGAACATGTATAACTAGTTAAAGATAGCAACATTTGAGATAATGGAAGGGCAGATCCAGAGCAACCTAATTTGCATGTAGAAAGAAAACAAATTAAGCGAAGATATTATTAGAACTTGGATGGAGTATTGGACAGAAAACCCCATCAGACCCTATCAAAAACAAAATCCATATTTCACTAGGAGACCCATATTCTTTTTTTTTTTTTTTAGTTAAGGCCAAGGAGATAGTCTACGAAAATGGTATATCAATGATAAACCCTGAAAATTTAAAAATTTTCCATATTTGCAAATTATTTATTTATGTGACATTTACCAATATGACAACCCATTTTGCTATTCATTACAATTAAACAGATAAAAGATGTATAAAAGACAATGCTGCTCTCCCATGACACTAGTATTTACCTTTTTTAGATAAGAGCTACATGAACGATATTAAGAAAAAGGCACGCAGAAAGGTACCTTCAAATAATCCAACTTCTCAACGAGACCAAGATAGGTCCCAGGAAATGCTGACTGGCTTGATTCATGCCTGGTGAACCCCCGTACATGCATTTCATATATTATGAGATCTTTCTGTGCATGCTGCAGAGGTAAATCTCCTTCCCAATCAAACTGAAAAGATTGAGTCGGATATATATTATATAAGCATATTAGATGCCCTGAACATAGAAGCAATTTACAATGAGATGGAACTGCATTATCTTGCAAAAGCATTGAAAAGAGGAGGCTACTTTTAACTCTCCTTTGGGCCCATTTAATAACCATTCTGGTTTCTGTTTTTTAGGTTTGGTTTAAAAATAAGATTCATAGCTCAGTCTGGAAAAACCTTTTTCTCTAAAAGAAGGAAGACACACCTTGATCTAATTGGTGTTCTTTGGTATTCTAAGGGAAGGTTGAAAAGAGTAATGAGAGACCTTTTCCAGGGACGGTATGAGGAGGGAGGCGAGCCACATTTAGTAAATTATGCTGAAACTTTGCAAAAGATTGGTCTAAAGGTTGGGAACATGGGGAGTGAAAATATTCCCTGCTTTAGATCTTTTTAAATGGTTGTGGTCGTTCCTTTAGAACCTCTTTTTGGATTAAATAATATAATTTCATTGATGGTATGCAATTACAAAAAAAAGGGACCCCCATACAAGGGGATCTACAGAAACCCTTTCCATTTAAAAAGTAGGGCAGAAAAGCTATACGAGTGGAAGACAGGGGAGAAAATACACAAAGCTAAGTGTTCCTTATCAGGAAAATTCTGCCATTTCTTTCTCGCCAAATATTGCAGTAGTAGGTTCTAATAAAATTCTCTCAAACAAGCTTATTGCAGTTGTAGGTTCTAATAAAATTCTCGCAAACAAGCTTCTTTTCCTTATTGAAAGGATACAACTCCATTGGATGTAGGAGAGGACGAGCTTAGGATCTTCCATTAGAACCTCAAGCCCATGGCATTAGGCAATCATTAGAAAGTATGTGACTCGTTCCAACAGTGGGAACTTTGGTCAGGGTCTACAGGCAACTTTAGGAACACTTGGAAGTGATATCTCATGCCTTTTGGGCTTCTTGTTCTTTATTACCTTTCCTGTGGGGATGGCTGTAGAGTTCCATCATTAAGAAGTTGGGACTCATTCCAACAATTCAACCATCTGATCAAGGGGAGGATCTTCTCTTTTGCCTTTTGTTTTTACATACCCTCCTTAGTTAGCCAAACTAGGCTTCTCCATTTGTTGTTACAATAAGGAGTAAGAACAAGGGAGTCTACTTGTACTTTGAAACTCTGATTGTCGTAGGCTTTAATGCTTGACATGCTTTGGATAAGTATCAAGTCCTGGGAAAATTCTTCTACTTTTAAAATTAAGCATGTTAGAGACTTCAAGCAAAGACTTGTCCAATAATAATATATACACACGATAGCAATAAAAGATTTAAGTATCCCATCTACTTTTAAAAGAATCTAGTGTAACAGTTGCAACATAAAGTTTGAGTAGCACCATAGACTATATACACAGACACGAATTAAAGAAACTGAAAGAGAAGCATAAATACATTTTTTATCTTTTCATTGGCAGTGGGGACCATCCCAGCCATTTGGGGCCAACAGTTGTCATTGGGTCCCAAGGCACCAAACTCCCCTCTGCTAATAACAGCCTGATAAAAGAAATGGAAAGTCAGCAACCCGCTACACATCCTTTTGTACAACTTACAAATCTAGCCACAGTAATGAAATAATGCAACTTATAAATATGGTATACAAGTTATCATTTCAAAATGACAATGATGAAATTACGAACTTTAGCATATGGATCTAACAAAATCCGAGAAGGGTCAAAGTAGCATCCTTCCTGAGGCGAAAATTTCCCATCAAATTTGTAGCCATAAAGCATTTCAGTAAAATCTCCCTTCAGAAATACGTGCCAGACATCCCCAGTTTTATTGGTTAAGGGATCAAGTGTGATCTCCTGGGTCACTATATTCTGCACAAAGTTAATAGTAACCATGGGATCAGCTACAGTGAAGTAAGCGATTCAGAGTAAGCTAAATCAAAGATAACACTCAGAAATTATTTTCACACATGCGTGCCTCAAAAGAAATAAGTTTTTCAACAAAAACAATCATGAAAGGGAAGGAGTCATAAAATCGAGCATCCACGTTTAGAGTTCCATAAAATGCATATGCTAGCAAAAGCCACCCATCTAGATGCCCTCAATAAAAGCCAACGTGAATTGAAGGATAAATTGCAATGCACTTCTGACAATAAAGTCCCGAACAACGGCAATATTGAATAAGATGCTTTCTATGGAGAAAGAACAACAATGTATTCAAGTTGATTTCTATTTTACCTCCTGTAAATCAGAAAGATGCATCAAACACAGAGTAGCTGAAACCGCATTGGCAGAATAGATAGCGAAATTAATCCCATCGTCACGAGCTGTGGCACCGAAAGGCGTGGGAGTACCATCAAACACTTCAAAGCGATTTAAATTGGAAATCTCAAACTCTTCCGCCACGGCTACTGAAGTACCCACCTCCGCTCCACGATTCCTCGCTCTATTCAACGATGAATGAATCCAATTAGCATCCAAATCGAAACAGATATCATTTCTTCTGCGACCTCGAACAACATTCTGCTTCAAATTCCGGCGTCTACATTCAGGAAAACTCAAATTTGAAACACACAGAAATGAAGCAGATGAAAACAACGATGCAGCACTACGTGTAACCAGTTCCATTAGCTTAAAGAATTAGCTTCGTCGCCTGTTCATGAAAAGCTAAAGAAAAACGAAAACCATAGCTGAGTTGAGTGAAAATGTATGAACTCTCATTCAAGGCCTTTCGCAGTGATTAACAGTGAAAGTGAGGAAACAGGGAACTCGTTGCTTCAGCCATGGCCGTTCTTTTAGGAGAAAAAGGGTCCCATATGCTATAGCAATCGCTTTCGTCCATGGACGGACGCTGGCAATATATTGAAGGGAAATTGCCAAAAATAGGTTAAAAAAAGAGATTTAAATGAATTTTGGGACAAGTTTTCAAAAGAAAGACTTTTAGGACAATTTGGGTGTGAATAGACAAAAATGCCCTTCATTAAATTTCTATCGCTCTCTATTGATTGTTTCGCCTACCCACGTTCGCTTTCCCTTCTCTTTCGCATAGAACACCTGAAGTAAAAAAAAAAAAAACATCTCCTTTCTTTGGCTTTTCAAATTTCCCGCTCTGCTCTTCGAAGATACTCCGACTGTTCGTCTGTCGTCGGTCCTCCAGTGCATTTCGTCGCTTCTCCTTTTCGAACCTAAGAATCAACTTTGAGCGTGTTCTCTTATTTCAGTGAGTTTTATCTGTAACCCATTTTCAATATATTTGCTTTTTCTTGGCTTGAATCATGACATCGACTTCAACATCGACCGACGGACCCTTCTACAAGATTAATCCTTCCCATCATTTTTATTCCCTAGTAAGCTGTTTGTCTCATTTGGAAAAGACAACACATAATATTAAGGCCAAACTCAAACCCGATCAATTAGCCTTATTTAGGAAAACAAAGTTTGGGCACTTTTTGGACCTAAATATTGTCTTCAATGGGCCACTCATCCACTACTTACTGTTAAGGGAGGTGGAAGATGAAGGAAAGGATTCTATAAGTTTCCTACTAGGGGGCGTTGTTTGTACTTTCGGTAGGAGAGAGTTTAACATCGTAACTGGACTATGGGGTCCTAAAGAGGACTATATTCAGTTGGGTGGGAACAGTCGACTGTTGGAGAAGTTTTTCAAAGACAAGGACTGTGTTTACGTTAGCGACTTAGAAGATATATTTTTGGAATACGAGGGTGATGACGATGATATCGTCAAATTAGCTTTAGTCTACTTTATAGAGATATCTTTGTTGGGAAAAGATAGGCGAACCAAAGTGGACATTGGTTTTTTGAAGATTGCTGATGATTGGAATTCATTTAATAATTATGATTGGGGTCGGATTGTTTTTGTACGCACGCTAAGTGCATTGAAAAGAGCCTTGGACAAGCAATATGCCAAGGGAAAGAAGAAATCAACACAGACAAAAAAATATACTATCAATGGATTTCCGCATGCATTACAGGTATTTGACTTCTTACTTCTTACTTCAAAACTTTAAAAAGATCGTTTAGTTATTTGAAACGATCGTTTAGTTATTTTAAACGATCGTTTAGTTATTTTAAACGATCGTTTAGTTATTTAAACGATCGTTTAGTTCTTTTTAACGATCGTTTAGTTATGTTAAATGATCGTATAGTTGTTTTCAAACGATTGTATAACCACTTGTTTATATATCTATATATATCTTGTGGCACTTTCTAAACTTGTTTGTCAAATGTGGAATAGGTTTGGGCATATGAGTCTATACCAACCATCATTGGATGTGGTGTAGATAAAGTAAACGATCATGCCATACCACGAATGCTGAGGTGGGTGTGCCAACAATCACCAAAGTCCCAAACTATAAGCCAGGTGTTTGACTCGCCAATGGTAAGTAGCAAGCAATAGTAACTTACTTAAGGATCGCGTGATTTTGTGCTTATTTCTTTGTCCTAAATACATTTGCCTTTTTCTATTTGCAGTTTATAATTAAGGCGGTCATTGAGATGACACCTGAAGAGGAGCAATTGAAAATTGCTTCAGGTGAACTTTTTGAAAACTTCCGCTCATCTACCATTATTCAGTCGAAGAATGGTGGTTCAAAAAGAGTACGAGAAGTTGTTAACGATGAAGATGAGTTGAAAAAGAGTAAGAAACAGAAGTCCAAGATTAAGATGAAAAAGGCTATTCGAAATCTCCAAGATCGAGTAGCGGTTGTTGAAGGCCAACTTAATACTATAAAATCCGATATTGACGAATTGAAGGGCCTGATGTCAACCATATTGAAGCACATTGGACTTCAAAGAAAGGTTAGGAATGAAACTGTTAAGTGTATTCACGTTAGTTGTTTCATATTTGGTAACCATGTTCTCGCTAATTCATTTTGAGGTTCCATAGGGTGACGAAGGGGACCACAAGGTGTCCGAAGGCTTGGAGGATGAACACATTGAAGTTAAAAAGAAGGTTTGGTTCCATGTTCATGCTAATATTGATGTTTAATTTCTATCATTATATACACTAATGCATTATGAGCTTCCATAGGGTGACGAAGATGTGTTGGAGAAGAAGGTTGATATTGGTTTAGAGGAGCCAATAGATGTCGTTGACGATGAGGACGTCATAGAGATAGAACCATTTCTCACTCAACGACCACACGTTCGGCCCGCCCGTAGGAAGCGTGCAAGTGTTTACCTATCAACCCCATTCACAACTCTACCTAAACGGTCTCTGACATCAACCACCAGCACCTCTGAGTCTGAAGCAATTGTTTATGATCCTATGCACAAAATACTTGACGTCCATTTAGATAGACTTCGAGCGTGGATTACAGACAAGCGTACAGACGATGAGCTGCGTGAAACCTTTCATGGGAAAAAATCGAAGGCTTTTTTCAGAGACTTGTTTATGTGTCGCCGGTGGTTGTCGGATGAGGTATGGGATTATCTTATCATTTATGCAATTATAATTTTATCATTGTTATGGTTCTATACATTTACTGCTTACTTTTGTTTGTATTAGCATTTGGATGCACTTTTTCTTTTCATTCGCTTGAAGATTAAGGCAGCCGGGATACCTTCTTCTCAGAACTTCACAACTGCGGACACAATCTTTATGGTTTGTAATCGTCTCGTTACTTTATGTATGTATTTGCGTTTGATATTTGTCTTTCGGTCTGATATTTGCGTTTGTATGTTTTTCTTTGCAGCGCATTTTAGTTTCGAAGTGGCCCCTATACAAAGAATGTATTAAAGAGAATCGCCCGTTTGACTGGGACGAAGAGTATAGGTTGGTTGACTATGTTGTCGGGTCAAAAGTGGACTTCCAAGATCCTTGGGCAAGTGTTGATTACGTTTACTCTCCATTCAATGTCCATGGCAACCATTGGGTTCTATTATGCTTGGATTTGGTAAGTTGTCAAGTGAAGGTATGGGATTCGCTTCCGTCACTTACAACTGCCGAAGAGATGACAAACATATTACTGCCCATTCGACAGTTGGTGCCAAAGTTGTTAGATAGTACTGGCTTCTTTGATAGGAGAGGTAGATCATCGACATACAAGGAACCTTGGCCAGTTGTCATTGTTGACCCAATTCCACTTCAACGAAATAATTGTGATTGTGGCGTATTCGCAATTAAGTATTTTGAGTACATAGCTGCTGGTGTTGGTTTAGATACATTATGTCAAGAAAACATGTCATACTTTAGAAAACAATTAGCATTTCAAGTATGGACCAACCAACACTCCTATGTATTGAAATATTAACATAAATCACAAGTATCAATTGGCTGTTCTATTATTGTGTATGTTGCATTTCAATTAGTAGTATCGATTATTCTCTATGTTGCAAAACTACTTGTAGCTAAACGATCGCTGAATTTTTTTATGATTTTAAGAATATCGTTTAGACTTTACCAAACGATCGTTTAGACTGTACCAAACGATCGTTTAGACTTTACCAAACGATCGTTTAGACTTTACTAAACGATCGCTTAATATTTTGACGTTTATTAAGAAGATCGTTTAGACATCGTTTATTAAGAAGATCGTTTACACTTACCGAACGATCGTTTAGACTTTACCAAACGATCGTTTAGACTTTACTAAACGATCGCTTAGACTTTTGACATTTATTAAGAAGATCGTTTAGACATCGTTTATTAAGAAGATCGTTTATACATATGTGCGCGATGAGTATTTCTCTACACGAATATTTTGTGATATGTATCTAAACGAATACAAATATTAACTCAAATATTCTTTCTCAATTTTGGTCGCGTTTAATTGAAAATATCACAAAGTATTTATTTTATAACAAAGTTTAAAATTATAATATGTTATTCTCTCTATAAAAATTACATAAAAAAATTATATAAACGAATACAAATATTAACAAAAGTATTTATTGGCCCAAAGTTCCAGCACATATTGTTGTCTAAACAGTTTCATGTTTGGCACAGTTAGACAACCAAGGTCACTAGCAGTTACAAGGCATTCAACAAATTTGGTACAGAAAATTCCACAATCCAATGAACGCCCTTTCTGTAATGTGGCCTTCGATCTGCGTATTGGCCAAGGGCCATATGTGAAACGATCTGAATGGAGGTTGACTCCAATTGCAATCGCGAGTGAGGCAATGCATCGTGCAGGCATTTGAAGAGCTTCATCAACAAGTTTCTGCTCAACATAATTTGGCATTGAGTCGAACACGTAGATCCTGCATTTTCTCATATCAGCTGCAATAGCCAACCAGTGTTCTTTTATGTTGATGCAGGTAATCACGTAGTTGACATCTCCCCACCCTGGTATGTCGTTGTAATCACCAACAGCAGTGTTGAAATAGTATTCGACATCTTTTTCTGTCCATATACTTAGGTGTGCTGTTGGGTCTGTCCATTCAGCTTTCTTATTATCTGGTGTCACCAGATGAGTATCAAAAATGTGGTTCCAAACAATGCAGTCTGGTTTATTGATTCCAGTCTTCAAGAACAAGTCAAAATTTAATCAGAATATAATGATGCAGTTTAACTTGTATACAAAAAAAAAAATTAAAGAATAACAACTTACCAGAAAAGAGGAATGTAATATTCTAAAAGAACGCTTGCAATGGTGCTTGAGATGCAACATTTTATTCTGCAAGTGGGCGAATAGCAGATCCAATGTCTACAAAGAAAAAATAAACGATCGTTTAATGAATGAAAGGAGAGGATAAGCGATCGCATAAGAAATGTACATGTGATCGTTTACGTAGTAAGCGATCGTGTAATATTAACTTAACGATCGTTTAGTTAATAGAAGCGATCGTTTAGTTAATAGAAGCGATCGTATATCAAATATAAGCGATCGTTTGGGAAGAGTACTTACGTCTCCATGTACCCATGTGTTTTCTTCAAGCTGTCTGAAAAAGTCTTTCTTTCTGGTTGTGGAGACTACTTTCCTTTCTTCATGGGTTGTTTTTCTTGATTTTTTCCATTGCAAGTATCCCTTCCATAATTTTGGATCCACTTTCCACATCGGATTATATGGATCTACTTCTCTGATTTCCACATCTGGGACAGGTGTTGTAGATACTGATATGATCTGAGCAGATGTTGTGGGTGGATTACCTTGTTCATCTTCATGTTGCACCTCTTTATTTGCTATTTTACATAGCTTTCTTCTCTTTATTGGTTTTTCTTCCACATCTTTATCAGGCACAGTTACTGGTTCTTTTTCAACCAAAGTAACTGCTTCATCATTTTTTTTCATCTCAACCTGTTTTTTTGTTGTTTCCTGCAATGTAATCGTATTAAACAAGTAACAAACTATTCATTCAAACGACTACAAATTTGTTGTGTATACATACCAGTTGAGATTCTTCATTTACAATTTGTACAGTTTGATCCATTGGAGCCAATTCACAAAGTGCAAGAGGTTGGCTCACATATGGAAGGGTAGTAATCATCTGTGGCAGGTCTGATTCTTTCTGAATTTGATGACTTAGACTATCCGATATATCTCTTATAGTCATTAGCAAGTCTGCATCCCTACCGTCTATGCTTATATCACTACCACGTTCCTCTTCATGTTCCCTAAACAAAATGAGAAGAAACATGAGAATAAGAAAAAAAAATACAATTGTTAGGTATTTATAAACTAGTAAACAATGAATGAAATGTTAACCTTTGGGTTTCCTCTTGACGTTCAGTAGGTTGTTGTTGAGTATGTTGTTCTTGAACAACATACTCATTGTCATTCTGATCAGTATGATCATTCCCTTGATTTTCAGTTTGATTCTAACAAACAAATAAAAACGAACATAAAATTAAAAAAATAATGTATTGTTAAACCATCGTGTATATAAAAGTAAACGATCGCGTAACTTTGATAAACGATCGTCTATCGAAGTTAAACGATCGAGTAACTTTGATAAACGATCGTCTATCAAAGTTATACGATCGTTTATCTAATGTATGATGAAAACAAATTTTACCTGGACCAATCTCTCCAGCATCTGCTTCATTTCATACAGCTCCAATGACTGCTTTGTGATTGTGTCATCCATCCTACAGACTATAGAAGTCAGTGTGGATAAATCCTTACGAACTTCTTTTATTTCCTTCTTCAGTTTCTTGTAGGATTTTGAATGACTTCGTTCTTCTTTGTCATTGGACTTCTTTGATCTGAAATGTTTCTTCTTGGTGATTGGATGCATTTCAGACTCCTCAGCCACTGTTTGACTTTGTTCCCTTTGGGGTGAGAGTTGTTCTCTTTGTGGAGATGAGTCTGATTGCTCCAATGATTTGTTGTTCATTGCTCCAATGGATTCATCCTCCTCCATTTGCATGTTATCATCCCCTCGAATTCGACTCTCCATGAAAGCCTTCTCTTGGGTTGACATCTTGAGTTTAGGTTGAACAACAGTCTGCAATGTAATTGTATTATTGGATTGTGTAATTATATTAAACGATGACTGACAGGTTTTACTTACATTTTTGTTGTCGAATATGTTATTCTGCAGCATTTTGTAAGATGGAGCTTGTGTACAATTCCATCTCAATATCCTTGGGATTAATCCCTTACTGTTTCTTGTGGCCAGGTGCTCATTTGCGGTTGAGAGTACTTCATAAGCCCACACCTACAACATTTAAACAAATATGTTAAACTTTGATGTTCAATTGGCATTTACTTAAAGTGTATGAAGAAATAAAAATCACCTGAAAAGCAAGGACGTAGCCTTTGATGTTATAGTATGACACTGCTTTGGAACTTCGTGTCTTCTTCAGCTCGTATGCTTCTTTTTTGCCTTGGAGACTTGTCTTTAAACTGTTGAGCAGACGAGTGTAGAAGAAAGTTGACCAATCGAAGCTTTTAAATGCTTCTTCATCATCAACTCTTCCCAAAATGTCCATGTCAAACTGTGTTTTCTTATCCTTCCCGACCATCACAGTTTCTATAAAGACGGCCAAGGCGACCTTCACAGCATCGTCATCATTTGTAAACTCAAAATTCTTGAAAATTTCCTCAATTTCCAAGCATGTTATTACTTTCTTATTTTCTGATCCGAATAGAAGACTTTGCAGTCGCTTGCTATCGCAATCTTTCTCCAATGGATTGTTTGTTGGCCACAATCCAGTTATGATGTTGAATTCCTTTTGGGTAAAACGGACGTTCTTCCCTAAAACCGAGAAACAGATTCCATCTGCGTTACCGTCTTCAGGTATCTGCCTCAGCAAGAAATGATGGATCAACTGGCCGTTGAATACCATGTTCACATTCAGCAATGGACCAAAAATTGTTTTTTCGAACATTTGCAGCTGGTCCTTGGTCAGTTTATCCTTAATAAGACTGCCAATCTTGTGCACTTGGCATGACACAGTGGCAGGGAAATACTTTTCGCTAGGTACAGCCATCCTGAAATGAATATAATATATTGAAGACAGAAGTCGAACCCGAAACCCTAAACGCTTCACAATAATAATATAAGAACACAGTGATAGTTTTTGAAGACAGAAGTTGAAACGTTTGAAATATAAACAAAGGAAAAGTGTAACGTTATAGTAGGAAAAGTTCGGGAAAATACCTTTTAACGTTGACGAAAACTATGGACTGAGACAAAAATGGTCTGAGAGAACAATGGACTGAGAGAAAACGAAGGTGTGATCAGTGCGGTTGTGTATTGCGTAGTGACGAAAAACGAAAAGTGAGAAGGCGGAACGTATATATATATATCGGTCGTTTTTACCAAAGGGGCAATATTGTAAATTCGCATACTTTTTTTGAAATGTTGAATCGCGGTTGTAAACAATTCGCGGGTGTCTTTCGTTGTTTCAAAAGATCGTTTAGTTTATGTAAACGATCGTTTAGTTTTTTATAGTCGATCGTTTAGTTAATTTCAAACGATCGATTGGTTGTTTTAAACGATCGTTTAGTTTTGTTCGACCAATCGTTTAGTTTTGTTTAACTGATCGTTTAGTTAATTTCAAGGTATCGATTGGTTGTTTTAAACGATCGTTTAGTTTTGTTTGACCAATCGTTTAGTTTTGTTTCACCGATCGTTTAGTTTTGTTTTAAACTATCGTTTAGTTGTTTTCAAACGATCGTTTGGTTGTTCTTAACCGATCGTTTAGTTATTTTTAAACGATCGTTTACATATTTTTAAACGAACATTTAGTTATTTTTAAACGATCATAAAACCAGTGTTTGTGTTCTTAAATGAATAAGTCAATCGTTATTTTCGTCTTCTTCATCCATTTGGACGCACAGAAAGTAAGAATGTTGGGACAAATCATTAAGAAAACACATCATTAACAAACATTCATTAATTAGTGTAATACTTGGTACATTGGTAGGGAAATTTCTAATCTTGTATGCTCGACTTGTCGGTATATGAAATTGGATTGGTACACGTTAATCTGTTGTGACCTATTTGTTTACACCGACCACACTTATGCAATTTCGGAGCTTCACCAACACTTGGAATCCTCTTTTTCTTCGGTCGACCAACTCTTTTGACTACTTTTGGAGGTAAAACAGTCATATGTACGTAGTCTTCGCTTGTCTTCCAATCTGACTGATTCCCAACTGGGTAGACGGCCTCCGCATATGCAGCCAACAAACATTCATTAGTGTAATAATTAGCACATAAACTATAAACATTTATATTACGAACCCGTGCTGCAGCAATGGCATGTGAGCATGGTAGTTGCTCAGCTTGAAACTCCTTGCAAGTGCATTCTTTAGTCTGAAGGTTTACGACCTCCTCCTTATCTAAATCTTTGACATGAAATTGGTAACAGTCAATTGGGTTGACCTTCATTGTCAAAGCTCCTTCTTGTTTCTTTTGAATAACTAACTCTGCCCATTTGGTCAATGTAGACGTCACTTTAATGCCTTCTTCTCGACGCTCCCAAAACCAACGTTGTAGCAAAGCTCGAACATTTTCAAGGAATGAAGCAATAGGCAAATCTCTAGGTTCTTTCAGTATAGAATTCATGGACTCCGCTATATTTGTTGTCATCATGTTATACCGTCTTCCTGGGCAGTGAACACGAGACCATCGTGCTATTCCAACATCATTTAAATATTTCCCTGAACCATTAGGAAATGAAAGAAGATGTCTCCACGCTTCAACAAACGTTGATTCACGATATGTTCTCGATGCATTATAAAACAAAGTAGCAACCGTGTCATTCTTATATTTATCATGCAAATTTTGACTCAAATGTTGGACACAAAGGCCGTGGAATGCAGATGGGAAAACTGATGAAATACCCTTGGCGAAGCATGTTTTCCGATCTGTCACAAAGCCTAGATTAGGCACCTCCCCTATTGCACCTTTCAATTTTTCTAAGAACCACTGTATTGAGTCATCTGTTTCTCTATCAACTACTCCAAAGGCTAGAGGATAGATCTGATTGTTACCATCTAAACAAACGGCCACTATCAACTGACCCCGATATTTGTTCTTAAGAAATGTTCCGTCCATGACTATGACCGGTCTAATGCAATTTAAGAATCCTCTAACACATGCACCAACAGCCATAAAAAGATATTTAAAGAAACGATCATCTTCGAGTTCCATGTGAAATATTGTACCTGAATTTGTAAATTTGAGTGCTTCACCATATCTACGCAAAAGATTATATGACTCTTCAGGAGACCCTCGCACTCGTTCATATGCATTTTCTCTGGCACGCCATGCTTTCTCATAACTCATATTTATGCCATAGTCTTGCCTCATGTCTTCTATGATATCACGTGGTTTGTATATGCGACCGGGCCCCTTGAATTTGGACTTGATTAATTCTCCAACAACCCAAGATTTTGCTTGCCTATGGTCACGATTCAAAAACTCAAGAGAACATGAATGAACTTTCACATACTTTTTAATCTTGAATATATTTGAATCCTTCAGTCTAACCGCTCGCAATCTCCAACCACACTTGTTGTCGATGCATCTAACGAAAAGAACCTCTTTTGTAGACTTTTTTACTACAAACTGAAAATTTTTTTTCATTGCCAACACACTTAATCTCATTGACAAATCTCTCTTGCAAAAAAATATTTGTCCTACATCCAACTCTTCACTTGTAGAGCTTTCTTCCGACCAGCCACTTCCTTTTGTCTTCAACTTCCGACTAGAGGACCTGTAGTCAACTTTACCTTTTCCTTTGCAATCTTTTGTAGGAGCATCTCTTTGTTCTGGGATGTCAAACAATTCATTGTACATCTCAACTGACTCCAATGTAAAAGTATCATCTATTGAATGATATGACTCATATGATTCCCATATAGCCGAATTGGTCCCTATCATGTTATGACACAAGCCACCCTCGACTTCACCAATATCAACTTCATTCTCATCTAATCTATCCATTCCAATTGGAGGAGGATGAGGGTTTAAATTTTGAACTTGGTTGCTCCCAGATACTGAATTGTAATCTTTGTTTAACACTTTCATGCTTCGATTGCTTGTAGGCTCAAACGATAGGTATAGGGGGACCTCCAATGGATTTTCACTAAGAATATAAAACTTCAAATCACGGTCATTGCTTAACTCAAATGGAGGAGCTTCCTTTTCCCCTTTGATCTCATATATACATCTTATCTTTATGTCAAACTTTGTAGGGTCAACTTCTGCAAGGTCATATAGTTCAGACTGTAAATCTTTGTGTGTTATTTCTTTAGGGACAACAATGCCTTTTAACACTCCTCCTTCATATTTTCTTCGTCCCTCATCCCATTCACCACCGTGACGCACTAAAATCCGAACATGTGCCATCCTTAAACTACCTTAAGTACTTTTGTATCTTAAAAAATTGATTTGAACTTAAGAACCTACAAAATGCGTGCAAGATGTAAAGAAATGAATTAGGAGGTGTACCAATTTGATTTTGAAATAAATAGTGGAAGTTTGGAACGTGCGAGATGTGTGCGAGATGTGTGCGAGATACGTGCGAGATGTGTGCGAGATACGTGCGAGATAAAGCATGAGGGCCTAAGAGAGTTACTAAACATGCAAAGAATAGCTCTAAATGGATTAGGAGGTGTACCAAGTTGATTTTGAAATAAATAGTGAAAGTTCGGAACGTGCGAGATGTGTGCGAGATACGTGCGAGATACGTGCGAGATAAAGCATGAGGGCCTAAGAGAGTTACTAAACATGCAAAGAATAGCTCTAAATGGATTAGGAGGTGTACCAAGTTGATTTTGAAATAAATAGTGAAAGTTTGGAACGTGCGAGATACGTGCGAGATAAGTGCGAGATAAAAAAAAAATGCGAGATAAAAAAAAAAAACCTTAATTCCTTCTATTCCTATTGCTTACTCCTCCTCTATTTGATCCAACTAAATCCTCATCCTCTAGTTCAATTCATTTTTCACTAGCCATTGAACATTGAACTTTCTAAGAACCTAAAACCAAAATTTGACTAAACTAATTTACGGCAAATAAGTCCAATTCCAAAAACCAGACAATTACGGATGAAAATAGCACCAAATACCCTAACAAACATTTACTTACAGCAGATAAATTGAAAATCGGTTATACATGAAACTCACCTAAATAAGACGCTCGAAGTTGATTGAATGGTCCGAATAGGAGCGACGAAATGCACTGGACAACGACCGACGAAGGGCAAGCGACGAAGGGCAAGCGACGAAGGGCAAACGACGATGGGCAAGCGACGATGGGCAAGTGACGATGAACAACTGACGATGGCCGGAGTAGGTTCAAGTGTTCTACACGAAAGAAAAGAGAAGGGAAACGGAACTATACGCGAAAGAGAACGAATCAGAGAAGGGAAAGCAACGTGGAAGAGGGAAAGGAAAGGAAGGGCATTTTTGTCTATTCACACCCAAATTGTCCTAAAAGTCTTTCTTTTGAAAACTTGTCCCAAAATTCATTTAAATCTCTTTTTTTAACCTATTTTTGGCAATTTCCCTATATTGAACGGGTTCAAAAAGCTTTGATGGTACGTGCCACCGTTGATTTGGCTTATGATTGACATTTCAAGACGTCCAAAGAAAATGTGACTTAATTTTGAAAATATCTTTGGGCTTTGTGTCATTTTTTAGTGAAATTATCGTAAAAATCAACATTTTCACTCTTACGTCTCCGTTACTTCACTTATTTCTCCTCCTTACTTTCCCTTCTCGTCGTTTTTGTCTAACATCATCTTACTATTCAACATCCATCTTTATTTTATTTTTTATTTTTCATCATTGGATTATATTACGTTAAATTTATTTTCACTAATTAGATTAAGTTTATGAACCCTTTCGTGATTTGAATTTCTTTTTTTAGGATTGATTATAATTTCTTAAGATATTATTTTCCAATTGTAAAAGAAGAGGAGTTTTGAAGATAGGAAGAAAATTAGTTATGTTTTTCTTTTTTAATGTTTTGAAAAAGGAAGCTCATTGTAATTTTTGTCATGTCATGCTAAAATATCGACTTGAACTAAAAGCACATTCGTTTTATTGTTTTAACTTCTTTATTTTGGACCCACAACTTTATAACTACCGTACTTCACAATATATTTCATTGCATAATTCAATAAATCTTAAAATTCTTCGTTCAATATTATTTTTTACGATATATGATGTGGATGAATAAAACGATTGACTTTGAGATTGTAAGCATTGAACTATGCTTTTTTTTTTTTTTAAATAATATCGATTACTTTTATCATTCAAATATTTATTTAAATTGGTTACCCGATGATAATAATTTCCACAAGAAATAAGATACATGTGAACAATTTCTAATAAAGAAAATACTAATATAACGTTGTCTTCACAAATAAGAATTCAACAATAAACTAATAAAATAACTCTTGAAAAAAGTAGTTATATCCTTTAAACCATGGTTGGCGCCAAACTTATGGTAATCATCTCTAGCGACTCCGCCACCATCCAATCACATGCTAAAAATACCATTGAGAAAAAGAGTAATAAAGTGTTTTTACTCTAAGATGTTTTCATCTAAAGTACTTAAATTGAGCATCCAAACGTTAAAACTAAATCCAATACAAAGTCTCGTATTATTACGACATTCAATACTCTCTCTACGTTACATTATTTTTACCATAAACAAAAACAATGTTTCAAAGAACAACCGGCGATGGGATAAGGACGAGCGAAATTTTACGAACCGAATCAAACCGTTCGGATGAATAGTACAACCAAAACTTCGCTCATGTTTTTGGCTATGGAGAATTCGATAGTAAATTCACGAAACAAGACGTTTACTCTTCATCCGATTCTGTCGCCAACTCTATTATTATTTCTATAGATTTCTTCACCTCTACTCTTTATTCATCATTCTTCTCCTAGAGTTCTTACAAATTTCTGTATTGGCTGGCCAACAGAATTCGAATCGCGTCGACAATCGTTTGCATTACAGAGCATGGGGAAGCCGTCTTGGCCATCGGAGGAAGAGGTACAAAATTCTTTTAGTTTGCCTTCAATTTGCAATGTGGTTCCATGTTGTTTCTGGTTTTTGTCTGTTCTTGCTTGGATTCCCACTGGTTTCTGGATTACGCGCTCTGTTAAATATATGTAGCTGGAAAACTTGAGTCGATATACTGAACGTGTTTTCTGATTTTTGATTCACTTAGTACATTTCGTATTGGATCCGTGCGTCAATGTTTTAGCTCAATGCTAGTATAGGGATCGAATGGGAGATTGTTCCTGAATCCTGACATAAATCTTTCTCTCTTGTGATTTTATATTGGATCTCTCCTGTTTCATTTGGAATTGAACTGTTTGGTTGTTTTAGTTAAATGGAATCAAGACGATTGTTTCGGACATGTCCAAGAGAAGCAAGGAGGACGTTCGCGTAGTTGTCTCTCCCTATCGCATTTGTCCACTGGGAGCTCACATTGATCATCAGGTTAGTCCAACTCGATGATATTAAAAAGTTTGCACCCTCGTCTCGTTGAAATTCATATTGGTGCTGTACTATTATGCAGTAAGACTAACGACATTTTGCCTGATTTTCATTTTTTAGCTTTATATTAGTAAGTAATGGTGCTGGATTTAGAATCAGGATATTATTTCCAAGATAACATTGAAGTTTTTTTGAACTCTCCTATTGGTTGCTAGGGTGGAAATGTTTCAGCGATGGCCATAAACAAGGGAGTGCTTTTAGGATTTGTTCCTTCTGGCGATGTTCAGGTAATGATCGCACAATCATAAACTTCTGCTGTACCTATTTGAATTACACAGTCCTGAGTCTCAATTGAGAGACTAGCACTTCTTAAAAAAATGTAGCATTACTATAGGATATACAATGCCTCAAAATCAGCTACTCACATGTGAGTTGAAATCCTTGTTATATTTTACTAAATATTAAGTTTAGGAAGAAATTGTTAGGTACTTGACCACCTTAGAGAACCACGCCCCAAAGCCAGCTAGGGGTGGAAGAGCTTGGTCATCCCATTCTAACCAACATGGGACAAAGGTATTACCTTGGTTCTGAATAATACCCCATCCCCGGCAGCTGACGTGTTGACGACTATTTCGACCATACTTCACTCGGCCACACCCATCAAAACTGTAATGGTTTATATCTGCTTATGGTTGTAGTTCCTAGATTCACTCAATTTTTAGGACACTTTTAGAGGGCAATGGGGCAAGCATTTAGTTATTGTAGTCCTAGGTTGTTATAGTTGAGTTATAGTGGTTTGTGTTTGAGTATAGGTTATTTTAGTTTGGGTTATAGTAGTATGTGTTTGAGGTTTAAAGTAATTTAGTTTGAGAAGGAAATAGCAAACACTGCAGCAAAAAAAAAAAAAAAAAGTTGATGAATGTAAAAATAGTAAATTTGTAGCAAATAGTGAATCCTTTAGTAAATGGAGGGTTTTGGAATAGTGTTCACCAAATTGGAAAGTATAAAATAATGTTTGCTGTAGCAAGGGGTGGTTATTATAGTCTTAGACAGTTCTTGCCTCAAACGGCCCTAACTAAGTTGAGGACTCATTGTTTGTGTTGATAGTGGGTGAGAGCACATGATAACCAGGTTATTGATGCTTATAGTAGCAACGTTAAGATGGCCAGGCATGCCTTTTGCTTTTGAATAGCTTTTGCATTAGTGTTTCAGCTATTCAAATCTTGCATTAGCTACATTCCGCCTCAAGCCAATTTAAAACCTATTTTTAGTTAATCTGATCATGCCATCTGCCTGATCACTAAACACGGTAAGTACTAGAAGATATTTCCTTAGATTTTAGAACTCAGCTCCTTTACTTTGTACCCAAGTGTAAAAGTGTACTACTCTAGTGTGTGCACACGATAGGGCCATTTTCGAAGGAAAACAAGAGTATGAAGAAAGTTAATGGAAGTAAAAGAAAGCAAATAGAACTTACAAAGAAACTTGAAACGTCAGTAGGTCCACTAAATTATAAAAGATACTATAACTTTATATGAATTTCCCATGTGTTTCAAAAGGCCTAAAGGTTTGAATCAATGATTTATCGCCTTATGACCGGTATGAAATGATATTACAATTGCGAGCTCTTTGAAGGCAATGAACACATATATGAACGTATATATGTATTTTTATTCATACACATTCGTCTATTTATAAACAGGTTAAAGGACCTGCAATGCCTTTACTTTTGTTTTAAATTGATGAACCGTGGTTATGTGTATTGCTCATATTTTAATTTCTTTGGTTTTCAACTTCAGCTCTTAAACATTTTTGCACATGGAGATATTAATCTCTACCTTATATTTCTTCATGAATGATCGAATATGCACGAACAGCTTGCTTTATCTTGAAACCCAAGTTTCCATATGATTTAGATGTAATCTAATATTTGGAGCTCTTGTAGGTTGTACTCCGTTCAGCTCAGTTCAAAGGAGATGTGAATTTCAGGTTTAGTACACTGTCTCAAATCTTTGTGTTCCATTTCTTAAAACTCTTGTAAAAGTATGCATGAATTACCACCCTGGCAATACTTTTATTATTGGCAGGTGAAAACTGCAGGCTTTTCTTTCCTGAATTCATGTAAATAACACCACATTGCCTGTAGGCTGAGATGAAATAATCCTTTACCATGCAATATCAAATGCTATCTCGTACTGCTGCTGTGATTGTGAATTGTCTGCGAAACAGCCTAAAAAGGCCAATTCATGTTGACGAGAAATAACTTAATCGCTAACTTAATGAGGCTGTCTCCAACTTGTTTGTTCCCTCTCCCTGCATCCAGTCATTCTCAAAGAAAGTTTCTACTTTAGTTTGTTCATCTCTTTTTAACTTTTTCTGCTAAGATTAACGATTTCTTCTCTTTGGATCTTATTGCTTGCCTTTATTATATGACTATATCGCTTTGAGTACAAACTACAAAGGGGACTAGAATTATATGTATAAGATTTCACTTCCTTTCCTTTTTGAAACTAGAATTGTTTCTTATTTTGTATTTTTCCCGAAACTTTATGAGAAAGCAATATAATGCTTACTTCGAAGATTTAAAATGTAGTGGGACTTAATCGTCTGTTTTTGGATTTTTTGTTGATATTGGTCTACTTTTCACAGAGGTCTGCAAATGCTTAGTTTACTTTTCTTGCACGCTGCTGCAATAAACAATCATCGACTTTTTATAAAAAAAAGAAAATCATTGAATTATATCGTGCAAACTGCAGAGTTGATGAAAAGCTCTATCCAAACCTCTGTAGTAACAAGAAGGAAGGGACTAACGCAAATGGCCTTGCTAAATTGCAAGAGGACAATAACTGGGGACGGTATGCTAGAGGAGCAGTATATGCACTACAAGAAAAAGAACATTGTCTTTCTCAGGTCAGAGAGTTTACTTTGTTTTGGAGTTCATAACTCATTTTTGAAGAACCCAGTAAAAAAGTCACCACCAAATAGTATATTAGATTTCACGATGTATAGTATTGCCTTTATTGAATGGTTAGTTTGTTTTAAACCAATTAACTACCGAAGTAGTTCAGCTTTATAACTTGGAGGCTTGGAGTCATTGCCTAATATTCTGGCTGCAAGTGTCAACTGGAATTTAGAATGTCTAGGGTTTACAATTATCAGAAGGTATTGTATCACTTTACCTTTAGGTAATTAATTTAGACTAATATCTTAAACAATGCTCTGTTTATTCTTCATTCAGTTTCCACCAAGTTAAGTAGGATGTACCATTCTGCAAAGGGCTGTCCAGCTAAACTACAATGAAGTCCTTTTTTGTGCTTTGAAATCCTCCATCTCTCAATAATTTGTTAGGGATATAGCAATATAGGTTAGTTACATTGGAGCATTAATATAATTGTCTTGTTTGGTGGAATCTGATGGAACCCAGTCCAACACAGGTATATGATAGTAAGAATGATGAACTTTATTGAATCTCAATAGAACTAGTATAATATTGGAACTGAATTGAAGAATGCCTTCAATTCGTAAAACTGCCTCCCTCAAATCTGTAACCTATCTCTCAGGTTGAACAGAATGACTCACTCAGATTCTGCCTACTCATTCTCTCTTATAATGTGCTATTTATAACTTTCTTTTCTACCCAAGGGTCCCCACTACTATTAGTTACACTTTAACTGTTTTTCTTAACTAACTGTGTAACTACTTACTCAACTAATTATTCTTCTTTCTTCTGCTTGTCCTCAAGGTGGTCTATCATTGCATCCCGTTCCAAATTCACCTTGTCCTCAAGGTGGAAATCAGGAAAGATTGCTGAAAAATCATCGTATTTATCCCATGTTGCTTCATGTTGCTGTAATCCTTTCCAGCTCATTAGGACCTCCCATTCACCTTTGTTATTTTTAGTATAGCCATAGGCTTCATCGGCACAGCTAGCCATTCGTGATTTTCAGTCAAATAGGGTACTACATCTTGCCTTTCTTGACATTCTCCGAATGCTCTTTTGAGCCGAGAGATGTGGAAAACAGGGTGGATTGTGATCAAGGGTGGCAACTCCAGCTTGTATGCTACAGATCCGATTCTTTTAAGAACACGGTATGGGCCAAAATATTTAGCGGATAGTTTTTCATTTCGCCTCTTTCTCATTGACACTTGCCTGTATGGCTGAATCTTCAAGTAAACCATCTCCCCTTTTTCAAATTCTATGTCTTCATTTGACATCAGCATAGCTTTTCATCTTTTCCTAAGCTACTCTTAGATGATCTTTCAATGCTGCTAGAGTTATATCCCTCTCCTTCAGCTGTTCATCTAATGTTGAGTTGGGAGTTTCTTTATCTCCATAGTAGATGAGTGCTGGTGGTGATCTTCCATAAACTGCTTGAAAAGGAGAGACTCCCAACGGTCTTTGGTACATAGTGTTGTACCAATACTCAGCCCAATGGATCCACTTCGCCCATTCTTTAGGTCTCTCACCACAAAAACAGCATAGATAGACTTCTATTGATCTGTTTACCACTTCCGTTTGGCCATCTGTTTGTGGATGGCATGCTATACTTCTGTTCAGCTTGGTTCCAACTAGGCGAAATAACTTCTTCCAAAAATGACTCAAGAATATCTTGTCTCTATCTGAGACAATTGATTGAGGAAATCCATGCAACCTTACTATTTCTTTCGTGAAGAGATCAGCCACTGTTTTAGCATCAAATGGATGTTTAAGAGTCAAGAAATGGGCGTAATTGCTGAACTGATCCACCACCACTAGGATTACTTCATAGCTGGCTGATTTGGGCAAGCCTTCAATGAAACCCATTGAAATATCTTCCCACACTCTATGTGGAATTTGCGGTGGCATTAATAATCCAGCTGGTGTTAAGGCTAAGGGCTTATTTCTTTGGCAAACCGTGTGTTTCTCACAGTATTTTTGGATGTCTTGTTTCATCCTTCCCAAAATATTTCTCCTGTCATCCTCTTATAAGTCCTTAGGAATCTAGAATGTCCTCCGAAAACAGAGGTCATGATAGGTATGCATTATCGTTGGTATTAATGAGGAAGTCTTGGCAATTACAACTCTTCCTTTATATCGAAGCATACTATGCTGCATAGAGTAGTTCTTCACTTCTTCACCACTTTGCAGCTTGCTGATAATTTCTTTCGATTGCTCATCACTGTCCACTTCTTCATTTATGACCTTTAAGTCAATCAACATGGGAGCTGTTAAGTTACAAAGGTGTACAGTAGGTGGCATTCAGGATAGAGCATCTGCTGCTTTGTTTTCTAATCCGAGCTTGTACACCACTTCAAACGAACTTTGCTATCCACTTTTGGTACTGTGGCTGTACTATTCTTTGCTCAAGCAAGAATTTCAGTGAGCGTTGATCAGTCTTGACTAAGAATTTCCTACCTAAAAGATAGGGTCTCCACCACTGCACTGCTAATACCATAGCCATTAGCTCCCTCTCATAGACTGGTTTGGCATGATCTCTCATTGCCAATGTATGGCTGAAGAAGGCTATGGGCCTCTTGTTCCGCATTAATACTGCTCCAATACCATATCTAGAAGCGTCAGTTTCTACTTCGAATGGTATGCTAAAATCCGGCAATGCAAGAACAGGCAATGTTATCATAGTATTCTGCAATCTTTGGAAAGCTTCTTCATCTTCTTCATTCCACTTGAATGCTCCTAATTTCGGGAGTTGTGTTAAGGGGGCGGCCATAGATCCATAGCGTTTTACAAAACGCCTATAATATCCGGTTAAGCCTAGAAACCCTCTGACTTCACGTACATTTATAGGTGTTAGAATTAGTAGCGCTTTGCCCTTAGAGTATTTTTGGAAAGAATAATATATAAGATTTTATTACCTAAATATTTCCTAGATCTTTTCCTTTCTTACTCCTATTGTACTCTATTTATTCTCACCCTTTGTACCTATTGTATTCGTTCATAAGAGAAATAATAAAAACTAAAGTATCGTGGTTTTTCTCCCGGTTCTCGGGTTTCCACGTAAGCCTCGGGTTGTTGTTAATTGCTTTCAATATGGTATCAGAGCAAAGCAATAACGAAACCCTAGAAAATAACCCAGGAGAAACTGAACCTATCACTGCCGTCGCCGCCATGGAGAAACTGCTCCAAAACCTACAGAAACCGCCGATCTACCCAACGGGAGTGGTTTCGCAGTCGTACGCGCCGCCATCTGGCCAGAAGATGCCTTACGTGTCGCTCCTGTCCGACGCGTGGGCCTATGCATCGTCGTCATTTCGTCTCACCGCCCAGCCCATTCCCTTCTACATGTCGTCAGATGTCTAACCGTCAAACCCTTCCAGCCATCCGCATCCTCGCGCGCTGCCTATGAACTCCGGACAGCAACCCTCAACCGTAAATCTGTCAAATCTGTACAGTAAGCATTCGCTGTATGTTGACTCTTTACAACAACCATTGTTTTTTGGTAACGGGATTGATCAACCCTAGAACAAATCGGACATTGAAGCGGGCGAGTCTTCGACGCATTCCAAACCAATCGAGTTGCCGATGTATTCCAAGAACCCGGTAACTTCGTTCCCTAATTTACCGTCAAATTATATAACTGGTTCTTTGGGTTCGTCTACAGGAAATTTTTCAGATGAAAAATTAAATGGGCAAAATTATTTCTCTTGGTCTCAATCAATAAAGATGTTCCTCGAAGGTCGTCACTAGTTCGACTTCTTAACTGAAGAGACTATACGTCCTCCACCAGGAGATGCCTTGGAACGACTCTGGAAAGGGGAGGACTCACTTATTCGGTCCATGCTGATTAATAGTATGGAACCACAGATCGGCAAGCCTTTACTATATGCAGCCATAACAAAAGATTTGTGGGATACGACTCAGACCCTTTTACTCGAAACGACAGAATGCCTCTCGGTTGTATACATTGCGAAAACAGGTCTATAATTGCAAACAAGGGACCCTGGACGTGACTACCTATTTTAACAAGCTTTCTCTCCTTTGGCAAGAGATGGATTTGTGCAGAGAGACAGTTTGGGACACACCAAATGACGGTACACAATATGCAAAACTTGAAGAGGCTGACCATGTTTATGACTTCCTTGCAGGACTTAATCCCAAATTTGATACTGTTTGTGGTTATATACTCGGACAAAGACCTCTTCCCTCCCTAATGGAAGTTTGTTTTGAAGTCCGCTTGGAAGAGGATCGCACTAATGCCATGGGTGTACTGACTATCCCTACCATTGACTCTGCTGCCTTTAGCGCTTGGTCCTCAAATCATGATAGTGACAAGAATAATGAGAAGTCAGTCCCTTTGTGTGGGCACTGCAAGAAACAATAGCACACCAAGGATCAGTGTTGGACACTCCACGGTCGTCCCCCAGGAGGTAAGAAACAGTCCTTCAACGAGAAACAAAACTCAGGACGTGCCTACATTAGTGAAACTACCCCTGCCAGCACTTCTCAATCAACTGGTCCTACAGCGAGCCAGACCAAGACTTCGACTCTGGGTGCCATTGCTCAGTCAGGTATGCCTCAATCCCTTGGGCTTATTAATGTTGATGGGAAGAACCCCTGAATCTTAGACTCAGGGGCTACAAATCACTTGACAGGTTCTTCGGAACACTTTATCTCTTATGGCGTATGCTGGTAATGAAAAAATCCGAATAGCCGAACGCTCTCTAGCTCCAATCGCTAGCAAAGGACAAATAGTTTCCTTTGACGGTTTTGCTCTCCAGAATGTTTTGCATGTCCCTAAACTGTCTTACAATTTGTTATCTATAAGCAAGATCACTCTTGAGTTGCATTGTAAAGTTATCTTTTTAACTGAATCGGTTTATTTTCTGGACATGAGCTCGGGGAGGACGATTGGCACTGCCCGGCATATCAGGGGACTTTACATCCTTGATGATGATACCTCCTGTAGTAGTTTGTCTAGGGTTAGTTTACTGTCATCCTACTTTAGCACTTCTGAACAAGATTGTATGTTGTGGCATTTCCGACTAGGCCACCCAAACTTTACATATATGCAATATTTATTTCCCCACATTTTTTCTAAACTTGATGTCTCTTCTCTATCTTGTGATGTGTGTATTTGGGCTAAACAACATCGGGTCTCTTTTCCCTCACAACCATATAAATTTACATAATCGTTTACTCTCATCCATAGTGACGTTTGGGGTCCTTCCAAGGTTACCACCTCATTGGAAAAGCGGTAGTTTGTAACTTTCATCAATGACCATACCCGTCTTACCTAGGTCTACCTTATAATAGATAAATTCGAGGTTTCATCCATTTTCCAAAACTTCTATCATACTATTGAAACACAATTTCAGACAAAAATTGCAATTCTTCGGAGTGATAATGGTCGGGAATTCCAAAACCATAACCTTAGTGAATTTCTAGCCTCCAAGGGGGTTGTTCACCAAACCTCGTGTGCCTGCACTCCTCAACAAAATGGAGTGGCCGAACGAAAAAAACCGTTACCTTGTGGAAGTAGCTCGTTCCCTTATGCTTTCCACTTCCCTTCCATCATACTTGTGGGGAGATGCTATTCTTATAGCTGCTCACTTAATCAATAGAATGCCTTCTCGTATCCTCCACCTTCAGACTCCCTTAGATTGTCTTAAGGAGTCTTACCCCTCTACTCGCCTTGTTTCTGAGGTTCCTCTTCATGTGTTTTGGTGTACTGCTTATGTCTATGATTTTGGCCCTAATCAGACCAAATTTACCCCTCGGGCTCAGGCTTGTGTGTTTGTTGGGTATCCCCTTCACCAGCACGGTTATAAATGTTTTCACCCGCCGTCTAGGAAATACTTTGTCACTATGGATGTTACTTTTTGTGAGAACTGACCCTACTTTCTTGTTAGTCATCTTCAGAGGAAGAGTGTGAATGAAGAGTCTAACAACACCTTTGAATTTATTGAACCTACTCCTAGTACCGTATCTGATGTTGATCCTCATCCCATAATCTTACCCACAAACCAAGTTCCTTGGAAAGCATATTACAGGAGGAATCTCAGAAATGAAGTTGGGTCCCCTAATAATCAACCGTCGACTCCAGTCCAAGACTTCGAACCTCCTCGAGACCAAGGTATGGAAAACCCTACAGAACCTTGTACTAATAATATGATGAGTGAGAATGACAGGTATGATGTTGCTGTTCTTGAAAATCTGGAAGAAAAAACCGTGGTGATGAGACTGAGGTTAGAATAGAAACCAGTAACGATGAAGCTGAACAGGATCATACAAGGAAATTTGACGAGTATGATCCCTCTCTTGATATTCCCATTGCTTTGAGAAAAGGTATTAGATCCTGTGCTAAACATTCCATTTACAACTATTTTTCCTTTGATAATCTCTCTCCACAATTTAGAGCATTTACAACGAGCCTTGACTCTACCATAATACCGAAAAATATCTACACTGCTTTAGAGTGTCCTGAATGGAAGAATGCTGTTATGGAAGAGATGAAGGCCCTTGACAAGAATAGAACTTGGGAGATCTGTGCTCTACCCAAGGGACATAAAACTGTAGGATGCAAATGGGTGTTCTCTCTCAAATACAAAGCAGATGGTACGCTTGATAGACACAAGGCAAGGTTAGTTGCAAAGGGATTTACTCAGACCTATGATATTGACTATGTAGAAACCGTTTCTCCAGTTGCTAAGTTGAATACTGTTAGAGTCCTGCTATCTGTTGCTGTAAACAAATATTGACCTCTATACTAGCTGGATGTTAAGAATGCCTTTTTGAATGGAAACCTTGTGGAGGAAGTCTACATGAGCCCTCGCCAGGATTTGAAGCCCAATTTGGTCAGCAGGTGTGTAAACTCCAAAAATCTCTATATGGTCTGAAACAGTCTCCGAGAGCATGGTTTGACAGATTCACTACCTTCGTCAAGTCCCAAGGGTACAGTCAAGGGCACTTTGACCATACTTTATTTACAAAGGTTTCTAAGACAGGGAAGATTGTTATTCTAATAGTTTATGTGGATGACATTGTTTTGACTGGAGATGATCAAACAGAAATCAGTCAACTAAAGCAGAGAATGGGTGATGAATTTGAAATCAAGGATTTGGGAAATCTGAAATATTTCCTTGGAATGGAGGTGGCTAGATCTAAAGAAGGTATCCCCGTGTCTCGGAGAAAATACACCCTTGATTTGCTAACCGAGACAGTTATGTTGGGATGTCGTCCTGCTGATACTCCTATTGAATTCAACTGTAAACTAGGAAATTCTGATGATCAAGTTCCCGTTGATAAAGAACAATATCAGCGCCTTGTAGGTAAATTAATTTACTTACCCATACTCGTCCTGATATTTCCTTTGCTGTAAGTGTTGTCAGCCAGTTTATGCAGGCTTCCTATGAGAAACATATGGAAACTGTTAACAGAATCCTGAGATACTTGAAAAATACACCTGGTAAAGGGTTGATGTTTAAAAAAACAAATAGAAAGACCATTGAAGCATATACTGACTCGGATTGGACAGGATCTGTTATTGACAAAAAGTCTACCTTCGGTTATTGTACCTTTGTTTGAGGCAATCTTGTAACTTAGAGGAGTAAGAAGCAAAGTGTTGTGGCTAGGAGCAGTGCTGAACCTGAATAAAGAGCTATGAGTCTGAGAATATGTGAGAAAATTTGGTTCCAGAAAGTCTTGTCAGATCTTCATCAGGAATGTGAGACACCATTGAAGCTTTTTTGTGATAATAAAGCCGCTATTAGTATTGCTAACAACCCAATTCAACATGATAGAACTAAACATATTGAGATTGATTGGCATTTCATCAAAGAAAGACTTGACAGTAGAAGCATATGCATTCCGTACATTCCTTCAAGCCAACAGGTTGCTGATGTTCTCACCAAGGGGCTTCTCAGACCACACTTCGACCTTTGTGTTAGCAAGTTGGGACTCATTGATATTTACGTCCCAACTTGAGAGGGAGTGTTAGAATTAGCAGGGCTTTGCCCTTAGAGTATTTTTGGAAAGAATAATATATAAGATTTTATTTCCTAAATATTTTCTAGATCTTTTCCTTTCTTACTCCTATTGTACTCTATTTATTCTCACCCTTTGTACCTATTGTATTCGTTCATAAGAGAAATAATAAAAACTAAAGTATCGTGGTTTTTCTTCCGGTTCTCGAGTTTCCACGTAAGCCTCGGGTTGTTGTTAATTGCTTTCAATAATAGGTATTGGCCATTGTTTGATTGCTCGGATCTTTTCAGGATCTACCTCTACCCCTCTTCCGGATAATATGTGGCCTAGGTATTCACTTTCGAGTACACAAAACTGCACTTTTTTTTTATTAGCATATAGTTTGTTTTCTCTCAACACTTCTAAGACTAATTCTATATGAGTGTTCTTCTAATCCCCTACTATATATGAGGATGTCATCAAAGAAAACTAGAACAAACTTTCTTAGATAGGGACGAAAAATGTTGTTCATTAATGACTGAAAGGTTGCTGGTGCATTAGTCAATCCGAATGGCATAACTAAGAATTTGTAATGTCCTTCATGCGTTGTAAATGCCTTTGTCTATATCCTCCTTGCACATTCTTATTTGATGATATCCGAATTTTAGATCAATCTTAGAAAAGAGAAAACCATTCAATTCATCAAAAAGTTCTTCTATAACATGGATAGGAAACTTATCTCGAATGGTTATATTGTTGAGAGCTCTGTAATCAATACAGAATCTCCAGCTGCCGTCCTTCTTCTTTACTAGTAGTACCGGGCTTGAGTATGGCTTGTTCTAGGACGAATCACCCCAGAAGAGAGCATCTCATCGACTAACTTCTCCATTTCAGCTTTCTGTTGAAGTCCATATCTGTAGGAACTCACATTTACAGGATCAGCTCCTGCTTTCAGGTGTATATGATGTTCGATCCTCCTCTTTTGGGGTAGTTCTTCAGGCCAGTCGAAAACATCTTGATATTTGCTTAATACTGTTTTGACAGCTTCCTCTGTTTCGGGTACTTCTTCTTGAATTTCTGTCTGCGGCATGATTGCTTCCAATGATCTGCATTCAATCAAATAGCCCCTGATCAGAATTTGTCCATGTTTTTACCAAACTCTTCGAACTAACTTGAGTCTTGGTCAAACTTGGATCTCCTTTGATGATAATCTTCTTATTATCATGAATAAAGGTTATGATTAAATTCTTCCGGTCCATTTCTTTGACCTCAAGAGAGTAGAGCCACTGCATCCCTAAAATGACATCAACCCCTCCAAGTTCCAATGGTAGGAAGTTTTCCATGACCAGCCAATCATTCAACATAATTTCCACCTTTTTCGCAGACCCCTTTTCCTTTAACAGCAGCGCCAGAACCAAGAATCACGTCATAATTGGATGTTTCTTTTGTATGCAGTTTGAGTGATGCAACCAATTTCTTTGAGATGAAATTGTGTGTTGCTCCACAATCATTGAGTACGACAACTTTTCCATGAATTTTCCCTCTCACCTTCATTGTACCTGGATTGATCAAACCAACCACAGAATTAATGCATAATTCGGCTACAGTTTCCAGTTCTTCTCTTAGTTCTATAGTATTCAACTCTTTTGGTTCAGTGTCGTCTTCTTCCACAATTTCTTCTTATGTATTATCTGGCTTTACCACGAACATTCATAGCTCTCTCACTTCTTTTTCTTTGCATTTATGGCCAGGATGGTACTTTTCATCACACTTAAAACATAATCCTTTTTCTCTTCGCTTGGAATTTGGCTTCAGAAAGTCTTTTTGAGGGCCCTTCCTTCTTTTCTCCAGTTGGCGTTTCTCTTAAAGTGATCGATCTTATGGGGAAAGTGGTTCCCGCTTTCGTCTCCTTTGAAACTAAAAAAGAATTAGTTTTATTTGAGTTTGCTGGATATAAGGAATATTTGTTACCTGAATATCCACTTCAATTCGCATCTCTCCTGATAATGTCTCTTACTTTTGCCTTCTGGACCAACCTCATCATCTGCACTAACCCTTTGGGCTTTGAGTATTCCACTTCCGCCCTGATCCGTGGGACTAACCGATTCATGAAGGTCTCTTCTCGTACCCTATCGGACAGATATGTTAATGGAGCCACTAATTTATCGAAAAGATTTTGATACTCTTCAACAGTTGAAGTTTGTTTGATTGCGAAGAATCTGCCGTATATTGAGCCCTCTCTAATTGAATGGAATCTCTCCAACAATCTCCTTTTTAAATCGCTACAATTCTTGAACTTCTCTCTTTCTTCTTGTGATCGGTACCAATAGAGCACTGGTCCGTCGAAACTGATTACTGATACGTCATCTTCTCCGATTCTCTGAGTTTGTGTATTTGGAAGTATTGATCTGCTCTGAATAGCCAAGAGTCTGGACCGCTCCCATTCAATATTGGCATTTCAACTTTTTTAAATTTGCTTCGATCGGCATTATGTTCTTGTTCATCTTTTCCCTTTTTCTTGAACTCGTCGCAGAATCGTTGTTCGTCGCATCTTTCTCTTCCATCTTCACGCCTGATTTCGAATTGCTAGATGATCCTTCCACATCGGAAGTAGTCGTTGACTTATCGTTGACGATACCTTCGATATACTTCATTAATATTTGATGTTGCTGCTGTTGTTTATCCATATTTTTCACGATCGTTGCTGCTGTTGCTGCTTATCACTTTGAATACTAAGTCGCTCTATGTTCTTCTTATCGATGATAATTTCTCTTCCATGGCTGGTAGTTTCTGCAGATTTGCTTTCATATCGGTAATTTCTTGCTCTAGTGTCTCAATTCTCTCTTCATGCTTCTTTGCCATTTTCTTCTGCCTTCCCAAGATTTTTCTACTCTGATACCAATATGATGGAATCCAGTCCAACACAGGTATATGATAGTAAGAATGATGAACTTTATTGAATCTCAATAGAACTAGTACAATATAGGAACTGAATTGAAGAATGCCTTCAATTCGTAAAAGTCCCTCTCAAATCTGTAACCTATCTCTCAAGGTTGAACAGAATGACTCACTCAGATTCTGCCTACTCATTCTCTCTTCTATTGTGCTATTTATAACTTTCTGTTCTACCCAATGGTCCCCACTACTATTAGTTACACTTTAACTGTTTTTCTTAACTAACTGTGTAACTACTTACTCAACTAATTATTCTTCTTTCTTCTGCTTTACTGATGGATTATTGGTGGTCTATCAGAATCCTGACTAATGAGCGGGGAATTTGTGAACATTGGGTTAGAGTGTGTATTAAAAAATATAAAGTTAAATAGAACTTATTTTACTTTGAGGTAGATTTAAATACACGTTAAAGTTGTGAGGTAGCTAAAATATGTCTCAGATCTTTTATTGCAATGTTGCAGGGGATAATAGGATATATTTGTGGTTCTGATGGTCTTGACAGTTCAGGACTCAGCTCTTCTGCAGCTGTAAGTATATATATACATGAATATATTTTTCTCATGCTTTGCGTTTGTGTCTCCTTTTTTGCTTTCTGACAGCTGTAAAATCAGCCAATTGTAAATAGGATTAAATTACTTCATAAAATTTATTTAAGTACCAAGACTTGAGACAATTATTCTTTCCTGGCAAGTTAGATTGACACATGATTTAGCCAAAACGAAAGCAAGCCCTTATTTTTTCTGGTCATTTTTGTGGGCTCCTCTCTATATTTGAATTTTTTATTCTATACAATTAAGGCTGTGGTATGGATATATGTTTTGCTCCCTAGTGAATGTGTTCCAAACTCACAGCTTTGTTTACTTTTGCATGGAACTTTTTTTCCCTTTTTGCAAAGTCACTTTTGTCCTTTCCTAAGCGCAGAGTTCACAAGAGATATCATCACGTCATTTGTCTCCAATCAACTATCTTTGCCGTCCCTACGGAGCGGTTGTTCTAGACTTTCTGGAAGGAAGGAGAATAGATCTTGAGCGACTAGATCAGAGTTAAAGTAGGGGTGATGACAATGATAGTTGGTTGGAGTGGGGCATTATGACAGTAGATGAGATTGCCAGAGAATGGGAGAGGGGAAGAAAGAGGGTGTCCATCTCATAAGAAAGCAATATTAAATTATTAATTTTGGCAAATCAGCAGGTTATAATAAAAATCTACTGTCACATTTGTGAACTTTTGACCATTTAGAATCCTTCCTAAAACCTAAAGTACCAAAATGTTGCTTGCCTCATGGACCAAATAAACACCAACTGTAAACTTCAGGACAGTAAGTATATTTTTCCCTATAATGCAGGCTGTAATGTAGCTATACATTAAACTGAATTGTAAAGATAAAGTACAAAGCGGGATGTTTTTCCCCGTTTGTTTTTGGAATGTTACATTGCTAATTTTGAAGCTCATAGTGAGAGGTTTCAGTTTTAATAACGAATTTCTAATATTTTTAGCTAATGGTTGACAGGTTGGATTGGCTTATTTGTTAGCGCTGGAAAATGCTAATAATTTAACAATATCTCCAACAGATAATATCGAATATGATAGGTGGGTAGTTTGATTTTTTTATTATATTTCTGCTTTGTATAGTCAACTGGTCTGTCTGAGATTACAATGCTACTAGTTTACATGTTTAAATTACCATGGTAATGCAAATTAGTTTGGCCTGCTTCTATAAGAATGGAGCTAGGCAGTTATATTATTTCCACATCCCCTTCATGTAGCTGTTCTATCGTGCACTATTCCATTCAGTTAACTTCAATTTTAATTCATTGACACAGAAAATTTTGAACTTCATTTAATTTTTTTTCAAGTGCATCCTTCGTTTAGAAATCACCTTGGTGAGGGTCGCACAGGCACAGTTTCCTATGCACCACAATTCAGCCTGCCAATTGATAATAAGCAATCTTATAAACTTTTGGTAAGGTGATAGACGAACAATTAATGTCCGAACATCTGATATGAGGCATTTTCTGGAGATTCATAAATGCATGAGGTGATATTATTTGGGTCAGTTTGGTATTGCATTAGAAACAATCAGCTGCACTTCATCAAAATTGCTCAAACCATTTATTGCAGTGATGTAGTTTTTCAGAAAAGGTAATTGGTGATACTATTTTTTTTACTAAATTAAGAGATTATTATTCAATGGAGATTTTAATTTTTAATAATAAAGAGATTCATTATTAAAAGATTAACGAATCAACCCTTGAGTTGCTTCTCAAATTTACTATTAAATGCAGAACCTTATTTACAAATCAATATGAAATGGTTAAAATAATTATTGCCATTAAGAAATTCAAAACGATTACCAAATGCAGCTAAATGTGAACGCATGCTCGATGTAATTACATTCACATGTTTTTATATGTCGTTTTTCTTTTGTAATGTAGGCTAATTGAAAATGGATACTTGGGTCTGAGAAATGGCATACTGGACCAATCAGCAATATTACTTTCAAGCTATGGTTGTCTATTGCACATGAACTGCAAGGTAGTGAATTAATTATGCACTATTGTGTTTTAGCAAATATTTTATTATGTTGTACAGAAGAATTTTATTTCATCTACAATTTTATCATTTTGAATATCTTCCAAGCTTCTAACTACGTGATATACTTGGTTTATTGATTTTTTTAGTACATCTGTTTGATTTTATGCTAGTTAATTCTATAAATGAAAGACATACACTTTATTATAATAATCGCACTGTATTTTGTAAAAGTAATAAGATTCTTTTGTGTTTGTAATATTGGCTAGGATTAGGAGACAGTTTCTGTATGTAAATTTTTAAATTACCCCTTTTGAGTTAGGCAATACGTTATTCACTCCTTTTTCGTCATCTTCCATCTTCCAATTTTTTCTCTTTTGTGAGTGTGTGTGTAAACCTGTAAAATATTTGGATTTTATTATAATGTTTCTTCATATTTAAATTTTATAATAGCCAGAGTTGAGTTTTGCAATTGCTTTTCTTTTCCGTTTCATATATCCCCTTTTCTGGTTGGTTGAACAATAATAATTATAGCATGTAGGTCAAGTTTTTCCATCGTGTTCATAAAAGTACCCTGAATATTTCTTAAAATGATATATTACTAAAATTAGGTATAAACACTACTTAACCTAATTGGGGGAAAATTAAGTACAACAATATGTGTATTTAAAATATAGACTATCTATACTTAATAGCCAGGGCCGTTTCAGTGAGCTCATAAGCTTATGGAGACTGCTTTTCATGTTATTCCCTTTTGTTTATTTTTCATATGTATCTAAAGTAAAAAGGCTTGTATCATATATATAAGATAATAGCAACGTTATGGGGTGCACAATCAAAGTTAATGTAAGTATTGACATAAAGGTTTCTTCTATAAAGCGTACCGCTAAACAAGGAGCAAATATATTTGGGTTACAGGCTTACAACTTATATTTTTGCCCCTAGGATATTGTTCTCTTCTTTTTGGTAGCTTTCTTCCCTTCCTACATCTAATCAGCCTTGGCAATGGTGACAATCATTTAACCTTTACTCTTTTTGGCTTGGATAATTCTTCACACTCATACGTGCAAAATTATACTACACGGGCATAATGCTTGTTTTTCCAGTAACTTTCGTTTCTTTTCAATAATCGCAATTTGATCATATTTTTCAGAAACCAGCCTTCGATCCTTTTAGAATGTACTGGCTTTGAGTGTTTGGATGTCTCTCTATTTCTTTCAAAATTTTGGGTTGTCACATGTTTTATCCTTTAATTATGACCGTCATTTGTTTTACAATTCTTATTTGGCATGTGAAGACTAAGGATTTCAAGCTTATTCGCCCACTCGATATGGGAAACAGTCTAAAATCTGAGAAGCAGAAGGAATACCAAATTTTATTAGCTTTTTCAGGATTGAAGCAGGCTTTGACAAATAACCCTGGATATAATCACCGCGTTGCAGAGTGTCAAGAGGCTGCAAAAATTCTTCTGAAGTAATATTACACCCTTCTTGCTTACTGTTTTATGTTTCTTGAAAAGGAAACAAGTCACTTTATTCATATAAATGTAAAATGAAAGAGACTAATGCTTTTCTTGCTTACTGTTTTATTAATACTGATTTCATCATATCAGAACATCTTCCTTCTGTGCTTTTAAAATCGTTTCAGGTCTTAAGTTTGATTAGAGTTTGGAATTATGTCTTTGAGCTTGTATGCTTGAAGTTGGGATGGAGTATAATCACAGAAATATCTTATCGAGTTTATATTTTAAGTACCTCGAAATATTAATTTATTTAAAAAGAGAAACCTTTAGAATGACGGAGGAAATTAAATTGAACATAAGATGGACTAACTGCAGTATTTTAAGCAACTCTCTTTGACTGAGTAGAAAAGAAGAGCTTGGGGTGGGGTTGGTGATGTAATGCAGTGTAGCTTGAGAATCAGACAATCTAGTACAAGGTCGCAGCTGAAAAACTGATCTAAAGGAGAGTCTGGCGAGAACATTAGAAAATTAACAAGATAAATATGTATTTGAAAGGGAATCTTATACAGCAAGGAGAAGCTCAGAAGCTATAAGACCAAGGGAAGTACTGGCTCGGTTTTGGGGTAACACTTGTGAATTCATTACCTGGGATGGTAGATAACATCTAGATATGTATAAATAGGTCGTACCTCACAAAGACAAGGAAGTAAGGATGATTTAACCACTAAGCTATTTTTATGCTGGCTTTTTTCTCTTTTTTTGCATTTTAAATGAGCACTATATGAAATCTGTTGCTTCTTAATGGACAAAATGGATTTATTATGCGTCCTTTTCATTCTACAGTGCATCTGGAAATTCTCATATGGAGCCACTCCTTTGTAATGGTTAGTATTTCTGCAAACCTTGTAAAGTTTGCTCTCTCTCTCTTTTTTTTTTTTTTTTTTTTTTTTTTTGTGTATTGGTTATTTTTTAATCCTCGTTTGATGACTTTGATTCTTATCTCCTTTCTGAATTTTATCTTCTTATCAGTTGAACAGGAAGCTTATAAAGCTCATAAGGTAATGCCATTTAACATTAATGAAGCAATAATCAGTCTTACCATCTTCCTTCTACAACCAAAATTTCTGCATTGGTGATGTTTGTATGATAAGTTATGCCTACCATTATGCATATAAATTTTTAATTGATTTATTCATGCATTATTGCTCAATTTGGCCTCCCTGGATTTGCGAAAGTTACAAACCCTAAAAAACTGAAAAATAGAATTAATGTACGCAGCTATACTATAGTACCATCATGTAAAACTACTAGCAAATTATCATCTTTAAAATCTATTTGTTGAAGGTGATGCAATCAGGGAAAGAAAAGATTCATGTTCCAAACGTTATGCTTTTTGAGGAAACTTGGCTTAAAGATTATAAAAGATGGATTGGAAGACTTTCTTGTAGATCCTTAGGCATGGGCTTCTTTCCCCGGCCAGGCTGTCCTTATAAGTTACTGTTTCCTATTAAAGGAAAAAAGAGACTATAAAATTAGCATACTCGGCGCACTCTATTGTAAAAATATATGTTATGGGTAGAGGTGACGTTCGATACAGTTATCTATTATCTCCCTCACTCTATCAATAGGAATTCAAACATTTCTCTCTATATTCTACATTATGAGATGAAATGCATCAAGGATGTAAAGGTCTGCTGGTTTCAGTGAGGTAAAAACTATGACTTAATAGTGCCTAAGGTAGCATTACTGCTTCAATTACTTATTTTAACCTCGATTAGTTTTCATTGTTTCTTCTGCCATATTTTTTCAGTACCAACCATCGATTTCTTTTAGTTTCATTTTATCACATGGTTCTATCCCGGGTTTACAGAAAATAGCAACGAATCTTATAAGTTGATTTGATTTCTATTATTTCGGGTATTTAATCAATTTTTGATGTATTCCAATTTCCAACAATTCTACCAACTCTACCGAACATCCTTGTCTGTATTGAAGTCGAGCAATATTAGCAAAACTGTCAACAATTTTAGACTTTATTTTTGTGACTCTTTCTTGAATTTCACCTCGTTTGGATTTTCCTATACAGTCCCAGCTAGAACCAAACTTGGCAAAAAGAGCAGAGCATTATTTCTCAGAAAACATGCGGGTTTTACAAGGTACTCTTTCATAGACGTTATTGTTTGCAAAACCATTCTTCTTTTCCTTTATTCAAGTACCAGCTTTTTTCCCCTCAGTGGTAGACTGTAGTCATGTTGAGGACTTGAACAGAATTATAATATAATGGTAACTTTAGGACTCGAAGCCTGGGCTTCAGGAAGGTTGGAAGACTTTGGAAAACTCATTGCGGCTTCTGGGCGAAGTTCAATTGTAAACTACGAATGTGGTATGCCTTGACTTTCTTATATCAATTACTTTTCTTGGGCAAGCTATCGATGCGTGAAAGTTCTAATTAGTGCTAACTACATAGTACAGATTATTATATCATGTCTCTCTCCCCCTATCTCTCGTCAACAAATATTTATCATCTCTTATCCCTTGCATCATGAGCATCCCACTTATGGTTCCAGGCATCCAACGTATTGGGTTGGATACGGTCATATTTGGTATATAGTTTAGATTATGTTTTATGTTTTTAGATTCACTAAATTGAATCAAATGGATTCTACAGACATCAGTTTGATATGCATGTTTTTGAAATTTGTTTGTTGGATTATGTGATTCAATTTCAATGAAAGGAAATTTCAAAACGTCATTTATGGTTTAAAATTATACTAGCAAATTCATTTGAATAAGTTCTTAAATTGGGATCCAATTTTTGTTTGCACCCTAAATTTCAGATTTTCCTTTTGGATTTGAAATACTAAAGTATGGTGATGTCACAGTCCTTTGTTTAAACGTCACAAACATTTATATGGGTTTGTTGCTAGAATACACAGTTTGCTCGGATTAACTTTGAGCTGAAAAATTATGTCATCAGCAACAAATTGTAAACACCATATATGATTTCCTAATTCCTTGCAGGTGCGGAGCCACTTGTTCAACTATATGAGATTCTCTTGAGAGCACCTGGAGTATGTGGAGCTAGGTTCAGCGGTGCTGGCTTTAGAGGTTGTTGTCTCGCTTTCGTAGAAGTCGAGTATGCTGCCAAAGCTGCAGAATTTGTGCGGACAGAGTATATGAAGGTGCAGCCAGAGTTAGCAGCACAGATAAACCCAAAGACAGCCGTGATGATTTGTGAACCGGGCGATTGTGCTCATATCATTTAAGGTACATCCTATGTACCATTTTTCCAGTATTATAATTGGTTTCATTCTTCCCGTACCATCATTGCATTTTTTTCATTTCTTGTTTGTTCTATATATTTGTTGCTCTATATCATTTATTCATGGACGCTTCACATTCAAGGAGGAAGCATCTTGTAAATACTATTTTCTTAACATTGTACTTGTACTTGTTATATTCTTTTACTAAAACAAGTGCATGCTTGGAAATGCACTTCATTATAGAAATTTAAGAGTGAAATGGATGTAATAGGATTTAGGAATAAAGATTTGGAAGATACCAAGATAAGATTGCTCTTGACAGGAAGGTTAAAAGAGATGTAAAATCGATACATCTTATCTTACCATCTTAAAAGAAAGGGTGAGAAAGTTAAAATTAGGCTGAAGTCAAGGGTGGAGATTTGATCAACGACAAAGGTAAGATTAGGCAAAAAAGGATAATGGTAAAGATGAGACAGAAGAATGAGAATCTGTTCGGATTTTGGCAATGAAATGAAAGTGAGGTTTGGTCTCCAAAACCAACATAGGTTGGTCTTAAAGAGAAGGGATTTGATTCTCATCATTTTAGCACTTGACAAGACAATGATTTAGCAATGAATTGTGGCACCTCTAATTTTGATTCGAACGGGCTTTGGCGTACAAAAATATACTTATCCAAACATTCGTGGTTAGTATTCATCCATATTTACACCTTTTTCCTCACTTTCGGTGTTGAGAAAAATAATAATATCCAAATTCTCCATGGCAGGGTAGCCATTTTTTTAAAAAAATTTAAATATATTTTCTTCCATAATTTTAGGTACAAAAGTTGAATTTTAAACAAATTTTAAAAATAAAACAGTTTTTAGAAGAGATTATTGTAAATAGTTGAATTGCTTAAAATATTTTACAAAATATAGTAAAACTTCAGATTCTATTGATATTATTCTATTGATAGATTCGATAGACTTTTATCAATGTTTATCTACTAGCGTTTGTTATTGATATTATTTTTGAAATTCTACTGTTATTTTGTAAATATTTTGGTTTATTATGCTATATTTGAAAATTTTTATTTTTAGAAAGTATTTAGTTTTAATTTTTAAAATTTGACTTGATTTTTTTGAAAAATATGTTTGTAGGTTGAATCTTAAAAAACAAATAGAAACCAAATAGTTACAAAACTTAATCCAACTAATTGATTAAGATTAAAATTGAATCCTCACTTAAAGAATGGTTACAGCTCCTCAAATGCGTTATACTTTTTCTCTTTTAAATTTTTGATTAAAATGCTTACCTTTTAAATTTCAAATTGTAATTACAGTATTTTCATTTCTTATTTTGTGTTTATTCTTTTTAATAAAGAAAAATGGAACTACAAATGTTTTTAGTACCATGTTGGGCGTGGAATATTTGAACTTAAAACCTCCAAGTAGATACAAGTGTTAATTGAGCTTGATGGCACAGTGTAACTATATTTAATAACTCTTTTTTGTTATTTGTTTTTATCGAAAAAATAAACATGTTTGATAATTGTTTTTTTTTACTTGTGATTTGAAAAAATTGTATGAAAATCTATTTTGAATTCGAATACAATTTTTTATATTTGACAACAATATTGTGTTGTATGAAAAAGAGTCGAATGCAAAAACAATATTTCATCCAAAGTTCAACAATGCATAGTGGAGATTTGTTTAGAAGAAACTTTAGAAAATCAAAGTATACAATACCTCAATCAAAGTTGCCAAATTGTTATATGGTACACACGATGTAATTAATTACCTTATAGTTTCAATCAACTTGGTATAAAAGCTAGACTTGCCCTTACATTATATTACAGAAGAAAAAAAAAGTCCCATCTGGTAATAACCTAAATACAATATATGTATATGTGTATATATATATATATATATATATATATATATATATATATATATAATAAATGTTAGGGTAATTATTATGATAATTTCCAAGCTTTACCACTATGCATAGTAAAACTTTTCATTCTTCCAAAAATCATGACAAGAATAAGAATGAATTTTCCCTTTGAACTCCATCTTCCAGCAAATCCATACCATGCATCTTTGCAAGAGCTATCAACTTTAATTTGTCTTTTGCAGCTATACCCACTTGAGAATCCAACATTTCCATATGCACTGCCATATTCAACCATTTTTATTTTAAGTAAATCAATACACGAATCGTTTCTATTCCTACGTTTTGTTTATTAGATCTCTCTAGATTCCAAAATGTTACAAACACTTAGTCTTCATATTTTGAGTTTAATTTTAATTTAGTACTTAAGTTTCAAAACGTTATAGTTTTATTTTCGAAGTCTAAGCTTTGTTGTAATTTGGAATTTTCATGTTCCAAGAATATTTTTAACTTTGATTTAAACCATTTTGTGACCTTGTTAAAAGTAATATTAAAATTACGACTTTATGATTATTTAAAACAAATTAATAGACAGAATATTTAGTGAAAAATTTTGAGATTAATAGTGTACATGATTTTCAAAGTCTAGAGACCAAATTGAAACCACCGTTAAATCTCAAAGGTAAAATTGTAACATTTTGAAACATGAAAATTGATTGAAACTAAAATCAAAACTTATTAAGCACTAAAAATGAAACACATCTTCAAATCTAAAGATCAAATTAATAGAAAATGTTTTTTTTTCTATAGTTGACTTTTAATTAGAAGTTACCTGATGACTTCAATGGTGATGTTGAGGACAGTAAAGTTAAGAGGATCATCTCTCAATTTTTGTTTCTCAGTGATGCATAAGAGAATGATAAAAATGGCCAAGTAAGAGAGCTGTGAGAATGTGAATAATTCCACCAATTGTTGTCTTCTGTCCTTCCCATCAGTCATTGAAGCTGTCTCTTTGTAGTTCCTTATGGGTAAAAAAGTTGTGTATGGTGGGAGATACCTAAAAAACATAATGATAATAAGTAAATTTCATGTTTTTCTTTTCTCTCTTTAATTACCATTTAATTTCAAAGAAGAAGCTAATATAATTAAACATCCCCAACTTGAAAAATATGAAATGTTATCTGTTTTAAAGTCATATTTTATCTTCTTATTTTTATTTACAAAAAATCACTATTATGAATATGACAAATTCCAATATCTAAGTGGGTTCCTAAAGAACATATTCAAAACTACTTAAAATTGGTCACTTTCATTTACCAAATACCCTTTATCTTCACCTCAATCAAATATTTTATATCATCCTTTTACGTGAGAATTCTATTTCAACCACTAAATTCCAATTCCTATTTTACCAACAATTCACTTAATAGCTCAAACCCAAGAGATATATGGCTTTATCTTTCAAATCTCTATACGTATTATATTATACTAAATATAAAGATTCAATTATAAATTTGATCTCTATTTAATTCGAAGAAAGTTAAAATTTAGACCATATAGTTTTAAAACTTAGAATTTAGACTTTATGGCTTGATAAATCCCTCAAAACGGACTAAATTCTAATGATAAACTTTTTCTAATGCTCTAGTGTTTTTTTAGTTCAATGTAAAAAAGTAGAAGATTTAATTAAACTTTTAACCTTATGAATGACGATAAATATTTTAATCATTTAACACGTGTAACAAATATTTGAGAGTAGATAGATTTTAGTTACTTTTGACTCTCACATCAAGTATTTTTTTTATTGCATATCATTCACAAAATTTTGAGGCCAATAACATTGCAACACTAAGATAGTGGAATAAGAATAAATATCTTTATGGCTTTTAATATGGCATGGATGATTAGAATTATAGCTTCGTTTTGATGCAAATGAATTAAAATCCAATAACAAAAAATACTTATATATACAACTAAAGAAATTATAAAAAATGACAAATTGATAAAATATTTACGATACATAATAAAATCTTATATTTTATACAATAAATATTGATGGACACTAATATACTTCTATCAGTCTATTGATAGACAATAATAGAAGTTTATCAGTGTCTATCATTGATAAAGCTAAAATTTGATGATATGTTGTAAATTTTTTAGTTTATCTTACTATAATTAAAAACATCCATAGTTTTAAATAATTTTTAAAAATATTAACAAAATACTATAATCTATTTACAACAGACCACGTCAAATCAAGATAAACTATTAGTTATGTCTATCATAATACAGATAGACATAAATGTAATTTATCGCGATTTATTGTCGGTAATATTTTGTTATATTTTTAAATGGTATATATATATAATATATATATATATATATATATATATATATATGTATGTATGTATGTATGTATATTAACAGGCTAAAATTGGGGCAATTTTATATTTTATTTTAAAATTGTTCCTAACTATATTCTAATGTATTTTAATATTCAAAGTTTAACTGTCCACTAGTATTGGGTGACTTGTCTCTATATTGGCCAATACCTATTTGACACATTTAATATATAGTTATAAGATTCTACTATATTTTATTACAAGTATATAAACTCATAGATATGCATGCCAATAAAGTATATTGTTCCATATAGTGAGATTGTGACATATTAAACAAACTTACACTAAGAATTCTTAAATTTCACTATACTAACACAAAATCTTTATTTATAATTATTTTGAGGGTACGGAAAAAGTAAGTGACCTTTTATATATAAATTATAAACTCACTGGTTATTAAAAAATTTAAGATTACTTTTACATAATAGAGGCTATATTGACACATTTATGTCTATCAATACATTTGTAGACATTTACATTAATAAAATCTGAGATTTTACTATAATTTTTAGTTTGTAAATATTTTCTCCGATTTGCTATTTACGATAATCTTCCGAGATTTAATAAGCTTTTATATAAAATTTTATAAAACAAAATAGAGGTGGAGTACTATGGAGTTCCTTTTTGAAATTTGAAATATTAGTCACCTAAATTCTGTTATATCCCTGAAAAATTCACTTTGAAATTTGCATTCCAAATCATGTGATTTTGAACATAAACAAAGATAGATATCTAATCCTCCTAAAATCACTTTTAAACACGAATTTAATGTTTGTGAATAATTTTGAAATATTTAAAATTATTTTTGTCATAACATTTCTCTCACAATAATTTATGATATGTCCAATTTCAAAATCCGTTTCAAACATGGAAGAAAGAAGAAGCAAAGGGATAAAAGGAAAGGAAAGAGTACTCACATCATGACAACAAAAATGACCAAGATGGCCTGCGAGATGACTGAGATATCCACGACGGATTCTCCGGTATGTCTTGAGTTGATGACCTGAAAAAGTGAGGCCACAAACTTCTGGTAGGGATTCAGGCCATCCCAAATTCCGCCGGAGTTGTTCCATTCCAATGAGCAAAATATAATCAATTGAAAAACTATGAATCCCGCCACCGTTACCACCAGAAACCCGCAACGGAGCCCCGACAAGAGATGGGAATACCCCATCTCCGAGTCGTTCTTCAATATGTATCTCCACTCCTTCTTCCCCGTCACCTTCGCTGCCGCCATTATCACCAACCGGAGACCCACTGGATATAAGCAACCTCCCAACAATACCTTTTCAAGAATAAAATGAATAGATTATTTATCGTAAGGTTTAAATTAGTAGGAAGAAATTAATAACGTTGTATTATAAGTAAAATCATTGTAATTTTATCTAATTCTATAGTTTAGAAAAGAGTAATACTTTGCAATTAATTTCATGCATACATTTTAATTTTGAGGGCAGAATATTAAAATAAAGTTTGTCAACTTGGGTCTGCTACCTACCACCAAATTTTATTTTTGTTTCAAAAGTGGAACATCGAGGATCTATCAAGTTGATGGTCACTCAACTTAATATTACTTTTAACTTCACCCATCTTGATTTAGTATGTTAGTGCTTGTATATATATCATCATTTTTGTTATATTTATTTCTAGATTGATAGTTAAATTTTGATTTACTCTTCGAACGAGTTTTTGAACATTTAATTAAAAAGGATATGTATAATAATTTTTCAAACTATTAATCATACGTGTTTTTAGAATTTTCTTGAAAGTTTTAATCAAGTGGGTTTGAAGCTTGTGAATAAGATGCATCTTGAGTTACTGCACCTATTTAGTCTTTCTTTCTAACCACACTATAAACGTACTTAATTGCTTTTAGAAAAGAAGAATAAGTTTGACTTAGCTTGTGATATTTCAGGAGAATGATTGGACGAGTGGGAGAGATAATGGAAAAGAATAATAGTCGCACGGTCCCATTTTTTTAAAGAAAAAATTATTAATTTAAATTTTATGTCTAATGGAACATTAAACTTTTCATACCTGCGGTATGAGGATGAGCAAAAGGCCGGAGTTGTTATTGAAGGCGATCATATTTTCATTAGTAGGTATGAACCCACAATTGGTAAAAGTAGAAATCGTACTAAAAATTGAAAAAGTAAGGTAATTGATGCCTTTGCTTTCAAGCACTTGCTTTGCATGAGGTACCACAAGAATGTATACGAAAATGAAAAAAGAACCAAGAATATTTGTCCCCAAAAGATATCCGATTATCGTATGACCCAAAAGCTTTGAACACGATTTTGAGATACCCAATTCATCAATGGTGACCATCGTGGATGACGATGTCCCACTTCCCATCTCAATGGACCGAACCGAACCGACATGGTTTTTTTCGTTCAAATATTTGAACCGACGAGAGAGTTGGAACCCAACGGCGGAGACAAAAACCTCACCGCCGAGGAACATGAGAGTGGTGATGATGAGAAGTTGGAAGTTGGAAAAAACTTCCATTTCGACGACGGACATGCTTGATACCGAGACGGCTGAGACTGAGGTGAAGAAAAGGTTGAGGTCACTTGGGGAGGAGGAGGTTCTAGTGTTGGTGAGCTTTAGAGCTCCAAAGCCAAAAAGTGAGATGGTTATGAAATAGGAGAGGTGAGACAAGAAGTGGTTGGCGGCTGGCAACGGCAAGCGAAGAGATGGAGGAGATCGGAGGAAGTAGAGAGGTAAGTTCTTCATGGTGGAAGATGTTGCCGGCCAGGGGAAGAGATTTGAAGGAAGAAGGAGAGTGAAGTGAAGGGGATTATAAAGAAGTGAGGAAATTGTATTATTTGATCCTCAAGGAATGTGATTTTGTGACTGTGGTTGGGTTAAGAGCCGTAGAGATTCGATAAATTATTTTGGTTTTTGTGATTTTGGATTACTTACTTTTACCATTTTGTGGGGAGGCCGCCGCCACCCCATCAAAGTACCACTACTTATTCACATGGTTGGAGAAAAACCGAGCAATATTTAGATTCATTTTGAATTGGCACACTTCGAAATAAATATAAAAAAATTTTAGAATACAAGAAAAAATGTTTTCAACAAAAAAACAATTGTTATTGAAGAATTAGATTAGGCTGCATAGAGATTAAAGTTTAAGATGTATCCAATTTTTTTCAAAAATATTAATCGGTAACATTTCTAGAATTAAGTATATTTGGTTAATCATGTACGTTTTAAAAATAATTTCGAGGGAGTTATTTAGAATAGTTTAAAATGATAGTTTAGTTTAAACTTCTATATAAGTTTAAGAGATCTGAGATATATTAGTGTTTTCATACTTTAGTCGGTATCGACTGATAAATTTTTTTAGTTGTTTTTGTCAAGATAAATGAAGAAGAATTTGGATTTTAAAGGACATAAGACATTTACATAGATAAATTTATAACATGAACAAGAATTAGTAAGCTCCTACGAAAGAATTTGTAACCTACCATGCAAAAATATGAGGTGGTATATTTATCATATCTTAATTAAAATAATTATAAAATAAAATTATTTATTTAATAATATGGAAAATGTTATAAGGTAGAGCATGTTTGCTTTTGTTCTTTTCAAGGACATAAAACATGAGACGTGTTGGAACGTGAACAAGTTGTTGATGGCGTTAAAAATTATTTTTTTTTCAGAAAATAATATTATATATATACTAGATTTTTTTCAATAATTCAATAAAGTGGAACAAAATTAATTACAACATCGATTCATGGGTTGATCTTCAAGCCAAACATCAGATACTTTTGTTCGTCGTGCATTATTACATGTTGACTAGCTTGTCGATGGGAAAGTTGTAATGTCGTCAACAAATGTTTCAATTTCATTGTTAAAATCAAATAGTCTCAACCATCAAAGTAAAGTTGATTTAAAGAATATAATCTTCAAATTAAATCTATTTTAACCCATAAAGAATAAATCCATGATTCTTCTTCAGTTGTAATAATATGTCAAGAATATAGCAACAACCTTGACAAGCTTAATAATACTAATAATGGACTTATACGTCTCCCATGGGTGAAAGGAAGCATCAAAGTTAAGCTTATACAGCACGCGTGTCTAGGGCCTAAGACAAAGTACTCGAACTTCTTCGCGTAGCATATTGTTTATGTCCATTTTCTCAAGCCAAAACTCTCCAGCCCAGTACTAAATATGGTCTAATTATATTGCCTGTAAAAGAGAATTTCTCTAGAAGAGGGAGAGGATAGGCTCCAATAATATACAAAGCACACATTATTATATTAGAAAACCCTTTTAATTTGTTTAATTTTTTAATAATGGATATGTTCTTATTCCATAGTAGAGATGCCAAATATATCTCTAGCTACTTTGATGCTCCATTGAAAAATAGAAGAAAGTGCACAAGGCAACATCTTGAACTGATCACTAGTTGTTTCCACATGTAAAGTTCATCAATTTAGTTTGCCGTACTACTTCATTCTTTGTATATTTTTCTTCATTGAAATCACAATAGCAATATACCTTTTTCTTTTCTAATGAAAGCTATGGTTAAGTATTAAATAATTACTAAAAAAAATTAGCAATAAAATGTATGTATATATATATATATATATATATATATATATATGAAACTGTTGCACAACAAAAATACGCTTATAGAGAAAAAACTATATTATTAAAATAAATATAATATAGAGACATTAGAAGAAGTAACAAAATATAAAAATATGGAATTTCTCAAGATGCTCTACTAACTAGCTCCCAAATTTTTGGAATTTCACCCTTATAATGTTTTTGTGTGTTCTTAAAAGATGATCCTCCAAAAGTCTTTATTTATAGGGAAAGAGACAAATAGTGAGTGGTGAATTACATGGACACTAATAGTGTGTAAGCTCGAGGCACATGGACAATAAATAGGGTGATAATGTTTTGACATATGAGAATGGACACTAAGAATGTATGTTTATACTTGTAGGACACATGGATAACATAACACGTGCGGCAAGTGAATGATCAATACCACTTGTTTTTTTTAAGTACATTCATGCATGAACATCTAATATTTTATCCTTTGTGTTAATAGTAGAAACTACTTTTTGAGTTCAGACCTACTCGACTTAGTGGCAAACTAAAAATTTGTAAACATAAATAAATGAATAAATTTCTTTTATATTTATAATCTTCGTAAATAATGAGGATGTTTTGGGTTCACTTTTCTACTTGAAAATGGAAAGATAAAAAAAAAAAAAAAGAACAAGAAATAATGTAAATCAAAATTAATATAAACACATAGATTCAACAAAAAGATAGAATAATATTTGGTAAGTGGTTGGCGCAACCACTTGAGTGGACTGTCTTTTCCATTTCATTTTGTAATGCACGTTCTAGTTACTACACATGGAAATTGAGATCCAACTTGTCCTTTAAGAGATCTTCTCAATTTGAAAAAACAAGAACAACATTAATCTAAGTGATTGATGTAGTCGTTTTGGATGCTAATAATTGTGTAAACGATACAAGTAACTATAAGGAGAGGAAAACAAACAGAAATATATTGGACATCCAGTTCAATGCAACACCACTTACATTTAAGGAGATTTTGGCTCAAGTGAGGAAATCATATATTAAACTCAAGATGGTTCATAAGTACAAAGTTTATTAGAAATAATATTCTGAAGATATTTTTGTTTAGAGTAGATTGAGTTAGTTTAGGACTATTTGGAATACTCCACCGTTGAACTTTGCACCACACAACACAAGCTCCCCCTTAGTGTGATCCTCTTGAATTTGTTAGCTTAGGCCTCCCCAACTCCTGTGATTTCCACATTCTTATGTTGTCCACAGTCTCTGCGACATGCGGTAAAGCGTACACATCAAATGCACATAGATGTTTCTTTCTTAGCACTCACCAACATTCGACTGGAAATGCTACAAACAATAGACCACAATCTTTGGTACACCAAAAATAATACACTCTTGATTGGTATAGTAGGTTGCATAAATATGAAGACACCTATGCGCTATAAACACAACATAATTTAGCATAACAACCAAATCATTACAACCCTGAAAATGGACTGAATCTCACAAATATCTCAACATAATAAGAAACACAAACAACAAGATCATGCCTTTAAAAAGTATTCAACAAATAATCAATAAAAATAAAGAAAAACCAAAGTCAAACACTATAACACAATTTTAATTTCTATATTTTTCTTGGCTAAGGCTTCAATTAATTCTAAAAATAGATAGTGTTTTCTTTGATTTTCAAATTTTGGCGGTGTGTTTTAAAAACAATAAATAAAAAATAGAAGGGAATTTTAGAGGTAGAATTGAATTGTAGATAGATTTAATTTTCAAAAATTTAGAATAAAAGATAAGGTCCGTAACCATTTTTTTATTTAATATTAAGTTTATACACCTTATTTTCATGGAAACTTTGAAGGTATTAAAGTACTTAGTACAACAATTATAAAAATAATGAGTCGAATCTCTCACCTCAAAGATAAAATTAGATCATGTCAATTTATTATTACTAAGTTAAGTTCACCTTAACTACATTATTATTTTTTAAAACAATAAAAGCGAAAGAGTATGAAATTTACAAATTTTTCTTTTTCTTTTTCTTTTTTTTTTTTTAAAAACAAGTTCACGATTTTTTTAAAAAATTTTAAAATTAGAACATACGTACAAATTAAGGGCATTTTCAAATATAACATAATAAACCAGAATATTTACAAAATATACTATAATTGTAGATTCTATTAATGTTAAAAACTTATAGACATTGATGAACTTTTTAATAGACATTAATAAAAATCTATTAGTCTCTTGTACATAATTGATAAAATCTAAAAATTATGTTATATTTTGTAGATATTTTAAGCAATTAGGTCATTTATAATAAAATTTCTATTAGTTAATATCCGAGTTCAATAAATTGATATATCAATGGACACAAATATATTTATAGTGAGATTAGGAGTTCAACTACAGGACTTTAGTGGAATGACCAGTTTGTTAACGAATGTTGATTGACTTGGTCTAAAAGAGTTTAGCCAATTATTCTCGGATCGCTTGAACCCATGATCTAAGGTCCATTAGGTTTCTCTGCTTGCTTATATGAAATTAACTTAGAACAATAATGTTGGATTAGTTCGAATTAGGCAATGAGAGAGAAACCAACAAGTATATGTGATATAGTGGTCAGTTATCAATTTTGAGATAGAGCTTTATATTAAATATGATTTAGGTATAAAAAACATTAATGCACAAAAGCTCAAAATCGATGGAAATGATAAAGTCGTAAAAAGTCAAAGGCTTGACTTTTGACTTTGAAAAATCAAACTTTGACCCGCGATATATTCAGATTGATTTGAATTTCGAGAAAATGAATACAGAATCATATTTGGGAGGTCAAAATTAGTGAATGAGGAAAAAATGGTTAAAAGTTAAAAAGTTGACTTTTGGTTTGAAAAGTCAAAGTTTGACTGACTAAAATAAAGAAAAGACCAAAGTGCCCCTTGGTTTAAGTTAGTGGGAAAAGTTGGATAATTCCACTAATTCTTAGTGGGATACATGAAAAGTCATGGTGATGATACCTGGCCCACTACGGGGAGTGGATTGGGAGTTGTTGATCAATTATGAAGTTTTTACATGTTGATTCTTTATAAAATGTTATGAAAAATTATTTTCAAAAAGACTTTCGAGAATTTGCTGAATTTTCCGACTTATTTTTCACAAAATTTGGTTAACACTGATGGTGGTCTCGGGTTCATGTTCGTGAGGAGATCACAAAAATTAGAAAGTATCATAGGTACATTAACTTCCATTAGCTCTAATTGAAATTGCACGTCAGTCCCTTAAATGGTTTAGATGCAATTAGAGTAAAATTGATCCATTTTCGTTGCGTATATCTATCGTATTCCATCAAAAATTAATATGCAATTTCATAATTGTTTAAATAACATAACTGCTGAAAATATTTATAAATATTAACTTTTACTTTATTTTAGTGATAGGTTTAAGTAGACATCTATCAGTGTCTATTATTGCTAAGATGTCTATCTAGATCTATCTCTGACGATAGAAAGTAAAATTTTACTATATTTGTAAATAAGTTAGTTCATTTTGCTATATTTGAAAATCACTCTAAAGTATACAATATTAAACAAAATTAGAAGTAATCCAAATAATATAAATTTTAAAATAATAATGTTCACATAAATTATAAATTAATTCAATATCAATAAGGAAATGATTGAAAATAATAAAATTCACCATGGTCACCATATAACTAAATTAATCGTTATATTCTGGTGAGATTGTCATTGTAATGTTTGTTTATAGGTGGTGTTCAGCAAATAATTGTCTAGTATAAAACTTATTTGAAGATGTCTTCACTGTCTTTTGAATCTTAACAAAAAATTTTAAATAAGTAATTTATTATTTTTGCCCACACGTTTATTTTGCGTGACTACTTCTGCCAACATAATGTCAACAATTTAGGCATAGGAACGATGATAGAGTTTCAACCATGAATCGTGTCCACGCCAAAATAACGTCGATAGAAGTCTTTGTCCACATTTTTCGTAGGATCTGCCTACATTTTTCTTAAGACCTGCCTACATTTTTCTGTGTCTGCAGATCAAACCAAATTAATTCTTGTAGTGATAAGTTTGGACATTATTATTGGGGGTCTTTTCAAAAATATAAAACAGCGGCAAAGTATTTATATTGTGTAGAACAATTCCAAAAACAGAAAAAGTCTAGAGGCCCACCGTGTAAAATTTAAAAAATGTCCCGTCAACTACGCCGTCAACAATGCGCGCGTAATATATTTGCGATCGTTTAGATTTAACTATCTATTGGTACACCATCATTTAGATATGAATACAATTTATTTTTTCAATTCTATCATTTAATTTTGTTACACTATCGTTTAATTTGGTTACGTTTAAATTTGGTTACACGATCGTTTAGATTTGATCGTTAAGATTTGAGAACCCCAACCTAAACGATTTTTTTTTTCAAAACTTGGTAGACGATCGTTTAGATTTGGCTAAATGATTTTTTTTTTAAATTCTTTTGCTACATAATCGTTTATTTTTTTATACGATCGTTTAGATTTGGCTAAACAATTTTTTTAATTGTTTTGGTACACGATCGTTTAGATTTATCTATCGATGATTTATTTTTTTAACACGATTGTTTACATTTGGCTACTCCAATCAAAACTTGACACACGGTCGTTTAGATTTGGCCAAACGATTTTTTAAAATTCTTTTGCTACACGATCGTTTATTTTTTTATACACAATCGTTTATATTTGTCTATACGATCGTTTAGATTTGACTAAATAATTTTTTTAATTCTTTTGGTACACGACATAAAAAAAAGGAAAAGAAGAAAGATGATGGAAACAAATCACAGCAAAAAAAAAAAGACGATGAAAAGATTAAACGACGTAAAAAAGAATTAAAAAAAAAAAAAAAGAAAGACAGTGAAAATATTAAACGACGTAAAAAATACATAAAAAGAAAAAAAGACGATCGAAAGAAATCGCAAAATCAGAAAAAAAAAAAAAAGGAAAAAAGAAAGAAGGTAGAAAGATTTAACGACTTAAAAAAAATAATTGAAAAATAAGAAAGATGATGGAAAGAAATCGTAGAAAAAAAAAGAAGAAAAGAAGAAAGACGAGGATGAGAAAGAGAAGAAAGTTGGAAGGGCAAACCTAAAATATTTAAAAAATGGCTAACTTTATAACTTTGTTACACGAACCGTAAATAGTTTGATGTTTTGTTACATGTATGTAAGTTTCTCTTATCATTATATATAATGTGCATATTGTTTCTAACTGTGTCGTAAACAGTTTGCTAGTATATCAAATTCCTGTATACACTCGTTTTTTTTCTAACAATATAAATTTTAGATTATATTATTGCTTACGTTAATTATACAAAGTTAAACTTTGAAGTAGGGTACTACCAATTATATCTATCCACTTTGAAACTTTTCATTTTAACCACCATAATTTATCGCCGTGATAACCACCTATAAGAATTGAAATGTCTACATAACATCATTTAACTAACTTCAAATTTGTATATAAATTATGTCAAAATGAAAATATTCAAAATTTATAGGCATAATTCAAAATATTAGGTATTTTGGGAAAATTTAATTCTTGTGTGGAGTAATTCAAATCACCAACTTTTTATAGACTATTAAAGTATGACATGTTATTGCATCTAATTAATTTGAGCTATTCTAATTAATTAATCCATCAATTAAAATATAAAAGAGTTTTGAACAATTGCATTTGGTAATATTTTTATAGAGAATTTCAAATATTGCAAAATCTATATCGATAATAAACTCCATCACAAAAAAAAAAAAAAAATTCTACTAATAATATAGCCTGTTATTGATAAACTTTTACTAGAGATATATATGGTCTATTGATAATGGACTTCGATAACTAAATCTAAATTTTGCCTATATATATTCATACGCCACATTGAATCTAATAGTTATATTTACAAATGTCTTTAATAATTAAATTATTTGATTAGCCTATCAAACATTGCTCTATCCACTTTGATATTATATATATATGTATATGTATATGTTATAATATTTTTTGTTCTACTAACTTCTTATTAATTAATTACCACCAACTCCAAATCAATTCTGCAACAAGTGGTATGAATGGGCATCCTATGTCCACTAACGGATAACACCAACATTACACTTATATGATCACATACCTCAATCACAGTTGGAATTTTGAATTTCAAACTCTATTATATATATAAAAGAAGATTCGATCTCTCGAATAAAATATATATATTTTAACTAGTCGAATTAAGTTCAAAATTTCAAATAACAATACCACTAAATAGCATTACTTTATAGTTATGAAAATATTTTATTACGTCAAGTGAACTTAATTTAACGATAATTGATATAACATATTTATCAGGGAGTGAAAGTCTCAATTAAAATATATTTTACTTCTTAATAGTGTGTAGACCCTTCTCGAAAGAAATAATAAAAGAAAAAGTTGACCAAGCTCAATCTTTCTTCTTATATAATTGGTGGATCTAAATTAATTCCACAATAGTGTATGGAGCATTTATACTTCTCTATGTTCGATACTTTTATCATTTTTTTTCTTCATGTAAATAATATATTGGAAAAAATATTCCCTTCAACTTTGGTCGATAACGACTTTTTTTTGTTGTGACTTTTTTTTTGTTGTGAATTCAGACTGTGATCGAATAGAGTAAGATTGCAACTAAGAGAGATTGAGAACAATAATAATGAAGAAGAAGGGAGATGGTAGAACATTACGTAAAAAACTTCTAAATAAATTAGGGTAAAAACCACGGACAAGGATAGAAGAATTCACTATATAAAATAGGAGTTATAAAAAATTTCTTTTTTTTATTGAGGGATACAAAGTTCTCTAAGAAGAAACTCTCTCCATTTTATATTTCACTCAATTTGTTGGAGATTTTGGGAAGGATTGGCAACCGGATTCTTACCTATTTATATAACCAAAAGACACTTGGTCATCAAACAAATATAATGGCTCTAATTTGTTGTTGATATATGAGAATGATCTAATGGCTCCAAAAATTGTAGAGAAATGTTAAAGATCCAATAGCTATAAATTAATCTTGTAGAAAGCATGAGATCCAATGGTCCAAAATTTGTCTTCAAGAAACTTCTTGAATCTTAAAAGATAATTCAAGATAATTATTCGAACACTTTAATTTCAGTTTTGTTACAATTTTTTAGTTTCCTTGTAACAATTTAACTAATAAATGTGTTTTAATTTTCACAAAAGAATTAGTCCCTTCAACAAAATAAAGTATCAACGTGTATTAACTAATTAGTTTTCTTTAGGCAAATGGGGTAGAGGAGATTATTCAAACCCGATTTTAAGGGTGAAAGTATACATCATTTACCGATTAGTTGTACTCACTTTGCGTGTGATAAAGTAGCATTTATAGTTTTATGAACATATGTTATCCGTAATCAATTTGTTTATGTTAATTACATATGTTATCACGAATTAATTCTTAGCGTCATATTGTTTACAAAGCATAAGGACTAAATCGTGACTAAATTATTGAATAAATACTAAAGTTTAGGAAACTAATAATAAACTATTATAAAATTGAAATTCCAAATACTAACCTTTGTTGTTACAAAGTAAATTACAGTTGATGAACCCAAATGGTCACTTCTCTAAAATTGAAAATTTTTAACCATCATGTAATTTGGTTTATATAGTTTGAATTTAGTTTCAAACTTCAATGGATGAGTTACTACTTTGAATTTAAAATTTAAAATTTGCTAATATGATCAATTTACAAGTTTGAAAATATACTTCTTTTTTTTTTTTCAGTCCTTATGACACTAATGAAAAATGAATATTTATCCAACAATCTAAAGTTAAAAATATAACATTTTCAAATAACATTAGAACCAAAATTTTAAAGATAAAATTATAACCCATTTCAAGGGAAAAAAAATCAAAATTTAATGGACTTTATTATAACACAAAGAACAAATCAGTCACAAACTGTAAGGAGTTTTAAAATTTGGAAATTAAACCTGATCACCAAATGCTTAAATTCCATTTGAAAACTTGCTATTTGCCCCTTTACTCTTGGCAACATCACATCAAGTGATTGTCATTAGAAGACAAAATAAAATTTAAAATAAAAATGTAAAGAGGTTACACTATGAAGGCCACATTGATAATTATATGTATATATTTGTCTTTACATTGCAAGTGTAAATGATTGAGACTTCTTTTAATATGTGTATTCCTTTTAGTAGTTCCCTGCTATATAGGCTTAGTTATTTGAAATCATATAAAAACAAAATAAATACCACTATCTTTTACCTTGGCACCATGATATCAAATAAAAACCACCAATATATGCTAAACCTTTAACCTTGCACCATGAGATATGTACACTATATCTTTTAAATAAATTTGACAAAAATAATAATATATAAGCCATCAATTGATAATTGGATCTGGTAAGATATTAGATAATAAGTGGTACTGATCAGAATTAAAAACAAATTAAAGCCCTATAAGATAATTGTATCGTGAAACCAATACATAAAGTTAAGGTAATTCTCATCCGACGTGTATATATATATTTATAATACGACAATTTGTAGTACACTAATAAAACTTGGTCACTATCTCGGTTGAGGTCCAAGCCAACCTCTTTGACCTCAGCATTGATCTACAATGATGATGAGGTCAAAGTCGAGAAAGGAATAATTTGATGAATGAGATGTGTCAAATAAATGACATGGATCAGTTAGCTTGAAAGATAAATCCTAATATATGAACATGTTTTAAACATTATTGTAAGAAAATGAATAAGAATAGTAGATACTACAATAGTACTAAAATTGTTTTTTACTTCTAATGATTTGTAAAAAGTTTATAAACTTAGTTCATAATAATTTGACCCTATCCTATATATTTAGTACTTATAGAGCTTAAAAAAGTCTCAACAACGCTAGCATGAATTTAGTTTAACTGGTATTTATATGTTTCTGAAGATAAGAGAAATCTTCGTCCCAAATTTGTGTATTTAAAATGTTGCAATAACGCGTTTTTCTCTTTTTACTCTAAAATTATGTTAAACTATATATGAATGGAGCATTGGATGTGACATATAACACCATCTTATTCATTTTTATGTTTTCGTTTTCATTTTCATTTATTCTTTTTTAGATTAAAAAAAAGGCAACAACAAATGCATTACTTCAGTAGGTTCTTTACTACAACCTGAAAACCAATCCAGGACACATCATAATCCTGACTAGATGAAGCCCAATCACAGAGCATAGACTTGGCTTGTTAGAATAGATGTTGTGAAGAATTGTTGCACTATGGAGGGATCGATCACCGTCCTAAAAGCAATTATGATACGTTATTCGTGTTAATTATTATGTCGGTCACAACGTCCAATTACAAGCGTACACTCGTCGAAGCTGAAAGGACTATAATCAAAAGAAAAAATTGTTAAAGAACAAATGCCACTCATTCAGTGGGGTGGCATGCATCAACACATGCATGTGACTATCAACATACTTTAGACTCATGTTCGGATATAAAGCTCTTCCACTCCTTTAACATTTGCTACCCAATTCTACAAGTCATTTCAAACATGACAAACATATAAACCACATCATTACATGTGCGAGAAGAAAAATGCAAACTCGAAAAGGGGTATCTCTCTCTCTCTCTTTTTGTTTTTTTTATCTCCATTCTTTGACATTTTCGGATGGTTTCATTTTTGAAATTTAGACATCTTTGACCCAATGTAAAAAGTTCTAAGACATTTTCTTTAATAGTTTAGCCCTTTCTTTTTTAAATATAATGTAGTAAAGAGTAATTACCCTAGATTTTAATGGTTAATCCTATCTATTTTGTTTATTTTATTTAACCTAATGGGTATTTTCGTCCATCATTTTAGCAAAAATCTTCCATTTTTATATTTTCTATTTTCACCAATTTAACTAGTTTTAATTACGAGCATTAAAAAAAACAAAATATTGAAACTATTTACAAAATATAGTAAATTTCTTCAAATTTTTTACGGCTCATTTGGAAATTTTTCTATATTTTGATTACTCATAACGATTATCCTTTAAAATAAATATTTAAATTTAACTATTTTTTCTTGTTAACTAAAATATAATTAATATTCAAATAATTTACAGTTCTTCACGAATTTGATATAGCTGAAGGAAACTTAAAACTCCTCAACTTTATACTCTTTACAAATATATACACAAAGTCAACAATGCTAATAATTTTAATTTAGTTATCCCAAGCTAAGTTTTAATCTGATCTCATGCTTTTATTTTTCAATTCTTCCATCCTTTCACTATTATTCTACTTCATTTTTAGGTTTGTGTTTGTTTTATATTTTTACGAGGCTTCAACTCCAACAATAATGAAAAATATGTTTTCAAATTTATTTTTCCTCATCGTTTTAAGTTTTTTATTTCATTTATTTACGCAAAGTGTTTCAACTACTTTTAGTTTATACGATTTAAAAAAAAATAGATTATATAAAATGTTTTAATTACTTTTTATACATTTAATTTAAATTATAGAAAATTATCATGCCATTTTGATAAAATATTTAAAATTTCATATTCTATCAATTATAGACATTGATATATCACTACAAGAAATCGGGATTTTCTCGACGCCGAAAAACGTCGGGGGAAGTGAAAAATACGTCGGGAAAGGATCTCCTGACGCAGTCCTCGGCTTCGAGACAAATGTCGGGGGAAGTGAGTAGGGATAGGCTTTCCCAACGCTGTGTTGGTCACACGTCGGGAAAGCTTCCCCCAACAGGCTTTACCGTGCAGCTTTGTTAAGGAACCGTTTTGTCGATACTATACTGAAAGCTCGAGAAAAGGCACTTGAAAAGGTTCGTTAAACTTGAGATTTTTCTTGTTTGTCCAATGTTAGGCCAACCCTATGATGCACAAGCACACACATGTTCATTCAATGAAAGTTGTTTTAATAAAAAAATATTCATTTAAAATATATTTGCTTTGAAAGTCATTGACTAACTTAGCTACAGGGTGACAAACGAGATCCTGAAAAAGTGAGAATGGAGAGAGAAGAACTTGAAAGACAGCAAAGAGAAAGTTGGTGGTGAGCTATGGACGGAGGAATGTTGAAGCTGAAGTTGCGGCCGCGGCAAGGGACGACGGCAAGGGACGGTAACGACGATGGAACGGACGACGGCGAGCTACAGACGACGACAAATGTTTCTCTCTTCTCCAAACCCTTTCCCTTTCGTTTTCAGTTCTGTGTAAAACAGAAATGAAATAAATATTCAGAGGATCTCCCGATGCATTACTTACGGCTTCGGGAAAACCTCGACCTTTCCCGACGCACTACTTACGGCGTCGCAAAAACCTAGGCCTTTTCCGATGCACTACTTGCCTTTCCCGATGCACACTTACTGAAGGAATGAAATTCCTAAAGCAGAAGCGTATGAACGCGGTGCAAGTGAAATTCAATTTATAAAACCAATAAATTCAAAGAAAAACAATAAACAAAATAAGCATGCTTCTCATGGAGGAAAAGGTGAAAATAAACTAACCTTTGTAAAACCAATTCTTCTTCCAAGCTTTCAATACACCACAAAATCTTCCTTGTTACTCTCCAAGTAAAGAATCATAGAGAGTTGTGGGCTTCTGTAATTTTGGTGAGGGAAGAAATTTTTTAGAGAATTTTGTTTCCTTTGGAATACAGAGAGATCATAAGATAGTGCTGAAAAAAAATTCTCTTTTTTCTTTTAAAACAAATCTTAACAATGATATGGAGGGGGAAGTTATCAAAATAACTTCCTCCCTCTTTCCCACGTAGAATAACTCCCAAGGAAGTTATTCATTCTATTTATTAAAAATATATATTAATTAAATTAAATAAAATCAATATAAATTTAATTAATATATATTATATCTCATATAATATAAACTTTATATTATATCATAGATAATCTAACCAATGTTTTAGATCTCTCATATAATCTATAATTCTAATATGAATCGATCCATATTAATTTTAACCTATAGTTTATTTATGAATCTTATTCATATTATTATTATTATTTGAATCATATTCAAATATTAACTTCTCTCATAAAAACTTTACATTATAATGCATCAAATACATTATATTAATTGTATCATATACAATTTATTCCCTTTAACCAATTTGAAGAATTCAAATTAAACCAAAATAAATTTGATTCTCATTTATTCTTATTGAGTTAACAAGGGGACCTTATGGACCTACAGATTGAAGCTCCAATGAAATGAGATTAATTAATTAAACTCTTTAATTAAATTAATCTATATTCATTAACTATTAGTCATTCCACTAAAGACTAGTAGTTGTACTCTTCTTACTGTAGATATATTTTTGTGTCCATTAGATATAACCAATCAACAGTGCAATGACCCTTCACAAATTGCTCGTAAGTACAGCTAGGCCAAAAATTACCGTTTTGCCCCTGTAATTACATCTAACTCCTTAAGTACCACTTATTCCTCTAATGAACAATAATTATAGTCCTATTATAACTGAACTCCTCTGAGGCCAAGAAAGGGTGTGACGCCACATTGTTCAAGCCCTGAAATCAGCCCTTAAGAAAGCAATTTCTCTACTTACTCTATCTATAGAGAATAAGTGAATTCCTTCTTGTGTAGTTGTGTTCCCAGCTCCCCAATCAGACGAATCCCCAAAATGGTAGGCATATTGAGTCGGCTACATAGCCACTCTCACCCATACAAATCAAAGGATCGCCTTCATAGGCTCGTTCACAACTCACTCAGAATTCAGGTCAAGTCACCTATAGTTATCCTGATGAAATGTAGTCTCAACTAGTAACGGTGTTAATAAGAGAGACTATTCATTTCATGGTCCGGTCTTATACAAACTCTTTATATAGAATACCCCCACTCTAATGTCTCGACATGAATGATTAGGATCAAATCATTTGTAGCACTATAGAACAATTGTAACAACTATAAAGCAGGTCGTATTCGTAGTGTCACTAGGATAAGGTATCCAGCCTTATCCATTTACTATAGACCATTTAGGTTATCACTTAAACATGATCCACTTGTATGTCTTCATATACATGTTTAGGTTACAGAAGATAACCTTGGATATTAGTTTATTGGTTTTGTGGGTTAATGCAACTAAATATCAAATAAAATAAAACACTTTATTTTATTAGATAAATAAAAAGTTTGTATAATATATACAATTACAAACTACAAGACCACGAGATTTAGGGCATCAACCCCAACAATCTCCCACTTGTTCTAAAACTAGTGGGGTAAAAAAAACTATAATAGTACACAAAACAAGAAACTAGCTAGGGCATACAATACACACCCAGTAAATCTCCCACTTGCCCTAGATTAAATGTGGCATGTCACGTAGACCTAGACTCTCTAGGTGACCCTCAAACACCTTAGCCGTGAGGGGCTTTGTAAATGGATCAACAACATTGTGTGTCAAAGCTATCTGTGTAACGATCACGTCCCCTCGATGCACTATCTCTCGAATCAAGTGATACTTGCGTTCAATATGCTTTCCACGCTTGTGGCTTCTGGGCTCCCTAGAATTAGCCACAGCTCCACTGTTATCACAGTAAAGAATAATTGGTTTTGACATGTTTGGAACTACTTCCAAATCAGTCAAGAAGTTTCTAAGCTAAACAGCCTCTTTGGCAGCTTCACAAGCTGCGACATACTCTGCCTCCATGGTGGAGTCAGCAATACATCCTTGCTTGATACTTCTCCAAACTACAGCTCCTCCGTTAAGAGTGAAAACTGAACCTGAAGTAGATTTCCTAGAATCTCTATCAGTCTGAAAATCAGAGTCTGTGTATCTTGTAAGAATCAAATCCTTATAACCATACACAAGCATGTAGTCCCTCGTTCTCCTAAGATACTTGAGAATAGTTTTAACGACAGTCCAATGAGCTAATCCTGGATTAGATTGATATCTACTGACTATCCCCACCGCATAACAGATGTCAGGTCTAGTACATAACATCGCATACATCAAGCTGCCAACAGCTGATGCATAGGGGATATGTCTCATTTTCTCAACCTCTTGAGGTGTCTTAAGGCACTGTTCCTTAGACAAAGTAACTCCATGCCTGAAAGGTAGTAAGCCTCTCTTGGAGTTTTGCATTGAATATTTAACAACTATCTTGTCAATATACGATGCTTGAGACAAAGCTAGCGTTTTGTTCTTACGATCTTTAAAGATCTGAATACCCAGAACAAACTGTGCCTCTCCCAAATCTTTCATTTGAAATTGGGCTGCTAGCCATTGTTTGATGTCAGTTAGTAAACCTATATCATTCCCAGTGAGTAGGATATAATCTACGTACAGAACTAAGAAAGCTATTAAATTGTTGATGATTCTTTTGTAGACACAAGGTTCATCAACGCTTTGATCAAATCCATAAGATTTTATCGCGGTATCAAATCTTATGTTCCAAGATCGAGAAGCTTGTTTCAATCCATAAATAGAAAGATTAAGCTTGCAAATCTTTTGCTCTTGACCTGGATTATGAATCCTTCTTGTTGTTGCATATAGATGGTCTCCTCAAGATTGTCATTCAAAAAGGCAGTCTTCACATCCATTTGCCAAATCTCATAGTCAAAATATGCAGCAATGGACAAAAGTATTCGAATAGACTTTAACATGACAACAGGTGAGAAAGTCTCCTCATAGTCAACTCCCTCAACTTGGGTATAACCCTATGCCGCTAGTCTAGCTTTAAAAGTTTGTACCTTACCATCTGCACCTCTTTTTCTCTTGTAGATCCATTTACAACCTATAGGTTTTACCCCATCAGGTTGATCTACAAGATCCCAGACTGAATTGAAGTACATAGATTCCAATTCAAGATTCATAGCTTTGATCCATTCATCTTTATCCACATCCTCCATTGCCTTCTTAAAAGTCAATGGATTCTAAATGTCGCCATCAGATATGATAGTTAAGGTTTTAGTTAAACTCATATAACGAATAGGTAAGTTTGTAACCGTCCCACTTCGTTGAGGTTCCCTCAACGATTGAGGTTGATGTGTCCTAGTAGATGAACCGACATGAAAAACTCTTGTTAATGCACTAGGCTCTTCAACAACTCTTGTTGAAGGTTCAGTAGTTTCATTGGAAAGTTCATTTAATACTATCTTACTACGCGGTTTGTGCTCCCTTATGTGGTCCTCTTCTAAAAATGTAGCATTTGTTGATACAAATACTTTATTATCTTTAGGATCATAGAAGTAACCACCTGTAGTTCCTTTGGGGTAGCCTATAAATAAACATAATTTTGAACGAGGTTCCAATTTCTTAGGGTTATTCTCAAGCACGTGTGCTGGACAACCTCAAATTCTGAAATGACGTAAACTACCTTTACGACCATTCCATAATTTTAAAGGTGTTTCATAAATACTTTTAGATGGAACACAATTCAAAATATAGACTGCAGTTTGCACTGTATAACCCCAAAATGAATTAGGTAAGTGAGTGTAACTCATCATAGACCGAACCATGTCCACAAGGTTCGATTTCTCCTTTCTGATACACCATTCTGTTGAGGTGTACCAGGTGCTAAGAGTTGAGATACAATTCCACATTCCATCAAATAGTTTTGGAATTTCAAATCCATATACTCTTCACCCCGATTCAATCGAAATGTTTTAATAGTTTTACTTAATGCGTTTTCAACTTCAGCCTTGTATTCCTTGAACTTTTCAAGGGCTTCAGACTTATGTTGCATTAAATAAACATACACATATCTTGAATAATCATCAGTAAAAGTGATGAAATATTCAAATCCTCCTCTTGCTTTAACATTCATAGGATCACATAGATCTGAATGTACAAGTTCTAGGGGTTCTTTGGCCCTATGACCTTTTCCAGTAAAAGGTCTTTTGGTCATCTTACCTTCAAGGCATGACTCACATATAGGTAAAGAATTTTCTTCTAACCCACTTAAAAGTCCATTCTTTACTAATCTCTCAATCCTATTGAGATTTATGTGCCCTAATCTTAGGTGCCAAAGATGAGCATTTTCTTTTGGAGAAATTTTAAGTCTTTTATTTTGAGTCACTGCAGTTTTGAACATTTCAGTATTAAGAAGGGCTTTAGATGTTAATGATCTTAACACATAAAGATTATTTTCTAACTTTGCAGAACAAATCTCAACACCATTTTTGCAAATAAACACTTTATTTACATTAAAAGTTAACGAGTAAGATTGTTCTAGTAAGCACTTTACAGAAATCAAGTTCCTTTTTAAATCAGGAACAACATATACATTTTCTAATAAAAGAAAAGATTTATGTAAACAAAGTCAAAGTCCTCCCATTGCAATCGCTGAGACGACATGCCCAGTTCCAACTCACATCGTCATCTCTCCAGCCTCCAACTGCCGCCAAGAACTAATTCCCAGAAATGAAGAACAAACATGATTAGTGGCACCTGAATCCATTATCCAGGCTGAATCATCATTTTTCACTAAACAAGTCTCTAACACTAGTAAATCATATTTACCTTGTTTGGCCTTCTTCTTTTCTGCCAAGTACTTGGGACAGTTTCTCTTCCAATGTCCCTCTTGATTGCAATGGAAACATATTCCCTTTGCAGCCTTGGCTTTCTTTCTCGTTTTAGCAGCAACGAGGTTAGCTTTATTTCCTTAGCCACCCTTCTTCTTCTTCCACTTCTTATTGCCAGATGAAGAAGGCATAGACTTAGTTTCAGAGGTCGAAACCTCTATGGAACTTTCTTGTGGAAGTAGCAACATTTGCCTCTCCCTTTTGTCCCTTGATTTTCATCAGAGACTCGAAAGTCTGTAGCTTGTTGAGAAGGGTGGTAGGGGTATAAGCAATCTTATTCATAACAACATTGCTTCTAAATTGCAGGAAACTCTCTGGCAGAGATTCCAAAATAAAGCTAACCTGATGGCTTCATCGATGACAGCCCCATTCATTTCTGCCACGTTGAAATGAACCATCATATTGAGAACATGTTCTCGCACTGAGGCTCCCTCATTCATACGAGCATTATAAATGTATTTCAGAGCATCATGCTTGATCTGATAAGAGGCCTGACCAAACATCTCCTGCAAGGAATCCATAATCTCACGAGCAGTGAGCATTGATTCATGTTTCTTGGCCAATACTTTAGATAAGCTTGCCAAGATGTATGCTCGGGCTTTTTCATTTGCCTTGGCTCGGCGCTCATATGCTTCTCGAACAGTTCGAATTGCATTAGCAGCTGGGACTTGAGGACACTCCTCAACTAGGACAAATCTAAGGTCATCGATGATTAGCACAGTGTTGATAGTATTTTTCCAAGATGCATAATTATTGCCATTAAGTTTATCAGCAGCCAGTATATTCAAAGTAGCACTCGTCATTATCAAATTACTGAAAACATACAATTTATTTATATTAGTTATACTAGCATTTTCCATATAAAACCAATCAATTTACCAAAATTTTAATGTATTCTAAGTGATATCTATTTTGCAATGATGCTTCAGTGAGGTAGGATAAAAACTTCCATAGGGTGATTAATTATCCCTTCACTTAATTGAGACAATCTCAACTAAATATTACACCAGAATAACTCTTATTCCTATAATAGTTAGTCATCATTGTTTAGTCAAGAGATGATTAACTTACTTAAAAATTTCTTGTAAGTGTAACCCTTCATTTTAAATTCTAGAGTTCCACCCCAATAAGTAATCCGTAGGGAAAAATCGATTGGAGCAAAAACTAAAGAAATCCTATCCATTTCTGGAGTTTGAGTAAAATCTAATGCAAACACCTTCCTAGGGGGACACAAGCAAAGGTGCCTCAAGACCAAGCATGAGAATTTACTAGAAACTAATGAAAGAGACTGCGGGATGTGTTGACACACATCCCTCTCCCACTTACTATAAACACTATCTCCATTCACCTTGTTATTGACTTACACAAACACCACCCGTAGGGGGACACAAGCAAAGGTGCCTCGAGGTCGAGCATAAGTCTCACGGTGTGAATGTTTAAGGAGAAACATGAAAAGAAAAATGAAGTATCATATACCTCATTTCCTCCCACTTAGTGTTTTACTTAAAAATTAATTAACTTAGAAAATACGGCTAATTATTTATCTAAGCCCATTGTTAAATTGGCCCAATATAACTCTTATATTGGATAGTTTAACAATATATGATTATTGTTCATCAAACACTTTGATAAATATAATCAATAATCATGTATTGCATGCTTATAAAATGTTTGACTAATTCACCTTCCAGGTCAGTTTCCCAGGTAGGGGTGTTTCGTTACCGTCAACTTAAGTACCCCAACCTAGACAGAACCTTCCTTAGACAAAGGTCCCTTATAGACAAATATTTTATAAATTTAATCTTTTATTGATATCATTTTAATGCTATTAAAACGAGAAAAAATTAATCCTATTTCTAATCTCATTAGAAATATTATTCATTAAGGTTTAGGTGAATTAATTTTAAACTATTTAAAACTAATTGTGACCTTATGTTAGCATGCAACTCTTTATTATAGATTTTAATTCTAAATTCATAAACTTATAACACTTATAAGAAAAGAAAATAATTAAAACCTATAAACATGCAATTCTAATGTCATTTGATAATTATATTCACTAAGTAATGACATGCTCAATGCATTTTCATTTTCATCACACAATACAACAATTATATTAATGCAATGAAAATAAAAACATTCATCAATCAAACTATATAATACAACATTTTAAAACATAGGATGATGCATGGATATATTAGTTATACATGCTATCATATAATATAACAATTATATTAAATATGATGCATGAGCATTTTTAGAAAATCATGCAACTAAAATATAACACTTATATTTAAGAATGATGCATGATAATTATAATCCTAAGGTGGGATTTTAAACTATATGACATACATTATGCATATAATTAGTTTAATCAAACATCACATGCAATAAAAGATTAAATAGCAAAATAGACCGAATTTGGGACCCCTAAAAAAGATAATCAAATTAATATAATCAAATTATATTAATTAATTAAAAGAAAAAAGAAAAAAACGAAAAACTACACAATGTAGAACTCGAAGCCACAACCCTGTAGACTAGTTGCGATGACCAACCACTGTACCAGAAAGCAATACACGACACTTTAGAGACGCGCAGAAAATATATATTTGTTTCTTTTTTTTATAACAAACTCTGCTGCAACTCTTTACAGATTTGAATTTGTACGAACCGGAAAAAATCCTCCGTAATGCCTCCGAAAATCATCCATCTTCCGAGCAACACTTGCCTCAAACGACACGGACTTACAGACTCGATTACAGAATTAAAATGGCCAAAACAACAGCCCCTTACATCAATCAAATTAATGAAAAAAAAACTGTAATCTAAGGTGCCAAAATCGAAAACATCTATTTTGCAAACCCACATTCAATAATGCAGAGAAAAAAAAAAATACTCACCTTGTCTTTGAATTTTGTTTCAAAAATTGAAAAAACAATTGCACGATTTGGCTCTGATACCAATTGAATGAATGAAATTCCCAAAGCAGAAGCGTATGAACGCGGTGCAAGTGAAATTCAATTTATAAAACCAACAAATTCAAAGAAAAACAATAAACAAAATAAGCATGCTTCTCATGGAGGAAAATGTGAAAATAAACTAACCTTTGTAGAACCAATTCTTCTTCCAAGCTTTCAATACACCACAAAATCTTGTTACTCTCCAAGTAAAGAATCACAGAGAGTTGTGGGCTTCTGTAATTTTGGTGAGGGAAGAAATTTTTTAGAGAATTTTGTTTCCTTTGGAATACAGAGAGATCGTAATAGTGCTGGAAAAAAAAATTCTCTTTTTTCTTTTAAAACAAATCTTAATAATGATATGGAGGGGGAAGTTATCAAAATAACTTCCTCCCTCTTTCCCACGTAGAATAACTCCCAAAGAGTTATTCATTCTATTTATTAAAAATATATATTAATTAAATTAAATAAAATCAATATAAATTTAATTAATATATATTATATCACATATAATATGAACTTTATATTATATTATATATAATATAACCAATGGTTTAGATCCCTCATATAATCTATAGTTCTAATATGAATCGAATCCATATTAATTTTAACCTATAGTTTATTTATGAATCTTATTCATATTATTATTATTATTTGAATCATATTCAAATATTAACTTCTCTCATAAAAACTTTACATTATAATGCATCAAATATATTATATTAATTGTATCATATACAATTTATTCTCTTTAATCAATTTGAACAATTCAAATTAAACCAAAATAAATTTGATTCTCATTTATCCTTATTGAGCTAACAAGGGGACCTTATGGACCTACAGATTGAAGCTCCAAAAAATGAGATTAATTAATTAAACTCTTTAATTAAATTAATCGATATTCATTAACTATTAGTCATTCCACTAAAGACTAATAGTTGTACTCTTCTTACTGTAGATATATTTTTGTATCCATTAGATATAACCAATCAATAGTGCAATGACCCTTCACAAATTGCTCGTAAGTACAGCTAGGCCAAAAATTACCGTTTTGCCCCTGTAATTACATTTAACTCCTTAAGTATCACTGATTCCTCTAATGAACAATAATTCTAGTCCTACTATAACTGAAGAACCTCTTATTTCCGACGTCTTTTATGCCGACGTCTTTTTCGACGTCGGAAAAAACCAGATTTCTTGTGGTGTATACTTCTATCAATCATATTGATAGATAGTAATAGATGTCTATTGATAGAATTCAAAATTGAATTTCGTAAATATTTTAATTTATTTTACTATATTTAAAAATATCCTTAAATAATTCTTATTCTTTTAGTTTTATTGTAGTTTTATATTTATTTTATTAATTTTTAAAATACTTTACCGACTTCAAAGTAAATATCTTAAAAGGAAATCAAGCAAAATACTTCCCGTACCTCACAAAATAAGATGTGTAATAAGTTTTTGTTTTTTAATCGCTTCGCTTCGTCATAAATTGTAAATAACTTGGTTTTATTATTCAAGTTATGATATAAAGTCTTGTCAACACAATTTCTAACTTCGACAATTCATAGTGATTTGAAATGAGTTGTAGCTCACTTTAGAAAATATGCTAGTTAGGCTTAGAATGCCATAAACTTCATCTTAAGCCAAACCCTAAATCCAAATTTTAAATTGTGTTATGCTATTAATAGAATGGGAATGTGACAAATACCATCCAATTAATTTTGGTTGAATTAACATGGCCGGCATAAAAGCTAGTCAACCATAGATAAAAACTTCCCCTTTTTTTTTCTTTATTTTGAGTTCAAACAAGTAGATAAAATATTAATAGATATGTAATGACGATATTATGTCAATGGATTAATCATTTGATTAGTTTTTTTTAAAAGGTATTATATTTATTAACGTGTGGTCGGGAGTATTGAACTTGTAACTTCAATATCCATAATACATTTAAGCATTTTGCACCATTGAGTTGCGCATATTTTCAAATTAGAAAAATAAACTATATGTCTACCATGCATATAATTTATATTCGGGATAGAATTAAGTAATCAGCTTGGGATAGAATTAAGTAATTAGCTTGATATATGTAAAGATATGGGATCTTTCCAAAAATATAACAAAGCGGCAAAATATTTATAACGAACAATTTCGAAAATAGAAAAAGCGTCCCACAGACCCACGATGAAAAATACCAAAAATGCCCCGTCAACCACATCGTTAACAACGCGCGTAATATATTTGGTATACGATCGTTTAGATTTGGTTATCGTAGATTTGGTTGTTTAAATTTGGATAGTAAAATCTAAACAATCTATTTTTTCAATTCTATCATTTAATTTGGTTACACGATCGTTTAATTTGGCTATACAATCGTTTAAATTTGGGTACCCAAATAACTATTTTTTTTCAAAATTTGGTACATGATCGTTTAGATTTGTTTATACGATCGTTTATTTTTTTAAGATTCTTTGCTACACAATCGTTTAGATTTGACTAAATGTTTTTTTTTTAAATTTTTTTGATACACGATCGTTTATATTTGTTTACACGATCGTTTATTTTTTCAAGATTCTTTGCTACACAATCGTTTAGATTTGACTAAATGATTTTTTTTTAAAATTCTTTTCGTACACGATTGTTTATATTTTTTACACGATCGTTTAAATTTGACTACTTCAATCTAAACGATTTTTTTCAAAATTTTCTATATACGATCTTTTAAATTTGGTTACCCTAATCTAAACGAGCTAAAAAAATAGGAGGAAAAGAATAAAGACGAGAGAAAGATATCGCAGCGGAAAAAGAAAAAAAAGACAATAAAAAGAAATCTAAACAACATAAAAAAAGAGTAAAAGAAAAAAACGATAAAAAGAAATCACATAGGAAAAAAGTAAAGGAAAAGAAGAAAGACTATTAGAAAAAATCACAGGAAAGAGAAGGAATAAAGACGTAAGGACAAACTGGAATATTTAAAAAATGACTAACTTTATGTGTTTGTTACACGGTAAATATTTTAGTAGTTTGTTATATTTACTTAATTTACATTCGAGAAATAATTAAGTAATTAGATTGATATATGTAAAGATATTATATTTTGGGATTATATTATCGTAGATTTGGCAAAATAAGTTTAAACATCAACCGGTCCAAATTTATTAATTTTACAATAATAAAAAAAAAGAAAAAACAAATCTGGCCCTTAAAATTTAAAGAATTTAAAGTATAGATACATATGATATATACACATTTGATAGTTGAGATGCACGATATACTTGATATGCTCGACAAGCTTCATACACTAAAAAGTATCATGTATTTGCAAATGAAAAAAACTAGACACATACTTTAAATATATCATATATTCTTAAATTGATATTCACTGCAATTTCTTTTATATTTTATTATAAATTATGAAGTAATTAATTAATCTAACCATGTATTTAATAATACTAAATTTAATTTTAAAATATAGGTGTAAATTATTAATTTCTTTAAAGGTATAGGAGAAATAGTTTGATATTGTTCTAATATTTTATTTGTAATTATTTGATTTTAGTTCCATATATAAATTATTAACTCCGTCCTAGATGTTTATTATCATAAGAAAAAAAGACACATGATGGATAGAACTATATTCATTTATTTATTTTTTATTATTATTATTTTGTGTTTGAGAGTGTCTGGGTTAGTTTACGCACATCTTGTAGAACACTAGTATTTATATAAATTATATATTAATAAAATGTTTGGTAACTATTTGATTTTTAAAAATTAAGTTACTTTTCTACCAAAATCTTCATCTTTCTAAAGCAAAAGAGAATAATTCTTCGCAAAATTTCAAATTAAAAAAAAAATTGCAAAAAAATAGCTTGATTTTTAAAACATTGGTAAAATGTAGTATAAGAAAAAAAATCAAATGAGTATTTATAGAATTCATCTTTTAAAAACCAAAAAACAAAAAACTAAATGATTGCCAAACATATTATATATAAAGAGGGTCTAAAATTTTTAATTTTTAGATAAATTGAATTTTGATTAAACTCGTAAAAAGTAGACAACAAATCAAATTAAAAAACTCATAGGTAAGTATTTAATCATGACTTTTTTTAGTTTGTTGCGAGGTTAATGAGATCTTAAAAAAGGAGAACATATCAATTAAGGGTGTGCATTTAGTTGACAATTTTTTGACCAAATCGCCACTAAATTGACTATGATCGATTTAGTAAATGTTAAAGACTGACTTCGACCATAAAGGAGTACAAATCAGCCAATATCGATTGGTCTATTCGGATCGGTTTAAACTTTTAAAACTTTTTGTTGATTTAAAAATTTTCCAAATCAACACCGATTGAACCAATCGACTACCTTTGATTCCCTATTATATTCAATTCTAATATATCAATTATCAGTAAACTAAATTTATTCTATTGATACCATACAACTATTAAATTGATTCACTGACGCTAAAAATTAACAAAGATACCCTCCATATTGAACTAAATAAACATGTAACCACTAGCTATCATTTTATTTACTATGATAACGATGAAACTTTAAGAGGCCGCTTGACTCAAGGGTTATCACTATTAGGTTAAGTTATGGTAACCCAACCCTTGTTTGAGGGAAGAGTTATCATAACCCTTGTTTTAGGGTTATTATAACAGTTCTTCCTTCTCTCTCATTCTTAAACTTTTTCAACTCCCTATGACCCTCTCTCTTCGACGCTTCCATAAAACTACTTTTTTAATCCCTTTCCCCAAACACATTTTATCATAAAACTACATTTTTAAACACTCCTCCCAAACACATTATGATAAAACTAAGTTTAACACTAGTTTTATCATAACACTACTCCTCTAAAACCCAGCCCTTTCTCCAAACGACCCTTAGAAAATTATGATTGATCCGTATTCTTTCTAAGGAAAAAAAAATATGTATGATTGGATCTAAATTCAAGAAATTAATAAAAAAAATTATATATATAGATATATAAATAGCATTATTGGTTTGGAATAAGTCAATTTTTTGCTCACAATAATGCACTTAAAAAAATCACAAAAGAATCAGTTAAAACGTTGATTATGGGACGATTAGGGTTAGCTGTATGGTGTGCATCTAACGGCCCCACATCACCCCATCATAGCCCATGTGAAATCTCCCACGTGTCTTTCTCTAATTGGTTTTCTTAAGTTACTTCCCGACGTTTTAAAATTATTTTAAGGGCCGAACGAAGAATAATTCTCCACATCAATACATCCATTGATTTTATAAATTTATTACAATTTTAGTGACGAGCTTTTTGAAAACATAGTTTATACCATTTTAATCCTTTCATTTTGTTTAATTTATATAATTTTTAACTTTTAATTTTGTTTCCTTTTCGTGTGTATAAATAATTTAAATATTTTTTCAAACCTAAAAGCATATAGAAACTTAAATAGGATGCAAAAATAACGAAATTCAAAATTTATTAGACTATTAACATATTAAAATTAAAACATGAAACTTGAAAAATCAAGAAATAAAGCCGATTTGGTAATCATTATTTGATTTTTTTAAAACTAAGCTTATTACGATGATCAGTAAAAGAGCTAGAAAATGTTCAGTCAATTCCAAAATACATAACTAAGAGAATATTTTTAAAACAAAACTAAAAATCTTTTTAAAAAGTTTTGCAAACTTGACTTGATTATGTAAAACGTTGGTAGAAAGTGAATAACAAATAATGGAATTTTTAGAGGTAGTTAATTTAGAGTGTTTATAGGCACAATTTTAAAAGAAAATTACCTTTTTTAATACTTCTCGTAGGTGTGAGATTTGAACTTGAGACCTTTTGGGTCTCGATTCATATAGATGCTTAACCTCTTGTTAACTAAAATAAAGATATTTAGGTGCATCTTACCTAATTGTTCAATCCTAAATTAAACGTTGCCTTTTTCTTTTCAAAACATTTTAATTATTTTTCAACATGTTCGTTATTGATATATAGTAAGATGCAGAGCAATAAGTGCATTAATTAGGATACATCCAGGTATTGTTAGTTTTAAAAAATAAAAAATAAAAACTATATGGTTCATAATTAATTAAAAAAATTAATTAATGATTGGATAGTGGGAGGCGTCAAATTAATTAAAGATGCTCATCTAAATTAAAGGAATCAAATCACAAGGAGAAGAATAATAATCTTAATTAATTAAGGTACTACGGACGCAAATTTATTTGTACTATAAATGTCTCATAACATTCAATCCAAAGTCTTCATTAGTTTCCATGTCTCTTAGCTTTCTAAAAAAATAATAATATTAATAATTGTTATTATTATGTCAAGAATTCAAAGGTTGTCTTGTTTTCTTATTTTGTTGAATCCCTTTTGGATTCATGTTTTGTATTTTCTTTTCATTTCATCTTTTGGGTTTTGGGTTTTGCTTATTTTAAATCCAAAATTAACTCCAAAAAAGTTAGATCTTTTCTTCACTTCTGTCTCAGCTTCCACAGTTTCAAGCATGTCAACCATGGAAATGGAGGTTTTTTCAAATTCCCAACTCATTGTTTTGACTATTTTAATGTTTATAGGTGGTGAAGTTTTCACTTCCATGGTTGAACTTCAGTTAAGGAAGTTGAAGCTCAAATTTTCTGAAAAAAAAATTGCTTGTGTTGAAAATGATTTAAATAGCAGTCTCGAGTTGGGAGATATTGATGATCATAATAATTTTGATATTCTAAAATATAATTCCATAAAGTTTTTGGGATATGTAGTCCTTGGTTATCTCTTAATTTTCAATTTCTTAGGCATAGTAATGGTTTTAGTTTATTTAAAATGTGTTTCAAGTACTGCAACAGAAGTATTGAAATCAAAAGGTTTAAAAACATCAACTTTTTCAGTTTTTGTCATAGTGTCAACATTTGCAAGTTGTGGGTTTGTACCAACAAATGAGAACATGATAGTATTTAGGAAGAATTTAGGGTTGCTTATAATACTTATTCCACAAGCACTTATAGGAAATACATTATTTCCTTCTTGTTTGAGGTTTTGTATTTGGAGTTTAGGGAAAATTATGAAGAAGAAGAAAGAAGTTGTTGGGTTTTTGTTGGAAAATAGTGAAGAAATTGGATATTTGCATTTGCTTCCAAAGCTATATTCATTGGTTTTGGTTGCAAGTGTTTTTGGGTTTGTTTTAATACAATCTGTAGCAATTGGAGCAATGGAGTGGAGATCATCATCAAATAATGGATTTAGTGGATTAAATTGGGTTGAGAAATTGATTGGTATTTTGTTTTTAAGTGTAAATTCAAGACATAGTGGTGAATCAATTGTTGATCTATCGACACTCTCTTCTGCCATATTGGTTCTCTTTGTTGCTATGATGTTAGTAATTTCTTCTCTCTCTCTTTTGATAAATTTTTGTATTTTGTTATACATTATATATTCAATTTAGTATACAACTTGTTGAACTTGATTAATTAATATATACTTTTTTCTTTGGGTTTGGTTTAGTTAGTATATAGGTTTTTTTATAAATAGTTTGCTTTTTGTTATTTATTTATTTATTTAAACTTTAAAGTAATTTTATAAATAGCATTAATACTTTTATTCATTCTTTTTAGGACTGTTTTTAAAATTTGAAGTCATGTTGGAAAAAAAAGAAGTTAAGATATTAATTTTGTATTTTAAGTTTTGTTATATGAACTTTTAAGTGATCTTTGAAAGAAAAGATGAAAATAATAGCAAAGAATTGTGAGAAGAAAAGTCTAAAATCACAATTTTCAAAAACTAAAGATTAAGGTTTCGGATAGTAATTAACCTATTGGTTTTTCTCTCTGAAATTCAAGTTGATTTATTTTTCAATTTCACACAATGATTTGATTTTTAAGTAAAAAGTTGAATTCCTAATCAAATTCTAATAAAAAGAACAACTTTTTTTAGTTTTAAAAAGTTAATTTGGATTTTAAAATTAATGTTAGTATAAAAAATAGATAACAAAGTCGTGAAATTTGGAACAATGGCTGAGCATAAATATTCTCCATATAATATTTTTTAAAAGAAGGTTCGTTTTGAATTTTTGAAACACTCCTAAAAATCAACATAAACAAACTATAATAATATTTATAAGTTTAATTTTAAAAAACTAAAGAATTAAAATCTCATCTCGACTTTTTACTTTTTACTTTTTGAAAATTTTAGATTGTTCTTATCCTATTTCTTTACAATGACATTCATCTTTTTTATTATTATTATTATTATTATTATTATTATTATTATTATTATTATTAAAAAAGAATGAATTTTAAACCAGTTCTAAAAACAAAACATATTAATTATGTTAACTTTCAAAATTTCTTTTAACATTAAAAACACTTCTAAAATGTAAATAATAAAAGTTATCGACTATAAAAATAGACTTTAGAAACTTAATTTTAAACAGGCAAAAGATATGAAACAACTTTGACGTCAAACTTACCATGATTTAATTTCAACTATTATTTAGAATAAATATACAATTAAAACGATCAACAATGATACACTCAATTTCATGTGCTAGTTAGGAAAAAAAAGTAATTGGGTTGACTATTAAGGTTTTATAATAATGAAATGATTAATAAGGTGGACTGATCACACCCTAATGTACCTATAAATAAATAATTAAGAGCTATGAAACTTTTTTTCTTTTAAGGATGACTTCTTTAATTTATTTACTTATTAAAAAATGACCTTAATAATTATGATTGATGCCTACAAATCCTCGTAGAAAAAAAAGTCTTAATTTAATTTTAATTATTGGCAAAAGTTTGACTTATCTCTATTATCTATTATGCAATACATATTTATTATTGCTATTATTAAAAGTAGGAATTTTTTATTATTGTATTATTTATTTATTTATATTTTAATTTTCAGGTATCTTCCACCTTATACTTCTTTCATGCCAATAAAAATTGAAGAAGGAGAAGAAGGAGAAGGAGAAGAAGAAAATGAAATAATGGAAGGCAACAAGAAAAGAAGAAAAACAAAAAGGGCAAAATTTGTGGATAATTTTGTGTTTTCACAACTCTCTTATCTCATCATCTTCATCTTCATCATATGCATTACTGAGAGACATAATATCAAACAAGATCCTCTCAATTTCAATATTTTCAACATTGTTTTTGAAGTTATCAGGTAATGGATTTTTATTTTCATCAACCCTTTTCATATTATTTTGTTTCATATCATATCTTACTAATTAATTGATTATTGATTAAATTTGGACAGTGCATATGGAAATGTGGGGTTTTCGATGGGATATAGCTGTGGAAGACAAGTTCATCCTCAAAGCAATTGTGTCGACATGTCGTTTGGGTTTTCTGGAAAATGGAGCGACAATGGAAAGCTGGTTCTTATTGTCGTCATGATCTTTGGACGATTAAAGAAGTTTAATATGAATAGACAAAGAGCTTGGAAGCTTCTCTAATTGTAATACTATATTTGACCCACATGTGTAAAAATGAAATTAAAACACACCTCTATTTATGATAATCATCAATACAACTTTTTTCTTTCATTTTTTTTTTTTTTTTGCCTAATCTATTAGACATTGGGTGACGAGAATTTAAGACAATTCACTATTTGGTACTTGTGATTTATGATGCGGTTAAAAACTTATATCTCTTCGTCTATAAATATTTTTTTATGTAAAATAAAATCAAAGAAATGATTTAATTGATTAAAATATGTGCATTTGAATAGAATACTAGAAATTCAAATTTGATGTTCCTTCTTGGTTCAAATCTATATATTCAAAGTAAAGGAAATTTGAACTTCATAAGATTCAATTGTTTTTTTTTCTTTTTTTCCTTCTAAAAACAAATTAGTATATAATAATTGTTTTATTATTTATTTTTTAGAATATTTGCCGATGATACAACTTAATATTACTCCATTAAAAATTTATCATATAGGACTCATTGATTTGGTAAACTCCAAAACCCCTAATGTTTTGTTTGAAGGTAAATTGATTTTCAAGATATAAGGAAATGATAAATTTAACAAAATGTTTATAAAATATAGAAAAATTTTAGATTCTATAAACACTGATATACTTCTATGAGTGATAAAATAAAAAATTTTTGTTATATGTTGTAAATATTTTAGTTTATTTTATTATGTTTAAAAATGTCCATAATATTAATTAGACTATAAATCGAAACTTCGAGAAATTTAATTTATATATTATTTAAAATCCATCGCTTTCCTATTTTTTCTAGAAATAAGAACTCAATTCATTATTCTATTCCACATCGAAATAGGAATTCACTGACTTTTCCTATTCTTTAACAATGTGAGATTTCTCTCTTATATTGCCAAGAAAAATCAAAAGCAATGCCTTTCACAAGCTATAATTTTGCAAAGACTTCATTTTACCAAAAGTCCACTATTTATACATAACCCTAAAACTCATCTTCTCAAAGGTGTAGCCTTCAAAATTACCAAAAATATGAAGACTGTATTTTTATTAAACGCAAGAAAATCAATTTTCTTCCTTCTAAAAATCTTTATTAACCCATTTTGGATTCAACTCTTCTACTTCATCTTCATCTCTTCTTTTTGATTTCTAAGTTTAATGATTTTAAAACCTAAAACATACCCTTTTTTTCAACCCACAAAACTTGATTTGTTCTACACTTCAGTCTCAGCTTCAACTGTTTCAAGCATGTCATCCATTGAAATGGAAGTTTTTTCAAATTCCCAACTCATTGTTTTGACAGTCCTCATGTTCATAGGAGGTGAGATTTTCACTTCAATGGTTGGACTTCATTTGAGAAAATTATTTAAAAGAGACCTCCAAAATCATCCAACCAATTACCAAATTAGAACTAGTAGTACTCTTGAGGGTTTTGAGTCTGAGTTTAATCAAGTTTTTAGGTTTTGTTGTGTTGGGTTATCTTTTGATAACTCATATTGTTGGAATTGGAATGATTCTTATTTACTTTCTTTTTATTTCAAGTTTTGCCAAAGAGATTCTCAATGAAAAAGGTATAAATTTGGTCACTTTTTCATTCTTTACTTGTGTTTCTACTTTAGCTAGTTGTGGTTTTGTCCCAACAAATGAAAATATGATTGTGTTTCATAAAAATTCAGGTCTTCTTTTAATCTTAATCCCTCAAGTTTTGGTTGGTAACACTTTGTATTCATCTTGTTTAAGGTTTTGCATTTGGGTTATTGGGAAGTTTAGTAAAGATCATAATGATGAACATCGTTTGAAAGTTGATTATTTGTTGACGAATAGTGAAGAGATTGGGTATATTCATTTGCTTCCCAGTCTTCATTCTTGTCTTCTGGTTGCGACAGTTTTTGGCTTCATTTTGATTCAATTTGTACTGATTTGTTCAATGGAATGGGATTCCAATGGGTTTAGTGACTTGAATTTTTATCAAAAAGTTGTTGCTATTCTATTTTTGAGCACCAATTCTCGACATACCGGAGAAACCATCGTTGATATTTCATTGCTCTCTTCTGCCATCTTGATCCTGTTCGTTGTTATGATGTTAGTATCTCTCTTTCTTCCTTCTTATCAATCTCTTTTACACTCAGCAAAATTATTCGATGAGATCGTCCTAATGCACCTGATTTATTTCTTACTTTTGTTGGATATGTGTGGTGAAGATTTGTAAAAGTATTCTGAATTTTTGAATTCATATCCAATGTAAGAAAATAACTTATATTGTAGCAGCTTCGTTGAATAATTATTTTTAATAATCAAATATAATTAAAAAAAAATGATAGTATTTTAATTCAACAAATCAATAAACAAGTAATTTCCAACATTTAAGAGGAGAGGTGTAGGATTAGAATTAGGCATTCAATATAATACTTATTATATATATATTTTTCTCCTCAAAATTTAATCTCTAAAGTAGTTAGAACTATATTACTCTCAATGGAAAGATTAGATCTTGAATTTTTAAAAAATTAAGTTCTATAGAAATTGTTGTTTATGAATGGGTTGTTAATTTAAAGTTCTTAATGAAAAGAAAAAGGGTTTTAATTAATTACTATACCTAATCAACATTTTCATAAAACAAATCAATTACCTAAAAAAGTAATTATAATGTCAAAACATAAAATAGTAAACAATATTATAAATAAACCTAAACCTATCTTCATTATTTTAAATAGTCAATATTCCTAATTGTAACCACAAAAAAATATAGAAACAAAATAGAACTAGTAGGTGTAATTAATATATCTATATATTATAGATTTAAACCAAAAAAAAAATTAAATTATTCATATATATATCCTATATTTTTGGAATTTCTCCACAATTACACATGTATTTTTTTTTATATTTATTTATTTATTTTTAAATAATAGTTTTGGATATTTAAACTTTAAATTAAATTATAGGAACTTTAAATTAAATTATAGGTATCTTCCTCCATATACATCTTTTCTTCCATTAAACGAGAAGGAAGAACTAGAAGATCATCTTCAACCTCTTCAAAGAAGAAAAATGAAATCAAGAAAGACAAAAACTCTGCAAAATTTGTTGTTCTCACAACTCTCTTATCTCGTCATATTCATCATTATTATTTGCATAATTGAGGGAAAAAAAATGGTTGAAGATCCGATCAACTTTAGTGTTTTGAATATTGTGCTCGAAGTTATCAGGTAACCCTTATACCTTTTATTTTCACTTTTTCTTTTTTTTTTTTTTGGTTAGTTCAACTGAAAACTTAAAAGACTAAAATGAATTCAGGGACTAATTAGAAATTAAATTTGAATTTGAGTTTCTTCTTCTTCTTCTTCTTCTTCTTCTTCTTCTTCTTCTTCTTCTTCTTCTTGGTTGAGGTGTCAAATTTGAGTTGAAATTGAATGGTAGCTTGTAAATTAAGTCAATTTTACACTTATATTCTCCTTTTTGAAACCAAAAATGTTGCATTACGCATAAAGGCAACACATAAAATGTGTAAATCTTTTAAAAACTAAATGGGGATTTACTAATTAGTATAGGGAAAAAAATTTCATTTTATCACTATAGTTTTGAAATTATTGGACCTTAAGACTATGTGTATTGGATGGAATTTTAGTTTGATTGGTATAGTTTTGGATTAATGCATTGATAGACATTCTATGATCAATATCTATCATTGCCTAATATGAATAGAAATTGATATTTTGTTATATTGTATAAATATTTTTGTTTATTTTACTATAATTGAAAATGTTTATTTGTTTTGGGAAATTCATAAATCATTCTTAAATTGTGTTTACCCACTCAAAAAATTATACGTTTTTTTACCTAACTTTAACATTCAACACAACATTATTGATATAGTAATGAGATACATACGTGGTTGGAAAAAAGTTTTACCTAATTATAGGAATTAAATTAGAGTTGAACGCTGAACTGTAGTGTTAATTAAAGATACTAAAATCACTTACGAAATTATACAAGAATAAACTTTCAAATTATAAGACTCATTATTTGTTAATACTATATGTACTATATGTTAGTTGAGTTAAGTTTGTTTTTGTAATATTTTGGTAGTGCTTATGGAAACGTGGGATTCTCAATGGGGTATAGTTGCAAACGGCAAGTCCATCCACAACGCGATTGTGTTGATAAATGGTACGGATTTTCAGCAAAATGGAGTAACAAAGCCAAAATAGTACTCATTTTGGTCATGATCTTTGGAAGACTCAAAAAATTTAACATGGATGGTGGAAAAGCTTGGAAACTTAGTTAAAACTTTTTTTCTAATCTCTCTCGAGTTCAACAATACACACAAGGAACTTCTAACCTCTTAGATCAAATGTATATGATTTATATTAAATCTACTTGTGTAGGTGGCATAGACTTATCTAACTTCTCAATTAAAAATTATTTTAGAAATTTTTAAAATTTGTTGTACTATTTCATCAATTTACTTTTTATTGCCTCTAGATTGAGAATTAGATTTGAATTAAAAAGAATAAGAGAAGATGAAATTCTTTTTCTTGTAGTGTAATAATAGTGAACTATATTTATATAAAAGATTGAAAATATAATTGTTCACACGAGATTTTCGAGGAAATTTGATTCGTGAAGTTGAACTTGAGTTGATGTTGTGCTTATGTTGATTTGATGTGATGTGATTCGATCTCTAGAATATGATCCTTTGATTTTTTCTTCGCTGGATGTTTACGCTTAATTTAAGAAAGCGGAGCATATGATCTTCTTGAAGTTAGAGTTTTGGAAAAAAAACTTGTATTTTCAAAAGAACTTCAATGTTCGAGGGTGGTCGACTTCAAGAGTTACTTGGAAGATACGATCAAAGACAGAAGTCCTTTGCTTAATTTCATTTGAATTGTCGACTTCCTCAAAAGATGCATAATTGTTGTCGACTTTCATTATGTTGACGGCATGACATGTAGTGACTTCTAATTCTTCTAATACTTCCTTTGGATGATCATCAAGGAAGTTTCTTGGGAGGAATTCTATCAAAGTTATCGATTGTTGAGATTGGAAAAGATCAACGTCCTCTTCTTGCATAGGCTTAGGTTTCCACTTCTTGTTTATTTTCCCCTTCTTTTTATAAGGGTTGCTTCCTTTTCTATGTTTTTTATGGAAGTGTGACTTTATTTGAATGAATTTTATTCGTCTCCCTTTTCGACAAGCCATGCCTATCCATTATTCATTATCATCCTCAACAGGCTCTTCTTTGTTTTGAGAGTCCATCTTCATGATCTTTTGTTGGAATCGAACAAGTATATGTTTGAAAGTCCCAAACTAAATCAAGCTTTTTCTTTGATCATAAAGTCCTGTTGATGGCGAAACACTTGAAGTCATCTTGAATGCAACATGATTCATTTGAGCCACTTCATTAGTATCCAGCTCAATTTTCTTTTCACGAGCTAACTTTAGAATCAACTCCTTCAACACGAAACACTTTTCAATAAGGTGACTAAAGACTCGATGATACCTACAGTAGTTGGAATCATCTACTTTTCCTGCTTGCTTTGGTCGTTTTCATTCTGGCAACTGAATAAGTTGTTTTCTATCAATTGCACCAGCATGTCCCCAACATCAGAGTCAGGAAATAGATAAACTTTTTCCTGTCTCTCTCTAAGAGTTGGGCGTCGCGTTTCATCGCCATCATGCTTTCTTTGAATCTTTTTTTCTTTTCTTTTAGAGAAAGATTTTAATGGAGTCTCTTGAACAACCATATACTCATTTATGACACTATTTGCGATTTTTTTAATGTCATTGAATTCATTCTTGTCACTTCTCATTTTTGGAACCAAGAAATGCTTTGCTCCCCTGTAGGCAATATTCTGTTTCATATCATGGGCATGAGTTGCCAATTTTTCAAACTTGTGAGGTTTTATTTCTTATAAAATATAGAGAAGTTCTCAGTGCATACCTTGTGTGCAAATCTCAACTGCAGACAGTTTTGTGAACTTGTCTTTGCAATCCAGGCTGATAGCTCTCCATCGGTTTATGTAGTTAATGACTGGCTCTTCCTTCTGCTGTTTGGTGTTTGTCAACTCCATCATACTGACGACATGCCTAGTGGTATAGAAGCTGATGAGAAACTCTATTTTCAACTGTTCCCAGCTGTCAATTACTTTTGGCTCTAGATCAGTATACCACTCGAAAGCATTCCTTTTACACTTCGAACGAACTATCTGACTAGTTGGTCTCCTCTTAATTCTGCATTCTCGCATGTTTCAACAAAGTGAGCAATATGTTGCTTTGGATTGCCCTTTCCATCGATTTGTTGGAACTTTCAAGGCTGGTACCCAACAGGCATTCGCAGGTCATTGATTCTCTTGGTGTATGGCTTGGAGTACATGAAAGAAGTTTGTGGTGGTCCTCCATACTGAGCTCTTATGGAGCTTGTTATCATATCTTGCAACTATTGAACTGACAGAAAGGCGACAGAGATGGATTGTTGCGTCTAGTTTTCCTGCAACACAACTTTTCCTTTTTCGTTAGCTTTGACAACAGGAGTTTTGCTCGACTCAGCAATTTCACAAGCCTCATTTGATCTTTCAAGGCGACGATTTCATGATCTCGCTCCTCGACAACTTTCGTTAGGAAATTTATTTTCCTCTCCATCTCTACCACGGTTGCCTCAGCTATCACATCTGTCATCATGACAGACATTACTTCAACGTGTGATTCTTTGTCTGATAGATTCGAAGTAGGCATAGAGTTGTTGAACAAAGGAGTCTCTCTGATTATGCTCCCCCCTTTAGGAGATTTTATCAGTTGTTCCCAACTTTTCTTCTTGAGAAGTACAGAACTTTGTTCTTGTTCTTGCCTGCTTCTCTTCGAGTGACTATGGGTGATAAGTCCAGTGTAAGAGTCGTTTGCGACAGTAGCTTTGGATGCAACTTTTCTTAGTGCCATTAGCTTATTTGTAGATTTGGATGACGAGAGAGATGAGAGGTAGAAATGTCCCACTGGACATGTTAATTTGTTCACACGAGATTTTCAGAGAAATTTAATTCGTGAAGTTGAACTTGTGTTGATGTTGTGTTTGTGTTGATTTGATATGATGTGGTTCGATCTCTAAAATATGATCCTCTGATTCTCTCTCAATTGGATGCTTACGCTTGATTTAAGGAAGTGGAGCACGTGATATTCTTTAGTCTTAGAAAAAAAGCTTGTATCTTCAAAAGAGCTTCAATTTTCGATGGTGGTTGACCTTAGGGGTTACTTGAGAGAATTCTCTATAGACCTTCTAGAGTCAAAAAAATTTCCCACCCCTCAAATAAAGAGAACTCCTCTATTTATAGAGTTCTCTAGTGGAATTTTATAGTCTTGGTCCTAGTTGGTCGATGGACCAGACCCATGGATTCAATTACATGGATTTGAGTTCATATTTAACATTTGGGCTAAATTAAACTTACTTTTTGGCTCAATTGAATTTTATCCTAAGTAAATAATATTTAATTGAATCAAAATAATCAATTTGATCCAATTGTCATAATAAAAACATGTGGCAGCATCATAATTGGTCAATTTGTTTTTAAATTTAATTTGAGATACATGTCGATTTTTAGTTTAATCCCGAATGCAACTATTTTAGTAAATAACATGACAATTTGTGATTGGTTCCAAAATTTCTTATTCAAGAATAACATTTATAATTACCACGAGACATCTATTAATAGGTTATTGTTCGTCACCATATGACTTGATTCTATTGTAGTAGTTTTTTTAATTACTTTAAATGGTAATTCTAATTCTAGCTATTTTTTTCTCTTAAAAAGATGAAATATATGATGGATAAATTTAAAATGTGAAAATGTGAAAGTATGGATTATAATAAATTCATATTATAATAATTAAAGTAAGGATAAGAATGAATCAAAAACTCAAACCCAATGTAAAACCATGTTCAAGGGGGATTTGACTTCTATGTATTTATTGGGCTCTTAACTTTCCATTCTTTGACAAATTTGGCCAAAGTATATCAATCAATCACTCAATATTTGAACAAAAACTATATGTATATTTCTCCTTTAATCTACATCATTTTGAGATGGATTTCAATGTATATATATTTTTTAATAAGAGGTTTTTTTAAATACAACGTAGGTGAAAAGATTTGAATTTGAGATCTTTTGTTCATGGAAACAAATAGATGTTAGTTGAGTTAAGCTCATGTTGGCAAGTTCAATATTTTCTTTTGGACTTGAACTAGGTTGGACTTTGAAATCTAAGAACTCTAATCACTTGACCCTAAATCAATTTATAACTTTTGGCTCAATTCGACCTTTAGCTAAATTTTTTGATGGTGGTGGAGACTTAATTAGTGTTGAATTTGGTAGGCCTATCACCATGAGCATATGACTAGAAGGAGTTATAATTCACTCTCTTTAACAAGGTTGTTGACTTACTTTACTACGAATCAATTCAAATATTTGGATATTATGTTTTAGCTTAATATTCTATCTTAGCTGAAAATAGAGTTGTCAAAATCTCATTCACCTTCATTTAATTTACTCGATAACTTTTTGTGTTGTTACGGTAATATGTGGGGATTGTTGGAAATGGCATGTGGGTCTTGGCCCATAAGCAAAATTGAGTTTCCTTGTCCCATATTGATAGTTTTGAAGATGTATAGATACCGAAGAAATGAAAGTAATGTACAAAGTATGTTGGTGGTGATAACATAATTTTATCATTAGTTTGACATTGTCCTCTATAGTTGATTCTCCATTATACATCCTTTTCAAGATGACAAAGTGTACTTTTGTTATGGGAGAAGTAGCATTCAAATCCGTGTTGGTCATTCTTGATTTAAGATAAAATTTTGCTATACTATTTTATTTATTTCTAGTTGGCGGTACACACCGATTGATAGAAAATATTGACAGGAAACTTGATTTCTTTTTTAAGTTCGAGAGAAAATGATGAAATGGGAGATGGGAAGAGGAAGGCTACGAATGTGTAAACATATGTGCATGCTACCATAGTTGAACAGCGGCGATCAACAACTTATTTATTGATCATTTCAAAGATAACAACTTCTGTCAATTTTAAACCATGCAGATTAAAACTGTAAAACATGATTACAATGACAAAGTCAACAAATGATGGTACAAATGCAATAAAAAACATTCGAGCAAATTCCTTTCATTCCGGTATTGCAAGCTTTGGTACATACAGCATTTGAATTACACCTTCCCTTGAACTTCGGGATCCGCTTGAAGCAAAGCTTTCCTTCCGTCTCCACCATCATCCATCCTGTAAGTAACAACCAACGCAACATATTGATGATTCTGTTAATAATCTCTATTTTTATTTTGGAAATGATCACATGAAAAAATGGCATCAGATTGAGTACGTACCAGAAGCAATGGCTAGAAAGATAAATGCCACTAATATGAGTTTTCTCCATTCTCCTGCCATGTCTTTCTCTTCTTAATCTTTCAGTTTCTTGTGCTTTAATCCAATGCATGCCCTGCTTATATATTGTGATCCACTACCTCATTTCCTTTCATTTTAATATGTTTTCTTTATCAACAAATTTACTATTAAATTATTCCTCTAGCTTTTGCCTTATTATGATAAAATAATCACATGCTGTCAAGCATTCAAAGTGTAGAAGTCTACCATTTTGGGCAAAAGTTCTGTGTTAGGGGGAATATACCAATTTTTGAAATGAATATTTCTTTCTATACTAAATGCTATTATTTGGACATTCAATTTCCTTTTTATTGATATTACTTTACCCATGCCTTTATCTACTTTTCCTTTAGATTTATTATTTTTATTTACGTTTTTGTCAATCTTTTTTTTTTCAACCCGTGAAGTTGGGTCATGGGATTGATCACATGTGATTAAATTATCTATGTCGACTCATTTATTGACTATTTAGCTTTTAACTATTGTGTATTCGCTTTCTTTCGAATAATTTTTTGAATGTGTTGTTTATCTTTTTTAAGGAAAGGTTGAAATCTATGTATTCCATTGCAGTTTTTATTAAATCATGAAGATAAATATTTTATTCTTTGAAACAACATTTCCATCTTCCTTCTTAATATCTTAAAAAGGGGATGACTATTGAAGTAGAGTAAGTGTTCACTTGGCCATTTTAGTTTATATTTGAGTATTTTGGTTAGCGATGATAAAAAAACGTGTTGTTACTGTATGTACATGAATCAAGTTATAGTAAAACGATTAAGAGATTGAGTATCATCCTCTATGATGAAATCTATGCTTTAATCCAATGCATGCCCTGCTTATATATTGTGATCCACTACCTCATTTCCTTTCATTTTAATATGTTTTCTTTATCAACAAATTTCTTATTAAATTCTTCCTCTAGCTTTTGCCTTATTATGATAAAATAATCACATGCTGTCAAGTATTCAAAGTGTACAAGTCTACCATTTTGAGCAAAAGTAAAACCGCGTCTGTGTTAGGGGGAATATACCAATTTTTGAAATGAATATTTCTTTCTATACTAAATGCTATTATTTGGACATTTAATTTCCTTTTTATTGATATTACTTTACCCATGCTTTATCTACTTTTTCTTTAGATTTATTATTTTTATTTACGTTTTTGTCAATCTTTTTTTTTCAACCCGTGAAGTTGAGTCATGGGCTTGATCACATGTGATTAAATTATTTATGTCGTCTCCTTTATTGACTATTTAGCTTTTAACTATTGTGCGTTCGCTTTCTTTCGAATAATTTTTACGATGGTTTGAATGTATTGTTTATCTTTTTTAAGGAAAGGTTGAAATCTATGTATTCCATTGCATTTTTTTATTAAATCATGACGATAAATATTTTATTCTTTGAAACAACATTTCCATCTTCATTCTTAATATTTTAAAAGAGGATGATTATTGAAGTACAGTAAGTGCTCACTTGGTTATTTTAGTTTAAGTTTGTTTTCATAGGTTAACTGAGTATTTTGGTTAGCAATAACAAAAAAACGTGTTGTTACTGTATGTGCATGAATCAAGTTATAGTAAAACAATTAAGAGATTGAGTATCATCTTCGGAGATCAAAATACCAGATTAAATAACTTATCTATTTAAGAATTGTGTTCATTATATCTAAAGATTAGACTAGTCTTGTGATAAGATTTTGATTTTTAAATAAAAGAGAGCAAATAAAGATAAATTTGAAACTCAAGAAACAGTAATGTTTCAGGGTATTAAATTTCTTAATTATATATTTTATGAATTCATGCAAAAGGTTCTGTTTGATCATTGTCATGTCAATGATATGCTTAGTCTAGAAACTATTTTCAAGATTATTGTCTCCCAATAACAATTTATTCTCATGCAACCTTAAACGATGAATTATTTCTTGTCAACAATTTAAGAAGCATAGTATTAAGAACAATCATTGCTACCTTTCGTTAATAATCGAACTACTTCTGTAAAATATTCAGTTAATGATTCCATCCTATAGATTCAATTGTACATGCAACAGTTTGAATTGAATATTATATTTAATCTAACGTATATCTATTATTAGTCGATGTAATAAAACTCAAAATATAATAATATATTAAAAAGTGTCAAAGACAAACATCCGTTGAAAATATTTTTCATTATAGCATAAGTCCATAAATAAGTTTATCAATACTCTTAGGACTAGAATTTTTAACCACACATCATTACTACAAAAGTACCCTCATACATTAAGTAAAGAAAAGTAAAAGAATAATGAAGAAAACCACGCTCGAATCTCTACTATTAAAGTCCGTCAATTTTTCATCTTTTTACTTTAATTGTCTGTCCGTAGGTCGAGATAGATTTAAATTGAAAAGAATAAGACGAGACGAAACTCTTTTCTTTTGGTATAACAATAGTGAATTCTATTTGTATAAAGGCAACACATAAAATGCGTGAAATCTTAAAATCTTTTAAAAACTAAATGTGGTTTTACTAATTAGTATAGGAAAAAATTTTCATTTTATCACTATAGTTTTGAAATTATTGGACCTTAAGACTCATTTATGTGTATTGGATGGAATTTTAGTTTGGTTGGTATAGTTTTGGATTAATGCATTGATAGACCATTCTATATACATTCTAGGATCAATAGCTATCATTGTCTAACATGGATAGAAATTGATATTTTGTTATATTGTATAAATATTTTGGTTTATTTTACTATATTTGAAAATGTTTGTTTGTTTTGTGAAATTTCATAAATCATTCTTAAATTACATTTACCCACTCGAAAAATTATACGTTTTTTCTTTTACCTAACTTTAAAATTCAATACATCATTATTGATAAAGTAATGAGATAAATATATGGTTGGTGAAGTTTTACCTAACTATATAGGAATTAAATTAGAGTTGAATGTTGAACCGTAATCTTAATTAAGAATACTAAAATCACTCACGAAATTATACAAGAATAAATTTTCAAATTATAGACCTTTATTAATACTATGTGTACTATACGTTAGTTGAGTTAAGTTTGTTTTTGTAATATTTTGATATTGCTTATGGAAACGTGGAATTCTCGATGAGGTATAGTTGCAAATGGCAAGTTCATCCACAGCCACAATTGTGTTGATAAATGGTATGGATTTTCAGCAAAATGGAGTAATAAAGCCAAAATAGTACTCATTTTGGTCATGATCTTTGGAAGACTAAAATAATTTAATATGGATGGTGGAAAAGCTTGGAAACTTGTTTAAAACTTTTTTTCCAATCTCTCTCGATTTCAACAATACACACAAGAAAATTTAAACTTCTAACCTCTTGATCAAATATATATGATTTATATCAAATTTGCTCGTGTAAGTGGTATAGACTTATCTAACTTCTCAATTATAAATTATTTTAGTAATTTTTTTAATTTGTTGTACTATTTCATCAATTTACTTTTTATTGCCTCTAGATTGAGAATAGATTTGAATTAAAAAGAATAAGACGAGATGAAATTCTTTTTCTTTTAGTGTAATAATAGTGAACTATATTTATATAAAAGTAATTGAAAATATAACTGTTCACACGAGATTTTTAGAGAAATTTGATTCATGGAGTTGAACTTGTGTTGTGCTTGTGTTGATTTGATGCGATGTGGTTCAATATCTCTGGAATATGATCCTCTGATTCTCTCTCGGTTGGATGCTTACGCTTGATTTGAGAAAGCGAAGCACTTAATGTTCTTGAAGTTAGAGTCTTGGAAAAAAGTTTGTATCTTCAAAAGAGCTCTAATCTTCGAGGGTGGTCGACTTTAAGAGTTACTTGGAAGAATTTCCACTAAACTTTCTAGAGTAAAAAAATTTCCCACTCCTCAAATGTTTGAAGAGAACTCCTCTATTTATAGAATTCTCTGGTAAACTTTTATGGTTTTGGGCCTAGTTGGTCCATGGACCACACCCATGGGTTCAATTACATAGATTTTTGTCATATTTAACATTTGACCTAAATTAAGCTTATTTTTTATCCAATTGTGTAATAAAGGCATGTGACATCATCAAAATTGACCAATTTATCCTTAAATTTAATTTGAGGCACATGTCAATTTTTTATTAATCCCAAATGCAACTATTTTAGTAAATGACATGACAATTTGTGATTAGTTCCAAAATTTCTTATGCAGACTGGGTGAATCTCGAAAAAAAAATTGAAGTTCAAATCCAAGCATTTTTTTTTTTGCTCAATTTGACATATTAAATTAATCAAACTATGAATTTAGTACATTAATTTGATTTAAATTTGAAATAAGAGTTGGAATATAGTGCATCCTTAATTTGAGAAAAATTCAAGCTTTTATTTTTAACTTACTTTGATTTGAGAATAAAAATTTAAATTTTAATGATTCTTGAGAATGCACAAGAAATTGGGATGACCAATTTTAATTTTGAGATAAAATGACCAAATCTAATTTTGAGATAAATATGAGACTTCAATCTTGGGATAAAGTTAGATTTATGGCTACAATCTAAATTTAAGATAAAAATTGAGGTAAAATCTAAATTTTTAAATTTTTAAATATGTTTAATTATCTCAAAAAATGGAATTCGAGATTTTATTTCAAAATAAAATAACATAAGATAATTAAATTTTAGTTTTATTAAAAAAAATTAAAGATTAAAATATGTTTAAATATCTCAAGAGTGAAATTCAAGATTTTATTTCAAAATAAAATGACATAAGATAATTGAATTTTATTTTATTTAAAAAATTAAAAAACTAAAAAAATTTAAATATCTCAAAAGTGAAATCCGAGATTTTATTTTAAAATAAAATAACATAATATAATTGAATTTTATTTTTATTTTATTATTTAAAATTTTTAAAATCATTCCAAATCCTATTAAAAATTAGACCTTACTGACCTTATAAATAGATTCATACATTAATCATTCTTTCTTCATCAAGCAGAACAAAGGTATAAGAGAAAAAACTTATCTCCTATCTTCAAAAGGTGAGATTTTTTTCTTCTCTTTTCTTCTTCTTTTTTTTTTTTCCATAACCATTATGCAGGGGTGACACTGTCGTTAGCAATTCGATTTCTACTAGAGGCGATCTGACTTTTTCTGTCGAAGGTTTGAATGTGTTGTTTATCTTTTTTAAGGAAACATTGAAATCTATGTATTCCATTGCAGTTTTTATTAAATCATGAAGATAAATATTTTATTCTTTGAAACAACATTTCCATCTTCCTTCTTAATATCTTAAAAAGGGGGTGATTATTGAAGTAGAGTAAGTGCTCACTTGGTCATTTTAGTTTAAGTTTGTTTTCATAGGTTAACTGAGTATTTTGGTTAGCGATGACCAAAAACATGTTGTTACTGCATGTGCATGAAACAAGTTATAGTAAAACGATTAAGAGATTGAGTATCATCCTCTGGGATCAAATTACCTGATTTAACTTATCTATTTAAGAATTGTGTTGATTATATCCAAAGATTAGACTAGTCTGATGATAAGATTTTGATTTTTAAATAAAAGAAAGAAAATAAAGATAAATTTGAAACTTAAGAGACGGTGATGTTTTAGGGTATTAAATTTCTTAATTATATATTTTATCAAGTCATGCAAAAGGTTTCGTTTGATCATTGTCATGTCAATGATATGCTTAGTCTAGAAACTATTTTCAAGATTATTGTCTCCCAATAACAATTTATTCTCATGCAACCTTAAACGATGAATTATTTCTTGTTAACAATCACTAAAAGGAATCGGAGATCTCCTGACGCAACCAAAGACGTCGGCAGAAACGATGTCGAGAATAACAGGCTCTCTCGACATAAAGGGTAAGACGTCGGGAGAAAAAGAAATTCCCGACGCATTAGGCTTAGTGTCGGGAATGGCGTCGAAAAAGGTAGGTTATCCCTGCTGGAAAAAACAACACAGAGCATGGAGCAACGGAAGACTAAGGATCATGCTTTACTCTATATGCATCTAAACAATTTAGAAATTAACATGCAACTACTAAACGAAAGACCAAAACGAAGAGTATAGAAGGTAAACGATGAGCTTACCTTTGTAGTTCACAACTTCTTCTTCGTTCCAAAGCTTCTTTTCTGCCTAAAGATCACAAGCAAAGGACAACCAATAAGTTGACCTACTAATCTCAGGACCAAGAACCGAGTTGTGGGACTCGTTTTTGTGAAGGAAATCATTTAGAGAGAAGATAGGCGATTAGGTGTATCGTTTAGGTAATCTTTTTCTTTTTTAGAAAACATCAATCAATTCTCATTTTGTAATGAGAAGTTTATATATGAGAAGTTCATAGTTAGCTTAGGATTAAGATCAAGTTACCTAGGTCATCATAATTGAAATAGTCAGTTTATAGTTTACGGTGTTATAACTAAAAGTGACTATTTCGTGGTTCCAGTCTTATACAAACCATTTACATAGGATGCACCCACTCCCATGTCTCTACATGAACGATTCAGGATTACATCGTTTGTACTAACTACGGAGTGGGCCGCATCCATAGTGTTTTTCCAGAATAAGGCGCCCAACCTTATTCATACAGTATAGACTATTAAGGCTATTAACTCGAACTTAATCCATGTTTATGTCTCTACATAAAGTTCAAGTATATTGACAAACTTAGTAAAATAGCCTCGAGACCTTAATATTTATTGGTTTTAAGATTATAGCATTCAATAATAAACTTTATTGAATCAAATAATAAAATACAAGTTTTAGGACATAAATTCCAACAATCCCGACGTGCACTGCAAGCGTTGGGAAAAAGTCATCGAAATAAGGCCACATTAATTATGGCAGGCATGTATTCTTGACGCCATGCATAGTGCGTCGAGAATTACGGGTTATTCCCAACGCATCCCTTATGCGTCGGCAAAGCCCCCGGGACGGCATCAGGAATAAGGCATTTTCCCGACGCCATTAGTGGGATCTCTTGACGTTTTCGTGGTGCATCGGAAGATTCTCTATAAATTTATTTCAGTTTTATGTTAAACAGAACCGAAACAAAGAAAGGGAAGGAAATGAGTAAAGAAAGGGAGAAGGAGTTGCCGCAGTTACCTTGTCGTCGTCCGCTGCCGTCGCCCTTCGTTGCCGCCATCTGCCACCATGTAGGTAAGTTTAAATAAGTTAATTTTTAGGTTTAGGGTAGATAGTTTAGGGTTTTTTTTAAAAAAAAAATTGTTTTAGAATTTTGTTTTGGAATAGATTTTTGATTGTTAAATGTATTTTTGTATAGAATATGTGTAATGTTGTTATTGTTGGAGGAAATTGGAGTTGAGAGGGCAATTTTAAATTTGTATTTTTAAAATTCTGTAAAATCTGTAAACAAAATGTTGTATTTTTCCTTTCCCTTTTGGGAAAACGAACAAGTTTGGAATGCTCTTACTCTTCGTTTGGGAATGTAAAATATAATTTGAACTTGTGTTGGAAAGGAAAAATATGAGAACTTGTGTTCAATTAGTACAACCAATTCTTAGAACGTTGTTGAGTAGAGACTTGATTGAACCATTTTGAAAAGTTTAAGAATGAGATTGAAGCTCTATGGTTTTAGATTAGTTAATTTGTATTGTCTTTGTCATTTTATCTCTAGGCTTTTGTATTGGATTCATTTTAGATTAGCATGTTTTGCACCAAGAAAAACATTGTTGTTAGTAGAGAGAAGGCTATTTGAAAACAACAATAATATTTGGATGTGTTGTAGCGTTCAACTTGTCGTTGTTAGAGTGTTTTGAGTTCTCAATCCAACCAACAACTGTTCAATCATGCTGTGCATATATACATATATAGCTTTGTTTCAACTCCAAGCTTTCTTTTAGTTGTTTAAACCAACCACATTTAACTTTGTGGCAATTTGACACATATCAACATCAATTACATTAAAAAGAAAAAGCACTCTTAGTTTTGTTTTTGAAGTTAGGAGAGAAAAAGGGAAGTGTATAAATGGAGGATTAAAAGAAGCTGCTAGACATATCAAAGCCTAGGAATTTATAGAAATGGAGAAGTTGATGATGATGAAGAGAGGTGTGTTTGTTATGATGATTGAATTTAACTAAATTATCAAACTTTTCCTTGCTTTAGTTTTGCTAACTATTACTTGAGATAAATTAGTTGCTACACTACTGACTTTTCAATTATGTAGATTTAAGATTGCTTTCCATTGTTGATCATTGTACTTTATAGATTTGATGTTGTAGATTCTAGGCTTTTCTCAGATGTTCAATTTACTTTTTGCTCAATTTATGCTCACTCATTCATATGGATTTGTTTTTAAATTTTGAATTGTGCTCTTCGGATCTGTAGGAGAAGAATTGCAATATATGTGGTGTGAATATCACTGACAATGTTGTGGATGTCAATCAGCATCCTTTCAAGCGGAGCAATGTTTTTCAATGTAATTTTTTTTTACACAAATGATGATTACTGTAACTTGTTGATAGAAACTTCTAGCTTTCTTTGTTGGTGGAGTCAAGTTATAGTATATTTGTAAAAGATAAATACTATAAGTTTCATTTTGTGTATATTTGTAAAAGACAAATATTATAAATGTGAATATTAAATTTTTTATTGAATTTGTGTTTGTATTTCATAATTCACTAATTTATTTTGAATTTTCTTTAATTTAATCGAAAACGAATGTGAATATTTTAGGAAATAGAGACTTGATTGAAAAACATTATAGGAAAATATTTTAGGAAAAAAATAAAAATTACATAATTAAAATAAAAAGTTACATATTAAAAATATTTCCCGACGCAATACAAACATCGGAAATGGGGTTATTCCCAACGCATAACTGACGTTGGAAATGATGACATCGTGAATTCATTATTCCCGACGCATCAACAACATCGGAAGAAGGGTATTCCCAACGCCTTGTTGGTGACGCGTCGGGAAAAGGTCTACCGACGCATTTCTTCCGACGGTCTTCCCGACGCACGATTTTGTGTCGGAAATTGTTTTCTCGATGTATTTTCCACTATTCCCGACATTTTTGTGCGTCGAGAATAGTCCAATTTCTTGTAGTGAATTTAAGAAGCATAGCATTAAGAGCAATCATCACTACCTTTCGTTAACAATTGAACCACTTCCGTGAAACATTTAGCTAATGATTCGATCCTAAGATTCAATTGTACATGCAACATTTTGAATTGAATATTATATTTAATCTAATGTATATCTATGATTAATCGATGTAATAAAATTTAATATATAATAATATATTGAAAAGCAGTCAAAGACAAACATCCGTTGAAAATATTTTGCATTATAGCATAAGTCCATAAGTAAGCTTATCAATACCCCTAGAACTAGAATTTTTAACCACACATCATTACTACAAAAGTACCCTCATACATTAAGTAAAGAAAAGTAAAGAGAATAATGAAGAAAACCACGCTCGAATCTCTACTATTAAAGTCCGTCAATTTTTCATCTTTTTACTTTATTTATCTACCCGTAGGTTGAGATAGATTTGAATTGAAAAGAATAAAACGAGATGAAACTCTTTTCTTTTGGTATAACAATAGTGAATTATATTTGTATAAAAGTAATTGAAAAATATAACATACGTAGTTATTATGATACATCTATTAAAAGATTGTTTGTTGGTTGTCGTATAGCTTGATTGTATTGTAGTAGCAATTGAAAGTATAAGATTATAAATTGTAAGGATAAGAATGAATCAAAAACTCACAACCTAATGCTAAATTAGCAGGCTCTAGATGATGTGGCTTTTACATTTATTGGGCTTTCAACTTTCCATTCTTTTACAAATTGGACTAATTTAAAGTATATCAATCCATCAATATTTGAACAAAAACTACCTCTATATTTCTCCTCTAACCTTATACCATTTTGAGTTATACGATATTAAGGTCGTTAAACTAAGCCATTCTACTTTTTCAACCGCTATCTTTAATACATGTTCATTAAATTAAGCAACTTTTATATTTTCAATCTTTATATTTAATGCTATTTCGATTTAAAATTAAACCGTCTCCATCTTTCTAACCACCATGATTTTTAATGCATCTTCAATAAAAAAAGCGTCCATCTTTTCAACGTTATTCCAAATCCCAAAACTAGATGTAAAAGGATATCCTATGATTACCAAAAATTGAAACTGATTAAAGACGATTGAAGTTTACTTAGAGCTGCATCCATAGATAATGTTAATTGTATTTATTTAACAAAAAAATCCATTAAAAATGTTGATTATAATTATTTAACAACTATTTAAAATATTAATTAAATCAATAAATAATGGGTAACCATATATGGTTATTCTCCAACAACATTTTAAGTCAATAATCAATTTAGTAAACTTTTGTTTTTCTTTTGAGATGATCCATTTAAGTAACCTTGTCATTACTAAAATAAGAGATAAAATTCATTTTATTAAATTAAAAAAAAAAAAAAAAAAAAGAGAATAGACTTATTAAATTTTACATTGGTAAGAATTAAGATTCACAAAATAATTTTGTAATTTAAATAAACCAAATTTAAACTTATATTATCAATAATCTCCAAATTTGAAGTAAACCCAAATATTATCCTTAATTAAAACAAAAGCAAGCTTGAAATTAAATAAAGTTGTACCCAAAGTAAAATTCATGAACAAGTTGTATGTGTATAGAATAAACAAATATTTTCCTTTTCATCTTTTGGCCTCATTTTTCTTCCTAAAAGATTCTTTTGGATCTTCCTTTGTCCTTAGGGAGAGAGAAGAAAAAAAAAAGGTTTTTAATTGAAATTTTGTCAAATAATTAGTTTCAAAATAAATCATATGGTGACAGTGTAATAAAATATTTAAGACAAGACATCAATAACATGTTAAATCCATTAAAAAAGACAATTTGATCCCTTGTCGTTTTAATCATCGTTTACATGTCGATATTTTTATCAATATTATCTCGTGTTTACATGTCGATATTTTTATCAATATTATCTCGTATATTTATAAAGTTTATATCAAGGTAAAAAAAATCTATAATTTTTCGTTTATTTAACTCATTTTGATAAATGCAAAAGGTTTATTAATCAATTTAATTAAATACATTTTTTGTTGGTTTGTTTTTAAAAAGTTTTCGCAACCACATATTTTCGTAAAGTTGAAATTATATTGATAGTTTATCATCATTAATATTTTAAACTTTGTTTTATTAACATCTTTTAGAATGATGATATAAAATTAAAAATTTTGCAATCTATTGCATACTTTTAAAATGTCATAGATTTGATCATTCATGATTAAACTTGTATTTTAATTACTTAAAAAAAAAAACCTCTTTTTAACTTTGAAATTTTGAATTTAATTTTCAGTTAAGTTTTAAGCTTATTTACATCTTTGGTATATAGTTTTTGATATTTTCGTACTTCTTACTAACTAATATTTGGTAAACTTTTAAAAAATTTAAAATAATTATCAAAGTAAAAATTAATTTAAAATATAACAACTTCAACCGATCAATAAAACCTTAACTCGACTTATATCCGGGTGTATAATAAAAGAATCAAACCTCTATTTTGAAGAGTAGGGTTTGAATGAAAGTATTCTAAAAATTATAATATTATTGTTCACGAGGGGAGAGCAAGAGCCACGAATGCCACGACTACCTTTTACCCTCATCTCTCCTTCAATCAAATTGACAAACGTTTCCAAAACACCATATCACGAGCCACTACAAAACAAAAACCACTTCAACTATTTTCCTCCTTCCTTTTTCTTTTCTTTTAATCCAAAAACACTTTTTCTTTTTACTCAGAAACCCCACAATTTCTTTTCATTCACAGCCTTTCCCACCAACCAAAAGAAAAATGCCTCAATTTCTTCTTCTTCTTCTTCTTCTTCTTCTTCTTCTTCTTCTTTTGCCATCCATTGCCTTTCTTCCTTCTCATGCTCTCAACATTGGTGTCCAAGCCCTTGATGCCTCCATCACTATGGTTCTTCTCCTAATTTCATCCTCATCTTCTTCCTCTCTATTTCCTTTAATTTCATCTTCTCTACCTTCTTAATTGGTTTGATTTCTTCATATTGTAGAGTAAAGATTGCAGTAGAAAATGTGAGTCTGAGTTTTGTTCAGGTTAGTTATTTAAGAATCAGCTGTTGTTTGGAATTACTCTTTTTAACGGCGCACTTAAAGAAGTCAATCCAAACCCGATCTCTAACGCATGATTTATGTTCGATTTTAGTTCGAGTTTGTATCTTATTGTTGTTTGTTTGTGTGTGTGTTTTGTAGTGCCTCCACTGTTGAGATATGGGAAATATTGCGGGCTGTTGTATAGTGGGTGCCCCGGGGAACGCCCCTGTGATGGCTTGGATGCTTGTTGTATGAAGCATGATGCTTGTGTTGTTGCCAAGAACGGTTAGTACATATACTTCTCATCTATTTCCACCCAATTCTTCTTCTTTCCCACAATGTGTTAGGCCTAGAATCCTCAAATCTTTGGTCTTAGAGATTGAAACTACATATTTGATAAAGTTGATGTCTACATCAAATGGAGTAGGAAGAATTTAAAGTTACTGTTACACTCGAACATCAGTTGATTGTTGATGATATTGGTGTGTTTTAGGATTAAATTTCTATGTTACTTTTTCTAAATACACGAAGTCAATAGATAAATAAGTCTTGGAGAAATTAAGCTAATGGCACAATTAAAATGGAATTGACAGTTTTTTGGTGAAATTAAAACAATACTAAAGCTAGTTTTTTCAATGGTTAATTAATATATTTATGATTGGTCCTATTGTCTAAAACTCCCTTTTATTAAATTTAATGAATTTATGAAGATTTTGTAGTTTTTTTTGTTAGAAAAAATTGAATTTAGAACCCAATTTGATGAAATTATTTTAAATTGTTACGTTGTACAAGTTTATAATCAAAATTGATATCTTTTATGTGTCAATTTGTTTGTTACTCTGATTTAGTTCATATCTCTTTAAAATTGTTGGTATAATTTTGATGTGACATGTTTGTTGAATAAACTTTGGTGTGATTAGTGTGATCATATAGAAAGTCGGATAGATAGTTAATGAATATGCCACATTCAAGGCATGTTTATTAATCAATGAGAAGTAGAGTTTTTATGTAGAAGTATGTATAGTATTTGTTGTCGTTCCGAAACAAATTACTAATTTGATTCTTTATTTGATGTTTTTGTGTATTGTTTAGTCCAATCAATGTATAATTTTGAAGGAGTTAGGGTATGTGATGAGAGATGGCTAAATTTGTCTCTTTGTTTTGAGAGAACCAAAAAGGGTCACATGTAAAGGTGGCTATTGAGATCCATTTAAAAGCTTAATGTGTTGTGGTTTTAATAAATTAAGTTTATTTTATTAAAAAGAAAACATGAAATTAATTCAAGGCTCTTTAATTTTTCATTTTCAATATATATTGTTTAATGTGCAATAGAATTAGGTGGGAGACCAAATTAAAGTAGAGAAATTGTTCTCATTGGAATGTGAGGAATTACTACAAACCTCAAATTTTGGACTTTGAACCTTTTCCAATAAAAGAAAAATAATAATTAAAAAATGTTCTAAAAAAACTTTAGAAATATTTATTTTTTTGTTATCCAACTTTCCCTTTTATTTGATTTTAGTTTGAACTCTTATAACTTGTTAACCTTTAAGAGTTAACTAATCCAATTTTTTTTTTCTTTTATATAATACTAAGTCCAATTCAAAAATAAATAATAAAGAGAACGATTAGGTGCAACTTAGGTTGCACGTAATATCCTATACTTTCATCCTCCTTGCATGCTTATAAAAATATATAACTTTCATTTTTCATTTCCTTTAAGATGTGTCCCATATAGCACGTTGTTCGTTATTGGGGTTGCTTTCTCCGCACTCAAGGTTTTTCTTTTTATTATTAAAACAATTAGTTAGCCAACCCTACCTACATATACTACGCTTTCCGATTATTATTTCTTTTAGAGTTCAACACACAACACATGTTGTAAGAGATTTGAACCATCGATCTATTAGTAAAAACCTTACATCTTTAGCACATGAAGAAATTGAAAACGATTGTGGAATTAAAAATGAACCATAAAATTAGGAAACAATAAGAATTCACTTAAAATTCCAAAATGAGAGTTAAAAACTATGGTTCACTATAATGAAATCTACTATGTAAAACAATTGTAGCAATATCATTCACGGAATAGTTCTCTTGTTAATCCCAATTACAAAAGCACTATCTCGAAGCGTTAAAGTCACTCGTACATTTTTTTCTTCACTCTCAATAAGAGTATATGTGTCTGGAGTCCATTAATTAATTGGACATTCTAACATAATACAAACAATATTTTATGGTCAAAGATATATATATATGTTTTAACCAAATGAAGTTACGAGTGTGTACGTGTTTTTGTTATAATTTTAGATGACTATCTAAGCCAAGAATGCAGCCAAAGCTTCTTGAATTGCATGGAGAATTTCAAGAGATCAAGATCAAGACCTTTCAAAGGAAACAAATGCCAAGTTGATGAAGTCATTGATGTCATCTCCTTTGTCATGGAAGCTGCTCTTATTGCAGGCAAAGTTTTTCACAAACCCTAGCTACCCCCTGCCCTACCTATTTATTTACAAATACCCAATTTGAATCTTTAATCTTTTCATTTTCCTTTTATTACATATTGTTGTTTGGCATAAAACACATACACCAATTTCTCTCCCTCTTATATGAAATTTTTATCTTTTTATATATATTCACTATTTTAGGACATATTTTGAAGTGTTTTTTTCCATGACGGACGGTTGAATCTAATGTTTTTAGGGAGAGGAAAGTCATCACGTTTAATATTAGTGTTGAGCTAAATTTATTTTTAAATGTTTTGAAGTGATTTAAATGCAATTACTATCGTAAAAAGTATTTATTTATAAATTATTTTGATGTTTGGTTTATCAAATTCAAAATTGATTTTAAGACATTTTAAAATATAATAAAAATATTGAAACTATTTACAAAAATATACCAAACATATTTTCTTTTCTTTTTTTTTCTATCAACATATAATTCTTCTTCATAGTTTGAAAAAAAACACTTTTTAGTGATTAATGTTTGTTTTCATGGTAATTGGAGAACATTGCATTTTAAATAATAAGCAAAACAAATTATTAATAGAGAAAGAAATGTCATATATTTTTTAATATAATGAAAATGTGAATATAAATTTAATACAGAATTTCTAATTGTGTTTCAAATGTTTGGTTTTATTTTATAAACTTTACATCTAAAGTTGTGCATTAAATCTAGAAGGCATGTGCAACAAAGTTATACCTTATCTACAAATAGGATTAACAATAATGAATTAATTAGAAAAGACAAGAAATTATCAAAATATATAAACTTTTTTTTTTCTCTTAATTTTCTATAACAAGTATTTTTACCACGTGCAAGGCACGGGTTTTTTCAAAATATTGAACATATTAAAGAAAAAAAAACTCATGTAGCTAACATATTATTTTCTGACTTATTTCGATTTTATTGTATAAATATTCGAACTCGTCGTTATTGTTGGATGTGATTCAATAAATATTTATAGAGATTTTTATATGTTTATATTCTATTATATATAAATATATAAATATATTATTAATAAATAAATTTCAATGGTAAAATTATAATTAAGACGTCAATTTCTAAAAATTTTGAAATACTCAAAGAAATAAACACAACAAATTGAAGGAAGCAAGAGAAGAAATACAACAATTTGTTCATTTGCTTTAGCACTTGGTGTGAATTAATAAACCTTTTACTCTCTTCCACACTTCGTTTTCTTTTATCGGACATACGCAAAAAGAAACACGAAGATTTTGCTAAAATTCTTGTGAGATCTTGTTAAAATTGGTAAGTCGCCATATTTTATCGCTCCCACGGTTGTCAATTCATTTATTCGCGGTCATTGTCAATTTGTTATACATGTTAGTGATTGCTATAATGAATTGTTCAAAATCTCTTCACCATCCATCTCTCTTCTACAACTACTTATTTGTATATTTGAAGAATTTGTGATTACAATATTTTGTATTTACAAAGTCTATGTACAATTTGAATATGAATCCGTTTTTACATATTATTTCATTTAACCTAATATGCTGATTATAAATTTTCGATTATAATCAATTTAGAAGTCAATAAGTTTACTGTCGAGAGATTAAAAATGTACTCTAATATAACAATTAAATTCAAAATATTACGTAAGAAAAATGTAAATACGTGAACATATCCATATTTTGAACAAAATAATACAAATTGACAAGAAACAATTATACTTTAATCAATTAATAATAAAATAATAGATTAGAATCTCTAGTGGCCATCATTATGAAATATTCTTCTCCACCACCACAACATCTTACTCTTCTTCATGTGCTTATTTCTCCATGAAAGTCTTCATGAAAATTTGACATTATTCTAAACGACAATCACAAAACAAAACAACAATCGTTGTTATAATCCACTCTGATTTCCAAAGATTTAAGGATTCAATCCATCTGTTTCATTTCAATTTTCATCTGCTACCGATTTAAGGATTCAATCCACCTTCTTCTGATTTCACCGTCATTCTTTTACACCCCCAACTTCTTCCAACTTTCATCCCAACCTCCCCATCTTCTGTTTCACTCAATTCCCCTTGATTAGAATGATTCCAGATACTCTTACTCCGGCTAATGACTCCGACGGTATCCGTAAGTTCTTCAATTTTCGATTTTATTTGGTTAGTTGCTCTTTTGATTTATTAGAATCTTACCGGTGATTGGAAATTTGGTTTCGATTTGTAGACGATGGGCTTCGAGAGCATCTACTTGTGGTGAATGAGGAAATTGAAAATAGAGGGGTGGATGATCATGTGAAGATTCGGATACGTAATTTGACTAATCAGATTCTCAGAGGAATCAGTGTGGATATACCTAAAGGGAAGATCGTTGGAATTATAGGGCCAAGCGGCGGTGGCAAATCAACGACCCTTAGAGCTCTTAATCGGCTGTGGGAGCCGCCGGCGGGTTCCGTGTTTTTGGACGGCCAAGATATTGTCAATCTCGACGTTCTTGGTCTTCGCCGGAAAGTCGGGATGCTCTTCCAAATTCCTGTTCTCTTTGAAGGTGCTACACCGTTTTCTCTTGTTTCTTTGCGCCTAGGGTTTCGTTTTTTCCAATCGGAAATTTTGGGAAATTCATAGAAAATTGAAACGTCTTGATGTTAGTTATGAGGGATTGACTTTAGGCAAAAAGTTCAATTAATCTGGAAGAAAAACATAGCATTTAAATTCATCAGAACTTTGATTTTGAAGAACAGTGATGAATTTTACTTATTAAATGCTTCAAAGACATTATGTTTCGAGGTTGATACTGGCAAAAATTCAAGAACAAAACTGTGGCTGTTGAATTCAAATGCTTTGTTGGTTACTTTTCAAAACAAACCTTCCATGTTTTCTCCTTCTTCAGGTACTGTTGCTGACAATATAAGATATGGACCTCAGTTGAGGGGAAAGAAGCTGAGTGATGATGAAGTTCATAAGTTACTCAGTCTAGCAGATCTTGACTCGTCCTTCTTTAGCAAGATCGGCTCCGAACTATCCGTTGGGCAAGCTCAACGTGTTGCGCTTGCTCGAACCTTAGCCAATACACCTGAGGTATTTTACTCGCATCCATTACATTCTCTTACATTTTGCAAGTGATTCAGTGAAAATGTTAATGAATGATAGCTTAAGTAGATACAAAATCCGGGTAGTCGAGCAGGAGAATATACAATTGGAATGGCATTTGTGTTTGTTTGATTGTTTAGGGATGTAGTTTAGCAATGGATGTGTTAGAATTGATGATGGGATCTCTGCTCTGGTGAAGGTATTGTTGCTAGATGAACCAACAAGCGCATTGGATCCTATCTCGACCGAGAACATCGAAGATGTATTGGTGAAGCTGAAGACGAAATGGGGATTAACAATCGTAATGGTTTCACATAGCATCAAACAAATCCAGAGAATTGCAGACATAGTTTGCCTACTCGTGAATGGGGAGATTGTCGAAATTCTACCACCGAACAAACTCTCGGAAGCAAAGCACCCGATGGCTCTCAAGTTCCTTGAACTCAGCTCTTGAAAACAACGTGCATTGTTGTTGTTATGTCCTCTACTCCTGAATGTTTGTTGCCTCTAACAAGTCTGGAAAAATAAGCAACTGTTGTATTCTATTAGTGCAAGGTGTGATAACTGTTATCTAGATGGAAGTCAGATTGAGCATCGGGATGAAGAAAGGGAAGAGGAGTGTTAAGAGTGAAAATTTGTAGGAAGGAATGGCGTTGGCAAAGTGAACCAATAGGGGCGGGGACCGATCCAATGGTCTGCTCTGATGCACGCAGGCTCCCAACATCAGTCACGTGCTAGGTTACCTCCCGGACCCACATTCACTCCTGCCACGTCACGATCCTCCCTTCTACAGTAATTTTCTTTTCTTCTTTTTTTAATTTACGAAAATGTTTAATAAATTAAAAAAAAAATTATAATGTTAAAGTAAACAGCTTTTATGTTTGTTTGGATTTGTTTTGTTTTTGCATGATCTCTCCAAATTATATCCATCCCCAAATCCGAATCTTTCTTAATCCTAAATAAGAAATAAATAATAAAATTATTTATTTATTTTTTAGTCTAAACATAAAACAAAAGACAATAATTAAAATTTAAAATTCCTATTTGCTCCCTCACCAGTCACTCCCCATTCTCCTTCTAACTCATTCCTCTGTTTGATTCAGACATGGGCACCCTTCCCAATTCCTTCTCCCTCTTCTCTCTATTTTTCCTCTTCATCGCCGTCTCTCCGGCAGCTCCCACCACCGACCTCCGATCTCTAAACCTTATCCTAACCCACCATCTTAAGGAAACTGTTTTTCTTGCTTCTTCTTCTTCTTCTTCTTCTTCTTCTTCTTCTTCTTCTTCTTCTTCTCCCCCACCACCGCCGTTTATTCCCTCTGCTCCACCTCCCGAGGAGAAGCCGGTCTACTCTCCATTCCGGCCGAGCATGGCGGTGGTGGTGGGTGTTCTAACCACCACTTTTTCTATTACTTTCCTACTACTTTTATACGCCAAGCACTGCAAGCGTGGGAATGGGGCGGTGGTGGTCGGTTACTCGATGCGTCCCAATACGACGATGGGTGTTCCGAGCTTCTCGACGAGGAAGAACTCTGGCATCGACCAGACTGTTATCGAATCGTTACCGATTTTCCGATTTGGGTCGTTGAGTGGACAGAAGGAAGGCCTGGAATGCGCCGTTTGTTTGAACAGATTCGAGCCGACGGAGGTTCTGAGACTTCTTCCGAAATGCAAACACGCTTTCCATGTCGAATGTGTCGATACTTGGCTCGATGCTCACTCGACTTGCCCTCTCTGTCGCTACAGAGTCGACCCAGAGGACGTGTTATTAGTGGAAGACGTCAATATATTTCTCCATAACCAACCACCTCCACCGCCGCCGCCACCACCACCACGGGAATCGAATTCCAAGGATGTAGTGTTGAACTTAGAACAGGGGAGAAGAAGCGGCAAGGCTGGATCCGGGAGAGTCTCCGGTAGACACTCGTCAGTCGGCGAGAAGAGAACAGGGGAGTCCAGTTACCGTGATCCAGCATTGTTGAGACGGTCACTCGACAGCAAGAGAACCGAAACGGTGTCTGTTGGGTGCTTCGATAGGCACCGTAAAGACGGGTCACTTTTGCCGGAGGAGAAATCAAATCAAAATCAGAATCAGAACAGATTGGAGCACAGGATCATAGTGTCGCCAAGGATGCCGGTGGTGGAGAGATGGAGCGATGTCCAAGGTTCGGATCTGTTGTATCTACGGTCAGAAATGATAATATCCGACAGCCGGAGATATTCAGTAGCTTCATTACCAGTAGAATTAAAGAGACAGCGACGGATGGGGATGATGGGGAAGCATGCCGGAAAAGGGACCGGATGATGATGATGGCAGATGGTGTAATAAATAACAGTGTCAGATTCAGAAATCACGGATGAACGGACATAACTCAAAGCTCCCACAAGGTTCTAGAACAGAGCAACCCAAAAAGAAAAAGAAAAATAAAAATAAAAAAACAGACCGACCCATTGACCATTACAACTTTTCTGAATCAACCCACCATTGATATTCTCCATTAAGAGGAGAAAAGGACAGGTTAACGACGGCGGTGGCGGCGGCGGAGGGAAGGGGACAGGGACAAAAAGAGAACAGTAGAAGGGAGGAGAAATAGAGGGGGAAATTTTGATTGATATGTTAAAAAGATAGAAATAATTTAGAGTTTTTTATTTTTTTGGTAGGGAAAATAGTGTAGGAATAACGAACCTAAGGTTTGTTTTTGTTTACAAAACCATCTTGTCCTAACTCAGCTTTTGGTCTCTATGATGTGCTCTGTGTGATGCCATTGCTTTTCCTTTGTATTCATTCATCTAGTTTCTTTACTTTTTCTTTTTAACTACTTTTTTTTTTATTATTATTTTTGGAGGCTAAATTTACCCCCAAAAAACAAACCAAAACAAAAATCTGCAGTCTTTCAAATAACTTTCTATCATTATCTTTGATTTTGAACCATCATACTGAATGCCATTGTCACACCGTGTTAAATTTCAAATTCGAAGGTTAGGAAATGTATAAATGTAACGTTTAGAAGATAGTGAAAATTAGGAAACAAAAAAACGTGCCAAAAGAAAAAAAACTGAGTATTATGTGTCTTAATCAAAAAGTTTATTGCATTTGCAGATTAGAATTATGGTTTAGTTATATATATAAATATATAAAGAAAAATATATTATTAGGCAACAAACCAAGAACAGCAACCCAATTAACCAATCAACCATACCCTAATGCTATTGAGAAAATCGTCTTTTTAGATGAAAGAACCACTTTGAGAGGATGTCGAACTACTAATGCGTGGGCATATATTTGTTCTCCTCCATAAGTATATGACAAAAGAAAACAATAGTACTACAATGTGTTTTTAAAATATCAGTTTGGAAAAACAACCATTCAAAATACCTTTTTAGGATATTTTAAACTGATTTTATCAAAATAATTTAAAAACCATAGAGTTTTTAAAAAACATAGGTTAATCGTCCTACTCAACCTTGATCAACAAAATGTTCCCGACTCATTCACTTTGCACCACCACCAAGCCCTCCTAGACAACACATTAGCTTTACAAAATGTCGGCGCTCCACCTCCATGAAAAAAGATTTACAGCCTCCTACAATCATTCTTCAAAGCACAAATGCTTCAAAAGCCTCGCTTTTTTGATCGAGTCGTATATGCATTTAGCTTCGCTCCTTCTCCTTAGAGTCGAGCCTCACTGTCGAGAAGATGAAATTCAATCGAGCACTTGAGGGCAACTATGTCTTCACACCTTTTCTAAAGCACTTATTGTTTCTTAAGTTCCACAAGCTACACAAAATTGATCAATTTGCAATCCAACTCTTCACACGAATACATTGATCTAAGATGATCCTGTTAATCCAAAGGGGATTAGTTTACCTTTCCAACAACAAACAAACCTACAATAATAAATAAGGAGAAACATCCCAAATTTTCCAATTTAAAACTCACAATCCCACACAATATAAATATGTAGATTCAAGGTGCGATTTGCAAAATAAACCTAAGGAGTTAGAGGAGATTCCTTTTTGCCTATAAATCACATATGCTGGGAATGGTATCACTTAGAATTTTCAAGCAGCCTTACCAAGAACTCTTTTAAACATTTCTCTGTTTGCAATTTTGTTGCTAACTTATTTTGTATTGATCATCTTATTCTCTCTCCCCATCACATTTTCCACATTTTCTTTTTCTAGCTTGAGATTTGTGGTTGAATTTTTCTTACTTTATTTTAGGGTAAAAAAGAAAAAGTACTTCTCAATCACATTGAATTTTGTAGGGCTTTGATTTGCAATTTACATGGTGGGGGAAATAAGCAGTTCCAAGTGTTTTTAATAACATTCAAGGAAGGTCCATGTGAGGGCCATGGATGGGGATGGTGAAAACATAGAAACAACAATGAAGAGATGGAGATCGTGACACAACACAACCACGATTAAAAAAGCAACACAGGTAAAAATTAAAATGTCATTCGGAGGCAATTGCAAAAAGGGAAATTGGAAAAGAAAAGTGGTTAAATAATATGTTAGAACCAAGATTTGAAATGTCGATACTGATCTACGATGAAGGTGTTAAGACACTACCTCGTCCCTTTTCTTTTACTTTCCAAAACCAGATTACAGCACAAAAATCAAGTATTAAGACACTTCAAAGATTAATGACAATATCCTCTCCAAGACTTGACAGAACAAAATTAGCTGGTGAAACAAAACACACACAAAATGTAACAACAAGGACACAGACGAAAAACAAGAACTCCCTCAATCCTTCCTCCCCTTCCTCTCCAACCTAAGGCTATTTAAGCACCAAAAATAAAACGGTAACCTGGTGTCACCCCTCCCCTTTCTGGAGGTGGCTGCTCCTGCCCTCTCTGCACCAAAAACATTCGTACCCCTCTCTGCCCTCCTGTTCCCTTTTTATTGCCCACGACTAACTAACTGTGGGTCCCACTTTCTGGTCCCCCTCCTCCTTGCTTTCTTCCCCTTCAACACGTGTTACCTCGGGGCTGGTCTCATGGCCATGATCCTTCTTGCCACTTGTCTCTCTTTCATTGGCTTCATGTTTCTTCTTATTTTTCCTATGGTATGTAAATAGGATTGGTGGCCTAGCATCACTCTCCTCTTCCAAATCCACCTTGTCCTCAAGGTGAAAATCTGGAAACTGATATTTCATGTCAGTGCAGCTTTCCCATGTTGCCTCGTGTGGGGGCAATCCCTTCCAACTGATCAGGGCTTCCCACTCCTTCGTTGCTGGATTCTTGCGATAGCTATATACCTCTTCCGGTCGTGTAATCCATTCATGGTTTGCATTCATATACGGATTCAGTGGTTGTACAGTCTCTCCCCTTCCGACAGCTTTCTTCAATTGTGATACATGGAACACGGGGTGAATAGCAGCAGCTGTGGGGAGTTCCAGTTTATATGCTACCTTTCCGATCCTTTCTAAGACTCGATAAGGCCCGAAATACTTTGGTGATAGCTTTTCATTTCTTTTCTTTCTGAGGGAGGTCTGCCTGTAAGGCCGCAGTTTGAGGAATACCAGATCCCCTTCCTGGAACTCTACTTCTCGTCTCTTATTATCGGCGTGTTTCTTCATCCTTTCTTGGGCTAGTTTCAAGTGCTCCTTCAGGGCTCCCAATGTTATATCTCTGTCTTTCAGCTGCTGGTCTAGTGTTGAATTAGGTGTCTCCATATCCCCATAGTAAATCAAGGGAGAAGGTAGGCGTCCATACACAGCTTGAAAAGGAGTAATTCCAATGGAACTATGATAGGTTGTATTATACCAATATTCTGCCCAATGTAACCATTGGCTCCACTCGTTCGGTTTTTCCCCACAAAAACACCTCAGATATGTTTCAATGCTCTTATTCACCACCTCGGTCTGACCATCTGATTGGGGGTGATAGGAAGAGCTCCGGTTCAGCTTAGTTCCCGCCAAGCGGAAGAGTTCCTTCCAGAAATGGCTTAAGAAAACCTTATCCCTGTCAGACACTATCGATCTTGGATATCCGTGAAGCCTGACCACCTCCTTAACAAATGTTTCAGCCACCATCTTGGCCGAAAACGGATGCTTAAGCAACAGAAAATGCCCATATTTACTCAGCCTATCGACCACCACGAATATCACATCCCATCCCTTGGATTTTGGCAGTCCTTCTATGAAATCCATGGATATATCACTCCATATTGCGTATGGAATCTCTAAGGGCATCAGTAACCCTGCTGGAGATAAAGCCGATGACTTATTACGCTGGCAGATTGCACATTCTTCACAGTACCGCATGATGTCCTTCTTCATTCCCTTCCAGTAGATCTCTCCAGTCAACCGTTTATAGGTTCTTAAGAATCCTGAGTGCCCTCCGAACACAGAGTCATGGTATGTGTGTAGTATCGTAGGTAGCAATGTAGACTTGCTTGGAATCACCAACCGGCCTTTAAATTTCAACACCCCTTGATGTAGGGTGTAATGGGGTATCTCCATCCCTTCTTGGATTAGTCGGGTGATTTCTTGCAGCGCGGGGTCAAGTCTTGTTTCGTCCTTAATAATTTCCACGTCTATCATCGGGGGAGCTGTAATTTGATTCAGGTGTACTGCTGGAGATACCCTGGATAACGCGTCGGCTGCTTTATTTTCCAGCCCTGGTTGGTAAACCACTTCAAACGAGTACCCTAGGAGCTTTGCTACCCACTTCTGATATTGAGGCTGCACAACCCGTTGTTCCAATAAAAACTTCAGCGACCTTTGGTCTGTTTTCACTGTGAATTTCCTCCCTAGTAAGTAAGGTCTCCATCTTTGGACCGCAAGAACTACAGCAAGTAATTCTCTTTCGTATATTGGTCGTGCTCTGTCTCGCATACTTAGGGTCTTACTGAAATAAGCCACTGGCTTCCGGCATTGAGTCAGCACAGCCCCCACTCCCACTCCCGAAGCATCTGATTCAATTTCGAAAGGTAGGTTGAAATCTGGCATGGCGAGCACAGGGAGAGTCATCATGGCCTTTTTCAGCTTGCTAAAAGCGCCCTCGGCTTCCGCATCCCATTTGAACGCTCCCTTCTTAAGTAGCTGGGTGAGTGGTGCTGCTATGGCTCCATAGTTCTTAACAAATCGCCTGTAATAGCCAGTCAGGCCAAGGAAGCCTCTAACTTCCCTCACATTGGATGGAGTTGGCCAGTCACTCACCGCCCTTATCTTTTCTGGATCTGCTTCCAAGCCTTGTTCCGAGATGAAGTGTCCCAAGTAACTAATCCGTGGTTTGGCGAAACTGCACTTCTCCATATTCACATATAACTCTCTGTCTTGTAGTAGCCCTAACACCACTTCTAAGTGCTGAACATGTTCGTCCATCCCTCGGCTGTAGATTAGGATATCATCAAAAAATACCAGCACAAACCTTCTTAAGTATGGCTTGAACACTTGGTTCATCAGCGCCTGGAATGTAGAGGGGGCATTCGTCAATCCGAACGGCATTACCAAGAACTCATAGTGCCCTTCGTGAGTTCTGAACGCGGTCTTCTCGATATCTTCAGGGCACATCCTAATTTGGTGATACCCGGCTTTGAGGTCTAACTTGGAGAATACGCTAGCCCCCTTCAGTTCGTCAAATAATTCTTCTATCACTGGTATGGGGAACTTGTCCGATATCGTGACATTGTTCAGCGCTCGATAATCTACGCAGAACCTCCAACTCCCGTCTTTCTTCCTCACTAACAGTACAGGGCTGGAGTATGGACTCTTACTCGGCCGTATGATCCCTGAAGATAGCATCTCATCCACCAATCTCTCCATTTCTTCCTTCTGATGATGCGCGTATCGATATGGCCGTACGTTCACTGGGTCAGTCCCACTCTTCAGGTATATGTGGTGTTCAATGCTGCGCTGGGGTGGGAGGGTCGCGGGCCATTCAAACACGCGGGCAAATTGCTTGAGCAGGGTCGCTATTGGCTCCGCGATGACCTTCCCCTGCTCCTGATTCTGTTCTTCTTCCAACTTCCCGCATTCTAATGTCCTGCATTCAACTAGGAATCCCTGATCGTCAACTCCCCACGCTTTCACTAGATTCTTCAGACTTACCCTCGTTTTGATCAAACTTGGATCCCCTCGTATCACAACCTTCCTCCCCTGGTGATGAAAAGTAAGCACTAACCTCTTCCAGTCGACTTCGGTCACCCCAAGCGAATGAAGCCACTGCATTCCTAGGATCATGTCAACTCCCCCCAACTGCAGTGGTAGGAAGCTATCGGTCACCTTCCAGCCATCCAATTGCACTTCAACACTTCGACACATCCCCTTACCTTTGACTGCTGTTCCTGAGCCCAGGATTACTCCATAGTTTGGGGTCTCCTGCAATGTCAATCCTAACCTGGTTACCAAGTCCTCTGCGATGAAGTTGTGGGTCGCCCCACAATCAATCAGAATCACCACTTCTTCTTCTCCCACCTTTCCTTTTACTTTCATGGTTCCCGGATTGTTCAGTCCCACCACTGAGTTGATCGACAGTTCAATGTTTATATTCTCCACGTTCTGCACTTCTACTGGTTTCATCTCAGTTTCGGCATCAAAAAACTCTTCCTCCCCAATCTCCAGTTCCTCCCCTCCTTCTTTGACTACCAGCATTCGCAGCTCCTTATGCTCCTTTGTCTTGCACCGATGCCCTGCGAAATACTTCTCCCCACAGCGAAAACATAACCCCTTTTCCCTTCGAGCTTGGAACTCGGCGTCAGATAATCGTTTTGTCGGCCCTTCCCTACGGTTGTCTCCCGTACCCACCTCTCTCAGTGTTATCGTTCTCATTGGCCAATTTCCACTGACCGTTCCCTCCTTCGTGGCTGCTGCGATGGGGCTTCTAGCCTGCTGTTGTTTATGGCCGGTTTTGCTGTCATAGGCGCTGACCAGCCCGCATTCCCTTCGGACCAGCTCTCTGTTTTCTATCTTCAAGGCCAACTTCATCATTTGGGCCAGCCCAATGGGCTCCAGGGTTTCTACCTCCGACTTCAACCATGGATTTAACCCATTCATGAATGTCTCCTCTAGCACCACCGTAGGCAGGGAAGCCACCGGTGCCAGTAGTTTATCGAAACGGTTCCGGTACTCCTCGACAGTGGACTCCTGCTTGATCGTTAAGAATCGACCCACCAATGTACCTTCCCTGGTCGCGCGGAACCTCACCAGCATTTTAAGTTTCAAGTCATCCCAACCGGTGAAAGCTTCCCTCTCTTCTTGTGATCGGTACCAGTCCAACGCCGGCCCATCGAAACTGATCACTGCCACGGTAAGTTTTTCTGAATCCGTCAAGTTATGTATCTTGAAGTATCGGTCTGCTCGGAACAGCCACGAGTCAGGGTCGGTCCCGTCGAAGACTGGCATTTCAACTTTCTTAAATTTGCTCTGATCCACTGATCGCTCCTCCTCTGTTTTTACTTCTAACTTCGGTTCTTCGGCAGTCGCTGGATATATTGCTTCGGCCATGGTGACCTTGCTCGTGGACCCTTCTTCGGTCCTTCGTCCAGGAGAATCATCCTTAACGATTCCCTCAATATACTTCAGTATCACTTGCTGCTGCTGCGCCTGCTTATCGATTTGAGAGTTCATTTCCGCGATGCTTTTGGCTAGTAATGCTATGTTCTCCTCGATCATCGGCAGCCTTTTCATTTCCATCTCAACCGTCTCCAACCGTTCATCTGTTGCCTTCGTCATTGACATGATCTGCCCAGGTATGATGCTCTGATACCACAAATGTTAAGACACTACCTCGTCCCTTTTCTTTTACTTTCCAAAACCAGATTACAGCACAAAAATCAAGTATTAAGACACTTCAAAGATTAATGACAATATCCTCTCCAAGACTTGACAGAACAAAATTAGCTGGTGAAACAAAACACACACAAAATGTAACAACAAGGACACAGACGAAAAACAAGAACTCCCTCAATCCTTCCTCCCCTTCCTCTCCAACCTAAGGCTATTTAAGCACCAAAAATAAAACGGTAACCTGGTGTCACCCCTCCCCTTTCTGGAGGTGGCTGCTCCTGCCCTCTCTGCACCAAAAACATTCGTACCCCTCTCTGCCCTCCTGTTCCCTTTTTATTGCCCACGACTAACTAACTGTGGGTCCCACTTTCTGGTCCCCCTCCTCCTTGCTTTCTTCCCCTTCAACACGTGTTACCTCGGGGCTGGTCTCATGGCCATGATCCTTCTTGCCACTTGTCTCTCTTTCATTGGCTTCATGTTTCTTCTTATTTTTCCTATGGTATGTAAATAGGATTGGTGGCCTAGCAGAAGGTTGTTTAAGGCAGGTTCAGTTAAGTTCAAACTCATAGGATATCCTGAAGAGGTCTAGAATGATGCGTGTTCTAAAAAGAGAAAAGTTAATGCATTAAGGTTTGGACCGGCTAGTTAAATCTGTATATATCAATGGAAAAATTACTAAGTTGGGTTTGATCTTGCTCTTTGCAACATTTAGCATAAAAAACAATCCTAGCACCGTCGACATTACACAGTTGAAAAGTGTGTGCAGAGGAAGAACTTGTACATAATCTCATTTAATGACTCTCAAAAGGAGATTAGTAAGTTTAGTTTCTAGATGACAGTGCTATCTTACTTCTTGCATGCTTAACTAAACTATGCTCTTTATATACACTTATACATTATAGTATGATAGATTCGACATCGCACTAATGTGAGAATCTCTTATGCATGTTAGTTTGTAAGTCATACCAAACTAAAGAAGCAAATCAAAGGTCAAGTTCTTGAGGGGTTCATGATGACAACCGACCAAAATGAGATACAAGCACGGAAATATAAGGGTCTCAATTTTATAGAAATATCAATGTAGATGAAAATTAAGATAGTGACAAATATAACAATTAGATTCAAAATAATTAAGTCTATACAAAATTGTATATACATAAGAGTTTACCAATGATAGAAGTTTACCGATAAATAGACTTTGCTATATTTTGATTTTTTTTTAAAAGTGTTAGTTATACACTTTATTATCTCTAAAATTGTTATCTACAGTGATTATCTGAAAATAAATATAAAATAGAAAATTAGTTCTAATACATTTTTTTTATCACATAGTTTGATTTTAAAATATTCTTCTTGTAAATTTTTGGCTAAAGATTGAGGTGTTAATGAGTTAGAGGTATTGTAAAAGTATTTAAAGATACAAAATTGAGTTATTTGACTCAACAAGTTTGCTGAGTTTCTTTCTTTAAGAAAAAAATGAACTTAGCTGAAATCATCTTTTACTTTAAAGGTCAATCCCAACCGTGACTATTTTTATAACAAAACAAATAAAATTGTGTATCAATTAGACTAAAAGTACCAAAATTAAAAGTCAAAATCGAAAGAAATATATGATTCCAAATAATACTTTTACATAAAAGAAAAAAAAAATGGAAAAAGAAGTTGTTAATCGTTCTTACTGTGTTCAGTTATGGGGACTCAAATTAAACCGAAAGAAATGTTACACGTTACGGCCATCCGCAGCTCCGCTCCGAGAAAATTGGTGGCCGGAATCGAGGCCGGCCGTCCCTGTAATCAGAACCCTTCTCCATCACCCACCCGCTTTCCTTTCAAACTGAACTTTTTTTTACTTTCACAAACCAAATTTACGAATCTTCTCGTTGAATTTCATTCTAACCCACTTCACACCCTCAACATTCTCCCGTTTGCGCGTCTTTCTTGCTATGTTTCTGCTCTCTTTGACTGGTTAGGCCCATTCTACTTATACCCTTTTGTTATTATTATTATTATTATTTTTATGTATATACCATCAAACGTGCCTATTGTTTGTGAAACCTTTGTGTACAGAAAAGGGGTTTGTTGAAAATAGAATCTTTCAAAACTTATCGAAGAAATTAGGTCAATATCTTCTGCGAATAGGAAATGGGGTTGTGTTTTTTGAGATTTTGGGGTTGTTATTTTTTTGGTGATTTGTATGTGTAGAAGTAATTCGTGTATTGTTGTATGAGTGACTGATGAGATGATGACTTTCACTATAGGGATTCTTGGAGATGGGCTGCTCAATTCATATCCTATTACTTGTTTTTTCTTTGTTTAGTTGCGCAAGCCCATGATTATCCGTCTCCTTCTGTTAGATATCCTTGTGAAGATGTTAATATGTATTATGCTAATGTAGCACAGTTTAAAGGTGAACCTCTCAAACGTAAGCTAAATTCAATTGTTGCTGCTCATCATTCCTTGTCCTATAAAGAGGTGCCTTTTGTTTTTGGCAGAAACACATTTTGGTCCTTGAGGATTGAGTTGGGTAGTGCTTAGGCCCTTAATTTTCAAACTTGAAATTTTAACTACCATGGTTTGAAAATATGGTTTATTTTGTCCATGACATCAGTTTTTTTTTAACTGAGCTGATATAGTTGCCGTTTCTTTCCCTCCTGCATTGGTTGCTGGATTCCACTCACTCCTCATTGCCGACCTGAAACGAGGGAAGTCTCTTGCCTGCCCTTGCCCACAACTCACCTTCAAACGAGGAAGAGTTTCATATCAAGGGAAAAGGGTGAGGCAGGGTGACTACAGGCAGTGGCACCCTGGCAGGAGAGTAGTGGCCGATGGGGGGACGAAGAAAGAAGAGAGAAAAAAGATTTAAATTCTTCTTATTTTAAAAAAGATGTATTTTTAATAAAAAAAAAAGTCATGTTTTCATTGTGTTAGCTAATTAATGAAAAACTGATGGAATCTGATCGGTGTTTTCAAAGTGCAAGGTGCACTCTAAGGCGACAAACTTTTTAATCGCCTCAAGGCGAGAGGCAATAAAAAGGTGTTGCCTGTTTAAAGTGAAGCACAGTTAATAAAATAAATAATAATAATAATATAAATAAAAAATGCGTAAGATTAAAAATAAATTAACTCAAATAATCTTTGAGGAAAAAAAGTATTTGAAAAAAGAGAGAGAAATAAAAATAAAATTTTTCTACTTTGACTCTTTTTTTTCTTCAATTCTTCTTTCTTTCTTTAATTCTACGTTTACAAAACTTTGATACTTCTTTCTAATCCTATTAGAGAAGAATGTTTTTTTATCTAAAAAAAAGTTTAAGGAATTTAACCGGGCAAACACTTGGCCACCTTGAACGTATGCTCGAGGCAATTGAAAGGTGCAAAAGGCGAGCGTTTATTAGAGATGCTCGTCTTGGGTAATTGCAAGGCACTAAGACCTCGCCTCTCGCCATAGGCGAGCGCCTGGCTGCGCCTCGACGACACTAAAGCCGATAGAGACTAAATAAACCATTTTCTGAAACCAACAGAGTTAAAATTTCAAGTTGAATACTCAGGGACCTAATTGTTATTGAAACTCATATTCCAAGGACTAAAACTCCCTTTATTCTTTATGATGAACTTTTAGCTCTAGCTTTACTAGTTCCTCTTCTAGCTTGCCTATTTGGCATCTAACGCTCATCTAAGGGGATTTGGTGATTAGGTCTGGGATGCCCTCAAGATTCTTGATGCTGCTGATGTAGACAAACCAGAAGCCTCATCAGCAATGTAATTCTCATTACAGCTAAAACCACTTCAATATTTTTTGGTTTGTAATTTCCATTCATACAAATTTAACTATTTCATGCCATCATAACTTTTCCCGTTTTGGTGGGGCGGTCGTTTAGTTGGCTTGCACCTTAATATTCTACGTAGTTGATGAATTTTACTTGATTACCACAGAGTGGAGATATACTCACAAAGGATTGTGTCAAAGTCTCTAGCAGGGAAACCTGAGGGTTGGAACAGTAAGTTCCTTTGTAGAATAGTTTTTTAACTTACTATGCCATATGGTACATTAGTTTTTGAACTTACTACGCCACATGTCTAAACACCTTTATATCATGTCCTTCACTTTGATCTCCTGCTCTATAGCTTTCATTTTAATTAAACTTTCTTAGCAATTTGAGTACAGTATGACTGTTGCACACTTATTGTCGAAGATAGAACAATCAGTATGTGGTATACCAAGGCAAACTAACTACAGTATTTAGAGATGAAGAGTTATTTTTCCTTCATCTTTCCATTTTGTTATTCAGGGGAGCATTTGTGGCCTCGTTCTTATGGGCTTAGAAGAGGTCCATCCTTGACAGATTTGCACAATATCCATCCAGCAGATGCAAATGGTAACTAGAGAATTTTCTATCATGGCAATAAGTTGATGGAATTAGTTTGATATTAGTAACCAACTGAAGTTCGTGCAGTGAATTCCTCCCGGGGAAACAAATATTTTGGAGAATGCCAAGTTAAATCCCCTGAATGCTTGAAGCCAGCCTCCAAAGAAGCGGCTTCCGACACTGAAACCGATAAGGAAAAATGGGCACCTCCTAAGCGCGTAAGACTTTTTGTTTAAATTTTGGCAATACTGAAGATGGAATTTTTTCTTTCCCAGGAAAAATTAGTATTGATTCAAAATATTCTTTGATTGCTTTTTATTTATTTATTTATAAGATATTGGCATGGATTTGGGAGATGATCTCATATATTATAGAACATCCATGGCATATCATATGTTCTTATTCAGTTATTTGGGTGAGGAAATTGAAAATTTGCACTGTTATCCTTGAAACCTGAGAAGTCTCTGAATAAGTATACATATCACTATCCTAATTTATCGAGACCTCAAACACAGCAAAAATTATTAAATTTAGAAGACAGTGTTTACTTGAGTTGGCTTTTCTTATATATCATGATTTCCTTGTCTGCATTTGTTCACTGGCAGGTTAGAGGAGATATAGCAAGGGCAGTAATGTACATGGCAGTCTCTTATGGGTTTCACCTTTCTGATTCTCCAAACAAGGGTAGGATTCAAGCGGGAAAGAATGTAGTAATAGTACTTGCATTTTTTTTTCTTTTTAATTAATTTATTTTTATTTTTATTTTTTGCTTTTCTATTGTTTATGCAATGCTTTAATCTTGCATATACATTTCAAAAAATTAATTCTTAAGATTTTAATAGTGTCCCATTCATCCTTTGTAGGAAATAATGAAATGGGCCTACTTTCCACATTGTTAAAATGGAATGAGGGTGATCCACCATCAAGAGAAGAGAAGTTGAGAAATGACAGAATATGCAAGTTTTATCAGCACAATAGAAATCCTTTTATCGACCATCCAGAATACGTTGAGCTAATATGGAAGCAAATTTCTCCAATTCGTGAAAGCTCAAAGTTTCTCAAGGGAAGGCAATGATTAATGTATCTGATTAACCCACAAGGTGAGAGTTTCTTGTGGAGGAGATGTTCCTTGGTGATATTCATTTTTTTGTCTGCTTATTAAAAGAGAAAATCGTTAAAGTAGCCATGAAAAAAAGAGATTCTGATTTATATTTATTCACAACGTAATATGTATAATGTTAGGCTAGGCTTAGGGTAGATTTATTCTGTTTACTCTATCCTCAATGTTCCTTCTGTTAAGTGGATTTAGATGCAAGTTTAGTTATAAACTTATAATATAAAATGACAGCGAAAGATAAGCTGTTATTTTCTTCCGTTTAATAATTGTAGTTCTCATAGAATATGAAATCCTAGTACTACATTTAGTTGTCAAGGGGACTTGTAGAATACGTAATCCTATTTAGTAGTCATCATGCCTTGAACTCAATGTCTCTAAGCCCTTTATTATTTAAATAGCAGTTGGCACTTATTGACTAATAAGCCAACCTAGGGTGGTTAACCCGTTTAAAGTCTATTGAAGTCTGGAAATCTAAAATAAATATTCATCACCAAGAATCTGTAAAGTTAACATCTATATCTTCAAAAATTTGAATGCACTATCTCAAGATGGAATGTTGAATTGATGTAGTAAGCCTTATATTACTACGATTGCACTGACATGTAAAAGGTTGAAATGGAGGAGCAGTAGAAGAAGAGAAAATTAAATCAATCTTTTTTGTAAGAATAGTCTAACTTACTAGAGCGGTTCTCATGAAAATTGCGACACACCTATACCTTGTTGACATAAAAAACGAAGACTAAGTTAAAACTATATGATTGTTTCAATTTCTCCTCCAATGTGATAAAAATGAAATGGCTTACAAGTGAGAGAGCAAGTTTCGTTTCCATGACAAAATAGGCATTGGCATTGCCTTCACTGTAAAGGAGATGGAGTGGTATCTGCATAACTACTCAACGATAGATCTCTGTTCCTTTTGTGCCTTCTTTCTAAGAAAGCTGGTTTTAAAGGCGTTTGAACAATTTCAAACTTGTATGTTAGCATGGCAACAATCTCAGACATTGCAGGTCTTAGATTGCCATGAGGTTGAAGGCATAACAATGCAACTTGAATTGCATGTGCTACATTCTTCTCCAAAAATCCACCCTCCTTCATCTTTGGATCCACAAGTTCGATCAGTGCTGACCTCTCATATAGTTTCCATGCCTGCATATTAGTATCATTAAATACTCATTATCTCAATGCCTTAGAAATTTATTAATATTGGGCAATAGTTGTGGGATTTTATGCATACATATTCAGGAAGATACTGCATTTCGGTTGGTAAAGAAAGATTTGTGTTTTTCCTGCCACTGATGATTTCAAGCACAAGAACTCCAAAACTGTATACATCTGCCTTCTCTGACAGTTCTCCCCTAATTGCATATTCTGGCGCTGTGTAACCTCTGGACAAATGAAGAACGTGTGATAAAGCTATTAGAATTACAGAATACTATATCAAATTGTGTAGACTAGCCAGTGATTTATAAGATGTGGCCACGTGAAATCAAACGGAAGGCTTACAGAGTTCCAGCAAATGTAGTGCTTAGGTAAGCTTGGTCATCAGGGAAGAACCTGGCCAGCCCAAAATCACCAATCTTCGGTTGAAATTTGTTATCAAGAAGAATATTGCTTGCTTTGATGTCTCGGTGAATTATTCTTAGATGGGAATCCTCATGAAGATACTGCAACCCTTTGGCAATGCCTCTGATAATCTTTAATCTGGTGTTCCAGTTGAGGATTTGGTCACTTCCACCTGTTGTGTAAGAGTTGTGATGTTCAACTTATTATATTTGCAGGTAAACGGCAGGGAAGATCACATCAGATAGAGAACTACACTCCTGTGATTTACCATATATTATGAGATCTAAACTCCTGTTCTCCATGTATTCATACACCAGTAGCCGTTGAGGCCCATCGGAGCAACAACCAAGCAGGCGAACAAGGTTCTTGTGTTGGATGCTTGTTATCAGTCTGACTTCTGATAGAAATTCTGCTTCTCCTTGTTGGGATTTGTTAAGTGAAAGTTTCTTAATTGCAACTAACCTCCCATCTTCAAGTGTACCCTATAAAACATAAGTTCTCCTTTAGTTCTAAGCTAAATTGGAAAAATGAAGAGACCTCACAATTTAACAGGTGTTTGTTTCAAAAGTGAAAAAAAAAGGTCAAATCCAAGAATGGTGAACTTTAAGGCCACCATCTTGAAAGGGTATGTTAAGGATCCCAAACTGAAAAAATGAGGAGACCTTGCAATTTTTACAAGACACATCGGGTTAAGCATTTCATTTTCAATTAGTTTTGTAATGAAATCTATGTTTGTCTAAAAGAAAACCATACCAGATAGACAGGTCCAAATCCTCCCTGGCCTAGAAGATTCTTTGGGTTAAAATTCTTTGTTGCCTTTTTCAGTGTGTGAAAGTCAAAGTAACTTAAAGAATGCAGGTTATCGCTTAACAAATCTGTTGATGCTGCAACAAGAGATAAAAACATTTACTTCTTCGCAATTCGATAAGCAGTAATTTATAGTTTCTTCTGATCTTACAATTTAACTCTGTTTTGTTACCTTGAGTTGTTCCACTTTGTGTTAACAACTTCACCACTTTATTTTGTTTAAGAGACTTCCTAAAGATCAATATGAGAATCAGCAATATAACAAGCACAGCTAACATCCCAAGGAAGAAGCAGAAAACTGGAGACTGTAGCAGAGATGAAGAGCTCTTCATCTGATCTTTAGAGCTTCCTGTAACAACAGCATATGTAAAATCGAGTCTCTATGACATATACTAGAAAGTGGCTCCTACAATTTTGAATTTCTTGCCATGACAGAGGCCAGAGTTAATGTTCAGTTCCATATGTGGTAAGAACAAGTGTCAGAATGGGTGTGGAGTTTATAATTACCTTGAAGTATTCGGCGAGGCATCCCTGAGTTGGCCTGCAAAACATAAAGGAAGAAGCTTTCAATCAAATATTCAATTCAGGTTACCTCTTCTCTGTTTTATTGTCTTTGCTTTTTTAGGGTTGGGAAGTGGGCAGTGAAGCTGTGTGCTGAAAATGCTTGAGCTGAACAGATGATGACACAAAATCAACATAGTTTTTGACGAAAGAGGTAAACTGTGAAGTTCCCTTGGATATTACAAATTCTCATTTGGGTCTTATTAGCAGTTGGCACCTTGATAGAATTATAAACACCTTGATAGAATTATAAATACTCAAACTTTTCTTTTCCTTTTACTTTTTATAAGAAAATTACATTTTCGTCAATGAGATTTGGATAATAGATCAACTTCGTCTCTAGGTTTAAAATGTTAAAAGTTGCAAATTTGGTCCCTATAGTTTGTTAAGATCATAAATAGTCTCTACGGTAAGACTGATTCTAAGAGTGAGAACTATTAGCACTAGTCTTTTCAATATTTTTGGTTCTTACTCGCATGCTTTTTAGGAAATCGTCCAACATAAAATTGGTTCAAGTTCAACATGCTTAATTTTAGAGTATTTATGATTGAGTCATCGAAAATCTTTCTTAATCCATATTCTCATATGCTCATAGCTTCTCTCATTCGAATGTGTTCTCTGTTCATTCATATACCTCTCTTGAACTAGAGTGTTACAACTTATGAAGATTTTACTAAATCACGTGACTAATCACGAGACTAAATTCTAACTTTTTAATTCACAGGAAAGAAATTTTAGTTTTTTCCGAATCATAAGGATCAATCAACCATTTTAAAAGTCATAGACTATTGTCTTTAAAGTTTAGGAATTAATCGATTTTGGTCCGTGACGGTAGGTTTAAGTTAGTTGTTTGAATTGAAAAAGGAGGCAAAATATATTTATTTGATATCGTAAAAATGGATAAAAGGAGGATAGGGACATTTGTCTGTGGTATTGGACATTTAACTATGATGTTAGTAAGAATTTGTAATGTTATAAATGTGAGACACAAATGGGATTTGTTGTTGTCAACAACAGCTAATTGAAAACAACAAGGAATGTGTTTCATAATACGGCTATCTTCTTTGTCTTTCTTTCTTTCTTGTTCTTATGTTTCTAATATATATATATATATATATATATATATATATATATATATATATATATATATATATATATATATATATTAATTTAGTATTACATATATATAATATAGCAATTTTATTTAAACATTCCATATGAAGTAGTTGATCTTGTAGCCCTTTATTGACGTGGAAGAAAAATATGACTATTTGGGAGAGTTGGAATGGCTAAGCTCTTCCCCTCAAAGTTAGATTATAACAAAATCTTAAAAGGTGATTGTCAAATATAACAAAATTTATCAACGACAAGAATATATTTCAACTAATTTTCAAAATATATACATATAGTTTTTCTTTGTTCATAAGTTTTGGAAAATGTGTAACATCTTGACGTGAGTTTTGAATTTAGTTTCTATAGATTTCTAAGTTTCATAATGCTACGTTACATTTTTATCTTTGCATTTTGATCGACTTACTTTTATTTGGTGACTGGATTTCAATATACAGCTTATAATTTTGTTGGCCTCTAAGCAAAGCTCACTTACTCTTTTAGTTTTTGGCATTATATCTTATTTAATGAGTTAGAAAAATTATCATAGGAAAAAATAGTTTAATAATGATAAAGTTTAGTGAAAATTAATTTAATTTTTTAGAATTAATTAATATACATTCTCCCAAATAAAGATTTAATGAAATATAAAAAATAAAAGCGTAAAGCTTTATAGATTAAATGGTGATAAAATTCAAAACCCAAAAGTAAAAATGAAATAATCAATAAATAAAAAAATTCAAAACTTCAAAATAAAAGTCAAATATTTTAAAATTTAGGGAATCCAAACGAAAATTAGACATAAAAGCATGGGGACCCAAAGGGTAGGATACTATTCTTCGAATATAAACCACAATCAAATTCAAACTTCATCATTACAGAATAATTATAACTATAAATACAAACCATAATTCCAATATTTAAATATAGTATTTTTCTTTGGCATTGATGGGTTTTTCTTTATTTATTATTTCCAAACCATATTTCATAATGAGAGTATTTGCTTCAGTCTCTTTTTTTTTTTCTTTTTTTTTTTTTGTTGTCGTTGGGTGGTCAAAATATATTTTCCATTCTAGTAAAAGAAAAGGAAATTACACGTTGGACAGACACATAATGGTCAATGCATTGACTAAAACCAATGAGATTAGGTCAAAGTACAAAATTCCAAAGGCTTTGACTAATCATTTCATGAAGTCAACAAACTTGTCAAATCCAACATTGTTAGTGAAGACTTTCGACCGTAGGTTACACTTCATTTCTTAATCATATTTTTTGATTAAAACGTCAATCCCAATTAATTATCCCCCCCCCCCCCCCCCCCCCCCCCCAAAAAAAAAATCATCAAAACCAAATGATCACTTAATCATATATGATTCTCTCTTTCTTTGGATTGTGTTCATGTTGTGTCCCCTACAACAAAGCTCCTTTTTGTCCACGGCCTCCTTTTCATTAGGATCTCGAGATTTAAGAAGTTAAAAGAAAAAATTCCAATACTCCAATGATATAAATATCAATCTCATTCAACATTTAGCACATCATTAAATAATATACATCTTACTTTTTTTAAAGTTAAATTATAAATTTATACTCTATAGATAAAAGAAAATTAGTTCATATAATTTTATTAATTAAAATTTAATCCTTGTGATTCGATAAAAATCCTCATAAACAACTTCTATCATAGAAATTAATAAATTTTTTTATCAAACCCACGAATTCTAATTATAAACTATATGGTCAAATTAAAATTCTAACTTTCCCCAAATCGGTTACTTATGAGAATGTTTATCAAACCACATAGACTAGATTATTTCTCCAAATCACTTACGAGGATTTCACCGAACCATGAAGATTGTATTCTTATCGTAAACCATATAGATTCAATTCTCAACTTTCTCCGGATCATAAGGACCATTTTTCTAATATCAACACCCAATGAATTAAGATTGGAGCTAAAATGGAGAGAGAGTAAATGGGAAAAGTAATTTTTTTAAAAAAAAATTAGTTTATAGAAAAGTAGTTTGGAAATTGAATGCACACTGTCCACAGTTGTTTTGTCAGCTGCAACAAAAAACAGATTACTATTCAATTCCCTTTGTGTTTACAAAGTAGAATTTTCTAATTAATTTCTTTCTTTTCTCTTTTCCTTTCTGACCCATTTCAATTCAATGCCATTTCCCAAATATGGGATATTCATATCATATTGTTGAGATTTTCTTTTCAATTTTTTCTTCATATTTTCTTTCTCCTTAAAGCTTCCATCTGCCCTAATTAACTCCTTTTCTTCCTATCAACTTTAACTGTAATCACTTGAATGGCTGAAGGGGAATAAAAAGGGTGAAAGCAACAATTCATAATTCGAGTCTTTTTTTTATTTGGAACAAGAAAATCTTGTAAAAACAAAAGAGCTTTCTTGATTTCACTTCTTACAGAAATTAATTAGATTATATCAACAAAAGGAAATGAAAATTACAAAAACAAAATAGCTAATTAAGAAACATTTATATATATATATATATCATAATCATGCATGATTATAATCAAGATCAGCATAAACTATAATATTATATTATTGACTTTGATCTTGATCACTTGTTCTTTTTTCTCTCTACTTAATTGTGAAGTGGGTTAGGTCCAGTAGGAACAACCCTTTTATCTTCAAAATTGGTGCCATTATTATTATTGATCATCATCATCATCTTCTTAGAGCTCAAGAAGAAGCACTCACAACAATGGAGGTCGTTAGCGTTGTTCTTCGAGTACTTGCACCGGTTGATTGTCGTCTCCCCCGGTGTAGTTGTTAAGCTGTTTTTGTTGTCTCTAACACCGTTGTGACCCAAAAACAACGGCTTCCGAGCACCCGCGACGGAGGTAACACAAACGACTAAAACCGAAAGCCAAAACACCAAAATGCTAGACTTGGATAGTCCCATTGCACCGCTCATTTTGAAGAAAGTGAAAATTTGATGATTTGGAAATGATGGTGATCATGTGAAAGGGTGAAGACCCACAAAATAAAAAAGGATGATATATATGAGATTTATAGTTCTAAACAAAACAAAACAAAAAAGAAGAAGAGAATGGAGAATTTATAGTTGAAAAGTGACTTGTGAAGGGAGAAATTAAAGAGAGAATGGAGATTAAAAATTATAAGGCAAAAGGAATTGCGAGAAAACGAGAGAAAGGGAGAGTAGAAGAGGGTGTGAAGAACATTAAGTAATGAATAATTATGATATATGGTACCAATAAGAAGAAATAAACAGTAAAAAGGCCTTTTTTTGATACATCAAAATCTCTTGTCTGATCCAAAGAAATAATAATAATAAAAAAAAAAAATTCAAAAGGCCTTCACCAACCCTATTAATTGCCATTGGTGAAATATATCATTATATACAAAATTAAACAAGACAAGGATTTGTAATTGGGAACTGCAACAAAAGCTCAAAACACAACATTCTGTGTTCTCTCTCTCTCTCTCTCTCTCTCTCTCTCTCTCCCTCTTTGTTTTTAATTGTGAAGCATTATGATAATTTGAAAAAACTCTCATTTCAAGAAAAAAGCGTTTTTTTTTGTAAGGATGACCTAAACTTGAAAGAGATAATAATGTTGTTTGTCCTGGTTTTAGGAAGTAATGAAGAAGTTGATTCTTTGTCAATGCTAGTGTGGCACCAACAAAGTGTTAATTATACATACTACCTGTCGCACACCATTAAATGATAGTTGAGAATGACAAGCAAAAACATGAACAAAAAGAGGAGTGCAAGTGCAACAGAGCAGTATTTAGGAGGAGTGCGAGGGAGGAGGAAATGCGAGTATGAGAGTTCGGGGAGGAAGAAACGTTATTCTAGTTGTTTTGACCAAATGTCGTTGTTGTTGTGTCATGGAAGACTCACTACTTAGAAAGCAAAAATTTGGCACAACCTTATTGGTAAATCGTGCATATAAACACAAAGTTTATCTACTTTCATCGTAAATATATTTGGAAAGTTCTCACGCAAAACCTTCAAATATAAATCCTTTCGATGAATCAAAATAATTTTTCAATGTGAGACAACGTACTACTTGTTTTTTCCTTAAAATACTTTTGCTACATGACGAAAGCTCAAATCATTCTCAACACCAGCTAATGTACAAAATAATCTTTCATGCTTACTAAAATTAATAGATCATAAGATTCATACAGTGTATATAATTAATACACTCTTAGGGAGTTCTAACAATATAATATAGGGTCATATATATTTCATTATTTTTTACAACTTCGGACAGAAAACCCTCATAACAAGAAGTATATGTATATATATTTGTATTTATTGCTGAAGTATACTAATATATTTGTGTGATGTTCTCATCATATGTATTCAAATAAAAACCAACCCACAACCACAACCCTAAACACAACAACCCTACTACTTCCTACTTCTTCCCCTATCGTTTTTCTTATATATATATATATATATATATATATATATAAAAGGCATTAAAATGATAAAATCCTCTAAATAACCATTGAGTTATAATGAAGGAAGTTAGGATGTTTCAATGAAGGATTTTCACCTGCTCCCAAAGGAGCCATTAAAACCTGACATTTCAGACAAGAAAAAAAAAAAGAGAGTGCAGATTAGGGAAAGAATGGGGGAAGACGTTCATGGAGTTAATGAACACATAATAATTTTAATTTGCTTTGGTTTTGCATTAATAGTGTGTTGTTTATTTTGAGGTTTTCGATCGGCTTAGCCTCAATGGTGAATATATATATATATATATATATATATATATATATATATATTCATGCCACAATTTTATAGCATGGATATATCATCTAAAGATGGTTGTTTTAATTTACTTGAAATTATGTTTTAGGCAAAATTAACAACGATAATAAAAATAAAAAATAGTAATATGTGAATATGCATCCGGTCTATGTCTAATAGTTATTTTTCTATTTGCCAAATTATGATAAGATAATTTGATGGAAAGCACGAGGATAATTTGGTGAAATGTCTGAGTGTTTTAAGGATAATAATCAAGAGTATAATAATAATTTTTAAAAATTACAAATATAGAAAATAATATATTTCTTATCCCTCGAATATTCTTATAGTCTATGAGTATTGAGAGGCCAACATTTATAATATAGTTGATCAATATAGACTTCAAGGTTAATGGACTTTGAAAGTTTTAATTTGTTATATTTATATACGAATACTTTGAATTTAATTGTTTACAACTGTCTATTTAATATAATATTGTCCAAACTTGATCTTCCTTACTTGTGGATTTGAAATATGACAAAAATCCAACAAATTAGAAATTAACATTAATTGGGAAGAAAATTAACGATGCGAGCTTGAATACAAAACTGATCTATCTAGACTACCTACTCCAATGCCATATTAAATTAATCGATTAACCCAAAAGTTTAAGTTCGTGGGTAAAAATAAATTTAATATAATACAAAAAAAAAAAAAAACACACACACACATTGGTTAGGAAAAATATCACAACTTAATTCAACATTATTATATTATAGTATGTACTTTCTATTCATATATTATATTATAACTTTTTTCATTTTCCCCTGCTAGTCAATATATTCTTTTATCAAAAAGTTAAAAGGTTTTAATCTACCACCTATTTTGTGGTGTCCGATCCTCTAAAAACAAAACGAAACAAAATAAAATTATATATATATATATATATGAAACTTATAATAATTACGTTACAATTATATTCTTCACATCATTCATTAATCACTTCTTAAACGTACTAGAAGAAGGGAAAAGAAGTTACATTTGATTCTCTCGAATGGAGTATTAAAGCTAGCTAGTAGGTGATCAAACTTTAGAATCAATTTTCTCTAACCTAATTAAACATATGAAAAAATTAATAAATCATAATATAACTTTACCTATGGTCATAGGTTAAGCCAAATCAAATTACTTTGTGCCTCAAACTATTGTTACCTAAAATCACTCAAATTCAATGGGAAAAAAAGTAGAGATCAATTACCCATGTTCTTAGAAACCTAAGTGCTTTTAACTCATGAATCAATTATGTCCTAAGTTTTCATAAAAGTAATTTTATTAAATAGTTCAATGTGGCTCTAAAAAGTTACTTTTTCTCTCTTAGGGTAGTGGGTTACTAATTACTAGACATTAATTTTGATGTGGAAAATTTTGAGAGAAAGAGTAAGAAATAAAATATAATTTTTTTTTTTTGTCATTCAACACTAAAATTAATTTTAAAATGTCCTTACCAATAAAATCAAATTATTTTTTTTTCTTTTTAAAAATGAAAGTGTGTTTTAAAAAAAGCTGGATTCTTAAAAACTAAATAAGTATATATATAAATATAGTTCATTAAAATTTCTTTTTTTGAAAGAGGGTGTTATATATTTTCCACATTCAATTAACTAAGTTATCCCAAAAACTCAAAAGTAAATAAGGTTTAATTAATTAAGAGGATGTTATTATAAAAGGTGAGTGGGTGAGATCAGAATTTCTCTTTTCATTAATTATTTCCACAAAAAGGCAAAAAAATTAATTATTAATAGAACTTAATTAGCTCCATTTCAGCTGCAAAAATGATTAATATTTCTCTACAAGCTCTCAATTTCAAAGACAATATAGAGAGGCTTAGGGTTTGAGTTAGAGAAAATAAATGTGCTAGGGCTGCTATATATAATTCTTCTCAATTATTATATATTACTAATTTTCATAGCTTTTCTTTTTTAAGATATCCTTAGTGAAATCCATCATTTATTTTGATTTTATCAAAATTTACAATTTATTACTTACAAAGACTTGGATGTTATTGATGTAAAGAAAAAGGACTTAAGAGGGATATTTATGTAAGACTTTAAAGAATCGTTTAAAGCTAGAAATAGTTTTTTACATTATAAAAAATATCAATAGAAATAGATGAATTTTGAACCACATAGTCCCCTAATCGATAACACATATGTATATATATATGTTAATTGATCTATGCTTGTTTTGATAGTAAAACAAGTTTTATTTAAATGTTTATGAAGACAAAAAAGAGAATGTCCCGATTTTAAGAAAATACGTATGAAAATATTTAAAAGATATTGATGTGATAAATTTATTTTAAAAAATTCAAAAAATAAAAAGTTTATGAAAAAAAAAACATTTTAACTCACAAATAAATTAATTGGTACAAAATATTCTTGAACTTTACATGTAACATTTGATTTTTAGAATTTTCAAAAAAAATATTGTTCACGTTAGAATAAATTAAGAAAAATTCAATGAAAACTAATTAATAAATGATATAAATTCCTATATCTTGATTTAATTATAATTTTGTTTCTAAGATAGAGAAAAAGAAATGGAAACAAAGCAAACTCTTCCACTAGAGAGAAAAACACAAAGTATTCCTTTGTTCATGATTAAAAAAGAAAGAAAGAAAAAAAAGAATCAATAGTAATTGAAAATTTAATATTACTAAACAAATTGATATAAAAAAAATTACAAAATAGAAGGTCTGATTGAATTGATGATGTTATATCCTTTTCAACAAGTTAATTAGTTTTTCATTTTAAAAGAAAAGGTGATTCGATATTTTTTTTTATATAAAAAAACTCATAATTGTTTGGCCAAAATTTTATCCTGGAAAATTTTTAAAAAATAAAACAGATGAAATTACTTGATTGAATATAAAAAAAAAATTGATAAATTTAATTACATCACTTAAAAATGAATTTGGAGGTAATTAATGAGACAAAGTCACAATTTAATTAGTCCTTTTGTGGAGGCAATCATTTAAAATCAAAGAAAAATATTGGTCCCTAAAACCCAAAAAGTCTTTTTGTTAATTAGGTCTATACAAATTAGAGTAAGCTAAATAATTCCCACAAACTTTATAGAATAGCAAAATATTCACTTTATATTCAATGATTCAATAAGTCTAAGTTAATTAATGGCTCTAAAAGTTATTATTATTTTTAATTTACAATAAAACACAATAGCCCTCTCTCATATATATATATATATATATATATATATATATATATATATATATCTTTATAATATGATAGGGATATACATGATTCACCTTAAATTTTAGATTTATTTTATTCTATTTTTAGAATCTATGAGAAAAGTTTGATATCGTTTTCAACTTGATTTATATATTTGTTAAGATCTTTATTTCTAATTCTAATTCATATGAAGCTATATTAATTATTGTTCACATTTGAAAGGATGAAGATTTTATAATATATTTATTTTGAAAAAAAGAAAATAGAACAGATAATGACTAAATAGAACTAAAGAAGAGAATAAAAAAAAAAAAGTCAACTTATTTCAAGGAGGAAGAATGTCCATGCATTAAATAAATTAATTTAAATAAAATAAAATACCCCCTAGGTAGCAAAGGGGGGTAAGTTCTTTGAGGAAATTTCATATGTAATATGGACAAAGAAAATTTCATACCAAACTTCTCATAAAGTGAGAGAGAGTTGGCAAAATAGAGTCATGTTATTAGATTGAAGAGAAGACTAGCTATGATTTGAAAAGTCATAGTCAATATACACCTTCTAAGAAAAATGTATATATTATGCAAATGATGAGTGCAATATTTTTATAAATGAAATGAAATTTAAATATGAAATAATTGCAAATATAACTCTTCATGTCATATCCAAAAATATTAAAAAAATATAGAATATTTTAAAAAATATATGAATAAAACAAATTAAAATTTCGATTCAATTGTTAGAATCCATTTGTGATAGATTATATCCACGATAAAAGTCTATTAATGATAAATTTTATAACTAATAAGAACATTATCGACAAGTCTTTAATATTTGTAATTCTTTAAGAAACTAATAAATAACTTCATATATTTGAGAGATGTTAAATTATAAACTTTGTTACGCATATAATAGTTTTAATTGATTATTATGTAATAAAGAAGTTTCTTATAAGTCCTTCACCACAAATTTTCAACTAGTCAAACCGACTTTAAAAATCATTAGTTGATTGGAGTCTGTTTTTTGACCAAACCCCCACCGAATTGACTAAAGTCGGTTTAGTAAATGTTCAAACTAATCTTGACCATAGATGAGTAAATATTGGTCGGTTTAATTTTTTGAAATTTTTCGATTTAGAACTTTTCAACCAACACCAATCGTCGACCGATCCCTCTTGTTCTCCATCCGACCGAGACTTCGATTTGGTTGGTCGACTCGACTTTTCATTGTTTAGTGTGTGTGCTTGTCTGTGTCATGTCAAATATTTTAGATGGTATATAATTAAATTTGTATATTTTTATTAATTTCAACCGATTAACTAGTAATTTAAGATGATATCGTAGTAAATGGTCTAGTTTAGTATTCAATACTTTTGCATATTTCAAACCCTACAAGTGAGGGTGTGTTATAATATATATAATTAAATTTACCTTATCTACTAGTTTAGATGGTGTGATTTAAGAAAAATTACAAGTTCATTGATTTTGAGCTTTTAGCTTCGTGTTTGATTAGTTTTTAAGCTTTGAAACATATTTAATGTTTTCAAAATATTATAAAATGAATCAAAATATTTATAAATAAAGTAAAATATCATAATTTGTTTTTGGATAGATTGCGATCAAGTAAGTCAAACTACCCTGTGTCTATCATAACACATAAACACGGATAGTATGTCACAATCTACCATTATCTACTGCAAATAAACGATAATATTTTGTTATATTTATAAATATTTTTAAGAGAAATTATTATAAATAGCAAAATTTTGAAACTACTTACAAAATGTACCGAAGAAATTTCAAATGAGAGAATTTAATAATTTTACTATAGTTTATGAATAATTTCAATCTTTACTATGTTTGAAAATGTCTCGTTTTTTTAAATATTTTTTATTTCATAAATACTATTTAAATGTAAAGTTAAAAATTCAGAATACTATAAGATAAACTGCCTAATGCATGGTTAATTAATTGGAAAATATAGAAAATTGAAACTTACACGATAAACATTATATTATAAATATAAATGCAATAGAATATCTTTTAACTATTTCATAATTTGATATCGTTAAAAGTTAATTTTATTTATATTTATAAAATATAACAAAATTTTAGATCGTAGAAAAATAGATTCGGATAGAATTTAAAATTTTATTATATTTTATAAATTCTTTTAGTAGTTGTGTTATTAATTATAATTTTTTTATTTTTTTTTATTTTTATTTTAAAATTTTTAAAATTAGTGGATAAAATTGAAAGTTGATTAATTAAAGGCTTAAAAACTAACATGATGAAATAGAAAGTTTAAAATAAAAATTGATACAATAGGATAAAAATTAAAGAGTAAAAATATAAGTAGTTCTTTGTTGACATACCAAACATGTTTGTCAACTATGAAATTAAATGGTTTAATTTTCATTAAATTCAAAGTTATAGTAGCATTAAGATTGGAGAAAAAATTTTGATCTGTGCATGGATGATATCTAACTAAGGAAATTTTGATCTATAATTTTTTAACCCCACATTGTATGGTATAGTGTGATCCTAAAATTCATACCCATGTCAGTAAAAATCGAGGTTAAAAGTCTAAATATTAGACCTGATAGATCAAATTAAAACAAAATAGGCATATCAAAAGTAAAATTGTAATATTTGAAATTTATGAACTAGAATGATGTTAAACTCAAAACTTAAGGATTAAATGTGTAACATTTTGAAACATATAGGAATTAAATAAAAACCATTTCTGAAGTAGGATCGAAAGATTTATTGCAGAGTAAACTTTCTAACGCTATTGTAAGAATAATCTCATTTTAAAATATATGCATATAATTTTAACTTATTTATCAGAAGTTATCATGTGTCTTAATCAATTAACTTTAACTTGGGTTAGTAATAGATATTATTTCTATGAAATTTGTTTTAAAGGACAAAATTGTTGATAATATTTAAAATATAACAAAATGTTACGATCTATTATAGTTTATCACTAATAGGCAGTGAAATTTTGCTTTAATTATAAATATTTTGATTTATTTATTATATTTGAAGATCACCGGACTAAAAACAACTATGAGATAAATACTATATCATTTAAAAATAATTTACTTCAATTTTTTGTTTCACATTTTTAAGAATAAAATCGAATTTAATTTGATTTTGAATAATGAAAAGAATCTTTTAAAATGAACTTTTTTCTAAAAGAATATTAATGGTAGGGAGAATTAGAATGTGCAAGATGATATCTTTAACTTAGGTTGACAGACTTTTAACGTTTTCATCATACACTAAAATAGAAGAAAAAGATAATGTCTTAATCACAAAATTAGGAACGTACAAGGGGATCTAGCTAGAGAGGAGCTCAAAATTAGATACAAGACATACAATAATAGTCGGTAAGAAGAGACTATAGAAAAATCTTCTAGTTGAGCGAAATTAAGAAACAACAAAAAAATATAATATATTTTCGACACAATGGTTTCCTATCATTTTTTAAAATGCGGTTATTTCTTCCATGCATGAAAGGACCATACTTTTTCATCAGCAAAACACGACCATTTTAAAATGACTTTTAAATGACAAAAACGAGATTTTAATTATTTTGTTTTTGAATTTTAACTTTACAAGTGAAATCTATATACAAAAATTGCTTTTATCAATTGATTTGTATATTCTCTTATGAATTTTCAAATTTTAATTTAAATTTTTTAAATAAAAAGCAGTTTAAATTTTTTTTTTAAATTTAAAATTTAACTAAAAATTCATATACATCCATAAAAAATGAAAGAAACAAATTCCATCCATTGGATTTCTTTATTTTATTATCTACTACATATGATAAAGAAAATTAAAATTAAAAAAAAAAAAAAGAGTAGGAAAATAGTTTTTATTTTGAGAAATATTGTTAAAATTTGAAGAAAGTAAAGAAATGTTGAACAAAAAATTCCAAAGCCAAAAATAAAAACATAAAAAAGAAAACAATTATCAAATAACTCATACTTATCTTATAGGGGATGGACCATAATATATATCGAATAATGAAAACATTATTTCTCTATGAGCTTTTATTTATTTATTTATTTATTTATTTATTATTACAATTTTCTTTTACGAAAGAAAAGAAAAAAAAAACACATAATTTTACAAATAAAAAAGACAATATTGGCGATGATTACAAGGAATAATATATAAACACATACACACACATAATTATAATTTGTTGACATTATATATTTGGTCAAAGATTAGGTGCTTAATATTCAAAAGGCTTTTACCATACCAACCCATAAGGAATTTCCATAATCCCAAAATTAATATGAAAAAGAAAAAAGGCAAATTCTTTTTAATCTTTTTTAACAACAACAACAACAACAACAACAACAGCATATACACACACCCAAAAGTCCAAGTTTGATTTTAAAAGTTCCCATTATCAAAATTATATGTTTCAACTCAAAGATAAGAATATATATATATATATCTATATATATATATATATACACATTATTTCTGGCTTATTTGAGACCACATAGAGAGTGGGGGAAAAAACAATTATGGTCCAAAATTGTCCTTTCCATGAAAATATTTTGCAAGGCTTTTAAACCATTAAAGAAATAAAAGTTTCTGGTCCAAAATTGTTCATATATACATACCATAAAAATATGTATTAACATTAAATTTTTTGAAGAAGAAAACCATAAATACTCACATTTAGAGAGAAAAATTTAAAAATTGGTCCAAATTGTAAATAATAATAATAATAATAATAATGTTGAATTCTTGAATTTAATTCAACTACTAGAAGTTATTGTCCTCAAATTAAATTTATGAAAACTAGGGGGGCCAAAAAGAGATCAAAATTAGACCCAATTTCCCTCTCACTTTTGTTAGGTCTCATAACCCTAAAACATTTTACAATGTCATTCTTTTTAAATTTTCCTTTATCTACATCCCTTCTAAACATTATTAATTCAATTTAACTAACTTTGAAAAACCCAATTAAACCTCCCACAAAAAGAACTTGAATTTAGTTGTTATAATTTTCAAATTTAGAGACTATTTTCAAAGATTTTATTTTGGAGGATTTAGAGCTATTTCTAAATATAGAAAAATAAACCAAAATCTTTATAATTTTTTTTAAAAATAAACTGCAATATTTTGCAAATTCCTTTTGAGATCAAATTTGCAATTTAAGGAGAGAGAAAAATCTTTTTTGGGGGACTCGATTTTTTCAAGAATATAAAATTTTGAGATGATTTATAAATGATAATCTAAAAAAGGCCGTATGTTATTATTTGAATTGAATTATTCTTTCTTTGCTGTACTAAGAACACACAGCCGGAAAAAGAAAAAAAAAAAAAAGAAAAAAAGATAGAGCATTGTATTAAATTATTGTGGCGGAGAATTGGCGTCGACGGCGGCCGCGGTGACGGCGGCAGGCGTCCTCGTAATTTGGTCGCATGAAGGGCAAATAGTGAGCGTCGCGGCCTTAGGCAGCTGAATATACAATTGTGAAGCTCCAAGTTTAAGCGATCTTAATTCATTTAATTCTTTCTTCAACCTTCGATTTTCTTCGTTTAATCTTTCACAACATTTCTTCAAGAACTCACAATCCACTTCTGTTTGTTTCAGTTTCGTCCTGTTCATGAAAAACAATGAAATCTTTTTAAGAAAATTGGGTGAAAACAATTTCTAAATTTTCCAATATATTCTTAAATAAAAGGATCAAAGTGAATGGTAACAGAAACTGATTTTAGAAAGGGAGATAGATATAATGTTAAGAAAAAGAAATTGTGAGAATACCTTGCACGTCTGTTTTGAAACCAAACTTCCACTTGTCGAGTTTTGAGGTTTAATTGTTGGGCAAGTGCCTGTTTCTGAGCCTGCAAATCCATGCAGAAAACAACAACAACAACAATAATAATAATAATAATAATAACAATAACAATAATAATAAAAGATTCAATTTTCTCATTAGAAAACAAAAAAATAAAATAAAATAGGGGTATTCGACAAAAGTAGAAAGAATGAAAAAAAAAACAGGTAAAATGGGTACTAATTTTTTTCTTTTCATAATGGGTATTTGATAAAAAATGGAAAGAATGAAAAAAGAAAAAGTGAAATGGGTATTAAAAAAATAAAAAAAGATCGAAATTTTTCATAAAATAAATTGATGGGTATTTGATAAAAATGGAAAAGAATGAAAAAGGTGAAATGGGTATTAAAAAAAAAAAAGAAAATATAGATTTTCTTTCACAAAATAATTGATGGGTATTTGATAAAAATGGGAAGAAAAATAAAAAAGAAGAGAAAATAGGTATCGACAAAAGAAAAGGGCATACCGGATTCAATGTGGTGTGAAGTTTGAAGCTTTCTTCCAATAAAGTGGATTGTTCTTTAGAAAGCCTAAGTTTTTTCCTCTCCCTTAATTCTGATCCACTGCTACTAATCCCTTTATAATTATGATTAGTAGAATTAACGATATCGTTGTTGTTGATGTATTGATCTGATGATAATCTTCTAATTGATCCGAAGGAAGAATCTTGACGATGATGATGATCATAATTAACAATATTATTATTGCTTCTAATCCTCTTCATCAAATGATGATCATCATCTTCTTCACTTGAATTAACTTCATCATCATCAATTTCCATATTGTTGTTGTTGGTAATTTCCAATTCTTCTTTAGGAATGAGAGTGAAAGAGACTTGTTGTTGTTGATGTTGGTTTTTTTGAATCTTTTTTGGGACATATTGATCACCAAATCCCAAACCAAGGCTAAGCCAACTGATATTGCAAATTTCATCTTCATGATGATCTTCCATGGCAGCGATCTTGAGGAGCAGAAGAGAAAGGGGTAAGTGGGGGATTTTAAGACAGAAAAAAAAAAAAGAATTGGTAAAGAGGGAGAGAATGAGAGAGAGGTTTCAAGTTGGAATAATAATCAGTTAATTATTGAGGTTTGTGAGTTTAAAAAAGAGAGAGTAATTAATGACTTTTTTTTTTTAATTATAAAAAGAAAAAAAGAAAAAAAAAAAAGAGAATTTAATTAGGAATGAGAATATAAGAATTTTGGAAAGAGTAAAGGAGCATGCGTTAGAACTATGACTCCTAAGATGAAACCAAAATCTTCCTTAAATGCATTTGGACCCATATCTTTGTTTGACTTTATGTTTATTTTATATAATAATTTTTATATAATAATATATAATTTTGTTTTCTTTCTTTTTGGCTTCTTTAATCATTTTCTTTTTGCTGTTTTTAAGCATTTTCCAATCCACCTTTTACCCTCATATATACCCTAGGAATCATATGGTTCCTTTTCCCCTTTTCTTATCAATATTAATTCTATACAGAAAAAAAAAGAAACAAATTGGGTGTTGTCAAGTTGCATGTAGGTCCAAATAGTTGTCGAGAAAAAAATTTATCGCAGATACAAAGATTTTAGAAAAATCGAATTGTGTTTTTTGAGGAGGATGTATACGATGATAGAGATTAGATGCAACCTATGATTGTTCATGTGTGAAAAGTAAAAGAAATAAATTCTAAAATTGAAAATTTTGAATTTACGATAATTTTTAATTAAAAAGGGTTCATTTTAAAACGAAGTTTATTTTCGTTAATGAAAAAAGCTAAGGAAAAACTTCCAACTATATCACTATCGTGATAGAGACGTTACAATGATCGAAGATATAGTAATCGTAGAAAATATATAAATGATATGAATATAATTAATAATGAGTTTGCTGAATAAGTCATGATTTCACATGAGGGTTTTGTGTGTTTTTTTTTTTTTTAAATTTATTTTCTCCAATTCATTTGTAAGCGTTTTTACATTATTGGTTTGAAATAAAGAGTTAAATTTCAACAGTTTAAAAAATGGTAATTAGATGAAAACTGCCAAATTTAAGATTTTTTTTTTTTTTTTTGACTAAATAAGTCTCTTTTTCTTTCTTTGAAACTGACTTTCAATTATAACTTTTGATGTTTTGGTTTTTCTTTAAGTTATTGGATTTCAACTTTCCAACTCCAATATTTATGAGAAATTAATTATAATCCACTTATTTTAATTTCTTTTATTTTTCTTTGTTTTCATATTTGAAACTTCTTTTTTGCAATGATTAATTATATGCTCATTATATAATGTTTGTATTCCCATGGACATGTTTGCTAAAATACAGATTTAATTAATCTTAATTTAATGTTTGCTAAACTTTTCTTAGAACCATATTTTACGGTCTAATTTCATTAAAAAAATTTAGCATAGTTGATTTTTAACTTTTTGTTTAAAATATTTGCCGTGTGAAGGTTACGATAAACTTAATTATATGGTCATCAAATGAGATTGACGATTCAAACTCGATATGAAAATATATACTAGAATCGTTGATCGATATAAAGAAAAATGAAATATTTTGTAAATACATAACTTCATATGAAAGAAGCACAAATGTACACATACAAAGTTAGAAGTTTGTTATGTATATATATAAATTTATTTGATATGTGATATACTCTTCATGTAGTAGTAGTATTTTTGAAACTCGATTGATATATATTTGTTGCTAATATACATAAAATATAGGAATAGATAGACTTATATACTTTTTATTGGGTAAATCAAACAATACAACATCTCTAGACAATAAGTAGTTTTTTTCATAACAAAATTAGTTGACAATGAGTAAAAAACAAAACTTTAAACCTAAAATGATGACAATCGAAGAGAGAAGAAGATTCAAGAATTCAAAATAGTTACTAGAACCAGATTAAAAAGTTGATATTTAGGTATACATATATTTTACCACTGCAAAAAGTTGAAAGCTCAAGAAAAAATATGAGTGTGTGAAAAGGACAAAAATGGAAATATAGAAAAAAAAATTCAAATTTGAAACTTTTGTCATATAATGCAATGTTTCCGATGTTTAAAGATGTCAAGTATTTAGTTTGCCGTTTGATATATATTTGGGTTGTTTTCAAATATAACAAATAAATTAAAATATTTACGACGGTAGCAAAATATCAAAACTTGAAAAGATAAGATTTCAAAGATATAAGATGTCAGTTAGGGATCCTGTCTTGTCGGCCACTCTTTATGTCTTTCCATTTTGTAAGATTATTGTTGATACGTGTATTATATGGATAAATGATATCTTGGTGGAGATTCATTTATCTATATATAAGGAAACGTTATAAATATTTTTCAATAATTTTGTTATTTAAAATAATTTTTAAAAAATTATTTTAAATTGTAAATATATTGAAAAAAATATGTATTGAAACTACAACTACACATTTTTTAAATTATTTAATAAAAAATCTATATAAGCTTTCTTTTTCTCTTTTTTTATTAAAATAAGATAAAAAAAATTATATATTTACGAATTTATTTAATTTATCGTATCGTTAGTAAATTAGAAAATGTTATATTTAATTAATGAATTTGTATTAACATCCATTTTACTTGATTTAATTATTTTTATAAATCAAGCAATGTGAGCAGATCTTTTGGTCAATATTATATATATGAATTAAAAGAAAATTCATTAATAAGGTTGATTGCAACTTGATTTGAATTAATTGATACACATGTTTTATTTTCTTCAAATTAAGCAATGTGTTTAAATTATTTATTTGTTATTTCACTATCAAAACACTTTTTAAGATTAATAAAAAATGAACTTATTAAATTTGACCTCTCTATTGCCCACCCAATAAATTCTGTCATATATATGACAACTTTAAATTCTTTTTTGTTGGAGTAATTTTGTTCTTTCTTTCTATTATGAATAGAAAAGATACAAACATGATTTTTTTTTTCTTTCTTTAGACAACAAAATCTAGTTGTTGGATCGGAATTCGAACCTTTGAGACTATAAATTTGTTTAACCAACTAAAGCTATGTTCAAATTATAGACAATATTTGGCAAAGAAACGTATTGAAAAATACACATGACAAATCTCCAACATTATATGTTAAATAATTTTAGGTCGAAATGTATTAAAAATGTGCTTTGTGACAAAACATTTAAAATATATATATACTTTTCCATAAAGTTTAAAAGATAAAAAGATTCTGACCCAAAAGGGGAAATTTATTTAAAATATACATAATGAAACATCTTGATTAAATCCATATATATTCGAAACAAATTCTCTATTCATCACATTATTATCGTTTACAATTATTATTTGACTTTACCAAATATATTCTTATTTTTAGTTTTTTCTTACACAAAAAGAAGAAGAAGAAGAAAAAAAAAAAGGAATATGATAAGATTTGCAACAGAGAGTAAAAAGAAATTGGAATATATACAATATATAAAATATGTTTTATATTTTTAGGGTTCAAAGTGAAAGATGTGATGTTTGGTTCTTCAATTACGGATTTTAGACATCAATTATTCGATTTATTTTTTATTATTATTTTAAAAAAAAAAACAATTATTCGATCTAATCACAAAATTAAATTGCAAATATATGGAATATTCAACATAAAGTTTGGTAATAAAAATAAGTGAATAAGCCATAGATAATAATAACTAACCTTAACCATATAAGGGTTAAACTATTCAAACCACATTCTCTTAGTCTATTCCATAAAGATTAAAGTTATATAAATTCTAAATTACAATTGAAATTTTTTATTTTTCAGAAATTAATGTTGAAAATTTAGGTTTTAAAATTTGTGTCTACCTGGACAAAGAAATAAAGAAATAGAAGATCTAATAGATAAATTAATTTTTTTTAAAAAAATAAATTTTCGATATGAAATAAACATTGATTTCAAAACTTAATAAATAGATTTTTAATCAATGATATTTGAGAAAATAATTCTTTTTTTTTTGTCATAATTTCTTCGTTATAGCTAACAAAATGTCGAACTGGGTCTTTTATTATTCTTGTTGTACATTATTATTATTATTATTATTATTATTATTGTCATCATCGATTTAAATTGGCATACATTTTTAATTTAATTTTTTAAAAAGATTTATACTATAATAAAAATAAATAGTTTTAGTATTTTGTTATGTTTCTTTTTTTTTTCACTATCTTCTTTTTTCTAAAGTCATATTTATTTTGTCAAAAAAGGAAAGAAAAGAAAAGAAAAAAACAAGAAAAACGAATTTTCGTTTAATAAATTTAAAATACATCTTTTTTTAAAATGCGATACTCTTAGAAAACATAAAAGGAGAAAATTTTCTGTATTTTTCTGCATTCATTCTTATAGATCAAATTAATAAGTCCATACACTTCTCACAGTTCTTAAAGCATTTTCTTGATATGAAATTTGAAAAGAGTAGGTTTCGGTTGTTTGTTCTTCGTTTTAATTTATCATAAAAAAATTTTGAATGGGATTTCTTAATACATATTTTTGAGGAAATAATAACCAAATGTGGATAATCTTAAGAAAAACAAAGCAAAGGATCTTCATCATCAACAACTACTTAGTTACTTTTAAAAAGTTAATTAAATTTCTTAATCATCTAGTAAGGCCATTATAGGTATTAAATAAAATTAAGGGATAAGTTTAAATCCAAAAAAACAACAAAAAAAAATCCTTTTGGTCAAAATTAAAATCAGAATATATTATAGGGGTCGAGATTTGATAATATCTCTCTCACTTTACAAGATCATTGCGAGGTAACCCTTTGGTGTTCTTTTCTTCTTCTTCTTCTTCTTTTATATATATCTATATATATACCAAAAAAATATCCTAAAATTTTAGTCTAATCTCTATCGTTTTCTTCAATTAACTTTAAAATTTTACATTTTTATCTTTGTGTTTTTTAGAGTGTAGTTTCTTTTCTGTTTTTAGATTTCAAAAATATATTTGTAGCCTTAAATTTAGAATTTTGTTTCTTGTTAATCCTTTTATTTCAATATTTTTAAAAAAAATCATGGGTGAAAGTATAAATTTGGAACTGTTGTTGCAATTTGCCTGGTAAAACATCTGATGATCGGCTCGCGTAGTGCAGAACAGAAACATGTTATTTTATTCTTGTCTTCCTCGCCCGACCAACGACATTCGTGGAAATATTGACGAACCTACATTTATCTATCTCCTCACTCCTTCCAAAACTTGTATGTTTTTAGTGCCCAAATCCATGAATGAATGTATGGGTTTATAAAGTACTTCTACATTGTTTAGATAACAGTAACATAGAGATTAAAACTAAATATAACATTTTGAAACTAAAACAAAAAATTAAAATTAAACTTAAAATTTGAAAATATTATTTTTGAAACTTTTACAGAAAAAATAGGTTTCTTAAAAAAATAATTAAAAAAAAAAACAGGCTACTTATACTTCAATTTTTTTAAAAGAGTAAATATTTTGTTTATTTTTTCAAATTTTCAAAAAAAGAAAAAACTATTCCTTTTTTTTCTTTAATATTTTATCAATTATGGTATTTGAAGACTATACCTTTTCCCCAAAGGTTAGATTAGCAAAAATCAATGAGAGTTGATATGCATCTTTTTAATTGTGAATTTTAATCTCCTAAATGATTCTTCTTTTCAGTAATTATCTATTTTGTCATTGAAAAATCTTATATAATATTGGTTGGTTTTTGTCTAATGCTTTATTTGGGTTTTTAATATTCTTCAATTGATATAAAATTAAAATGACTATTTTCAAATATGACAAAATAAATTAAAATATTTACAAAATATACCAACGACTTATATTCTATCGATAAGAAGTACAAATAAAATTTAAAATTTTACTTATTAGGTAAGTATTTTTCACCAATTTAACCATTTACAATAAATTTCTAAATTAAAAAAATTTAAGATTTCATTGTTCATAAAATTGAAAATAGCATACAATAAATCAATTATTAAAAAAAGTTCGGTAAGTTTACATGAAAACAACAAAAGTAATAAATATTTACAACATTATAACAATTTAAGAAAAGCACACGAAGCTAATTACTTTTCATAAATTTCATATTTGTCCTTATTGAATTTTGATTATTGTCGAACGATTGTTCAGTTCTTCTTCTTTTTTGTGATTTATTATTCTCTTCTTCACATATTATTAATTTCTTTATATTATTACTTCTTCTTCTTCGTATTTCCACTTCTTATTTGTGATTTCTTCATTTCCTCTTCCATTAATTTTTCATTCTTTTTCATCTCTCATCTTTTTTTTCTTCTTAGTACAAGATCTAAAGGATATTAGTAAGATCCTGTACCAATATCTGAACTATCGGTTGTCTATCACAGATAGATAGAAATAAACCACTATCACTAATAAATCGTTTAGACTAAATACAAGGATACAAGATTATTTAGACTAGGTACAAAGTTACAAAATCGTTTAGACTGAATACAAAATCATTTTTTCACACGTGTATAAATATTCTATACAATATAAATATTATCACATTTTGTTCTATTTTTGAAAAAACCCAAAAAAATGTTTGCTAGGTCTTCTAACAAAAAGAAGAAAAAAAAGTTGATAATCGTATGGAAACAAAAAATTTAAAAATTTACTACACTTTCAAAAGATTAAAACTCTAACAAAATTCAAACATAAATTTATAGCTTCACTATAATATATATATATATATATATATATATATATATATATATATATATATGATAAAGATGTTAAAGTGATGTGCTATCTTCTATCCAAATTTTTCAATGCAAAAAGCTGCAAGTAAATAAATAGTTAATAAGTATACAATCATTCTGAAATGGAATATAATAATTATTAAAAAAAGTATTCACTATTAGAAAAATATTCCAATGCATATTTTGGGTTATTATAACTTTGTGTGATATCTCAAACTCCTTTATTTTCAACTTTTTTTTTTTTTTTTTAAATAGTGTAGAGTCGGAGTAAATTGTAAAAAGATAACAACTTAACTTACACTAATTATTAAAAAAGACAAAAATATATCATAAAATTTGACCATCATAATTAAACTTAGCTCAACCGACATTTGAATCTACTATTCTTAGTTGCATGTATGCGATTTTACGGCATAATAAAAATCATGTTTTTGTTCTAAATGTCAATTGCTATCTCCTTTTTTATTATTATTAATTTCTTTGAAAAGGTAACTTTTCTACATTGAAGGTTAAAAATATGGGTTTTATTTATTTATTTTTTTTTGTTCAAAAAATTGAGTTACAAAATTGTTTGGTTAATTTGAATTGATATATATAGTTGGTAAATAAAGCAGATTGACTGCATTTAAATTACTTTTATTAGGACTTAAATTCACATTTTTTTTAATATGTTGATTATTTGAATCTTATTCTTATTCCATATTACTTTTACTCACTACATTTTTTGTCTCCTTATTTTCAAACATTCCATTATACTTTATATGACTTTTGCAATAAAATTTTATTTAATCTCTTTTATGAATTATTTAATATAAACCTATAAAACGATTAAACATGAAAAAAGTTTCAAAAATGGCATTTAACTTTTGGAAAGAGTTCAAAAATATTATTGTCGAAAAAATACTATTATCGTTAGTTTTGCAAGTTAAAGACCATATAGTTTAGATTTCCACTGATATATGCGGATATTTTTATCGATATTTTCACATTTCTATGAGTTCAATATGATCAAGGTGACGACATCGTAGAAAAATCCTTGAATCACAAAGAATAAACGTGAAAAAGATACTAATATAAATAATAGACATGTTTACTTACTTGAAAATAATAAAATATTTATTTACATATTTAATTTTATTTTTTGAACTTTTTTATAATTTTTTTCAGAAATATTCATCGAAATCAAAATTTCCGTAAAGTTAAGACTTCAATATATCAATTAACATCAATATTTTAAACATTGATTAAAACATAAAACAAAGTTTTCAGAAAAAATCCTTAAAACATATTAGAACAATAACTAGCTAGTCAAATAAAAAAAAAAAAAAAAACCTCACACTAGATCTATCAAACTATCACCATGTAGTAAAATATATTTTTATCGGATAATTAACTATACGTTAATTACAATAATAACTATTGAGACTCGTGTTGTGTTCATGAATATCTATCATTACGTATTAATAGTCAAATAAATTTAAAACTATATTCTTAACATATTTTGATTTGGTAAGAAAATTGATGTAAATTAAAATTTGGATGTTTTTTTTTAACTTTTTTTAAGACTAAGAGTTTTTTTTTTTTTTTAACTTTGAAATAGTTTAGTGGTATTTTGAAACAAAACTTTAATGGTTTCTACTAAAAAACTAACGATAAGAGTATTTTTGAATTATTTTCGAATATTTTTAAAAAAAATTAAAGTTTAAAAATATTTTTGACACAAACAACAAAGTTGATGAGAGTTTTTTTTTTGTAATTTAACCTAACATTTATGGTAGATTTTATTGTTTAGAGTAATATGTGGATTATAAGAAGTGTTTGTATGCAAGAAAACACCAACGTAGTATCAAATAAGAGGGGATAAGATGGATAGATAGATAGAAAATAGTAAACATGCTAACGAAGAAAGATTTCAAATACTATTACGTCAGTTCACTATGATTTATAATATACTAACCAACCTAGCCCACTCGACTCAATTGAAGTTGGGAACCAAAAGACCCCTACACATTAAAATATCAAAGTCCTGATTTTATTGAAATATCGATGAAAATATAATTTTAGAAAATTTTATGAAAATTGATGAAAATTGTTATAATTAGTCTGCGTGACTTAAATAGACTATAATTGATCATTTCATAATTTCTATAAATAAGACAAGATTTAGATGTCTATTTGTCTATTATAAATTTATGCGTAAACATTGATGCGAGAGCAAAAGTTCTAAAAAGATTGGAAAAATAAATAGAATAATATAAAGTTTATGGATACCTTGAGATAAAATGACGTGAAAATTATTAAAGTTTTAGATGGTAAGAAAAACTCACATCCGGTGAAATGATGTAAAAGTTCTACTAAAAAAAGTTTGAACAACGTTAAAAACAAATATATCTCTTTTTGTGCTTTTTTTATTCTATTTCTCTATAAATAAAAGTTTCTAGTCGAAAATAAAGCTAAAATCGAGAAAAGATGGGAATTAGAAAAGTACACATAACAAAATTTAATCCTTTAATGGAAAATGACATTGGTGTGTGAAGCTAAAGATTCATGTGTCGTCAAGATTAAAAATTTTGAATTGGGTTCATGATTAGTTAAAAAAGAAAAATCAAAAGTTCCTCAACATATCATAAAATTTTCTAAGTTCTCTCGAAAACTCGTAGTTTCGACGAAATGGAAAAAATCAAAATTTTCTCAAAAGAGTTTGGAAGAGTAAAATTTCCTCAATCAAAATCTTAAGCCTTTCAAAATCTCAAATTTTCGAGATTTTGGTGGAAATTTTAAACCATGCTTAAATTCTCCAAACTTAATACATGGATAGCAAATAATTCTAAATCTCATCCTTCAAAATTTATAAATTAGTTAATGGAAAACTTTTTCTCAAAAGAGGAAAAAAAACAAAAACAAAATTAGATGGTGTACTACTTTAAAGATTTATTGAAAGTGTGTAAATTAAAATGGAACATTTGAAAGCAAGGAGAGACATCGTGGCAACGTCCCAAAAGTTCAGCATCTTAATTATGCAAGATGGTTCAAAATTATGAAAGCTACTGTAATTCGATGTGGTTTAGAGTTGGTATCGTTGATCCTCTCTTCGGTAGACTAGTCCCTCCACTGTCCACACCTTTATCATGGTTTGTTCGTGGGAGGAGTTAGGCCATGTGTTGATCATTCTTTAAAGAAGTGACATGCTCTTATAGGTGAGAATTAAGGGGAGCTAGTGGGTTGTTCATGATCAATTTTTCGGAGATTACATATAAAATCGCCAAAAAAGAAAAGATTGGGAATACATTGTTATAGGGTTTGAAAGCCATCAAACTAGAGTGGATTGAGGGCAATCCTCCTTTTTGAGGTGGTGTTATTTTTGTTAAGATTAAGATTCTATAGTGGCTCTGATATACTATCAAAGAAGAAAAAAAATTTAACATTTTTCCAAATAGCTTTAAAAGTTTAACACCCCTCTCTCGATTTTTGATGGGTGTGAACCACTGAGGGTTGTTTGTTGTGGTGTCATGCATATTCTATGTCTCGAAAAAATTAAGAGTGTTTAGTAACTAAAGTGTCAAGAACAGGCAAAAATATGTAGTTTTCACCATGTTCCAAGAGAAACAAACTGAGTTTAATTTTCTAAAAACACGTGGTTTTCAGTCTGTTTCGTTTCTAGGTTTACTAAAATGTAAAGTATAGATACCAAAATAGTATTTTAGCATGTTTGTAGAAAATTCATAAACTAAAACAAAATATGTGAATTTGGAAAACGATAGGTTTGATCCTTATTAACTTTTACTTGAAGTCATTCATACAATCAACCCAATTTACCTAGCCCATTATATAGTTCACTCCCAAGTCCCACCATCCAAGCAAATTGCCAAAAATATCAAATCAGAACTCTTCTGTCAAAAAATTAGAACCCTTAGTACATAGTCTGAATTGAAATACAGAACGTCAATCTTTCACGAACTAGTCCATATCTATTTATTATTAGATAAGTCTTGTCATTAGAGTAAGAAATTACAATATCACAAAGGCATGGAATTTCAAAACTCAGATCTGAAACTGCTCACATTCATGGAAATAAAACAAAAGAAAGTCATGTCATGAAGTCTGAACCGATGACACACTTATATCAGCTGATTAATTCACATTACCACTTCCCTTTCAAATCAAATTGTCACAGGGAATCTCCAGTGTAGCAATAAGTGATGTTAATCATGCAATAATCAATCATGTTTAAGAGCTGTAAAATGCTCACCTCTTTCAGTTCCATACATTTATTGCATACAGCACCAATTATCTCCCAAGGCTTCAAGATCCCGTTTTCTTTTCAAATTTACAAGCTTTACAACCTGAGCAGATTAGATCTCATAACAAAATTCAAAAAGTTCTGATCAATAGAATGGGTACAAAGTTGAAAATGACCCATAATTCATATTAGAAATGTACAGGAAATGACAGACATATTATCCCCCCCTTCCTTATTTTGTAATGGAATCCAAATATATCCTTAGGTGAAAAAAAATTGATACAAAGATAGAGTGAAAAGATTTTTTTTCCCCCATTTTTCTCTTTTATCATGAAAAAAAATGCAGGTTTATATTTCTAGAAAAGGGTATATATTACTCTGAAACTGACAGGATAAGGGAGGAGAGAGAGAGAGTCAAAGGGTTAGAAGAACCAAACCAAATGAGATAGTGAGGACAAAACAGGGACGAACGATTTGGCCATGAGTGGTTCTGTTTGGCATGGAACAAACACGTGAAATTTTAACATGAGTTAAGTCGGCCAAAAGAGTGTTAAATGGCTTGAAGCGGAAGTTGTTATCTGCATTCTTGGTTGGTATCGAGTCTATTTCATTTTGAATTAGCAACAAAATCATAAGCATGGGCTAGTCTTTGTCTCCCTTCTGCCATGGACCAATAATTGATTTTTCCCTCTCTCTCTTGCTAACTCTCCAAATGAGAATGCATAAAAAGCTCCCTCTATATAACGCAGCAAACCTATCTCTTTCCATCCCAAGATAACCTTATCTTTATTTGAGCAGATAAAGTTAGGAAATGAGATCCTCACAATTTATTTTCTTTTGCCTTCTCTTTACTTTCTTCTATCTTCGTTCAATGGATCTTTTGCATTCTCCACCTCGACTTTTCACCTCCGAAGGAAGACCTGCAAGAAAGTACCTTGGTACATCATTTTCCAACTATCCCAAATCCGAATATCACGAGGTATGCTACTTCTTTGTTTATTTTCTTTATATATTTATTTATTTCTGAATCTTTCAAGTACTTTTGACAATGGATTCCACCACCCTAAACATGCACTTTTGAGATTCCTTTATTTGTGGTCATGAATATGCCAAAATGCAGGTTCATGAAGACGAGTTCAATAGACCGTCTCCAAAAGATATGTCCTCCAACACACCTGAACATGAAGCAAGTATCAACAGCTTGGGGGAACTTATATACCACATTGACTATCATGGAGTGACAACACATCCGAATCCAACACCAAAACATCCATAGCCATAGGAAACATATCAACTTCTAAGATGAAATGAATTATTCATACATGTACTGCACTTCAAATACTCACTTTTGTTTTACAATCTATCAAATGCTAATTTTTTTCATGCTACAATTATATACAAGGTGTAACCTTCCCCCCAAAATCGACACCTAGTAGCAACAGGCTCCTTACCCAGAGAACCATTGCAGATAAGTCATGGTTGAGCGCCTTGAGCTTGCAACTTGCCAAAATATATGTGATTCTGTGAACATGAACCTGAATTGCTTGAAATAGGAAATGTCGTTGGGAGAGAACCAGAGACATTAATCACTCGTAGTTCAATGCAACGAAATCATTCCATTCGTATATTGACTTCTGACCTTTCTAAACCTCTTGAGCAACTTTTGGTAGCACTCCACAGCATTCTTAAATCTTACTTCCCTACAAAATCTAGATTTTACCTCCACAAATGTAGTTCCTATCTGTTCTCTATGATTAACACAAGTAGATAACAGATCTCTAATACCAATTGAAGGCATGGTCCATTTATCATCTTTGATGCTTTCTTTTCCATCTACGTTGAGAAGTCTGAGCCATCTCATGCGATGAAAGGGGTCTTCGTCTTTCTCAACTGAAATTTTTAGAGCAGCAAGCACTTCCGAGAATTTTGACTCACTACTGATTTTATCTAACAATCTACTGAAAGTAGTCTTCTGGATCAGGCCAAGCCTGTCATTAGTTTCTGAGGGCAAAGAACATGCTGCTACCAAGCAAGCCTTTCGAAAGTTATGATCAGAGACACTAATTAACCAAATTGCAAAGTGCAGTAGTTGTACAGACATAGTTCCAAACAAAGTATCACATTGCTTTGGGTTATGACTCCAATTCCAAGAATAGACTGCAGTATGAACAAATCCTTCCCACCTGAAGTAGGATTAGAAGGGTCAGAACAAAGTAAATAAATGATAAATTAGACTAGTCAATTCACTCCAATTTTTTGGGGCTTTTATGTTTCAAAAAAAAATTATCCGACTCACAAAATAGAGACCTCAAACAATTCAATAAATAAAAAAAGCTGAGAGATTTTGATGTTCATTGAAGTAGTGGTCTACAAGACAACAGGCGTCTTATTTTATCCTTGGTTTAAAATACAATCATTCTACCAACCTAAGCCAGCTAAAGTTTAAGAACAGAACAAATTAATAGTTTTGGCATATAACTGTGCAGATACAATAATAATAATGTAAAATGCACTTCCCAGTAAACTGAACTATCATAAATATTTACACAACCTGGAACTAGCAATGCAGCAGTCACAACAAACTTTAGGCTTTTACAAGATCAGTGATATATGATGATTATCAGCTTTCACAAGAACACAAACTCATAAAATAGCCCAAACATAAACATTTTTAATAATATGCATTTTTTGGCTAAGAATCATCATTGTAAAGAGCTTAATGATCATATGAAGGTTCTCACTATAAGACACTTCTATAAGCATAATAGCTGTCTGATGAAGTCCCATGGGGTCCATAAATTCAAAGTCCAGTTTTAGAAAAATGGAGAATCCAACATGCATTATGGGCGTTTATGCACAAATAACCATTATCATTGCAAGGAACACCTGCTTTTCCAGAAGCATTGGGTCCAAAAAGTTGTTTGTGTCCCATGGAAACAGGTCAAGGTTCCATACTTTACAAAAAGCATGTTGTCACAGCACATGACTTGTTCCTGAGTTGTCAGACGGTAAAATATAGTGGTCTATCAAAACAGACACTTCAAAAGATATTTGAACATTTTAATTATTTAACCTATTTGCTTCAAATTTAACACTTAGGACACACCTAAGTAAGTGATTTTCTTTGGAAAAAAACAATATCTCGATATTAGTGATGCAAGATGTCTCCGCTATTGTTTTCTAAAACTCAAGGTGCAATAAAGCGCAATGGACTTTTCACTTCTGGGGCTACCGCAAGAAAAAAGAAACAGGACTTTTTTGTGAGGTGCGCTATGTATAAAAGTACTACATAAAGAAGAGAAAGCATAGTTGAAGTGGAAAAATGAAATGAAAAAAATAAACCTTGAATGCAAGAAATTTGCTTTCGGGCTTAGTAAATTTAATTTTTTTAAGTTAATAAAGAAGGAAAAACTCTAATTATTAATATTTTCTAAAAATAATGAAAAAGCCTCAAGGCTCAGGGCTCGGTTCACAAAAGGTGTGCACCTTATATTGTGAGCCTCACCTTATGGCTAGGCACCAGAGATCTACGCCTTCACCTAGGCATATGCCTGAGAAAGCTTAATAAAACGCCGATCTCAGCCCCCGCTCCCTGAGCTGATTCAAGAGGCAAAGACCACTAATTCATTACAAGAATGCAAAGGCCACATCTTGAGTCATAAGAAGACCGGTTCATACATTATTAGCCAATAAAATACAAGGACAACAAGGACTAAAGCTTTAGACTGAAAAAAAAAAAAAGAGAAAAAAAATACTTTCATACAAGTGCTTCAAGAATATGAGAAGTAAGTGTAACTCGATATGATATTAATAAAAATAATAATAATTAAAAAAAAAAAAAAACATGACACTGGCACTAAGGAGAACACTGCAGTAAACTATACTACAGGAACAGCACACATGATCCAAGAGCAGAAGAAAAGCTGATAGAATTGTCACTGTTTAGCGTAATCAACAGAATATTAAGCATTCATTACTAAGTCTGAAAACATATGTTTTCTTCTTTCTCATTTATATGTCATACCCTTGATCCTATAAGAATGAAAAACGATTAATCTCTAATGGTTATAATGACCTGAAAATGTTAACCTTCAGAACTTCTGGCCAGTAACAGTCTAGACTTTTACATCATATATGTAGGCCGGCCCTCGATAGAAGTACCTTATAGTATTCACCAAATCAAAATTGCAGATGACCCTACAATATTTGGGTGTCAAGGTAACTCGTAGGAAATAAATTCCTACGTAGACAACCACCATGGATTGAACCCATGTCCTCTTAGCTATTGAGATTATGTCTCCTTTTTTACCACTAGGTCATCCCATGATGGTTATGACCTTAAAACACTAGTAGATTTACAAACAGGTAATCAAATAAGAGAACAAAAACTTGCGGAGATATCAATTTCAAGAGATTTTGAATTTAGTGACCATGTAAAAACTATTCAGGGAACACATCAGAAACTATTTAGAATTGAAAGACCCCTCAAGTGAATCGAGGAACTTAAATACAATCAATCCTCCTAGTTACTCGTAGGACTTTAGACATCCATTCAAGAAAACTTCTCCAATTTGTAATTATGGCATCTCAAAAACTATTCATCGACTTTTTCAGATTAAAGTTAATGTTAAACTACATGAAGTGAAACGTAATAGACCAAAAAAAAGCATAACTATTCAAATCATCTAAAATTCAAACAGAAGTTTCATTGACTTACTCAAAAGGAGGTTCAACCTCAATACCAAATGTAAGGTGTAGGGAAGACCCATCAGGACCACCACTTACAGTACGAGCCTCGTGAAGAAATCCTCTAGGAATATATAATACATCACCCTCTCTTAGGAAGAATTGTCTTCCAACTGCCAATGCACTCTCAACTTCCGAACAACTTGGGAATTCATGAAAATCATACAAGCGAGGTAAACGAATCCTTGGTGGACTAAAAACTGTCCACTGCTTGCTTCCAGCAAGCTGGCATACAAACACACAATGATCATCATAATGACGAGTCAAACCTTGAGAACCTGGAGGTGTCAAGTACATATTAGCACCTACAGATGGTTGACCAAACAGAGATGCTAAAGTATTTGAAATAGCAGCAATCTTCTCATGCCGAAATTCCATGCCACGCAGAGCAATTGTATAACCCTCTTTAAAAGCTTCTTCACATTTTAGAGCGTCATGTAACTTTAAGAAATGAGGACCCTTTATGCAGCATGGCTCAAAATTCTTCTGAAAGAAATGTATCTCTCTTTTCAAACACTGATCTGTTCTGAGGACCCGTATATCTTGCTGATAAATTAAAGGAAATCCCAATTCAGTTCTTGCCTCCTCTAAGAAATTATGTATGTCTAGCTCATCTGAGGCAATAGGACTACAAGAAACTAATCTTCCAAGCATTGGTGAAATAAAGGAATGAATTTTCTCAATTGAGGTTATGGACCCAACAAATGACCCGATAAAATCAGCTTCTTCATTTATTCTTGAGGATTTCTGCATGAGGCATGGTGAAGCTTCCCAGTGACTCGCCATGAATTCTTCAAAGTTTGACCCACTTAAACCCAATAAAATTTTAACCTTCTCCACAGGAAAAACTCTGCTAATTTGATCGGTACTCATGGAAAGCCTAAAAATACTCGCAGCCAAATCATTGGTGCTAATGTTGCTCATATCAAATTGCTCCTGCGAGCACTCAATTTCGTTAATTTGTATCATTTTAATACGCACTTCTATCCATAGATTTTTCAAAAAACCCATGAATGCTTTCAGATGGTAGCTTGGTATCTTTTCCAAATGTTTGAAATGACAAGTATTAATCAGAACTATAGCTGCATTCAGAATTGATATTAAAAGCTCATCTCCTTCATATCCTGCCTTCAAAATTGCAGAATTTTCGACATATACAGTGCCTATGGAAACCGACATCCCTGTAGAAGCTGAAACCTGAAGAAATGAAAATCTAGTAGATCTTAAGTTCAGTTATCCAAGAAAATACCCTAAACTAATCTAACTCTGATTGGCATCATTAACTACCATAACCAGCCACTCGTAATACGTGTCACCTTAATCATATTGGAAATGAATTATAGAGAAGCACAAAGTTCAATTTAAGTCATAACCTTTTTCCCCATGCGTTTGTTTTGAAATGCTTAGACGCAGGGTACAAAAACAAAATGATAAACGTAATTAAATCATAAGAAACAAAAAAAAAAAAACAAAAAAAAAATCAAGAAATGGGGAAAAACATGGGGCAGGAAGAAATCAGAATTAGACTCAACAGCAATAAAACACTTACATAAGACGCTGGATGGCAGAGAACTCCACCAAGCGTTGCCGCCCAAACGACGTGGTGGACAAATCCAGAACAGCATTACAAGCAGCCAACGCAACCCTTCTCTTAGAACACCCCAAGACAGAGATCAAAGCCCTCACAACCCCATCATCCAAAGCAATCACCTCATTCGTACGAAGGGAGAGAAGCGAAGCAGCACCCACGATCTCAGCAGCACAAGAAGCAATCCCTTGGCGCCTGCAAAAAGAAAAGGGAAAAAAAGAACAAATAAATTAAGAAACAAGGGGATAGAGATAGTGCAATCCAAAGGGAGCCAAGAGAAAGAGGAAAGAAATGGGTTACTCGGAAAGAATGAGAAGAGGAAGAAGGGAAAGGATTGGAGAAGGAAGAGTTTGAAGAGGGTGAGGGGACTGAGGAAGAAGAGCGGAATGGAGGTGGGTTAAGCATTTGGGAAGCAAGAAAACAGAGTAGGGATTGTGAGGAGTAGAGACGGCGGCGAGAAGAAGAGAGAAAGTGGTATTGACATCAAAATCGAAATGGGGTTGTCTCTTTCGTTTGGTTTTGGAAGTAGAGATATGGCTATGGCTATAAAGCTTCTTCTTTTTCTTCTGCTGCTGCTCCATTGGCGCACTCTGTGATTGTATGAATTGCGAATCCCGTCGGTACGAACTGCGTCTTCTTTATATATAAAGACCTCGTCTCGCCGTCGCGGGTAGTAGATCCCATTTCTTTTTCCTTTTCTTATAAAAATTTCAAGTCAGCATACAAATTCTTTTTAAAATAATAATAAAATAACAAAAATTCTTATACATAACCAAAAAAAATTTAAAAATATAAACGATCGTATCCCCTTGTCTAAACGATCTCGTAGTCATAAATGACCTTTGACTAATCTTGTATCCGTGTATAATAAATAATGTGAAGTAGTCTTTTTTTTTTTAATGATATAATTTAAAATAAAAAATAACCTAGTTTCAAAGAAAATATTCGTTATAATTAAGAAATTTTGTATCCGTTACAACTTTTCTTTTTTAAAATATTAAGTGTTATATAACTCGTTAAACTTGAAAATGTTAGCTTTCGAATACAAAATCCTTAACATTGTCACATTTTTCCTCTTTCCTTTTAGGTTAAAATTTTTTTATTTCAATACTTAATAATTTGTAGTAGAAATTTTTTAGTTTATAATATCAATAGTTTGAAAACTAATTAATATTCTTACTCCTATGGTTAATTACTATATATAAGTATATCAACGATTATGTTTTGTTTATTTTTTCTTTTTTTGATGTTTTTTTTTTCTCTTTGTATTTTTTCTTCTACATTTAAATATAGAAAGAAATCTTTAATAATTAATCTACCTTTTTTATACTCATTCTACTTTTTTTAGCAATTTTCTTTACTTCTTCAATTATCTTTGCCTAAATTTTTAAAGAGAATCTAAAATAAAAAAAAAATAATAATTCAAAGATGAATGTGACGAATCATAAAATAGAAAAATGTTTGAAATATTACGAACATCGCATGTTAAGTACTAGTATTTAAAAATGTCCCTAAATAAAAGTTGTATTATTGCAAATTTTCTTTTTAACGAATTTATCTAGTTGATAAGTTTTTTTTTAAAATAAATGGTTAGCCTGAACTAACAATAAAAAAAATTATTTTCTTCACAAACGTCAATTGAGATAGGCTCATTTTGAAAAAAAAAATGCCAACCATATGCTTATGTTTATTAACTACTTGTTATCAAAAAACAATCTTTTTTTTAGATCAATTATTAAATATTAGTTTATTGTTAGATAAATTTGATTTTTCACATTTTAAAAAACTAAGCTAAAAATAAAAAATTTCTTTTCTTCCTTAAGAAAATAACTATTTGAAGTTTTGTTTTCAATCTGTTTAACGGTTAGAAATAGACTATTTCTGATCTTACCTAAATCCTTACTATTACTATGAGAACTTCAACATAGATAATAGATCATATGCGAAAAAACTGCAAAAAGTACTTTAAATTTGTACTCAATAATTCCCTAAAAAGATGTAGATATTTTAATCCACACCTATAACAACTTCATTAAATAATTTTTCATCGGGACAAAATAATATCATATAGTGGTCAATTTATCCTCGCATTGAAGAATATAATTAATAAGCAGTTGATTCAAGCAAAAATACAATCTGTATGTGCAAAGATATCTGCTTAGAATTGAAGGTACGATTTTAGAGATGAATCACCTTATCCTATTCCTCAATACCCAGGAGTTTACTCAATTCTCCACTCTCATATGCTTCAACAGTATCTGAAAATCAAGGTCTCAATGAGTTAGAAAGTACTTTGGAGAAAAATATATTACAAACAATAAGTTGCCAAAGAAGAGCCAATTACCATCTGATCCACCTATGTGTTTTCCATCGATAAAAACTTGAGGTACAGTGTGCCTTCCGACAAGTGCACTTAAAGCATCTTGAATGGCACTCCCATCATCTACGGGATAAAGATCCAAATTCTAGGAATTAACTAAACTAACTTTAATTTATGAGTAATAGAAAAGCATGGAGAGAACAGTAGGATATAGAAAGACATGGAAACAAGAGCTATGATATGTATATATGTCTAATGGTAACAGTTTTGCCAGACCATTTAGGGAATTGATCCCAAAGTTTCAATTCGATCCCCACCCTGAAATGAAATGAAAGAGAAGAGAACTAAACTAAAGAAGACAAAGAACCTGTATGAACTACCAAAAGATAAAATAAGATTTTGATAATTTCTTACTAAGAAAATATTTCAAGAGTTATGGTTGAATTTGTGCTCAAAGTAAAGTCTAACACGAATTGGACTCGTAATGGACAAAACCAAACCCAAGGCCGATAAAGGCTAAACAGAGTCAACCAGGGCCAATCAGGCCAAGGCTAAGGTAAGTTTGTTGGCCGAAGGGTGTGGAATTTTTTATCCACATTCCACAGGATTTACCTGGCGAGAAGAAGCTGATCTAGATCATCTTAATCTGAGGAGGAGAAGAAAAATCCAAGGTCATCCCAGTTATATGATGAAGGGGTAAGTTAACTCTCACTACATTCTGAATCCACTAAACTAACTTAGACATCAAGGGTGGTTCATTATATTTTGCAGGTCACCTCGTTTCTGAATCGAAAAATTGTCCACATGTGCAAGTTTGGTGAATCTTCCTTGCCAATATTTGCATCAACACCAAGCCACATTAATTGGTCGTACTTTTCCTCTACCATCAGCGACTTTTTGGCCCCTTTCCTTTTTGAGGATCTCATATTTGAAAGATGAAATAACTGTAAGACCTTAATAAGACACAACAGTTACTTCTTTCATTGTCAATTGGTTTTGAGATGAAATTCTATATAATTTAATATAGTATCATGGACCAAGACCTTAAAGCTCATCCAAACAAACTCAAAAATGGTGAACCCAAGACGACCCCATCTTGAAGAGCATGTTGTGAGTTCCACATTGAAAAGAGAATTTTATCCAAAGGGAGTAGAAAAGTCCCTAAACAAAATGTTTAGTTTCGAATTGGCAAAGCGTTTAACAAAGGATCACATCACAGGTCTTGATACAGAAATATTGCAGCTCCAGGTAATCCTCATTGCGAGAGGTTGGAAGCAATACTAAAACTAAGACGGGTTCTCTTACGGTTTTTGCTGTTCTTATTTCTAAGTTTCACTAAAGTTTATCTCAATCATTTACCTAGATAGTCTCTTTGAATAATGAAACTGAACCAGAAAATAACAGAAAATGGAAGGAGAAGTGAAGCAAAGGGATAACAAAAAAGTAAAGGCGGCATTTAGTTAACACACACTTGAGCTTTAAAAATCTCAAATATACAAATATCAACTGAAATATCAAACTCCAACATTTTCGTAACTTGGAGTGAATAATCTAGAACAAGATTTTCAAATATACTCAGTTTCAATAGATTCAACCCAAATTCTACAGTAATAAAGGGAGTTGTAACTGTTACTTTTCATAATCATAGAGTAAACAAGAAGAAGGGAAATTGAGTAAATACCCCTCTGATCCAACTCAACAACATGAGGAACTTTGTTCAAATCCTTGAAAACGGCTTTTGCCGTTTCACAATACCTGCATTTTACAATTAGAAATAATTAACACCAGGAATTTCAACGATTCGAACAGAACTTTGAAAAAAGCAGAAAATAACCCTTGATTCATTAATCAACCCTGAATTTGAACACACACAACAATATTAAAACAATTGACGAGAAGAAGAAGAAGAATGAAGATACGGGCAATAGGATTTGGAGAAGATGACAGTCTGGTGGGAGGCGATGGTTTTCTTGACGAAGAGTGATTCAGGTGAAGATGAAGCCATGGCGCGTACCGTGGGTATCATCCTCATCCTCATTGTCACCACCGTGGCTGCCATTGATACAATACGATTTCCCGGCTGCAACAAAGGTTTTCTCGATAAGGCTGCTCCCGTCGGCGATTAAATTTGGAATTTGGTCAACCTAACTGTTGACCTTTTTTCTTTTTCAATTATTTTTCTAGTGATAATAATATTGCTTTGCATTTTAGAATTGATTTTTTTTAATTTTGAAAAAATATAAACAAAACCAACCATTTTAATGATAACAATATTGTTGTGTAATTTATTATAAATGGATTCGTTAACTTACCTTAATTTTTATAAATATAACAAATTATTAGAATATTTTAAAGTCAATATTGTTGTGTAATTTATTATAAATGGATTCGTTAACTTACCTTAATTTTTATAAATATAACAAATTATTAGAATATTTTAAAGTCTTTCTCCTTTTGTTTTTTTTTTACGACCGGATAGTAAATAAAAAATTTTAAAAGAATCGTTGATTGTATAACAAAAAGAAAAATTAGAAATCGGTAACCAAATATATTAGTTGACGGGGCATTTTGATATTTTCCATTACGGGTATTTTGGTATGTTCCATTATCTCTGGTCTTTAGGTTTTCTGTTTCTATTTTTTATTTCTTATGCCTTCATTTTATCATTTTTCGTAATTTAAGTTTCAGTTTAATAGCATAGAAACATAATCGTAATTTTCATTTAGATCCTAATTTTTTCCCTAAAATTAACTCTCATCTTTTCTTTTTTTTTTTTTTTTCTTTTTACGACTGGAAATTTTGAAACCCAAATAGGTATAAAAGAAAAGGCATTTGCTTAAGAGAGAAGAAGGAAAAATGTATGATAAAGAGATCAGGTGACAACATGGGTCTCAATTTACAAGGCTAATAGCACCATCATGAATTTTGTGGGTACATGTCGGAAGCAACCATGATAGATCATGAGTAATTTATAGAAACACTAGATTTGAAGTGTTCATTTTGAATCCTTAAAAACCAAATAAACATCATAGACTAAAAGTAGGTCAAGAGTAAGCAATTTTTATGTTATATATATAAAAGATAAAATGTTTAATGCAAAAGCTTTTTGGTAAAAGAAACTAATATAAAAATTATAAATTTCAAGATTATGTACAAATAGTCTATAAACATTATTACGGTACTTTGCACTGCATAATCAACCATTGATTGCTAGGTTACCTTCAACCACTAGCTACGGAGATATAATCGACAAGAAAGTTAAAAGGTTCAAATCCTTGCTCCTAAACCGATGTCGATAAGGTCAAATCAAAAACAATTTTTTGAAACATTCATATCAAGAGTCGTTCAAAAGAAAGGACTTTTAGGGCAAGTAGAAGAAAAAAAAGTACACAAAATGGAAGGACCAAAAGAAACTAGAGGGGCAAAAATGGTTCAATCTATTGATTAGTGTTCGAAAATCCCCTTACATTAAAAGCAAAGTTATCACTGGTTTGATACCCCCCTATATCAGAGACAATTTATCCTCCACTATTAAGAGTTAAAATTGAACAACTAATCCAAGCAAAACATACTCTGTTGGTGTAAAGATATCTGCTAACAATTTGAAAGTTTGAGTTCAAAGATCGGCTTTGTGGTCTTCCTTGATGCCTAGTAGTTTACTCAACTCCCCACTCTCATATGCTTCGACAGTATCTGGAAATCAGGGTTTGAATGAGTTAAAACTATTTAAAGGAGAAATATATATTAGTAAAACATGGGCATGTTTGATAACGTTCTTGTTTTCTGCTTATCAAACAAGTTTGTCTCTTGAAAAATGAAAAACTAGAACAAAAAACAGAAATGTTATAGACAGTTAGACGTCAAAGAAAAACCAATTACCATCTGATCCACCAATGTGTTTTCCATCTATGAACACTTGAGGTACAGTCCGCCTTCCAAAGAGTACACTTAGAGCATTTTGAAGGGCACTGCCATCATCTGTGCAATTCAGATTCACATTCTAGGGACAGTTAACTTTTAGGTTATGAGTAATAGAATAGCATGGAGATAACACTGATATAAACAGATATGGAAACAAGAGCTAGATATACGTCATACTGATAATCGTTTTGCTTTATTTTTTTCTTTGAAACAATGGCTTTTCCTTGAAAAAGAACAAAAATAACAAAAGAGCATATAAAAACCTAAGCTTGCATAAACTCTTAAAGAAACCACTGCTTTCGTTGATAATCGGTTTTCCAGGCAGTTCAGAAAATTAAACTTTGAACCTCCATATCAAATAAAAAAGAAGAATTTGAGCAACAAAAGACATTTGGTAACAGTCAACCCATGGTAGCACTTGAACGGATAATATTTTTTTTTGCATTATGTTATATCTACTAATACTTTGGGCCTGATTGCTATATTTACAATTGTCCCTTGTCTAAATTTTTCTTAGTAAATTAGACGTTTCACATTTTAAGCACCAACTAACCAGACACACTCGTGTTCACCGTTACTCACTTTCATTGCTGCTTTCTTCCTCCCTCTACCATCTCCCACTCTTTGCCCTCCCTCTCTTAACTCTCAAAAGAACACACATAAATTAAAAGGAATTTCCTTCCAGAAGGACACACTTCCTAACCCATTGTTCAGGGGGTGGATCTGAGTGTGTGATTCTGATTAGGTAGCTTAATTTGTATCTTTTTTCATCTTAAGTACATTAACATGTGCAAGGTGGGTGGATTCAAACTTCGGTGAATGATATACTTCTAGCTGTATTCAAATCGACTGAAAGTATTTGAAAGAATGGATGATCCCGAACAAACATGTTAGTTTCCAATTTGGGAAGCATTTAACAGACCATCAGGTCACAATACCTAATACATAAGTACTTCAGTTAAGGAGTCACCACTTCAAGACGCTAGCGGCAACAAAACTAAGCACAGATTCTCTAACTACTCCGTAACAATTAAGTAGAACATAGTAAGGAGAGAATAAGCCAGAACAAGATTTTCGTATAAAATTGACCGACCATCAAGATATAAATAAAGGATCTCAAAGACAAGAAACAAGCACACTTAGTTTCAAACAGTAGCCAGTGGAGTTATTGCTATTTACCACAAACAGAACAAGAAACAAGAAAAAGAATGAGGAGATTAAGCAAGTACCTCTTTGATCCAGCTCAACAACATGAGGAACTTTGTTCAATTCCTTGAAAACAGCTTTTGCCCTTCTACAATACCTGACATTACACAACGACAACAATTCATTCATCAATCCACGATCTGGTTCTAATTTAAGAGCAACGTTATTTAGATCTGCATATTGGGAGTATGAACAAATCGATTTAAGAGAAGGAAGAGAAAGGAGAATGAAAATTACGGGCAATAGGACTTAGAGAAAATGACGATCTGATGAGAGGCGATGGCGTTTTTGATGAATGATTCTGGGGAAGATGAGGCCCTGCATAGAGACGCTATGGCTACGGCGCAGACCATAGCTGCTGATGCCGTCAAAATCTTCCTCATACTCACCGTCGCCGCCATTGATCCAAATTCCGGACAACAACTAAACTTTTTCCGGTCAGGTTATGCGTTCGGCTTCGGCAATTAATCGCTTCGTGAGTGTACTTTTTTTACTGAATATCCCTTTGTATATTTATGAATATTCAAAGTTCAACTTTTTTTTTCTTAAGTTGCAAACAAATAAATAAAATGATATTATTTTTAAATACGAAAAAATGAACCAAAATATTTATTACAATGAATCGTATTATTTTAAAATATTTAAAAATATTTTTAATAATTTCATAACTTAAAATAATTATTCTAATATTTTCTATATTTTATGGTAATAATAGAAAGTAAAAAGAAAACTCAATTCATGACTTAGTTATGTGGTAGTAATAGTAATTAAAAGAAAAGAAAAACATATTCTCAATTACTAATTAAATAGGTTATAGGTTGAATCCATAGTGTCCATTTATCTAGAATGTTACGGTTAAACAGATTATCCCATGAGATTAGTCCGAACACTCACGAATATAAAAAAAAATAATATGTCAAAAAACAAAAAAAAAATCAATATTTTCGATTTCTATCCTTTTAACCCTAGATGCTAATGATAATTACCGATTTTAATTTCAAACTACAATTTTAATTTTAAACTACAATTTATTTTGCTAAACTTTATTTTAGTGATCTAATGAGTTTAAGGAGAATTTTACATTGTTGTTTGTCTAAATTAGTTGGTAAGTTATACAAAGTTGAACTCAAGGTTAAAACTACAATATTTCTATAAATTTATTGTAAAAGTAGATGAAATTAAGAATTTATGGTCTAAATTGAAACTTAGTCTAGTGTTTGCTTGAGACTAGTTTTATTAAATTAATGGATGTAATTTAACTTTGTTTGTGGGTGATGCAATTTTTAAGGAGCTGAATGGTTAAATTTAATGCTATTTTATTAAAAATAAATGTTATCTACTTTTTGTTTTATTTCAATAAAAACAATTATGGCCTAAAATAATGAATTCTTTCTTTTAAATTTTTTGAGTAACCCTAGACTATCTTTGACGACCACCTCAAAATGATGGAAGATCTAACTATTTATAAAGTTATGTGTAGTGTGGATTGGGCTTAGTTGGCGAAGGGTCTTATAGAACTTGATCAACATTATTTGTTTTGTGTTTAGTCAATTTGAATTTTGACACTCGGCCAACACGTCATGGATGAACTTTCAAGGATCAAAGTGTTCTTTCTGAAATTTCATACACCAAATAGATACTAACTTTAAAAACAATTTTTCATTTTTATTTTTTATCTTTTCATATATTGTAAACTTTATAAATAATAAAGTTTATAGGGATTTTTTTCCCCTGTTATTTAACCTTTTTCGCCTCAAGGTTTATATAGCATTTACAAATTTAATAGTGTTTTGAAATAATACATGGAAAACATAAGACTAATTTGTAATTTGTAACTAAGACTAATTTGGAAGGTCTTGTATCTTCGTCAACATGGAATTGATAAGGTATTATATAATCAATAAAACACAATTCAAGGAGGTGATAGTCCTTTGGACTATGTTTGACATTGTTTACCTAAATTTGCTATGAGAATCAAGTGTGAGTACCACCATTTTTTGTTGCACCCAATCATGATATACGCTCTATTTTTTTCACTTTACACCATTTAACCTTTTCTCTCTACCTTCATATTTTATTGTTTACCATTTGTTAAGCTCTCCCTCTTGCTTCCCCTCCACCATCTAACTTCTCTCTTTCGCTTTCCTCTCAATTTTCCTTCCTCTTCAAACAAATTATATAACAACTCCAAATAAGGGTGAACATGATAGATCGAAAAATCGAGTCGACCGACCAAATCAAAGTCGGTTGATCGAAAAACAAGAGGGGTTGGTTGGGTTGATTTTGAAAAGTTTCGAATCGAGAATTTTCAGAAAGTATTTGTAAGTGTTAGAATAACCCGACTGACTGACCCTTACTCATCGATATCAAAGTTGGTTTGACACTTTACTAAACCGACTATGTTCAGTTCGGAGTCCATTTTTAAAAAACCTTCACCCGACCTATAGTCAGTCCTAGCCCCAAGTTTAGAAAATGAGAGGAATCATGAGGAAAAAGAAAGTATGGTTAAGAAAGAATTAAAAGAATTGAACATTTATACCTATACCAACAAGGTGAACATCCTTTTCGATGGTTTGATCATATAAAATCTAAAGTTAAGTGTCCTTAGCTTATAACAATTCTACGTTGATTCCTATGATTTATGTGACAAATAACAAAAAACATGGTGAAAGAATCAATAAGATAGCATATTCTTAGGTTGCAAGGGATGCATGAGAGTGTCAGGACGTTACAAATACCCTCTAACATTACTACTTTCTCCTCTACAATCTAAAAAAACAAAGTACTTGTCAAACTTTATACACATTTTTTTCTCTTCACGATATTGCACTTTCCATGAATTGTTAGAAATGACTTATGGGCTTTTGCCCAAATAGCAAAGTCGGGTATTTTGTCCTACATTGATAACCTTTGAAGTGAGAAGTGGGTATATATTCTTAAACCTTCAAAGGAGATTTCAAATTAAGTTGGTGGTGTTAATATAACCTTGTCACCTCATGCACTCCACCATCCGTTCGATTTGATGGATGAGCTTGAGCTTGGGCTTGGGTCATTGCTACATCGTTTACACAGTTATGATGACCAGCCCGATTTTTTATGTTCAATGTGCGCATCGACATTCACTCCCCTCCTTCACTTCTCTATAAATTGGAGGGATCTCATATGGTTTCAACACAACAAAACGTTCTTCCAATTCCTCTTCTCTTATTTCATCTCTTATTTGGCTTTCCTCTCCACGTTTTGAGCATTTACACACGGTTTTTTGTCTCTATTCCCTGTTCCGATGAGTACACGTCAATACTCTGAAGCTGTGTTAACCTTGGGGAGCAACCGACACCACGATCAGTCGAACTTGCTTTCAGGGCAGTGGTTTGTCATAGCACAACAATTATTTTGATCGATAGTCTCAAATTTCCAATAATCTAAAAGCAGATATGTCGATCAAGACCTTCAACAAAATTCTACCTAACCTGTCTAATCTAGAGCCACTTGACGAAACGAACTACTGTCGTTGGTCCAAAAAATTGTTGATCTTTTTTTAGCAGCTAGAAGTCGACTACGTCCTTACCACCAATCTGTCGTCTGATTCTCCAGCTATCACTCTAGCACCTTCTGATCCAGAATCATCCACAAGACCTTCTACTACTGCCACTGACCAAGTGAAGAAGGACCTAATGATCGATCTTGATAAGTATACAAAGGACAACAAGACTGTTCGTGGGCATCTGTTGAACCATATGTCAGACTCGATGTTCGACCTTTTCGTAGCTCAAAAATCTGCCAGGGACATCTAGAGCACCCTGGAATCTCGGTATGGAGGAGATGATGCTGGATGGAAAAAATATGTTGTTGGAAAGCGGCTGCAGTTCCAGATGACAGACGACAAACCAGTTGTGGAACAAATACATGAGTACGAGAACCTGGTGGCAAACGTTCTATCTGAAGGCATGATGATGTGTGAAGTACTTCAAGCAAATGTCCTGCTGGAAAAGTTTCCTCCATCATGGAATGACTACCGTAATCACCTTAAGCACAAGAAGAAGGATCTGAAACTTCAAGAACTAATCAGTCACATGCGCATAAAAGAAGCCAACAGACTGAAAGATAAGTTAACCTCAAAAAATTTAAATTCAGTTAATGCTAACTTAGTTGAATCTTTTGTTGTAAATAGAGATAGGACCATGCAGGATAAAAGACATAAGGGGAAAAACTCAGAGAAAAGACAATTCAAGGCTCCTAGGGGACAAATCAAGAAGAAGAAGCTAGCTTGTTATGTATGTGGAAAAGGACACAAATCATGCCAGTGTAACCAAAGGAAAGGGAAACCAAACCAGAAACCAACACCTCAAACCAATCTAGCAGAACAAGACGATGACGTCATAGCAGCTGTTATGGAGGCCAACCTGATAGAAAACAAGACTGACTGGATTCTCAATACTTGAGTCTCGAGACACTTCTGCACCAATTGAGAACTTCTCCATGACTACAAAGATACTATAGATGGAGAATGCATATTCATGGAAAACTTAGCCACTGCAAGAGTAATCGAGAAAGGGAAAGTTATTTTAAAGTTAACTTCTGAAAAAACTCTATCTCTTAGTAATGTTCTATATGACTCTTCCCTGCATAGGAACCTGGTGTCTGGAAGTCTGTTGAATTAGGTTGGGCTTAAGATTGTACTGGAAGGTGACAAGGTTGTCATCAGCAAAAATGGAGAATTTATCGGTAAGGTATCTGTCCAATGGTCTGTTTGTACTTAACACTGTTTTCATGAATGCAAATGTTTCTAGTTTCACCTACATAGTTGAATCTATTAATTTATGGTATGGTAGACTAGGACATGTGAACTTTTGCATCAATTAGGAAGCTTGAAGACATAAGACTTATTAATACTTCTGAATCGCATAAAACTGGTAAATGCCCTGTTTGTGTAAAAAGTAAGTTCTATAAGAAACCTTTCAAACTAGTCGAATCTAGAACTACTAATCTATTAGAATTAATTCACTCTGATCTGGCTGATTTTAAAAACACTACTAGTAGAGGTGGTAAAAGTTACTATGTATCTTTTGTTGATGATTTTTCTAGATTTACTAAGATCTACTTAATAAAAACAAAAGATGAAGCTGGTAGTATGTTTTTAAAATTTAAAGTAGAATCTGAAAATCAGTTAGGAAAAACGATAAAAAGATTAAGATCAGATAGAGGTGGTGAGTATTCTGATAAAACTCTTAAAGATTTTTGTGAGTCAAATGGCATTGTTCATCAATTTACTGCTCCTTACTCACCACAACAAAATGACATAGCATAACGAAAAATAGAACTCTTAAAGAAATGATGAATGCCATGTTGTTAAGCTCTGGTCTATCTGATAATATATGGGGGGAAGCTGTGTTGTTTGCGTGTTTTGTTTTTAACAGGGTTCCCTACAAAAGGCTAGACAAAACTCCCTATGAACTTTGGAAAGGACATGCACCAAATCTCTCCTATATGAAGGTCTAGAGATGTTTGGCTAAGGTATCATTTCCTGCATTGAAGAAATCTACGGTAGGGTCTAAAACCTTTGACTGTGCATTTATTGGCTATGCTCAAAATAGTGCTACATATAGGTTTATGTGTTTAAATGATAAAATTATAAATGAATCTAGGGATGCAGAATTCTTTGAGCATGTGTTTCCGTTAAAGCAATCTATGTCTGTTCCCTACCTATTTAGAAGTATGCATGATCCTGAAAATCCCTTAATTGTTAGTGAAACACCTGTTTCTGAAACTGCTAATACTTCAAACTTAGGATGTGAATTAGAACCTATGAGAAGTAAAAGACAGAGAACTGAGAAAAGTTTTTGTCTAGATTCCTAAGCACCTTTATAGTGGAAAGGCGCAATGAAATTGACTATAATTTCACAAACTTGTTTTTAAAAGATGAAGATCTTAAAACTTACCAAGAAGTCCTGAACTCTATAGAGTCAAGTATGTAAAAGAGGCCATTAAAAGTGAACTAGATTCACTAGTCATGAATCAAACATGAGACTTAATGGACCTTCCAAAGGGAAGCAAGCCAATTAGGTGTAAGTGGACCTTCAAAAGGAAAACAAAACCAATGGGTCAACAGAAAGATACAAAGCTAGATTAGTGGTGGTAGGGTATACTCAAAAGCAAGGTATTGGCTACTTTGACACATATTTTCCTGTAACTAAGATAACCACAATTAGGGCCTTAATTGCATTAGTTGCCATAAATGGTTTTCTTATTCACCAAATGGACGTAAAAATTACCTTTCTAAATGGTGACTTAGAAGAAGAAATTTATATGACATAACTAGAAGGGTTTAAAATTCCTGGTCAAGAAAACAAAGTGTGTAAACTTAGAAAATCTCTATATGGTCTCAAGCAAGTTCCTAAACAGTGGTATGAAAAGTTTAATAATACTTTGATAAACAATGGATTTAAAGTAAATTCCTCAGATATGTGTGTTTATTCAAAGTTATTTGGAACTGATTGCATATTAATATGTCTATATGTTGATGACATGCTGATTTTCAAAACAAACATGGAGTTGATAAATGATACTTTGTTCCTTTCACCACACTTTGAAATGAAAGACCTAGGAGAAGCAGACGTAATTCTTGGTGTTAAAATCAAGAAAAACAAAATCGGTCTGTCCCTATGTCAATCTCACTACCACTACAAGAAATATCAGCAACAATAGCATCAACAAAACGCTATAGATGATTTTCGATAGCATTTTCGAAATGCTGTCGTAGCCGATGTTATTGAAAGTCCATGACTTTTCATAGCGTTTTTTCAATGCTATGCAAACAGCTATAATATGTCGCAAGCGATAGCATAAATATTATGCTCTAAATGCTTTTTATAACGTGAGGAAAAACGCTATCGAAACGTTTTTATAACAGTTTTTATTGCGTCGAAAAATGGCTATAAACTTTCAATAGCGTTTTCAATAACATTGGAAAAATGCTATAGAAGACGTTGTATAGCGTTTTCATTTGCGTTAGAAAAGCGCTATAAAAAGGTTTTAATAGCGTTTTTAATAACATTTCAAAAATGCTATAAAAGATTTTGTGTAGCGTTTTTTGTTACTTTTGAAAAGCGTCATCAAAATCATTCAATAGCTGTTTGGAAAAATGCTATAAACAATTTTTGTTCCGTTTTATTATGAAGGTTGTCGTCGCAATTTGCCATACTATGGTCTAATTCACATTCATCAAAATATACAATCATAATTATAACCAAAATATTCAAATTTATAACATACAAAATCATCAACACTAAGTTTCAAAGTCTTTAACTATTAGAACAAGTAAATTGTTAATTCAATTAAAATGACTTCATAACATCAACACTAAGTTCTAAAGTCCCAAAATTTTAAGAGGATAAAAAAAAGATGTTCAAATTGTAGCAATTGTTAAACTAACATCAACACTAACTTCATAACATCATGTATGTGTTGCTCCACTATTTTCTTCACACATCAATCACCTAACAAAAAAAATAAAAAGAAATATCATTATCTAATTCTAACAATAAATTATTAGTTGAAGAACTTAATAAATACCTAATTCACAAAGTAAATAAAATTTCTTACATAGTTTGACTTTATCCATTGGCCATGCTACAGTAGTGCCCAGAGCATCATCAATAACAATAATGTCAGAGGTAGCCCTCCATAAGAAGGAATTTGGTATTTTTCACCGTATCAACCCACACACGAACTGCATTGGGGCCAAGAGGTACATGGTGAACAAGAACAGATGGATCATTGGAAGACCATCTACCTTCAGCAATGACTTCTCCTGAACCAAGACAATCTAGTAGCAAGCACTTATGGGGAGTGTTGGTAGTAACACTCTTTTTCAACAATATTATGGTTAGAAAATTCTCAAACAATAATAATTTAAAATAGCAAAGATGATTAGATTTACCGGTGGAGAATTTATGATTGGAGTAGGAGTATGAGTACGAATATGTGTCGATGATGGTACTCTTTTAACAAGATGATTAGAATTGTCATCACTTGTTTTTTCCTATATAAACAACAATGTCAAAATGTGCTACAAACAAAATTTAAGAACTTTTAAGAGTGTTAAGACAAATTTACCATGTCCTTTAATAAGGAAACTACCACACTTTTCAACTCATCTACATCCGAAGTAAGGTTGTCACATTTTTTTTCAAGAGATGTAATGGTTTTATCTTTGTGAATTGATGTAGACACCTTCGATAAAGTCACACCAAATCCTAGTCCTCTTACATAGCCTTGATCGGGCCCAAGAACTCTACTAATTGCACATCAATTATACTACTTGAAGAAGCCACACGATTTTGTTCAATACGCTCCTAACCAAAAATCACATTAAGTATGCAAAAGTCATGGTGGATGGGGGGTGGGTGGAGGGGCATAAGACAGTCACAACAAGCAAATTACTTAAAGGAAAAAATCTACTACTCAATGAACAGCAACTACTCAATGGCCAGCAAGCTAACAAGAGTTTAAACATAAAAAATGGCAGCAACAACACTACTCAAAGAAGCCATACGATTTTCCTCAATATGCGCCTAACCAAAAATCACATTAAGTATGCAAAAGTCATGGTAGATGGGGGGTGGGTGGAGGGGCATAAGACAATCACAATAAGCCATTTACTTAAAGGAAACAATCTACTACTCAATGAATAGCAACTACTTAATGGCCAGCAAGCTAATAAGAGTTTAAACATAAAAAATGGCAACAACAACACTACTCAAAGAAGCCATACGATTTTCCTTAATACGCGCCTAACCAAAAATCACATTAACTATGCAAAAGTCATGGTAGATGGGGGTGGGTGGAGGGGCATAAGACAGTCACAACAAATGGCAGCAATAACACTTAGTCATAATATTAACTATGCAAAAGATGTGGTTACCCATCTATAAAATATGGCAATAACATACTAAGAAAATGATAGCCACTATGAAGTATGACAGCAACTATAAAATATGGCAGCAACTATAAACAATACAAAAGATAAACCAACCAGAGTGTCGGCCACTTGCGAGTTCATAGGTGTTCCATCTTTCTTCACATGTGCCTTCGTCCAAACATCTACTCGTGTAATCGGAGTTTAAGGAAAGTTTTTCTACATTGAAACACAATAGTAAGTTATATATTAGCTACATATATATGCTAAATATAATAATGTTATTAATTACATAAAATTATACCAAATCTTCAGCTAGTCGAGCATAGCGTCTACGACTACATGTGTGAGGAAGTTGCTTCTGTTTCATATCTTTAAATTTCTTGCTCTTTGCCTAAAAATCATACTCAACGAGATATGAATGAAGATTTTAAGACAACTTGTTTCTATACCTTGAACCAAAGAAATAAATGGCATCCACTTTCATACTACAAACATACCTTAAAGGTTGCACTGGTTTATGTTTGATGAAGTTATTCCAATCATGCATTGAAGAAATGTTATCTGGTTTGAGTTTATTCAACTCCTCGTCATTTGAGGCTTCCCCAATCTTACTCACTAGGCAAAATGTGCTTGCTCTCCATAGTCCACCCATCTTTTGGAATAAAAATTTATTTCACCATTCATCAACATTATATCGTGCCTGAATAATAAAAGCAATTAGGTAGTGATCATATAAAACTCATTATATAAATATATAACTATAAATTACGTACTTGAATAGAATGCCACAATATTTCTTTTTGTCTCGTTGAAATTTTCTTCCAAGTTTCAACATTCACTGACACCACTTCTCTGACTAATGTACCCAAGAATGAGGACAACCCAACTGATGTTTCTCCAATAGGTTGTCCATATCCCTTGTACCTTATATCTAGTTTCATTTTTGGCTCCATAGCTATTGTTTGCATCTTCGTACGACCTCTAGTCTTTTTGGGACTTGGTTCCTTAGAATGAACTTCCTCACAATCCACATTTTCATTTTCTTCCAACTAAGATTCAACCTCTTCAACGGGTAATTTACGAACAGCTGATCTAGTACGACCAGCAGGATAGTCTAACGGCCTATTTGGTGGCCTTCTAGCCAGTGGATGAATGATTGCATTAACATGTGAAGATGGAAGTGGAGTAGTAGCTTCCTTAGGAAGTGGGTCAGGAAGAGGTAATGTTTCCCTAATCTCTCTCTCTCAAATGAAGAGCTTCTCCTTCATTCTCCTCGTCATCAATAGAAGGTTGAGTAAGTCCATATTGCATGACTTTGCACTCCATGATGTTTTGACCAAGGTTCGATCTGATCGTCGCCGTTCTAATATATGTGTTGTGGAACGAGGTTTTCTCGATTTCTTACCAACGGTTTGTCCACTTTTTTCCTTCTCAAAATCCTAAAACATAAAGCATTGAAATTAATATAATAATATATGTACATATATGATATTTTCTATATAAATATATATTTAAAGATAACTTACATGCATATTTGACTTCATGTCTTAGTCAATGGTTGAAGCTCCCGACTCAAATAGTTCACACACAACCTGAAAATAAAAAAACACTAGCATGCATAGTAATGGTTCAAGTCTAAAATATATGTAAAGCGCTACAAGTCGTAGAATAAAGAGAACACTTATATATATTGATTATCCATATAAAATATATGTAGAACGTTACAAATTGAAATAGTTCATAATGCACACAACCTAGCAATTGTCTGTACATATTTAGAAAATGAATGGCTAACACTACATTCACAAAAAACCAACTAATATTATAAAATGAATGGCTAGCACTATATTCACACAAAAAGCCACTAACTCTATACGAGTGTAGATTCATAAAATGGCCAAAAGTGATGTGTTAGTGCATATTTACAAAATAACCGTAAGCCGTAAGTTATCATAATAAGATGCCTTTACAATCGTCCCGTGAATTGTTGCGCATTCAAACTCATCATCAATATCATCAAGCGCTAGGGAGGATCCGTCACCCACAAAGCTTGTATTAACATTCTCATCATATTTGTCTAATTCATGAAATCCTCTCGGTGGTGCTTTCAATACAATATACCAAGGAGAATTGTCATTTTCTCTTGCATAAAAAACTTGTTTAGCTTGTGATGCAAGAATGTATGGTTCGCTTGAGAATTGACTTTGGTTTTGATGCAAATTAACAAGTGTAAATCCATCGTTAACTTTAACACCATTATGGATTTTTGCCCAATCACACTTAAACATTGGAAGCCGGTAGACATAGTAATCTAATAAAATTATTTCGGTTAGGACTCCATAATATGTAACCACATCAATCTTTGGAGATCCATCTCCATCACTTAATCTACATATTGCACTTGCATCAATTGAAACATCACTATTTTGAGTCGATCTTTCTATGCTTTTAATATGGAACCTTTGACCATTTATAATATAACCTGAAAATGACATTGCGGTCTTGTGTGGTCCATTTGCAAGCCATTTCGATATATCTGAGTCTTTTGTGTTACCAACATCCAATGAAATCTGTTCCAATGAAAAGCTATATATTTAGATGAATTCATGATTGAGACCATTACCATAAGTAAGCAAAACATTACCTTCTCTTTCAACCAAATAGGAAATTGTTCTGAGTGAACCTTCATTACTTGAGTGTCATCATTTGCAAGTCTTTTATTTGAAAGGATCAACTCGTTCCTATGCATTCTAAAATATTTTATGTATCACTAATTAACATTCGAATACAATCTTCAAAGGATGATAAATAGTGTATAATTGATACATCACTCACTCTATGTATGGTTCAACTGCTTTTATGTTAAACAAGACATATTGATGTGCAAGGTTGAGCACTTCATCAGATAATGTAATTCTCTTTCCAGTAGATATTGGACGTCCTTCGAGAATGATATCATTATTAAATTCTTCATTTCGACGTTGTTTATCATCAAGTCTTGTTGAACCTTGAACACAATTCTTATAAAAGAGGATGCATTCTTCGGTAAAAAACGCTCTGCAATGCACCCTTCTGGACATGATTGATTTCTAACAAACCCTTTTAGAGTCTTCATGTACCTAAGGTTAATATCATAACTATTATAAGATACTTAAGACGTTTAGCTGTAGGTTACCTATAATAATGTATGTTATGAAAATAACATACCTTTTGAATGGATACATCCAACGAAATTGAACGGGTCCACACAAACGAACTTCACGACCCAAATGAATGACCAAATGAGTCAAGATGTCAAAGAATGAAGGAGGAAAATACCCCTAAAAAAGGCATAGTGTTTCGATTACCTTCTTTTCAATTTTCAACATACTTTCTCGATCAATTACACGTTGGTAGATTTTATTAAAGAATCCAAAAATTCGTGTTATTAAATGTCTCGGGCCCTTTGGAAGCATTCTCCTAATGACAACCGGTAGAAGTTGTTGCATTAGCACGTGATAGTCATGAGATTTTAATCCCATTACTTTGGTTTCCTCCACTGAAACACAGTTCGAAATGTTTGAACTATAACCATTAGGTACTTTCAACTCGTACAACCTCTTGCAAAACAGTTATTTCTCTAATTTAGACAAAGTGTGTAAAGCTAGATGAAGGTATACTCGACTCTCGCGTTCTACTGGGTGCAAGTCTTGTCGTATATTCATGTCTTGCAAATCTTTACGAGCATTGTATTCATCTTTTGATTTTCCATTAATATCCAACAATGTGCCTATTATGCTCTCACATACATTTTTCTCAACATGCATGTCGTCTAAGTTGTGGCGTAATACAAGTTCCTACATTAGCGTAAAACAATTCAGTGCATTACCTAATGTACAATGGAAGACTAGTCAATTAAACGACATTAGTGACAAAATGTACGTACCTTCCAATATGGTAAATCAAAGAAGATGGATCGTTTTTTCCACATTCTTTTCAACTCTTTTTGTCTCTTTCGTTTTTTCTTATCAACTTTTTCCATGAAATTTTGAAAATCTTTAAGTTGGGTATCGATTGCATTCTCATTTGTAATCCTAGGAACTTGTCGGTCTTCAACTTTGCCATCAAACCATGACTTCTTTCTTCTATACGGATGAGATGGAGGTAAAAAGCGTCTATGACCCATATAAACTAATTTCTTATTGTGGTACAACTACTGAGAATGTGTGTGCTCCCCACAAATTGGACAAGTCGTCTTGCCCTTCGTTGTACACCTAGCAAGATTTCCATAAGCAAGAAAGTCATTGATTGTCCATATAAGCATAGCTCTCAAATTGAAGTTTGATTTGTTAACTACATCGTAAACTTCAACTCCATCCCATAACAATTTCAAGTCATCAATTAATGGTTGCAAGAAAATGTCAAAGTCATTGCCAGACTGTTTAGGACTAGGAATCAGTAAAGTTAGCATTATATTTTCTTTTGACATGCATAACCAAGGAGGTAGGTTGTATGTCACAAGCATGACTGGCCAACAACTATACCCACTACTAAGATTAGAGAATGGGTTGAAACCATCAGTTGCAAGACCGAATCTCAAGTTTCGTGGATTATTCGAAAAGTCGGGCCACTTTGCATCAATTGAGTCCCATGAAACAGAATCAACTGGATGACGCATCTTTCCATCACAATTTTTATGGTTCATATGCCATGTCAATAATTCAGCTACATCATGCATTTGGAACATTCGTTTCAATCTTGGAATCAACGGAAAGTATCTTAACACTTGTGTTGGAAAACCCCGTTTCATTCTTTTCGTGCGTTTATCCACCTTCCATCGAGAATGCCCACAAATTGGGCATGTCTCTAAATCTTTATTCTCTTTCGTAAACAAGCAACAATCATTTTCACAAGCATGAATCTTTTCATATCCTAGATCAAATACTTTTAAGAACTTCTTTACTTCGTAAGTAGATTATGAGATAACATTGTTAGGGGGTAGCATATCGTGCAACAGCTCTAAAAGGCTTGTGAAACATTTATCGGTCTAAGCGTTAGTAGCCTTTATCTTATATAAAGAAACCACAGCTGACATTCTTGTATATTTTGTACAATGAGGATACAAGGAAGTGTTTGCATCTACGACTTTTTCATTAACATCATCGTTTACGAATGGTTCATCAACCTTTTCATCGCTCATGAAAGAAGTGCTACAAAAGGGTTGACCATCAAACATACACTCTACTGGCACTTCTTCACCATGATGGTACCAAAACCTATAAGTAGGATCCATTTCTTTTATAACCAAATGTTCATATACAACATCAAAGGTTTGATGATTCATGTTCCTAGATGTCTTGCATGGACACAAAATTTTGTCTATTCCACCCAACATATTCTCTACTTGTTTCACAAAGTTCCATGCTCCCCTCAGATATTCATTGGTTGCTCTATTAAAAAGATCCAACTTTGCAATTAATATAACTAAATATATTAATCTATTTTAGTTACTTAAAAAATTGACTTTCCCTTGCTTGTTCAAATGAACTCAATCTTTTTGAAACATCATATCTTCAAATTATTGCTACAATAATAATGTGAAATGTAATTGAGAACCAACTCTACCCAAGGTGAAATTGAAGCAACTAGCATACGAAGGTAACATCAACAAATAATCACCATTAACACCAACAAAGTAATAGTCACCATCACCATTAAAAAAAAACTATCATAGTAATGACAAATAAGCAAAGACTATATCTAAGACTTTAAATTCAAGTGCAGTCATGATATCTAAAAGAATGATACAAAATAAGTTCCAGAATTTCCACAAAACTCAACATTTATTTATTTGGGACCTATATGCACATATATTTTAAAGTAAATTTCAGATCGAGAGTACTAAATTATGCTAACCCAAAATAAATGTGGACCAAAAAAAATGACACCAAAAACAATCTTATGTTCGTATAAACACTTTTAGTCAAAATGAGATAAAATGATAAGCAGTAGCATACTTCATGGATATAATCATCACAGAAAGGTTTGCTGTCATCATAAGTATAAATGGATTGGTTAAGGTTGGATCTTTGCCTTCTAATTTACTTAACTTTAGGTCGCGGGGAGAGGACGGAGCTTACTTAACATAATAATAAATGATAAACGCAACGAAGCCTCCACATTTTGATTGTATGATATATCCAGTTTAAACATAAACACTTGTGACTTTGCTTTTGGAACCACTCAGAAAACCTCATACAAGTGAAGGCGATTGTTCTCGTTTATATACCTATGACCACTCTCTTCTTTCTAGTCAATGTGGGACTTCGTTTGCAGCAAACAACAAAAGTGATTGATTATCGTTATCCCACTGTTTTGACAATACTTTGTCAACTAAATTACAAAAAATAATTATCTAACTTTTTCCTCATTCTTTCATATGATGTACTCATATTCTTTTAACCTTTAACCTTGTATAAACATTTCAAAACTACATTTAAAATAGAAATTCACTACAATGTTAAACAAAAATTAAAACTCAAAGTACAATCATATCATTTTAGGTCATCGTTACCCTCAATTGAAGTCTCGACTTTTTTATAAAACTAGATTTAGAGATTTAAAATAAGTGAGAAAAGGAAAAATAGAAGCATTGATATTGGCCCATAGGATGGGTTACAGATATTCGACATCACCATAACGTTGAAAAATGAAATATGAGACTAAGCTTACCTAACAAAACATGTCTTCCCATTCTGTCCCAAATATTGTTAACATAAAACATTGATTACATCATTTCAAGTCCAAAATCAGATAATGCAATTGGAAGACATAAAAGAGAGATTAAACATAATGTATCCCAAACTAAAATACAACAAATATCAGAACACACACATATACAGTTTCAAAAATCTACATGCAACAGTTATTCTATAATGTAATTTTAATGAAATAGCCTACTCTATAAATAGTTATTCTACTAGCAGCTGACAACTCTCTTCTTATTCAACATATAATTGGTAAGTTTTTTTTCCCTGTTTGTTTGTTTGTTTTTTTCCATCTCTATCAAATCATTTTTATTGCTCTTTGGTATATCTAATCTACCTATACCATATCCATGGCAAATGACAGAAAATTGATGAAATTGACTAGTCATCTTGGAGTAGTCCTTCCATTTTGGATATCATTCACTTTCATGATTCTTTTGTCACTTTTCATAGATGTCAACAAACTTTTTTATTGTCCATGTTTAGTCTTGCTCAAACTTTAGAATAAGAAGAATTAATGAGATACAAACAAAATTATCATAAAATTAATGAAAAGTGAGAAATCAACTTTCTACAATTTTACTATTTTTTCAAAAGAAAACAAACATTATATTTTAATTGAGTGAAATCTTGAGAGGATATATTACAACAAGATATCTAATAAATATAATAAAATATAAAAAGTATTATATGGTACCTTTAGATTATATTTTGTTGGCAATGGCGGCTAACTAAAAGTATATTGAAGAAAATAATCAAATGTTGCAGTTAGCAAAACAAGCGAGCTATTAAGAAGAATCATAAATTATAGCCTTAACCATGTAGAAAACATCATTCTAGCTTCAAGAAAATGGAAAGAAAAAGAGGAGAAACATTCAAAGTTGACTGAACGAAGCTAAGGTTTTGGCAATTTTGTGTTTATTGCAGAGTTTTCTAACTGGGTTGAACATGTGGGTGTGGAGACAATGGAAATTGATGGTGTTTTCTCTTTTCTTCTTCTTCTTCTTCTGTTTTTTTTTTTTTTTTTTGGTTGTTTGCTTTGCTGCCATCAGGACAGAATTGTTTCTCTGCAGATCACTGCTAGAAATCAATGAAATCACAGATAAATAAACATCTTTTTAGAAGTTTGCACAACAAACTTTGGTCATTTCTGATACTTTTCTCCTTCTCTTTTTATCCCAATACTCATTCCAAGTTGAGAGTTCTTGTAGAAATGACCTTTAGATAGGCAATATCACTATGATAATTCCATAGATAGTTTTAATGCCTCATTCTTCGAAAATCAGCATTTGTTTTGAACTTCTTGACCTTTTCTTTGTCGAATGAGTTTGTAAATTACCTTCAGTTCTTGAGTTCTTTTTACATTTATATATTTAGGTTCATTTTGATTCATATACTTTCAGCATGTATTTTCTTATACTTTGAATTTTAGTTCATTTTGGTGCTTGATTTTTTAAAAAAGTGACAATTTTGGAGGAAAATTAAAATGAATGGATTAAAACAGAGTCATTTGTTGAAAGATTAAAACAACCATTAAAATAACACATATACACATCTAGCTTCTATGTATACATATGCATACCTAATTTCCATAAGGGTTCAAGAAAAAACAAATTGATACAAACATAAGTCTTGGGAATAATCAACATCAACTTAATTTTTTTTCACAAATATCCTTGCCAATACTCAAACATCAACTGAAAGGTTTTCCATAAACATCAAACAACTAAAGACAAAATAACCTACATTATATTCAACACAAACACCAAACAACCACAGACATCAAACAACCACAAACAGAAAAAAAGATAAACTAGTCAAAGAATAGACAAATTAGGGCAACGGAAAGATGATCGAGCATACCAGATGAAGATGGATTGATAATCCGGAAGATCCCTTCGCGTCAAACTTATGCTACTCTACCTTATTATTTCGTGATAGGCAGAGGGACTTCTAGAAATAGATGGAGCTTGGAAACGAAGGTGATGGACTAAAGAGAACAGAGAAGACGAAGTAGGAGATTTGAGTTGTCGAGAAGAGAAGAGAAACGATGGAGAGAAGATGATGGAGAAGAGGATGGAGAGAAGACGATAGAGAAGACGACGGAGAAGACGATGGAGAGAAGAGAGCCAACGGGAGATCGATTACTTTTAGGCGTTTGAGCTCCAAGTTATTTTTTCGCCCAAATCTTTAATTTCCCGCTTTTCTTTTATTTTTCTTTTTAATAACACTTTGGTTATGTTTTTAATTTCATTACTCTTTTTTTTCTCTCGCCCGCTTTTCTTTTCTTTTTTTTTTTATAACATTTTATAATACATGTTATTAAAAAATGTTATTGAAAGCCTAATCTGTTGTAGTGTACGTGGAGAAAATATTAAAGAAATTTGATTCCTTTGATGTTTCTCTAGTAAGAACTCCCTATGATGCTAGTAAACATCTTAAGAAGAATAAAGAGATAGTGTGTCTCAACCTTAATATGCAAAAATCATAGGTAGTTTTATGTATTTAATAAATTATACTAGACCTGATATTGCATATGTTGTTAGTAGATTGAGTAGATATACACATAATCTTGATAGATACCACTGGGATGCTTTACGCTATATATTGAGATATCTTAAAGGGATGTTAAATCACCGTTTGCACTGTAACAAATTTCCTGTCGTACTAGAAGGATATTGTGATGCAAACTGGGTCACAGACAATCATGAGGTTAACTTTACTAGTGGGTATGTATTTTTGCTTGGGGGTGGAGCAATATCTTGGAAGTCTGCAAACAAACTTGTATAGTTAGATCCACTATGGAATCCGAGTTTATAGCATTAGAGTTGGTAGGATAGGAGGCTGAGTGGATCAAAAGCCTACTAGGAGATGTACCATTATGGGGGGCATCTATGCCTATGTCCATACAGTGTGATTCACAAGCTGCCATACGTATTGCCAAGAACAGCGTTTATAATGGCAAAAGTAGACATATACGTCTTAGCATACAGTTGTGAAACAACTGCTGAAGGAAGGAACTATTTCCTTAGAATTTGTTCGATTTGAGAAGAACCTGGCTGATCCTTTAACCAAAGGACTAACGAGGAAAGTGGTTATAAATTCTTTAGTGAACATAGGCCTAAAGCCCTTCGGAGGTCCATAGCACTTGGTAATTGGGTGGTCTATTGCGATAAACTTGATGGTCTGGAGCCCCTTATTAGGTGGTCTGTTGCGATAGACTTGATAGTCCATAGCCCATTGTGTGGACAATCCTTAAATGAACTTGATGGATGATACAAAAACCTTTGTTGGGTCTATATTTGGTATGGATAATATTGAAATCTCCATAGCTCTTTTTGAGTGGTTTGATTTGGCAAACTTGATGGAGCATACAACGTGATAGTGAAGGTGGGGCCGCCTTCTATGAAAAAGTTTAAAGGTCTCTTTCTAAAGCTCTCACGTCGACCCGTGGTTCATTCTATGTGCATGGCCATAAAGGCACAAATCTACATTGCAGAAACAAAAACTGTAACTAGGGATAGAGCGTGTCGTAAGGGTCTCAACCAATGTTATAGGGAGTTCAAGATACAATTTACTCTTTCTAACAAGGTTGTTGCCTTACTTCACTACACATCAATTCAAATATTCGGATATTTGTGTCTAAGCTTAATATCTCTTCTATGCTCAGAACAAATTCCAATGAAATCTCATTCTTCTTAGCCTACCCGGTAACTTTGCTACTACAATCATTTGTGGGGGATTGTTAGAAAGGACTTATGGGCTTTAGCCCAAATAGCAAAGTTGAGTATTTTGTCCCACATTGATAATCTTTGAAGTGGGAAGTGGGTATATATTCTTAAACCTTCAAAGAGGATTTCAAACTAAGTTGGTGGTGTAGTATAACCCTGTCACCACGCGCATGCCATCCCCGCCGTCCACAGTTATTGATAGTCTCAAATTTCCAACATCCCTCGCTTTAGTTTCTTCCAATCACGAATTTGAGTTCCAATTGATATGTGATTTCATCAATCAATTCCTTTTCGCTCTTCCTTTTGGGCTAATTCTTGCTCTTACCATGCCTTGCTTTGTATTTTGAATTCGAGTATTGATCTATATAAGATTTCATTGCCGTCACACTATTACTTCAATTTGTACTCTTTTGGCAGAAACCAAACATGCATGTTGAGTACTTCTTACTCTAATTTATCATTATATTGCAAACCAATATTGTTGTTATTTTATATATATTATTTCATTGTATGTATTAAAAATATGAATCTTTAGTTTTTAAAAAATATATATAAGAAAAGATATTACGGTAATTATTAAAATCATCTCTAGTAAATAAAAAGGTGTATAATTATTTAACTAAATAGAAAAACCAACCGACCACCCAATCATAGTCTTATGTATGTGAGCATAAGTCACCGTATTATTTATTCTTTTTATAGAATAAGTCTTCATAATACATTTCTATCCGTAAAATAAATGAAGTGTAGAAATTTAGACCATACTTTAATACTTGAAATCAAATCAATTTCATTAATTATGTGATATGCATTTGAAGATTTGAGGGTGGACTACATTGTTTAAATCCCAAACTTAGAAGGAAAATAGAAAGGGGTCTTTTTAATCAATGCATACTTAATAACAAAATTGTATAAATTTTCAAAGAAAAAAAATTAAAGAAATGAGGTGGAATTTTAGTTGAGATTAGTCAACGATAATGATAATTATGATAATGGAATAAGAATTACATAATTGGACGGCTTCTCATGTTTTCCTTTCTCCCGTGATGTACGGTTTCTTAGTTTAAAATAAAATTGAGACCTCCATGTGATTTTATTTCTTTTGGGAAATAACAAACCAAACAAACAACATCTCATAGATATTATAAGAAATTTGCATCAAATAAAATCCACACCAATTTAATTGTTATATAATTCAACCATAGATTAAAGAAAACCCTAGTGGGTGTCTATCCATGTGCTTAAGAATCGTAACCTATAGTACCAATTTTAGCATTTTGCTTTTCCAATCCATATGGTTGACTCTTTAATTACCAATAAACTAATACCCAACTTAAATGGATCAACTAATTTTTATATATTTGCTTTTACTTTGGTGGGTAATTGATATAGCTTCCCTTTTAGATGAGAGTTAGATAAATTGAGTTGCTTACATGTGTAGATGATATCGTCGTTTTTTTTTACTTCTATATTTAGATTGAGTTGGTCGTTGAACTTTCATGTGTTGTTAGGATAGGGAATTCTTCGATTTCTTAGCAATGTTTGAGCCTCCGACTTATAGACGATAGAGCGATCGAGTTGTTATAATAATTCACACTCCATATTTGGGATGACTACAAATTATAATTATTACGGATATTTCTCACTAAGACGATTAACTTTTATAGTACCATTTCAATACCATGTTTATTATTTTTTGATAAACCATACTAAAATAATTTGAACTTCAAATACATATTATTATAACTTTCAAACTATAATATAATTCACTTACTTATAATGTAAGTTGGATAGGTATAATAAATATGTGTTCATGTTCTTAATTAAAATAATGATGAAAAAAAGTAAAATATATTTTATAAATTTAGTTCAAATATAAAAATGGAAGGATTAAAAAAAATTAAAATAAAATAGCATAAAATGAATTAAGGTACATGTGCATTTAAATCATTAGAAATGCATTAAAAAAAAAAACACACATATTAATATATGGTAATATATTGAAGACAATATATGTGATATAATTAATTAGTTTGTATTTTTAATTTCTCTATGCATTTTCTCACTATAAATTTAATTAATAATTAAACAGGTAAGTGAATGATCAGGACTTGAAGAACCTCACAAATAATAATTAGAAAATGGAAAATTTACTTGTGTGCATCATTTGATTGGGATATATTATTGTTGTTCAAATTGTCAATAGAAAAACTATATAATAATTAATTTCAAAATTTAAAGAAAAGGTTGAAATTTTGGAAATAAAAGAAATTATTGATTAGGTAAAATAATTAGTACATCAATGATTTGAATTATATGATTCACGTAATTAAGGGAATAATTATTGACTTACATATATTGTTTGCCTCATAAAGTTTCTGGTTTAATTAAATTACCTATCTGGTCTTTATAAAAAGATTAGGTTGAATAAACTCATTTCAAACCAAATTACTATTTTATCCTAACATTTAATTTAAAAAATAAGTTATTTTAAAAAAATTAAAGTATTTGAAAGTTACTCTAAATTATTTTTTTAAATGTATTTTAAATAATTTTTACAAAAATAAATTAAAACAAAAAATAGTTTTTTTGAAAAATATATCTTTTTAAATCAATCAAAACGAACTCTTATTCGACTCTCGAAAGCTTTAAAAGCATAGAGACCAACGTGTAATTATTGATTACACACCCAAATATGAAGACCAAAATGAGATTACAGCCAAATAAGAGAACTAAATTGGTAATTCCACCTCTCCAAAATAAGAAGAAATAATTAAAAAAGCATTCAAAGGTTATAAATTAATAATATGAGTTTTTTTTTCTTTTTATTTTTTTGATAAAAGAGTAACAAAATGAATATTCTCAATTTGAAATTTAATTGAAGGATTGAGGCAAATGGGTTGACTTTGTCAAATTGGGCCAATAACAAATGCCTACACAATTATTCTATTCAATTAATATTTAAATATCTATATATATTCCTTTTAAATATAAGAATTTCTCTAAATATTATTTAAGATCGAACTTCAAAAATTAAAATTTTGCTATATTTGGTATATATAATCATACAAAAGACACCAAATATAATTGATAAAAGAGTAATTTAGTTTTTTTGAAAATAAAAAATCAAATTAGTATTTAAATATAATTTTTTGAGTTTAGTTTTTCTTTAAAAGAATAAATTAAATACGTGGGAGTAGGAGAGGTTTATTGTTTTTTTGGCGTTTGACAAAACGTCAGTCACGTACCAAAGTTTCCTCCTCCGTACGTCTTTCTTCCTATTTATATTCTTCTTCTCTTTTCTTTCTTCCTTCATTCATTCACTCACCGCTTTTTCTTTTCTTCTTTTCTCTCTTTTCGGCAGAGAAAAATGATGTATGAACGCCATCACTTGCAACAGCATCAACAGCAACAACAAAGATGCAGAAAGATTAATAATAATAATAATAATCTTCTTCATCAACATCATACGACCATGAATAATATGAAGAGCTTCACAAGTAATGAACTACTACTCGGTGATCATCATGAAGCAGCAGACAAACCCTTTGAGATGGTGGATTTAGACTTGAGTGGTTTATCTCTCCATTCTCTCCCTAATCCCACTATCAATCTCGCCTCTATTTCCCATCTCGATCTCTCTAACAACAATCTCCAGGTAATATATTCTAAATAAATAAATAAATAAATAAATAAATAAACTCTCTCTTATCTTACTGAATTACGTTCGAATTTCGATGTTCTTTTTTCTGATAAGGACAAACTCCGTTGAATCCTCGCTGCTCTCCTTCTAATAATGTTTGTTTGTTTTCGTCTATTGTATCTTTCTTTTGATAGCCACACCCTCAACTCTCATCTCTTTCATTAGTCAACATTTGCATTTATTTCCATCTCTTTCCTCTCTCTCTCTCTCTCTCTCTCTCTCTCTCTCACACACACACACACACACACACACCTTATAATTTTCTTGACTTGGGCGCTCATGTCGATGTCTTATCTCTTACTTAATGAAACGATTTTGATTTTCGTAAACCATTGAAATTGTGTGGTTAAATTGTTATATACTGTCATGACTATCGTATATAGTTTTCGATTGATTAAGATGTATAACGGTTGATAAATAATTAGGGTTTTTGATTTTGAAGGTGATACCGGAATCGTTAACGGCTAGATTGTTGAACTTGGTGAGCTTTGATGTGCACTCAAATCAACTGAAATTTCTCCCAAATTCCATTGGTTGCCTTTCAAAACTCAAAATTCTCAATGTTTCTGGCAATCTCATTGTCTCTCTTCCTTCCACCATTGAAAACTGCAGGTAATAATTAATTTCACTACTCTCTTATCATAAATTTATTTAATAAGTCTACTACATGTTTTTAATTATTATAATACAAAGCATGTATTGTTTGTTATAATTAATATATATATAAACAAAAGTATATGATCTCAACTTTTAGTTTATAATTATTTCATTGAAAAATACTCTTCTCTTTTTCTTTTTTAACAAAGAAAAAACAGAATTATTATAAAAAAAAAAAAAAAGAGAGAGAGAGAGAAATAAACAAAGAAAGCTTATCACCAAACCCTCAAGGTTGTATTCATTTTTGTCCAATCTCCCCCAGTTATCTAATCATAGTTGATTATGTGGCAAACTTCTTTTTTTTTTTTCTAAATAAGAAACTAATTATGTAATTTATAAATATATATATATATATATATATATATATATATATATATATATATATATATATATATATATATAATGGTGTCTTGTTTTCAACATTAATGGCTTCTCTTTTTTGTTAACTGACACATCAGCATCAAATACCCTAAACCAGAATTTGTTTCTTCTCTTCTCTTGCAAAATATTCTTAAATATCTTTTTTGGCCTTTTCTTTTTCAAATATCTAATATATTTCTTTATTTTCCATTTCTACTATATGTTTTTTTTAAAACATTTTGTTGATAATTAATTGATATTTTTATGCTCCTATAGTTTAGTTTCTAATAAAATTTCCTCCCTTCTATAATAATCTTTATAATAACTTAGAAACATAAGCTGTTTGTTACAAAAGATATATTAAATAAAATTGGAAATGAAGGGAAAAAAAAAAAACCTAGGAACATTATCTATAAGCTTTAAATTCATGGTATGACATCAAATAATGAGTATGCCGGCAAGTAAATTAAATTACCTAAGTCACATATTTCAAGTAAAAGAAATTGATATTTATATTGCATAAATAATTTAAAAATTAATTAACAAATCGTAGGAACAAAGAAATTTTTATTCATTGGGTTTATGGATTTTTCACACCTAATTTAAATTTTAAAAAATGGAAAACTAAAATTCGATGGCTAATTTGTGTCTAATAATAAAGCAATAAAATTTTAAAAGCACCGAAAAATTCAATAAAAAAAAAAATTCAAGTCCAATTAAGATCTATGAAACAACACAAGAATCTCTAATGACTTGTGACTTATCATTAATTAATCATCGATTGCTTGCTAAAGATGATTACTCGTGATTGAGTCAACTAAACACTAATTAATTTTAATCCTTCTGTTTCTTCCCTATATTTTTGTATATATTTTTTATAATTTAGAATTTACATTTTAATTAGTAATTTTTTAAAATTAAAAAGATTTTTCTGCAACCCATTTGAGATAAGAGTTTAATTTTGCTTGTTCATTAAAAAATATGACTAAAAATTTATTGAAGAGAGAGATTAATATATAAATAATAAAATATGGTGTGTTCTTAAGTGTCAAGAAATTTGTCGATATGCTTTTATGAATTTTCCATGCAATTGAATTAATTTGCATCGGTGGATGTGGGGAAAGAAAACGCCATTTAATGCTAATTTTAATTCTTTTTCCAAAACAAAATATATTTAAATATATATTATTAAAAGTGATAAAGACCAAAGAATAAGTCAAGAAAAAATTCGTTGTTTTTAATTATTACGTAACTTTTCCTTTATATATGAAAAATTTATAGACCAACAATGATATTAATTTCCATATTCCCTAAATTTAATTTTATTTTTATTTTTCATTTAGTTTAATGAATATATTTGAAGACTTGGTTGCCGTCCATTATATTGTATTGTATTCATTTATTTCTATTTCTTCTATCTCTATAGTTTTAATTTTCTTCTTATCAAATATCACGAATGTTGACCATTATTAATTTTATAATTGACTTATATTTTCAAACATTTTTATTTTAATTTAGAAATCCACACTTGTTGTCTAGATTTTTGTACTTCATTTAATACAAACTTATTCGGTGGCTAAATTTAATATATTAATTAAAATGTAGTATATGATATCAAAAGTTAAATGATAATTGTTTCTTTTTTTTTTTCTCTCTCTCTATGGACAGATCTTTGGAAGAGTTGAATGCCAACTTTAATCAACTAACAAGGCTACCAGACACCATAGGCTTTGAGTTGACTAATCTCAAGAAGTTGTCGGTCAATTCCAACAAGCTTGCTTTTCTCCCCCACTCCCTCTCTCATTTGACCTCCTTACGGGTACTCGACACACACCTCAACTGCCTACGATCGCTCCCAGATGACCTCGAGAATCTCATCAACCTCCAAGTTCTCAACATAAGTCAAAACTTTCAGTTCCTTCAAGCTCTTCCATACTCGATCGGTCTTCTCATCTCTCTCGTTGAGCTTGACGTCAGCTACAACAGGATCACCTCCCTCCCAGACTCCATTGGTTGTCTCAAGAATCTCAAGAAGCTCAACGTTGAAGGCAATCCTCTCACTTCACCCCCACCTGAGGTTATCGAACAAGGCTTAGACACTGTGAGAATGTACTTAACCGATAAGATGAATGGAGTTATTCATAAAGACTCTCACAAGAAAAGGTCGTGGGTGGGGAAGTTGGTCAAGTATGGAACTTTCAGTAGCAGGGGTAACAAGGTTAGTCGAGAGGAGAAGGAGGGGTTCATCATGCCAGAGTATCGATCAATCGATGGTCTAGCATCACCGAGGTACATGGGGATGTTCTCACCACGCCGCCTGTTCTCACCTCGACACTCATACTCAAAGTGAACTCAAAAAATCATTCAAAGAATGTTTGAAAGATTCAAGTGATCAAGTGATAATGAAGTCAATAAGATGTTGTATAGGTAAGTTAGTGATAAAGAGTGTGATAGTTATAGATACCAAAAAAGTAGGGTTTTGAAGTAGGGAAGTGTTTAATTTTGTTTGTTAATGTTTGTTTAATATATAAATGCATAATTGAAAGACAAATGTTGTATATGATCTTTGTAAAACTTGAACAACTATTTGTTCCCTTTTGCCAACATCTTGATTTGTATTGTTTTCTTCCTAAATTAATTAATCGTGCGAATTTATTTATTTTTCCGATTGGAATTTGTTTAGGTGTAATTACAATTATTAAAACTAGTTTTTATTTATTTATTTTAAATATGGTTTAAAATAACAATATTTTACATTTGGAGAGAAAAATATGACATGTCTATGTAAAAATATAATAAATTAAAAATAGAAAATAAATCAACAAATTAAATACAAAAAGATGTGTGTAATTAAACATAAAATGTCAAACAATTGCATCTTTTAGGTGCACATAGTGATGAACATGATGTGTGATTTGTTTCCCCAATTTTCTACTACTTTATTTTTTTGTACTTTCTCTCATTTGTCAATTTTCAAAAGTTTGAAAATTGAACTCTAAGGTGCTTTCATTGAAATGAAAAACCCAAAGAAAAATATATCATTTTCATATCCAAACTTTTCACCCAAAAAATCATCCTTTTTTATATATATAATTAAAGATAATTAAATTAAGAAAAACCCTTTTGATTAGGTAATGTATTGTTTGAAAGATTTCAATTTTCTATGTTCTATATCCCCAACTATTTGAGAACTTGAAGAAAAAAAGCAATTATCGTGAAACACATTTTAAATTAAAATTTTCAGTATCCTACTTTGATTTATTATTTCCATTCGTTTTACTAAATTTAAAATAGTAAATTATCAAAAATAGAATATTTTAAAAAATATTTTGTATCTTATAAATTTTATGTAAATAGTTTGTCAAACTTTTTTATTTTTTAAAAAACTCTTAAAAATCGTTATTTTATTGACATTATTTTAATTAATAATAATTTTATTTTGGTGTATATATATTTTAAGAGATTCTAAGTTTGAAAATTATGAAAAGTTAATTTTTCAAAAAGCAGATCTTTTAGAAAAAAAAACAAAACAAAATTCAAACAAAAAATTGAGAAAATTAAACCATTACCCACCACAATTTTTAAGAATAAAAAAAAAACTAAAAACCAAAGCTAACCTAGAAAATTGAGTCGATACATTTTTTTATATTTACAATTTTTAAAAAAATTGTCATACAATTAATTTTTATATCGTTAAAATTGCTAATCATTATAATTATTATAAGTCTCGACTAGACTCGATATTTTCTCTCTTTTCCAAAACGATGGATCTACGACAAATGAAAAGAAGATTTTATTTGTTTATTATTATTATTATTAGAGTTAAATATGGGATAGAAAACAATGATTAAAAATATCAAAATTCCATATTTGTTGCGGTTGTGATAAAAAAAATAGAAATATAAACGAGGGGCCATATTTGAATTTAGAGAAAATAAAGGGGGGGGGGGGGGGGGGGTCAGGGAAAGAAAGAGAGAGAGAAAAAAGAAAACGTAACGGCGGACTTTTCCGTCAAATAACAACTTTTGTCAAACGGTTGAGAAAAAGATACAACGGTTCATATGATACTGTGGGCGAATCCAATCTCATCTCATCTCATCTCATCTCATCTCATCTAATCTAATCTTCTTTTATTTCCATTTATTATTATTATTATTATTATTATTATTATTATTATTTAATTTTGTTTTTATCAAAAGAACATGAGGATTTGACTTTTAAAAATATTCCTTTTCATAAAATAAACTCAACCTACTATTTTCTTTTTCTTTAATCTTTAAAACTATTTTTATTACATTATTCCCAAGTAATTGTAAGGTTTCATGATTCTTCAAGTTACTTTAATTAATAAGCTTCTGCAAATTAATTATTATTTGCAACTTGAGATTATTTTGAATTATATTGTTTTAAGTTTGGAAAATGATTTAATTTATTACTATTCAAAATCCAAGTAAGTTAGACCGGTAACAAATATCAATTCTAGTATCATGGAGTATAATACCTACTACAATTGCTTTTCATTATTTGACATATCATGAAAGGAATCGTTAATTTATTTAATTTTTGCTTAAATGTTATTTTTGACCGCATCGTGGAATTATAAATTTTTTGGTCAAAGTATAAGTAATTTTCCAAAATAAAGAAATGGATGTATGCATTTTTTTTTTCTTTTTCCATAATGAATTATGATGGAAAAGACCTACTAGCTTCAAGGATTTTTTTTTTTTTCCTTCAATTATAGTCAACTTGTTCAAACTTTTTTGTACTGAATATCACCCAAAAGAAAAAGAGAACAAAATTCTAAAGAAGCACTTTCAATCATGAACATGGGTGGATATCTTTTACCATCTTTATTTTAAAAATGATATCAAACTCATGGCAAAGACATATTAAGAATAAGTTTAGATCATAATAGAAATCAAAAGTTAAAAAATATGGTTTAGATTTATGAAATAATTTAGAAAGTTGACACAAATTTTATATTGGGTGTTGGGTAGCATATATGTTCAAATGATTGATATTTAACTAGCTAGTAGCTAGCATCATCCAAAATGGAATATCTCACACAAATATATGTTTTGTCGTCGGCCAATACACTCTACTACTGGATAGATTAGTTGTGAATTAGCTAAATGATATCGATGAAAACAATTGGACTTTGTAACATTATCTTGATTATGGCAATGGGTTATGCTTATATACCAATACCAACCGTGTTCTATCTAATTGAATTTTGTCAAACTCCGTAAATGGATTGGATCGTACATGTTATAAGGGAAAGATCTCTTGAGATTGTTACTCCTACCCCTTGACAATTGTTGATGTCTCCTCATTTGATTAAATTAGTCCATAATATAATATTGTAACGATAGAATTCAAATTCCTAGTTATCGAGATAATAAATAGAAATTACGTGGAATATGAATAAAATAAAAGATTGAGTATAATAATAAATTGATGATTTGGAGAAAGACATGGTTGGTGCTTATCCATGTGCTTAGAACCGTACCTATATTGTACCAATTTCAATTAATATTCCAATTAGTTCCACCAAATCCTTTTGTTTATGTTTGTAATTTTTTTTTTTTAATTTAAATTCGTTTGCAATAATATATAATAAATTAAATTAAAATGATTGACTCTCTATGTATATTTGAAATAATTATGGATTATATTACATCTTTTTAACTACCAAATTGTCATTTATAATTCAACAATCTCTATTAATTCCATTACTTTGACTAATCATCTAACCCTCAACCATAATTAAAATATATTGGCCGTACATAATTAATTTTATGTATAGTATTGTTTAATTTATTACTAATCATAGGTTTAAATTCTCAATCATCATATACGTTGAGAAGTAATAATATAAAATCAAGAAAAAAGAAAGAAGTTGTCATTTGATATTGGAGAAGTGATGAGTTTGGGATTGCTTAAAAGTATGGATGACAATGTCCCTTTGTTGACTTTTATGTTCAAATTGAAATGAATGTGATAAAATCTTATTTGTCACAAGTTTGTCTAGAATGGGAATATATTTTGTCTTTTTAATTTAAAGTTAAAACTAGATTTAAATAACTAATATAAACATAGTTTAATTAATTAAAGATATTATTTATTTATCAAATTAATTGGTTAAAATGCAAAATACAAAATTGATTAAGATCGTTAATTTCTTTTAATTTCAACAAAAAAAAAAAGAAAATGGAATTAATAAATGTGATCACTTCTTTTAGTAAGGCTTGAATTAAGGATGATTCATATAAAGTTCTTCTAATAATAAACTACTAAACACAATATTTATTATTGTTTAGTTTTACAAATTTAGTACATATATACATTTAGAGGATGGATAATTCTAATTTTGGTTGTGCTTCTTTGGTAGAAGGCCCCCCACCAATCTGTCTAAAAGTGAACTCTATGTATGTATATATATTGCAAATAGTTTCACGTATCGTTGTAACGGTTTTTCTAATAACTTTGATTTAGCATTTAAGAGAAATCAAATGACCTAATAATTACTCAAATAACTTATACTATGTACACAGTCCAAATCGTAAAAATTCGATTGTGTTAGTTTTAGCTATTAGTATATGTGTGACAAATTTAAATATTTTAAGTTATTAAAAATTATAATTAAAATAAATAAATAATCCGATGATCTAATCTAACTCAAATTTCAATGGTTAGATTGAGTTGGACGCCCTATTCAAATCATCTAAGTAACCAATTCGATCAACCGGCCAATATTTTGAATTGTTCCTAGAAAAAATTCAACTCAACTCATGTACACATTCAATAACGTTTAATCCCATATCACAAAGGGATTGATGAGAGATTCTTTTATAAAAAAAAAATTGATTTTTGGAAATGACAAAGGTGGTTGACTTTGAGAAGTTGGAAGAGTAAGAAACGCCAACAGGATAGATTAAGTAGAAATATTAAGGAGATATATAAAGTGAAGATGAATGTTGTTTTATTAATTGTTTGTTTTGATATGTATTGACATAACACACCTCATTTTCTCCCTCTCCCTACATTATTCGTTTTTTTAATATTATATATTTATTATCGATGACACGTGGAACAGGAAATTCACTCGCAAATTTTGAGATTAATAGTAAAAGTACACGTAAGTTTTGTTATACTTATTATGTATATTGATATCACTTAGTCGCTTCAGTCAATCACTACTATAATTTGAAGTAACAATTGATGTCTTATATGCTCAACTTTCTACTAACTCCACGGAAATCATCCATTATATGAAATTGGACCTTGTTATAGTTCGAAGGTGTTCAATGTTCTCGTTGATATATACAACTAGGGTACTACTACATGGATCCTTTATAATGCTACCTAGAACTTAAGTACGGTATCCCTAGACATTACCAGAACTTTCTTAGTCGTACTACTACATGCAAGTTCTCCACTATATCTCTAGATACTACTAGTCATCTCCACGATACTAGCTAGTATAGGTTTTTCCATGTTACCACTAGGGTAGTAGAAGATCTACGATCTTTGATCATAAACAAAAATGATCAAATTTTTCGATTTATACATGGTTTTAAACAAATTGAAAGTAAAATGGACAAATAACCGAGAACATTATCTATGAACTCTAAATTAATCATAGCATGACATCAAATGCATATGCCGGCAAGTAATTAAAAGAAGATGTCATTTAAAAAATATATATATAAGATTAAAACATTAGGTAAGAGACAAATCCAACAAAATAAACATATAATAATAAATTAGTAAATTAAAAAAGACAAAGTTTATGAAGTAACACCAAAACCTCCAATGACTTATCACTTATCATTATATTAATCATTGATTTTATTTACAAAAGATAATGTTCCTGCCGTGATTAAGTCAACTAATTAAATGCCCTTTTTTCTACCTTAATATTGATGATTAGTATTATATATATATATATAAACAAAATATTATTATTTTTTTATTTAATTTAGCTTTACGTTTTGAAATGAGTTTCATAGGAACCATCTAGATCAAAATATTTGATATTTTTATAACTTTCTTTGGTTATATTTTTCTAATATTATCATTGGATCTAACCTCGAGTTTAGAATTTGGAGACTGTTTAAGATCTTAATAAGTATGATTTAAATATTTTTTTTTCAATTTTTTTTCCACTTTATTAGTCGTTGTTTCTTGATTATTCAAATTTTGCTATTTATTTATTTATTTTTATATAAAATCACAATATTTCTAGTGATTTTTCTAAAAGTTTTTTGTACATGACTTTTTAAGTTTTTTGTATGAAATTTAGAGCATGATTCGGTGTTTCAATTCTTTTTCGACAAAAATGGTTGAATTGGCGACATATTATTGGACGAGTTGAATGCAATTTGAGTTAACTAATCTTAAGAAGTTGTCGGTCAACTATAATAAACTTGCCTTCCTCTCCCATTCAATCTCTTTTGTTGCACTTCGGTCTTCAATGCAAAAAATTGTTCAAGTCCGGCAAATAATGATGATAGAAACGAGCAGCAACTGAACGGATTGTTAAAAAAAAAAACAAAGACTGCAAAACAGAAACTGGATTAGTGAAAGGCTAAGTCGCGGAACACGCTCTCTTTAAGACGTTTCGCGGTTCTGCTCTGAATCGTGCAAACAGAATTATGACTCGTCGTCCTCAGGATAAAACAACCATTTTTCGTCAATTAGTTTCAATAAGTTTTGCACAGAAACTAATTAGAACCGAAACACTCAAAAAAGAACAGCTCGAAAAACTTAAGCATGACATTATAGAGACAGACATTGCTCGATGAAGATGTTTTTAAAAAAATTTCAAGTGGGGGATTGATAGTAAAAAAATTTCAAGTGGGGGATTATTGGATGAAAAATTATAAGGAATTATGAAACGTTTATTACAAATTAACTTTGTAACGTTTAACGGTCAAAAAATTAATTTGTAATAAACGTTTCATAATTCCTTATAATTTTTCATCCAATAATCCCCCACTTGAAAATTTTTTACTATCAGTCCCCCACTTGAAAAATTTTTAAAAACATTTCCATCGAGCAATGTCTGTCTCTATAATGCCGTACTTAAGTAAAGGTATCTGGTTGACTTGAACCTTTACGTAGTGACAATAGTTTAGAGTATTGTAAAGTAACTCGTAGTTTTGAACTTTATTTCTAACGCTATTGCACACACAACATTATTTGAGTGAATTTCTAAAATAGCCCGTGCTTTATGGCCTTGCACGTATATCCCAGTTTAGTGAATGCTCTAAGAATCTGCCCAAAATTTCATAGGAAGCGGCCCTCACTTCCACATTCACAAAGGTGAATCTATCAAGAGTACTCCTGTAGCTAGGTACCTTACTTGATATCAAGTATAGATTTCATTAAGAACAAAGTTCAGCCTCATCATACGCTTCAGGATGTCATGCTAATCACTAAACCATAAGAATGAGACTTTTAAATATTTAGCATGATTCTTATCTTATTACTTGTGATCAGTTATTACCCATTGAACTTGTTTCTTGGGATCTCCAATCTTTCAAGTTGGGTTTACCTCACAGTAATTCAAGTTTTAATAGACTTGAGTCTCATTCTTTCTTAGGTTTTAAAAACCTTTTCTCTAGCAAGTCTTTTCGTCAAAGGATCAGCCAAGTTATCGTCAGACCGTACATAATCCACTATCACGCACCAGTAGTGAGCAATTCTCTAATGGTACTGTGCTTACGACGTATCTGTCGTCTCTTACCATTATAGTAACGATTTTGAACTTTTGCGATAGCTGCAGTATTATCACAATGGATTAGTATGGCTAGTATCAGTCTTTCCCATGTGGGAATCTCTGATAATAAGCTTCGAAGCCAGCTTGCTTCTTCACTAGCAGCAGCTAGTGCTATCATCTCCGACTCCATCGTTGACTAAGCTAAGATTGTCTATTTCTTGGATTTCCAAGCCACAGCTCCTCCTGCTATATTAAAAATATAGCCACTTGTAGCCTTTGAGTAATCTGAGAGGGAGTTCCAATCAGCATCGTTGTAACCTTCAAGTACAGCGGGAAACTTGTTATAATGTAATCCTAGGTTTTGGGTTTTCTTAAGGTATCTCATTACTCTCTCTATCGCATTCCAATGTTCTAGACTGGGTCTGCTGGTAATCCTACATAGTAATCCTACGGCGTAAACTATGTCTGGTCTAGTGCAATCAGCAGCATACCTCAAACTACCTATGATACTAGCGTACTCGGTTTGGTTAACACTGTCACCAGTGTTCTTGAATAATTTCACACTAGAGTCATAAGGTGTACAAGCCGGTTTACTATGAAGTAGTTATACTTCTTTAGAATCTTTTCTATGTAATGAGATTGATCTAAGAAAATTTCATTTTCAGTTCTTGTAATTTTGATGCCTAAGATTACATCAGCTTCACCTAGGTCTTTCATGTCAAAATTTGCATTCAACATAGATTTTACATCATTTATGACGTGCAAGTTTGATCCAAAGATTAACATGTCATCTACGTATAGGCATATGATAATACATAGCCTACCTTCAGTCTTATAGTAAATACATTTTTCACTTTCATTTACTTTGAATCGTTTTGACATGAGTAAGTTGTCAAACTTTTCGTGTCATTGCTTAGGAGCTTGTTTTAGGCTATAGAGGGATTTATCTAGTTTGCAAACTTTGGATTGAGGCCGTGAACTATGAAACCTTCAGGTTGTTCCATGTAAATCTCTTCTTCTAAATCACCATTTAGGAAAGTTGTTTTAACATCCATCTGATGGATTAAGAGATTGTTTAGGGCAGCTATAGATATCAACACTCTAATAGAGGTGATTCTAGTGACCGAGAAAAAAGTATCAAAGAAGTCTATGTTTTCCCTCTACCTAAATCCTTTTGCTACTAATCTAGTCTTATACTTATCTACTGATCCATCAGATTTGAGTTTCTTCCTTAAAACCCATTTGCAGTCTATAGCTTTACATCCAGGGGGTAAGTCAACTAGGTGCCAAGTTCTATTGGATTCAAGAGAGTCCATTTCATCATTGATAGCTTCTTGCTATAAATTGGCATCTATTAATGATAATGCTTCTGTTAGATATTTTGGATCTTTTACGTTGTACATTTCGAAGTCTTCTCCAAAGTCTTTTACTGTTCTAGCTCTCTTGCTTCTTCTAGGTTCAGGATCTTCTTCCTTGTCTTGAGTTTGGATCCTAATTGAAGGTAGACTACTGGAACTTGAGCCCCCACTAGTTTGACTATATAGGCCCCCACTATTTCTAGATTTAAAAGGAAATTTGTCCTCGAAAAAATCTACGTCATTCGATTCTATAATTACTTTGTTTTCTAAGTCATAGAATCTATAGTCTTTACTATTTTCAGCGTATCCTATGAAGACATATTCATAGACTCTACTTGCTAATTTCCTTCTTTTTGGATCAGGTATTCTAACATAAGCTAGACAGCCCCAAGTTCTAAGATAAGTCAAGTTTGGTGTTTTATGTTTAAGGACTTCGTATGATGAAGTTTTACTGTTAGATTTAGGAATCCTATTAAGAACATAATTAACAGTCTTAATTATTTCACCCCACCAAGATGGTGCTGCTCTTGACTCAAGTAAGATAGCAACTACTAACTCAGTCAAAGTTCTATTCTTTCTTTCTGCTTTTCCATTCATTTTAGGAGAATAAGGCGCAGTAGTTTCATGTATTATTCCTTTTGAGTTATAAAATTCATTGAAAGCAACTGAATCATATTCAGTTCCTCCATCACTACGAAGTCTCTTAATTCTTTTGTTAAACTGGTTCTCTATTTTAGTTAAAAGACTTTGAACATTTCATAAGCATCACTTTTATTTTTAAGCAGATAAATAAAAGTGTAGTCAGAACAGTCATCTATAAAGGTAACTACATACCTTTTACTGTTTCTAGTTAAAGTGCCATCAAATTCACATAAGTCAGAATGAATTAATTCTAAAGACTCTGTTACTCTAGTTACAGACTTATGCGAGGTTTTAGTTATCTTAGCTTGACTACAACATGCACATTTCTCAAAATCATGCAGAGATAACTTAGGTATAAGATTTAATCTACTCATGTTACTAATTAATCTTTTATTAAAGTCTAGCATGCCAAACATTGAAAGAAGTCAACATGTAAGCAAAAAATGCAATCTTATTAATTTCTAGATTCAATTTGAACATGCCATCAGTAGCGAAACTCTTCTCCATAAATACATTGTTTTTAGTTAAAGTAAACAAGTCTGATCCTATGGTTTGTGTGAATCCAGCTTTGTTAAGGAGATATCCGAGACCAAATTCATTCAAATTTCTGGAGTATGCAGAACTTCCTTCAGCACAAGCGTCTTGCTGGATGTGAATTTCATTTCTACTTCTCCAATACCAGCCACGTTGGTTGTGTGATGATCTCCTAGAAGAATATTTGTATCCTTAAATTCATTATATTTTCTAAAAAGACTAAGGTCGTGGCAGACATGGCGGGATGCACCGGTGTCTAGCCACCAACCTTTAAACCCCCCAATCACATTAACTTCAGATATCATAGCTACTAATTCATCTTCTATCAGGTTTGCCTGCGCAGGAGGACGACTCCTGTTTCTACAATTTCTAGCTAAATGACCAGGCTTATTACAATTATAACAAACAATTTGTACCATACTTTTGGACTGTGGGTTGTTTTGTTTGTTAGATTCTCGTTTCATCTCGTTTCCTTTCGGTTTCAGGTCCGGTTTCAGAACTGCAGTGAGCTTCTTTCTGAGGATAGCGTTCACCTCTTCTTTTTTATCATGCTTCCTTGCTTCCTCCTCTATCCTTAGCCTCGTGATTAGACTTTCTAGTGAGAACTCCTTGGTTTTGTGCCTTAGAGTGTTCTTGAAATCCTTCCACAGTGGAGGTAATTTATCAATAATAACAGCAACTTGAAATTGATCATCGAGTGGCATACCTTCACTGATAATCTCATGGGCTATTTTCTAGATTTCATGTGATTGTGCCTCCACGGATTTGTCATCAGTCATTTGATATCTCAGGTATCGACTGATAGCGTACTTCTTCGACCATGCTTCTTCAGTATCGTACTTCTTTTGTAGCGCGTCCCACACTTCTTTTGCAGTAGTCATGGTACTGTAATAATCATATAGTTCATCAGTAAGACCATTAAGAATTAGGTTCTTACAGATGAAGTCAGTTTCTGTCCAGGTGGCGAGGTTCTTCAGTTGTTTTTCTGTAGGATCTTTTTCTAAAACCTCCGGCTTTTCAGTAGTACAAGCAGTGGCCACCTTCTTCAGCGTGAGGAAAAATAACATTTTTTGTTTCCACCTTTTGAAGTGTGCTCCTTCAAAACGGAATGGACGGTTGAGATCAAAAGACATCAAGTCGGATTGGATTTGTCCGGCCATCACAGCAGAAAAGAATGTCTTAAAATTGTTGTTGCACTTCGGTCTTCAATGCAAAAAATTGTCAAAGTTCAGCAAATAATGATGAAAGAAACGAGGCAACAATTGAACGGATTGTTAAAAAACAAAGACTGCAAAACAGAAACTGGATTAGTGAAAGACTGTGTCGCAAAACACGCTCTCTTTAAGACGTTTCGCGGCTCTACTTTGAATCGTGCAAACAGAATTATGTCTCGTCGTCCTCAGGATAAAACAACCCTTTTTCGTCAATTAGTTTTGCACAGAAACTAATTGGAACCGAAACACTAAAAAAGAACAGCTTGGAAAACTTTTAAGAGAATGAGAATTTGAGAGAAGATTGTTTGTTGTGTGTTGTGAGAATGAGAGTGAGGAATCTATTTATAGTGGTGGAGAATTAGTAACTGTCAAAAGAATTTAATTATGAAACATTATAAATTTTTATTAATAAAACTTTAACGGTCAAAAAATTAATTTTATAACGTTTAACGGTCAAAAAATTAATTTTGTAATATTTAACGATCAAAAAATTAATTTGTAATAAACGTTTTATAATTTCTTATGATTTCTCATCCAATAATCCCTCATTTATGACTTCCCTATGGGTGCTCCTCCTAAGTCACCTCTCTCCCAAACTCTATTGGGCGTCTCAATAAGCTAAACAAGGAAGGAAACCCTCTGGGTTCACCCCACCTACATGATCAAGCAGTGGATAGATGCAAGGAGGATATAGTAGAGCGATCAGATGAATGGAGTCCACCGAGGGTTGTAAATGAAGAGGTTGTGGGTGGTTAAATTGGTCAATTATGGGATTTTCAACGACAAAGGCAATGTGATGAGGAAAAGAGACTGGAAGAAAGAATGGTTGATCATGCTAAAGTATCAATAATCTATCAAATTATCAATGGTCTCATGTCGCCAAGGCACATGGGAAGTGTTCTTTTGTTTATGTAAATGCAAAGGCAGTGTGTAAGCAGAATATATGATAAACTTGAAACTTTGTGAAAGTTGAGCTGATTGGTCCTTTATGGCAACATAAACATTTTATTTCTGTTGTTTTACTTCTTAATACACATGAAATATTGTTTTAGAAGGATCCAACATTTTGCGTTTTTGAGGTAATCCTGTCGTTATAATTATCAATAATCTAACAGATATAATGGCATTCCAACGTAAACTTACATAAAAGAAAAACGCACATTTGCGGTGAATCAACTGACATTGAAGTAGGAAGTAGCAAAACAATTCCCAATTTTCATGAATCTAAGCTTTAATTGTGTAACAATTCAATCTTTCTATGTTCGTTTATAAGCATATTTCATCCTTGTTTATTGATCTACATCAGTACACAATCCTATCAAATTGTATGAAAGCAATTATAATCGGAGTTAAATCGTTATAAATTTTATAACACATAGACCAATTTGAACCAATAACAATTAAACAAAAAAAAAAAAAAAAAAAAAAGTGGAAAAGAGAACTTTGATCAACTGAACCAATCACTGAGAAAAAGAACAAACATATAAGATTCATAAAGAAAATCAGTCAACAATACATCCCTTATTAGTGAATCAAGAATCCTAGGTTCCAATTTTATGTATAGTACAATGGGAGTATGAGGATTTCAACCTCCAATGTCAGTAAGGAGTACTGACGATTGCAGTTGGGTTAACGTCCAAATTTTTAACAAATACCATTAGGGTTCTCTGCATACCAAAACTATCTGATAGCAATGGTAAAAAATTCAAGGCTCCCACTGGAAGATGAGATCAAATTCAAATAGAACTAAAAATGAAAACTCAAAATGCTGCCATTTCCACTCGTAACTAATGTAATCAACACTCTTCACTAAAACATTTGGCTGAAAGAGTGGTGCAGAAATGCAAGAAAAAGTGTACAGAAAGAGGTATCTAAGGAGATGAGAGATCAGTCTCCTAAATCCTAAACATGAGTTACAAAATGGGCCATGTGAAAGGTTTTGACCATGGAACATATGCAAGTAACTTACACTGCCAACACAATCTTCTATCAAGGTCAAGATGTCATTTACATGATCGAATAGCAAAAAATCATTGCTTTAAATCAATTAAGAGTTAAATCATATGGTTTAGATATCACTGATATAACAAATTCGGAAAGATATACATTAATGAAAGCAGAACAAGGCTTTAGCCAGTATACTTTTGAAAAGAATTTGCTTACTCTTCGAGTTATACTTGATAAAATGTATTTGACAGTCCTTTTAACTGTCATCTATAATTCTATAATGCTAATGACAGATCATACAGGTAACAAGTCAATTACCTAAACAACAAGATCACATCAAGCTATCATACTCCAAGGAGAAACAACATAAGCAATGCATCAAACTAGTAAAAATAAAGCCTTTAAACCATTATTAGTCTAAAATGTTTGGTTCATATCCTTCGTAGAGGTTTTTGAAACACATTATCAAGGAGACAAGAGTACAGATAAGAATAATTCCAGCGAAATGATAAGTTAAGCAAGCTGAGGAGGCTAGAAAGAGCCTACAGAACAAGATTTCATCTTTGTTAGCACTGAAATAAGTCGTATGCAGAAAAACTCGGCTTAATGTGTTAATAATGTACGCACATTTACATTTTCACATACTACAGTATTACAAACCTGATTAATCATAGAATAGCTCAACCAAATCAAAGCAAAGTAAACAAGAGCCAAGGAAATGATTCAGACAGCAACTTGCTCTTAAATAAGAAACACATAACAAAAGCCTAGTTCATTGATAATGTTATAATGTGTAACATCAAATAAGGCTTCCTACACAGAGAATATCAAAAGCTGCAAAAAAAAAAGTTCTTTCATTCCTCGAGACAAAAGGGGGGTTTCAAGTAATCCGACGTAGATCCTAAATTTCTCTACTATATATCAACGAAGGTAAGCAGGGATCTTAATGCGGATGAAAAGCATACTCATTACATATGCAAGAACAACAGAAGAAATCCCAGCAAACGCATACGAAACCTTGACGCTCTTGGCGCGATTCCGATCAAGAGCAAGGTCCATCATCACAATTCCGATTCCACCCAGTACGAACATGAACCCAGACGAGAGCCCCTCGATGATGTATTGGCCATTGACGCGACCCGGAAGAAAAACCACGGGTCGGACGGATCCGGTCGCCGGGTCTTGAGTGGATCCGATGCCGGGAGGCTCGACGATTACATCGTAGACGAAACCGGAGACGACCATGAAATAAGTGAGGAGGACGAGGGCGTAGACGGTCATTGGAGAAGGGAGGGTAAAGGTCGGAAGCTTGAGGCGGAGGCGCGGAGGACGTAGGAAGGAAAATGGGAGAATACGGAGGATATGGAAGATGGGGTCGACGGAGGAGATCGGAGAATCCGCCGATGCGGCGGAGGAAGAGATCTGAGCGGAGGATTCGGATTTGGGAGGCATTTTAATCGGCTGGAGTGGATTCAAAGATCCTCCGCGGTGGGATTTGGTGGTGTGTGATTTTAGTTGGGGTTTCTTCTTCTTCTTCAACTGCGAGTGTGGCAAATAATTGTTGAAATTTAGCCTTTGTTTTCCGTAATTGTAGAAATTAATTTGATAAATAACACTTTTTATAAACTAATTTGATAAAAATCATAAAAATAAATAAAATGTATAGATTTATTTTTCAAAAAAAAAATCAAAATGGCTATAGAACGAGTCTAAAACTATTTTAACAAAAAAAAATGAATTTTTTAAAATCTGCATTATTCCCGATATACAATATCACTAACATCTACGAAAGTTATATTAGATATTTCACTAATGAAAAAATAGTACATTTTCAAATCCTCTAATTGTCTATGCGATATTAGTGAAATCATTAATAGACTAACATTATTTATATCATTAAAATCAATGGCATCATTGATACATGGATGTAATCGATGAACTAATATCATTGGTATCTATCATTTCTATTGACAGCACCAACGCACATAAATATTATCAATAGACTATTGATACCTAATAAACTCGCTTCACCTAAACACTATAATAAATCAAAACAAATTACTCACTTGGATGCAATAAGATATAAATTGCAACCAACTAATATTCATGTTCAAAAATATAACAATGGATGATTGAACCAAATCACGATAAAATCCATGGTCAAGAATGAACTCATAATCACAATCAACGTGTTGGTCCTGAGCTAACCACCTTTATTAATAATTTGATTTTGTATTTTAATTTTTTTAAATCAAGTTTATAAAGTCTATGTCCACTTACAAAATTGTTTAGCTTGTTATTCAATTTTTATCAATTTTTTTTAAAAAAAAAAATCAATTAAGCACTTTTTTTTTTTTGCAATTCTATCATCTATGTTGTTATAATTATGATAAAAGTAAAAGGATTTAAATCATAAGTCTTGTGGATATTAACACATTGATAAACCAATTGAGTTATGTTCAGTTTGACAATTTATCACTTCTACCATTATTATTTTGCACAAAATGCATGGACAACATTTTAAAAAAATTACAAATATAACAAAATCTATTATTGATATGTCCTTATGATTGATAGACTTTTATTGGTAATAAATTTTTATTTATGAGTAGATAGATTTTGATATACATCCTTTTGAAGAAATGCAAATCACCTCCAACATTTACCTAAACCTAAGTTACACGTCAGATTTGTTAGCAAGTTTTAGTAATTAATTAATTAATGCTTTTATCCAACATTTTTAAGCAACTCAACAAATTCATTTATTTAGGCAATGTTTAATCATATTAAACTAAAATCCACACCAATCAATAATTAATCAAAATTTCTGCCACTAATTAATAATTAAATTGTATGAACCTCTTCAATTTAAAATAAAAATGATTGAATATATGAACGTGTTAAAATAAACAAAACTCCCATAAAATTAGATAAAAAAGACAAAAAAGTTTAAGATTTAAAAAGCACTTCTTTTGAAAACTATTCAAATTCCTATAAAGTGAAGGAGGGAAGTTTTCTTTTAGAGCCTTCATAGTGTAACACAGTTAAGAGAAGCTCTGGATGGTTGGTAAGTCAGCTAAAGTGCTTTCAAGTTGTTGCAACAATTGAATTTTTCAAGCAATGATTTGCTTGTTAACAAACTTACAAATAACAACCCTTCTCTCAAGCCTTTTGGTTTAACAATTGTCAAAAAAGAATCCAAAGCCTATCTATCTTGAAATGATAACTAACGTCTTTATTTGCTAAACTATTGTCCCATTAACCTTCCTTTATAACATTTGAAATCTAAAATTATCTAATGTATAATGGCCCTCAAACTTCCTAATGTAAAAGAGAAAAATTAAGCTCTTAAAAGGTTTTATTTTGATGGAGTGATGATCCAAAGTTTAAGGTAAAATTTCAATAATCCAATTTTCAATATTAATGCAATATTTTTTATTTTCTTACGTGGAAAATAATATAGTAAATAAATCCATAGGAAAAAAAAAAAGGTTGGAAGTTTGAAAGGAAGGTGTGGGCTATGAAGAATTATCCGGCGACAGCGAAACGAAAGGCGAAGGCGCGTGAATTTCTCCGTCTCTTTCTCAGACAACTGCTTCCAATTTCCGCCATTAACGCTCTTCTCTTTCCCCACGTGTCTCTTCTTCTTCTCCTCTCTCTCTTTCTCTTTCTCTTTCACTTTCACTTTCACTTTCACTCACTCATTCATTCACTTCACTGGGCTTTTCCCCCTTTTTCCCAATTCCTCCTTTTAGCTTCTTTGTTTTCATCTATTCTTTGTCATCATACACATTCCAACTCCATTTCAAAAACACCCCATTACCCATCTTCTTAAATCTCACCCAAATCCCATCTCCACCCTTCACATGCCTCTTCATACCCCTCATTGAGATTCATTAAGCTGCAGCCGCCTATTGGTTATTTTCGTGATGTTCATCAAATTCTTATTCAAAAAGGATGTCCGCAAGATTCTCAAGCGTAAAGATAGCGATGCCGGCCAAAGGGGTACTTTATCTCTTTTATCCCTTTTTTTTTTTTTTTTTTTATAGTTTTGTGGATTTCCATCCTTATTTTTCGGAATTTTGCTTATCAACTGCTTGTTCGATAGAGTAGAGCGCTTTAAATCAATGTAGAAAGCCCCCAATTGGGAAAGGTTTTGCTTTTATAGAAGTATAACCACTTCTCAAATTAAGTGCTCTCCGTCTCTTTTTCTATCGCGATGAAGGGCGTTGCGTCTTTGATCAGACTGGCTAAGGGCTTTGGTACTCCATTACCATACTAAAATGCATTTAGTGACCCTTGGATTTTTTTATTGGCATTGTGCTAATTCGTTCTAGTGAATCAGATCTGGACTTGTCTTAGCAATTTTGGTTTTGAGTACACGGGAGCTGCTATGTTAGGGTCTAGTCCTCTGTTTTTTGATGTTTAACAAAGTGGAAGTATTAAACTGGTTGTTCACCGTGAAACCTTCCTCCTCATTTTATTGATCTCCACCATCATTGTATTTTGCATGTGCCAAGATAATGGGTATCGAACTTTTGTACTCCAAAGAACGAACGAAAGATCCCCACGTTATTGTGTTTCAACCTTCTATTGTTGCCTTGTACTTGGTTCAGTTTGTCATTCCATGAGGAAGTTGCTTGAGGGTATGTTTGGGAGTGATTTTGAAATTGTTCAAAACGCTTCCCCGTTTGAAATCACTCCCAAACATGCTTTTAGTCTTTCAAAATTGGTATGACTGAAGGCACACTTGGAAGTGAGTTTGAATATGACAAAAAGTGATTTTAACAATTTTGGAATCTCTCTCAACCATGCCCTTAGTAGTAGTGTTTTGATAGATTACTTTGTCCTACAATTGTTCTTTCCTTAAAGATTCTTTTGATGGAATTGTTTTTTACTGGTAATAGTTGATTTTAGGAAGTCAATTATTTTTGTAATATAGTATAGTATAAGAAATCAGTCGTTTATTACTACATGAAGGTTCTTCAATCCTGAAATCTTCTTCCTGTATTACTTTCCAATTTACATTATTGGTCAAATTTGTAATATCAGGAAGATCACTGGAGGATTTGCGTGGATCATTATTTAGCAAATTTCGCTCACCTGAAGGTGCCAAGCGTCAGCAGCAACGTTCCTTTGGTCCTGCTGTTGCTCTTACATTCAATTTCTTTGTTGCAGTCAGTATTATTTTCATGAATAAATTGGTTGGTATTCCAATGCCTATCTGATTTCAATATTTTAACTTTAAACTGCACTGGATTGTCCTCTTCCCAGCCGGTAACTGTGGTGGTTTTTTTCTTCCTCTGTGTTGTCTCAGGTGCTTAAAACTGTCGGCTTTAAATTCCCTATATTTCTCAGTTTTATTCATTATTTCATTAGCTGGATATTGATGGCTATTTTCAACTTTTTCTCTATCCTTCCCGCATCTCCTCTATCCAAGACCACCCGTTCATCTACTCTACTTACACTTGGTTTAGTTATGTCCCTATCTACGGGGCTTGCCAACGTGAGCTTGAAGTATAATAGGTGAGAGTCTACAATCCTCTTTTCCTTAATATATTGTTTCCTGATATTCTGAATGCTAATATCAATTCTCCAGTGTGGGCTTTTATCAGATGGCAAAGATTGCTGTAACTCCATCAATTGTACTGGCTGAATTTTTATTATATGGAAAAAAAGTTTCTTTCTCGAAGGTAAAACAAACTCCTTTTACATATTATGTGCATTTTTTAGACGTACTGACTCTTTCAGAAGCTGTCATGACTTACCTATTACTGTATCACAAACTGTAAAAAAGAAATTTTAGTTATACCTTGATCGTTTGTTGTCAACTCTTTCAAAAACAAATTTTACAAAGATATCCAAAAATGTCTAAGAAGTTGTTACTTTTCATTGGTGAGATGCCTAGTGTGCCGTAGTTGATTACATTTGAGATTAGCTGAGAGATGATGAAATATATTTTTGAAGTATTGTGCTTGAGAAGTTGCATTAGAAATTTCGTCTAGCATTTTTGTTAATGAGAACATTTTAAATGAGTGGATGAAGGAAAGATGCATATTACATTTTAAATATCTATGTCTTGCTGGGTCATTGGCATTTAATCAAACCCTGACAAACCCATCTCGTCATGGGCTGGGAGGGGGCTTTGTAATCGGGCAAGGTCTAGGAATCAATGGCTTTGCATTCCAGTTGCATATAATTTTTCAATTAAACTGCAATTCAAATGCAAAGGGTGCAGTTGAGGCTTGTATTAGGGGTGAAGTGATATAACATTGTTATGGGATTGATCTTCCCATGACAATAAGGTAGTCTTCTGCATGCTATGGGTGGGACACTAAAGAATTCATTTAAATTAAATGGACCGAAGTCAAGCTCTTTAACATAAAATGCAAATATATGCAATAGGTTATCTGTTCAAATTTCGATGCTTTTAGATTTGCCCTTTTACTTTAGTTTTGTGGTCTTCTGAAGAAAAGAACGGTAAATATTAGCAGAGAGAATTATACATTCTTGTTTGCAAAGGCTTGGGATTTGAATAACAGAAGTGTAATTAAGATGAGAACAACTCTGAAACTATGTGCCAGGCTCCTTCCTTAAGCTTCCTTCCCCATTCAATTTACTGATTAGAGATAACTGTGAAGGGTTTTTCCTCTCTCCTTGCAGTTTAACAGCTCCGGAGTCCAAAATGTTTGTCTGGTGTAGTCATTCTTGTAGCTTCTGATGTATTGAGTATTTTTTCCTTTTTTTGGGTGATAGTGCTCAATGGTCTATGTTATGCATTAATATACCATTAGCCTTCATCCAGAATTCTGATAAATTCTCTCTGTTGCCAAGGTCCTAGCACTTTTGGTGGTATCTATAGGTGTTGCTGTAGCTACGGTGACTGATCTGCAGTTTGATCTCTTTGGTGCTTGTATTGCATTGGCATGGATCATTCCAAGTGCAGTTAATAAGATTCTTTGGTCCAGTCTGCAACAGCAGGAGAATTGGACTGCGTTGGCGTATGTCAAATACCCCATTAAGCATTTTATCATTTATCTTCTTATCTTTTTCATGTTGCATACCATCAAGGGATCGAATCTGAACTTGAAACTTTTTTCATAGGTTGATGTGGAAGACAACTCCTGTTACATTGTGCGGTTTTATTGCTTTGATACCTTTCTTAGACCCGCCTGGTGTTTTATCTTTCAATTGGAGCTACGATAATACACTGGCTATTCTTCTGTCGGCCATTCTGGGTTTCTTGCTTCAGTGGTCTGGCGCCTTAGCACTCGGGTACGTGAAATATCACAACTATTCTCAGTTTTTCAAGCAACATATTTGGTCGTAGTATATAACATCACCGTTATCTATGCTATTAGATGCACTGTATGTGATAAGGGGCAAAATAGTGTCATATATGCGGTTCCAAATTTTATCTTGTCCTGTAACCTAACTGGCAATGTGTAATTTGAGAAGCATATCCTTCTGGATTCCAGTGAACTTTGAATATGATCGTAGGCTTGTTAATTGTAAATCATTGGATACTTATGGAAATTTAAAGCTCTGTGATGGTTTTAGTTTCTTACCTATGTGTCACTCAAAGAAACCAAGGGAAGTTGTTTCTTTTACCCCTTGTTTCTTACTATACACATCCTATCTGTACCACCATAAGGCCATTAAAATCTTGTTTAGTTCCATGCATCATTTAGGGTTTGTCATATGATAAGGAGATCAATAGTTAGTGTATGATAAGAAGGTTCATGAATGTTTCATGCATAAAACTAACAGTTTCCAAAGAACTTTAAATTACTGCCTGATCTGTCATGTTTAGGTAGAAAGTTAGCTCAGCCATGCCTTACTGTAGGCTATTTCTCCATACTGTTTGGATGGAATTAAATATGGAGAGTAATATATTGTAATATCAAGAGAAGTTACAATATACCCATAACATTTCGAGATGGTCTATCTCTCTCTCTCAAAGTCTTACAATGGGAACTCTGACCATAATGATCCACCTTCTTTTTAAGTCCACAACTCCTCCCATTTATAATCAATTAAACTCTAACTAATTACTTTTACGAGTTACACCCATAATAGTTCTACCAATATTACCAATGTGTATCCTTACTAGGACTGCCATGCATCGTAGATTGATTTCCATGACTTCGAGGTTAACTATTTTCAGACTACCTAATTGCCCTTGTGATCTTCTATTGGTGCTGAAAATTTTCTCTGAGATGAGGTTAGTTTGTTCGTCGTGTATGTATGTGAATTTGGATAACTTTTCCATATGTTTGGAATAATCAAAATATGAATATTAATTTATTTGAAAGGATTGATACTCCAAGGTGAACTACTGGTATATGGTGAACTTTAAAATTTTATTCTTGGAAAATCTGTCTTTCAGTTGGTGCTTGCCATGTGATGGAAATATATTATTGACCCGATTGTTATAGCAGGCGAGTGCAATCATGCAGAAGCACCTAAATATTTATTCTCTGGATTTTCATCCATTTTGTCCAACTGCCTAGCATGAATTTGTTGAATGTTTGAGTCTGTTGTTTATGGTCCAACCTTTTTAAACTAAAAGCTTAATTTGAAGCATTGGAAAGTTGTCTCTTACAGTTCATTTTTATTCTAAAGTGATAGGATTTAAGGATACTAGCCTGATGACCCCAAATTTCAGTACTTTGAGGTATATATGATCTGCTTTTAAATTTTAGTTTTTTGAGTTCTACAGGGCTACCTCTGCTGTCAGCCATGTCGTACTCGGACAGTTCAAAACGTGCGTCATTCTTCTTGGGAACTACTATCTGTTCAATGCTGATCCTGGCAAAACTAGTATATGTGGTGCTTTCACAGCTATAATGGGCATGTCTGTTTATACCTACCTTAACTTGAGACAGCAACAGATCAAAACATCTAAACAAGCTTCCACTTTTCCAAAATCTAAGCTCAGCAAGGAAAATGGAAGCACTCATGACGAGAAGTTAGGGGAGGAGTCTGTTTGAGCTAGGAAATGGGCAATTTTATTGGCATGAAGTCAAGGATATCCTGTGGATACTTCGGAGGCGTTTCATTGATTTGTTTTTAGCTAACTCTTTCATTTTTATGCTGTTAGAGATTAGGGATATATGCATGTTAATATGAGTACACTGCTTAATTTTTGGCTTCTTAGTAATTTGTCAGTCAGGATCTGGAAAGCAATTCTCTGCTTCATAATCTTTTATTCTCTTGCAATTTTTTTTCCTGACTTGTAGAGTCGTTAAACTATTAACTATACAATGTAGAAATGAAATATATATTGAAGAAGCAATTGCAATTTGCTTCTTTCTTCAATTTTGATGTTCTAGCAACTCTTTGTTGATTGTCTTGCCTTCAATATGTAATGATTAGAATCATTCAATTGGTAATAATTACTGAACATGTTTTGCTAAATGAAGCATTGGGATGTATAAGTTGAAGAAGATGAAATCTTCCCAAAAAAGATTCTTCCTTTGGTCAAGCTTTAATAGAAACTTAAGAACACTCCTGTCCCCTCTATGTATTACTTTTGCTTGTAAGATAAAAAGTTTCTTGACCATTTGTTTCTTGTTTAGTATGCTTCTTTTGATTCCTTTTGGCCTGTTTGACATACAAACTCTGAACACCTTCGAATCTGATTCCTTTTAGTATGCTTCTTGTTTAGTGCTTTGGGGAGGGGTCTTCTCAACCCCCTGCCATTAAGCTGTTTTTGCTTGTGTATTGAATATGTTATCTGGCTCTCTCAACGATTAATTACAGGGATCTTGCTATATGCGATATCAACCGTAGGATTTAGAGTACATTATCTCTAAATCTACTGATGCTTTTGAGTTGGTAATCTAATATTCTCTCTTTAATAATTAACTACTATTTCCCTTTATCTGTTAATGCAACTAACACATTGTTAGTGAACTATGTAAATTTTTATATCAATATTCTATCATTTTTTGTTTGTCTTTGATATTTGAATTCTTAACTCGTGGACTGGAATGTACATGTTTGTCTAATACTGGTTGGAAAACGATGAGATGAAAGTGAAGGCAGTGAAAGCAATGATGAATGATGACTATGGAGAAAATGACAGAAACCAGTGAATAGAAACAGTAAATCCTCAGGAAGAAAAGATGACAAAAATACAACAAAAGAATATGTTGAAGAACTGAAGGGCCCAATTCTTGAAGGCAAATCTGTGGAAAGTACAAATCCTATTTGGTTTTGGTTTAGGGTTTTGAATCAAATAGAGAGAAAAGCAGAGCACATGGGGCAGATGGGTGTCGGCATTGATGTTTACACACTCTTTCCTTTTTCTTTTTAAAAAAATGATATGATGTCTTCTTGTTGTTTCAAACCCTTTCATTTTTTTTTCTTCTCTAAAATAATACATCCAATAGAATGATGACTTTATATAAATTCAATTGACTTTTCTTTTTCAACTCCCAATTTCGACATGGAACTCAAAGGTCTTCCTATGATACTATGTTTTAACCACTCAGAGTTATGGTGAAGCTAAGATTAAACCTCAATTGATCACGACAATATTTATTTTTTTAAAAATCATATCTATACATCTATTTTTAAATTTGAACGGTCTTTAAATTAAAGAAGTACAATGTTTATAAATCTATTTTTTTCAAAGGGACCTGAAGATTTATAAATATAAAAATATGTCTTTTGTTTCTAATCATTTTTTTTTATATATATCTATAAATATTTTCAGTAATTTTATCATTTAATGACGGATAAAAAATCTATTTTTTCAAAAATAAAATATCACAATTGAAGAGAGATTTTTACACAAGTAATTAACGAGTTAGAATTATACCTCTTTGCTTTGTCAATACGAGGTTGGATCAATTAATTGTTATATATACATATTCTAAGTTGTATGTATAGTTTGAAAAACAAAATAAAATAGAATCTGTCAAGATGGTAGAATGAATTGTCAAAGACTGGTGGTGGCCTTCATGGGTTCTAATCTAATATGTATACAAAAAGAAAAGAATATATTTTTCCAACAACCATAAGACAAAAACCCAAAATTTGAAAATGTATATTTATTACTTCAAAAAGATTTCTTTTAAATTAAAAGAAAGAAAGAAACTGAGGTGTGATTGCAATGAAAAATCTCATATCAAAGCCATAAATTTAATATGATATTAATTTGATTATTAATTGCTTCATTTGGAGGGTTATGTTCAGAAAAGGCACATGCATTTCTTCAATAACATCCAACTCACAACTTTGCTAATTCATATCCTCTCCCATCCAAATGCTTCTTTAACAATATTAATCTACTATCAATTTCAATTAATATGGATAAATTATGACTAATTAACCACATGGGATACTTTCCTAGCTTTGTGTTTTAATTAATTGCAACCTATTTTAGTCTAAGAGAGAAGATGATTATAAAATAGCAAAGATGATTATTAAATGGTTTTATGGTAAGTTATAGTAATTAAAAACTTCAACTATTATAATGGATAATTCTTATAATATCTCATTTCATCTAAGACAAGTTAGAGGTTCAAATGTTCATTTAACGTGTATATATAATTGTAAACGTAAATTATTGGTTGAGTTACTTCTAAGTACTAAGAAGTAAAATGAAATGAAAAAGATAAACAGAGAAAGAACAAATCTATGGTTGGTTGAAATTAGGTAAGAAGAGAGAGAGAGAGAGAGAGAAAAAAGAATTCAAAATTGGAACTTTTGGGAATTAATTTTCAAACAATACATATAAATGTAATATATTTGTGAGGGTATTAACCCATTGGTCACATAAATAATCAATCATCCTTTAGAGAAGATCACTATATACTTAGCCTAATGAGCTCCTTCCCCCTTTGATTAAATAAATTAAACTAAAGTCTAACCCTAATCCTAAACCTCTCAATAAATGTGCTCATCTCATAAATTAATCTTAATTTGTCAAACAAACTTATACTCCCAAAAGCACGTAATATAGTATCGTAATTGGTAAGGCAACCAACATTCCAAATATAACCCTGCACAAATGTACACGAAAAAAAAAAGTACCGTTAGTCATAATTAAAAGTAATACAAATACGAAACATAAATTCAACGAGACATGAACAACATACGAACACGAGTATATTTAGTGTATCGTTTCTAACAAATGACATTGAATTTGTATATTGTGTTAAATATACGTATTAAGCACGTTAGCTAGTCAAATTAGAGTATTTGTGCTCGTTATAATGATAAGAAATAAGGAATTAAACTTACGCTGTGCTAAGTATATCTGCATGAACATTGTACTCTTTGGCAAATACAAAAGGAACAATCCCTTGAGGAAGTGCAGCCTATAATAATGTAATGAAGAAGAAAAGAATATGAATGTTATATCATAATGTTTAACGAAGAATCATTATCTTGATTATGTAATTAGTGATGGCTAATTGAAATTAAGGATTCACCTGAACAATTGCAACATGAAGAAGAACTCCACGAAGACCAACAGCAATGGAAGTCGCAGCCATAACAGCAGGGCCTGTTAAGAACCTTACTGCCATTGAAAATGTTGCAACTGATTTTCCACAAGCTATGATCTTTGGTTGTAAAGCCATGAACAGACCTGCCAACGGGGTCGATTTGATTCGTCAAATGATCAATGGAACTAGCTCGAGTTGAAGAAAATGAAAATGACATGGAAGAACAAGATGAAATACGTACCAAGACTAAACATAGCCATTCCCAAACCAGCATCTGATAGAATTGAGATGGATCCTTTTATGATGGTAGGCATTTCAATGTGCCATCTGTAATCACATCAGATCAACAACAATGCAATTAGTCTAGATATCGATTTGTTTATGATAAAGTAGAATGAACTAAAACTTTTTGGTCGAGCTACGAGTTCACTGCTTCTGAAAGGGTTGGTGTTTCCAACTATTATAACCTATGATATTACTATTTAAATACTCTCTTTATTACGGTGTTCACTATTTCCTATAGGTTCATAGTTTGCACTTTAAACATGGGCTATCAAAACTAAAATAATCTCTACCAATCTTCGGTGTATACGCGTTTTTTTTTCGAGATAGAGTGGGAGAGTACTTGTAAGAAACGAGGGACCACGCAACGCCGAGAAGACTAGAATAGGTATTCGGATTTCTAATGAGCTTTCTCCACACCATGATGAGAATGAGGCGAGTCATGACACTTGCAGGAGGCATATGTTGTTTATTGTTCTTATTTTGTTCAAAATCTTCTTCTTCCATGTTCATCTTCTTTTGGAAACCACTATATGGAGATCCATTATTGTTCCCTCTAAACCTTTTCTTTGATCCTTCCTCCATTGATTCTTCATCTCTATTCTTCCTTCCTGGACTCATATTTTGTATCACTTCTTGCAGCCCTGCATTCCCACAATAAACCGATAAATATTACGTTATGTTAAGCATTGTGCACGTAAGTTTGAGGTTCAGTCTCTGACCTTTTGCAGCAATAGCTTCTTGTTGAGCTTTGGAAGCATCAAGGGCAGCAACGTCGGCGGCGGTAGCGGTTCTATTTACGGCGTGTTTGAGGTTTCCTTCTGAGACAGGAGAGGCACTTGAGCTCCAAACAAACATGTGAAGCTCCTTGTTATTGTTGTTAGCTGTGGAATTTGCACCTCCATGGCTGCTGTTGGTGTTGTTGTTATGATCTTTCTTCTTCATTTGGCCTCCACTTGAAGAAGCTGAAAACATGGGGTTTGGTGGTGGGTAAGATGGCATTGATCCTCCATTGAAAAGCTCTCCACTCATGCTCCTCCCTCCTCTTTTCTTCTTCAACATCTCCTCGTCGAAGTTTGACGTTCTTGGCGTTACTCCTTTTGATGATTGCAACGAGTAAACGTCGCCTGCATCGGTCAAACTCAAAAGCTTAAACAAAATTCTAACCATTTTCTTATCATTATATGAAGTTGGGAGAAACTAGAGCAGATCCAAAAAGGAAAATTATCATATAATACAAAAAGAAAACGACATTAGAAGGATCCAAATTAACAACTTACTATCCTGATTTAACTTATGAATACCTTGAAAACTATTGGTGTATCCATGTTTAGGACTAGCAGCTTTACTAGCAAACATGGCATAAAAATCCGTTTGGTTGAAGCTAGAAGCTCTAGGTGTCGGCTCTCTGGAAGACTGAACGGAATAAATCTCAACGCCGGTGAGATTCGAAGCTCTAGGAGTCATGGAAGTCAACGAGTTCAAACCATGAGACTTAAAAGAAGAAACCATAGAAGAAGCTGCAGATCTTCTAACAACAACATGAAGCTTCCCATCATCACCAATCTCAGCATCCGCTTGCAATTGCTCTCTCCCATTCAACGAAACCACATCGGAATCGACACGAAATGAAGTAATCGATCCAGCCGTCTCCGGGAACTGCTCTGTTATCAAAAGCTTAGCTCCTCTGTATTCGAACATGAAGAGCATTAAAGTGTACCAAATTATGCTTTGCAAAACAACAATTTGGACCATAAGATTGCCAGAGAAATCTCCATACATGGCTTTAAGAAGAGGGATTCCCATAACGAGAGTGTTGGGGAGAGTTGAAAGGGAAAACAGAGTGATCATCCATTCAAGAGTTCCCTGTTTTGAGAAGCTCTGCCATAGAAACAGAGCAAATAGGATGACAACCTTTTGGAGGGAATCAGCGGCGATGAATTGGTAGTTCATGGCGTAGGGATCGTTGGAGGAGATGAAATGGAAAGAGAGTAATGGAACGGCGAAGACGGCGACAAAACGATTGATTCCGGAGCATTGATCGGGAGTGAAGATCTTCCACCATTTAACAGAGCCATAAGCTAATATCATTGCAACATATAGTGGAACAATTGCTGAAAATACATCGTATATGTCTTTTCCGGTGATCATTTTTTTGTTTGATTTACAGAGAAATGTAAGGAAGAAGAAGAAGAAAGAAGAAAGAAGAAAGAAGAAAGAAGAAAGAAGAAGGAGAAATGGATTGTTTGCTTTTATTAATATCTTTTTCCTCAATGTTTGGGTCACATGAGGATGATGGAAGAGAAGGGGAAGAGGGAAAGAGAAAAGATTTGGATGATTCTCTATTCTTTATATACTCAAAACTCCAAAGTTCTAACCCACTCAACTCGATGACAATTGACATAATCTTTCATCTTTTAAGATAAAATCATACATAGCTCAACCAATTATATGAAGAAAATAAAAACTCTAACGAACATGCAAGTGCGTTAGTAACTATAATCATGCTGGAAAATATAGCCCATGTATTTTTTAATATTTTATATAAATTTTAAATCTATTATGAGATAATTATTAACAAGTTTGGGTTTGTTCGCTTGGAAGTACACTATGGTGGAACTTGAGCCACTTAATTTGAACTTCAACCTCTACCAATTTTATTGTTTTCTCTTTTACATTAATATCATGCACAAAAGAGATTTCATTTTTATGCCTATCTGCTTGGGGTTTTGGACATTATAAGTCAATTTCATGCACATGCATATGCTTTGGTATCATTTAAGATTTAGCACATGTACGCTTGATTCTTAGAGTTTGTACACATTCAAATCTTTTCACATTTACATGTACGTATTTTTTAAAATTAATATAATTACGTACTCTTGCTATTTTTTTTTTTTTTTTTTTGAAAGTGGTCGCATAAGTTTACTGTTAAAGATTTGATACATTCCTTATTAGTTAATTTCTTTTATATACGTCTTGAATGAGGATACCGTTGAAGAAATGGAGAAGAAGAAAGGTAGGTCAACACATAAACCGAGGTAAACAATTAATGTGAGAGATTTTTAAATTGAGTGAGAGAAAGATTGTCATTCCATACTTAGGATTTGTTTTAATTTAGTTTTCATTTACATTTTATGGACTTTCTTGTTGAACTCTGCCTCAAGTTGACTTCACGTAGTTTACAAATTACCAAATGTTAGATTTTAATGTTGTAAACTCAATATAGATTGAAAAGCAATTAGTTTCTTGTTTGTTGCTTGCCATCGGTAGTTTATGAGATGTCCTATAAAAGATGTGATTTGATTTTTAGATATGGAATATATTCTCTGTCTTACACTTTAGTTCTCAAATGGTAGATATTCATATTCATACTAATATTATAATACAACTTTTTTTTGGAGAAAATATATTATATAGACCTTTTTGTCTTTATGTCAATCAAAGTTTATATACATATATAAATACACACATTAATTTTTAACGTATACTTTTTATATGTAACAATAAACAAACTCATTCATTTGATACAAGGAATGTGAAGAAGAAGGAGAAAAGGGGGAGATGAACGGTCTGTTTTTGTATTTTTCTTTAATGTTTATTTTGTATTTGCAAATAAAACGGTGGATTTACTATAGGTTCGGTCCCTCAATTGTATGTTTTTAATATAATATATTATTAGTTAGGTCTTTCTATACATAGTTCAAACCCTATTCCTTACACTTTTTCATATTATTTTTACGGTATTATATGAAGCTTTCGTCAACAAAATTTCAAGATCCACAAATGTTTACGAATTTTTTAAAATCTTGGAAACACACTAATCCCTTATTTCAAATTTGTGTTTAGGAAAATTCTCTTGAAACGCACTTTATTTTTCGATGACTATATTACTAAAAATATATTCTACTCTATGACGTACATGATGGACAGTTTTGTATCATTGCATGTGTATTAGAGATGGAAACAAACAATAGTATATCAATTTTGTGTTAGGGACATATAACAAAAATCGAAACCCATATCCAAATGTGAAAAATGAGAGAAAAGCAACAATATATCAGTATACATACACGTCGACTAAGCTCGCGTAAGAGTTTGTGTTGATGTCAAGGGTTACCACCCAGTAAGTTTTTGATCTGACAACAAATGAGAGAAAAGATAATGAAATAAACATTGTGTCAAAAAGTCAATCGAAGGTACAAAGTGAGTGGTAAATGGTAATTAAAGAAGGGATCAACAGTAAGCAATGGCAGGCAGTTGTTACGTTGGTTGCTTTGTTTAGAGATCCAATGAGAAAGAGGGATGCATGGATGCGTTAAGAAAGGACATATTCACATATATATATATATATATATACATATGGTGTGTTAAAATAATGAGTGAAGGTCAGAGATTGTCGTTGAAAGAGAGATATGTATTTGTTTTAAAGGAAACAACATAGTCGGCGCCACAGTAGGGAGTTTTATTCAAACCCATGCACATGCATCACTTAAACACTCCCTTTACACCCAAATTGTTCTACTTTATTATAATAACAATAGTTTTCATTTTTAACAAATTTGTTAGAAAGCTAAAAAATCAAAACAAACATTTACCTGATTTACTTACTAATATTGTGTGTTGGCTACGAGTAGAATATAAAATAATATAAGTTATCGTAGAGATGTCAATAAATTTAGAGAATTTATATAAGATTTCATATAGCAAAATATTACTATTTATATTTTAGATAATTAGCGGATATTGAATAATATTTTATTATATTTATAAAATATTTGATTTAATTGATTATATTTCGGAATACGAACTCACTTTTAAAATTTATTGAAAATAATGATATTAAAATTAGACAATAAATATAAATGCTCAAAATAGAATAAAGAGATAGATTTCAATATATATAGATTAAAGAAATGTTTCGTGAAACTTGAGCCATTTAATTTCAAGTTCTATCTCACCAATTTTATTTATTTCTTTTAGTTTAATATTTTGAAAGAAAAACAAAATCTGCAATATATGCTTATCTTCTGGGAGTTTTACAAGTTTAAATCTTCCAGAGATTACACATGACATAATATTTTTAAAAACATTTTAATAATAATTTTATATCAACTTACTATTATTATATTTTTTTTTTTTTATCTTTTATTTTCTTCTTCAGAGTGTTCATATAAATTTAGTATTTAAAACATCACCAAAACGTTGTATAAATGGAGAGAAGAAAAGAGTGTAGGTCTACGCATGAAATGTGACAAATATATTTCCATACTCGAGATTTGTTTAAGTAGATTTCATTACATAATACATATTTTCCTAAAAGACTTTCAAATTATATCGTTTACTTTCAATCATAAAATTCATATGTATGTGTGTATATATAAATCGAAAAAGGTTCTGGACGTTGGGAACTAATCTAACTTCATTTTTCTTTTTTCTTTTTTACATCCCAAATGGTTGATTTGACCCATTAATTACTATATTGTTGTTGTTATATAGTGTGAAAATCAATTAATTTTTTTTAGGAGATGTGTGCTATAACAGATGTGAGATTTGGAATATATTCTGTCTTCATTTTAGTTCTCAGAGTGTAGTATTTATATTCATATTCATATTATAATACAACTTTTTTATATTATAATACACGGTCGATGTATATAGAGATCTTTTTAAAAATATAAAAAACTGTATAAAATAATTCAAAAAACGGAAAAAAAAACCAGGGATCCACAATAAAAAATATAAAAATATCATGTCAACCACGTGTGTAATATATTTGGTACACAGTCGTTTAGCCAAATATAAACTATTTATCTTTTCAATTCTATCGTGTTTAATTTGGTTATACAAATGATTTTTTTTTCCAAAATTTCTTACACGATGCCTTTGTTAGCTTATCATTTATATTTGTTTTCATGATCATTTATTTTTTCAAGATTATTTGGTACATGATCGTTTAAATTTGGCTAAACAATTTTTTTTTTAATTCTTTTAGTATATGGTCGTTTATATTTTGCTAAACGGTTTTTTTTTTAATTCTTTTGCTACACAATTATTTAGATTTAGCTACTTCAATCTAAAATGATTGGGTTGCCCTAATTTAAACGACGTAAAAAAATATAAGAAAAAAAGAAAGACAATGGAAAGAAATCGTAGCAAACCAAATCTAAACGACGTAAAAAATAGAAGAAAGACGATCGAAAGAAATTTCAACAGAAAAAAATCATAACGAAGAAGAGAGGAAAGATGGAAAGATAAACCTAAAATATTTAAAAAAATGACTATACGGACTTTGTTAATAAGACGTAAATATTTGAGTAGTTTGTTATATTTACGAAAATTTTATATGGGTTTTAGATTATTTAAATATATCCTTAATAATTAAAATTCAAGAAATAAATTCGTTTATTATGATTATGTTTTCTATATTAAAAAAAAACATTGTTTATTGATACAAGATTCTTTGAAAGATTGAATCTACCTTAAGGTCTATGAAAATAATTAGGAAGAAAATTAGGGATTTTTCTTTTTTAATTCAAGTCAGATTTAAATTTTAATTAATTCCAATGGAAATTAAAATCATGGAAAATATAATTTAATTCTTTTTGTCATAAGTTCTGGATTAGTTTTTTTTAAATGCTCAAGTTTTGTTTTTGAATATTTTAATTATTCGTTAAAATTTTAAAAATGTTTTATTTCACATTTTCACAGTATTTAAATTTAGGAATTTTTTTAAAAATAGAACAAAGTACGAAAATATTTATACTATATAAAACAATTTTTAAAAAGAAAAAAACCCACGAGTCCACTATATGAAATAACCAAAATATCCAACAATTAATCAATCACATACTTGTGAAAAAAATGATTTTGTACCCAGTCTTAGTGATTTCGTACCCAACTTAAACGATCTCGTAGTAAGTCTAAACGATCTTGTACGATTGAACCAATTCTAAACGATTTTGTACCCTTCTACCTAGTTTAAACGATCCCGTAGTAAGTCTAAACTATCTCGTAGCAAGTTTAAACGATCTTGTACCCTTGTACAAAATATAAAAAATCTTGTACCCTTCTACCGAGTCTAAACAATCTCATAGTAAATCTAAACGAACTTGAAACTAGTCTAAACGATTTGATCTTGTACCAAGAAGAAAAGGAAAAGAAGATGAGAAACGATGAAAAAGAAGTAATTTTGGAAGAGGAAACAAAGAAATTGATAAATATTTACCTAAATAACCATAATATTGTAAAATGAAAAATAAGTAATAGTATGAAAAAATTAATAATATAAAGAGGAGATGAATAAATCGTAAAGAAGAAGTAGAAAAAGAAGTGAAAAATGGTAAACATTATTCAAGGACAAACCTGAAATTTTTGAAAATATCGTGAACTTTTTATTTTGTTACACGGCCCATAAATATTTGGGTTGTTTGTTATATTTATGAAAATTAACCTTAAATTTATTTACTCAAATTAAAAATATTTTTTTTGGGCAAATTTAAAAATTAAAAAAAAAAAAAAAGAAAGAAAAGATTTTAATATTATAGAATAGTTAGTAATAAGAAAAGTGAAGCAAGATTTTGGTTCATTTGAAAAGAGGTTCTTGCTTTTAAAAGAAATTTTAATTAAAAGCAAAGTAGATAATAGATTTGAGCATTTTGTAGGTAAGGACACTTTGTTAGGTAAAATTCAATCATATACCTTCCATTCATTTAAATATTTTTGTAGGTATATACTTTTTTGTATATACAACATAAACACACCATTAATTCATTTTTAAATCCTATTCACCTATTAATTATTTTTGAAAAAATACAAAAAATAAAAATAAATAACTTTATTGATAATAATTCACCTATTAACTTATTATATTATTATTATTTAGTTTTTTTTTTCTTTTTCGATATGAATAACAAACGGAGAGGGCAACGCCCAAGGTTTTGGGCCTTGATGAATCTGGGCCCATAGATTTAATGAAGTCCAAAGGCCCATAGATTTAATGAAGTCCAAAGGCCCATTAGAGTTAGGACAGTAAAAAGACCCTTTTTTTTTTAAGAAATTAGTTTCAAAGTAAAATTACTTATTTTTTAAAGTGAAATTACTTTAAAAAGGCTTTTTTTTTTTTAAGAAAATAGCAAGAGGACACATATAAATGAAATGCCAAAAATTCACTCTCTCAATATATATAAAAGAGATTGGCTTAATTAAATTTAAATAGCACAAATAGAAAGATGAAACAACGATAAAAATACTTAAGAACTAAACCTCACTACAAGAAATCGGGCTTTTTCCGACGTCGAAAAAGACGTCGACATAAAAGACGTCGGGAATAAGAGGTTCTCCCAGCGCATAAAGTAAGACGTCAGGAGAAAAAGTTATTCTCGACGCATAAAGTAAGACGTCGGGAATAAGAGGTTTTCCCGACGCACAATTCATGCGTCGGGCACAAGACGTCGAGAAATAAGGGATATTTCCGACACCGACCTAACGCGTCGGGAAAGGCCGTCGCAAAATAAAGGGTATTCCCGACACCGGCCTAACGCGTCGAAAAAGGCCTAGGTATTCCTGACGTCATAAGTAGTGTGTCGGGAAAAGCCTCACGTGGAAAATAAGGGGTATTCCCAAGGCCTAGGTTTTTCCGACGCATGGTTTTTCCGACGTCGTAAGTAGTGCGTCGGGAGATCCCATGAATATTTATTTCGTTTCTGTTTTACACAGAACTGAAAACGAAAAGGAAAGGATTCGAAGAAGAGTGAAACATTCGTCGTCGTTCGTAGCTCGCCGCCATCCGTTCCATCGTCATTGTTGTCCCTCGTCGCGGCCGCAACTTCAGCTTCAGTCTTCCTCCATCCGTAGCTCGCCGCCAACATTCTCTTTGGTATCTTTCAAGTTCTTTTCTCTCCATTCTCACTTTTTCAGGATCCCATTTGTCACCCTGTAGCTAAGTCAGTCAATGACTTTCTAAACAAATATATCTTAAATGAATATATTTTTTTATTAAAACAACTTTCATTGAATGAATATGTGTGCGTCTGTGCATCATAGGGTTAGCCTAACAGTGGACAAACAAGAAAAATCTCAAGTTTAACGAACCTTTTCAAGTGCTTTTTCTCAAGCTTTCAGTATAGTGTCAGCAAAACGGTTCCTTAACAAAGCTGCACGATAAAGCCTGTCGAGGGATCCTTTACCGATGTATTTTTCACTTCCCCCGACATTTTTCGGCGTCGAAAAAATCTCGATTTCTTGTAATACCTTCTCCCAAAATGCGGAGGAGAACCAATCGAAAATCACATAAACATCTCTTCCAACCTCTTCAAAGTGAGGTTAACAAAACAACGTTTCCAACACACCCATACATAGAAGCTGCTCTAGTACAACAGTAGACGACACCAATTGGTAGAGCGCAAACACCAACTGAACCAAAAATATAATTAAACAAGGATCGAAACAAAATATGTATTTAGATAAGGATTATTAAGAAAAAATCTTTTGATTAGAAATATTATACCAACTAATATGTCAAAAACATAGCATAATTCATTGAATTAGGATCATAACAACATTAAGTTGAAAATTTGGAAATTAAAAGTCAAAATTATTCTAAAAGAAGAAAAAAATTGTCAAAATATTTGAATAATAATTTCTAATAGAATCATTTGTTGATAAACATGAAAGTTAAAAAACTTAGACTTTTCATAGAATCAAAAGTTTGGAATTTTCCTTTTCCATAAAGTAATGAAATTAGAACTTCTTCTTCTTTTTTTTTTTTCTTTTCTATTTAAACATGATTATTCGATAATTGACTTTTTAACAACATCAAATATGCTTTAAGGATTTAAACTAAGAACGTTAAGTTTATTAATGGAGAATAATATAAATTTTTTATAGCATACTTTGATTTAGATATTAGCACTATATATTATTCTTTTTATTTTTTAAACTTAGGATCGATTTTTGTTAATTCTATATCGTTTTCTTCCTTAATAATTCATATGGATTAGATTCTCTTTGTAATAGGAAATATATTTTGTTTCCATCTAACACTGTCAATTTCCACCCAATATTGTCCAAGTATATATTCATGTCATTCTTGAAAAAGAAAAAAAAAACCCTATAAGATGTTATTTCTTTATTATTGCTTTAAATTTTGAATAATACGCGTGTTTACTCTTTAAAATTTTAAAATAAATTTATATAGTGTTCGACAATTAGATTTAAAATGTTTATAAGTAAATTTTTTAAAGGTTATAAATAATTTATAAATATAACAAAATATCATAATCTATCCGTGATAAATCAAGATAGACTACTGTATGTATCTATTATAGAGACTAAGATAGACATGTGTCTATCTTAATCTATAATAGTCTATCATAGATGACAAATTATAAACTACGATAGATTGTGATTCACTTTTATATATTTGAAAATAACCCTATTTTATACTATTTTTCCGACTTTCAATAACAATTGGGAACAACCACCAAATTGTTTGTCTTGGTAACGATTTTTGTTCGTCGTCTTATATGTTATAATTACATAAAGCTACGAAAAACCTCCATTAAAAGATGTATGTTTTTTTCTTTTCGAAATCGAAAATAGATATTGTAAAAGGTAAAACGTCATTATTTACAAGAATGTCAATGACATCTAAAACTTAGATGTAGTTGTAGTGTTAAAAGACTTTTAAGGCTATTTAAATTCTAGGGACTATAAAGAAAACTACATGTTTTTATAAACTCACAAAGCCCTAAAACACTTCTTCCATTATTCAATCTCACAACTAATTAAGACAGTCTATTATGATTATTATGTTTAAGTTGAAATTAATGTGAGGGAAAACGAATAAGTTGACTTTTGTAAATAAAAATAGATTAGGAAAACCTAATTAGATAACAATATTGTCAACTAAGACTTTAATAATTTAAAACCTAATTCAGACCTAAAGATATATATGGATGGACAGCAAAAAATGTTTGATCAAAATAATAATATATATATATATATATAATAAATTCTTAATTTATTTTATATGTTTATATATTTGAAGAAAAACAAATGCGGAAAAGTTAGAAATATCTGGTCTAGGGTTTTGTTTGTGTCAACGCCTTTGAGTTGCTCCATCCCATGTGTGCTTTTTAATTAAAAACTTTATTCTAAAATTTTAACATATGGTTTTAATTCATTCACTTGTCAACCAAAAATGGAGTAGGTCAACAGTTTCACCTAAATCGGCCGCCCCCCCTCCCTATCTTTTTACCTTAATTCAACTTTAGATTTCAATCACGTTATTTTTTATATATGGTCGTCTACACTCACTCGTTCTAATTTTTAAAATAATTGTTATGGTTGATGATAACTTTTATCCATTTTAATGTAATGAGTTTTTACTTCTTGGTATCTATATCAATTTAAATCTTAAACTTTCGGGATTTTATTAATTTAAATCTCAAATTAATAATTTAATAATTGTATCAATTTCAAGCCCTAATCTTTTTCTAGTAGTATCATTTTAGACCTTGAACTTATATGGATGTACCAATTTGAATAAACTCCTCGTTATGTTTTTTTCTTGACACATTTATAAAATTTCAGGGTTTAAATTAGTACACGTAAGAAAATTTTAAATTGATACAATTATTAATTAGTTTAAGGTTTAAATTGATAGAACTTTAAAAGTTTGGGGCTTAAATTGATACAACCCTAAAGTGATATTTGTCCTAATAATAAAATTAAGTTATGGTATTTAATAAAATAAATAAATAAAAATTTTAAATATAATAAAAAAAAAAGAAACTATTTACAAAATTTATCAAATTATCTGTATTCTATTTAATTTTTTCTTTCTATAAGCAAAATATAACAATTTCTTATAAATAACAAAATAATAATATTATTATATGAAACAATCTTTTATAATAAAATATATTTAAAATAGTATATTAGTACAATTTTTTTCTAGAAAAAATAATTGTAGTATTTTCCAAATAAAATACATCTAAGTGTATGAAAATTTAAATCTCTTACCTTAGGAAAAAAAAAAGAATTGAAGATAAAATATAAAAGGGATGCGATTTCAAGAAGGGTTTAAAATTTATAGATTTACTATCTACTTAAAAAATAATATTTAAAATTTTCTTTCTTTTATAATTATCTTATATATGTAAAAAATCTGATTGTACGTGCACTTCGTCTATTTTTATAAGGAAAATTATTGACTCTACAAACATCTAAATGTCAAAGAAACACGTAAAAAATTAACAGAGATATTTACTATTCTCTTATAATTTTTTTATAAAAAAACTAAATTCTTTAAATTTGAATTCTTACATCAACTTAGTATTTTTTTTTTATTATTAGTACCATGAAGGAAAAATAATTTAATGTGTTTAGTAGATAAATCTTAGATTGAGTTGGTATGATGTGACAAATGGTCAAATAAACTGATGAATAGATTATATGAACGTTCGGCCACATAGTGTTCATAATAAAAATTAAATCAAAGAATGATTTTACCTAAGTTTTTAATTATAACCCAAACTTGAAAGAATTGAAGAACTAAATCAAAGTTATACAAAACATGTAGAAGGTTATATTATTAAATTCTTAATTGATGTATTTTAATTTATTAAATTGGTGATTTCTTTTTATAGTGAAATTTTCTGTTTTAATTTAATTTTCTATTAAAAATGCATGTAATTCGAGCAAAATTGAAAATCCAAAAAGCTTTAAATTTAATAATAAATGAATTAAGAAATCAAACCTAAAAACTATATCAATTCCTCTTAAATGTATTAAATTCATATCTTCATAATCAATTTGACCAAACACAATTGGTAATTTACACATAGTGTTTGTTAACTTTCCTATGTAATTATTTATTTTGAGATAATTAACAAAAAAAAAACTAAAAAAAAAAACCACTTGGTTTATTAATAAATTTAATTAAGTAACTTTTGATTCTAATTAGTTAAGAAATGAATAAACAATTTACATTGACTTTAGAACAAAGATCTAGTTTTTGAAAGAAGAGATTTTTTGTTTGGTAAAATAAAAGGAATTCAAAACACACAATAATAATTTTAACCCAAATTGATTGTCTTTTTCATTTGAGCTGTTTTTCTTTTTTCCTTTTCCATATAAAATAGTTTGATTTTGTTTGGCATTTGGCAAATTGTGATTTATATAATATAAAGTTTGATTTTTATTTTAGTTTCTTGGTGGTTTCCTATAGTGCTTCTATGGACCTTATTTTAATTTTTCTTGGAACAAAGTGCTCTATGGACTTAATGATTAAGAATATGTGCATGCCATGTAAAGACACACTTTTTTATGCAAAATGCACTATTACTCTTTCTTTTTTTGATTTATATATCTCATCCCCACTTGCATTCTCCAATGCTAATAAATAAATATAAAACATAAAGATTTTTCAAAATATCACATTTTTATGTATATTAAATTTTGAGTTTGGTTTCAATTTATTTAAAATCTTACCATTTAAGATAGAGATTAGAATAGATTTTTAAGTTTTTAATTTTTAATCTTTGACCTTTCAATTAAAATAATTAATTAAGTTGTATTTTTTTTTTTTTCATTTCTCTATACTAATTCTAAATATTTATATTACAATTATCTTAAATATAATTAATAAACATTGACGTCAATACTAAAACAAATTATTTTGTAAAAATTGAAGTTAAAAATATAGATATTGAAAAAATTTTAAAGATTAAATTAAAAAAATAAATTATAATAATCTATAATACAAGACTAAATTGAAATCAAACTCAAAATTAAAAATAAAAATAATTACATTGTCAAACATAGAAGCCATAAAATCCACACCCAAAATCTAAAATAATAAAAGTTAATTTTGGAGTGAGTATTTATCTATAAATAATAATGTTTCTTTCTTTTCTTTTCTTCTTTTTAAGAATTGAATAGTAGTGATGATTATAAAGCTTTCAAAATATCTAAAAAATGTAATTTAATGTATAAATCAGGGAGAAAAAGTAAAAATAAAAATTGGTATTTTCTTTTATATGATATTTACTGTGAGTCATTTTTAAAAATAGTAAAATAAATTAAAATATTTACAAAACATAATAAAATTTTAAATTATATCGACATCAATGACCAATACTAACAAATATTAATAAACTTCTTTTATGAGTGATACTGATAGATATGGATAATAATTTTTATATATGGTTTTAATTTTTTTTATGGCTTGAATATAATTTGATGAACAATAATAATATTTGAAATGGTTAAAATTGAATTCCTATTTTAGAGGATGGTCGGAAGGATTTTACTTCCAAAAATACAAAATTTTCATTTACTTTTTCTTTTCTTTTTTTTTTTTTTTTACTTTTTCCATTTATTTGAGAGTCAAAACTTCAACTTCGTCTAGAAGAAAATTAAAAAAAAAAAAAAGAAGAAGAAGAAGAAGAATCAAACCTAGGAAAATTAATTAAGCAAAAAAAAAAAAAATATATATATATATATTAAAAATAAGAAGAAAAAAAGAAAGAAAGAAAGAAAGAAAAGGCTCGACTTTTGGGAAATTGTCAATGTTGACCAAAGAGAAAAGGAGAAGTTTCGATGGGTTAGGGCCTGCAGTTGCATACCTTGACTTGGAATCTTTCGGATTTAATAATAATAATTATTATTATCTAATTTAAAATCAGAAACATAAATTTGAAAAATATATTAATTGAATTTGCCTTTAGGAAAGAAAGAAATAGCAATTAATTAAAAGAAAAAAAAAAAAAAAAAAAAAGAGGGGAGTTGACTTTTGGATGTCCAATGTTTCTTTGTAGACAAGTTTTATTGGTTTTTCTTACCTGCTTTTGCCTTTGTTGGGAACCACCCACTACCACCACAACCTCCTATACTATGCCTCCACTTTTCTTTTCTTTTTTTCTTCTTTCTCTCTTTTTCGGAATTTTTTAAGTCCTACTTTCATAATTGTCCCAATACTCTACACTTCCCTACATAGAGTTATTACTATTTTTCTTCTTAATTTTACCTCTTTTTTTTTGGCGAAAATTCAATCAAGAAAATTAATTGTCTAGATCAATTAATATTGTTAGGGGTGCGATCTTGTTCGTGTTTATTATCTTTTTGTTTAATTTTTGGTTAGCTTCTTTCGTTTTATTATATTAATGTAATCTATCAAATAAAGATGTCTAAGTTTGTATTGTTTATATTCTTTTATCTTCTCTGTCTTCCACTCCATGCAAGTAAACACAAACAAAATTTTCATTAAACTATTTGGAAAATAGAAAAAAGTTATTTAGGGAAGGCAATATGAGTTGACCAAAATTGCATTGACTTTCTTTTTTCCTTCACCACTCTGTTTTATAAAACCCTCCCTCCCTTTACTCTTCCTTCCCTAAATTACACTTCTCTCTCACATTCCAATCCTCTTCTCCAAATCCATGGCGGTCGATCTCGCAGCTTTTCCGACCATCTTCGACGATCAAACCGCCATTGAAGAAGCCGCCACCGCGGGCTTACAAAGCATGAACCATCTAATCCATCTCTTGTCCAAACAACAACAACAACAACAACAATACCACTCCGAATCTCCTAATAACATCGATCTCAATTCTTCTCTTCTCACCGATTTCACCGTCTCCAAATTCAAACGATTGATTTCCCTTTTAAACCGAACCGGCCACGCTCGGTTCCGCCGTGGACCTTCCGATTCTCCTAATCCCGTTCTGAATTCCCTCGATCCACCTCAGAAAACCCATTTCTCTAAACTTAATTTCTCCCCTGTTTCGAAAATCCCTGAGTCTAGAGATTCCACTACTACCTCTTCTTTTGTGTCTACGGTCACCGGCGACGGTAGTGTTTCTAACGGTAAGCTTGATCTATCGGTCTATACTACGCCGCCTGCCAACGGCGGTAAACCGCCGTTGGCGATGAAGAGGAAGTGTAATGATGTATCTGGATTTGGTTGTAAGGTTCCTAATTCGAAGCTATGTCACTGTGCAAAGCGAAGGTATTGATTGGGCATTCTTGATTTTTCTTTTTCGTTTGGGATTTGATTTGGGATTTCGTTAACTGATTTGAATTTGAATATAGGAAATCTGGAATGAAGAAAACTGTAAAGGTCCCGGCGATAAGTTCTAAGATCGCTGATATACCCTCCGATGAATACTCTTGGAGAAAGTACGGCCAAAAACCCATCAAAGGCTCACCTTATCCTAGGTAATTCTTCAATTTTAATATATATCTTAATTTGTCATTCATTTTGAAGTTAATTCCGAAAAGAATCGGTCAAATATGAATATTTTTGTAATTGATGAAATTGAAAGTAAAGGAAATTGGAATGGGTCAAAGTCAAAAGAGTGAGGATCATTTCAAAGAAAGAAAAGGAAATTAATTTATGTAATCGTTTTGAATTTGGCAGAGGGTATTATAGATGTAGCACCGTGAAAGGATGTCCGGCGAGAAAGAAGGTAGAAAGAGCTCGAGACGATCCGTCGATGCTCCTCGTAACCTACGAGGGCGATCACCGTCACCCGCACCCTATGGTCGCCGACGCCAGCGTGGGTGTCGTTTCCTAAAAGAGTTAGAAAAAAAAAGAAAAGAAAAAGTGTCGAGGAATCAAACGCTTTTACCGATTGGGCTGTAACGCTGTTTCTTGAAGATACCTGGTGACTCTAGAGTGAATTGTAAAGTCAAAACTAGCCTCGGAGTTCACGAAGCAATCGCGCTGGTCCAAGTCAAACCCTCGTTCGGAATCTCAACGAGGTGGAAGGGTATCGATGTAATTTTGTTAAATGTATTATATTATACTTTCTTTTTCTTTTTTTTTTTCTTTTTTTATTGAAAGCTAATTTGACCAAACAATATGGGGGGTCCCACATGGTTGGACTTTTTTTTCTTTTTTACTTTTATTTTTTTTATTTTTATTTATATTTAATAAAACACAAAAATGTTATACTTTTTAATATATTGATGGTTGGAAACTTTGGAAATTCCATAATAATGGCTTTATATTATTTTTCCCCCAACTATTCGACTTCTTTTCTTTTCTAAACAGTAAATCAGTCATTAGCAGCAAAAGAAAAATACAAATTTACTTGCATGTTGCATGCATCTTTATATATATATATATATATATATATATATATATATGTAACCAATAGCATCTATCTTTTACAATAGTTCAATCACAAAGATGACACAACTACAACTATTTTTATAAAGAAAAAAAGTCGAATGACCATAATCTAATCTTGAGCTAATAGTATAAGTTTTATATCATTCTCAGTGAGCTATGCATATATTGACACAGTGAAATAAATTTTGGTAATTCAATAAATATAATATAAAAAAAAAAAAATTAAGTAGAGAGGCTTTGAAGCCAAATTGTAAGGAATAAAGTTTTTTCTTTTTCATAATTTTTTTTTTGTTATATAGGTAAACATAATTTAAGAAGGAAAATTAATTGTATTTGAGTAGTTTGATTCATCATTTACTTGGTAATGAACAAATTTTTACTTGGTGAAAAAATCCCACATCTCTCCACCTTTGGTTAATTACATCTTTATTTTGTTATATATTGATCATTTTTGAAGAACCCTAAGAGTAAGACCTTCAATATAACGTAACCCACTGTTTAATTTCAATATAAAATCATTCCAACAAATCTTTGAGATTAACTTACGAATACTAAAACAAAAAAAATCTATATGTCCACCCTTTATTCAATATATATTTGAATTTCAAAAGTATAAAAACATGTTTTTAAAACTTGTTTGTGTTTAAGAAAGATATAAAATCATGAAAAAAATAGATGTATATCCATTGAAATTGATTTTTTTTGTGTTTATAAATATTAATTTTAGATTTCGAATAATTTTCTAGACGCATACTTATTTTCTTAAGGGTTTTTCTCTTTTTAATCTTTTTTAACATTCTTTTTTCATCCATTGTTTCTATTTTTTTTCTCTAGCAAATACACGTTTGAGTTGAGTTAATTATGGGAGCAACTGACATACACAATTTAGCATCGAGGTCGCATCCATTTTTTCTTTCAAAATCATGAATTTCCCATGACACAACAACAATTAACATTTGGTCTTCATGATAAACACTCAGAAAGTCAATTCAAACACACACACTTAAATTTTCAGAAAAAAAACATAATCAAATATTAAAAGTGAAATTATTAGCAAACGTAATTAATCTCGAGTAACCGTTTACATTATATTCAAATTTGGTTATAGTACAAAATGTAAAAAAAAAAACAAACATAGGTAATATCTAAATTTATAATTAGAAAATTGATTTCTGATTTTTTAAAAGAAAAGAAAAGAAGGAGGTGATTTTGTTGATAATATTGTTTTGTGGGCCATCGGCAGATTCGTGGCTACATCCCAACAAAACCGTGTGGAATATTTCCTAAAGTTTTCATTGTTAGATTTAATTTGTCTTTTCCAGCATTGACTTTAATATGAATATGTATTTGTAGCTAACTAACAAACATAGAGGATGAAGGTAAATACGTACATAGGTATCATTTGGACATCATCAAAACAGAGACCAAGAACGCCTACTAACCATGCCTTCTTGGGCTTAAAAAAGTTATTGGGCCCATGATGAAGCTTTATACTGGCCCAATAACTTTTTTCTTTGGACTTTAAAACCTCCTACTTAATAGTTCGGCCCATGTTTGCAACATTAATTAAAGTAATCATAAAAAAAATCAGTTTAGCAAAATGACCCACACCCGACAAAAAGTTGATGTCATTTGATTAGTTCCATTAATTTTTGCTTTCAAAGTACTAATTATTTCGATTGATATATATAAAGAAATGATTAATAACATATTACCCGCCAAAATTTGAAATTAAAAAACCCCACTCACAACCATTACTCAATACAATCATTCATAATGTTCCTTTTCTATCTTTCTGTATAGACTAAGATGTCCAATCATAGGTAAGGATTAAGATATTAATGTCCATATTCATATCAAGATTTCATTTTTATGGATATATCGATTGATAATTAAGTTGTTTTTACTTTAAAACTTAGTCATCAATATTATTACTAGTAGTCGTATTTGCATTGAACAAAATAGATAACATTTTTTTTTTGTATGTTTTACGAGTATATGTAAAAGATGTTGGAATATCTATGGACATTTAACCTAATTAATATCGAGGTGAATATATCAACCTATCCATTGATATTTTCATGTAATTTGATCTTAAGTTATCAAATAGCAAACTTTATATATATATATATATATATATATATATATATAAACAAAAAAAATGTGTTGAATATTTGCGTTAGGGTTTTGATGAGTCAGTCTATTTTTTTTAGATGTTATATAGAAGAATATGAAAGAGCAATCTATTTTATGCATTAAAAATGACAAAAACAGAGTGGGAAACCCCATGTGAGGAGTTTTGGCTAAACAACAAACCCACCCAATTTTATTTTTCTTTTTAAATCATCACTTAAATAGGTAGAGATCTTAATGAAAAAAAAAACCCTATAGAAAAAAGAAGAAAAAAAAAAAAAAAAAAAGAAAAGAAGGAGCTTTAATTTTGAAATAGACAAGTTTTTCATAGGATGCTTTAAGGGTCTCCCTCAACACACTCTCTCTTCATACATCTTTCTATTCAACATAATGTTTGTCTATTAAAATTGTATATGATGTATTTGTGTACTTATATGTGTGTGTGTTTGTTTAATTTTTCCTCTATTTTTCTTTGGTTGGCCCACTAGGGTTTTATTTATTTATTTATATTCCCCTCTCATATTGTTATTATTGTTAATTTAATTAGTTTTTCTATCTCTTTCAATCACACATAGGATTCTTTATCTTTGAGAAAGACTTGAAGAAAAACACATTATTATCAATTAGGTTACTGTGTTGACATATTAATTACTTCTTCCCTTTAAATTACATTGGGACATAAAGATCAAGAAAAAAGAAAAGAAAATAAAAAAGCTTTAAGTCTTTTTGCTTCTCAAGATCTCAATTTGACTTGCTGTGAAAACTTTATAACTCAACTTTTAACCCTAATTTAAGTTATCAATGTCTATTATATACTTTTCTATGAGGTATGAGAAAACCCTAAGGTCATTATTTAGACAAAAGGAAGAGAGGTGGTTTTAGAGATGAAGATCTCAAAACATATATTTGGTTGGAGATAAAAAGAAAAGAAAAAACAACAACAACCTCAAACCTCAATCATGTAGGGTTTTTCTGCCACCAATAAAGGAGAAGTTATCGAGAGACATATTTATGGAACAATCGATAACTATTTGACTTTTGAAAATAGCATCTAATATTTTTTTTATCATCATTTTTTTCTATCGGTTTTATCCTTTAATATTTGAGTTCTTAGTCAAAATTTTAAAAAATACAAGCTTTTAGAATCTAACAATATATGGTTTTTTAATCCTTTTTTAAAAAAGTTAACTTTTTAGCCGACGATGACAAGAACTAGTTCTTAGAAAACTAGTAGAATAATGTCAAAAACAAAAAATCAAGGTCTCATTTGTTAAAATCTTGTTAGTTATTTCGGTTTTTAAAAATTAAGCCTATTTTCTTTCATTTTCTTACTATGGTTTGTGTCAATCTTAAGGAGAAGTGTCATATTCTTAGCCAAATTATAAGAACAAAAACAAAATTTTAAAAACGGCCTTTTTAAGATTTCAAATTTTGACTTCGTTTTTTGAAAACACGGATCAATAAAATGTAGATATCAAAGCAAGAAATTTAAAGGTGAAAGAGGTTTTTGTAGACTCAATTACCAAAAGTCAAAAACCAAATCGTTACCAAACAACGTCTAACCATTTTGTTTTTGGTTTTTGAAAACTAAATATGTATTTTCTCAATTTCTTACCATGACTTGCATTGTGTTTGATTAAGAAGTTGCATTCAATTGTCAAAAACAAAAACAAGTTTCTAAAAACTTGAAAACTAAAAAAGGAATCCAAAGATCTAATCTTAAAAAATCATATGGTTGCTAAACCGATCCAAATAATTACCAAATAAACGTGCTTTGCTTTTAAATTTTTTTAATTTTTAGTTTTTCAAAAACTTCCCTTGGATTCACAAGACATACCTCTATAGTATATATAGATAAAACATACAAAAATAAGTCATATAGTTACAAAATAGGACATAAGTTTCCAACTCTCATAAATGATGGGTATATATAGTACACACATATCTATGGTTTAAATTATTTTATTTTTTATTCTAAAGTCTAATATTCTTCTCATGAATCTAATGTGCATATGTCATCAAAACACTATGTGGGTTCATTTCATTTAGACTATAACTTAAAAGAAAAATGATAATAAATTGTGTAGTAATTTATTTAGACTTTTCTACTTTGTTTGTATACACACCTCCTCTTTTTCATATGAAAGCATGTTATCCTAAGGCAGCTTTTGTCTACAAAGTGTTTGCTTAATTATTAGATTAACTGAGTTGGATCTTAATTAATTAGGCAATAATCCCCTTTTTTAATTAAAGAAACCAACTACACTTTTAATTTAATTAATTTGTTTGTTTAAGACATTCTAAGCAAAGATCATCATCATCATCATCATCATCATCATCATGTGTTGTTCTTCCCATAGCTCCAGTGGTCCCTAATTTATAATTAAGTTCTCGTGATTTTTAAAAATTACATACTTAACAAGATCTCAAAATTATATAATTAACACTACCTAGTGTGTTTAAGATTAATCAAATTTAATTTTGACTAGCTAATTTTGTGATTTTTTCATACTTATTTTTTACTAGATGCTCTTCTAATTAAAAACATAACATTACATATATTGTCTTAATTAATTTGCATTATAATAAATTTCCACTAAACAATCAGTACCCCTTCTTGATTTATGGGTGGCCAAAGTAAGTTTATTTTGTTAACCACATTCCAAACTATTCCTTGTGGCATGGTTATAATTAAATGTTGTAGAGTGTGGTTGGATAGACTTTGTGAGTGGCTATGGTTCGACTCTACATGTAGCTTTGGAAATATGTGAAAAATGCAAAATGTTAAATGAATATAAACATATACACTACACGACGATACACTAATTAGTCATCTTAATTAATTTCGTACGTACATTAGTATTATTTGTCTCAAGTGATTGTGTGCAAGGTGGTTTTCACCTAAGTTGAGACCATGTGCTTGATGGCTATATATATCGTCGGACGAGTATTTTCATCTAACTTAAATTAGTTATTTCTTCTAACCTCACACAAATTAGGTCTTTAAATATATAATTAAGGTAGAGATATGACTACCTGTGATTAAACATTAAACAAGATATTTGTTTGTTTGGGGAATAAGAAAGAAATTATGGATGAATATAATGAAAATAAATAGTGAGAAATTGATAGATTTTGTTGAAGAAGAGAGAACGAGTTGCCAAATTGACCAAATGTGAGTTTGTGTATCTTGTTTTTCTTTTTTTCTTTCATTCACTTTTTGATCCCCTGAAAAGAGGAATAAAGCCAAAACATAACTAGAAAACAAAGAGGAGGGCATCTCTCCCACACCCATTACCCAATCTTCTACTTTTGAAGTGGACAAAATTCATCAACTTTTTACATAAATGAAAAAACAAATAATAAAGTTTGAGAAAAATAATAATAAATGTCTTAAAGAGTGAAGCCAAAGAGTAGGAAAATTAAATAAAAGTAGAGTGAAAAAGAAGGAAGTAGAAGATGGAATATGTACAATATAGATTTGTGTGTGTGTGTGTGTGTGTGTGTGTAAGTAAGTTAAAGTATAATGGAGACAAAGAAGATGAACAACCCCTTCATTTACTGTTTGTCAGTGAGTTTAAAGGCTGCTCTTTGGCCTTTGTTCCTTCCATACTATTTCATCTCCTCTTTAGCCTTCCACATCATATATCATTTCTCTTTTCTTCCCTTTGACTCTTTATTTCCTTTCCCCCTCTTTTCATCTTCAACCCTAGTTTCTACACTGAGAACTGTTTACCACAAAAATTGAAGCTAGATTGCTATTCAAAAAACCCTAACACTTCGAGATTAGTTAGAAGTTAAAGTTAGGTCATGTAATCACCTTTGAGCTTCTTTTCAACCTAATTGAAATATATCTCGATAGATCTAATGATTTATCTTTGTATCTTTTATATCTTGTGTTAAAAGATGATGACGTATGAGAATATTGCTAAATTATTATTATTATTTTCACTTTTAAGTAAGAAAAAAAAGTCAAGATACATTTAGTAACCTCACTTCCAAACAAAGAGTGATGTGTTTCTCTCCTAGGGTTAACCCCACTAAAATAAAAACAGTATTTGAATTGATGATAGTCCCCACCCCATGTTCTCTCCCTCACATATATCTCTATCTATTTCTCTCTCTCTCTTTCTTTCATCACCATTTCAGTTCCCCTTCTCATCAACTTTACCCATTATTATTATTATTCAATTTCCACTCAATATTTCTCCTCCAAACTTACAAATGGGTATGGAAATTCTAGATGAATTCTCTCCACTTACACCATTATCTTCCCTTCAATTCATCATCCCCAAACATAAAACAGAACAACAACAAGAAGATGATCAAGAAGAAGAATGTCTCACTCCCACCGCCGCCGCCGCCCGCCTGAAGCCCGCCATCATCTGTCCGCCGGCGCCAAAGAAACCTCGTCCTCCTCGAAGGAAATTGAACTTTCTACCACCTCCATTCTTTGAAGCTCCACAAGATCTCAATTCTGTCTATTTTCAGCTCCATATTCCTTCCAAGAAAATCAAACCCATTCACTAATTCTTGTTCTTTTTTCTTTAATAATTATTGATTTTAACATGGGTATGTGTATAACTGAACAAATTCATGAAAACCAACCATTGTATTTCTAATTCATTATCTCTTCCTCTCTCTATATATAATTTTATTCCCTTTAAAGTTTGTAAACTCTTTTTTTTTTTTTTTTTTTGGTCAAGACCATTTTTCTTCCCTTTGTGTTAATTTCAATGTAATTAAGACTATATATTTATGTAATTTGTCAAATCATATTCATATTTGCTTATGATCTATTGTGTGATTTTGTTTTTATTTTTCACATAATTCTTATAGATCCAAAGATTATTAGAAATTCTAATTAGTTCAATTATTGAATTATCTTTTAGCTAACTTTTTTTTCTTTCAAATAGTTGGAGTTAGAGATTCCAATTTTTAACCTCTTAATTGAAGATTATTATAAATTTTGGGTGAATTATTGAAGTTTATATGTTGAGTTAAGAGTTAGAGTTTTCTTAGGCTTTTAAAAAGGGTGTAGATCCATTTTTTTTACTCTTTTAACATTGATTAAAGGAAAAAGATAACTAAAACCAAGCTGGAAGTTGGGTGTGAGCATGTGAGGGTTAACTACTCATCTTCACTGTCAAAATTGACAAATATTTGAAAACAAATATATTATTACTATTTATAATAATTAAGTTTAAAGATTCTTTTTGTATTAATTTTTTTAAAAAAAACAAAAAGAGAGAGAACAATGAGATGTACAGGAAAAAACACAATTGGGATATATTTGGATACAAATTTAGAGAAAGAAAAGAAAAGAAAAAGGAACGATCAAATAATTACTATTCATGTTTTCTTCTTCTTCCTCAAATCTTGGGAGTGAAAGTTTCTGTGTAATTTATTTTGTATAATTGTGTTCCCCATGCCTATAATATTTTTTGGGATTTTGGTCTTTAGAATTATGAACTTAAAAATTAATAAATGTCATTTATAGTATTATTTTTCTAATATATTATCATTAATGTTTGAGTAATTCGATATGAAAACAATTCAACATACATAAGAGAATTAATAACTTAATTGTTTAAATGTTTTAGTGTTAATTAATTAAATTTATGCTATAACGACATATATATAACACTTGAAAAAATTGAAAAAGATTAAAAACTACTTCAAACTTTAGGATTTGTCCAAAGTGGGATTTTGGAAATCAAAGTCGTAATACAATGAAAGAGGAAATTGTTATTTAAGATTATTATTTAATACAAGGAAATTTCATAACTATTTAAGATTATTATTTCTCGAAGAAAAATAAGAAACAAAAATAAGAACTTGTTTCATAGATTATTATTGTACTATTTTCCTTATTATTTTTTTTTTTTGGTTTTCCTTTGTTTCATAATTTTAATGTAATTTAAGAGTTTAATTGCATTGGATCATAAATTCCACACAATGTTAGAAAATGAAAAGAACATCTAAATGGATAGAATCATTAGTAAAAAGTTATTATGAATAAAATTTCTAAAATTCAAAGGCTACAAATTAATAGTAGAAGACAGGTCAACCCCACCAGATTAATCAACAAACATATATACCTTATTTTCATAGAATATATATATATATTAGAATTAATTAATATCCGAAGGTATATATATACAAATATAAAGAATGAAAAAATGGGTACTTCTTAAAATATAATTGAACTAAAAATTGGAGAATAAATTTTTATATGTACGTATGTGAGTGAGATGTCAAATCAATGAAAAAAGTAGACAAGAAAACTCTGAATGACCAATACAATACAGATTGAAATGTGATAAGAAAGAAGTACTACCAAAATAATAATAATTATATAACTAAACTTTTGGAAAGAAAAATTATCCATTCAAAACAAATCCAACTTAAAGACAAAACATTTTGTTTACTTGTAATTGACTTATTCTTTTATCTTAGAGGAGGCATGGTCGTCTTTGGTATGACATATATTTTCCGACTAGTTATGCCATAGTAAAACCTCCACCAATCTTCTGTAGTTTCACAACTATAACGTTATGAGAGTACAAAAGAAATTTCAATTTTATTCTTCGACTTTCTAGTCTTCTTATAAAAGGTCGGTTTTTTCGACTAAAAACATGGTTATGGAAATTGCCAAAAGCTTATTTTGGTTAAGCATTTTGTTAGACTTGACCTAAACCAAGGTAGAGGTCAAACACATTGATTGATTTTGAACCTATTTTGGTCCTTAGGATGCTACTTAAGGCCCAAATCATATCATTCTCGCAGTCTTGTCCCTTGTGTTCTTTTTTATGTTGGTTATGTTGTGCTAATTTAAAATTACTCTTCACAAATGTTAGTTTATTTAAGGAAGTACTTACCATCAGATCAAAATTGTAAAAATCTTTAAAGTTTAGGAACTACTTAATGATAACCCAAAAGGTAAAGAAGAGGATAAGACGAGACTGAGAAAGAAGTTTAGGGTTGGGTTAGAAAGGTATAGGTTTGGGCCTGTTGAATTGTGGGCCTCTAAGGCTGGGTTAATCGATTGGGCTTCATTGACTTGGGGTGTTTTTCTCTTAGAAAATTATAGTTTGTTTATTATTGATATTTATTATTATTATTATTATTATTATTATTAATTTAAGATTGAATTGAAATGTAGAGGAACAAACTTTACAAACATATTGTAATATAATTTTGTTAATTAAAATGGAATTATGATCTTAAACTGGTTGATTAACGTTATCTGAATAAGACCTTTTCCACAGCAATCTATTGAACGGATCAAATATTAATTAAATAAAAACAAATGGATTATATCTTAAACTTCAATTAAATATTTCTTTGTTTGAATTTAATTAAATTATTCATTAATTAAGACTTAAATGTTTTTTAATTTCCTTACGCTGACGTGGAAGTTTTTTGCCTTTCTTCTCACTCCATCCTTCGCTCAGAGTCAAAAACAGGCGGAGAGCTTTTCCCTTCTCTTTGCTTCAAATACCAAATTTCCACCGTCGTCATCGCCCCCGCCCCCGCCTCCACCACCACCACTACCGTCTTCTTCACCAATCCGGCACTCTTTTTCTACAGATCGAACCTCCAACGCCTTCTTCTCCCAGAAATGGCGTATGTGGATCATGCGTTTTCCATAACAGACGAAGACATTATGATGGATTCTCCATTCACCGTCAATAATCGCCCTCCTATCAAAGAGATCGCTCTTGCCGTTTCTCTTCTCGTTTTCGGCATGATTGGAATCATCGTTGGTGCCTTCATGGCCAGTAATCGAGTCGGTGGTGATCGTGCTCACGGTACTTTTCTTTATCTTTTTTTTTTTTTTTTTTTTCCTGTTCTTGCTACAATTTTGCCCTAGTTCGTTCGAGGGTTAATTTTTGGTTTGTTCTTCAAAAATTTTCAGGAGTGTTTTTCTCGTTGTTGGGAGGTCTCTTGTTTATTCCAGGCTTCTATTACACAAGGATTGCGTATTATGCTTATAAGGGTTATAAGGGTTTCTCCTTTTCCAACATACCCCCTGTCTAAATTCTCAAAGTTCAACCAGTTCCTTACATTTGTACAGATTTTCTTCCACTCTTCCTTTTCTATGAAACTGTATCCGTTTACTATAGTTGAGGAGTGAAGAATTTATGTGGATTTGCATTGTGCATTATCAAGATAGTCCTTCTTCTGTTTCTTGAAGTTTTTCTTTGTAGTGGTCGGTGACATAGCCGTTTCAATGAATGAAGGCCTATACATAATATAATATACATAGTAAATTTCTGATCAGGTTTTTCTATCTCTATAATCTGAAATTTTCCTACTTTTTGCCCTAGTCTGTTAGTTTGTTGGTTTGAACACATAGTTTATGATGTATAGAAAACAATGAATTAAAAGAATTAAGTTAGCTTGCTAGATTCAAGTCGCTCCAGGACTTATCTAGCCCTAGGAGAGATACTAAGGAGGTTTTCAACTTTCTAAAGAATTAAGGAGGTCTTTATGGAAATTAGTTTCATACATTGACATCTGTCTTTTGGAAATTAGTTCATACGTTTGACATATAGCCTCTTGCTTATATCTTATATCATGACATACAAAATGTTGTGAATTTGTTGCACAACCCATGCTTGGCCTCTTGCAGTAGATGAATGAGTGAAGTGTTTTTTGTGTTTACTTTCTTGGTTGGTAAAGATGCTTTGTGGAGTGATATGTAGATGTGCTAGAAGACTATTGTTTTTGTGATAGGACTTGTCAGTGTGAAATGAATTTTTAAGGTATTGGTAATTAGAAACTAAAGTTTGGTTCTTTATGAAACTTTGGATGAGCAATTAGTGTCCTCGGGAAGTTTTATTCTTCATGAAACTTTGGACAAGTAATTTGTGCCCTCGGGAAGAATTCTTATTCTTCAGTTACTCACATTGCGTATCAAGATATGTTTTGTTCAAAATAGAGGTTTGTAGATTTTTATGTTCCATTATTTTCCAATTTGCATAAATGCGAAATACTTTGGAAATTTAACTGTCCTAACTAAGGTGAGATGAGATGAATGAGGACAATAGTGGATGAAGTAGTATGTACAAAGTTGGGAAACTAGTTCAAGTTCTTTATACAAACAGCTCAAGTTCCACACAGGGTTTGGTGCAACTTTCGGCTTTTGAATTTACTATAGCATGAAGGTGCTAAAAGAGCTAACATGGAGGGTACAGCTGAGTACATAAACCATTATTGTTTTGCTTGTTTATTTCATATTTTGCTTTTTATTTCATAAATATTGATTAAATTTCAATAGTGCACCTTTTTTAGGACATAATAAACACAAACTCATTCAGGGTATTAGTTGCCTTTGGAAGTTGGTCAAAATTGCCCATCCATGACTCTTTAAGCAGCATGTCTACATGCTGGCTGTTTAGCTTTTCTCTGGATATGTAGTTATGGCTAGGACAATAACAATCCTTTGCTGCATTGTTATAGTCTGTAGCCTTCAAAGTTGCTTATGTGCTCTGCTGGTTTACTTCTGCCAAAAATTGTTGTTCAGGGGAAAATAAACTGTCAGCCTATATGTTCCTCCAGCTCTACTTTTGATTGTATAAATTAATCGGATTTTTCTTGTAGGTCTTTTCATCTTCAGAATCAGTTTTAAGGATTCCTGATAGTCAAACTTTTGATACTATATTACCCCTCCATTTCTAGCCTCGTAGCTCCAATTTGATGGTGGAACTTCTCATATCCTCGTTAGTGCATATATATATATTTCAAGGAGGAACAGGTTGAACATTTCTCGATCATAGTAAGAATGAAGCACATCCTTTTTCTATCACATTTCACATGGATGGTTGATGTTGATATTGATTAAGTTCCTTTTTTGTGTTGGAGATAAACTTAGTTCTTTAGCCTCTGTTTTTTACTCCTTTAGTGTGCTATCTGATCTGCTAGTTCAATTCCAAGAGTTTCATATATACTGGGGGTGGTTTATTTGCAAGATTGAAACTCTGTAGCTAACAGTCCTTGAATTGGATTGTAACTAACTAGATGGCTTGCCCCATGTTTAAAGGCCTCTGGGTTGGTTCGGTTTGCAGAAAAATCAACGTAGCCTTACCCATTTTTTGACCACTAATAAGTCCGTCAAATTTGGACTGGAAAAGGGTGCCTTATTTATGTAGATGAAGTTATTTGAGCATGAACTGAATCCAGGGGCTGGGACACTTTCTCCATTATACATGTAGTCAATTATAAACGTGGATGTTTGTTTGGTGGGGATCAAGCTTTTGATATATATATATATATATATATATATATATATGCTTATAGAATGAAATATATGTATATTGAAAATTTTGATTAGTTAAAACGCTAGCACAATTGTTTGAACGTTTGGTTCGAAATAATTGGAAAGGGGAGTGCGTAAGGACTAACTCAACTAATCTAATAAGTAAGGATCCTATTTGATTTTTTAGCTAAATTAAAAATATATATATATATATATGTTTTAAATTTTAGGTTGGTTTTTGAAGTTATGGATAAAAATTAGATAACAAATTAAGAAAACAAAAGATAACTCGTAGGCTTCATTTTTTAAACTAAAAATAGAGAATTGAACAATTACTTTTAGTTTTTCTTTTAAAGATAAGTTTGTGGGAATGAATAAAACAATTATGAGGTATTTCTAAAAATAGAAAAAAATTAATAAATTATTCATATTCAATAAAATCACTAAAATAAAAAAATTAATTATACGGAAGTATGAATGTTTTCTGAAATGTTCCATTTTTTTTATAATTTTATATGATAATTAAAATTTAAATTAAAAATTAGTTTTAGAACTTTTTTTCAAAAAAGTAGTTCGAAATGGATCAATTCCTTAGGAAAGGTTAAAATATAATTTTGTCACGTATTCTTTTTAGATCTAAATATAGGTTTAGAACATAAATATATATAAGTTTGAGCATGACTACGTGTCGCTCAGTGGGGTTCATTTGTAGGACACGTGTTACCAAAGTTAGGCTTAAAATTGGTCTATGTGTAAAGAGAGACGGTGAAGAAGAAATTCATGAAACAAACAATGGATGTGAATAAGAGTCACGAAGAACACAACCAACCCCTTCAACAACAACAAAAATCCAAATCCAACGACGACAGCGGCCCGGAAAATGAAGCCATGGATCCCACGACGAAGCTGTTGATTCGACAAGCAATTGTAACCGGCGACGACAACAACAATGGCGGCGGATCGGAAACTCGCAGCGCCTCGGAGGTTTTAGCCTTCACTAGATCAGTCGACAAAACCGACTCTTCTCTCGAATGATGTTTTTGTGTTCTGTTTGTATGTAATAAAATAAATAGCAAGTTTATGAGATTTACAATAAATATAAGATTCTGTTGAAATTTATGAGATTTTGAGAATGTAAAAAGCCAAACGAATAATAAGTGATATATAATAGTAATGTGAATAATGAAAAAAAAGGAGATATGATTAAACAAATAAAAGATGGTTTAAATGTTTTGGTCCAATTAAGTAAAATGTTGATGTGCCCAACTCCATTATGTTTGACCAAAAAAAAAGAAAACCATAGTGGCAAAGAAAAAAGAAAGTATGATATAGAAATTAATAGATGTTGGTTTTACTTTTTGTATCTTTTGATAATCTCTTTTGTCCTTTGTGCTAATTATTCATAGGTGAAATAATGTCTACATCTAAATTAATGAATTCTGTTGTATACGAGAATGTTGTAGATCATAAATAGATATTAAAATCTAATATAATAATGGAAATACATCTCGACTAACTCAGATTGTTTTATTTAATCCATATATATATATATGTGTGTGTGTGTGTGTGTGTGTATTTTGGATATCAAATAACCCGAGGATCCAAGCAACTATTCAATTTAATTTGTCATTTTGAATTTTTAATGTTATATAATATATATATATATATATATATATATATATATATATATATATATATATATATATATATATATATATATATAACTTATAAATAATAGAAGATTTGTTTGAAGTTTGTATTAGATACAGATTAAATTACATTGTTTTATCATGAAAATATACTTAGAACATAAAGTAAAATTTGATCAACTTAAAAATTCGGATCGGTCTTCAAAATTTATCTAAATGAGGTCAAATGAATTCGTATTTTGAACTAATACAAATATATATATATATATATATATATATATATATATATATATATATATATATAAAGAAATATATATATATAAAGATTTTGTAGCAACCACACAGTTGGTTTCTGTAAGGTCTTTTTACCAATAATTTATAAGGACTAAATATTATTGGCATCTATTTTGATTAGTGCCTTCTCAAAACATAAAAAAAAAAAAAAAAAAGCCAAAATATTTACGAACAATTTTGAAAACGTAAAAAATCATTTTTAAATTTGGTTATCGGTTATATGTGATCGTTTAGATTTTGTAACTCAAATCTAAATAATTTTTTTAAAAAAATTTTGGTAGAAAATCATTTAGATTTTTTTATACAATCGTTATTATTTACATTTGACTACTCCAATTCAATTTTTTTTCAAGATTTTTTATATATGATCTTTTATTTTTTTTACACCATCGTTTTCATTTGACTACTACAATCTACAAAACCTTACACGATCATTTTCAATTGGCTATTCCAATCTAAATGGTTGTTTTTACAAGATTTTTTATATACAATCTTTTATTTTTTTACTACTTTTTACATGATAGTTTACATTTGTCTACTCATATCTAAAAGATTTTTTTCAAGATTCTTTATACACAATTTTTTAGATTTTGCTATTTTTTGTACTTAGATTTGGTTACCCAAATGTAAACGAAAAAAAATTTAAAAAAAAAACTATGGAAAGAAATCGAAGCGAAAAAAAAAAAGAAAAATAAGAAAAACAATGGAAAAATCAAACGACATAAATAAAAAATTAAAAAATAAGAAAGATGATGAAAAGAAATCGCAGACAAAAAAAAAAGAAAAAAAAACGAAATCGCACAAGTAAAACAATGAAAGAAGTCGCAAGAGGAAGAAGAATCGCACGAGAAAGAGAAGAAAGATAGAAGAACAAAAAAATATTTAAAAAATATCTAATTTTATAGGCTTTGTTAGAACATAATTTAGTGTTATATTACATTTACAAAAGTTTCTCATTTTAATTATCATATACTTCTAATTAGTTTATTTCTAACCTTTATTCTATGAGGGATTTGTAGATCTTAAAAAGCAAGAGGATGGCCCAATGATTTGAAAGTTTGTATAGACAAAAATGTTAACAATATTGTTTTTCTATTCTTTTTTTCATGAACTATAACTAAGGAAAGGATTCACTACATCTTAGCGAGAAATTTATTTGTTTTTACAAGTCACGTTCTTCTCCTCTATAAATAAACTTACGATTATTATTGTACATGAAATATCAATGTGTTTTCGAAATAAAAATATTTGGCAACAACCAATTTTACAATTTAACACTAAACTTTTATTAATATATATATCATTTTAAAAATGATTTAAATACTATTTTGACCCTTCAATTTCATATCTTATTCTATTTTGGTTCCTTAACTATTAAAGACCTAAACAGGTTTACTCTCGTCTAAGTTGATAGAATTCTGATAACTTTTCAATAGATATGGCTTCTATATTTGAATAGTCAAGTTTTAGTTCATCTTATTACTTAAATCGATAAATAATAAAGAAATCTCGCTAATTTATTATATAAATTTGTTACGTCAACACATAAATATAACAAAACATTTATCAAACAAACCCAAAAAACCATTTCAGTTTTTTCTCCAAAACTCAAATCTCTCGCATTCCTTCCTCGATTCACCTACTTTTCACTATTCTCTTTTCACTAGTTAATAGAAAATTGAGTAGAATAAAAAGATAAAATAGATGTACAAACATCCGACATGGTAAAATAAACTAACGATAATAAAATAAAAACAATTTAGATATAAAATAAACTCTATGAAATTATAGTAAATATTTCTATAAAGAACCACAAAAACCTAAAAAAAAGAAAAAGAAAAAAAAAAAAGAATAAGAAAGAATCTTTGATAAATCACAAAATATTTCAATTTTGAGGCTTTTTTTTATGAAAGAAATGGCATCTAATATGTGAAATAGAATTCCCATTAGCTAAAATGACGACCGTCAAAATCTTATAGGTAGAGTAACTTTTTGAGTTTTTTCAACAAAAACATTAATTTACCATTTCAACTACAAACAAATGTTATAATCTTAAATTTCTTTAAGATTAATTATTTGATTAGGAAGTTTAGTAATCTACATATAAAAGTCATTCATTAACGAAATTCTGACCAAATTATGCTTTCTTTTTTTTTTTTTTTTTTTTCTTTCTGTAAGCTCCTCAACTAAAAGAGAACAGGATACAAAATTTATTCATCGGGTTTATTTTCTATTTTCTATATTTTAGATCTATAAGTAGCAGCTTGGTAAGAAAAAGAGAATTTGAACTTTGCAAATGGTATTTTTCTCAGATCCCCCTATCATAAAGTTGGATTTAATTATACCTAACTCAATTTATTTAATTGTATCCATCATCTATGTTAATTATTATAAATTTTATCCATAAAATAAGGCCCGGAAGAAAGCATATTCTAAATAATCAAGCATCCAAATCAGAGAGCATAAACTAAAAGCAACCACATGCAATGGCAAATCCATTCAACACATTAAAGCATAGAACAAGAAGATGAACCAAGATTTCAATTACTATAGAAAGGCCGAAGTGAAGTGTCTTCCTCTTCCTCTTCCTCTTCCTCTTCCTCTTCCTCTTCCTCTTATCTACAACTTTTTAACATTTTACTGTACAAAAACAAGATTAGAGATATATATATATATATATATATATATATATCCATCTAAGTTCGATTCAGATCCAATAAATCCTGATCCCGATCAGTTTCATCAAAATTCAATCAAACACTTGAAGGAAGAACAGCCACACATTAATTTTACTAGTAGCGGTTCCAATAATTAGACGATTAATCGATGGATGAAGAAAACCGATCGAGACGACGACCTAATTTAATTTCTTTTAGATTTTAATTAATTAGTACTACCAGTGGCACAATTCGAGGCGGCGAGAACAGAGAGTACAGAGATACTTCCTCTTGATCTTGAGACAGAGAGGAAGGAAACAGAGCTTCCATTGTCTTTCCACATCAATGGCGTACACTTTTCCTTGACAGAAAGGACATGTTCCTGGCGCTTGTTGCCTTCCGAGCTCTTGCTCTTTCTCTTCCCATACGCATGCTAGCCACATTCTTCTACAGTTGCGAGAGGGGAGATTCTTCGGCGGAGCGAGCGAGCAAGCAAGCGAGCAATCTTGGCCGGAAAGCGAGAGGGGAAAAAAAGGGGAATCGGAAAGCGAGAGAGAGAGAGAGAGAGAAAAAGAAAAAGGAAAAAAAAAAAAAAAAGGGAAATTTGGTGGGGAAAGAGAAAGAAAGGCGCTTTTTAGTTATAATAATAAAAGGAAGATATGAAATCCGATATTTATAGAGAGAGAATTCAAGTTTCATTTATTTATTTATTTTTAATATACATTATACCTTTTTAATTTAGGAGTTGTCACTTTTCTTTTTCTTGAATATACTACATAATTTATTTCATATCTATCTATCTCTCTCTCTCTATATATATATATATATATAGAATACACTAGATTATTCTTTAGGGTATTTTTCATCATTAAATTTTCTTTATTTTTTTTTTAATTTGCCTACCTAAATCTCTTTTAATTTCTTTTAAATTAATTTGTTACACTTATGTTTTCAAATTATTGTTTGGTTGATATTCGCATACATCATTCATTTCGTCATTCTACAATCGATGATCTCTAAGTGACGTTGATTGTGAGTTTTTATAGGAAGGAAAGGAGAACTTCCAAAACAAAGAAAAAATAGGTTATGATGTCTACGAAAATCAAGATGTAGAAAATAAATGACAACTTCTAAGTTCTCTCTTCCTTGGCTTGTGCTTAGATTGACTAGGATGACGTGGGTCGAACCCATACTTCCTTTCCAATGCATTATTTGAAAATACCTCGTTTGGTCCAAATTATTCCAAAACAAATACTGATAATAATAATAATAATAAATATTTTTTTTACAGAATTACACTTCTTTTTCTGAAGGAGGTTTACATTTACGAAAAAATTGCATCAAATGACAATTTTTTCTTAAAAAAAGCAGTCCATGACACCTTTTCTTTTTCTACATATTGCAAATATGATAAATACGACAAATAATTAGATATATCAGACGACTATGAAAGAGTTATTAGAGGACTATCCGTTTTAAAATTTACTTTTGCAATTTAGAAAATGTAGTAAATGGACCTTATTATCATAAAAAATTTTTTTTTTGCTATTTTTGCAAACGTCTATTTTTTGTATCTAGTAGTGTAGTAAAAAAAATATAAGAAATAAATTTAAAAAGATTGTTGTGTACATAAATAAAACCATATGTTTATAAATAATTAATTATAAATTACACCAAAATGCAGAATTATTAGAACTACTCTTTTTGTATCTTTTTTAAAAATCTTTTTAGACGTTTCATTTATCTAACTTTATAAATTAACTTGAAGTTTAAATTATTTAAAATGTATTAGTGATTTACACTTACAATTGATAATAAAATTGAAAGAAACACTAACTTTAATTACATAGAATAAATTATTAATTAAACCACATGTTTTTAACATAGTTATTCTTTTAATAAATAAAGAAAAAATATATCATAAACTTATGACATTTTTCAAAGAGTTTATCATAAAACATTATTTTTTCCCACTTGATCCAACCATTTATCTAAAAGAAATTTATATATATATATATATATACTTTATTTTAATATCACTTAAGTGGATATTTGGAAAAGAAAAAACAAAAACAAAATTGCATAGTCATGTGTAAGCTTAGAGTTCATACTTTCTCTAATAAAGTTTCAACAAAACCATAATTATTTTAAATGTCTTGAAGATAATAATTCTCTTATTTCAATCAAATTGAAATTATTATCTATATTTAATTTTATCCATTTACTCTATTTTATAGGAAAGTCTAGTCTTTACTCATTTTTTAATCAGTGTTTCCCATTTTTTCTTGGTGAACATTTGTGCAGTTATATTTAATACTGTGTAAAAACATTTAAAAGAGGTTGACCAAATTTTTTTTTATTAATAAATATAGCACAGTTAAAAAGAATTAAAAAGAAATTATTTTCAACAATAAAACTGTAAAAATATGTTTACAAAATATAGGAAAACTTTAGATTTTATCGATAATATACAATAATATACTTCTATCAATCATTTATCTACCGTTAATAGAATTTAACTTTGTTTTGTTATGCTATATTTAAAAATGTTGTAACGTTTAACTTAGTAAATAAATTTATTGGTAAACCGAAAATTTGAACAACCAATTTATCTCAATTAAGTGAGTATCTAAATTAATAATTTCAACTATTTTCTAATAGGAAGACTGGAAGAGTATATGTATTTTTCAATGATTGTTACATTTCTCCATTTTAGCATATGTTCCATGATTAGTAAATGAAATTCAATAATAATTTAGACATGATAGTATTAAAAAAATATGAATTCACTGCTCTTTTTGTTTTTAATCGAGAGTCACTATCGTATTAAATACTAATGCATATATTTTTTTCTTTTTAAATTTTAGTTCGAAGAATTACCATAGATATAATAAAATATTAAAACTATTTGAAAAAAATATGTTTTATGAATCGTTTCTGTTATTTGTTTACATTTTTATTTTAGTCATAGAATTTCGAGGTTTATTTTTTTTTTCATAAAATAGAATTTTTCTTTTTTTAAAAAACCCAACAATTATAGACCTTTTCCACAATATTCTATTTTGATATTAGAAATAATAATGTAGGGATAATAATTGCAAAATAGAACAATGATTTAGAGATGCATCCACATACTTTAATTTTATTAAAGTTTATTAAATTATTGCAACACTGTTACTATAAGATTAACAAAATTATAAAATTGTAATGAAACAAATTTAGGGATAAGAAAAGATATTTATTTACTTTCCTTTTTATTTTTCTTGCAATTCAATGGATTCATTTTTTAAAATTAAAAAAATCTGATAACTAAAATTGGGTAGAATAATGCAGAAGAAAAATGGAAGTGTGAAAATAAAAATAAAAAAAGGTAAGTTTGAAAAAGAAAAAAGAAATTAGGAAAGAAAAAGGAAAGGAAAAAGCCAAATTGAAACAGAATGGTTACGTGGCGTCACTATCAGACGGGGTTATCCACGTAGACGTTAGGAAATCCACGTCACGGGTTTCCATAAAAACCATAAGCCTAACCTTCTACGATTTTATATCCCTTTTTACCAACTCACCAATCTCTTGAAAACGACCCTTTTCTTTTTTTTCTCTCTTTTTCATTCCGTTTCAAATTTTTATATTTTTTTTTTATTATTGTTTTCTTCCTCAATTTTCTTAATTATCTTTCATATTTTTACTGTTAAAATATGAAAGGAAAAAAACCTCTGTATTAGTGTTTATAATTTTTTTTTTTTAAAAAAAGTTAAAGCGATATTTAACTCAAATAAATAAAATGGGGATATTTGAAAATTTAGGAACTAAAGCATATTTTAAGTTTCACTTTTTTTATGCAAAAGGAAAGGGAAGACACTTGTGAGTTGTGGTCAGAGCATTGGACAGATCATTTGCCATTTAGACAAACACGACAATATATTATTATTGTGATGTTTTTCAATTAAAATATCATTTTATTTAGAAAGAAGATAAAAAATAGAAAAATTGATAAAATATTTCCATTTTATAAAAAAAAAAAAAATTGATGTGTAATATTCTTTTAGTTTTTGTTTTATGTGAGTAAATAGTTTGTTTATTTTTTTGAAAAAAATTCATTTTATTTATATACTTTGAGTACGAAAACAAAAAATTTGATTAGATCAAACTTTCAATTTTCAAGAGAACGATCATATTTATTTTCTTTGAAAAGATTTTAGTTTTAGATATAAATGTTTGATTTTTGTGGTTATGCTTTTGGTATATCTTAAACTTATTTTTGTCAAAATTATTCTATAGAAATTAGTTAAATAATAATAATAATTTGAATAATGTAAATACTATGTCTAAATATGTTTCTAAAATTTATAGTCAAAAGATAATTGAAAAGATTTTAAAAGTGGTCTTTTCAAATATAATAAAAATCACAAAATATTTTATACAAATTAAATGATATAAAATATCACTAAAGTCTACACAATTTTGCTAAATATTTTACCAAATTTTCTACACCTTTTCTTTTCTAAAAGTAGAAAGTTAATTTAAGACTTACTGAAATCGGAGTTGTTGAGAAAAAAAATAAAATTTTAAATTGCAAGTTTAATCAATTTTAGATTTTTGTTTATTGGATGTTTAAACTTAAAAATACTCTATATATATTATTCAAAGACAAAATTAAAAATTTAGGACTTATTAATGTTAAGTAGTTTTTAAGATTTAGACATTTATTATAAGGAAAAGAAAACTAAAGTTCATATGTTTATCAACAAATAAATATTAAAGTTAAAATCATTAGACATATTACCTGATCCCACAAAGTTCAACCACCTAACATTATTTAACATTTGTATATTTTGACTTTGGATTTTTGCAATAAAACAAAATATGTTTATTAAATTGATTTAAATAATTATAATATATATGTATATCTATTACTTTTAAAGGTGGTGAATATTGGACAACTTCCACCATCTTTTTATTCATTATTACACATGTCTGTCATTTTCCCCATAACAAAAATAGTATATATATACACACATTTTGTTTTATATTATTTACTTCTCATCTCAAACAAATATTGCAATATCACATTATACTAACATACAAATATATTAATAATTTATGATTTGGATTCCACGATCTATTTTCAATTCAATTCAATTCATAATATGATATAAAATTCTAAAAATTCGTATTGTTATATGATATGTACGAAGCTAATGATTATGCGTAGTAAGTGTTTTAATGATATATTTAGCTTATAATTGCTTTGAGATATTTTTTGAAATATAACTAAGACTTGTGTCATTAGGTGATGAGTTTGATTCATGAAATTATATTAGGTTTGTGTGGTTATTGTTATTTATGGGTTTGATAGGAGATTATGAATAAGAGGTGAGGGTAGAAAAAGTTATTGACATGTTTATAAATTTATACATGTGGTAGGCCAAACTAAGGCCCTATGGATCCAATACTCATAAAGACTCGTCTCCATGGTTGTTCAAATTAAATACCCACCAACAAAATTCAATTCAAATATATATATATATATATATATATATATATATATATATATATATTATTTGTAAGAGAAATAATAAATAAAAGAAATAAAGTGATGTCAACAAAAATGTCTTTTGATTCCTAATAAAATAAAGAAATTGGTCGCAAGTGCATGTGACATACAAAAGCTAATAAGAACAGATTCTTTCTTTGTGTAAATGTCAAACCTTAGGGGTTTCATTTTCTCTCTTTTTCATCCTGGCAGAATGGGACTTTCACTTCTTCTTCCTTTTAAAAATTGTTTTATGTTTTAATATTATAAATCACGCTTTTATATATACATACATACTTAATACGATATATTTCATTTAAAATAAATGTAGAGCGAAGTTTTAGTTCAAATATCGATTTGGTGTGGTAATTAGATGTTTTATCTATTAAGCTATATATAGATTAACATTTAGTTTGGATCATATGAGTGGACAATGCATTAATTTATGTATTTTAGTCCTTCTCAATATATTAAAATCGTTTAACAAACCATTTGGTATCTTGGTAGGTGCTATAAATGAGATATATTCTTAAATATGGTGATGCAACTCACTCGTTTGGATCAATTGACTTGCTACGATGATTTTTTTAGGTCTCGATTGTTTTTCATGTAAGTTATAGAAAAAATTTACTCGAAATATATTTATAGGTAATTTAAACATTGTATTAACTTAATATTGTATCAACTTTGAACACGAAACCTTCCTAAACCATCTACTCTAATACCATTTCACTGAATAATCCAAAAACTTATGTTTAGAAATGAATACAAATTTTAACATTCACTTTGAAAGAAAGTTCGTTCAATTTTTCTTGAAAGTCCAAATTCTTACCTTCATCTTTTAGGCGATTCAAGTTTTTCTGTTTAAGTCATTATTATTATTTTGTCATCCTATAAATCTTTGGAATGATTCATTTGTTAGGTAATTGTTTTTGTCCCCTTCGTCAGAAGGAGATGAATAAATTTTCTAATTCTTCATCGATCAGTTGTTGTGACTTGACCATGAATTATGAGATGTTTCTGTTTAGAAAAAATTATATAAAAAAATGAGAATGTACGTAAAATATTTAATTTATAATGAGTGTTTAATACAAAAAGAAACAAATCCTACTATATGCATATTTAATTGGGCACATGGCACCAAAAAGAAAGCTTCTTTGTTTTGGTCATTATTAATTTCCATGATTAATATTGATGTCAACTAATACGATCAATTTATTTTACAATAAAAAATTAAATTCGTTTATATATCTGCTAGAGATGGAAGAAAATGAAGATTGATGTAGTGTTTAATCACACTCCTTGCGACGCTCAAGTCAATCTTGTGTTTCTAAGTTAACTAAACAGTAGAAAAATAGTAGTACAATTTTAATTAGGTCTACCTTCGATTAGTGATCTCTGTTGTTTTTTAACATGGGTAGTAAAAATGTAACTAAAATCTAAAATCATAATGCTCCTCTTAAAATCTTGAAGTTACTAAGTTAAATGGATGAGTCTGTCCAATTGTTATAGTAACCGATGAACCACTCAAACTCTCAACACCTTCTTAATACTTCAATTGCTCAACTGAAGTTCTCTTAAGCTCCTCTAAGCTCCATGGAATCTTACGAACTCCATTAAACTCCTATTACCTAGGCCCCTCTACCGTTACGAGCTTTAAACTTCGCTAATGTCTAACCTAATTTCTTATAGATTCTTCCAAACTCTTTCCAACCAAATAGTTGCCAAAATGGGGTAGCTAGGGTTGTGTTAATTATTTTAGAGAAATTATTTTAATTTTCAACATAATAAAAACATGTTCAAGAAGTAACACCACCACATATATGTTTAAGAATAATTAATATGGATATACCCCATAGCTTAAAAACATGTTTGGTTGTTGTGTAGGGTAATTAGTTTCTTTGTTTGCTGATTTTAAAAGTATATGTCTCCTTCTCACAATAATTTAATTTTCAACTTTTAAAATTATTTGTTTACTTTCTTTTTTCCCATAGACAAATTTTCTTTTAGAAAAAACCTTAGTTCACACATTCCAACCTTAAGAATTATTTACTTTGAAAAAATTTCATAAATAATATAAAATTTAAAAAAGTAAAGCTCCCAAAATTGAAGTTGAAATTTGAAAATGAAAGGTGGCCAATTCAATTCAATTCAATTTCAAGAGAGCAATTGGGTAATTTTGAAAAATTAATTTGCACGTTGGAATGTATTAATTAAATGTTTATGGGTTATTTAGTCAAAGTTGATTACTCAAATTCAAATATTTTTCTAATTTGTCCAAATAAACGATTTTCTCCTTTTCTAATCTTCATGTTTTTCAATTATCCCTTTTTTTTAACAATTAAAAATTTGACCACAATTTTATTTTTAATTCTTTCAACAATTTTAGAGGGGTAGATTATAAAGATTTCGATAATATTCAAATCTTATACATTTCCATCTAAAAACATATTTAACGATAACTTATTAGAAATTTTCAAACACTTTGAAAATTGTTATGACTTATGGTCAAGTCTATTCAAACATAGATATGATAGTTTATTATTATTATTATTTGTAATTTATTTTAATATCAAGTAAATATATTAGAAAGAGTCGACCCACTCTTTTATCTAAAGAGAAAAACTTAAGCTAAGTGTAAAGAGGTATACTACTTCTGTACTCAACTTTTAATTTAACCGTCTTTCTTATCCAAAATATAAAACATACATTTACATAAGTAGTTTTTGTATTCACACAAAAACTTTTGTTTTTAAAACATTGATTCTAAGAAGGTTTTAGATGATCCTACAAGTCAACATAATTTGTAAGATAGCTTTTGTGGTATTGCACAGGAGTTATCTTGTATAAAATTGTATCTCTAGAATAGAGTGTTGAAACTACTTAGTTCAGGTGGGAGTATATCTTCTTTAAAGACAATGTTTACGAACTAAAATAAAATAAAAACTAGAATAATATTTATTTTAATTTATGAGTCTCACGTAAGAATTAAATACTCAAACTCAACTCTATTGATTATGTCCTTTTCCAAAATTTAAAAAAGAAAAAAGAGGAAAAAAACTTTGGATTATGTGAGTAAAAACTCATTCAAATATTAGGGGGGAAAAACCCAATAATAAAATTAAGATCAAAATTAAGAAGAAAATAAAAACTGAAAATAAAAAATTACAAAAAGGACATTATGGACTTTTTCCATTGTGTCTTCTTCAATGGATGAGTTGCAAACTAAGAAGTCCTAATTTTGTAATTCAGTCCATGAAAGAAAGCTTTATGATTTGGGGCAAAGCTGTTCCTTTAAACCCATTCTCAATGCCGCCATCTTCCTTCCCACTCAAACACAGCCTCACATCCGCTCCTTCTTGCCCGCCAAATCCAACCCCTCTCAAGCTCGTTTCGAAAATCTCTGTTAACCATTTGTTGAACACTCCATTCCCGAAACAATCCGACCTTGATGAAATTGATTCCAGTACTCTCTCTTCCACCCTGAAATTCGCTTGTTTCTTTAGTCCGAATACCCCTTCAAATGATCTCACGATCTTCGACTTGAACCATTCTCTTTGCTCTCTTTTTGATAATGGGGTTTCGTTGAAAACGAAGCGGTTATGAATTAACTGCAGAAATTGGAGTTTCTTTGGTGGGGATTCTGGATGGGTTACCGGAGGTATTTTGTCGTCCTCTGTTTTTTCTTGTGGTTCTTCGTCTTCCTCTGCTTTGAGATTTAGGTCGAGTTTGTTAAAGCTTGATTGTCTCGATAGGCTTCCACTTCCATTGATTTTCGCTGCATCGATCGTATTAGTATTGGGGTTTGCATCTTCTTCCTCTTCTTTGATTGTTCTTTGATGCTTTGTGTTGATTGGGGATTCCCATTCAGCTCTGCGCTTTTGATCTAAACTAAGCGCTCCAAAGCCAGTATTGATCGCGATATTCATTGTCATTGGGATTATAGAATCTGTTTCCTTATCTCCTCCTTCTCCACCGCTGGTTAAAATGAATATGAATTGCCTTGTATTTCTATCTTTTTCATCCATTCCTCCGAATTTCCCACTCTGGAATCCATCTGCTAGGAATTTCATGAACTGAGGATCTCCCTGATCGATATCTTCAACTAAAACAACTAGTTTTTCTTGTGTTTTCATGGCGTTTTCAACGATTTTAGAAGGTGGGTTTTCCTCATTATTACCTCTCGCATTGATCTTGCAGAGGTTTTCAACAGACCCAAAAATAGATTCTGCTATAGCTCGAGCTAACCTTCTTTTCCCAATTTTATCATCCCCTTCAATCACCATCCAAAACAACTCTTCATTTTTTGATTTGAAACTCATCAGTGCTTCTGCTATTGAAGGAATGGTGTCTGATTGCCAAGGAACATCCTCTGCCAATGATTTGCATAGATGATCTCTTTGTATAGTTGCTTCACTCTTCTTTGTCAAATCTTTTGGATCTTTGAATAGAGAGTCACCTAGAGATAGAGAAATGTTTACTTCTTTGTTATCTTCTTCCATGTTCTTGAGATTGTCTAAGCTTGGCGTTGCATCTTGATATTTGTCGAAATTGAACTCGGTGATGCAGGATTGCTGGCGCCTAAATTTAAGCATCTGGTTTGAACTTCGTGACATTTTTAATGATGGTTCGGTGAAGCAGATTGTATTTGAATCTTGAAACATTGTGTTCTTTGTTGAAAATGGATTCGGCCAAGTGTTGAGGAAGTTGCTTCCACTTGAACTTTCATTGCTCTGCATTGTGGATTTCTCCTGACTCTAAAGACGAAACCACCCTCAGATGTTAGACGAAGATCAATCGTTTAAGACCTAATTTGGTTAATAACACAAAACCTAATGAACTTAGCATGGCCTCTTTCACCCGTTTCAAATTTTAAAATGTAAGGTGAAGGATGGTTGAGCTATGCTTGTAATGGCTACGAGACATAATTCATTAATTTTAAATAAGTTTTCATCTAATATCATCGGTAGAGACCAACAGTTCAATTTTGAGAAAATAAATATAAAAAACGGCTAAACTAAAAATGTTGTATTTAAAACTTATTTGATAACCGTTTGACATTTGAAATTCGAGTTTATTAACACATTTCCACCACTAAAAATTTTTGCTACCAATATTTTTGCAAAGGAAACCGAGTTTTAAAAACTAATAATAAATAAATAAATAGTTTTTTAAAAACTTTGTTTTTGTTCTTGGTGAGGAAAAATAACAATTTTTAAAAATAAAAAATAAAATATTTGTTTTATTGACTTTAAAAATGTTTTTAACTTGTTTAGTAGAAATATTGATCATTTAGACTTAGTAGAAAACAATGGATCTAATCGATACCAAACGTGAGATTAACCAAAAATTTAACAAAATTTTTTTTAAAGTTAACCAACTTAATTCCATTTGTTTTCTCTACACTAAACTCCATCTATCAATGAAGTTCTTGATAAAAGAGATGAATTCTATTCCGTATTTGTACCTTAAGATGGGATAGTTGGGTGCTGAAGGGCTGCAGCCAAGAAGGCAACTCTTTCTGCTGACTTGACTTCAATGGCTGAACTTCCTTATCATGATTAGAAGAACAATCGCAGCAACTCAGCTTCTCTTGCCCCTCTCTACCAATACCAAATGGTTTTGTTTCCCACACTTGTGATGGATTATGACCGAAAGCCGTGGTCCTCGACCCATGAAGACTGCATATTAAGATCATCAACCAACTTATAATGCTATCTATCTTTATACTTCAAGTGTAAATAGTCAATCGTACCTGAAACTGTGCAGGCTTAAGCCAAGTGATCCATCTGAAGGAACAGGTACTGCTTGAAGATCCCAACGAGTTTCGAGTGTTGGATGTCTCATTTGACATCTCATGTAAGTCTGATAACTTGCTGTTCCTACTAGCCATAACTTTGTGCAAGAAATGCTGTGGAATGATATTAGTCTCGAGATTTCTTCGATCATGTGATCGATTTGGCTGTAACTTGAAGCTTCTTTACTAGAAGAAAAGCTAGTTTCCTCTCTTACTCTAACATCTGTTTCTACCATCCATTTCAAATCTCCTGTATATATTATGGCTCCCCATCCTCTTGATGTAATAGAGTCAATGTTCCTTCTCAGCTCTGCTACCTTCATTTCAATGTCTTCTCTTTTCATGGAGCTTAAAGAATCGGGAGATAGCACAAACTCGATGAATTTTGTGGATTTTAGTTCATTTGGAACCTCTCCTCTTGCTACTCTCCCCATAAGCTCTGAAATTAAACCTTCGATCATTGTTATGGAATCACCAATTATGACAGTGTTTTTTCTCTTCCTCCCAAGCATTGCTTCAAACACTAACTTGATATCTAGCTTTAAGGAAGAAGCAGATTCAGCTATAACGTTAGGGTTGGGTACTCTCTTTTGTGGGGAAAATGGGAGCGGGTTTTGCTCAGAGGAGCGAGTCAAGAACTGGGTTTGCCAAAAATCCCCTGGATTGAAAATCAAGTTATCTCTTTGGTCAGAATGATGATCGGTACGAGAAGGCGAAGAAGGAGAAGAAAAGATGCCACCAGAACTACCATAACAATGAAAAACAGAGGAAACAGAAGAATCCTCTAAGTTACTCTTGACAAGAGTACTTGAAAAACCAGCCTCTCTCATAACTCTACTAACACTTGGATCATCCAAAATGGAAATTATGAGCTGCTCCAATTCTACCTTAATAGCTAACACTGGCTGATGTTGTTGTTGTTGCTGCTGCTGCTGCTGTTCTAAGCAGCCCCTTCTTTGGTTTGCTTGAGCTCTTTTAAGTGCTGCAATGAGTGCATTAGAGAGTGAAGGTTGGCCATGGAATAAAGGACCAGGTGTAGTTGGGAGTCTATTGAGAGCTACATTGAAACAAAGCTCAAGAGCTCTACAATGGAGAGGATGTGAAGTTTGATGTGGTTGAGACTTGAGGCATGCTTGTCTTAACAGATTACTACTCCTTGAGCTGAACAAAGTAACAGCCACATGAAGAGGAGTGAGCTGAGCATGACCTCTCCTCCTTGCTAAGCTCAGAGATTGCTTCAACACGGAAGCAGCCTCCGGTGTGAAGGTCTGATTCGCTGCACAACCTCCCGATCGCATCACTTACCCGAAAATTCCCACCCCCACCAAACAAGTTACCGTTATCGTCAAAAAGAACAAGAACAAGAACAAGAAAAAGAGTTCCTTTCTTTCTTTAGTTCAGTGAAGGCCTCAGTTTGTGATTGGAGGAGAAGCTTTTTGTTAAAGCTGTTGTTGTTGTTGTTCTTCTTCTTCCTCAAAGTAGGAGTTAGCAGAAGAAAAATGGAAGCGTCTAACAAGTTGAGCTGATGTTAAGTTTGTGAGAGAATATATGGTTGAAGGTTGAGAGTTGGGCTTTAGAAAGATGAGGTTGGACCAAATCCCATTCTTTTTATACTAACTTCCTTCTATTTTGGCTTCTCTCCCCCCCTTTAGGCTGTCTTTCCATCTCTATCTCATCTCTTTAACTTATTAACCTCTCCCCAGCTATCTTCCCTACTTTTTCCAAGTAACTTTTGTGTTACGAAAATCATCGAACGAAGAATATAAAAAACGTAAAAGAATAAAAAAAAGAAGAGAAAATCAACCCACAAACTTACAATGTTTACTAACAATGTATTAGCTACGTACACGTAACAAAAGGAGGACAATATACTCGATAATTCGTAACACTATATATAGGAAACTCAAAATCAACCACAGACCTTGTTGAAAAAATGAATGGATGGATGAATTAATTAATCCAAATTTATGTTATCTCTGTTATAAAAAGAAAAGAAAACAAAGGGTGAAGATGAATCATAGAATTAATAGAGAAAAGAAAAGTGAAAACATAAGAAAAAGAAAAATAATAATAAATGCATTATTATGTCAGAGGAATCAAAATGTGATGATTGTATGAGATTAATGATCAAGAACTTTATGAAATGCTGCAAGTTCTTTTGGTATTCAAAATGAATGAATAATATTATTTGATGAGAAAAGAAGGGGTCCATAAGCAAAACAAATAAAAACAAAACAAAATGGTAATTCATATTTATATTTTGCATAAAAAGCTTTATTGGGAGAGAGTGAGTTTTGAAAATTTTTACACATCAGCCTTTGAATTGGAGAAACAACAGGAATTCAAAAGAGAGTACTACTAAAGGGCTTTAAAAAAAAAAAAAAAAAAAAAAAAGAAGAAGATTTTTTCTTTCTTCTTTCTTCCACTTTTGTTTATTTTTCACTTTGATTCAATGTTTAATTATCAATGTGTTCTTTATATGTAATAAAAGATGCAGAATGTTGGAATGTTGTCTGAGAAAGAACAAATAAAAGGGTTTTGAGTCTTACCAAATATTCTACTTCACTAGTGAACACACACCGTTTCCTATATATTTATATATACTAAAATCTTTCTTTCTTTCTCTCTCTCTATCTCTAGAAATTCAAATGACCAATCACGAAACCGTTCTCGAGGATTGTTTTGTGTCGCTTTAAATCGTTTCGATGTGTTTTTTTTTTCTTCTTTCTTTTTTTCTAATAGGCTAAAGTGTGTAAAAGAAATGTCTGGACTTTATCCTCTTGATTAAAAAATGCTTATGTTCTTTCCGTGGTAACGTTTCAAGACTATTTTTGAAGTAGAAATCTTTTATAAACCACATAGAATTACTAGTGTCACTATAATGCGTGTCTAAATTTAGTCGGATAAAAACAAAATTCAAACACATATCGACTTCCTCTTAATTCAAAAATAGTTTTGAAATGTTTAAGAAATGTTAAAGGTAATATTATCGTAACTTTTGAAACAATTAATGAGCAATGATTTTATATTTAGGTGAATCATATAAATCAAAGATAGGTATGTATATATATATGTATATATATATCTCGAGAGAGCAACAAGTATTTTTCTTTATATAATTAGCCTTTTTAATATAATTTTTTTACTAACTTTCAAACTTATGTGAAGCCTAGACTTTTGATTAATATCAATAATATGAATGATTAAGATATATATTCAAATAAGTGACCAAAATGATGAAGAGAAGAAAAACATAACCTCCCAAGCTGCAATCCCATAGACATTATTATGACTCAAATAAAGAGAAAGAGAAAGAGAGAGAAAAAAAAAAAAAACAATAGAATGGAAAGAAGACAGATAAACCCAGAAGAATCTGAAAGAAAAAGAACAAAAACCAATTATTTGAATTAAGACAAGAAGAAGATCAGATTCAAAACATTATCAAAAACTTTGTGTTTTTTGAAAATTATATACAAAACCCAGAAGGTCACTTTTGGGTCAAAAGTGATTTAGCAAAAACTTAGGTCTCCAAGAAGCTACATATACATTCACAAAATTAATATCCCCTTCTGACCAAACTTTAATGTTCCACACCATATTCATATATATTCAACCTAAGCTTTCACTTTCATAGTCAAAGTCATAAAATTCCTTCCTCCCCACCCTCCATTAATCCCTATGCAACCCCTTAACTTTGGACTATTTTTATTTCTCCTAAAACTTTATTCATATAACTTTGGATCCTCCAACAATTCTCTCAACATTTTTTGTCACACACATTATATATACATATATGTATAGAGCTTGATGTTAGGCCCTCATTTGATAAACTTGCAATTCAAACGTCTCCTATATGTATATAGTTTGAAATGTTTCAACTTTCACTAAAAGGAAGTTGTAATTTGTCTAACCGTTAAAAAACACTTTTTTGTCATTCATACTTTTGAAATAAACTTGATGTTTTCTAATGGTTTATCGATTTATAGGGTAAGAATTTTCATTTTCCATAACAAAGACTAAATCATTACAAATTGCAAAGTCCAAAGATTAAATTTATTACGAGTTTGGATTTAGTTACAATAACTAAAGCTTTTATGAAAGTTTAGAGATTAAAGTGTTTTCAACTCAGACTAGGTAGATCATCCTATTTGAATTACAACACAAAATTTTACAAATTGTTGGAAGATGATATGTGGGGTTGATTTAAAATACAAAAGTATAATAATTATGAGAAATCATTGGAACATTATACTTCAAATTTTATATATATATATATATATATATATATATATATAATTATTAGTAATTGATTTGCTCTAGTTACAAGAAAAGTATCAAATTGGGCTTTTAAATTTTATGATCCAAATGAAGGCTAAGGGATAAATAATTGAATCTCATTTCTTTCTAAAAATGTGAATGATTTGGTCTACATTTAACCCAACAGATTGTCAACATAAAAAGGAAACAAAATTAAAATCAAAAGTTCTTAACTGTTTGTTTCTATATAGCATTTAAATTACAAAAATTCATATACTAAACTTAAAGTCCAAAACCTTACAATTTTTATATTTCACATCCCAATGTCAAGGTTGTTATTAGGCTTTTCCTAATTTCTTCTTCTTTTTTTTTTCTTATCAATTAAGTTTTTAATTGTGAAAAGTTTGATGGTTACTCTTAAATTTTGATGGTTGAATCAATTTTAACTTTGAATGAATATATAATTATCTTAGAATCTAGATTTGGAAAATATAATTAATAAATCATACAAATCTTAATTAAAATGAACTCAGGTGATTTTTATTTTACTAAAAAGAATAGTCAAAACTAGTTAGAAATTTGTACAGATTAAAAAAATAAGAATAAAGCTGGCTCAAACTTTAACACACAAAAAAGAGAAAATCAAAGCATATATCCAACACAATGGGAAAGCCTTAGTTTCATTTCTGGTCAAATTACAAGTTTCAATCTTTATTCAAACTTAAATGCATTCAAATTTTATGTTTTATGTAAGTATACGATGACATAAATGAGATATACGTGATTGTTTGAACTAGCTTAGTTATACGTATTTTAATTAATTTCACGAAACATTCTATCTAACCCTACAATATTTTAGTGTTAGGAAAGTTCGTAAAATAATTATCAAAATTATATCCTTTATTGATCACTATAATAGGTCAATTCCGTAATGGTTAGGATCGATAAATTCTGAAAAAAGTCCAAATTAGAATAAAAAATATCAAGTTATCTATTCGTGTCGGTAGTTTACAGTTGTATGTATACATGTCTGAATTTGTTAAACTCTGTTAAAAAGAAGTTTAGTTAAAAGATTAAGAACACGTCCATAAACCTAATTAAACACAAATCTTACTAAGTTTCGATACTAAATTTCTAATTTAATTAAGGGATCTTTTAAAAAATATAACAAAACGGCAAAGAATTTATACAGTATAGAATAATTTCGAAAATGGAAAAAGTCCATACGCCCACCGTGTAAAATACAAAAACGTAATATATTTGCTACACGTTTAGATTTGGCTATTATTTGGTGCACGATCGTTTAGATATGACTACAATTTATTTTTTCAATTCTATCATTTAATTTTGTTACACGATCGTTTAGATTTGTACTCAAATCTACACAATCGTTTAAATTTGTTTACATGATCGTTTAGATTTGTTTACACAATCGTTTAGTTTTGGCTAAATGTTTTTTTTAAGGGATAGTTGCAAATGTAGCAATTATATTCAAAATAATTAAGTATATAGCAACATTTTAAAAAAATTGCAAATATAACCAATAGACCATGTAACAAATGTTGGTCTATCACTAATAAACCATAAGAGTCTATCAACGATAGAAGTGTATCACTGATAGATTTTGCTACATTTGCAATTTTTTTAAAACATTGCTGCATACTTAATAATTATTCTAAAAATTGCTACATATTATAATTATTTTTTTTTAATTCTTTTAGTACACGATCGTTTAGATTTGTCTACATTTTTTTTACACAATCGTTTACATTTGGCTACTCCAATCTAAATAATTTTTTTTCTACGCAATCTTTTGGGTTTTGCTATTTTTTGTTGTTTAGATTTGGTTATCCAAATTTAAACAACGTAAAAAAAGAAGAGGAAAAGAAAAAAGATGATAGAAAGATTAAACAACGTAAAAAAAATTGAAGAAAGACAATGGAAAGAAATCGCAGCAGAAAAAAAGAAGAGAAAAAGAGAAAGACGATAAATCGCAACGAGGAGGAAAACAATAAGAGATCGCAACAAGAAAAAGAAAAAAGTGGAAGGGTAAACCTGAAATATTTAAAAAATTGCTAATTTCATAAGCTTTGTTGCAAGGGTTATAAATAGTTTGATATTTTGTAACATATAGAAAAATTTTCCTTTATTAATTTTCTTTTAATAAAGGTTTAACACATTGAGAATATTTAATTGCATTAATTAAATCAATCAAATTCAAAGGTTAATTAAAAACCTGTCTATTATCAGTTTAGGTAAAAATCATTGAACATTTATTTTCCAAAATAATATCCAACAAATTAACAATTATAGTAAGATAATATTTTAGTTTGTTAAAATCAAAATCTAGAATTTAGGGGAAAATAGTAAAATTATGATTCCTGAAAAATAGAAAGTTTTAGGGGAAAAAGAAAAGCATTTTGATGCTGAAAGAAAGGGGAGAATTTCTCTTTTTTACTACCATTTGACTGTCAGCTTGAGGACAAAAGTTTCAATGTTTTTCTTTTTTCTTTTTTATTTTTTGAAGAAACAAAAGTTTTTCAATGTTTTAAATCATTAATGTCTTATAAAGATATAAAAGTATACAAATATATCTATATATATATATATATATACACATTGTATGCCACCAAAACTTATATTTCAAAAACACAATAATAACCATACTAGATTTTATTTTTCCATATTATTCCATATTATCTAATCCATATATCACTCGATTTTAACTTTTTTAAAATCTTATTTAATTTTGTACTTAATAGTATCTTAATTAGTTTAGATAATTGAATCATCGATTTATTTGCCTATTTCATTGCTTAATTCATACATCGGATATCTTAAATTTAGATTTGGAATTTGATGTAAATTTAAAAAGATTTTACACCCAACAATTTTTATTTATATCTTAAATAATGTAATAAGATTATGAACCGTTTTTTGATATGTTTAGCATTAAACAAAATAGATATAATCTTTTCCAAAAATACATTTTTATAATGTAAAAGCTAGTACAAATGGATCTATGTCTTCTTTCTTTCTTTCTTTATCATACTTATACATAATTACAACTTTTTTAAGTTATAATTTTGTAATTACAACAATGGATTTGAATCCAAAACCCAAAAAGGAAAATGATTATGGTTGTAAAAATTTTGAATATGAAAATCTATATAGCTTTCCATCCAAAATCTACCAAAATAAATTGAAAGAAACCACAATTTAAATTTCATCATTAACACAATCTTTAACATTAGAAAAATAATAATAAGTCTTGGAAGAATATTCAAATCATAGAGATTAAGCTTTATTAAAGTAAATGGCACTAATTTTTAAAAATATACACAAAGAAATTATATTATAAGAAAGAAAGAAAAAAATCCACATAAAAAGATCGATCCAGCAGCCTCTTTGGGCTCTCCTTTTCAAGTAACCTTTGGATTCGCACTGCCAAACCCATCACTTTTGATCATCAAAGATTCTAAATATTTCATTTTTTTAATTTAATTCTTCATCTTTTTTATCAATTTCTTTTTAAAAAAATGAATTATATGCAGCTTTCATTAGTTTCAAATTCTTCTTTTTTTTTTTTTTTTACTCTTTCATCAACTTTGGTACTTTTGCATGGGAATTTTAGGGCTTAGCTACTTCCTAGAGAATGATCGTTTTCATCATTATGTTTTGTCCTCTATTCCTCTTTTGGGAGCCCTTTTTATATATAATTTATTTATATTATATGTTTTTTTTTTAATAATAATAATCTCCTTTTTCTAACATCAAGGTTCTTTTTCTCCTTACAAAATTTAATTAAACAATATGAATTTACTGCCCACATGAAATTTTTGCTATTTAATTTCATAAAGATGCTTACACTTGAATATGCTTTTGAAAATTCTATACTTTTTGATTTATAGTCAAATGGGTAAATTTTGAAAAGTTTATTTTCAATCCAACTTTAGAATGAAGTAATCCAATAAAGAAAGGCAAGGTTTCGTTCAACACTTACTTGGGTAGCTACCCATGTCGTAATTTCACTGATCATGTTTTTAAGTTATGTAACTAAAATCCAATTGATTGTAGATATACAATGATCAAGAATTCTAGGGTATAAAGATATTTTGTTCATAGTTCAACACTTTATGGTACAAACATGGTTGGTTTGATGTTTGTGATGCTGCGCATTTCAAACGAGAGTTACTGAGGTTGTTGATTGTGTTCCCACAGAATCTGTTCGTCGATCTTGGTCAGCTTTTCGTCATCTACTCGTTTCCATGTCCTAATCCTCTCGACTCCCATCCAACTCTTCTTGTCCTTTCCAAGTTCTGCTACAATAATGCGGCCTCTCCTTGACCATCCAGGCCTCCCGTAACCATGATATCCGAATCCTCCACCATAACAAAACCATATACCATCAAGATTACCACAGAAATCATTGGTATGGTCATGACCGATGAATACAGCTTTGACATCTCCCATGGAAACTAAGTTCTGTAGAACTCCCGAGTTCACTGAAGAACATGCCACACCTTCCTGAAATTGGCCGACGATCTTTTTATAATAAAGATTCCGAATTTCTGGGATAGGTATATGGAAAAATGTCAGTGCTAGAGGCTTCCCTTGGGCCAAAGTATCCATTGAGGGAAAATGTTCCTGATTTGTACCCTGTTAGTGTGTGGCCTGCAAGATGTTAATGAAATCTAAATCTAGGAAATATCCCTTTTGGGAATTACAATAAAAACTATAACCAAAATTACCTTTTTCAGCTTCCCAGAGATAAATAAATAAATAATAAACCCTAAATATATTCTATTATACCTGATATCTTTGAGAAACATCTCTAAGCCACTTAAGCTGTGATTCCTTAATCCATCCATATGTTCGGGCTCCTTGCACTACAGCTCTGTCTCCACTGTCGAGAAAGTAAAGATTAAGGATGCTGGAATTTGCCAAATGTGAACCCGGAGCACCATAGACATTAATATCATAATTCCCAAATCCGTCAATGTTCCGTATCATCTGATTTGCATTTGAAGGATTGGTTTGAGATACTGAATAATCCATGAGGGAAATGAGTGACATTAACTCTTCTCGAGTCATAGTAGACTCTTGATCGTGGTTTCCCAAAATTGCTGCCCATGGAACTTGATATTCAATAACGGGACGGAAAGCTTTAAACAAGGATTCAGCAGCATCAGCAGTGCTTGGCCCAAATATGTTGTCACCTGGTCAGAAACTAAGTCTGATTATTTTCACACAACGGAAATGCATACTCAATTACTCATTGTTGGAAAAAGTTCCATATAACCAAAACGAGTAAGAACCCGAGCACTAGAGTTAGACAATGACAAGAAAGGGGATATCTACAAGAAAATTTGTTTCAGATTGATCTATAAATAATTGGTTCGACCAAAATCAACAAGGTTAATGTTCAGCTCTGCCAAGTTCTGACGAAGACATTTAACATACAACGAACAAATGTTATAGTACTATATTAGAGACATAGTAATGCATTCTGGTTGATCTAATTACCAAAGTTCCCTTGCATGTGATCACCAATAGAAAATACTTGAAAATAACAAGATTTTTTTTTTTTTTTAAAGCTAGGATTAGTTTTCATCCTATGTGATTGTTTAAGACACCATCATTTCACTGGACAGACAACCTGATTCTGGGACCCCCAACCAATCTTCTAAGTAGTTTAAAGATTAAAATCCCCTTTTCGATTGTAATTATTATGCTCAATCTCTTAGTCCTATTAACAGCCACTTCTTCCCATTAAAATAGCTGGAGCTTCCACAATATATTCAAATAGTACAAGTTTGATAATTAAAGGGGGAAAAAACAGCATTATTCAAACAATGATTGGCATGATCAATCCAAATGAGACCAAACTGTGCCCAAAAGAAAAACTAAAATAACATTGAATAACAACCCTTAATTCCAAAAGTAACTGGGAAACTATAAATATCTAGAAGGAGCAAGTTAGAATTGCAAATAAATACTTAGAATACTTATCCTAAATATTTAGAATAGGTTAGAATTGCAAAACTGTTAAATGAAATATACTCCCACATGATTGGAAGGCCTAGCTCATGGGCACGAATAAGGTGAGTAATCCTTGGCATTGTTCAGCATTCATACTTGAGAATGGATCGTTGGTTGTGGATGTGATTGCTGTGTTGGTGGGTTCAGTTTTGGAGTTGCGGTTGGTTTTGTATCCAGGAGGGAAACCATGAATCCGGTAGCACTTTTCAATAGTATGACTGGGGATTATTGCAATGGGTGCATATGGGGTGATCTTTCTTGGATTTGAGGAACGTGGATGATGTTGATTCTGTGAGGAATTTTTCACAAACATGGCTGAGTTTTCAGTATTGACAGAAGGATGTGGGGTTATTTGGAAGAGTGAAGCACGTTGTTCGACTTCTTGAACTACTAAAGAAAATGCTTTCTGTAGTGTAGGTTCTGGTTCCATAAGGAGTAATTGAGTGCGGATTTGGGAGAAAGATTTATTGAGCCCCATGAGAAACATCATTACATGTTTTGTTTGAAAGTGAGTTTGAAGTACTTTGACTCCTCCACATGAGCACTTTCCACACGAGCATTGAGGACAATACATGACAAGTTCATTCCAAAGGGTTTTAAGTTTGGCAAAGTAGGTTGTGACTGAATGTTGGTCTTGGTTTAGGTTTGATAGTTAACGGCGTAACTGGAAAATTCGGGGTCTGTTCTTTCTTTGGTATCTCTGTTGGAGATCTAACCATATCTCTCGGGCTGAATCTGCAAAACAGATGCTGGCAACGATTTCCTTCGAGACAGAGTTTAAAATCCAAGCTGTAACAATGCTGTTGCAAATAATCTAGGAGCTTCGAAGAGAGTCAGTGGGGCAAGGCAGGGTTCCATCAATGAAGCAGAGTTTGTTCTTGACGGTAAGGCCGAGGGTGAATGCTTGGTTCCAAGAGGTATAATTGGATTCTGTAAGAAGATCAGAACCCAATACTAAGTTTGTACTATCTGAATGATGAAGATAGTATGGGTTTTCATACATTGCTATGAAGGAAGGGAGTGTTGGGTTGGTGGTTGAGGATGAGTTTTCTGGAATTTCAGAAGGAGGTTGAAGAATGGGTTCTGTCTCAGCCATGGTGGTGGTTTTTCAAGAATGCCAGGAATGCTAATTTTCAACTGATACCATATTAAAGCAAAGAGTAAATAAACCCTTTCTTTGATTTATTAATGATTAATGAGGGCAATATAAATAGTCAAGAATACAGCAGTTGCTAGAGTAGTAACAAGTAGTTACAAGACCTGTTCTAACAGTATTTATAACAAAAATGTAACAAACTTTGATTTACTCTAATAACATCATATACCTTACCAGAATCTTCCACACCTAATTAAACTTTTTAGACCTCCAAGCTCTTGAATTTTCTGGTTCAAATTGAAACCTTCGGATCAATCCCCTATCATGTTTTTATGAAGTTATATAGACTTATTGCAAGCAATGTTTACTAAATTAACCCCTTCAGCCCTCCCAATTTTTCCCTTTCTCCAAATTTTGATAAAGCTTCTGCTATGCATCAGAAAAGCAATACCTCTCACTTCCGCTGAATTGCCGCTACTACATAGATTCATTTTACAGAACATATTCCTTTTCATCAACCTTATCCTTCTCAGTATGCATTCACCTTTAAAATGGATTGACTCTTCTGCTTTCCAATAAACTGCAGATCCAACTCCTTTTCATCCTATTCTATTTATGAGACAGGACGAAGTTAGTTTTAAAAGACCACCAATCACAGCCATCACGAAGAAAGAAAAGACGCCATCAGGTGGCACAAACAACAGCATATAGTAACAAAAGAAATATGGATACCCAACCTACATAACAATAGTGGGCTTTTTTGTATGAACTTAATTTTACACCAAAAACCAATCATTTTACAGAACCATTAAAAACAGAGTACACTGACCACACCAAAATCCAGTAAGATAATACTAAAGAGAACTTCAAAATGAAGGAACAAAAGCAATCGAAGATCAAACACATGGGCAGAATTAGAAAAGACCTGTAAAAGCAACGAAATCAGGATTTTCCGCCTCGATCATTCTCTTCAAAAACCGAGTCGTGTTAAGATCCGAGCAATGTTCAAATTCGATATCCAACACATCTCGACACCGCGTGTTAACTCCATTGGCAAAATGCATATCAGCGACCTTGCATAACAAAAGTCTCAGTTCCAAACAGAGAATGAGCCTGAAATTGAATTGAAAAAAAGACCCATAACACAAACCTGGAGAATCTTGAAGGTACCATCAGAACGGAAGCGGAGAGGAAGATCCGGGTTGTTCTTGATTTGAACAGCTTGATATCCCAGAAGTAATTTATGGGAAATGAGAGAATGGAGGAGGAATATGATTGAATAAATAAATCCAAGATAGAGAATCGAGAACTTCCAATTCTCTGCCACAAATTCCATTAGGTTCCAGTGAAGGCAGATAGTAACAATGTTCAAACTGATTCATAGGTTTTGTAAGAGTGTTTCGTTGTTCCTTTTGAAGATTCAGTGTTAATTCTGAAAGAGAAACATAAAAGGAGAGAAAAGTATTTACACATAGGATAATAATAGAGCCGTGCAAATTTATTTTTGGATCGACAAAATAGTACATAAAATTAATAAAAAAAAATTTAAGGGAGCAATCCATGATGTGATTCTTAAACACAATTTTAGATTGTCCATTATTTTGAATTTGGAAACAAAAGTTCGTCTGTTCGAATTCACTTCAAATCTTCAACGTTTCTTCAAATCTTCCCTTCAAATCTTCAAATTTTCAAAGTCTGTTTGTCACACTTTTCCTTCATCTACTACAAAATCATCAAGTTTTTCAGTTCGTTAAGTTCGAAATCAAGTTTTCAGAAATCATCAAGTTTTTCAATTCGTTCACATACCTTCGTCTGCTGCAAAATCTTCATTGAGTTGTTCAAATCGGTGAGTTCTTCAAATTCTTCAAAATATTTCCTTCTTCAGATTTGTTCTTTGCATTATAGTTCTTCCATTGTTGTGATGTCTGGTGTTCTTCTATTTTGAAAATAGAGGACTATTAACTCAAATGTTATATTTATAGATACAGTTGAACGAATATATTTTATTTGTTTATTTAATTATCTTTTTAGATTATATAAATAAATATAGGAACAGATATGTTCTTTATTTTAGGAAGAACAAGCAAGATTTGTTGTGTATCTATAAATGTATATTATTTTTGTAAATTGTAGTGAATATAAAGTGAAAAAGGAGAAGGGAGAGGTTAGAACGAGAGCAAATGACCGGTTAAAAGCCAGAAGGAAACCATAAGAAAGGAAACAAAAAGAGGTTGAAGAAAAGGAATGTATTTTCCCCTTTGTTGTACTTCAATTATGTATCACATAAATTGATTATAACTTTAACAAACAGAAAAATACTAAAAGCGAAAGCAAAGAAGAGGAACAAGAAGAAGATGATGAATAACAAGAAGAAGATAAACAAGTAGAAGAAGATAACGATGAAGAGGGGGAGGGTGAGACAGTGGTAGATGAAGATTCGAGTCCATGGACGAGTGAACAAGATGAAAGACCAAAATACAATAAGAAGAGAAAAAAGAATGTGGAAAAAGGAAAGCAAGCAAGCACATGGTTAATTTGATAAAGTGTTAATTTTTTTTATATTGGCTATAAATTTTCGTTTTATAACATAGGTGAAAGCTATTAAAAAGAAACAAAAAGCAAGAGAAGATCAAAGGAGGAAGGGAAAAGCACCAATGAAATTGGAAAAATCCAAGGTATGTGTTGTATGGTACTACATGCATTCTATGTGAAGTATGATAATTACATAGTATTTGTGACTTCTATTGTATTGATTCATTTAATTACACTATATTTGTGTATTGTGAATGTAACTTAGGTTTTGAATGTGGAGTATGGTATTGTAAATGTAACTCATGTTATGTTTTTTAAATGTAACTCATGTTTTGTACTTGTGTATTGTAAATGTAACTCATTTGTGAATTACTATGTTTTGAATTCTCATGTATATGGTGCATTTAATTACACTATATTTGTGTATTGTGAATGTAACTCATGTTTTGAATATTCTAAGTGTGGAATATGGTATTGTGAATGTAACTCATGTTCTGTATTTGTGTATTGTGAATCTAACTCATTTGTGAATTATACTATATATTTTGGATTATCATGTATATGATGCATTTAATTACAGTGTATTTGGGTATTGATTCAGGAGTTTTATGCAGTTTGTATGTTCACTATATTCCATGTTCTAAATTATATTGTCTATTTTGACTTCTGTTGCATTGAATATAATTATAGTGTATTCAATTCTATGGATTGTCTGAGATTCATTTATGGTAATTACAGTGTACTTCTCTAAATATGACATCAAACAATGACAACTAGGTGAGAGAAAAACTTAGAGATGATAATTAAATAGACTTCCTTCACTTGGTAAAGAAAATATTGTAAATCAGACAATACAGAGAAGAGAAAAATGTCTCACATACTTATCCATGAAACTCTATTTAACAACCATGTTTTCCTTCAGATCTTTAGATATGTTCTCTTCAGATGCAAAACCGCTGCTATTTGAGAAAGTCTAGTCAAAGTACAATGGAAAAATTGTTCGGCAACAGGCTATATTGAAATTTCGAAAATATACCAGAATGATTCTTTTAAATGAATGGAAAAAAGCAAAGAAAAATTGATGATAGTTCAGATTGCTTTTCTTGGCGTATATATATAATTATACTCCTTTTGTTATCAATTTAAACCGGGTGCTTTTTGGTGGGGTTTTTGACATGTTCAGTATTTGTGTATTATGAAGAATATTATGCTAAAATATTGTTAAATTGCAAAAATTTGATTTCCAGCTTTATCATAGCATATGATGGATGTATTGGGTTTTATGTCCTAAAACTCGTAGATAGTAAATACAATCAATTGACCGTCATTAATAAAGTGTTTTATTATTATTATTATTTCAATAAGTGTTATTGATTATATTATTAGTTTTGTCTTAATAACCTAAATCCAATAAACTAACGTCCTAAGCTGTTTAATGAGTCTTGATAAAGCTTTATGTTTAAATGGGATTGAAATATTAAAGATATGAATGCAGATTCAAACTCAGAAACTTGGAAAAGATGGAAATAGTCAAAGTTGTAAAATGTCAAAATGATTGATTTTTTACTTTGAAAAGTCAAACTTTGACTGGTAACATATTAAAAAAATAAGTAGAATCTTGAAAAAATGAATGCGGATTCATGCTCGGAAGGTCGAAATTAGTCAATGAGGTCAAAATGGTAAAAAGTCAAAATGTTGACTTTTTGACTTGAAAAGTTAAAGTTTGACTTTGACTAGAAAGATCAAATGACTATTTTGCCCCTTGACCAAAGTTAGTGGAAAAATCCAATAATTTGTTAGATAATCACACTAACTCTTACTGAGTTATGTGGAAGTTCATGGTGATGACACTAAGCACACTAAGAAAAAATGGAATGGTGATTAATTCCACTAAAGGTTAGTGGAAAATTAGATGTTGAGATTTTATAAAAAATTTACCTGCAATTTTTCATGTAATTTTCTTATAAATGGCTTATTTTTCAAATAGAAAAGGACTTTTTTGTTTTTTTGAATTTTAGAAGGTATTTTGTCCATCTCAACCCTTCAAATTCCATCTTTAACTCATATTTCCTTCATTGAACGGGTCCCACAACTCGGCTCTAAATCCGAAGATTAGCAGGTCAAATTTAGTGGAGGTATGAGTTTGTGTTCGTGAGGAGATTTCGAAGTATCAAGAAGTTACAAAGGTAAGGTTTTTCCTAAACCCTAATTAGTGTAACAAGGGCTTTTTGTTTTATTACATGTTAATTTCTAAAATAAGTTTAGATGCAATAAGAGTAATCTTTCGATCTTTTTTCGCTGCGTTCGTATGCTATCCTTCGAGCATAATTTTAAGAATTCAAAGTAACAGTCTAAATTAAAATGTAAAATTTGAATTTAAAAATAATTTGAAAATTTTGAATTAAAACCGTGACCTATGAAGTAAAATTAGGGTGTGATACATATCAAATATTATATGTGGTATAATTTTATCAAACAATATTTATGTATGTTTTCTCATAAATAATTTGAAAAATAAAAAAAATGCTAAAATTAAGAGATTATCCATTTTCTTTGGCATAATTTTAGGAATTCAAATTAATAATATAAAATTAATGTATTTATGTATGTCTTTTCATAAGTAATTTAAAAAATAAAAAATGGTAAAACTAATGGATTATTTATTATCTTTAGCATAATTTTAGGAATTCAAATTAATAATCTAAAATTAACGTATTTACGTATGTTTTTTCGTAAATAATTTGAAAAATAAAAAATGGTAAAATTAATGCATTATCCATTATCTTTGTCATAATTTTAGGAATTCAATTTAAGAATCTAAAATTAATGGATATAATTTAGATTTTAAAATAGTGTTACAAATTTGAATTAAAACTGAGCATGGAAAATAATGTTAGAATATCAAATATGTATTATGTATTTTTAGGTATATTTTTTCATTAATAATTCAGAAAATAAAAAATGCAAAATAGTTGAATTTACCTTTGAATTAATTTTAGGAAATTAGAATTCAAATCGACGATTTTAGGAGATCATGTAGATTGAAATTGTTAGTATAAATTTGTAATATGTATTATTTAATATATTTTTTATAAACAATATGAAATATACAAATTCGTTAATTACTTGATTTTGTATCCTAATAATTAGAGGATGTTGAAACTAAAGTCATATCTTTAGGGATTGTTGGGACAATATAATATTTTTTGATTTAGTTAAGAATTATCATAAGGGAACGTGTTTACAAATACACTGTATTCATGATTTTTGATTTTTTTATTTCAACAAATACGTTGTATTTGTATATGAGCAACTGCCAGAGGGGTAAATTTGGACCAAAAAAAAAAAGAAAAATTCTTCAGACGTGTAATTTTTCATAAATCGAATAATTTAGTCATTTACTAATTTTGTTTGAGGAATCTTCTATTTCGAAAGTTTCCTCTAATAGTAGTTGGGTTTTGTTGGGATATTAAAAGGCCTATTAAGCCCAGCCCAACTACATAATCCAATTTGTCTATCGGCCCAATAGAATGGCCTTGTCCACACAAATGGCAAACTATATTAATAAAGGTTAAATTTTAAAATTAGTTTAGAATGAAAACCGTTAAATTTAAAAATAATAAAAGAAGATAAGTAATAAATAATAAAATTTATCCCATAAACTAAGAGAAGAAGTTGAAGAAGGAATTAAAAAGGTGAAAATTTTTAAAAATTAAAGATGAAAATTGAATAAAAGCAAGGATAAGGAGTGAGATTCAAACCAATAAATATTTGGAAAGTTGTAATTCAATATATATAATATCTATCTATCTATCCATATATATATATATATATCATTTTCATTGATTTTTCTTCTGGTCCTTCAACATTTTATCAAACACTCAATATTTTATATTCAATTAAAAGTCACTTTCGGTCTTTACATTTTCAAATAAGAGTATCAATTTAATTTCTAAATTTTGATTTTTAATTATTTAGTTTATATGTTTTTAATTTTGTAACCTTTTAATTTATAAATTTTATTATCTAACCATTTATTCCTTACGATTTAAAGTTGGTACCCATTTAGTCTCAATTATTTTAATAATATTTTTCATAAATAAACCAAGAAATTAATTAAAAATTTTATACTTTTACAAAAGTATATAATCTACATCGTAGAATAACAAAAATTGACATTTTATTTCGATTCTTATTCGTACGTTCAAAACTAACTTATTACAAAATTTGAAGTATATGGATTAAATCCATACATATTAAAATTAAAGTATAAATCGTTAGTAAAGTTTAGGAGGAAAGTATTAATTTTCTTTGAGTAGTTTCGTTCTTTCCAACAGTAATGACCAAATATTCTTCTTCCCATTGCACAACTGTGTGGTTTGACTTTTGGTCTTCGTTTCCCAATTTTGAGTAAGAAATTTATGCACGTGTAATGTATTTCTTTTTCTTCTTCTTTTATTATTTTTAATAAAAATCATTTACTTATGTCAAGAAACAAGTAATAGTATTTAAATATGTTAATAAAATTTGGGAATTTCAAAATATTAAAGACCAAATTCAAAATTACCTAAAAGAAGGGGTAATTATATATAAAAGTTGAGGAAGTGATAAAAGTGTAAAGTCGAACAAATTTCTAAGAATAAGACTTATGCAAATATTTCAACCCTTTCAAATGAATTTAAGGAATGGTTGAAAGTCGCAATTACCAAAGTTCCAAACTACGATTTGTTTTGAATTTTATGGTTTCACTAAACGATAGAGACCAATGGTCAATTTTGTTTCCATTTCTACGTTCCATTCACACCATGACACCTCATCACATATGTAATATATAATGATAAATTCCAATTATAAACTTAGTTACCTGTGAAAATCAAATATTTAATAATTTTAAAACTTAAACAAGATAAATTGTTAAAATAGGTTATTATTTATCAAATTTGTTAATTCATCATCGTAAAGCTTAAACTCTTCCTAAAGATAAATCTTATATTTTGTACTTTATAATTATTTAAACTTTTTTTAAAAAATATTTATTCCATGTTGAAAATTCACCAACAAAAGTTATGTTCTAAAGATTTTTAGTCACGTGCCATTATAACTAGTTTTTTTAAAAAAATATCCATCAATGTCAACATTTTATATATTTTTTTTCTAATTTATTTATATTGCAAATTAGAAATCTAGCACTAGAAAGTTAAAAGTTAATTAGCGATAGAATTTATTATTGATAGATTTATCGATATTCTTTAAAAGTTATTGCTATATGCATTTAATTATTAAATTTTAAAACATACTTATTACTTATTGCAATTAGAGGCTTTGAAGCCCTTTACAAAATCCCACATGAGATCTATTAAGATTGGTTCTATATGAAAAGATTTTGAGTTTTTTTAGGATTTTTATGTTAGAACATATATATAGTACTTGCGTGTGATTTGAAACAAAGTGTTAGCAAATTGACATTAAAAACATGTGGATGTGGCTATTGTCATTGATAATTTGAAAAAAAAAAAAAGAATTATTTTCTTTTAACAAAAATATTATTTGTGGATTTAAAATTATTCAACTTAATTTGTGCATCTAAAAACAAGCAACGTACAAGATCTTTTTGTATCGTTTTTTCAATAAAGTTGAAATGTCGAAGTATTTCTATGTAATTTTCACCTAATATATGATCGAATTTCTTTATTGATTGTTCAAATCCTTTCTTTGATGTTTGCACGTTTGAGAGAAGACTTGTATCGTGTTAACATTTCAAGATTACCATACGTTACGTTACGTTGAAATCACTTTTGATTTTTCCACAAACATAAGCAATTCAACTCAATCTTACCCACCATAAGAATAAAATATCGACCATTATATTGTTTCTAACACATAACTATATTTTGATGTGTCTAACACAAGCATAAACTCAACCGACTTGTTTTATATATCAACTTCACAGGCCGATGACTTTTGACCTTTTCACCTCACACGACTAAAAAAAGCATTTTTTTTTTAAAATTGAGTAGAACAAATATAAGATTGAAACGTTTAAGAAAATGATTTTGATCGAATGGAAAAAGATCGTAACAAAAAGAAGAAGAAGATCAAGAATAATAATAATAAAATCAAGAAGAAGAAGAAGAGTGGAACAAAATCAAGAATAATAATAATAAAATCAAGAAGAAGAAGAAGAGTAGAACAAAATCAAGAATAATAATAATAAAGAAGAAGAAAAAGACAAGAACAACATACAATCATTTTATATAAAATAGAAGTTACAAACTTTATTTCTTATTAAGACATAAAAAAACTAAACAAAGCTAACAGCTCCAAATAGTTTCTATTTAAATACTATTTCTTTTATCGTTTTTTATATAAAAGTATATGCTTGTGTATATTCCTTCATTTATAGGTTTCTTTTTAATACACAACAGAAGTTCGGGAAACTTGAACCACCAACTTCGTGGTTGATATGTAAATTAGATATGTCTATACTCTTTATATTTAAATTATGTAATATTGAGAATCTTATTAAATGTAACAATGAAAATTTTGCTCATGTTTTTTCTTCATTTAATTTGTTTTATTAAAGCTATTATAAAATTTGGGTTGGTATATTATGACATTTCTAAATTTATTGCTTAATTATTTTTTACTCATTACGATGTGAATATAAAAATGATATAAATATGAAAATAAACGGGACAAAAGGTTTGTTTAATCTTTTTAAGTAATATTTATAATCGCTATTTAAATCTTCATTTTACAAAGTTATTATAAGAAACTACGAACTCTTTCTTCACTCAAATTCATGACTACCTATGTTATAAATAATTGAGTGAAATCATCCAGTTTTTTGCTATAATATTTTCGTATAAAGCAATTAAAAATATATAGGTCATTATTGTAGTTTTAGGATTATGATAATTTGTATTTATAATCCATTTTTGTTTGTGTTAAAAATGAAGAAAGATGATGATTACGAAATAGTAAATACGGTATAACAATTAAAGTTTTCAGCTAAATATGGGTCAATAATTGAATTATTATATACTGAAAGACATTATAATAGGAGGTCAAGTGTGATGTATATTATATCACTACGTTCTAATCGAGTTGGTGGTACAAATGACTCACTGAATTTTGTTATTTATATGTATAGTGACATTTTTTTAACGTGAAAGACAATAATTTACGAATCAAAATGAACGTTTGCTCATTAAGGTTTGGAATATCTAATTTGTTGACAAAATTTTAAGATTACCTTTGATATTAGTTGATGGATGGAAATCGACATATAACCAACACACTTAATTATTAGATGATGAAATATATTAATTTTTTTTTTGGGTGAATTGGACGGTAACATGGATGACATGACAAATGAAATCAATCTTCTTCGATCTCCATCTCAGACAATGGTTAGGTGCATCTACATATTTCTTGTATTTTTCATCTCTCCACCACGTAAAGTTAAAATTAAAAGTTTACTTTTGATTTTTTTTCCAGTGGCGGAGTCAAGTTGGTACATTAATGCTCGGTGAGAAAATTTCTAAGTCTTACAACAATATAAAAATTTTCGCCACAAAGTAATATTGCAAATTGCATAGGATTCACGAATTAAACAAATGAGTAAAATAATCATTTAATAACTTATCAAATAATGAAGAAGGGTAGAATATTACAACAGTACTAACATGGATGTTCCACCATATCATTATTTAAAAGCTTAATATATTCTATCATCTTCATCGTCTCCCTCCACTAATGTTCTGGCTTTTGTATTATCTGGTGGGACTTTGTCTACATGGCCTGTCAATGGAATCCCTGCAGTCGCTCTTAGCATCAAATATGTCATTCTGCATAAGATTGGTATTGCTAATTGGTTCCCCTCATCTCATGCCTCTAGTGTATCTGTTGCCTTAGGAACCTTTTTATATCAAATTTGTAATGACAATAAGGTGGATACAAGTGCTTTTATATATAATCAGCTGTTAAGGCATGTTGGTTAGTTTGGGGTCAAGGTTCAAATTCCTCTCCCGTGATTTTTCTCGAGTCTGCTACTTCACTTAAATGGTGTCATGCTAACTGCATCAGATGCTCCTAGACCTTATCCTAAAACATTATCACTCAGTTACAGACTTTTTCAGAGCAGTCATGTGTCTGATATTGATCATGATGTGCATCCGTCTCGCGGCCCACACATTTTTTATACAAGTGACTGGGATGAGTCAGCTGGAGGCTTCTTTGTTGATAGGGAGTTGGCTTCTCGTATTGTTAATTCCTTACTGTTGAATCTCGAGCCTTGTCTACTTCTATCAATCTGTTATCCGAACGACGTTTAGAGGTGGATGCTCTCATTCGTCATTTAAAGTCTTTTGCACCATCTACTAGTCGAAGGGAACATGAGTTCGAATGATGTTATTTATTATTTTTTTTTGGTTCAAATGGGGAGCAGTGGCTGTGACAGCAGCAGCTGGGTGCAGGTTAAAATGTTTGGGTGGATAACTTGGGTTGGTTGGTTGTTTTAGTTGTTGTATTTCTTTTAAATGTATTCATTGCATTGGTCTTTTGATTATTAGTTGGAGGTTCTTCTTATTGTTTTGAGGCCTGTTTCTACTAAAATTTCTGCCTCTTGTTATGTAGAAGCTATTTTTCTTTTAAAATGATGAATCAGTTTAGTTGATCTTTAATGGTGTGCGAAATTTTAAATATGAGAAGGTGGATATGACTTGTTATCATCTGTTAGCCTCAACAGTTGTTTTGTGGAAGCTTTGTGTTGAACCAAAAAAGAAAGTTTTTTTAGACAAAAGGGGGGAGTTTGTTGGAGATTTTGTCTAAAAGACTTATGAGAATATCTTTTAAATTAATGGATTAATTAATTTTAAAAAGATAAAGATATTTAAAGGATAAAAGATTCCCCATTATCTTAGGAATCTTAATAATTATCTTTAAAAAAGGGGGATTTATACATACAAATATTATATGTATAAATAGGCCGTTGATATACTTTATTCGGTGTGGAAAAAGATCTGAAGAGAATTATCGACGGCTGAAAGTTTTTGAAGAACGATTCACAGAAGCTGCTGGAACAAAAAAGGTATGATGATCTTATGATTGTAAGATCAATATGTTGATCTAAGTTGTGTTTGTCAACGAGTAACGTAAAAGACGAGACAGTGGTATGTGTGGTTACTACGATCTAAAGTAAAGTTTAAAGATATCGTCGGAGATATTCACTCATACGTTCAAGGGGAGCCTGAAGTCAGACATCATGAAGAAAAGTGATTCATGCGTTCAAAGTTTATATGTTGTATTGATGTATCTTGACTTAAGTGAATATTAATAAAAGTTACTCATCAGGGTTGTGAGCTGCCCCCCCCCCAGACGTAGGCAACATTGGCCGAACTAGGTTACCAAAGTTTCGTGTGTTATTCTCTTCCCCTGCCCCTCAAGCTGTTACAAAAGTTATTAGCTTTAATATTAACTGAAGGTTTAATTGATTATTTCTCACATTGCTTTTTCAATTTTTTTTTTTTTGTAAAAGTAGACTTAAAAACAAGGCTTTAATGTCGGTTTTAAACTAACATTATTGGAGATCTATAATGTCGGTTATAAATTGACATTATTGGCCTCTTTAATGTCGGTTTTAAACCGACATCAAAGCTCAACCGACATTAAAGAGCTTCGATAACACTATCAAAGATGTCGGTTTTAAATCAACATTAAAGACCAGATTTCTTCTAGTGCATTTAATCAATCAATCAATCAATAAATGATATTCATATGATCACTTTTTTTTGTTAGTCAACTAGCAGTCATCAACATAATTCATGGAGTACCATTTAACAAAAAAGAAAAAACATTTCAAACTGTCGTAAATATTAATTCTAAACTTAAAGATTTGAAAGTGAGTATTATGTCCTAAAATTAGAAGCTAAGAGTTATATTTTAGAAAATGAATCTCTAACTATAACAAGAGTATAGCTGTAAACGAAATTAAGAATTTAAGTATGTCATATGTAATGTTGTTGTTGTTGGATTTTATGTCCCGTAGATAGTAAATATAATAAATTGATCGTTATTAATAAAGTGTTTTATTATTAAAATTTCAATAAGTGTTATTAATTATATTATTAGTTTTGTCTTAATAACCTAAATCCAATAAACTAACATTCTAAGCTATTTGATGAGTCTTGAACAGTATGTAGAGACATACAAGGATCAATGTTCAAGATCAGCTTAAAGGGTCTATAGTATAGGGTTAAGGTTGGATACCTTATCCTGTTAACACTATGGATACGACTCACTTTTTATTTGATACAAACATATTGATCTAATGCGTTCATGTATGCGACATGCGAGTGAGGGCATCCTATGCAATGAGTTTGCATAAGACTGGACCACGAAATAGTAATCACTATATGTAACTCCGTTAACTAGTTGGATTTCTATTTCATTAGGATGACCTAGGTGACTTAGTCTTAATCCTGAGTGTATTATGAACTCCTGTTTGTGAGGGATTAGCCTTTGATTTGTATGGGTGAGAGTGGTCAGATTTCCGGCTCAATATGCTTATCATTTTGGGGACAAGACCGAGTGGGGAGCTAGGAACATAATCACATAAGATGCGATTCACTCTTTCCCACCTTTAGGGTAAGTAGATAAGTGTTCTCTTAAATGGTGTCTCCGAGATTTGAACAAAGGGTCCTATTCTCTCTATGGCACGAGAGGGGTTTTTGTTTAGTGGTTGGACCATAAACAGGTTGTTCATTAGAGGAGCACTGGTATTTAAGGACTAAAAGTAACCTAGGGGTAAAACAGTAATTTGACCCAGCTGGTGTTACGAACACTTGTGAAGGATTAATTTACTGGTATTGGTCTATACCCGTGGACACAAAAATATATCTACAGTGAGAATAGTTCAGCTGTGAGTCTTTAGTGGAGTGTACACACAGTTAACGAATATTGATTAATGTGGTTAATGGGTTTAACTAATTAATCTCATATCGTTGTAGCTTCTGATTTGTAGGTCTATTAGGTCCCTTTCCTAACTCATAAAGAGTAATGAGATTTATTTATATTGATTGTAATTTGAAATGTTCAAATTTACTTTGAAAATTATTATAATGTATGTTGATACATTATAATATAAAGTTTATATTTTAATTAGACTTTATTATATAAATTTAATTTTGAATATGATTCAAAATTATATTATGCGAGAGTGAATTCAAATATTAATTTAATGTTAATTAGATTCATATTAAAACTATAGGTTAAAATTTAATTTGTATGTGATACATATTAAAACTATAGGTTATGAGAGAAATTTATATTTGAATATGATTCAAGTATTAGATTAAATTAAATATAAGATATTTAATTTAGAAACTAATTAATTGGAGAATTAATTAATAGTTTAGTTTAATTTGATTTAATTAAATTAAAACTATAGGTTATGCGAGAGATATTCATTTAAATATGATTTAAATGAAAAAATTAATTAAATATGATTTAATTAATTATTAAATTAATTAATCAAATTAATTAATTAAATTAATTAATTAGTTTAATAATTATTAAGTTAATATAGAGAACATGGTTAGTTTTTCCACGTTCCCATTTATTCTCTTTAACTTCCCACTTCTTCCGTCTGAAGAAGAGAGAATTCTTTGCGTAACAAAACAAAAATAGTTATGTGAATTTTGAAAGATCCTCCATTTCTCTCTAAATAAAATCTCTTTGGAAAAATTTCCTCAATCCAATTTTTGTTTCCACAAACCATCTCAATCAGAGAATAGGAAGGTTTTCAAGTGGTGATGCCCCAAATTGGTGTTTGGTAGATTCAGAGTCGTCAACGAAAGTAAGTTCTTCTTTTCTATATTTTCTTCAAAGCACGTTTAATCATAGAAATTATTTTTATAATTTTGTCAATGTATTGATATTTTTTAAGGTTCCAATTAAAATTGGGTATTTTTAATTCTTCCATGTAACCGGTTTTTTACTCCTTCCGTTGTCATGAAAATTGTGTTGTAAATTATAAGATTTTGTGTGTAAGGAAACATTCAAACAAACATGCACGTGTGTCACATGTCTATTCTTTTAGGCATATTGCATTATTTGATTTCAAACCATTTTGTGTGCACGATATAACGAAAATGTCACATCTAACTTTAATATGTATAAATTGATATGTTTAATAGATACAATGATATATCTAGGAGGCCATTAAATGCACAAAATCTTAAAAATTTAAAAATTTATTAAATATAAAGTTTAAAGTTCAAGTTCAAGTTTTTTTTTTTTTTTTTCGCATTTATTGATATTCTTTAAAAGTTATTGCTATATATATTTAATTATTAAATTTTAAAACATACTTATTACTTATTGCAATTAGAGGCTTTGAAGCCCTTTACAAAATCCCACATGAGATCTATTAAGATTGGTTCTATATGAAAAGATTTTGAGTTTTTTTAGGATTTTTATGTTAGAACATATATATAGTACTTGTGTGTGATTTGAAACAAAGTGTTAGCAAATCGACATTAAAAACATGTGGATGTGGCTGTTGTCATTGATAATTTGAAAAAAAAAAAAGAATTATTTTCTTTTAACAAAAATATTATTTGTAGATTTAAAATTATTCAACTTAATTTGTGCATCTAAAAACAAGCAACGTACAAGATCTTTTTGTACCGTTTTTTCAATAAAGTTGAAATGTCGAAGTATTTCTGTGTAATTTTCACCTAATATATGATCAAATTTCTTTATTGATTGTTCAAATCCTTTCTTTGATGTTTGCACGTTTGAGAGAAGACTTGTATCGTGTTAACGTTTGAAGATTACCAAACGTTATGTTACGTTGAAATCACTTTTGATTTTTTCACAAACATATGTAATTCAACTCAACTTCACAGACCGATGACTTTCGACCTTTTCACCTCAGATACTGTGACTAAAAAAACATTTTGTTTTAAATTGAGTAGAACAAATATATAAGGTTGAAACATTTAAGAAAATGATTGTGATCGAATGGAGAAAAATTGTAACAAAAAGTAAATCAAGAATAATAATAATAAGGAAGAAAAAGAAGAGAATAACGTGCAATCATTTTATATATACAAAATAGAAGTTACAAACTTTATTTCTTATTAAGACGTAAAAAACTCTCTTATAAAAAGAAACTCTCTCTGTTTTACTCTATTTTGTATACGCACTAAACAAAGTTAACGACTCTAATGACTCCAAATAATTTCTATTTAAATACTATTTTTTTTTCTATTTTTTATATAGAAGTATGGTTATGTATATTCCTTCATTTATAGGTTTAATTTCTTTTTAGTATACAATAGAAGTTGGAAAAACTTGAACCACCAACTTCGTGGTTGACATGTAAAGATATGTCTATGCTCTTTATGTTTAAATTATGTAATATTGAGAATCTTTTCAAATGTAACAATGGAAATTTTGCTCATGTTTTTTCTTCATTTAATTTTTTTTATTAAAACTATTATAAAATTTGGGATGGTATATTATGATATTTCTAAATTTATTGCTTAATTATTTTTTACTCATTACGATGTGAATATAAAAATAATATGAATATGAAAATATTTAAATGATTGTTCTAATTTTATAAAGTTAAGTTAAAACTATAAATTTTCCGTGTGTGATTTTTACGTGAAATCGCGCATGTTGTTTACTAGTATAAATAAAATAAATAAATTATTTTTCAACTTTTCAAAAGTTTTTTTGTTTTCCTAATCGAACTTCCAAATAAATAGTAAGAGACAGAAGGTTTGTTTGATCTTTTTTAAGTAATATTTATAATCACTATTTAAATCTTGATTTACAAAGTTATTATATGAAACTACGAACTCTTTCTTCACTCAAATTCATGACTTCCTAAGTTATAAATAATTGAGTGAAATCATAAGTGTAGTTTTAGGGTTATGATAATTTGTATTTATGATCCATTTTTGTTTGTGTTAAAAATGAAGAAAGATGATAATTACGAAATAGTAAATACGGTATAACAATTAAAGTTTTCAGCTAAATATGGGTTTAATAATTGAATTATTATATACCGAGAGGCATTATAATAGGAGGTCAAGAGTGATGTATATATTATATCACTACGTTCTAATCAAGTTAGTGGTACAAATGACTCACTGAATTTTGTTATTTATATGTATAGTGACATTTTTTTAATGTGAAAGACAATAATTTACAAATCAAAATGAACGTTTGCTTATTAAGGTTTGGAATGTCTAATTTGTTGACAAAATTTTAAGATTATCTTTGAAATTCGTTGATGGATGGAAATCGACATATAACCAACACACTTAATTATTATTAGAGGATGAAATATTATTAATTTTATATTTCTTTTGGGTGAATTGGACGGTGACATGAGTGATTTGGACGGTGACATGGGTGACATGACAAATGAGATCAATCTTCTTCAATCTCCATCTCCGACAATGATTCAATGCATCTACATCTCTCACGTACTTTCCATCTCTCTGCCACGTAAAATTTACTTTTTATTTTATTTTTGGGTGGCGGAGTCAGGTTGGTACACTAATGCTCGGTGAGAAAATTTCTAAGTCTTACACCAATATGAAAATTTTCGCCACAAAGTAATATCGCAAATCGGATAGGATTCACGAATTAAACAAATGAATAAATAATCATTTAATAACTTATCAAATAATGAATAAGAAGGATAGAATATTACAATAGTACTAAAAATTTTCATATAATATCGATGTTGCCCCATATCCTTATTTAAAAGCTTAATATATTCTATCATTTAATCAATCAATAAATGATATTCATATGATCACGTTTTTTTTAGTCAACTAGCAATCATCAACGTAATTCATGGAGTACCATTAAAAAAAGAATAACATTTCAAACTTAAAGATTTGAAAGCACGTATCCTATCTTAAAATTAGGAGCTAAAAGTTATACTTTAGAAAATGAATCTCTAACTCTAATAAGTGGAAAAGCCTACACAAGAGTATAGCTGTAAACGAAATTAAGAATTGAAGTATGTCATATGTAATGTTGTTGTCATGAAAATTGTGTCCTAAATTATAAGATTTTGTGTGTAAGGAAACATTCAAACATGCATGTGTGTGTCACATGTCTATTATTCTTTTAGGCATATTGCATTATTTGATTTCAAACCATTTCGTGGGCATGATATAACGAAAATGTCATATGTATAAATTGATATGTTTTTCTTTTACTTAATTACCACGGTTTGTCATTCTTGTTCTATATATCCGATCCATGTGTAATATATATTATATTTTGTTTGGCCCATTCTCTTTGAAGATCTATAACCATGCATGTAAGATTCATAAAAATTAAATATATCAATTCATAACTAAAGAGTTAATAGATGTTTTTTCCTTTGTTATTTTAATTTTGTTGTAACCCCATATTTACGAGATCGATCCAGAATTAGTTTTCCTCTTATGGATGAGTTTGAAAATTTTATTTTCCTCTACACATAAATTATGGGGTTAGTGTGTTACAAAAAAAATATGATTTTAAATAAATTAAAAAATAAATAAACCATTTTAGAAAGGATGTATATTTTATTGCAATTTCATATGGAGGATTATTCCAAGTTGTTTGGATTAAAAACCATAACAAAACTTATTCTCAGTTCTACATATGATTGATGTTCATTATAGGATTTAACTAGATTTTTGTAACAATTGTCTAATCATATCTTTAATTCAAGATTTTGTAATCAAACGATAAGTATAATATAATGATTGATTGATTGGACTTTTGCATTCACATAGTTGAATATATGCAAATTAATGTGAGCCTCTAGGGGGGCCATTCCATTTCCCACATATTGAATGGCTTTTTAATATATAATCAACATTCTTGACTTTTTACTTCATGTCTGTCCTTTTTATTCAAAAGGATTATTGTATGGACAATGGACAGGAAGGAGCAAAAATGGACAAGGACACTACAAAAAACAGCTTGGATCACGTACCCTTATATGGGAAGGGAGAAACTTCACATTTTGGCAATACATATATAAATTTTTCAACACACAAGAGTCCATCTAACCTAAAACTATTTTATATAAAGATACCGTTATCATTTTAAATGACAACACGATTGAAAATATTTATAAATTTAATAAAATATATCACAGTTTATCTGTAATAAATCGTGACAGACTGCACTATATATTTGTGTCTATGTTTGTTGTAATAAACACATGTAATAGTCTATCGTAATCTATCACAAGTAGACTGTGTATTTGTTATATTTGTTAAATATTTTAGCTCATTTTGCTATTTTTAAATACAAATTTCAAACAAGTATTTTGGTCTATTTTACTATATTTAAAAACAATCATAAACAACTGTAATAGCAGTTTGTTTTGCTATAGACAATTATCAAATACAACCTTTTAAAAATGAACCGAGATTGAGTAGAAACAACAAGGTGACAATGCTTTTGGTGAAGATATTAGTAGGTTGCTGTATAGTGGAGATGAATGTTGAAGGGTGAGACTATTGCTCAAAAGTTGATAATGAACAAAGTAACAATCATTTTTCTGTTTTGTGCATTCATAGAATACATCATTTTAGAATGACAACGAGAGATCACTATTGTTTGTTTCTTACTTCGCCAAGAGATGAGAGAATATATCTCTTAAGTAAAAACAATAACCGTTGGTGGAACGCCGATCAATAGGATCACCTGTCCAATAAAAATCAAAGTAACTAGATAACACCAAAGATTGCAATAGACTTTGAACTAGACTACGCACAAGTCTAGACTACGCACAAAATATGAGAGAATGTAAATTGATACAACCGGATGAAAATAATTTTTAGCTAAACACTTTAATTTATAAATCCTTCAAAAGGATATGGTTACAAATTTGATACTAAAACAAATAATAAAGAGAGAAAGTGCCATTTAAACATAATTTGTTCATATGAAATTAAAGAGGGGTTTTATTGTAAGGGAATTCCGTGGAAATGACAAATATAAGAATAGAAAATAGAAAAATAGCAAACTATTATTTTAATTTGATTTATGGCAAAACTAACTGTCTTAAATATTTTCCTACTTTTTAGGCCCGAAATTACCCCTCCACGGATGACAATTGTCCTTATACAAATACATTGTATTTTGTGAGATTTAAAAATCAAATAAAATATCACATATCACGATTAGAGTGTATTGGTAAACACACTCACTTATGATAATTATTAACTAAATCAAAAACATTATTATATTTTTTTAGAGATCCTTAAACATATTCAATTTGTTTCACTATCCCCTACTTATCTCAATTTTTACCTTCAAATTAATCAAAAATAACTTCAAGTATTTAATATTTATCCAAAATATTATAGATTCAAAATTATATAATGCAATAATTAATTATTATGATAAAAAAATAAGAAATTAACGAAAAAGAGTTTCAAATATTCATTTTTTCCTTTTTGGAATTATACATTCAAAAGATGAATCCCTCGTTAAAATTATGGCAAAAATAATGCAACAATTAATTATTAACAAAAAACATTAAAAAATTAATAAAAAAATAATTTAAAAGATTCAAATTCTAAACACAATATATACCGATCATTCTCTAAAATTATGGCAAATATAATGCAAATAATTATGAATGGTAAATTAGTTAAGTTTAGATTCAAAATTCAACCGTAAAATCATGCCAAATATATTAACAAAAAAAGAGAATTTCAAATATTCAATATTTTTCTTTTTGTAATTATACATTCAAAATTGAATCCCTTCCTAAAATCATGGCAAAGATAATGCTAAGAAATTAACGAATCTGAAGCGACATCCGAATCTGAAGCGAATGGATTGTGTCTGCTCCAACCGGTGTTTGTCCACGAAACTCCGACCGCCGTTGTCGCATCTCCACGAACCCAACCGCCGTCACGATCTCCCATTTGCATGAAGCTTGTTGCACCATCCATCGTTCTCCGTAGCACACTGCCGCACCAGGGCGTGATCTCCTCGTCGTTGAATAAGCCTCTGTCCTTGAGCAGTCATGTCCCAAGTGTGTGTGCATAGTTTGGATTAATTATAGGGTATTTGTGGATGTGGGTGCATAATTTGTATTAATTATAGGGTATTTGTGGATTCTGTTACAAATGTATTTAAAAATCACATTTGTCAATTAGGTAGGGGCATTTAAGACATTATTCTCCCACTTATTATTTAAAAATTGTATGTTTTGTTATTTTGTTAATTTAAAAATAAAATTATCATTTATCCAAAGTAAACCTGTAATTTTGTTATTCTTCTTGTCGACCCTTTACTTGATTGCACTTAGATTTTTACATTTAAAACCTACTGCCCTTTAATTTGATAAAGTTGGGAAATGCGTAAAACCAAAAAGGGAGAGAGAAAAAAATCAATTAACAATTTGAATTTCTTTTCTTTTTTATTAAAAGAAAAAAGAAAAAGAAAAAGATAATTAAATAAAGCAAAATAGGAAAAAAGGAAAAGAAAAAATGGAGAAGAAGGAGAATGACGTCAGCGTAAAATAAATGGGGTGACATAAGTCCATGACGTAATAATTAGGATAATTTGTGCTTTAATTATTAATTTCCTTTTTTTGTGGAGAAGTTTGATTCTTTAATTCTTTAATTCTTTTTGACCCCTTTTGTTTTTCCTAAGTTGTAGATTAATCCAATTCTATGGTTGTTACACTTAAACATATAAATCTTTTCTATATCACCATGTAATTAACTTTTTCTTTTTCTTTTGTATAGTATTTATTTCCTATAATATATATATATATATATATATATATATTATAGTTTCATTTCTATTATTTAATTCTATGTTATAATATTCTAATATGTCCTAATTTTTAGTTTTTAAGTTTCATTATTTTACATTTTTATTTAAGCTTTTTTCTATTATTAATTTTAAGTAGCCATAGAGTAAACTCTTTAATGAATTAATATCTATAAAAAATAGTATAATATAATGTAATTAATTAAACTAATTAGATAATATTTATTCATAGATAGAAAGTAATTATTAAGTAAAAATTTAAGAACAAAAGTATTTGCATCACGTAGAAGTAGTAAAAGAAAATGTTTTTATCTCTTTACATTTACTTACAGTATGTTTGGATTGACTTAAGAATTTTTTTTCAAGAAATTAATATTTGTTTAAATTTATTTAAAATACACGTAAAACCTATTTTGAGTGTTTTCTAAATTCTTTAATTTAAACTATTTTGAATGTTTTCCAAATACTTTAATTTTTTTCTCAAAATAACTTATCTTTTAAATTAACAGTTGAAAATGTAATCTAAACACATCATTAATTTGCATTAAATTTTGTGATTTGTTTTTAATATAATAAAATAAACCCTAACTTTTGGAAAGTCTAATCATTCCAATTTTTTTAATGGAGTGGATTGGATTCTAGATTGTAATTGGTTCTTGGGATATTGATTTGAAATCATCATGTTATACCATTGTTTATGGTATGGTGAGTAGACTCATATCTTTTTATATCAAACACATGGAATAATTGACTTAAATTAAACATATTTTCATAACAACTAACTTTTTCTAAAGTAATCTTTGGATATTGTTTTTAAATCATTTTTAAAGTTATTTCATTCACATTGCTACTCATTCTACATGTTTTTATTAAAACCGTTACATCAATTAAATTATTTTGGTTCAAATAACTATTATTTATTTGGATAAATCTAAGCAAATTAAAAAAAAAAAGTTCGTTTGGTAAAGTTCTCCTTTCCTGTTTTCTATTTCTATTTTCAGTTTTTTAAAAAACTGATGTGTTAGGTAATGTTTCTTGTTTCTCATTTTCAAAAAAAAAAAAAAAATTCACATTTTATAAGGAATTATTAGGAAAAAAAAATAGTTTCTTCCATTTCGTTTCTCAATTATTTCTATCGATTTCCTTTTCTTTTTCTCAATTTATTTCTATTTGTTTCCTTTTTTGTTTTCAATTATTTTTTATTGGTTTCTTTTTTTTTCTCAATTGTTTTTATTGGTTTCCTTTTTCCGTTTCTAAATTATTTTTATTGGTTTTCTTTTCATTTTTCTTAATTATTTTTATTTGTTTCCTTTTCATTTTTCTCAATTATTTTCATTGGTTTTCTTTTCCTCTTTATTTCCATCATCTTCTCCAAATAACTATCCTTTTCATCTTTCTCTCATCGTCTTCCTCTACAATCTGGACTCTTTCTCTTCGTCGGATCCATAGTTTTCGCCTGACTCTTCCTCTTCGTCGGATTCATAGTTTTCATCTTCCTCTTTGTGTGGATCTAGATTTTCGTTGTGGGTTTTTCTCTCAAGCATTATAGGTAGCAGAGTTAAATGTTAAATTTTGTTTAGTTTCTTTTAATTCTAAATAATGAGGACGTAATAACTTATTTTAAAATTAATATTACATTCTAAATGTCCTAAAATATCAATAAAGTTGTCGAAATTGATGGATTAAGAAGTAAGTCAACATCATCTAAGAGAAATGGCTCGAGTAAGAGATGATATTGTCAATCAAAATTGGCAACATTTGAAGGATAGATACAATTGTATGTTTATGTTATTATTTTTATTTGTGCACCGGTACTTTGTATTAAATGAATAAACTTTTGATAATTTTATTTTTTATATTTAATGGATGACATATTTTTTTGTTTAATGTTTAATTGAATTAGATGTGAATAAAATAAAAAAAACAAATCTCGAAGAAAATAAGGAAACAAGAACCCGTTATCAAACACATTTTTTGTTTTTGTTTCTTGTTTTTTTCAAGAAACAAGAAACAGAAACAGTTATCAAATACATTTCTATTTCTTGTTCTAAAAAAAGAAGAGACAGGAAACCAGAGCAAGAAATAAAAAAACAGAAAATAGGAAACGGGAACGTTACCAAACGAGCCCCTAATTTAACCTAATGACCAAAATCCATGTATCTTATTCATAGACCAATAAGACCCAAACCCATAAAGCCCAACAGAGAACTCTATTGTTCTCTTTATTGGTGGGTACATAAAACATTACTCCATAACGTTTGGAGAGAGTTTTTTCAAGAACCAGAAGAGTCCCTAACTTCTGAATACCAAAGATTTGAATGATATAAAGAAAAATAAACATCAAATCTGAATGATATCTTCAATTTTGGCCTTTGAAAAAAAATCTAAAAACATCTTCATTTATTTTAGTTTTATTTAATCGTTTCGTTTTTGAAAATTAAATAATAAGATTTCATTTTACCCATGATTTTGAAAAGATAGTTGCAAGTGTTTTCTTAGAGGAAAAAAAAAATCCAATTAAAAGTTTGAGAACTTAACCAACGACTTTCAACAAGACCATAATTCCAAGACTTCTAAAAGTGTTATTTCTTGGAATATTTTCAAAGTCATCCAAATGGAATATTTGCCCTAACACAATTGATAATTTGGAAAAAAATTTATCAAAATGTAAAAAGAGAAAAAGAAAAGGAAAAACACTTCTTAGGAAAAAAAAAAGTAGTAAAAAAAAAAAAGGTGAAATTTGTATCATCTGAAGACTCAACAACCAAATTGAAGAGAGTTTTTCTTACACACTTATTAATTTAATCCGTATATTTACATTCACATATTATAATCTTATAAATGAAAAACATAGTAATAGAAAAGCATTCAGGAGCTACTTGTCCTTAGAATTAGAATGAAGTAACCCATTCCATGTTTGATCCTAATATTATGATTTAGATTTTTCTAATCTTAGTACTATGATAAAAAAGTAGCAGCCACCGTAAAAAAAAGAAGCAACGGAAACAAAATCTTCAGATAAATTTAATACCATATTATTATAAGTAATTAGTTATTTTAGACGAAAGTGAGTAAAGGCAAAAAGAGAGAGAGGAAAATGAAGGAACGTTCCCACGGGAATTTGGACGATGGAGATCTTTCGAGGAAGTATCAAGAGTTTCACACAAGAGAGAAGGTGATTGAAAATTGAATAACCCGCGTGTAACTGTAGCAACACCCATGTCCTCTCTCTCTCTCTCTCACACACACACTCACACTATATAAGGAAACTTCATCACCGCCTAATTCATTTACTAATACTGAGATAACAACACAATACAATTATTAACTTATAAACTAATTATCATCATCATCAACGACGACAATACTAATAATAACACCGCCCTTCGCCGGGGGAATGGATAGTATCGGAGATGACTATTTGAATTCCTTAGGGACTGACATCTTCATAGGAGAAGAGCTCGACAGGTTTTTTTTTCTCTTCTATTTATCTATTTCTCTGTTTCTCTATTCCTCTATTTCTCTTTTGAAAATGTTGATGATGTGTGTTAGTTAATGAGAGATTTAGGGATTTAGGGGATTTTAACTGGAATTTGTGGTGGTGTTTTTGCTGAAGACAGTTGGGCATTGGAAGAGCCGCTTTCTGCTTATTATGATTCGAGTTCGCCGGATGGATCGGCGGCTTCGAAGAACATTGTATCGGAAAGGAATAGAAGGAGGAAGCTTAACGAGAGGCTTTTTGCACTCCGATCGGTTGTTCCGAATATAACTAAGGTTAGGTTTAATTGATCAATTCATTGCTGGTATTTGATTTTCCATAACTAGGATAATAGCTGTCTTTTTGGAAATTAATCAATTGAGAAATTTTGTATTGAGCAGATGGATAAGGCTTCAATTATAAAAGATGCGATCGATTACATCCATGATTTGCATGACCAAGAGAGGAGGATTCAAGCTGAAATTTATGAGCTCGAATCGGGGACTTTGAAGAAGATAACAGGGTATGAATTCGACCAGGATCAACTTCCCTTACTGCTAAGATCGAAGAGGAAGAAAACAGAGCAATACCTCAGTTATGATTCTCCTGTTTCAAGAATTTCCCCAATTGAAGTCCTGGATGTAAGTTTCATTCTCTCTTGCTAAGTTTCAACGAATGAATTCGATTAGGGATTTTGAAATTGAGGGGGATTTTGATGAATTGCAGCTTAGTGTAACATACATGGGAGATAGAACAATAGTAGTGAGCATGACCTGCTGCAAAAGAGCAGATTCAATGGTTAAACTCTGTGAAGTTTTTGAGTCACTCAAGCTCAAGATCATCACTGCCAATATTACTACTGTCTCTGGAAGGCTTTTGAAAACTGTCTTCATTGAGGTAACTACACTCTGCTCACCTCTTAGATATTTAACATAATCCATATAAATCAAATTGATTCTGAATTTGAGATACTTTCTCTCGAAGTCGGTCACATTGTGACGCTCTCACCCCGTAATTTCAAAATTTGAACTGGGGTTTTTGTGCTTGAAGTATTTTGTTTCATTGTTCTCTTAAGATGTTCAAATGGGTATCAATTGCATAAGAGAGTTGACTTAGCTGAATCAAACCACGTTGTCAATGACTATAAGAAGAAATGAAATGGAAAAAGAACTTTTAAGAGGAAGAATAAGGAACTCGTGGCCATTGCTAGGAAATTGAAATTGGGTATGTTTCTTTGTGATTGTCGTGTGCTATCATACGCATAACACCCATAATTGATCCTCAAAAAAGGGAGGAGAATGAGATATATGAATATATGCTTTTGTCTAAACATATGGTGGTATCAGTGGAATGTTTCTTTTTCTTTTTTAAATATACCTTTTATTATTAGTATTGTGTCGTTTCCTTTGGACAGCTTCTTGCTCTCTTGTTTATTTGGTGGTTTTGAATTAATAATGTGTTTTACTGTTACCCTCGATTTTCCTTTACCTAATCTTCTTTTGAGAGGCATTTACAAAGAAAATTAAAAGTTAAAATTCTCTCCAGTGTTAACGACCAAAATATACGTGGTTCAAATTTCTTGTCGAATAAAGAGAGGGTTCTGCGGGTGGGATGAAGGGACTGTTTTGGAATTATATTTGAAAATTGCTTACAATTTCTAAATATTTATAATAAACAAATGAAGTCAATCATGTTTTGTTTCCGCGTGGGCCAGATTTTGTCCTTTTCCCCCTCCTAAATGAAGTTCCTGCCTTTCGTTTGGTCTGTGTAGTTTTCCTTCCATAAAGTTCGACACTTTGTCACACTGTAATTTAGGAATATTTCCAAAATTTTACAACATAAATTACGAATTCACTCTATTTCTTACAACACCATCCACTTCCTTAGGGTTATTGGAAAAAAAAACTCTTTATACTCCATGAAATGTAAATATTGTTAGTTTTTCTATTTATGACAATTTTCCCATCTCCCCATTCCAAAATATAGAAACAAACTCATATTTGCCAACAAAATTTAAAAACGTAGACCAGATAATTATTTCATTCTTAGTTTTTGTATTTTGAACTTCATGTTTGTCTGCCTAAGATGTTGCATTTTGCTTCTCGCTTATCAAATATGATTTTCACATGAATTCCTAACTAAATTCTAAAAAAAAGAGGAAAATTTAAAACGATTTTCTTAGTTTTCAAAACTTTTAACTTAGTTTTCTAGAACATTGAAAAAAATTGGATTATACGACACTGAACCTAAAATTACGGGTAGAACTAATATTAAAATAATTTTAAAAGTCAAACTCTTATCCAATGGAGTCATTTTGGAAATAGAAAAAAAAACGTGAGAGAACTCAAAACGTACACGAAAATTAGGGAGATGAGGGTAGAACAACATGAAATTAGTGAAAGTATTATGTTTCAAACATAACTTCCGTTTCCGTTGAAATATAATGTTTATTAAATACATTATATTTGAAGATTTGTTTATTATTATCATTATTAAATACACGAGTGGGAGATTTACCTGTCACTTGAGCCATGTTTTTGGAGAATTTTTTCCTTTTTTTTTCTTTTTTTTTTTCTTTTAATGCGAACTTAAAAAATAAAGCACAAAATGGGGCGTAATCTAAGTCTTGATTGCTTTTGAATGAAGAAAGGTAGAAGTTGGTGTATGGGGAATCCTTCTGCGGTGAGCTGTCTATTGTCCAAGGCAAATTTATAGAGTGAAAAAGGAAAACAAAAGATATTATCCAAATAAAGAGTAGGCCAGGACTAAGTACACTTAGTCAATAGAACCACTTTAGTAAAGTGGAAAATTCACTTATGATGCAAATTTTGTGAGGTTGGGAATGACAGCTATTTCTCCATTCCCTCACCTTATCAGCCCCACATCTTTAGGAACATGTAATTAGCTGATAAGAGTTCCCTCTGACCTCACCGCAAACTTATCACATCCAGCCAGTGATAATTTTCCGTTCTAGAGGTTAAGTCACATAACAGGGAATTATATTGATAATATAAACCATTTAAACCGTATATTAATCTCCTAAACGATAATTAATGGCATATTCACGAATCAACCTAAAGTATGACGACTACAGAAGTTCATATATACAATACAATCATTCCTTTCCTAGTAACAAAAAGAATTGTCGAATAAGTGCTCCTACTTTAAATAGTATAATTTATAATTAGCTTCAGCTTTTACTTCTTTCTAGAAAGCAATCAGACAACTAGAAAAAAGAATAATCATATAGCAACCACCTATTAGAAATAATGTGGCCATATCAGCTATAACACTAATGGACAAGTTTCTCATTATATTCCTTCCTTGTTTGAAACTAAAAGGAATATGTAATAATACCATAGTATTCCAACGACTCCATGTACAGGGAAAAGGTTTTGGTGAGATTCAAGTAGAAGTAACTCTTCCCAAGTTGAATATGAAAATGTAATTAAAATTGTGCTTTCTGGCATTGCAGGCTGAGCAAGAGGAGAGAGATTACTTGAAGATTAAAATAGAAACAGCCATTGCAGGTCTTAATGATCCTCATAGCCCCATGAGTATTGAATCCACAAATGGAAGACACACACGAAAAGAGAGATCGGACGGCTGGAAACTAGTTCTCTCCCTGATCAGATTTTTCCATTTTGCTCTTTCTTGGGGTTGTAATGTCACATAAAATTGTTTTCCTTGTTGAGAGAGTTCTCCTTTCAGGGGTTTCGAGAAATTTTTTTCCTTGGTCTAAGAAGATATCAAATGTAGGAATGTATTTACATAATGATATTATAGAGTGTTTACATAATGATGATTTCCCTTTGACGTGCTTCAGTTTCTATATTCAGAATCCCCAGTAATGCCATTGCACAGCATCAAGATTGCAATATCCAATTTCTTGACATTTTTATGAAAAAGAAGGAAAAAAAAGGTGAACTTCCCCTATTCTACCAACTGCGATATTGGAATGAGTGAACTGAATGCTTGTGGTTTTGCCTTGAAATACGAAATATAACCATCTAAGGATAATTGACAAGAAAATTTGACAAAAGAATAAAAAGACAGAAAGGTGGGGTAACAGATCCATCTATTTCCTTTGATAATATATGGGGTGGAGTTGAGGGAGGGAGGGCGGATAGGAGATAAAACCACTACCTATCTCTCTTCTAGTAATAATAATTCAGATGGATCTAAATCAAAAGGCACGAAACTTCCAAAATGGAGTTTTAAAGTGGTTCCAATATTTCTTTTCAAAAAACGGAACTCTTGTGTCTTCCAGTGTTTTTTTCTTAAAGCTCGAGGCACAATAAAGCACAACAGTTTTCTAGGGCTTAAGCGCAAGGGGCAAAAAGAAGTGTGGGGCTTTTTTCGGGAGGGGCACTATATAAAACTGAATTAAGTACAGAAAGCATAGTTGATGTAGAAATATGAAAGAAAAAAACCTCTAACCAGAAGAAGTATTGCATTTGGGCTGACTAGATTAATTTTCTTCAGTTAATAGAGAAGGAAAATTCCTAATTACTACTATTTAAAAGAAAATAACGAAAATGCCCCAAGGCACAGGATTTTGAACTTTGGGGCTTCACAAAAGGCGCACCGTCTAGGCCAGGCGTGCCTTATTTTGTGAGCCTTGCCTTGAAAGGCACTAGACTTGAACCTTAAGCCTAGTCACGCGCCCAAAAGGGCTTTTTAAAACACCAATGTCATCTAAACAATGGATAAGGGTGACACAAACACCCATCCACGTTAAAGTTCAATGATTGGCACAGCCAGAACCTTCTCTTTCCCCTGATGGCAAAGGGATGGATGAGGAACAAAGACAGTGGAATGGCTAAGGATGAGGTAGGAAGCCCAAATAGTGGTTAGGAGAAGGAAGAGAGACAATACAAGGTAGGCTGCGAAGGTCAGTTTGAGCAATGACATCGTCTCCCTACATCTCTTTCTTACCAATCACCATCATCTCCCTACATCTCTTTTTTACCAATCACCATCTTTAACCCTGTCTTCATCGACATGTCTCGCCCTTTTTCCTCTCCCCTTCTGTCCTTCACTATCCACAAAAAAGACCTCCATTGAACTTGACCATGACTTGTGATCATGAAGATTGGAAAGAGAGATCTTTCGGTCTATCTTAGAACAAGTTTTGTTCTTGGATAGTCCCTCATTTTATCGCATTGATTGACACCCCCTTAACCTAAAGTTCTTTCCAAAAATGTCGTCTTGATGAATACGACCAATGGATTGAAAAGATCACCTGCCAGAAAGGACATTGTGTAGAAGTTGTTAAGCTTGGCAGTAATAGAGCCCTTAAAAAAGTCATAATCCCTCTAGGGAATGAAAAGAAGGTATGGAAATTCTTCATCTTTCTAATTAAAGATTTCAACCAGCCTCCATCTTTATCTATTTTCCCGCCCAAACAGTAACCTCTCTCTACTGTTGACTTATCCCATGCATCCTTTTTTGATTTACACTCAGAACAAGTCTTCTCATCTTTCTCTTTCAGCCTCCTCGGTCCCTACAAACTCATTCTCTTTCACAATCAAATACGCTCATACGCATTTTTTTCCTTCATCCAATCCAAATTCTCTCTTCACCTTTCCTCTTCTGCTCTTTTGGAAAAACCTGTGCACAAAACTAGTTGATGTTCATGGCTTGGTTTCTGTTCCACTTTTGGGGTGCTTTGGTTTTATGTTCCTTGGATTGTTGGTTCGTTTAGTTTTCCTATTTTGCGGGCTTCTTGCACGGGCAATCCGTTTTACATTTTTCTGGTTTTCACTCCTTTTGGTCACCCCCTCCCCTTGGACTAAATTGTACTCTTCTCTTCTGATTGGGCTGCCCCCTTAAAAAACAAGTGTATAACTATCATAAAACAATATTTAAACCTTTCAAGAAAAGAGGCTAAGAATTCGAAACTCAAGGATCAAATAGAACTATCACTCAACCTCGGTCACCAAAAAGATCATTCTCTCAACGAAAAATAATCCACCTGCCCTTCAAGTTGTTTAGACTGCTACTATCAACATTAATCAGCATTCTCAAGTCTACTACGCCACAGATGTCCTATAACTCTCAAAGACAGAGAACTAAGAAACCTTAAAACGTAAGGATGAGCGTTAGATTTCAACGAAGTCGTTGAAATCTACCATTCTTGAAAATAGAATTGAGGCAAAAAGTTACAGTGAACCATTCAAGTTACACAACTGCATTAAGACCAATAAAGTGTACATTGCGTATATAAACCATGCATGTTTATGGACTTTAGTGAGCCAGCTTCATGAAGCGCATGAATTACATACCACAGTAGTAAAGGGGTCACCAGCCATACTTTCCTTGTGTTTCAGCCTTTGTTAGTAGACCTCTAGCACGCCTCTCCGCTAGTTCTGTCTCCTTCTGCTTCATATCATAATACAACGATGTAATTTGGTGCTTTCTCTTGTGCAACTTTGAAGGCTTCCCCTTTGCTGAGGCAGGCTACAGAAAACGAGATGCCGACAATCATATCAGTGCAATGGAGAAATAAAAATACAAAATATAGGACCTCAATACACCATACACAAAACTTTCATATTTTAGACATCATTTGGTTGATATATATACATTTGATAAAAGACAGAAATTTATATATAAATCAGCAAGAAGAACCCCCCCCCCCCCCCCCAAATAAATAAATAAATAAAACGAGCGCCTTCCAATTTTTGATAATCATGAGAAGGCTGTAATTACAGAATAACTTTGTGTAGTGTGTACACCACCTAGAGGCCGTATGCCGGACAAGAGCCCAAAAAGAATCAAAAGAGCTAAACTTATCATCAAACACCCTACTATTTCTTTCATTTCCAGAGATGCCACAAGAGTGCACGGGTTGCACAACTCCACAAAATTTTTCCTTTTCCACAAAAGCTTCCCCCATACAAACCCTCCATCATCCAGCCATCAACCTGCAAAGGGAGATCCATCCAACCCAAAGGTTTCAAAAATCCTATTCCATTCTTTGGATGCAAACTTGCGGTGTAAAAAAAGTTGATCCAAAGTCTCGGCCTCCTTCTGGCAAAGCAGGCACATGGAAGGGGAAAGATTCCAATTAGGAAACTTCCTTTGGAGCTTTTCATGGGTGTTGAGACTTCTATAGGTGAGGGACCAAAGGGAAAACTCATTTTTCTAGGAATTTTCGGTTTCCAAATAAGATCGACCAAAAGAAGACTAACTTTAGTAGCCCCCTTGGTCAACTTTAGGAAAGTAGACCTGTTAGAAAACTGGCCCGAAGCTTCCAACCTCCACCGTAAGCAGTCCTTTCCTCTATTCACCACCCAACCAGACAGCAGCTGAGCAAGAGCAATATAATTGCCAATTTCTCTATCAAACAATCTCCTTCTCAACCCAAGATCCTAAGCTTGACTAGAATCAACCCAAGAATCTGCCCCCACAACTCATTCTTTTTTGAGGAAATAATGTAGATGTCACGGTACAGGGAAGCAAGAGGCTGGGCTGTACACCTATTCACCCAAAACTTTAGATGTCTCCCATCACCCACCACAATATCAACAAAGGTAAAAAAATGCTCCTTTTTGTTTTAGGATGCCATTCCATAATCTGAAGCTCCCTTTGTCTCTAGGCTTTATAGAACTCCACCCATGCTCCTCCATGCCGTAAATATCTCTAATCACTTTCCTTCACAAGGCGTCTTCTTCATGACAAAACCTCCCAAGCCACTTCATCAAGAGGGCAGAATTTTTCTGATTGAGAGAGCCAATTCCCAACCCCTGTAAATAATGGGGAGAGAGGTCCAGTTCCAGCTGACAAAAAGGGAGGCCGGTTTATCAGATCCGCCACCCCAAACAAAGTCACGAAATAGCTTTTCCATGAGAGAAATAAAACCTTTCGAGGTCTCCAATAAGGAGAAAAAGTAATAAGGTAAACTTTGAAGAACCCAATGAGCGAGAGTAAGTTTACCACTGTTGGAAAAGACCAATCGACGCCACTTATCAATTTTAGTTCTAAACTTCTCCTCAAGAACAACCTAAGCCTCCTCAGCTGCAGTCTTCCCACCGAGGGGAAATCCCAAGTAATAATTTATCCACTTTGCAACCCAACTCACTAGCTTTACAAGCCCATCACAAAGATCAATCCCAATAAGAGAAGTCTTGGCAGCATTGAGGGGTAGGCTCGAACAAAGTAAAAAAAGATCGACACCACCAAGCCCTAAGATTTTCATCACCCCAAGAGCAAAAGATCGAAGTGTCATTCGCATACTGAAGGTGCATTACCTCCACCGACGGGTTTCCAAAGGAAAATCCATGGATCAATCTTTTTTCATTGCAATAGTGAACAATATTACTAAAGGCATTGCCAACAATGGCAAAAAGGAAAGGGGAGGGGGTCCCTTGCATAACCCTCTCTGTGCCATAGTCTTGCCACGTGGTCTTCCATTGATAATGATAAAGAAATTGATACATGAAAGACATCCCCAAATCCACCTCCTCCATCTTTTCCCAAAACCTTTGAGGTCGAGGATCGCATCAAGGAAGGTCCAATCCACTTTGTCATAAACCTTCTCAAGACCAAGCTTTAGCAAAGTCCCCTTATTCCCACTCACCTTCCATTCTTCAAGAAATTTTGTAGTTAAAATGGCATCACGTATTAGCCTCCCTTCCCAAAAGCCATTTGAGTATCATGGATAATGGAAGGAATGACATTTTTCAGACTTTTGATGAGGACCTCCGAAATAATTTTAAACAGAGATGTGACCAAGCTGATAGGTCCAAACTCACTTACCCATGTAGGCTTCTTCTTTGTGGGGATCAAGCAGATGTAAGTTTCATCGCACCTTTTGTTTATAATTTCGTTTTTAAAGAACTCGAACACTTCAATTAATTCACTTTTTAAAATGTTCCAGGAATTTTTATAAAACTCCCTGGTCATGCCATCAGGCCTAGGTGATTTAATGTTTCCCGAATCAAAGACAACAACCTGAATCTCCTCCTCTTCGAAAGGAGCCTCCAGAGCCTGCCTAGCCTCACCATTCATTGGTCTCCAATCCAGCTCGTCACGGATAAAACAAGGATTGTCATCTTTCTTATACAATATACTAAAAATGGGGTACTTAAAGTTCCCCGAACCAAAGACAACAACCTGAATCTCCTCCTCTTCGAAAGGAGCCTCCAGAGCCTGCCTAGCCTCACCATTCATTGGTCTCCAATCCAGCTCGTCACGGATAAAACAAGGATTGTCATCTTTCTTATACAATATACTAAAAATAGAGTACTTAAAGTTCCCTGAACCAAAGACAACAACCTGAATCTCCTCCTCTTCGAAAGGAGCCTCCAGAGCCTGCCTAGCCTCACCATTCATTGGTCTCCAATCCAGCTCATACGGATAAAACAAGGATTGTCATCTTTCTTATACAATATACTAAAAATAGAGTACTTAAAGTCAATATCCTTTTCCCCCACACGTCAATTTACATTTCAACATTCTTAGGAACAATCAAATATTTATTTTCAAGCCAATGGATCAAATATTCTTAGGAACAATCAAATCTCCACTTTTGTATCCTTTCCTTTTCCATTTTTTAAAAATAGATACATACAAGAGCATACAAAAAGAAACCAAGCCTACAAAAACTCCATTGAAGAAAGGCGGACCAACAATGTAAAGGTATTGATTAAAGAGTAATTACAAGAGTGTGCCCCTTACCCAAAAGAAACATGGAATCTCATCGTGGATCAAACAATTCAAACCCCATCAAGGTTTCTTTCCATACCCCTAAATACTTCATTCTTCCGCTCACTCTAAAGATCCCATTACAAAGCCCCTAACCTCCCCGACACACTCCACGACAAATGACCTCACTAAAAGGTGGATGTAAGAGGAACTCACCAATCAACTCTCTAATAGTCAAAAGTCTCCTGACGAGCATGCATAAAGTTACACAAATCTCCCAAACTTGCAACTCCAAAGAAGGTGATCCAACAACTCCAATTTTTGATCTTTTCGCTCATTGATAAAGTTCTCCAAAAGGACAATCCAAATGATGAGAGCTTCCAAATCTCTGATTTTGTATCCTATTTCAATGACGAAGTTCTTCCGAAATGGTTTAGACTTTTTCTCCCAAAAAAAATCTCAACTCCTCTCCAGCTAGAGAAACCACAGAAAAAGTCTCAATTAAGTAAGTCAGGTTAGTCTTTGCATTGCTTTTGCAGGTTTACCATCCAAAGTATAACTAAGGAGACGTGTACTGTCATTCAGAAGCAGTTCGCGAACGAAAGGAGGAAAGAGTAAAGCTCCATAACTGATCATAAATAGCAACAAATTCGGGGAGGACCAATCGAAGGAGGTTTCTTTCTATTGATATTGATCCCCGTCCTCCAAGTTGAATCTAGTTCTTATTATGTATCAGTATGAGCATTAGTCACTTTTCATTTCATCAATGAAAAGTGTTTCAAGAAAAATAAATCTTGACTGCCGATATTGCTTCATATGCACTGCCACGAGAATATCTTGATTCTTTTTTGGGTATTTACCTTGTTATGACTATTATATTTCAATCATCAATGCAAATCGGAGAAAAAGAACTACTCCAGTTAACTTTTTGGGAGATTTTCCTCTTGATACTTCACTAATCATGAAAGTGTTTCCTTTATTTTATGAGTATCCCCAAGCTAGCTTGCACACACCTCGAATAATCTCACAAGTCAATTGGTTAACCTTACAACATATAGTTGCATAATTTTAGTATTCAAAACAGTTGACCCAGCCATGACATTTAAACCCATAACTGATAATCCTAAATATTTATGCATAACAACCAAATAAAAGCCGTATGGAATGGTGTCAGTGCCACATAATATAAATATCCAGTGTCATATCGTAGCTCCAATCTTTGATTAGATGTCACATTTTAATCTTCTATACTATCAACCAATGTCCATATGAAAACTAAACCAAGAACATAAACTTGCTGATGCAAAATAAAAAAAAAGACCCATACGTAAACTACCTTATAAAACATCATTGTATGTTATTTTGCCATGAATTCCTAACTGACATACCTGGTAAGAAGGACCAAAAGCGATTCCAGTTAACTTGACCTGGTCCTGCCTCGGCCGATTCTTAATCAATTCATCCTGCTTCACCTCGACTATTTCTAATGGAACTTCATTTCTTCTTCTCTTCTCAGGTATTCTAACAGAATTTTCAGTGTCCCCAATGGTGGGCTGGCCGGCAGGTTCACTACCGTATTGCATGTGATCACCGTAGTTACCATAACTCTCATAGCTTCCATAGTCACCAGCATTACTTGCAGTAGAGGCAGACTGTGGTTCACCAGCAACATTTTGATCGACACTGTAATGGTAATTCCCATAACTACCATAGCTTGCGTGATTCCATGCATTCTGTTCTGTACCGAAATTGTAGGTTGCAGCATTCTCATAGCTCTCCCTATGATTAGCAACATTCTGCTCAACACCTGAATTGTAATTTACAAAACTATCATAGTTTTCAGTACTGTGATCCATATTTTGAGTGCTGCCCAAATCATTCGCTACGTTAAAATCATCAGAAGACGAAACCGGCACATCCGTTTCGATAATCGACCTCCGCCCTGAACCTAAGCTCGAAGCAACTCCCAACGTTGCCGAGTTCTTCGGCGCTGGAATGCTTGACAAGAACGAAGTCACAGAAGGGGTTTGGAACGACGACTGAGATGCCTTCCGGCGCCTTATTTCTTCTTCTTCTTCATCATCGTCGTCGTCGTCCTCTTCACCCAATTTCATCAGAGAAGAGTTAACGGGCGGCTTAAATAGGACGACCCTTTTCGGCTGGGACAACGAGGAAGAGGGATTAGATTTAGGCTCCTGCAATTTCTGCGAGTTAGGTTGTGGAAGGGAAGAAAACATAGACACTGATTTCGTGAGATTCCCGTCACTATCACCATCACCATCAAATCGAGAACTTGAACCGGAAGTCGAAGGGTTCGTAGGGTTCCCCTTGGGCCGTGGAAGGGAAGAGAATAGAGAGGAAGGTTTAATTGAAGCGGCACCAGATTTCGACGCAGAGGAGGAATCTTCTTCTAGGTCTTCGTTCTTATCGCCGTCGAAGAAACCAGCGGGCAGAGAAGGCTTGGAGGATTGTTTGGGCTGGGATAGGGATTGGAAAAGGGAGGAGGATTTAGGCGGGGGAAGAGACGAGGAGAAAGATGAGCTTCTGAAGGTGGAAGTTTCTGAGAGCTCGGATCTCGGAGGCTTGCTAATTGACGACGGTGGCTGCGCCGGCGGTTGTTGGTGATGCTCTTCTTCGTCATCGGAGGAGGCGTAGTTGGCTAAAAGAGAGTCCATGAGAGAAATAGATCGCGAGCTTTGCTTGGAACTTGGAAGTAATGAATGGAGGCAACAGCAAGTGCAGTGGCGACGTGGTTTTTGGGTGAATACCTTTTGTGGAAAAGGAACAAAAAATTATAATTTTTTGTATTATTAAATTGCTATTTTAATCCAAGATTTTAAAGAAATTAATAATTAAATATCTCAAAATATTTAATTTTCATATTCTATATCGATATACTTCTAAGTAATAAAAGTTCATTATGTCTATGTAGATCCAAAATTTTGCATGTAAATATTTTAGTTTTACTTAATTATTTTTAGTTATCTGAAAAATTAAAATTATGAACAACAGATAATTTTATAATTTAATCTATTTTTAATTAATTAAATCGATACTGCTATTGATTTAAATTAATATTCGTTACAACTATATTTCCTTCTCAATTAAACAAGCATGAGAAGAATGTAGAATGATAAAAGTATTAGTCCTAAAATTACATACTTTGAAGTGATTTTAAAACAATCAAAATCGTTTTTATCACATACTTTTAACTATTCAAAACCAATTTGAAATACATAAAAAATAGTTTTTGAATAGTCCATGAATTGACTTAAATGTTTAATAAGATCGTATGTTGAAGGTAATTCTAAAATGATGGAAATCAATCTGTAATTTTTCAAATTGCTTCTAATCATTAAGAAAATCGAAATCAACTTTAATATTTTATATCTATAGAATATACAATTAAACTACAAATTCATTTTGAATGATTAAAAGCGAGTTTTCGAGTGATTTTAAACCTAAAAAAACGATTAACTATTTTAAAACAACTCTTAAAACATACGATATGATGGAAAGTGATTTTGGATAAGGTAGAAGTGGTTGCTCTAAGAAAACTGCATAACCGAGGCATGGACCAATTCTTCTGTACAATAAAGATCGAATAACTCAACCGAGAAGCTCAGCTTGTTGTTATACTTAATGATATGAAACACTCAAACAAATAAAAATGCAAGACAATCATTCACTTACATCCACATTCAAATAGTTTACAAATAATGGCAGAAAATGTGTTCCATCAACTCCCTTGAATAATCTTAGTACTCCACAACTTTCATGCTTGATAACACTTCTGTCTTATGATCCTACAAAATACTTATCAAAATGTTGAGCCGTTATACCCGAAGTTTGAGCGCTGGAAATAATCAAAATGGATGTGTTAATTTAATCGACATCTTACTCTAATCGAAAATAATTCCATTATAAATATATCAGCATAGGTAAAATGTTAGGATGATTATGATGTAGGGATGCAATGCAACAACTCAAAATAGTTGGATTAAGATAGTTAGCAGTGTTAAATCACTGCTAAATTCAAAAGTTCAAGTAAATGTGTTAAGATGTTTGTTTATAAATATAATCAAAACCAACTTTTTATTGTGTGAGTTCAGTTTTGAGTGCAAAACTCAACAAGTGTGAATTAATATCAAATTGAGTATAAAATTACGGATAGAAATTTAAACACTTTTTACTCTAATGTCATGCCAAGCTGATTAAAAGCTCTTGGATTTAACAAGGAACAGTTCACATTGTGTCAAAAGACATATAAATTGGTGAATTTCCCGCTCAACTCTAAGTCTCAAGAGGTCAGATGAATGTTAAAGATTTAATGCAAGTTTATAGTTCAGAAGATTAATTCTTCACAAAAGTCCAGCTTGTTAAATTATAAATTTATTCTATGAAATCTGAGTTTTGTGTAATGCTAAAAAGTTGGTGAACCAAATACACATAAACCGGAGTTAAGAAAGAAATAATTGTAAAAAGACGGCTTCAAAAAATATCTAAAATTTGAATAGCCAACCTTTTCAGGCCTCTAGATTTACGTTTGACCGTATTAGAAAGATATCATGAACAACCTTAATTAAGCAAGGGTTTTTTGAGGGAGAACCTTCAATAGGACGATGACGTTCAAAATTTGTGACCAAAACAAATTTAATTAAATTATTATGGCACTCCAAAACCTGTGAGATGTTTGAACATAGTATCTCCAAAGATACTAGGTTGGACTATCACAAAACTCTAAAGATACAGCTCAAAGAGTGAACTATTGTATGATTTGAGAGGAAATCGTAATTTGAAGATTCAAACACATATCTCTCCTATCCAATTTTCATATCACGAATCAACTAGCACTAATCTCAGCTAGTCACAACACATTGAAAGGACGAGAAAAACTTGCCTGGACGTCATAAAATTTGATATAGAAACGGGAACCATCAATTTGGATCTTGGTCTGAAGAATCTCAGCAATTGTTGAGCTAAGTTTTCCATTCACGCCAGGTCCAAGGCCTCCTATGGAAATCAACTCTCCATACGCGGCTGGCTCTTCCGTCGTAGCAAATATAATTGGAGTGCCACCATTCAGCAAGATCATCACATACTGAACCATTGAAGAAGAAAAATGTAAGTTCGTGCCCTTGAATAGCCATAAACATGCTTCCAATGCTACCATAAAAAAATAAAAATAAAAAAACTTCATCGACCACCGAGAGAAATGTCTAGCAATGAAAAATCACAACTCGATAGCTTAAACTGACTTCTACTTTCTCACTGTAATTTCGTCGAACACCATGTGGGCATGTCGAGCACCGTGTAAACGTACACACCCAGTACAAGTAAGAGACTGAGGGAGGATGGAAAAGGGGCAGAGAACTTAACAGATTCAGGTTTGCCGAGAATTTTAGAAACGGCTTTCGAAGCGTCCTTGAGGATGTCAGCGGCGACGACAGTATCGACTGGAACATTCGTGAATAAATTCAAAGTCGGCATTTTTCCTCTGCAGCTGCTAATGGGGGATGACCAGCTAAAGCTTGTCCTCTGTGCATATAAAATGGCAATGGCGACGGGTGGCTTCCAGAGAGACTTTGCAGATAAAATGGGTCGGAACGTAATCTCAATCGGTCCCCTTCGATCTTGTGTAACCGTACGAAAATATCAGTGTCAATTTCAAGACTTCAAATTTATAGATATGTTGATATTGAAGGATTTTTCACAAATCATGAATTTATATATTTTGTTTACGTTAATAATTAAGTTTTTTTTTTTGAATTCCAAACTAATTTATGAATATTAAGAATGTGCTTACAATTTTAAAGCAACCAATTTTTATCTTTTAAACAAGATTGTGATTTGCTAACCTATAGTATGAATTGCTATCCAGTTTTTAGATAAGATACTTATAGTCCAAAGAAACAATTTATTGTTTTACTAGTAAGACTTTCATTTACTAGCTAGGCACTTTAAAAATTCGTAATTCATATTTTTCAATAGATATTTATCATCTTAAAAAAAAATAATTTCCATCTTTGTGGTATGTTCAAAAAACCAACCAACGTAGATATTTTGATAGTTTAATATATAGGCAACTCACACGAACGATGACAAGCTCATCCTTGATGAAGGTTGGCCAATAGAAACATTGTAATAACTCGGGTTAAAAAGAAAACGTATTTTAAGATGATAGATTGTTCGTTTTATTTAAAAATTCTAAATACTTAGAAACAAATCTTAAATATCAAATAACAAGAAGAAAGTAATTGTTTATTCGAGTTTGATTTTCTTGATTTTTTTGAACTTAGTTGAATATTTTTAAAAGTTATCATAATTTTAACACATTATTATTATTACTATCATTAAATTTCAAAGAGAGAAATACCCTACATTGCTTAGAAGACCTAGTTTAAATAGGTGTGAAAAAACCGAACTGAACCGACTCCGTTCAATTCGGGTTGGACTGGTTTACAACAATAATATTACCGACCCAAGCCTAACCGGTTCGATTCGCTTAAAATTAAAATTAACTCATTTCTCATCGTGGGTTTTCCGCCCTCCGTCTTCCGTCCTTCGTCCTTCGTCCTTCGTCCTTCCTTCTTCTTCTACTTAACTCATCCTCGCCTTTCTAGTTTAAGATGGATTCTTCAGTGGAGGATTGCTCTTCCGGTACTCTTAGATTTATGGAGCTTGCCATTCAGCAGGTGATTCGCTTCTCTATACGAGGATGGTGAATTTTAGTTTCGTAATTGTTAAAATATTACATATCCACACTCAAATTGTTTGTAGTTCGTTCGTTTACTTTCCAGGAAACATTAGTTCCCATGCATCAGGGTTTCAATCGTTACTATCTAATGTCATTGAGGTGCTGCTATACTCTTGTTTAACTGTTCTGATTTCATAAAACATGTTGGAAGATATACAATTAAATTTACTTTCATCGACTAGCTTAAACTTGGTTAAATAGACGAGTATTAAATTGTCGTTAAACCTAAATGTTTGTCTTATTGGTGTCAAATTTATTTATCTTCATAGTAACTCAATATTTTTCCATGTCATGGCAGGCCAAACTCGCACTACACAGCCTTGAAGTGCCTGTGGGGTAAGCTATTGTTCTATTTTTACCCTGTCGTGTTGCGTAATGAATTTACTGTTTGGTGCGTCTCAATACCTGTTTTGGCCAATAATTCTTGCTTAAACACAATGGTTGGAATTTAGGTGAAAATGGTTATCGTAGTTCTAACTTAAACCCTTTGATTTTTCCTTTTTTGCAACTGTGCCAATGATCTTGCTTATGAAGTTATCTTAATTATTCTTGACATTCAGCTGTGTGATTGTTGAAGATGGGATGGTCATTGCCACTGGAAGAAACCGCACTACTGAGACCCGAAATGTAATCTATCATGGTTCTTATCTTTCTTTCTCGTTTTCTTAACAAACATAATTTTCAATGTTAGTTAGTGGTTGGCATCGATTTAAGGTAGCCCCCTTTTCTTGGGCTCCATCCTTTATTACATTATTGTTGTTGTTCAGCTGTTACTTAGCGGGTGAATATGCCTCCGGACATACATATCTTGACATTTGTTGAAGCTAGTATTTCTCAATAAACCACCCAGAATAGGGATAATTCTTCTTTATTTGGAAACAAAACTTGAGTTTAAAGGAATGGGGTGAAGACAACTATATACTAGTTTACTAACAAAGTCGCAATTTACATTTTATAGAAAGTTGAGAGTGACTGTAAGAGATTAAGAGTTAGTTGGAGTTTGAGATAAGGAGATCTATTTCTCCATTTCTCATTTCTCTTTGTCTTGTTAATAATAGGTAGGATGAGTAGAATAATCAACCAGGAAATATATTTTTTAAGGGTTTCAAACATAAAGAGGAAATATTTGGAATTCTAACCTTCCATAAAAAGGAGAAAACATGTACCTCAAAAGCAACCATCAAAGCAAAAGGGGAAAGATAAAGTATAAAAATGTGGATGGCAAAAGAATCCCCTAGAAGGATATGGGTCCAAATCTTAATACCCCTTCTTCTCAGAAAAAAAATCCTGCCGCATCAATTGCCTTTCTATCTGATAGAAGACGACAAGAGCCCAAAGAGGCCAAAGAAGAAGGGTACGGGGAAGTCAACATTGTGACCACATAATGTAATCTCTTATTTGAGAGAAAGTAAGGACGGGGAAATTAAACACACAAATACTTATCTCACACCCATGGAATTCCCAAAAATAAATATTTTAGCCTTCTCCAACTAAGCCATTAACAGACTAAGTGAAGAAGGGGAAAGTAAAAGAGATAGCTTTCCAGAGGGTTTTACTAAGGCCTCTCAACTCCTCACACGAAGCCCACTCAAAAAGGGGAGGGATATACCTACTCATAATCACCCTGTACCACATGTCCGTCTCCTTGAAGAATTACGGCAACCATTTAGCCTAAAGAGCCTAATTTCATAATCTCAATTTTTCAATACCCAATCCTCCAAGTTCAACGGAGTTCAACACCACCTCCCACTTAACCAAATAGAATCCTTCCCCTTCCCTCATGAAGTTTGTCATTAAGAAATTTACTTACCGAGTTCTGGAAGCAAAACAAGGAAAAGAAAAAACTAGGTATCCCACTTATAACTGTTTGAACAGGAGTCAGTTTCCTTCCTCTAGAGAAATAGATCTTTTTGCATGTAGCAACCCTTTTTTCAAGTCAATTAACTCTCGGGAGCCCTAATAAATGGAAGGGAAATGTCTCACTTCACACACATAGTTTTTGTGTTAAGGCAAGGTAGACATAAGCTAAGCTAAGACATCACGTTATCCCATTGAAGAGAGAAGGAAGAATTGCAATGTTAACCCTGCTTGTGTAGTTTAGATCTAAAGGAAGAGTACACGGGGATTTCCATCACCTCAAGCCGAACTTTCCTTAAGAGTGTGGTGTTCTGCTGGCTTGTTTTGCATACAAGTTAGAATGTTCATAAGCTTTCTTCTGAACATTTTTTTTCATATCCTCATAGGCCACCAGACACGCAGAGATGGAAGCTATTGATATCCTGATTGAGGCATGGCAAAGAGATGGACTTTCAACCTCAGAAGTGGCTGATAAATTCTCGAAGTGCAAACTTTATGTTACCTGTGAACCATGCATTATGTGTGCTTCTGCCCTATCAATAATTGGTATGCTTTCTTTTCCCTTTTGTTTTCCTTTTCTCGTTTCTCAATCCAAAGGCAACAGTTTTCCCAAAGGGTCAGAGCTCCTAGGTCATAGTTACCTTTCACTTAATTTCAGTGAACATGGTTCATTCATTGCTTATTGGATCTTCTGTTGTAGGTATAAAGGAAGTATATTATGGTTGTGCAAATGATAAGTTTGGTGGATGTGGATCTATATTGTCGCTTCACTTAGGTAGCGGGGAGGCACCTACAAGGTTAATTTCTTTATCTACCATTATCAGATTTTAGATTTGTGGGTGATGGACTATTTGGAATTGAACACACTGCGCAAGTTAGTTGTTCACCTTTCGAAATTAAAGTATAGTTTTATGTACAATTCCGTGCTTACATGCTATCAATTCATATGCTTCCTTTTAACTGAACTTTCTTCAACGAAATGGTTTCTGTTTCCTGAACAAGGTTCCTACAAGAAAATGTTGGATAAAAATAAACCTGCCATGGGAAAATTTTGTAACTAAGGTTTTTCATTTTCCCTTCATACTTCTCGAAAAAGAAAACTTAGGACAATAAACAAAATAAAATTGAGTGTTTTGGTGGTCGTGCCCGCGAGGGGACATAGAGGATACTCTGTATCACTTTTGCTTTATCAGTAAGAACTCTCTATCACGACAGTTGTCACGTCATGAGTTAGATATCATTTACTAGCCTCATAAGTTATAAACTACTCCTATAAGTTAGAAGGATCTAAATATCTGAGATTCTGAAATACTGACACTACAAATATTACTTGAAAATCAGTTCAGAGTGTGAAAGAAAGGTTGAACACTGAAGAGGGAGTGTCTCCCATGAGCATGCAAGCTTTGCTCTCCATGCTTATGTGTCCAAGTTCTGCGTGTGGCTATCCTTTGTTAAATTCAAAAATGAAAATTAATATTGTTCTGGAGCAAGCTTGTGGAAAAGCTGAGGGGAGTAAGCGAAACTTCAATCTCTTTGCTTATGAAGGAAACAAACAAAAAGACTAACTAAACTTTTTTTTATTATGTGAAAAGACTTGAATTTTGTTGAAAAAAAAATGAAAGAATCAAGAGAAAGTACAAAAGGGCTAAGAAATCCTTTTACTAATTGAACCCTATACCAGTATACCTAACATAGCCTGACACTCGGATATCTCCTATTCCTCAAGATAATGAATATAAAATAGCATTATTTGGTGGAGGCTTCCCAACTTTGATTGCTCCACAACAGTGGGAGCCGAACTTTGACCTTTGTCAAATATCCACCCTTTCACCAAACCACAAAGGGGGCAACTTTTATCCTTAACATTTGTTCAATTGGTCCAAGCAGTGTATTTAGTTATAGGTTACGGTCACAGAATTCAATGTCTCAGCAATGATCATGTCATCATTTATTTCAGGCTTGGACTACTATTATGTAGGAAGCTTTCTTTTCCGTGTCAATAAATAGGTTAAGTTTTAAGACAACATAAATTCATCCAGATTTTACATTTTGCACTATCATCCTCCCACGTGAACAAAGGGCTAATTCATGTGTTCTGGATTCTATAAAGTAATACAAATAATACAAACTAAAGTACGTGAGAGTTTAGATTTTTGGGAGGGCTGATAATTTGAGCATGTGTAGGAAGTCCTTTCATATTCTTTAGTCTTTTTATTTATTAATTTGTGTATTACTTTTCTTTGTTATTGCCTAATCTCTTTAATTTGTTATGATAGCGGTAATGGGCTAGGAAGGGGGTTCAAATGTACTGCAGGAATAATGGCATCAGAAGCAGTTGGTCTCTTTCGAAGTTTTTATGAGCAGGGGAATCCCAATGGTATGTGGAATTATTTGATAGTCTGATCTGCTTGGTTCACTCTGTGTATTGCATATTGTATATCCCAAATAGATCCGTTTATTTTGTTGGTGTAATATACCTATCAGATTTTTCTCTTTTGGATCAAGAGACTATGAAAAAATGCATCACATCTTAGAGGTTTCATTGAAAGTGATGGTGTTCTGTTGCAGCTCCAAAACCTCACAGGCCTCTTGTTAACCATCAGGCAGGCCAATGAGAGGCTTTTGAAATGAGGTTACTTTTGGTTACGATTCTGTTCCTGTCGAAACAGACATTAGCAGTGAGAAGAGCTTTTGAATTCGGCAAAGACGAACGATGGATGAATTTCAATGCACATTTAGTACCCGTCTCAAACAATATCAGTTTTTGAGCTTGAAGATGCCTACCTCGAGGTTATGATATACAATATCTGTCCCCTTGCCATTGGAACTGCTACCTGAACTAGTCCTATACGTTCACATATTGATTCAAACTCGAATTGTAATTAAATCATTTATATCTACTATGAATCAGTTTTCAGCTTCAAATGTTTGCAAATAGATATAGTGGCTTACAACAAGAGGAGAACTATTTTATTGTTGTCCAATGCTGCTTGGTTGAAGCATTCTGAATTTATTCAAATGCGGTAGTGAATTTGAAATGAGTGGTTTTGTACCACTCTTTTGAACTTGAATTAGTGTCATTTATGCAAAACTATGGAGAGCCAGAACTCAAATGAAAGGGGGATAGGAAATTCAGATGGAGGTGTTGCACACACAATGCTTGAATGGCGTGGGAACTTGCGTTGTCCTCTTTGGGGACTGTGATTCATTTTCTTCCATCTGGAAGGTTTCTTTACATTTTTCACTTTTTTGCATGGCCTTCGATTTGTTCTATTGGATGGAACGCAAAACAAGGTTGCCATTACTATGTGATCATGAGTTGATATTCAAATTGTCAGTTTTAAGATTTAACACATTGTATTCATTATTTTATGTTTGAACAATTTGATGGGATTGCTTCAATGTTAAGAACAAATTTGATGATTAAATGGTATCATTTGGATTGTAGTGTTTAGGAAAATTCTGACAAGGTCTCTATCTTCTAAACTTATTAGAGTTGTGATGATATCGACAAACTGAATCACTTTCAGGTGGCTTATATGAGGATAGTTTAATAGTTAAGATATATTTGCTTCTTACAGATCGCAAAATTGAAATTCTTGATATGTTTAAAAAACTAGTTTCAAAGAAAGTTTCCATCTAGACTTTTTAACAATATGGTAAGAAGTCATTTGTACAACATAACTTACACAAACCTTTTTCCACATCGACCGCTTTATTACTTTTGTGCTCTATTAACGTCCTTAACACGTTTCTCAAAATAAATTGACTATTGATATGTTGGTTCTGTTTTTTTATTGTTATTTACTTCTTACAAATGGAGGTGAGGAGATCTGAACCACGTAACTTTCTAGTCGTTGGCGTACGCTAGTACCAATTAAGTTTTGCTTTTTTGTTGACATATGTTGTTTATGTGTTGATGTTGGTTAGTTGTCATCGAATAATAAAAAAAGCTAAAGCTTCAAAAGGTAACGTAGATCTTAACCAATGGATTTGCAGGTCTCAAACGACTTTTAAATGATTCTCTCAAAATGTGAAATTTAGTCTATAACATACAAATACACATTAAATAAGAACACTATATGTTAGCGTCGATGCATTGATCGATCTAGAAAGTCGTTTTATTAAATATTCTCATTCGATAGCATTGTTTAACTTTCTAACATCTCTCTTAATCCTTTTTAAATTTTGTAGATATTCAAACTTTTTAACTTTTGGTCAAGAAAATAACACAAACTACACGCATATTTGCTACACAATGTACTCTTAAGTCTTTTTTTCCAAGTTTGATAGGATCTGTCCACCCGTACAAAACCCCCAATAAATTATAGCTGTCAAATACACCTATTCGAAATCATCAATTATTTTTGGTCATTTTGCCTTTTCTCTCTTTGTAACACTTTTGTATATTACAAAGAAAAAAAGATAAATCAAAAACAAAAACTTGGTGAAAATTTGTAATATGCAAAATGAGTGTCTACAAAGGCAAAGTGAAAAGTTTGCGTCTATTGTAGTGAGGGAAACCCCCCAATGAATCAATTTGAGTTCATAAACACGGACGTTGTCTTTTCTTCAATATATAAAAGAGAAAAAAAGAGAAATAAAAACGCATAATTTTGAATTAAGATGAATCTGGGATTCTGAGTGGTAAAGGAGCAGAAAGGAAAGCATTTTTTTTTTCTTCCACAACTGGGTTGATCATTCGGAAGAACTGGCTGATTGTACGCTTCTTTTGGTTAGTTTAATAATTCCTCTCTACTTTAAGATTCGGGAACAGAGTATAGCATGATGTTGTTCAACTTTTTTGCCCATTTTTCAATTGTTGGTTGCTTGATTTTAAACTTCATTTGTTATTTGAATGGATTCTTTAGCAGTATTTGAGTATGTAACTGATTAACTTAAGAGGTATTAGTGTGGAACATATGGTCTGTTATGATGGATTTTTCTGATGTGGTTGTGGTAGTCGACGAAAACTTTAGAATTACATGCGTATATTGCTTTTTTATTTCATGGGTTGTGATTTAAAGTGGACGGTTTGTGTAGGAGGATGAGATAAATTTGGATAATATTTTGTTCTCTAAGTTGCTCGATAATGTGAAGTTGGATGGACGGATATTATTATTTGAGTGGGAAAATTTAGGGTTCAATGTTTTGTAGTTGGGGAGATTGGGACTGAGTAGATAGATTTTGGTGAGTTCCTGGGTGAGATTTTGTCCGTGTTTTCTTGGTTTGCCATCGTGTCATTGACTATGTCAACTTGAAGGGCTTCCAATCAGGAAGGAGATTGACACATTAATGGAGTTATGTTCGATTCTTTCTTTCTTTTTTTCAGAAAACTAAAAGAAATCTTTGAGAACCTGTTGATGGATTATAGATTTACGTGAGATCTGCAGTTCAATTTCTTCAGAGAGGCATGTTGCCTTTTGTCTATCCGAGATAATATGCTGATAGATAATAATCGGATGTGCTCCACTGCTCTAGAAAGACTTCCCTTTTTTCTACTTAATGTCTTATGTCATGCTTGCTCTTGAAATTCACAGATGTGCCCCCATTGTGATGAATTCTCTCATGATGGCTGCAGAAAAGCTGGACCGATCATTGAGGAAAAGAAGAACAATGGTGGATTGCGTTGCTTAAATTTTCCTAGGACCTTTCCAACTGCTATTATGATGTCTGAAGGTTCAAAATCTAATGTAGTATATAGGAGAAAGAAACTGCGGGGCAGTTCTGATTCCAGGTTTTTGGCTAATGGGACAGATTGTATATCTTTGATTAGTTGTGATGGTCATTTGGCAGAAGACAAAGAGCAAGCTGCAGCTTCTCAACGTAACCACGAGCATGAAATTGTTGGAAATGCTGTCCCTCCTTTTCCTGTTTGCGATGGAAAAACTCAAGTTTCAGAACTAGAATCAGCCAACGGTTGTATATTTGGGGAAGGGCATGGTTCAGACGAAACACCTAATAATAACCTGCAAAAAAGTTTGGAGGTTGACAGCATTAATGATAGCTGCTCCTCATCTAAGTCAAACATGGAACTTGTTTCAACTTCCCTGAAAGTTGAAGTGGATGACACAGGTGAGTGCTCCTCTTCTAGCATTCAAGTTATGGAGGATACGGTCGAGGATATTTCTGGAAGAGATCTATGCATCTCTATCCTTAGAAGCAATGGGCTGTTATCTTCTATGGCTCATGTTCCTGAGGAAGAAAGTGATTCTAGAAGCGACAATAATTGTTTTCGATTGTGCAAAACTTGTGGCTCTTCAGAATCAGTCTTGAAGATGTTAATCTGTGATCATTGCGAAGATGCATTTCATGTCTCATGTTGCAATCATCGCATGAAGAAAGTGTCAAATGATGAGTGGTATTGCAATTCATGTCTGAAAAAAAAGCACAAAGTTTTGAAGGAAGCTATCTCAAAGAAATTGACAAACACCTTGAGTAGAAATGGATCTTCCAAGGGTGAATCAAATTCTATAGCATTAATGTTAAAGGACACAGAACCTTATACAACTGGTGTTCGGATTGGCAAAGGTTTTCAAGCAGAAGTTCCAGATTGGTCTGGCCCGATTTCAGAGTATGTTATTTTTTAATTATATGTATATTTTTCTTCATGCAAACTTAAAATTAATGGTTTTATTAGGTAATTCTGGGGAAGGTTGATTCTGCCCCCCACCCCCTGGTTCAGAAATAAAACTGAGGTATTGCACTCATGTTATTGACCATTATCCGAACTTTTAATGATACCAGAAACATTAAGTGAGAGGTAGAAGTAGTTGTTGCCCATGGGCCATTAAAATTCCTATAAATCACTATGCTTTCATGAAAGGATTGAAAATTAGAGATTGACTCGCTGGGATCTTTTGAAATTTTTTGCTTGAGTGAATAGAAAAGTTTTAAAAGGCACAAAAAGTTCTTGGAGTGAGGTTTGGGTCTTGGCTATGTGATAGGCACCTGAATTAACCTAAAATTACATAGAACACAACAATAGTCTAGAACGATTATTGCTTTATTGAAACTAACCAGCAACTTCTAAGAGTTCAACAAGATAACAACAAAGCAAACTAAAATGTAAAGACACTACAACCAATCTAGAAGGCTGGTTTTCTTAAATCACCAACTAACCTAAATGCTTAAGCTAGTGGATGAAGATAAATTTAATTAATATCATCTAAAGCCCCTTACTTGTGGTGGATGAAGGTAAATTTAATTATATATCATCAAACACCACCTCACTTGTGAGCTTGAAATATGAAAAAGACCCAACAAGTGAAAATTAGTATTAATTTGGGAGGAACCAACATTGTAGAAGTTTGAACATAGGACCTTCTGAACCAACTTGATCTGATGGCACCTTAAATCACTGATGGACCCAAAAGCTTAAGCTAATAGGTGTAATATTATATCATCCAACAGGTTTCTCTCCTCCAAAGGGGATAAATCCCATCCAAAATTATGAGTATCCCTCTTTCATTCCCCTTGTAGAAATAATGGACGTCTATCAGAGTGTATGGTGTACCACACACAATCTCCTCCAACCTACTAACCAACATTCCATCACTAACTTTCCTTCTTACCCCTCTTAATACAAGTTTATATGATTAGGGGCTTCATACTAATACTATGATCCCTATTGTTGGACCTTTATAATTAAGGATTTTAGTGATTATTCTTTTATCTCTTATGGTTGTGAGTTGGCGGCCTTTCTCATAAATTTTGTAGTTTGTCAGCCATCTCTTTTCTTACTCTATTTCTTTTTTCTTGTGACTTCCCTTTTCTTTTTTGTATTACTTTTGTATATTTTCAAAAAGGTATTACCGTTGTATCTTTTTTATGAATGAAAGTTGGTATTTCTCTTAAGAAGTACACATGGTCTTGATGACAAATTAACTACTGGGAGGTCAATTTTTCTACTGGGAGATCCTCTGTCATGCTAGAATCTAAGCTTATTTGGTCACCCATTTTGGAGAAAAAGGGAAGTCATTTGGTTAAACTTCATCATAGCCTTCTTTTGGTCCATTTAGATGAAGAAACCATTATATTTTAAAGGACAAAGATACGGATTTTGATTTTGTATTTGTATTTGAACACTTATCTTACATTGCTCTCTCTTAAAAAGGGCTTCCAGTCCATAAGAATCATACCTATCGAATAATTACAAAAAGCCTCCTAGACCACTGCTCCGACATATTCCTACAAACATGGGTCCCAAACAGCATAAATTGTCTTCTCTTGTGTTAAGGAAATTCCACAGAGCCTCTGTGGTGTACCTGTGAGAGAGAGAGAGAGTTACTTGTTTTTAATGAGGGAAGGTAGAAAGTTAGTTAGAAGAGGGTAGTTTGGACCTTGTACTCACATTTCTCTATAAATACAACACTTCTCCTCTCATTTGAGAGAATAATCATTTGATAAAAATTAGACTTTTTGATTTCAACCACTTAGAAACAACACACACAACCAGTAAGAGCCAAGGGTCCTTCCGAAATATTACCTTTTTCCTTTCCCTATTTAGAAGAGAAGAGTTTTCCTTTCGCATTTAGAAGTGACTAAGTGAGAACCAAGGGTATTTACAATGTTTTTCTTTTCCTTTTTCAGTACTATATTTATTATTTTCACAATTATTATGCTGAATATATCTTCTTGCTGAGCTTTTTGCTGTGTACTTTTTTAATTGATATTACTTTGTTTTGAACAATATACCAAAGATGTATTTTTTTCATTGTTTTTACATGATTAGCATAGTGGACCATATTAAAGCTCAAGAAAGAGAGGGTAGCTCCCTATGGAGTTTGTTCAAGTTTATATGGTAGTAAGATTTTTGGTTGCTCAGGCAAAATGTTTATCCTGCAGCCGCAAGTTTTGTGGCATTAACGAATGTTCAAGTTTATATGGTAGTATTGTGGAGGCCACAATATCAATGAAATGGTTTTTTATCCAAAGAAAGGGAAAAAAAGATGAGAAACCTCTCCCCTAAAAAGTTATATATATGATCAAAGCCTCACAATTGTGGAGGATTTGAGCAAGCCTGTGACGTCGCAAAAAAAAACCATGTGTCCAAAAGTCCAGCCTGAAGAAATAATAAAGGAACTGGACTTATCTTTGAAAATCATTATGTTTCATTCTTTCCGGGGCTCCCACAAAAGAGCACCAGCAGTACATGAGTTTATTACTATTACTTTTTCTATATCCGTGAGTGTCCAGGCCAGCTTACGCGCACCTCGACTAATCTCACGGGACAATCCGTTTGACCCTACAACATTTGGGTGTCAAGGAAACTCGTAGAAAATTAATTCCTAAGTAGGTGACCAACGTAGATTAAACCCATGACCTCTTAGTTGTTATTGAGACCATGTCTCCCTTTTTACCACTTGGTCAACCCATGGTGGTTAGTTTACTATTATTGTTATTATGTTCTTTTGTACCTTTTTGGTGTCGACGAGTCTATCTAGAGTCTGTGCTTTTTGTACCCTTCTTTTTATAGTTTTTCTAGCATCAAAGTCAAGTTTTTCTTGCATCAAAGCTCGACTGAAGAAGCATAGGTTTTTGTTATTTTCTTTTTGCACAAATGCAATTGTTGAAGGTCTTGTGGGTACAAGAGTTAACGCTTTTGTGAGGCTTTAAATAGTTAATTCTTTTAAGAACCTTTACATTAGTTATTGTTAAAGTATCAATATATTAAATTCACCAAATTGATAAGTTCAAAACTTTTTGGGTTCAATAGTGATTTAACATTATACTAGAGTAGGAGATTTGTGTTTAAATACTTGAATGTCATTTCCTCTCGAGTTAATGTTGGTTTTCACCTTTTGGACATTCTAAAAGTTTTCAAATCCATGAGTGAGGAGAATGTTAAAGTATATGTAACTTCTTAATTGAATATTTGGCTTGAAGAGCCTGTGGAAGGATATTTAAAAAAGGGCTTCCTTCTTTTGTTCACTTAGTCTATTGTACGGTGGGGGAGGGAATACTTATTTTTGGGAAGATCATTGGGTGGGGGAGAGACCTCCATGTGCCTTATTTCCCAGGTTGTTTCATTTGTCTTCTCTCATAAACCATTTTATAGTTGATTTCCTTGTTTGGTCTGGGAGCTTGTGTTCCTTTTCGTACGGGTTCCACTGTTTCCTTTCCTGTAGGGAAGCACTAGAACTTAGATCTAGCCTCTTTTCTTTCTTTTCTCGTGGGTCACTCTAGGATAAGGGATTTGAGAGTTTGGAGATCCAGTCCTATGGTGGAGTTTTTGTGTACCTTCCTTCGTAGACTGGTTGATCATTTGGCCTTACATGACTCAGTTTTTTCAGTTCTTTGGAGGATTAAGATTTCGAGGACAGTGAGGTTCTTTACCTGGCAAGTTCCTCCTCAATTTGCTGCATGGGTCACTTTTTATGGCTTGTAGGGGTGTGTGCAATTTGGCGGACTTTGTGGGGTGAGATAAACAATAGGACCTTTAGAGGGAGGGATAGGGACTCTAGCAAGGTTGGTCTTGTTTGATATCATGTTTCTTTGTGGGATTCGATTTCGGAGACCTTTTGTTACTGTTTTATAGACATTATTTTGCTTAGCTAGAGTCTCTTCTGTAGAGGGATATCTCTTTTTGTGGGTTTAGTTTTTTGTACACTCATGTATTCTTCATTTTTTTCTCATTGAAAGTTGTTTCTATTTTTTTTAAAAAAATTGGGTCAATGGTGATATAACAGTTATAGTGAATAGTTACATCATGATATGTTTACGAACCCAGATACTTCTGTTTGTTGTATTTTTTTTTTACATTAGTTATTAGTTGAAAAGTTAGTAGTGTAAGATCAGAAAAACGCATGATGGCATAGGCTACCCCTATAATTATCTCAAAGAGAAGAGTAAAGATAACAAAAATAATGCTTACAATAGAACCTTTACTTGGCATGATATGGAGAAAATGCATGCTAGGTTCAGTATCAATTTTTTGAGTTCCTGGTCACATTTGCAGTCTCTTAAAGCATATATTTCTTTTTGGCTGATGTAGTGATACTGATGCCATCGGAGAGCCACTGGAAATGGATTCTTCAGAATCTTTTCTTATGCATGTAAGGCATCGATTTGCTTGTGTTAAATTACATTCAGTAACAGAGTTTGTAAATTAATGAAAAAAATAGTGACTTGACTTTCTACTTCTCAACCAACAAAATTATAGGAGCAGAGCACCAATAAAGCTTGTAGATTGAGCACTATTGGAAATTGGCTTCAATGTCAACAAGTTGTAGATGGAGTGGGTGGTGGTAATGGAGGCATATGTGGCAAGTGGCGCAGGTATGGAAATGCTGCACTCTCACGCTCTCTCTAACTAATATCTTGTTTGCATTTTGGAACTTAATATGTGTTCTACATGATCTCAATTTCTATTACATTAACAAGTTCACTTGTTTCTCCATCTCAACTTTTTTTCCGTGGAACTTTGCAATCAGAAACAAAACTTATAGTGGTAAATATTATTGTATTTCAAAATTTAGGCAGGATTAATATCCTGTCTATTTTGCAGGACTTTCTTTCTTCTTTTACAGAAGATTAAACTTGTGGTTCTTTTGTTGTTTAGGTTATTATGCGTTCTTCTCGTGGCTGATTGTTTAAATTAATTTCTTTAAACGTTTGCCAGGAAATAAAATTTATGCTCACGCATTCATTTGTTGTCATAGTATTCCAATCTTTTCTAAAGTTGGGGGATGAAATCCTGATTTGCTTCTATTTCTTCTTTTTCATCAATTTCTTGATTGTTGTTCATGATTTTGAATCTTTATAATTTTGTGAACATGCCAAACCCCGGGGTACAATTTATTTTTAATTTAAAACTTGGCACTGTAGGGCTCCTCTTTTTGAAGTCCAAACTGATGACTGGGAATGCTTCTGCTCTATCCTCTGGGATCCGACACATGCAGATTGTGCTGTACCTCAGGTGAAATGACCTTTATGCTGGGTCTTTTTCTCTTGTTCTTGTATACATAATTCTTTGGAAGACGCAATACTCTTTTTAGGAGTTGACATTATTTTCAAGAGGTCATTGCGAAATCTTGTATGTTCATTCATATGTTAATTGTTTGGCAACATGCCTCAAATCTTAAGATCTGTCTATCGAAGGGGCATTCAAAGGACATTTTTTTTTTTGGGGGTTTCTGCTCAACCCACGTGTTTCCAAGATTCCCATAGATTACTAACCCCTATAGATATTTAAACTTATTTTAAAATGTCAAATGCTTATTTCTTAATTTAAATATTTTACGAATTCTATATTTTTAATCTTTTTTTAGAGATATCAGTATTTTTGTCTACATTTCCATAAATTGATAACTTGACAATTCTGCCGACATCAACGTTTAAAACCTTAGTTGTAGAGTCAACCATCATTTGTCGGCCTAGTTGTAAAAAAGGAGATGCAATCTCAACAACTAAATAAGAGTTCATAGGTTCAATGCACGATGACCACCTACCTAGATATTATTAATTTCCTACGAGTTTTCTTGACACCCAAATATCGTAGGGTTAAGTGGGTTGTCCAAAAAAAAAACCTTTAGTTGTAGAGTCTATTTCCAATGATGTTTGTTATATTATTCATTGTCTCATAGAACTTTTGCTTATGTTTTGTCATTTTCCCTGGCTATCATAGATCTCTTGGCCCTCTTCATTATCTATTTAGTCTTATAAAGGTAACTTGTTTTTCAAATTTTATTTATTGTAATTGTCTCACCTTCTCTCCGCATTTTTATCTTGTTCCTGCACTATAAATTTGCCATCTATAATCAATAACTTTTCTTTTATAGAAATTCTACAAATTTTGCATTGTTGCAAAGATGAGAAATCTCAAAGTCCACATAAAGGTAGAATTTTAATGCACCAACGTGGAGACTAGATAATGCATGTGGATGAACGATATTGTTTTATTATGGAAATTATAATTTATAGGGAGTTTTATAATTTCCTTTTAGTCAATGATTTTTCTTTTTTTTTTTTAAATCCAGCTTTCACTGTGAAAAAGAAAATACTAGAGATCTACCAAGATTCGTTCAATACTTTGTTAGTAAATAGTTCTGAGTTAGTTGAGCTATTCCTTTATAAATGGAGGATTTGGGCTTCTTATTTATTAGTTACTATTACCAAATTCATTTGTGAGTCATTATTCACTGAGAGAGCTTTAGTCTTCATTATTCCTCTCTTTTGCTTTTGTATCATTTGGATTGAGTCACAGAAAAAGTTTAATCATAGTAGGTTGCAATAAATATAATCAAGGCAATTCCTTGTGCAAAATTGCAGGAATTGGAGACGGGTCAAGTTTTAAAGCAGTTGAAGTACATTGAGATGGTATTGTCATTTCTCTCACGTAGTCTTTACACTACATCTGCTGTTACGTTAGATTTTTTAGTCAGACCTTTCTTTTTTTTATTATTATTATTATTTTTTTGTATGCATTGTCCAGACATTGGGTCTCCTTGTTTTCCTTTAATAATTCGTAAAAGGTTCTCGAAGCCCAAGCAACAATTAAATATAGAAGTTCTCCAATCTCAATCAATATGGAAATATGTCTTCTTCGAAATCAATTTCGACACGCTCACCATCTTGCTGTCTATTCTCAAGTAATCCACTGTTTTATTAGCACTATTAAAACCGTGTAAAGTATATTTCTTCTTAACTAAGGAAAGTGGAATCCTTAAATAATCAAATGAATCATCTCCTCTGAAGTTTGGTGTAGTTTGTTCTGTCTTATAAGCTACTAAAACCATGCACATAGTTTGCTACGATTATAAAGACAACTAGATCGATTAATCCATCGTCTTGATGGTGTTGATGTTAATAAAAAGATTATTGGAAGTATACTATAGAGCTCAATTATCCCTGAATCTTCTCTTTTCTTGACAAACCTATCTCATCCCTGTGTTCCACATTGCAAATGATATTTTTCTTCCTACAGTCAAATGTAATAATGTGGAAATAAGCAGTGTTGGAGCTTCTTACATTCACCCAATCTACCCTAGCTATTTGCATCCAGCTTATCTCCGCCCTGAGAAAACTATTTGTGGAAATTAGAACCGGGGATTTGAAATCTAGAAAGTGGAATTATAATGTACTACAAAGTGTATGAGAACGATGGGGAGGGACTAAAACTCTTCCAACATACTCTATGTGCAACCAATCCTTTAGTCCTTTGGTAATGATTGATATTCTTTCCAAATATCCAAACTATATTCCTTACATTTCCCCACTAATATTACAGACTTAATCTTTTGGAAATTCGTTTTTTTCTCATCCCTCTTGGGTCTGGATTGATAAAGTTAATTCTCTTTTCTCTCTCTCACTGTTTCTCTCTCTGGACTTGTAGCTGAGGCCTCGGTTAGCTTCCAAAAGACGGAAACTGGATGAGGCGAAGAGCAGAAGTGATGTGCAGAACCTTACAGAGGATACAGAATACAAACCTTGATATGGTGAGAACTGCTTGATACTATTCAAGTGCCGTAACTCCATATTTCTTACAAAATCAAGTCATTCAGATTAAAATTGGGTCTTATATTCTCTACCTTAAGAAGCATTGTAATAGTAATATCTTGTATGTTGCAAATGAAGGACTAAATATGATGTGTGAGCCATTTACCATCTTCTTCTGTTGGCTTTTTGTCTCTTTTTCTCTTGGAGAACGTCTGTCAAGGGAAAAGTGGGTAAATGGAAATTGCTTTTTGTTAGTGAGTAGAGAAATGAAATTGGAATAGTTCAAGATCTTTTGCAGTTTTGTATTTGTTTTTGTCCCTGAGATTTGATTGAACACTGATAGCTAGTCAAGCACTTTATCGCTATCGTTTAATTTCAAAATTTCTCCTACATAGAAAGGAATTATAGTTTCGTGGATTCGGGCTATATTTTTTACACCAAAAATATGAAACTAAAGAAGTCACTCTCTTTTCCGTTTTGAATATTCCAGGAGAGTTTGAGGTGATTTAGTGGAGAGATTAGTGTCAATTGTCAAGTATAGGAGGTAGAAAGAAATGAGAGCGAAGGAGATTGGAAATTTTATTGGTCTGTGGCTGTCTGATGTTCCACATGAATCTGTAATATTCTAAAAGACTATCAGGAGAGAGAATCACTGAAGAATAATCATTATATAGCTTGTGTAACATTATCAAGAGTGGGGAAATGTCTTCTTCAGTACTCATTCCTTGAATATCCAAGTACATAACTAATTAATATATATATTATTTGTGTTGGTTTCACCCCATCCCTTTTTTAGGGTACCTTCATCGGCGTAAACCGGAAGAAAATTAATTTAGTGTAGATAATTTGATGCTATAAACTTGAAAACATAGTTAAGTGAAAGAAGATAATATTGTTGGAGGGAACACTTGGGTCCGTTTCTTTTTCACAAGTTTATGTCCTGTGATTGCAAAGATTTAGGTTTAATTGGTGTTCTTTTAATTCTCGCCATTTATTGATCTATCTATTGTCTTTTTCCTTTTCTAGGAACTGATTCTATCTCAAATCTCAAGTACATTTTAATCTTTGTACCTTTCATTCTTTAAACATGCCTATAAAATTTGCTAGTAAGGTTCTTCAAACATTAGTCTCTTCTCATTTATTCAACTTCTCTCAAACATGTGTGAGTCGGGTGATCAGAAGAATTGATGCTATGTTAAATAAAATTGATATTGCAATCACATTTGATTTATGTTCTTTCACTTTTTTTCCAATTACTATTGCATGTGTCCTATTAAATAGTGTAGCATGGTGAAATTTGTTGTAGTAAATCAATAGTCTAGATATAGGATGACATGACAGTCTAATGTCTTCAAATGGGGGAGTTGATTTAACTTGATGTCTGCAAAGGTTCCAACTAGAGAAGCCTTGCCTCCAAAGGAATAACCAGAAGAAAGAAGACTTTTGTTTAAATTATGATTTAGATATGATTATTATGTTTTGTAAATTTCATACCATTATCCTCTTCAAATTATTCATTATATCAATCTTGCTAATATAGCATGCATTGAAGGTATTGTATAGTATATATTTGTTCCTTTTTCATTTCTCTAACAGAAATCTTTTGAGGGAAAATTCACACTAACTGTTAAACATTCTTGAGATTGATTACGTGATTACAAACTAATAAAATGTTGCTTGAAGGGTTAATATTGTGATTGTATTTATTGATGGTGTGAGCTGCAAATTTCAAATTTTCTTTTGTAATCTAATTTAATGAATTGTTAAGAAAACAAAAAGAAAAAAATTGAAAATATGGAATATATATATCTAGTAATTACTGCACTTGTGATTTCTGACAACTGAAATGATTTTGTTCCATTACAAAAGTTATAAACTACAATGGTTTGGATGAAAAACATGATTGATCTGGATGGAAATTTCAAGTCCAAATAGGTCTATCATGCCCTCTTTCAAGTCTTGTATAATAGTAACCACAAAAGGAAAAGGAAAATTTTCATCAAACTTAAAAAATATACAATACTTAAGACCTAACACTATATATGGAAGCTTTTGGTATAATGTATATATTTCGAGCCTCGAAAATGAATTTCTAAATGTCATTATTCATCATTGATCTATTTTCTTCTAATTTCGTAAGTAAAAAAGATCAGCCATCCATTCAACTATCACTGATTAGAGTCGAAACAAAATCTAACAGAAGTAATGTTTTAAGAGAATATTTCCTTAATATGCAATATTGGAACTTGAAGCATCTGATTGAAAGTTTAAAAACAAAATTCAGGTATTTAAGATTATATCATAAGACCCCACCTTTGAAAATGGGATAGAAAAATGAAAGTAAACTGTACAAGATCAAACCTTTTCCTTTAACACTGCCACAGGAACATACACAATAGACTGTTCAATCATGTGTGACCTATCTAAAATCCCATCATCCTTCCTTTTCGTTAGTCTAAGTAGTTTCTGCTTCATTGTCTCTAATCTACCCTTAATTTTACACAATCTCTCCATCTCCAATTCTGTTTCTTGACCTTCACCTCTAGCTACAAAGTTTACCCTCTTCTTTACCTTTGTTTTTCTTTTCTTTAGGAGATTCTTCAAGCTTATATCATCGCCAAAATCAAAAGCATCCTGGATGAAGCAAATTAATCAGACCCAAGTTAAATATGAGTCAGTTTCTAACATGCATTGTCATAACGGGAAAAGCTTGACATGAAAAGTTAGGATATCTAAGATCGACCTAGGATGGTCTTTTTGGTATACTTACCATATTGAATGAGCCTAAAACATGTATTCGGTGAGGTTTATCAGATTATTTTATCATATTATATGATATGCATCATGTATCAGGTCTATGTTAATTTTGAGAATTCCAAGTCATGAGTATTTTTTAAACATGCACAAAATAAATAAATAAATAACAGAATAGTAGACTGGGGGTATGATTACTAGACGATAATCAAATCAGGGGCTCTTGCTCCCAATGCAGTTTATGAAAATACGAAAACCCGTGTAGTTGTATTACAGAGAGGTTCGCAGAAACAGTTCTAGTATTCCTAACTCCAGACATGGTTTCTTAGTCATATTTCGATGTTTCAAATTTAATTAAAAACCAGAACAGTTCTATTCTATTATATGAATTGCCTTTAAAATGAAAAGTTAAGTAATGAAGTAAAGGAAAGCAATGTCCTTCCAAACAGATTTTCAGACAAGAATCAACCTCATATTTTAAGCTTTTCTCAACGCATTTTCTTTTTGAAAAAAAAAAAAAAAAAAAAAAAAACCCTTCTAACACACCTGAATTGGAGTTCCCCTCGATGCTACTTTGCCTTTGATTATATTTTGTCAAGCATTGGACAAAACTAGATGTATTGTCATTATTTTTTTTGTTACGAGCAAACGATACCTTGTTATGGTTAGAAGATACATGTGATGATTTTCTGTGCTGCTTTTTCTTGCTATGACTTCCGCGCAACTTCAGCTGCAGTTCTTTTATTGGTGCATCCTCTAATGAATGAAGATTCTCAGACATTTCCTTTGAATCTGCTAATCTGGGCTCGTTGGAAGTCGTATAAGAACTATGGGGTTGTGTTGCTCCCTCCGCCTGTTATGTAAAAGAATGTGAGAATCAGAGTCAGAGTCTTCTGCACGCACAAAATTGTTACAAGATAAAAAGCCTTTTATTTCTATCGTTCTATTATTTGATCAAGTTTAAAGAACTGCTTCTAAAGGAATCAAACGCAGTTTTCATCTACGGACAAATAATCCTGTGAGAAGAACAGGATTGCTAAATTTTTAGCAGATGTCGGAAATCATAGAAAGCAGGAAAAGAACTGAAAAGTTCTCAAGGACATCAATTTCACCTTTCTAGTTCTTAGTGCAGAATATCGTGCATTCTTGAACCATTTGCTGACCTGAAAAACAAGACGTATACTCGATGACAAATTAAATTATAAATGGACATGTAACGAATAAGAAAGAGTTGTAGATGACAACGTAAACCAACCAACCGATTCTCTATGGAAATCAAGTCACACCTAGAAAATGCAATTTGCATAAAACAATTATACAATTATTTAACCGTCAGGATAGAATGTAATCCTATAAAGAGAAGGTGCACATACGACATATCTATTGGCTAACTTTTATTTGCTCATCAATGCATTCAACTGGATTTAAATTAGCATTAAGTAATTTGTCTAATATATCTCTTAAAGGAAAAACACATTTTCCAGCATTTGATAACTTATATGATTATTGTTACCTTTTCAGCATCAAGACCCAATTCTTTAGAAAGGTTTTCCTTGATGTCTCTAGAGGGAAGTTCATTAGCAGCAAACACTTCGCGAAGTTTCTGGTAAGGTTCACAAAGTGGGTAACATGTTAAACTGGAAGAAATGCACCTTTAAACATTAAATGAAAAAACTACACATTGGATGATTAAATCTGTACCTCAACTGCATGACGTGGGATTCTGAAAAATGATCTACCATGAGAATTGAGAAGTTTTTTCTCTGCTTCCATGTCAATGTCTTGACTCTTTTTTTCGCTTTCACAGAGGGACATGAGAGTACTTGCAGCATCACATTCCTTCTCTCTCCGTCTTCTTTTTGCAGGTCCCCAGTCTTCATCTTCACTCACTTCTTGTTCGTGTGCTGGAGCATCCTTTCCAAACATTTCCTGAAAGGAAGACTTGCAACCTCAACTACAAATATATACAAGATATCCTTAAAATCGATTCCAGAAGATTCCTCGTGATACTATGCAACACAAACTAATAATTTTCCTGTAGTTCTAAAAGGAAACTTTAAAAAAAAAATGGAGGCAATGCATCCTCCATTGTAACTATTCATTGATAACAGTGGTGCCTTGCCACTCATAGAATGGTTTACAGGATTATTCCTAAAATAAAATATAATAAAATTTGTCGTGATCAACAATTCTCTCTTGATTCCTAACCAAAAAGAAAACTTCCAAGAAATCATAATATTGACAGGAGAAATTTACCAGCATTGGACCTATGACTTGAAGTTTATATATATATACAGATTATGATTCAAAATTTTCTAGTACACCCAGGCTCAAACTTCATGCAATCCAACTACCACATTTTTCTTCCGTCTTTATAATTGATTAACAGGTAAGCTCAATCAAAATGTTCAATTTCAGTAGCCAGGCAGCCTGAGAATATTACTTCCTAAGCTTGGAAGAAATAGAATGCAGATAAACTTACATCATATAACTTTTTATAATCAACAGCCTGTCGCTGCCGTCGGCCGCATGTGATGCCCTCTTCATTGGATCCATCAGAAACTATGCCGGTACCAGCACCAAAGTGATCTTCACATCCAATACCGTCTCCAGGAATTAAATCCTCGCCATCTAAAGACCAACTCAGGCTGGTTGAACTACTGGACTCCTCCAAAACATCCTTGTCATTTTCTTCCTCACTTCCGTTGTCATGGCCATTCTCCTTCTTATCTGGATCATAGTCATCATCTTCCGAATCATCTGAGGGCCAATCTTCCTCATGATTAAGCAACGCATTCCCACCATCTGGGAAAGCAGCTTCTTCTTTGAAAACGTCCTATTCAGAGAAGGGGTAGGATTTTGTGATTACAACTGGTTTTGATACAAATATCACAAATTATGTGAAGGAAAAGTTATCATTAAAACAAAGATGGAAATTGAGTTGGAGGATCTTCAAAGAAACTAACCTCCCAACCAATGTTCAATGGGAATCGAGTACCAAGATGTGCATTCATTCCTTCCAATATTTCCATCTTGCACTCACAAAATTTGCAAAACCAACCCTGGTCTCCTGGAGGAACTACATATAATTTCAGGAATCAATGTCATAAGCTACCAGATCAAAACCCAGTTCGCAAATTCAGGAGAAAATTATAGGGTGTCAACTTACTACTTTTCGTGTCTAATGGTGGATCCAGACATTTTTGGTGAAAAGCACAGTTGCATGTCCCATCGCAAAGTATAATGTCATTGTCTGGAAAAGCTTCACGCAGTTTGCATTTTGCACAGAATATCTAGAGAACAGAAAACAGATTTTAATGCAGTAGAATTTGAGATACAAGATTATAGCATCCTAACTTTTACTGGCTATGTATAATCAATTCATTGTAAGAAAATAAATGTCATAGTACTTGGTCCTTTAAACTGACCATGGTTTGAACTTTCCCTCACAATTCACATTTCTAACAGTCAAAGAACAAAGCAGAAGGTACTAGATAAAAGCCATCAAGCAATATCCCAAATCTAAAAGTTAATTGAGAAGTTAAAATGTTCAAGAGAAAATAGCGGAGTTCATTACTTCCAGACTATCATCTATGCACCCCATTGAATATGCCTCATGGCATGAATTTATCTATCTCCTTTCTTTAATGACTAAAATAATAAAAACTTCAGGCATGAACCGTAGTCCACCCAGAATAAATCATAATGATAATATAGTTCTCTAATTAATCTGATTCGAAAAAGAACCAACACACGTAATTTGCTCAACGCAGAATACTTTTAACTGCATTATTTACATGCTCGTGGTAGACAGATCCATCAGGACCAATAACAGAGTCTTCGATGCATCCTACTGAACCAAGCAAATCCAGCTGGCGAATAGCATCACGGATTCCAAGTTTGCACTTTAATATCTGCTTCTTGGCTCTCTGAAGTTCCTTTTCTGGCCTAATTTTTTCTCGACTGTAGTAAATAGTTATGTGGGAGAGAAACCCACATAACAACAAAAGGTCAGATCATTTCTACTTTCAACACAAAGGTTTCAGCTTCTAAAAAAACTTTATCATTTGAATTTTTAAAAAAATTTCTTCATGGAATAATATAAAACAAAAGAAATGAGGAGTATAACACACTATTGTAATTTTTTGAGGCTGCTGTAAGGATGTATTGGGTTAACAGAATAGCAGTTTCATATCATTACGTTCTGTATTCAAGGGAAAAGATAAAAACAATAACATCACTTCTCCATTTTTCTTCAGCAGAAATGTCATTCGAATGAAATTCTCAGTTCAAAATAGATTTTTTTTTAATTTTTAAAAAAAGTTGCATATCTAACATGTGTGCAAAGGAGCCTACTATGATACTCAGAATCACTTGTCCTGTTATGAAACAACAAGTGAGATCTCTGTCAGTAGTTTTGGTTTTGGCAGGGCTATCCAATTAATGATGGGTAACGTGTACCTATATCAACTTTGTCAAAGTCCATTTTTTGAAGAATAGGATCTGGTATTTCTCTTAGGTTTCAAGGGAAAAGTTCTATTTGTATGTGCTACTTTACAAGAAATTTAAGAAGTAAGCTACTTTACAAGAAATTTAAGAAGTAAGAAATAGAAGACTTTGGAAGATAGATATATAAAGATCTCTAAATTTTGGGAACTTAGGCTAAATATAGCTTGTTAATCATTTGTAGTAAGAATGTTCGCATTTATACACTATTTTCATTTCAGCAAGGATTTAACTTCTGCAAGTTTCCGTGCTGCTGGAAATGTATAAAATCTCCTTGGCCTTCATTGAAATTTTCATTGTCCAATTCTAGCCATTTTTTTAGAAGGGGACGGCATCCTATTAGAGAGGGCCAAATTAAACATTGAAAGCTAATGACTATAAGCTGCTCCTATTAATTCCACATTTCATCAATTCCAGACCTGCACGATCCTTGTTTCTTTTTTTGTTTTCTCTATCTCTTTCAGAGAGATTCTCTCTCATCAAACTCGCATCATTCCTTCTCCCATACTTTGTTACAAGAGGTGAAGAAACATCAATTCTATCATTATCAAGATAAGAAAATAAACACATAACTTAATTCAATACGGTGAGATGTTGAAATAATACTTTTTACCTCTGGCCTTTCCAACCTTCTCCAGAGTAAGCATCAATAAGATTTTGCTCTAGCTTCATTTTAATGATAAGGTATCTTGTTCTCCTCTGTAGGCGAGAAGCTTCATCTAACTCCACCTTTTCCTTTTTTCCTTTGTTCTTCTTCCTTTTCCTTTGTTGGTTTATCTTGACAACCGGCTCAACCTTTTCTGGATTCCCTTTCGTATTAGTTGATGGCAGAGATTTTCCACCTTGAAGCTTTGACAGGAGTAACTCCTTGGACGGTTTTGTATCAAGTTTTTTTAGCAAAAATGTTTTACCAGCAAGTTGTCTAATTGTCACATTTTTATTCCCCTTACTCAAAGATTTAGGAAGAGATCTCCTCTTGAATGTTGAACAAATCGCCTGCGAATGTGATTTAGTTCTTGATTTTTTCTGCTTGGAATGGGATATTTTGCTACATCTTGTCAATTTCAGAGGAAAGATCAACTCTGATCCAGTTTCCAGCTTGGAGTGAGAACATTTTTCAGATTCCTCAATCAATCTCTTTCCAGCACCTCTCATATTGATCTCCAATGCGTTCTCATAGAGAGTTTGCACAAAAGAACCGGTAACTGTACTTGACGTGTATCTACACATGGAATTATGGAACATGTTAATCTTCGGAGAATTAATAAAAGAAAAGAATTACCCCCCCCCGCACACCTACAGTTTTATTTGTAAAAAAAATAAATAAAAATGCTTCTTTTGTTATAAAACTAATCCAACAGCAGATGCCCTCTTCTTCTTCCTTCAATGGTAAACCAATTCATATTATAGAAAACTAGCATTACCATTCCTCTGAAAAGGATCTGAAGAGGAGAAAGCGATCCACCATTCGCAGGCAACTTATTAATATTGACTAGTATATAGATGCTTTATAAGCACATAACAATGGCTAAAAACATAAACAGAATGGATTGTACAAACTATCTAAATTTATAGCCAGCCTCAACAAGAAAAAATGACATATATAACTTCTGGAGTCCATATAGAAGATAGAATAATGTGTACTGATGCCTAGACCACCTTGCAGTATACTTTCTGAACAGAAAAGGCCAATTCAGCTGGCCTATAACGACAGTCTTCTCCAATGAAAGAAACAACTAACAAATCTTCCTCTCACAAAGTTGGTTTAATTTCGAAAAAATTGATATGATACTCTTGACATAGTTTTGAAATCAAATTCAAGGAACTAATTTTGAAAGAATTTTAGTATAGTCCCAGATATGAAAAACTCAAAAGCAGCTGATTTGAAGACCATCTTTCTCCTTTCTTTCATTACTGCAAATCCTACTCAAAACTATTCAAAATCCAAGTCCATGGACTTCAGGAGTGCACAAGTCTGTGCAATTAATCATGCAAGAGAGTTTCACGTATGTTGCAAAATGGAAAACAAATAACAACTCACTCTAAGCAAAATCCGAAATCAAGTTTCCCTTTGCAATTTGAAAATGACATACTATCAAATAACAACCAACACAAGTTAAGGCAGTAAGTTCTTGAAGAAAGATTACGGGAATCTCTGCATTAGAAAATTAATACTTCCAAGTATATTAGGTCAAATGGGGCAACTTGTTAAAAGAAATTATCATCATAATCACCAAAAGGGATAATGGCCAACCATGAAAAGAAATCTAAGCCACCTGTTATACTTATAATAAGCGAACTCAACAGACAACAGGAGCTTGTTAGGCCTAAATCCACAACAAGTTCACACATTATACTCAATCCTCGTAACAAAAATCCCCACGTAGTGAGATATGGTGACAGAACACAAATTCACAAAACATGAACGAAACTTCCTCACACATGTTCACCGAAAATGTCATATTATCAACCAACGTTAGGTAAGGTAATGAGTTCTTTTAGACAAAGAAGAACTACATGGATCCCCACAACAGAAATTTAATTCTTCAAAATACATTAGAGGAAATAAAGTAACTTGTTTAAAAGATCTATCATCAATATCACCAACGACAGTCCGTTCAAAACTTTCCAAAAGGTCAAGCTCTTGTGATCCGTAACAGACCAATTCCACAAATACCCAAACGCTAGTTTGGCCAAAATCCCCAATAAATCCACACAAACATAAACCCCCAAGAACATGCCTAGAAATGGAAAATCACATTATGGAACATGATGAAACAGTGGAAGAAGGGTACCTCGGGGAGAACGGCAAAAACGAAGGAAATCTTCAAATTGAATGATCTAACAACCACAGCCATAATTTTCAGCAGCAGACGGAAGGAAAGTAAAATCAAAAGAGCAAATGACAAGTAAGAAGATGCTTCTCATACTAAATCAAGAATCTGGGTTTTGAATACTACATTTATCAGTAGCCGCCACAAGGAGGAAAGAAATATCATAGCAATGGCCACCGTTCTGTGTGCTCAGCCTCTGCTTCTGCGATCTCTAAACATGGAGACTCTGTCCCAATCAAAACAATAAACATACCATAAACGATTGCAATGCTCTAGATTTCTAGAGAATCAAACTGAAACCCATTCTTGAAATGATGCTCATAGTCTGTGTGATGAAAGGATTCGAACTAAAATGGATCTGATGTTCCAATAACTTTTGAGAATGATTGATTGATTGATTCAGATATTTGTGGAAATAAAAATGATTGTGAAATACTAAATAAAGGGTTTATTCAAACGCCATGTAGGAATTCCTGGTTGAATTTGAGGTAATCTTGAAAGAGAAATTGTGCTAATTACTTGATGAACTTGGGTTCAAATCGTTGTAATCATAATCATAATTTTATTGTGTTACTAAAGATAAAATGAAAGCAAGTTTGAGATAAATTTTGGCCTTGGGTGCAACTCACAAGACTTGTTTGTGCCCTTTTGACATATTCTATTTCTGAGACAACACCTTTTGGCATTGTATAGATATATGTATTTGCCTTCACCTTATGAATTCATATTGAACGTGAATTAACTGTTTAAACATATTTAAATATTCAAAATGGCAAATAACTCCGTTTTTTTTTATCGAAATGTTTATTGTTGATGTCATGACATCGTGAAGTTAGTGTATTTCTATATTCTTCAATACAACGAGTCTGTGCAGGCAACTCCACGAAAGAGAGGGTAAGTATAGAGATTTGTTAGTGAGAACAAGAAGATAGAAATATATTATGGTAATTTAATGTCCCCAAGAAGTCATTCTACATTATCTTTTTTCTTTTCAAAAACTGGATCTGGGAATTTACCTCTTTAGAACGAACAGGGATGAATAAATACACTAATATTAGATAAATTTGAAATTGAAAAAATATAAACTTGTCTTTTACACATAAGCCGATGGAAATTTGGAGCTCGAAAGGGAAACTCTCACTAATTTTACCATTAGAATCAAGATTATTACCAATTTCCACTTAGTTCAAACTGTATAAAACAATAGTTTTTTTTTTTTTTTTTTTTTTTTTTTTTTTTTTTTGGTCCTGTGAGAAATTTATGAATAAATCGCTAACATTTTTGTCAAGAATCGAGGGTTTAGTTATAGTAAAGTTTTGTCGATATTAAGGCTTAACTATTTTCGAGGATATGAAAATCCAAATTCAAATTCTCCTACCTCCGAGTTATACTAAAAAAGAACTAAAAAAAAAAGGTGAAAAAAAAAGTTTTTTATTTATGAAATGTAAAGGGTAAGGATTCTATATTACCATCCTCTTAATCATAGATTGCATTTGCTTAACAATATGCTAAGCGGCAGAATGTACATAGCAATTGAACTATGTTTAATAATTCCTGTTTTTCAAATATTTAAGTCATGTAGTCATTTGAAATAGTATCTTTGTAAATTTTGATAATTAATAAGGGAACAATTAAAAATTCCATTATTTTCCCTACTCTCTCATTCCCCAATAACCAACCTATAGAGTGCAAATTTGTAACATATTTAAAAATAAAAAAATCAAATCAAATAATAGACAATCTGTTAGAAATTCACTCACATCAGATGATTCAGAGTTCAGTCTGAAAAGAAATCTAAACACCATTAATTTACAAGAGTAGATGCACCGGACAGAGTTTGGTATTATTTTGAAACCGTAAAAATCACTTTTATCATATTTAGAATTACTCAAACATATTTTTTAACACAAAAAACTTGTGAGTATTCAAATGGAATTCATCACTGTAATCTTTGAGATTACTACTAATGACTTGAGAAAATGAAAGACAATCAATTTGCATCTGAAGTCTGCAGCAATAGTATTATAGGCCATTGGGAAAGAACTAACTAGAGAAACAAGTATGGAGAAGGATAATGTGCAATAAAGTAAATAAACCAGCCATGAACGTGTGCTGCGACTCAACAATGGTTGCCATAAATGATATGATTAGACATCACCGAAAAGTACGTTTATTTCCTCTGGCACCATGTATAAAAGAAAAGAATTGCAAGTTTCTGCCAGTAAGACTAAGATACAAAAACATTCGGGAAACAAATTATTGACCAGAAACACCTTTGAGGCACCTTCACCCTGCAGAAATAACAAAAACGTATGAAAAAGGGAGTTGAGTTTACGAACATAATTGAGACTAAATCATTGAAAAGAGACGTGAGTTTACTATACAATCACATGAGTATAAGCAAGTTTTAAAAGACTGCACAGATCATTCGTACCTTAAAAGTCAATTTTCTTATGGTCCAAGGCAGTGAAGACTTTATTATCTGAGCTGTGGTTCGAATGAAATTTTAGAGGGTTGTTCATTTTCTTAGGATGATCAGTTTGGTTCTTCTTGTCTGAAGGTCTCTCTTCATGGTTCTCTTTCTAAACACTTTGTCGGATAATCGGATATATACTATTCAAGATATTTGTCTCAATTAAAACACTTCTATATGACTCTCATATTTCTATTATGTTTTGTTTTCTAAAGTTACTTTCTATTGTGATTTTGTATCTCTTACGAGACTTTTTTTGTATTTGGGAGAGGATTGGTCAATACAATTCCAGACTCGTATTTCAATAGACTCGTATTTGTACAGGATGCAATGAAAGGAGTCTTAAATTCTGGCAAAGGTAGCAATTCTAGGATTCCTATCATGGGGGGTACTTTGTCCCCTTAATAAATATCCCTTCATTTAAATACTTGTTATCGTACACTTTCAATCACTCTACTCTCGCCTCCCCGCTATGCCTTATAAGAAGTCAAAGCACAAAAGACAACTGATCTCAACAGATAGAAAGGAACAAAATAGCAGCAACAGAAAGCAAAAAACTTTATTCTTAGGAAATAAGATAGACTCGATAACTCTTTCAATCACTCTACTATAACATCCCCGTTAAGCCTTGTAGGCAGCCAAAGCACAAAAGACAACTGATCTCAACATATTAAAAAGGAGCGAAACTTTATGAATTTATTCTTAGGAAATAAAATAGCCTTAGTAGTTTCCATAAAAATAATAAAAAATAAGAAAGGACATACTAATACGGTATGAGTACAGAGATCTTTTAAGTCTATAATTATGGAAATTATGCATATCAGACATGTTTCTTTCAACCATCAACAACTATAAGAAATCATCAAGAGCAATGAAATGTCCTAATTGTGGGGAACTAATGGATGCAGAAAAACTCAAAAACTGCAAGAATAGACCTCAAATGAATGGTATTCACATGCATCACAAACACCGACCATTAAATTTGGATAAAGAAAAGATGCCACTAGTGGTTCTATGTCCCATAAACGAGCAGTCATTTAATGGCTATACGTATTGTTTACTCTTTCTATCATCTTTCAAGCGCCAAACATGCATAGATTATTTTAACGAAAAAGTAATAGAGAGTGAAATTGGTGAAAGTGCATGTAACGTTTTAATTATGGCAAGTACGTCTTGGTGGCACGAAGATTCAAGAAGCAAAAGGTCAAGCTTGCAACCTTGGAAGCCACATTTATACAAGACAGTAATACGACAGGAGAGCACAACAGCAACCATTTTAAAAAACTAGGGCACGGACACAAAAATGATACATTCATTTACATACATTTTTAAAAAATATATATCATTTTTAAATAAAGAAATTCATTAAGTTTATATACTTATACACCTACAGAATTAGTTTGATGTAATTCGCTCTTAAATGTTATCATTGTTTTCATATGTTTGTCAATTTAAGCATACATAACAAGTGTTAGATGTATGTCTAACAAATGTTAGTCTGGGTCCTATATTGTAAAACTTTTATTGGGCTAACATGTGTCCGATAGGTTTCCTACAAGTGCCAGAGCGTCCACACTGGCCAAATTAAAGTTCCTTCTTAGCTGCAAGCCTATTAGGTCCATAAAAGCCGAGGCCATGTTATATTGTATTGGACTATAAATCTGGATGCTTTACACTTGAGAATCATATTCACGTTCAGCCAAACACAAAAAACTCAAGATCTCTGGTTATGGAAGAATAAGAAGAATTGCCTCAATAAGGAACTAAAGATAGTCATATGCCGAATGCTCTTATACAATTAACAAACTCCACAGGAAACAATATTCATTACGTATTAACAATAGTAATCTCACACACTCACACACTCACACACTCACACACAAAAAGAGTTAGAAAAAAAGATCACTTGAGCACCAGCGTAGACAAAATTCAACACAATAATAACAATTATCATGGATTCCAGTTCCAAATCCCAGAAAATGAAGGGGGAAAAGCAAATATTAAATGGAAACAAATTCAATCTCGGCACCCAAAGTTAATTAACAATGAAAAAGGGAAACAAATTCTACCGATCAGAGAAAATCCGAAGTTTCGGATCACAAATACCCATTTCAATAGATGCATGAATTGAACCCCAAATCAACCAATCCAACAAAACCAAAAATACAGCAAGATTTGTTTTACATAATCCTAATTACTCAAACCAACACTAACATAAATACTCCACATTGAAACACGTACCTCAAAATATAAAGAACTCAATCAATGGCCACCATGTTCTTTGGCGTGTTGCTGATGTTCAAGGTGGCGTCGTTCCTCAGGAAGCGCAACGAGGTACGAAAAGATCATACCACCAAAGCAGACATGAAAGAGAGGATCAATTGAACTAGTTTGAATGTACTTGGCATGGTAATTGTCGAGACTTCTCTGCACAACCTTCTTGGCAGCATCAATGGAGAGCATCGGTTTCACATAGGCAGGCAGCTCCTTAACTTTCAAGCCCTTGATTTCGGAGAAGAATTGCTTCATTGCCATCTCTGAATAATTTGCACAAAATCTCAAACCCTAGCCCTGAAATACAAGATCGAGATAAAAAAAAAAAAGGGAGTTTTTGGAGGGGAGAAATGGCAGTCTAATCGAGACCGTTCATTACTTTGGCCTCATTTTGCTTACTGAACGCTTTGGATTTTGACAAATGTCATTGAACTGCTAGGTTTCCGTAATTGGAAAAGGAATTTTTTGTGTTTCTTTTTTTATTTTTCATTTTATTTCCTGATTTTATAGTTATTTAAGATAGTTTATGTTATTTATAATGAATAATCTGAGTTCCTAATTTTAAAATAATCTTAAACTACATTGATTAAAATAAATGGATTTTATATTGTAAATGAAAAACCGACGAAAATTGAACTAAGATTTGAACATTATCTGGTTGACATAGATATAAATGGATCACTTAAAGAGAATATATAATAGTAAATGGATGAAGTTGACAGTCTTATCTTGTTTCACTGTATTACAAACGTTTTGATTTAAATCTTTTATGCTGAAATACGTATGAATTTTCAGACTTGTTCTTTAATTTATTGTATGGATAAAAATCGTTCAATTGATTCAATAAATCTATCATTCTAGACACTTGACCAAATAGAAAGTTGAAAAGGTAATTTCATAAAATTGTCACTTGAGACAATATAGGGCAAGTAGAGAGACAAATATAATTCTTTCAATATAGGTAAAAATATAATTTGAAGCATTCAAATTAATACTTGATATATTAAATGTACTTCTACCTATGTTAATATTTGATTCATTATCAAATAAAATCAAGGGACATTTTCAAATATAGCAACAAAAGATTAAAACTATTTACAAACTATATCAAAATTTCTATAATTTATTAAAAAAAAAAATTTGCTATTTTTTATAAATAGTTTCAATTTTTTCAATCCTTAATTAAGAATTTTTCTAAAACCAATAATGTATGAAGACAAACTATGTATATAATCAAAATAAGAACTCATGGTAATTAAGATAATTAAAATATTTGAACGTGATTCGAATAATTTAATATATTTATTTAATATAATACATTATATTTTTGTCATAGATTCATCTCTTAATTTCCGAACTTATAAGAGTTTTCTTTCAAAATCTTGAGACTCACAATGCTTGATCTAATCATAGCAAGGAGATTAGACTTCATGGCGTTTGGAGAACAAATTAGAAATAAAGACTCGTTAACATGTTCTCCACATTTATTTGCTTAACCATTTTACTATATAGTTTAATTGTAAATAAAATTAGTGAAATACAATGATTTTGTTGTGAAATGAATTTTTCATTCTCAGGATATTAGAGAGAATCAGTAAATACATCAGAACATCTTAACTAGATTGATACCCTATAATATAGCTCATCTCCAAAATATGCATTCAAAGATTAAAAAAAGTACAAAGGATAGCTAAAAAGATGAAAAGCTCAATAGTTAAAAAGATAATTTTAATATAACTTTTATTCCCTTGGTTGTTTTAATATTTCAAATATGAAAAGGATTCAAATATAATTTTTATTAAAAAAAACAAATAGTCTTCAACACTGTCTAAACCCAATAGTTAAAACTTAATTTAAAATGAGTTTTTTACACTTTAGAATAAATACAAAACCAGCTAGAGAGAAGTCTGAGACAATACAAAAGCAAAGGTAAAGGAACACCCTCTAATATAACTTAGGGATATATACAGAAATAATATCACATAGCTACAAAAGATCGAAGCTGGTGTTTTCATACCAAAGAGATGATAGATTAATATTGTCTTTTCAAAAGCGTGTTACAGTCTCACCACTATCATTATGCGTGCGATCATTTCTTTTTAACCAAATATTCCATAGATAGTCATCTTTCACACATCCTAAGCACCTTTATTATACAATTTTGAAAACTACGTTACAAATCTTATATTAAAAATGACCTAATAATTATCTTAATTTTTTTCAGTTAAATCACTAAAATTGAATATTATTGAAATCCCACAATAAAAATGTAATATTTTAAAATATCAAATAAAAACTAAACCTAAAATATAAAGAGAAAAGAAAAAGTTTGAGAGAAAATTTGCGAACCCTAAACCCAACCCAACAAAATCAAATTTAAAAACAGGTCGAAGAAAGAAAAAGAAAAGAAATATTTGGTTGGAAAGAAAAGTTTTAAGAGAGAAAATTTGCAAACCATAACTACAAGCCCTAATCACACTGTCCGTTCCTCTTCGTCTTCTTGGTAATATTCGCTTTCTCTATATTAAAAAATATTTGAGAAATTTTGCCTCACCAATCTCTTTATCCCCTTTTGGTTGAAACCCAACAATTTGAGGCTAATTCCACCGGTAATCTTCTTCAAAATTTCGATCGTCGGTTTTCCGACATGCAGGATGGCATGTAAAAATTGGAATGATTTGATTTTAAATTACGCTTCTTCATCTTCTAAAATCATTCCAAACAGTAGACCCTAAAGGTGCATTGCATCGACTTTAACCCAAATAATTATTTGAGAGAGATCAATGATGTGGTCTCACTTGGTTCTAAGAATTATTGGTCGAACCTCCATCTCGTGTGTTCTTGTAATGGACTGCATTTAATTCACAATGACGTCAATGGTTTGTTCGTTGTGATGAAAACGAATTCAATCTGATGATCATGAATGAGTTTCATTTCGGTGTAGTAAATCCGATGACGAATGAGAACTTTAGACTTCCTCGAGGCAACAATATATATGGTCATTCTAGAACATTTTCCCGCCGTCAATATAACTTTTTTGTTTACGAATTTGGTTTCAGCCTTAAGACAAAACCATTCAAGTGTTTAGACTAACCAAGTTTTCTCACATGGTGGAAACAATCAATGGAGATATGCAAATTTGAGGGCTTGCCCCTCATTATATTCTAGATAATGCTACTTTATTAACGTTACAAAGATATTCTAGCTACAATTATGGAGTAGATTACGATTGTATTTAACTCAAATATCCTTTCCTTATTTGGTCATCTCTTTGTGTATAAATGTACATGTATTCTGTGATTATATTTAAGAAATATACAGTAGAAATTCAATAAAAGTTACATGGTATTAAAGCCTTAATTTTTCTGTCGCCGCCCTCTACCCATTCGTCTTCCGACAACCATCCACCATCCGTCGACAATCTCAAACTCTCATATCTCCGTTTAGCCACCACCTCTTACTCGCACACTTCACAAATCGGTAGCTCTACAGTACCACCGCTGCCTCACTCCGAAATCATCCAGATCTATTTACTCCGTCACTCATGGCAAATCCACGGTGACTCTATTCTTCGTTCTCCATTCCAGATCTCCGGCGAATCCACGGCGCCTCTGTTCGTCTACAAGCCTCAACTAGATTACCATTGATAATACAGATCTCTACAATATCCGTCGGGACCCGTAAGCACCTGCAATACCAACTTTACTTCATTAGTTCAGGCACCAAGTTTCCCTTCTAGTCCATCCGTAACACAGATCGACCGTCCGAAATCCATAATATTGCTCGTTCGCTGCCGTAATATCTACAATACCAACTTTACTAACAGTCTGCCACCATTGCCCAATCTTGCGCAAGTATCTGCCGCCGATGTCTCCTCCACTAAATTCGCAATCCGCCGCCACCATTTAACATCCACTATAAGAAAACGGGGGTTTCTCGACGCCAAAAAAGACGTCGACACAAAGAACGTTGGCAATAAGTGTATTCCCGACGCAATGACCACTGCATCGGGAATACCATTTTTTTCGACGCATCAAACACGCGTCGGCCAAACGACATGGGGAATAGGCCAAATTAAATTAAAAGTACATCTTATTCTCGACGTCGTGCACAGTGCATCAGGAACAGCGTCGAGAATAAGGGGTTTTCCCGACGCACCATAGCGCGTCAGAAAACCCTTTTAATGAGCGTCGGGAATACGATTATTCCCGACGCCTTTTTGCGTTGGGAAATCCCCTTTATAATCGATTCAGTTCTGTATTTCACAGAACTGAAACCGAAAGGGAAAGGGATAAGAGAGAACCGTCGAGACTTCGCCGTCCGTAGCTCACCGCCTTTCATTCCGTCGTCGTCGCCGTCCTCTCGTCGTTCCGTCGCCCTCTGCCACGTTTGGTAAGTTTAAATATAAAGTTTGTTTAGTTTAAATTTATGTTTTAGGGTTTTTTTTAGGAGAATTGTTTTGGATTTTTTTAATAGATTTTTGTTTGTTAAATGTATTTTTATATAAAATGTATGTAATTTGTGGTTGAATTTAAATTTGAAGAGTTTAGGGTTTAGGATTTATAGTTAAATTGAAAATTGAATTTGGGGGGGGGGGGGGTTATAGTTAAATTGAAAATTGAATTGGGGGAAGGGGAGTTTATAATTAAATTGAAATTTTTGTAGGGGGTTTATGTTTTGAATTTGAAAATGTAATATGTGTGCTAAGATTTGTTTTGGCTATCCTGCAGTTATGGTAGCCTGTTTGTGTTGAATATTTTTATTATTGATTTCAGATGGCTATCTTGCAGTTATGGTAGTCTTTTTTGTTTTGAATTTGCTTCTGTTTGGGATGGTTTCAAGGGGTGGTAGTAGGATAGCTTGAAGTATTTTGTTGTTAATAATTAGGTTGTGTTGGCTATCCTGTAGTTATGGTAGCCTCTGTAGTTTGATTCTAGCTATGTGTTCGTATTTGCTTATTGAATGTTTGTTTTCTATGTCCACAACCATTATGTCATCGTCATATCCACGTAATAATTTTATAGAGACGGACGCTATGTTCCTTGAGTTTGAGGACGATTTAGATAACATCGCTGGAGGGTCGTCGTTTGTGGGCGACAATACAGGTGAGTCTAAGAATTTTCTTCATTTGAACTTACGATTATTTCATGTTTTTTTTCTAGCATTATATGTTATTATCGATTTATTGAGCAAGATCTTTTTCTCAACAACCTGCGACTCCGACTCCTAAGAGACGTGCACAGTCTTGACTCTTGGAGTTAGAACGCCACGTTGCGATAAATGGGCACATTCCGATGACGATCGCCCCTGGAGCAGAGAAGCCTATTTGCCCACACGCCATTCGCTTCAACCAGGCGATAGACGTGTGCATGTGAAAGATATTTCCCGCCCGCTAACTTAAGTGGGCGGATGTTGGGAGAGAATACATTGAGGTCGTCAAGGGCGACCTCCAGGTAATTAAGTGCACTACATGTTTATGATTTCATTTGAAACATATCTAACTTTAACCAATCTAATGTGTTATGTTTGTAATGTGTAGCGATTGTTTGTGCTTGATTTCAATGATCAAGCAATGAATAGGTTTGTTGAGCATCAGATGCTCACGACCTTTAAAGAGTTTCGGGCCGACTGTCACAGACATTTCAAAAAGTACAGCAACACGGAGGAGGCTCGTGCCAACCCACCAAACGCATTGGTTGGACGTCATGAGGATTGACACTTCCTTTACGACCACTATATCAGCCGTGCATTCTAGGTATTTGTCATGATTAATTATAATAACAAGTTTTAATATGTATAAAAATAAACAATATAATTGTTTTAATGCAGGAGCAATCACGGACGAACAAGGCTGCTAGACAGAGGCACCTTACAATCATAGTAGCGGGTCCAAGTCGTTTCTACAACGACAGTACGAGCTCGCTGAGAGAAAAGGGGAGCCGGTCGATCGTGTGGAGTTGTTTCGAGAAACACACGTTTGAGCTGGGACGTTCGTGTCGCAGGCTGCCAAGGATGCGCATGTAAGTTATGCCCTTATTAATTATCCTCTTTCATTACATATTTTTGCGCATTACTTAACATGGTTTTTAAATTTGTTGCAGAATCAAATGCTGGAACTCCAATCTCAGCCTACCTTAGAGGGTAGTCAGCCACTCTCTGAGGATGAGATATACGATTAGGTGTTGGATAGACGACCAGTCTACTCAAAAGGCCTTGGTTGGGGACCCAAGTCGAAGGCACGCAGGACGACGAGTGCGAGCAGTTCATCGACATCTTGTTCGCAGTCCACACAAAAAGAGATTAAATTACAAGCTAAACTTAATGAAGTTTTGGAACAGATTGAAGTGCAAGATAGAAATCACCAAGCGTTAGCTTCACAAGTGGAAACAATGAAAAAGATGATGAAAGAATTAACTCGTGCACAACAGGGACCACCACATGATCCCTAGCTCTACGGTACTTTTTGTTATGTTTGCGTTTTCTTGTATTATGAGAACTACATTTTTTGTATTAAACTTACTAATATTTTGTGAACTTATTCGTATTATTAATTTTAAATCTTTTTTTTTTTAATTTGTGTTTGTATATTTCTTAATTTATTAATTTATATTCAATTTGTTTTAATTTAATCCAAAACATCGGAAAAAATATTTGAGCAATCCGGACGTCGTTGTGAATGTTTGAGCAAAATATTTTAGAGGAAAAAATAGAAATTAAATATTAAAAAATATAAAAAAGAATTCTCGAGGCATTCCCGATGCCGCGCGGTACGTCGGCATAAGGTCCGTCGAGAAGGAGGCATTCCCGACACCACTGTTGCCGACGCATGTGACGGCATCGAGAGAGGCATTCCCCGTATCCACACGACATCGAAAATGCCTCTCCTGACTCGGTTCTTCTGACGTCGTGAAATATGTCGGCATATCCTTTCCCGATGTCATTTTCATTTTCACCGATGTTTTTTAGCGTCGGGAGTACTATCGTCTCTTGTAGTGATTGCAGCTCTGCCCTTCTCTAAAAACAGATCGAAGTCTCATTGCCATGGAGAAAAGTGATATTGCTCGTCCAATTAGCACCATACTAGATGGCTCCAATTACATCACCTGGGCTCACCAAATGAGGAGTCTTTTAATAGGTCGGAAGTTATGGCGTATCGTTATAGGGGATATTACCAAACCTATCAAACCCACTCCTTCAGTGAAAAATACCGATAAGAATAACACTGAGCATAATGATGCAAATACTTCTGATATCGTTGTCCATGAAACTACTGTAGAGGATATTAAGTACATTGAAAGACTTGAGGACTGGGATAACAAAAATCATCAAATCATCACCTAGTTAGGCAACACTTTTATTCTAGTCATCCATACTCAGTTTGATGCTTTTGATACTGTGAAAGAACGTTGAGATTTTCTGTACATACGTTTTCAGTCTATAGGACTTGCTCATTATCATCAGTTGCATTCTACACTTGTTAGTCTAAATCAAGAAGTGGGACAATCTGTGAATGAATATCTAGCTACTCTTTAGCCCATTTGAACTCAGTTGGACTAGGCAAAAATTAGCCCTGGCCATATTTGTCTCATCAAAGTCTTAATGGGTCTCCGACCAAAATATGAATCCGTTCGTGCTGCTCTGTTACATCGCAACCCTCTGCCATCTCTTGACGCTGATATTCAGGAAATCTTATTTAAGGAGAAAAGAGTTAGCATTGTCTTCTCTTTGTCCTCTAACGTCGCTCTCGACACTACTCATCTCCGACAGGCTAATGTAACTAGTTTCTGCAAAAATTACAAACTTCATGGCCATAAGTTTGCTAACTGTCCTACCATTGAGTGCAGGTATTATCACAAATGAGGTCACATTTTGGATCATTGTCCAACTCGTCCACCCCGCCCTCCTGGTCCCTTACACAAACCTAAGTTTTCTCCTAAAGCTGGTTCTTCATTTATTGTTGTTGCTACTACATCATCTGACATCACTGCACCTTCAAGCCTTTAGTTAACTGATCTTCATGATTTACTGAAATAGGTGATCTCTTCCAAATCTACTGCTCTTGCTGTCACCCCAGATACCTCTTGGCTCCTTGACTCGGCTTGTTGCAATCACATGACTTCTGGCATTTCATTGTTATCCTCTCATATTTCTGTTCAATCACTTCCTCCAGTTCACTTTGCTGATGGTAATCACATGTCTATTTCTCACATTGACACTGTTAATACACCCACCATAAAACTTTCCAACACCTATCATGTCCCAAATCTCACATTCAACCTAGCCTTTGTTGGCCAATTATGTGGTCTTGGACTTACTATTGTCTTCTCTTGGTTGTCAGGTTTTAGGATTCTCAGATAGGACAAGTGATTGGTACGGGACGGAAGATGGGTCGATCATTTGAGCTCACATCTCTCCAGCATTCTCCTGTGTTCCCAGCCATCTCTACTCTAGTCACTGATAACACTATATTTCAGTGGCATCTTCGTCTAGGTCATGCATCCTCTGATAAACTCCGTAGTTTAGCTTCTACTGGCATTTTGAATAATGTTTCTAAGTTTAGCACTTTTGACTGTTTAAATTGCAAACTTGCGAAACAACCTGCTTTGTCCTTTCCTAATTCTGCTTCTTTATGTGATAAACGTTTTGGCCTAATTCACTCTGATATTTGAGGACTTGCTTCATGTACTACTGTTAATGGTTATCGATATTTTGTTTTATTTATTGATGAATATTCTCGTTTTACTTGGATTTTCTTTCTTAAAAATCGTTCCTTCTTATTTCAAATATATGTTGATTTTGCCAATATTGTTCAAACACAATTTTCTAGCACAACTAAAATTATACGCACCGATAATGCGATGGAATATAAAGATTCTCGTTTTCTTTCCTTCCTTGCTCAACAACGCACTTTGATTCAACGCTCATGTCCTCACACCTTCCAGCAAAATGGACGAGCAAAACGCAAACAACGTCACATTCTAGACTCTATTCGTGCTCAACTCCTCTCTGCCTCCTGTCCTAAAAAATTTTGGGGTGAGGCCGCCCTCACCTCTGTTTATGTCATCAATCGCCTTCCATCTCAGGTCATAAACAATATTTTCCCATTTGAACGACTATACAGTACTCCTCCTTCTTACTCTAATCTCAAAGTCTTTGGTTGTGCATGCTTTGTGTTATTACATCCTCATGAACATACCAAACTTGAACCTCGTGCTCGTCTATATTGTTTCTTGGGTTATGACACTAAACATAAAGGTTTTCGTTGTTGGGATCCTATCTCTCAATGATTACGTATTTCTCGCCATGTTACCTTTTGGAAACATCGTATGTTTTCTAGTCTTTCTTCATTTCATGCCTTTCTATCTAGTCCTCACTCATTCTTTACCAATCCTTCTACTAATCTATTCCCCACTCTTGATTCATCACCCAACACTACACCTTGTTCTCCACTCACATCTGAGCTCACTCAATCTCACACTACCTCTGCACTCCCAGACCTTTCATCTGCCCCTTGTGAGGAACCTGAACATGCACCTGTCCGACAGTCCACCCGGATAAGAGAAACTCCTCATCTCAAAGAGTACCATTGTTTTTCTACTATCATGTATTTAGATGAACCTTCTTCGTAAAAGAAAGCTAGTACTAACCCCTTGTGGCAGCAATTAATGAATGATGAACTTCAAGCCTTAGAGAAAACCCATACTTGAGACTATGCTGACTTACCTCCTGGTAAGAAACCTATTGGCTGTAAGTGGATTTTTAGAATAAAAACTCACTCTGATGGCTCTATTGAACGATACAAAGCACGACTTGTTGCTAAAGGTTATTCTCAGGAATATGGCATTGATTATGAAAAAATGTTTGCTTTAGTAGCTCGAATGACGTCTGTCCGTAGTCTTTTAGCCATTGCATCTGCAAAAAAAATGACCCCTTCTTTAAATGGATGTTAAAAATGCATTCCTAAATGGAACCCTATCTGAAGAAGTCTATATGAAACCACCATCTGGCATTACTCCACCACCGCAGAAAGTATGTCTCATTCGTTGTGCTCTCTACGATCTCAAACAGGCTCCTCGAACTTGGTTTGCAACATTTAGTTCCACTATTACCCAACTTGGGTTTACCTCCACTTCTCATGAGTCTACCTTATTTACACGTCAGACGTCTAATGGTATTGTTCTCCTTCTTCTATATGTTGATGACATGATCTTTACAGGTGATGACCCTCAAGCCATATCTGATTTGCAATGTTACCTGGGTAAGCATTTTGAGATGAAAGACTTAGGCAATCTCAACTATTTTCTTGGTCTTGAGACCTCCTTATCACCTAATGGATACTATTTATCTCAAGCAAAATACACTTCTAACCTCCTCAGTCGATCTGGTATTACTGATTCAGCCACATTCTCAACGCCTTTGGATCCAAATGTGTGCCTCACTCCTTTTAATGGTGTTCCTCTTGACGATTCTACTTTGTATTGGCAACTTGTTGGCAACCTAATTTACTTAATTGTGACCCAAATGAGCAATATCACTTTTCTCTATGGCAATGGGACTTCGATCTGTTTTCAAAGAAGGCGGAGCTACGATGTCAAATGGTGGCGGCGGATTGCGGATCTAGTGGAGGAGACAGTGATGGCGGATACTTGCGTAAGATTGGGCGAAGGCGGCAGACTGTTAGTAAATTCGGTATTGCAAATATTATGGCGACGAACGAGCAATATTACGGATTGTGAATGATTGATCTGTGTTATGGACGGATTGGAAGGGAAACTCGGTGCCTGGACTGATGCTTTCAAACGGAGGGTCGATGGGTATTGTAGGTGCTTGCGGATGGGTCCCGACGAATATTATAGAGATATGTATTATGAACGGTAATCTGGCCGAGGCTTGTAAACGAACAGAGGTGCAGTGGATTCGCCGAAGATCTGGAACGAAGAACGAAGAACGGAGTCGTCGTGGATTTGCGACGAGTTTTGTGATGATGAGTGACAGAGTAAACAAATCTGGGTGATTTTAGAGAGGGGCGGTGGTGGTACAGTAGAGCTACCGATCTGTGAAGTGCGTGAGTAAGAGGTGACGACTGAATGAAGATTAGAGCGTCAAAGATTGCCGTGGATGGTGGATGGTTGTCGGATGACGGATGGGCAGAGGGCGACGACAGAAAAATTAGAGCTCTGATACCATGTAACTTTTATTGAATTTCTACCGTATATTTCTTCAATATAATCACAGAATACATGTACATTTATACACAAAGAGATGACCAAATAAGGAAAGGATATTTGAGTTAAATACAATCGTAATCTACTCCATAGTGTTGTAGCTAGAATATCTTTGTAACGTTAATAACTTTAATGGAGCTCTGTATTATTGGATTGGTTTTCAAAGAATAGTAGATGGATTGAAGCATGTCATCATCGTTTTGATCTTGAGAATGAGAAGTTTGAATCAACAATTTCTCTTCCTTTCCCTTCTGGTAGAAAGAGAGGACTTTTGGATGTATTTAATGGCACTGTTTATACAATAATTCCTTCCTTAGGTGAAGATGCAAATTTGTGAAAGGGAAGATTCATGGAGAAGATTAGAATTTGTTATTGAGGACTACCAAAAGATTTTTCTAAGAACAACACTTGGTAGTACCTACTTTAAATTCGTCAAAGGCTATAAAGATGGAGGGATCTTGTTTCTCATTAATATGTATCTGTTCTGTACAAACCAAAGTATGAGAAGCATCAAGATATTGAATGGACTTGAGCTACCAAATCCATTTTACTGTTCTATTTATAGGTTAGATTCCTTATGTTTTGATTCTCTCCAAAAGATGTTCATCGGAGATGATGGATGATTCGCATAGTGTTGTAAAAGAAAGTGAAATTAATACTGGGGTTGAATTGGATTGGATTGAGGGACATTTCCAACCCAACCCATATTTTTGGGTTGGTTGGGTTGACAACCTGAATAACCCAGATTATATTTTCAACCTAATACAACTCTTAAAATATGAGTTGGGTTGGGTTATCGGATTGTATTATATTTTTTCATTCGTAATGTTTGTACGGTTGTACGACGTCGATAAATACTCACATCCAAAAATTCAAACATTCATAAATTCAAAGTTTCAAACATCATAAAAGTTAACATTTCAAACATTATCTATAAATATTAAATAAACAATAAAATATCTATAATATAAATATAAATAAATATATATATTAGTAATTCGGGTTGGGTTTGGTTGACATGAATTCTTCAACCCTAACCTGAGACCCAACCCAACTCGAAAAAACCAAAGTTTTCAACCCAATCCATATAATATGGGTTCGGTCGAGGTTGTCGGGTTATTCGAGTTATTCTTACACCTTTAATTGGTCAATGATATTATTTTATGAAATTTTGTTGGTTAGATCATTCATCATTAAAACTTTCCTTTCAAGTGTTTGAACTACAGTTTTTGATAATTCATTGAAATTTATATGATGTCCTGTGATATAATTTGCTTTTTCTTCTTTGTCCTTTTGAATTCAGCAGATGATTCTTTGTTTATTTGTCATCTTAGTTTTCTTAATATGAAACTTGTTTGTGGTTTAACACTGTTATGATCCATTTAATTTGACTCTTATGTACTTTCGTTTATTACATAAAAACATTTTTTTGACTTTTAACTAAAAGTGGAGAAAAAACACGGACAAAAAAAAACTTCGTAAATAAAGGAGGTGAGCTCCTTTTATACGCATGAAATCACTCGCCTTCCTACAAAATAACTGATATGTGACAACTCACGTATTGCCAAACTCAATGTACCTTCATCATCCCCACTTCAAAATATGTCAAAAGTTGTAGCCAACAAAATTTTGAAAAGTTGAATTTTTATATGTAGTAGTTATAATATGGAGCGAGATAATTCAAAAGGTAAGAGAAAGGTATAATATTTTTTTAGTTATGTTATACATACGGTCGGAGAGTGGGAAGGATTGCCAAGGTAAAATATTAATTCTCAAAAGATTAATGTCCATAATTGGAGTGGTCTTTTTGTTGATGATCATCTCGTAATGGCTTCTCTTCCTCCTCATTTTTGTTCATGTCGTCCATCCCTTTTCAATTACATTGCACTAAATGTTCTTCACATTCATCTCTATATTTTGATGTGAGAAATTACTTAATAGAACAAAAACTAAATTATAAAGAGATATAGAAAGTAATTTCTTGTTCTTCGTGTGACTTTTATTGATTTTCTTTGTATTTCTTATTTGATTATTACAACATACATGTATAATTATACACAAAATTAAGGCTAAATAAGGAAAGAATAATGGTGCTAAATACATAATAATCTTCTCCATGATAGTTGCTCTAATTTCGTTAATACCCTCCCTCAAACTCAAGATGGGAGTGTTGAGACCACCTTGAGTTTGTGAATTAACTGGGTGAAATGAGGAGAATGGAGAGCTTTGGTGAATATATCTGCAGGTTGATCGGTGGTAGAGATAGGTTGGAGATGGAGAGTGTTACTCTGTAGGTGATGGCGAACAAAGTGACAATCATTCTCAATATGCTTTGTTCGTTCATGGAATACATCATTGTGTGCAATCTGAATAGCACTGCAATTATCACAATGAAGAATAGTGGGTGATGTCTGTGGGGCCCCCATATCAGTAAGAAGCCAACGAAGCCAAAGTAATTCTGAAGTGGCATCAGCTAGGGCACGATATTCAGACTCTGTGCTGGAACGGGAAACAACAGATTGTTTCTTACTTCGCTAGGAGATAAGAGCGTCACCTAGATAGAAGCAATAACCAGCGGTAGATCATCTATCAGTAGGATCGCCCGTCCAATCAGCATCAGAGAAACCAGAGAGAACCAGAGAGGATTAGGAGGAGAACTGTAGACCATGACCCAAAGTACCTTTGATGTAGCGAAGAATGAGAAGGACGGAAGTGAAGTGAATTGTACGAGGGGCAGCCATAACTGACTAACAATATGAACTGCATATGCAATATCTGGACGAGTCACAGTTAAGTAAATTAGGCTGCCAACAAGTTGCCTATACAAAGTGGGATCGTCAAGAGGAACACCATCAAAAGGAGTGAGACGCACATTTGGATCCAAAGGTGTTAAGAAAGTGGCAGAATCAGTAGTACCAGGTCGATTGAGGAGGTCAGATGCATATTTTGCTTGAGATAAATAGTAGCCACTAGGTGATGAGGAGATCTCAAGACCAGGAAAATAGCTGAGATTTCCTAAGTCCTTCATTTCAAAATTCTTAATCAGGTAATATTGCAGATTAGATATGGCTTGAGAGTCATCACCTGTAATAATCATGTCATCAACATATAAAAGAAGGAGAACAATACCATTAGGCGTCTGACGAGTAAATAAGGTGGAATCATGAGAACTGGAGGTGAACCCGAGTTGTGTAATGGTAGAATTAAATGTTGCAAACCAAGCTCGAGGAGCTTGTTTGAGGCCGTAAAGAGCACGATGAAGAAGGCATACTTTCTGCGGTGGTGGAGTAGTGCCAGGTGGTGGTTTCATATAGACTTCTTCATATATGGTTCCATTCAAGAACACATTTTTAACATCCATTTGAAGAAGGTGCCATTGTTTTGCAGCTGCAATGGCTAAAAGACTACGGACAAACGTCATTTGAGCTACGAGAGCAAACGTTTCTTCATAATCAATTCCATATTCTTGAGAATATCCTTTAGCAACAAGACGTGCTTTGTATCGTCCAATAGAGCCATCAGAGTGCGTTTTATTTTAAAAATCCACTTACAGCCAATAGGTTTTTTACTAGGAGGTAAGTCAACATAATCCCAGGTGTGAGTTTTGCTAAGGCTTGAAGTTCATCATCCATTGCTTGCTGCCACAAGGGGTTAGTACTGGCTTCCTTATACGAGGAAGGTTCAGCTCAGGACATGATAGTAGAAAAATAATGGTACTCTTTGGGATGAGAAGGAGTTTCTTTTACCCGGGTGGATCGTCGGACAGGTGCATGTTCAAGTTCCTCACAGGAGGCAGATAAAGGATCCGGGAGTGCAGAGATAGTGTGAGATTGAGTGAGCTCAGATGTGAGTGGGGGACAAAGTGTAATGTTGGATGGTGAATCAGAGTGGGAAATAGATGGGTAGAAGGATCAGTAAAAAATGAGTGCGGACTAGATAGAGAGGCATGAAATGAAGAAAGACTAGAAAACATACGATGTTTCCAAAAGGTGACATGGCGAGAAATACGTAATCATCGAGAGATAGGATCCTAACAATGAAAACCTTTATGTTCGGTGCCATAACCCAAGAAACAACATAGATGAGCACGAGGTTTCGGTTTGGTATGTTCATGGGGATGTAATAACACAAAGCATGCACAACCAAAGACTTTAAGATCAGAGTAAGAAGGAGGAGTATCGTATAGTCGTTCAAATGGGGAAAGATTGTGTATGACCTGAGATGGAAGGCGATTGATGACATAAACAGAGGTGAGGGCGGCCTCTCCCCAAAAATTTTCAGAACAGGATCGAGAAAGGAGTTGAACATGAACAGAGTCTAAAATGTGACGGTGTTTGCGTTCCGCCCGTCCATTTTGCTGGAAAGTGTGAGGGCATGAGCGTTGAATCAAAGTGCCTTGTTGGGCAAGGAAGGAAAGAAAACGAGAGTCCTTATATTCCATCGCATTATCGGTGCGAAGAATTTTAATGGTGCTAGAAAATTGTGTTTGAACCATATTTGCAAAATCAACATATTTGATATAAGGAGGAACGATTTCTAAGAAAGTAAATCCAAGTAAAACGAGAATAATCATCAATAAATAACACAAAATATGGATAACCATTAACAGTAGGACATGGAGCAGGTCCCCAAATATCCGAGTGAATTAGGCCAAAAGGTTTATCACATAAAGAAGCAGATTTAGGGAAGGACAAAGCAGGTTGTTTCGCCATTTTGCAATGTAAACAATCAAAAATACTAAACTGAGAAACATTGTGTAAAAGACTAGTAGAAGTTAAACTACAGAGTTTATTAGAGGATGCGTGACCTAAACGAAGATGCCACTGAAATAGGGTGTTATCAATGACAGGAGCAGAGATGGCTGGGAACACAGGAGAATGCTGGAGGGATGTGAGCTCAAATAATCGACCCACCTTTCGTCCCGTACCAATCATTTGTCCCGTCTGAGAATCCTGAACCTGACAACCATGAGAAGAAAAAATAATAGTAAGTCCGAGATCACATAATTGGCCAACAGAGGCTAGGTTGAATGTGAGATTCGGAACATGGTAGGTGTTGGAAAGTTTTATTGTGGGTGTATTAACAGTGCCAATGTGAGAAATAGACATGGGATTACCATCAGCAGAGTGAATTGGAGGAAGTGATTGAACAGAAATATGAGAGGATAATAGTGAAATGTCAGAAGTCATGTGATTACAACAGGCAGAGTCAAGGAGCCAAGAGGTACCTGGGGTGACAGCAAGAGCAGTAGATTGAGAAGAGATCACCTGTTTCAGTAAATCATGAAGATCAGTCAACTGAAGACTCGAAGGTTCAGTGATGTCGGATGATGTAGCAACAGCAACAACAGATGAAGAACCGGCTTTATGGGAAAACTTGGGTTTGTGTGAGTGACCATGAGAACGGGGTGGGCGGTTTAGGCAATTATAAAAAATGTGACCTCGTTTGTGACAATACTTGCACTCAATGGTAGGACAGTTAGCAAACTTATGGCCATGAAGTTTGCAATTTTTGCAAAAACTGGTCTCATTAGCTTGTCGGAGATGAGTAGTTGCAAGGGCGACATTAGAGGACAGAAAGGAGACAATGCCAAGTCTTTTCTCCTCAAATAAGATTTCTTAAATAGCAGCATCAAGAGATGGCAGGGGATTGCGATGTAACAGAGCAGCACAAACGGATTCATATCCTGGTCGGAGACCCATTAAGACTTTGATGAGACGAATATGATCAGGGCTAATTTTTGCCTGATCCAACTGAGTCCAAATAGGCTGAAGAGTAGCTAGATATTCGTTCACAGATTGTCCTACTTCCTGATTTAGACTAACAAATGTAGAATGCAACTGTTAATAATGAGCCAGTCCTATAGACTGAAAACGTGTATATAGAAAATCCCAGAGTTCTTTCGCACTATCAAAAGCATCAAACTGAGTATGGATGGTTGGAATAGAAGTATTACCTAACCAGGTGATAATTTGGTGATTTTTGTTGTCCCAGTCCTCATGTCTTTCAATATACTAAATATCCTCTGCAGTGGGTTCATGAACAATGATATCGGAAGTATTCGCATCATTATGTTCAGTGTTGTTCTTACCGATATTTTTCATTGGAAGAGTAGGTTTGACAGGTTTGGTAATATCTCCCGTGACGATACGCCATAACTTTCGACCTATGAGAAAACTCCTCATCTGGTGGGCCTAGGTAATATAATTTGTGCCATCAAGGATGGTGCTAATGGGGCGAGCTACGTCATTTTTCTCCATCTCTAAGGATTAAAGTGGCAAAAATTAATGAGTTAAATACAATTACGGGAACTTAATCTCACGAATTAGCTAGTACAAATCTGGAGTACGGCAGATGGTCGAATTTTCACGTGGTGAATCTGTAGATCTCACGGCAGACTTCCTCACGGTCGGACAGAGGGGGCAGACTTGGAAGCTAAACAGACTGAGGTACGGACAGAGAGGCCGACAGAATGGATCTGTAGGCGATCAGACGAAAAATCTCACGGCTGATTTGAGGTAAATCTTACGGTCGGACGACAAATCTGTAGGCGGTCGGACTGCAAATCTGAGGTACGGACTGTAAATCTCACGGCAGAAATCGGGCGGCAGACGGAAATTGGATAACAAATCTCACGGGACGAAAAATCAAAACAGACTGGAGCACGTATGGATGAACAAATCTCACGGTGAAATTCGGATGTGGAAGCGAAACAGAGGACTGATGGATGGGCGCAGAATTCAGGCGGAATTTGAACTATGGCAGAAATCAGGTGACAGATGGTGGGCGCGGATGGTTGAACAAATCGAGCAGGGGACTGATGCCGGAAAATTGATATCTGAAAACGAGATGAAGGCGACGACAGCTAGGTTAGAAAATGGGCTCTTATACCATGTGACTTTTATTGATTTTCTTTATATTTCTTATTTGATTATTACAACATACATGTATAATTATACACAAAATTAAGGCTAAATAAGGAAAGAATAATGGTGTTAAATACAGAATAATCTCCTCCATGATAGTTGCTTTAATTTCGTTAATACTTCGAACTTAACTTCACTTTTATGCCCCATTAACCAATAACAATTATGGTTTCTTTTCACTTCTTTACAGTGTCATTTGCAAATATTATTGTTATACTAAGATAAAGAGGAAGATGAAAAGAGATTATGTGGTGGAAATGAACTAAATGACATTTTTAAATTCATCAACAATTTACTCACTACTACGTACGTTTCTTTTTTTCCAACTCAAATGGGGGGGGGATCGGATTTATATCATTCATGCATTAATGGGCATCATTGGAGGGATTAAATGCTTTTTATGATGAACTAAACTTAAAATGGGAGATGAAAAGCATTGGGTGAAAGACAAACTTAATTACCTTTTAAAAGAGATTATTATATATGTTGTGAATTAATTGATTGTTATAAGAAGATGGAAGCCCCCCATCAATATTAAAATACTAAGTTAATATTTCAAATATCAAAATCACAATTAACTATAATAATAATAAAAAATTAGGGTTTTTTTAAATAGAAAAATATAAACTATTTACGCTCCAAAAAGTACTAAAAGACAAATCTACTACACTCGATTTTGTTATGACTAAAGACAATTTCATAAAAAATTACCACAAAACCAAAAAATTAATTGAAAAACAAAATAAAAATAAGATTAAAGGTTCTCCACACTGAGACCTTTATAAATATAGATAAATAGATACTTTAGACATTAAGGGCATGTTTGGGGTTAGGGTTGGTACTATGGGCTTAGGTTAGCCCAACCCTAACCCCTGTTTGGGCCCAATATTAAGAAAACCTGGGTTTCCTTAACCCGATTTCAGCCTTCCCCTCAATTCGGCGATACACCTCTTCCATTTCTGTCTTCAACCCGTGTTAACTCTTCCCCTCAATTCGTCTTCATCCAAAATTGATTTCTTCTTCTTTCGTTCATTGTTCTCCCTCATCAAATCGAGTTCTCCTTCTTTTGTTTCGTGTTCTCCCTCAATTCGTCTTCATACAAAACCGATTTCAATGAATTTCGTTCTGTGTTCTCCCTCTCAAATCCATTTGCATTCTTCTTCTTTCGTTTTGTGTTCTCTGTAATCAAATCGACTTCTCCTTCTTTTGTTTTGTGTTCTCCCTCAATCTGTCTTCATGAAAAATCAATTTCTCCTAACCCGAATTTTGTTGATATTTTGTTCCTTCATTCGTCTATTGCGTTTCGCCGATGAACCCCCATTTTATGACGTTGAATCTCTATCTGCATCTCTCTCATCGGTCTCTCTCAGTCCCCAAAGGTTTTGTGTGTTTGTTGAAGCCGACCCTTCAACGGCGTTGGCTCCAAACACGATTTCTGTTTGGAAACTAGGGTTTTGCCTCCAAAGTCATTTTGTTGAAGGCGACCCTGTAATTTTCTCCTTGTCGCTCGCGGTTCCATTGTTGCGGTTGGGTGTTTCGCTTGCCATTTGGTCATTTCCTTCAATGGTAAGACAGAAACTACATACTGTTGTCTGCCATTGGGTGTCGATCGAGCTTGGTAGGGAGGTATTGAAGTCTTTTGAATCCAATTTTTTTTAGCCGATGATGAGTTCCCATTTTCAATACAAACTGATTTTCTTTTGGAATATATTTATTTGTTTGCATTATGTTCTCTGTTATGGTAATTTAGCACTTGTATTGTCTGATTTTTGTTTTCCATATATGTATGTAAAGGCATTTGTCCATGCTTTTGCGGCCTTCCATTCTGTCTTATTGCTTTACATTGCTCTACTTTATTTTAGCCTTCCATTCTGTCTTCTTGCTTTACATTTTACATTGTTTTGATAACATTTGCTATCAATTGTGTTGCCTGATTTCATATTCACAAAATATGTTTGAAGTTGTTTACACACTTTTCTTCCATAGTATTGTCTCTTCCATCTTTTGGGTTAAAAAGTACCTGGCTACATAGTATTGTCTCTTCCATTTGTTTACATTGTATGCTTTCGGTATAGCTTCTAGTGCTGTCTCTTTCATCTGTTTAGATTGTATGCTTTTGGTATAACTTTCAGTACATAACCTTTGACTCCTTGGACTTTTCTATGTTTTATGTCAGTTCTAGCAGAGATTCCCTGTCTTTTATTGATGGATAGCTTCCAGTGTATTACTTTCCTCTTTATTTTTTGGTTTGCGTCCATTAAAGCCCCTCCCAACTTGCCCCATCTTCTTCTATATATACACCACGTTTCCTCTTTTCATTCACTGCATTCTTCTCTCTGTTTGTATCTTTTCTTTGTTTGTATCTTCTCTCTGTTTGTATCTTCTCCTTCGTAAGTTACCTTTTTTTTTTTGCTGATTCTTCATTTAATCTGCCTTCTTCATTTTTTTTTGCTGATTGTTCATTTAAGTTACCCTACATGTTCTTGCAATTAACTTCTGTCCTCCTTTCTCACTGTTTTGTATGTACTTATATATTTATCTATTTTATTGATGTTTACCTTATATGTTTTTGGTATATGTTTTTGTCTTCCTTTCTCACTTACTAACTCTTTACTATGTGATGAAGGGTAAAGGGTGAAGGGTGGTATGTTTTTCTTGTTTCCTTTTTGTTGTTGTTATCTTGTGATTGTTGATATTTGGTACTATAAATATATAATACAGAGTGTTGCCTCTGTTTTTTGCCATTAAAGTAGCACATATAAGCCTATATTGGTTAGGAATTCTTACATTATATTCATCTATTGTATTCATGTTTACCTTATATGTTTCTGTTCTTCTTTTGGTATATGTTTCTGTCCTACTTTTGGTATATGTTTCTGTCCTTCTTTCTCTGTTATCGTTTCATATTTACTTTGTTATTTTTTGATGTGTCCACTTCGATGAAAATCCATTCATTATTTTGAATGGTTTCAAAACTCTAAGGCTACCAACTTTTTTTAAAAAAACTTCTTTTTGTTATCCTTTGGATGTTCATTATTAATCCATTTCCCCATTCAATGTTGATTTCGGGTAAGATTTGTCATCATATAAGGTATGTATATGTAATATTCTTTTATTTTTTTACCTTCTATATCGTGTCTTATGTAACAAATATTAACCATGTTCTTTATCTTATGCAGGACGTCGCCATTCACGAGTATACTCTTCGAAGAGGTACTATTGTAATGGCCGTTTGTAGGCTTTGTATACTCTTCAATATTTTATTCTTCTTTATTTTTTTTTTGGGTTTTGTATAAATTTATTATGAACATTTTGTTAAATATTATTCGGTTTATAACGTGTATGCATTCTTCACTTTCTCTTTTTTAACTATCTTCTTTTTTTATATAGTAACAACAATTCCTATTTAAAAAATATCCAATTAATTATCTAATTATATATTAACAACAATTTCTATTAACTATCAAATTAATTAACAACAATTCCTAATTTAAAAAATATAAAAACTTTTCTACTACCATATCATAACAAGAATAGGCTAACACGGGATTTTCATTCATGGTTATAAGTACGACTACTGAACAATGTTTTTTACAGAAAAAAAAAGTTCTAACCTTTTTACCAATCATTCTAAGTAATAGAAATAAAGACATTAACTTCATCAACTTTCAAAAGATGTGTTTAATTAATTGAAATATGATCATAAATTTGGATATCATCAACTTTTTACCAATACTGTTTTTTAATATGATCATAAATTTGGATAGTAATTAAATTAAATTAATTGAATACACATTTCATCAACTTTGAAAATATGTGTTTAATTAATTGAAATTTGTATGCACTATGACACATACGTATGTCAAATTTGGTTTTTTAAAAATACTATCTTCACGAGTACATACGTATCTCACATACTATTTCTATAATAGCGGTACCACATTAGATTGTACTTACAATTTCATAAGGCCTTTTTACTGCAACCCGTTTTTTAAAATAATGTTTAAAAGAAGTTATTTGTTCTATGTTTAGGGTTTTAGTAAATAGGGATATTACTAAGTTTAGGGTTTTAGTAAGTGCATAATAAGCTTCCATTAGGGATCTTTTCACACTGTATATCGATATTGTACTAATTCACTTAGTACATACTTTTTAGGAAACTTTACATACTTTGTAATGGATCAACAAACACTATTTGGAGTCCTAACTGCGTTCACGTTGGCCCAATGTCAGATGTTACTAAAGTCGGAGCTACTAATGAACAACAATAAGTGTCTCCCACATACACCGTTCGATACACACCATAGAATTAGGCAGCTTGCATACTTGCACGTCCTTGCTCATGACGTGAAGAATCACGTCACTTAACGTGAATTTGTACGGTCCGGTGAGACAGTATCTCGACATTTTAACCTCGTATTGTTGGTTGTGGTTCAATTGTACGAGGAGTTGATAAAGATACTTGTTCCGGTAACAAATAACATCAATGATCAACGTTGAAAGTGTTTCGAGGTGGGCATGGTAGAAGTTCACTATATTTGACCTTTACGTACGTCGTACTTATTTCAGCGTGTTTATTTCAACGTGCAGAATTGCCTTGGTGCGTTAGACAAGACGTACACAAAGGTCAACGTCCCCGTAGGAGATCGACCTACATTCAGAATGCGTAAGGGGGAAATTTCCATAAACGTACTAGGGGTGTGTGACACGAAAGGGGATTTTGTATACGTCCTCGCCGGTTGGAAAGGATTCGTGGCAGACTCGCGGATTCTATGGGATGCCCTAGTACGAGAAAATGGACTACAAGTGTCAAAGGGTATTTCTTATTTATAATAAAAATACGCCGATTTCTACTTACATATTCAAAGCGCATAAACAAATGGGTTATCCAAACGCCGATATTATTATTTGTGCGATGCGGGTTATCCAAACGCCGAGGGATTTCTCACTATTGCGGTACCACTTGCAAGAGTGGCGTGGTGCTAGAAATGCACCAACAAATGCAAAGGAGTACTTCAACATGAAGCACTCTTCGGCAAGGAATGTCATTGAGCACGCCTTCGGTGTTCTTAAGGGTCGTTGGGCCGTTCTTCGTGGAAAGTCATACTATCCCCTACAAGTCCAGTTTCACACCATACTAGCATGTTGCTTGCTCCACAATTTGATAAATAGAGAAATGACATATTGCGACGATACTTACGACTTGGACAAGGGGGATTCTGCGTCCGCGACAACCACCGCTTCAGAAGACATTCACTACATTGAGACGACAAACGAGTGGTCTTAGTGGCGTGACAAACTAGATGAATCAATGTTCACAGATTGGCAGTTGCGTAACGCTTAGATAATAAAATTTTACATTAGAAGTCATCGGTTATATGCACATTTTATTGACCTGTACATTTTATTGACCTGTAAAATGTACTGTTGCATATGAAATGAACGCGCACCATTTGTTTGTGACTGTTAAATGTGAAATTCTGATATTACTAACGTACTCCATGTATTTCTTGTAATTTGTCATTCTCAGTATGTTAGCCTCAACCCGTGCCCCCAGGCATGTTTGGACGAGGAGGAGGAGGGCACTCTTGTGGAGTGTTTAATGGAGTTGATGTCAATGGGGGGATGGAAATTCGATAATGTGACGTTCCGACCAGGTTACCTGGCCCAGTTGGTACGCATGATGGTAGAGAAACTACCTAGATGTCGTGTCCGCGCAACGACTGTAATTGACTATAGAATAAAGACACTGAAGCAGACATTCCAGGCCATCGCCAAAATGCGAGGGCCAGCACGCAGTGGCTTTGGGTGGAACGATGAAGAGAAATGCATAATTGTGGAGAAAGAATTATTTGATAATTGGGTTAGGGTAAGGAAAATAATATAAACGTCACACGACGTTCGCAATGTACATTTACTTCACAATTTTTCTATCATTACTCATAAGTGGTCCTTTTTTTCCCTACAGCTGCATCCTACAGCGAAGAGACTCCTGAACAAACCGTTTTCGTATTACGATGAACTTACATATGTGTTCGATCGTGATAGGGTGACGGGTCGGTTCACTGAGACATTCGCAGACGTGGGATCTAACGACCCTAGCGGGTATGAAGGATTTGACATGACGGATGGAAACGAAGAGTTCCGCCCGTGTACAACCAGGGGATTAACTTATCGCGGGATGATGTACACGCATCACGACCTTCTCGCGCTTCAAAGGGTAGGACCAGATCGAGTGGATCTAAGAGGAAAAGGGAAAGTCAACGAGAAGTGGATGTTGAAGGCATACATCTGACGCTCGACCAAACAAACGAGCAACTCAAGATGATTGCGGAGTGGCCTTCACGCGCCCTTGCCAATGACAACCATGTGCGCACGGAATTCTTTCGCATATTGCGTGAGATGTCGGAACTAACGAGTTTGGATAGGGCGCTATTGCAAAGACATCTTCTATCTCGTATAGACGACCTTCGGGGTTTCGTACTCATGCCTGAGGATGAGAGGGAGGGATTTTGTAGAGTCCTTCTAAGAGACATGACGAGATAGTTTATGTTTGTACTGATCTGAGTTGCTTTTTATTTGCTTACTTTTTTTTCTGTTTGATATTGACTGTTTATGCTTTTCCTATTGTAGACAATTATTTTTCCCTTCATAATGTTTATTTAAAATTAAGGAAAATAGTCACAATTTCACCCCGGCGTTATACAGATAATTATATATGTTCAAAATAGTGGGACATCGCTATAGCCAATTACAAATAGGAAATAATTAATTTGTCTTTCTAAAAAATGAATTTTAATAAAATTTTCACAGTATGCTCAGAAATTTATTCCAAATTGGACAATTGTCTTTACTAATTTAATAACATTACACATACAATAAATTATTTGCAATAACATGGGTCGAATTTGCAATAACACTGGTTCGACGCTTTCATAAAAAAGTATTCAATAAGAATTTTTTTTTTATCATATTTACAATCACATTTAGAAAATATTCTACTACATAAAAAGAATTATTAACTCAACCCATATAACACTTTCCCCAAATAAATTTTATCATAAATTCCATATAAACCTACCCACCTAACCCTTCCCTCAAACACATCTTATCATAAAATCCCCATAACCCTTCCCACATAACCCTTCCCCCAAACACATCTTATTCATAACACCATCATAACCCTTCCTACATAACCCTTCTCCCAAATACCTCTTATCATAAAAGTATATTTCTAAACCCTTCCCCTAAACAAGGGTTATGATAAAACTAGGTTTAACATAACACTAGTTTTATCATAACATTAACCCTTCTCTTAATCAACCCTTCCCCCAAACGTATCCTAAAGTATCTCATTTAGTGTTTCTAAGTCCAAAACCATAAGAAGAAAAAAACAAGTCTTATTTACAATAACTGGCCGCTTGAATATTTTCAAGGTTTTTTTTTTCAAAATAGAAAAAATGGTAAACTATTTACGATCTAAAAACAAAACCACTAAAATACAAAATTTGTTACATTTAATTTTTTTTATGAAGTGTAAATATTTTATTAAATGTTCCATCTTTGACAATTTTTCTTTATCTTAAACATAACAATTCAATAAAAAAAAAAAGTTTTTGTTTTCCATTATTCTTAACTCTACACGTACAAACATACCCTATATTTGTATTCAATATCTGTACGTGTGTCTTGTACAACAATTTCTATTTTTAAAATGAATGGACTAAAACGATATGAAAAATAGCAATTTCTATTTTCAAAACTATCAACTGAAATTTCTATTTTAATTATCATTATACTTCCACTGCTAAACGCACACCGTCGAAAGAATACATTTTAATATCTTCAACAATTCAACAAAAGAAAAGAAGTTCTTAGCACACGATTATTCTCAACTTTACATGTATAACCGTACCCTATATTCGTATCTCGTATCTATACTGTGTATAGGTACAACAATTTATACTTTTGAAATGGATGTACTAAAATGAAATATGAAAATAGCAATTTCTATTTTTGAAAATTTTCCAACTAAAATTTTATATTCTAATTACCATTATTCTCCCACAAATAAACGCACACCGTCGATATTTAATCATTTATTTGTTAAAGGAAAACACACCGTCGATATTATTGCCGATGCTTACGACATTGGATAATTCAACCAAATTTGTTGTATATAAATATAAATCGCTCAATGGGGAAAGTTTAATCTTTTTTTCCAAATTTATTCATCCTCGAATCTGAAGTTCGTTCTCTTCTCACACCCATAGCTGAAGAGATAGAGGGAAAAAGGAGTAGTTCTTCGATTTATAGAGCTCAAAGTTCGTCTGCTGTTCTTCGCATGGCCCGGGTTTTTTCTCTTTCCCAGTCTTTCATCTCCTCCAAGTTTCAATTATCGGTTTTGATTCCGTCTTCCTTTACTCTCGGTCATCGGAACCGCTCTACACGGTCCGGCAAGGTCAAATTCATCGAAATTGATCTCGAGTCTTCCTCTTTCGGGGCTGATTCAGAGATTCTTGCTATTAGGAAGCTCGACGACTTTGTACAGAGGATTATTGTTGAGCGATCCACTCCTGATTGGCTTCCGTTTGTGCCCGGTTCGTCTTTTTGGGTTCCTCCACGCCGTAACAAACCACGCAGGGTTGTCGACCTATTTGATAAATTGGTTGAACCGATCGCTAAAGAGGACTCCCCTTCCCTTGCTAACGCCCGTGGTTGGCCCTGCTTAGATTTTTTCGCCAAAGGTATATATATATATCGATAGATATGCAATTTACATTTTTTTGCCGATCGATTTTCGTTTAGTGGTTGATTAATGCGGTATTGATGATTGAAAGTGTTAATTTTTACTCGTTGGTTGTTCTATTGCTTGTATTATGATTGGGAATTTGCGTTATTCGCGTTTTTCTGAGTGATTGAATTTTTTTATGTTCTTCTGGATTGGAGTGGTAAATCAATCGGCATTTTTGTTTTAATGCTAAAAAACTACTGCTTCGTTTTGATGCATATGAATTGGGATGATACTTGTGTGAGCTTTATTTTATGGTGTGTGAAGATCTAATTCGAATTATTTCAATTAGAGAACAATGGTGTCTTTGTCTATTATTTAAGGTTTTATAATGTAATTAGCAATCTGATTTTAAGAAGATTTGGTTGCAAAGTTTTTTTTCCTTGAGTTTTGTAGTTTCTGAAATCGTGTTTTAGAAGCCTACATAGGGTTTCATTTATTGTGACAAGGTTTTGTCTTTGAATAATGTTCACATTTGCTGAGAAAGGATGAGTATATATGATCGATCTGATTTATTATCTTACTGTGTTATATTTTGGCTGAATCTTAATTCAGAATCATAATTTTCGGTTGCAGTCAGGATGTAAAACATGAGAGGGAGCACTGTATGATATGTTTATGGTTTATGATAACTAGTTACTAGTTAAATGATTTGGTAGTTTTGCGTTGTGATTATTTGAAATTCCAAATGACTGATTGTTGTGCTTTTGATAGCATTTAGATTGCAATTCATCAAGCATTTACTAAATTACACAGAATATGAAATCCTTGGTCATTTGCTTAACTTCTTGATCTATTTACTTTCGTTGTCTCTTCCACTTTATCTAATTTCAATTTCTCTATTTCTTGTTATTAATTAGACCTTATTCCAGTGGCTGCTTGATATGGGCATTTACAGAAGGAAAAATATTTTTTCTTTTACTATTAACTTTTCTTTTTGTATAGATGCGATACACAACATTGTTTCTACCTCTTTGCAATATGTGCTGCCATGCTAGTCTTCATTGTTACATGATGTCCTTAAGGGACTATACTTTCTCTATTGTTGCCCAACTTTTCTCCGTCTCCCAATCTATAGCCTGAATAAACGAATTCCATTTTTTGTAATTGTATAGTTTCTCAACTTTTATGAATTTTGCTCTTTCTATCTTGGTCTTTCATTTTTTGTATTGTCTTAATGTATTCCTTTATCTTATCTCATTGAAGTTTGAATCTTTGTTTAAAAAAAGTGTATTCCCAGCTACAAGCCTCATGCAATGATTACAGTAAGGTAAGTCCAGTGGTTCACAATCAAGCATGCAAAGGGATTTGTGCTTATTGTCCAATTGGTGATGAGGATAGGAACCAAAATATTTGCATCTGTTTGGGCGGTTAAATTGATTGAAATTTCGTCTTGAAAACTAAGTTTATTTGCTGACCATTTAGTTTTTTTTTTTAAAAAAATTTCCATACACGTCTACCAACATTTTATACTATTAAATTGGTGGAACGATGACATTTTTACTTGAATGTAGAATCTATCTCTGGACCAACTCGATTAGCTCCAGTAGATACCGAGTTGGAAACTTCAAACGAGTTGGAGATTGACGTGCAGACACCAACAAGTAAAGATAACTCAAATCAGCCAGAGGATTGAGAAAGAAGAATCTCATACCTCATCCACTAACGGAGTTGGTTGGGTAAGCAAATTTCGCATTGTTAACAAGTCCAGAATGTTCTGACAAGTCACATATTAATGTGCAGATGGTCTAGTAAGCAAAGGTGCTGTTCTTAATTCATACCGTTGCCTGCAGGAGCGTTAGATGGCTGTCAGAGATTTGAGAGACCGAACGGGGTGGAAAGTGATGGTGATGAGAGGTCGGAGAGAAATAGGGTGCTCTACAGACAGTTCCAGTTTGGATGCTGTGGTATTCACTTCCATTTGCTTCGTCTAAACTGCCCTGTCTACTTGAAGCCCACTCTGCACCCCTTCCCCCAAACTAATGGTTGTTTATGCTTCGTTGTCCTGGGACAAAATTCACCAGCTTGTTATTTAAATGAGGTGAATTATCAAGTTGTCAACCACTGTTCTGTCAAATCTATGCACAGTTCAATAAAAGAAATCTCCCTTGTGTCTGTGTAAAGTAACTGATAAATCGTTCTCCATTTCAAGTGGTTGAAGATCAATCTAAGCTCGTAGTTGCAATATTTTCTGACTTTGGAACTTTTGTGCTTTTGGTATAGCAAGTTAGTTCTCTTTTATGGGTTTATTATGTGTTGTTAGAACATTGATGAACTGCTTCTTGTTGATATATATATACACACATACAAAACATGTAATTAATATACACAACATATAACTAATGGTGAACCAAACGGCAGGCGACGTTTTTCTTAACCCACTGCTGAAGGCTCCTTGATGTTACGATTTGGTCATTTAAGAATTGAATTTGTAATAATAACAAATGATTGCTCTTATTTGTTTCCCTTTTCTTCTAATCGAAAAGGAAAAAAGATAAAGTAGATTTCGTTCTTATTTAATTTGATAGGGGCTGTTGCTATTGGGGTTATCGGTATTCCTTTGCATTCCTCGTTTGTTTGATATGAGTCTCATCATAGGTTGGTTAATGTAAACTGTGAAAAAAATAGGAAGATGGTGTTTAAAGTGCAAAAGTGAGGCTAGGAAATCAACATAAAGTAAATTATATATAATGTCCTGTTTTGCTCCTCTTCATTAGCAAAATTGTATGGTATTCACTAAACTTTTTTACTTTAAAATATTTATTTATTAATTGAATTGTTATAGAAATATTTACGAGAGTAAGAAATGAAGGAGCAAATGCCAAATAATGCTCGTAGAGGACTTGATTGAATTTCATTCCGAGTAAAAACGCGTGTTGTCTGCATGAGACTATACTTGGATGCATATGAAAAGGTGTTTGCCATGCTCAAGTCAATGAATATGTCCGTTGCTAATCTTCGGCGTACTTCCATGTCCAATGTTAAATGTTTGGTGTACTTTCATGTTGAATCCTAATTTGTAAGGAAATTACGAAAAATAGAAAAAAAATAAAACTATTTACAAAAGATAATAATAGATTTCTATTAGTTCTATCAATGTTATCTACGTACATTAATAGAATAATAAAAGCATGATTTTTGTTATATTTTATAAATATTTTAATTAATTTTTTTATATTTTAAAACATCCTTTAATTTTATTATATTAGATACTAGTGACATTTTTTATGTTTTTTTTTTCTTTTTGTGTTTTTATAGATATTTCTTCTTATAATGAAAATATGAATTCAACCCGTCAAAATTGAATTTATATAAAGGTAAATATCAATGATAATATAATAAGGATTAAAAATTGGGGTATTTTAAACCAATTCTGAAGAGTTATAGGTTTTGGGATTGCTTTAAATGTATGACAAAATAACGTAAGAAAAGTCTACGAATGTCCTTGCATGAAAAATTTCTTTTCCATTTTCCTCCAAAAAAAAAAAAACAAAAAACAAAAAACAAATTTTCTCTCGTCTTTCTTTTAACTTCTTTTCTCTCAAGTTCTCTTATCATTTATTAGAATTTTTTGTTGCAGTTAAACAAACTTTCTTGCTATTTTGGAGAGTGTTTATTATTATTATTATTATTATTATTTTAATTTTTATAGATAATATTTTTAGGTTTTAATGTTCTATTAGTGAAATGTTTAAACTTCAAATGTATTACCCAAAATTGATTGTATAATTGTTCTAAGTGATTTGAGGTTGTTTAATACATATTTAGCATGTCTTTTTTCATAATTTCTAAATTTTATTTTATTGAAAGGATAAAAGCCCTTTCAATAAAATCACCGTAAATTACAATAAAATAAGTATATAATTTATTTGAGATTTGACACTTAAAATTCAAAAATTAGGTAATGTTTGAGAGATAAAAAAGAGTAGTTAAAAACTTCCTAAAACATGTATAAAGTTATACTTGTTTTCGAAGACAAAAAGTTGTAACTAAAAGTTGACTAAATGCGTTTAAAATTACTCTAAATTATCTTTAAAACACCTAAAAAACAAATAATAATTAATTTAGTATTTAAAATTTGGATGTTGCAAGATATATGCTAGATGTGTGAAAGATCAAAAAAATAACTAATGAAATATTTGGAACATATTATAAAATCACCATAAAATGGTCTAAACACTAAGTATATACTTAGATTTGAAATAATTTACATATTTACAATTTAGATATAGGGAGACATTTGTAAGATTAAAAGAGTTAAGAAAACTCCTCTAAATTACCTAAAACAGATAATAGAATTGATTTGGGATTTTAACATTTAAAACTTTGCAATGTTTTCTTTTCAGTTTTCACGACCTATTTATAAAAAGAGAGAAAAAAAAAAAAAAAACCAAAAAGGTGTAAACTTGATGCTCTACGTGGCGCAATTTCATTGGCGAAGACACGAATGTCGCCCAATAAAGCCATTTGCCTATTCTCCCTCCCCTAGTTTCTTCCCAAAGCCAAATTCAATTGTCAATTCAATTGTGAGTTAATCATATACTTTTGTTACTTGAATGGAAAAGAGAGTGTGTGCTAATTGCTAAACAACGAATTTGGAATTTCGATTTGATTATACTTCCAATGGCGGAAGGACCGGAGTCGATCCCTTCAAGCTCTCAATCCTCTTCTGCTCTGAAATGGCAGGACGACAATCTTGAACAAACCCAGGTGAACCTTTTTTTTTTTTTTTTTTTTCCTTCCTTCCAATTTTTTTTTTTCTATTTTCGTTTATTTTTTTGTGGGAATTCGTTTTATTTCAACTGGGTAATTTCAATTTCAGTCGAATTTCCACTTTCTGGCTGTGTTTCATGGAAGTTTGTTCTTATTGTTCTTCCTTAGGGTTTGTTTACCTTTTTAATTGACCTGCTATGCGTGTGGGTTTATTTATTGATTGATTAAATTTTGAATTGGATGTGGAAACATGTGAATTTTTGTCGACTTATACATTTGGAATTTGTTCTAGAAATTAGTTGCCTGTAATTTAGAGGGAAAGGTTTTCAAGAGTATGATGTGAATTACATGGATTTGGGAATAGACAAATCCCTTCACAATGGGCATTTGTAGGCATTTGAGGTCTGAGTGGCTCTTGTTTTATAGTGCGTATTGCGCTTTGAATGCTGATTATAACATGAGTTTGGTTAGTTGCATAAATTCTTTGAAGGTTTGGACAGAATTGAGTTAGGGTTCATTCCTGTTCTGAGTTTAGTTTTAAGTAAGAGTTGCTTAGGAATGTCATGAAATCATCAAGGAAGGTTCATCTTTGCACACAAATGAATTGATTTTGGCATTGAGTTGTACCGGGATGGATCTAAAAGAGTTATGGTGATATAATGTGTTTCCTTGGTGGAATGCTGGTTTTTAGCCAAAGTTCTTTTTATTAGTAGGAGATGAATCTTCATGACTTCTATTTTCTCTACGGAGGATTTACGTGACCAACTGACACAATTCTTTTGGATATACTTAACACAACATTTGTTTTGTGGGGGATGGAAAGCACACTTACTTTTGGGAGGATCAGTGGGTGGGGGAGAATCCCCTTTGTTCGATTTTTCCGCATCTGTATCGTTTATCCTCTTCCAAAATTGTACTATTTTGGATCTTTTGGTGAGATCTATCTTTATGCCTCCAATTTTTTTACAGAGGATTCAACTCGATCAACTGACGCATTTATTCTGTTTGTTGCAACCATCAGTCCAAGTAGGAACTTTGCTTTCGTACTAAATGATATTGAGCTAGAAAGAAAATAGTTGCTATTATGGGAGAACTTATTAATTCGTTAGAAAATGATTGTTGTAGCAGTTAAATAATTCATTATATCATACGGATTACAGAAGGCCCATCTAACATAAAGGCACAACTTTTAATCTCTAGTGTAACTAACAGAATTGAATTTGACTACTAAGTTTTAAGTACTTCTGGTTCCATTCAATCTTCCTTACATGGATTACCACTTGTGATGTGTTCTTTAAAAGTTTAAGTTTAGCTTATCTAATCAAAAAGTGTTTCCTTGATTTGTTTCTAGCAATCTGAATTAGAAGAGAGTGTTATTGCAAATGTTTGTTTTAGTTTTTTATTAATGCCTTTTAATTGGAGAGACTATTCTTTCTGAAATTTTTTCTTGATTTCAGGTTCCTAAAATTTCCAGTTTCCCCACTTTTCCAAATGGTAATGTGCAAATGATTCCAATCATGTATCCTGCTCTTGTTCCTGGATCAGCTTCTTCGGAAAATCAAAATCGTGGAGCTGGTATTTATGCGGTTCCTTCTTTTCCATCAATGGGGGGACCCATTATTGGAATGACGACTAACAATCTTATTCCTCTGACTTACAGCATACCCACGTTAGTATCTCTATCATTCTAAAAAGCAAATTGAAAAAAGCAATTTATAGAATGGCATTTTGAGGTTTCAATAGGGATTTGATAGAGATGTTTTTCATGTAAAGTTCATGTGTCCTGTACAAGCTAAGCTACTCTTACAATGATCTTGATACTCAACTTTTACAACTTTTACTGAAGATGTTTTTTTTTCATAATTTGATATAATGTCTAGGAAGAACATATCATATATAATTTTGAATGGATAACGAGCTGAGACTTGTCGACTTCTTTCATTTGTAATTTTTAATTTGTTGGTTTTCGGTGGGTGATGATTTATTTACTTAGAAGGCGAGATTTTGTTCAAGTGTGTTCACACATGTTTTTTATATTAACTGTAGTAGATCTGATACCAGTAATAGAACAAGTCCTGAGGGTGGCTCAGCAGTTGAAGAGAATGGGCGAGTAGAAGGACAACAACAGCCACAACAGCAGCAACTAGCACCCCAAAGACAAGTCGTTGTTAGAAGATTTCAAATTGCAATACAGATCGATTTGTTGCTGATATTGAAGCTTGCTGCTGTTATTTTTCTTGTTCATCAAGATGGTTCAAGACAAAGGCTTATTGTTTTGGTGATTTGTGCTTCACTAGTCTATCTGTAAGCATTCATATTCTTTAACTATTACTAGTTCCTTTTATATTTTTGGGTTTGAAGGAAAAACTAATGCTCGTTCCTTATTTGCATGCATCTAGTTATAGGTGAACATAACATAAAATGGCTGCCATTGGCTCCTACCCTTTCATAGGTTTTGGTATTACTTAATAGAATTGATTGACAAATCTTATTATAAATTAATATGATCTTTTCCCAAATGGCATTTCATTTCTTTATATTTATATTGGTGAAGTTATGTATCTAGCTGATCCTCTCTTGGATATATCACAGATATCAAACTGGAGCACTAACACCGTTGATACGATGGCTGTCTCAAGGCATGCAAAGGGCAGCTGCACCTCCCCATCCCCCGAGACCGGGTGTTAGGGCAGAGAATGCTCCGATCGCTCCTCCAGCTGCAAGGCAAGAAGGTCAGAACGCTGCTTTTGCAGGTATATTTTTGCTTAATAGCATGTTCACCTCATAATGAGGTGCTGGGGTGCAAGGTTTAGTGAACAGTTTTATTTTGTGCCTTTTTTGATCTATTAAGTCACTAAATTTTACGAAAGTTCTCTTACAATGGCAGAGGGACAACCAGGGGCGGAGGTTGAGAACCAACCTGCGAATGAAGCAAACCGAGGTGCTGAAAATGAGAATGTGGCAGAGGCTGGTGCTGGTGCTGGAAATGGTGGTCTCAACTGGTGGGGAGTGGTGAAGGAAATCCAGATGATAGTCTTTGGCTTCATTACTTCCTTGCTCCCAGGCTTCCATAACCACATGGACTAAAATTTTACTGAAAAAGCTCATGAACCAATCCGAAGCTGGAAACATTTTTTTTTTCTTTTTCTTTGAGCAAACAACTTGAAATGTTCTGAAGGATGCTGGACAAAACCGGTTTGTATAGACTGAAAAAATGAAATTTAGCAGTGGATTATGAGTTTAGCTTCGATCAGTTTCTTGTTTGTATTTTTAACATGTTAGAATTTGAATTTGATTTGTGATTTTCCATTGGAGAAGATGATGAGAAGGAAGCTGAATTGCTCCAACTAAGAGTCTATTACCAAGAGAGACGAGATATCCACATTGATTATTCATATTGGGTTTTCATTAATGCCTCAACTTTATAGAAAAATTGTAAATTTCTGTTTTCCTTTTTCCTGCTACATGTTTATTATGTATGAAACAAGTATTGTATTAGAGGGAACTTTTTCTTTTAAAAAAATGGGTAATTTGTCTGTCTTGAATAGGTCTATCAATTTTAGAGTGTTAATAAGTGCTTCGATTTGTGTTTAATTGTTTTATAAACTTTAAATAGTTTATAATAGATTATTATCGAAATCAAATAGATTAAAAGAAAGGTATTGAATATGTCTATAACCTTGTTGAATATAAAATTTGAAAGTTCAAAATTTATTTTCTAAATTATGAATTCTAAGATAATTTTTAATTTTAAGACTTATCCGAATATCTCCGAATTGTGTGTACTTGATTTAATTTTTAAATTTACATTTTTAAAGTTTATTTCGAACTTATAATAATCTATTAGAGTTCTTAATAGAATTGACTATTTTAAAGACAACTTCTTTTTATATCAATCCCAATAGGACTTTGATGGTGATAACCTTATTTTTACAATTTTTTCTACCTACCTTTATTTCAATTCTCTAAGCATTGTTGTATAGGGATTGAATAGTGAGTATGCAATTCAAATAACTCTATTTGTTGGAAAAAAAAAAAAAAAAACAATTATCATTCTCTTAATTTTTCTTAAAAAATAATTGCACCTGTTTCAATAATCTGCCAAATTTGTTAAACTTTAGCTAAAATTCAAGAATTATTGTTCAGTTTGTATAATTTTAAGATCGAATTTAATTTTTATTGTTAGATAAAACTCCATTAATGATATTTATTATGTGATAAAATTCTCGTAAATAAATATCAAACATCAACTATACAACAGAACAGTTTGTTAATGCACTTTTTTTTAGGTACAAATAATAATATTAACATAATAACACCTGTTAATAAAACACATTTGCTTGACTAATAATAATAAACTGCTCCTTCAAAAAGTTCCCTCAAATATCTTCTTTACATTTTTAATATGAATATATGCTTACCTAAATTCCAACCAACAATAAATATTTTATTTTTTTAAAAAACGATTGTTTTAAATGAAAATTCTATTTCTTACAAATACTGGAAAATTTTATTTTATATATTGAATTTCTTTTACAATTTTATTTTTTTGCAGATTGTTTTACATGAACTAATGAAATTTAAAATTTAGATGTTTGAAGTTTTTTTTGAACAGAAAGAACTACTTTCACTGAGATTGGAGTTCTTATTACTTATTTTTGTCATATCTATCGAGAGAAGAATAAATATGTTGATCACGTATGAGTTGTAGTTTTGGGTCTACTCATGGTTACTTGTGGGTTTGGAAAAGATTGTTTTCTAGATGGTGTTATTCTCTCTTTGGAGTGGTGTGTTGTTGGCGCGATTGTTTGTGGTGTTTGGTTGTTATGTTCGCCTCGAAAAAATTAAAAGTTAGGATATAGAAATTGATTTTATGATAAATATATTATATATATATATATATATATATCTATATTTTCAACTATTTATACACCATATGACAAAATCACTAATAGACTCTTTTGTAAATGTTATATTTGTGATAATTTTTCATAAAAATTGATTTATAAAGAATAAATTGAAATATTGTCGGGAAGGAATGGTTGTTTCTACGAAAATTGATTTTAATACACATGTATAGTTTTAAAAAAATGATTCTAACAAATTTATGCATAAAATCAATCTTTCCAAGCAATACTCAAAGTAAAGTCTTTTACATAATCATTTGCTAAGACTCTAAAAATGCAATCTCAAACACAAATCTAAATTACCAATTCCTACAATAACATTAAATTTGTTGTAGTTTCTTCTCAAAAGAAACTTTGATTAGTGTTGTTATCATATTTGGTGGAGGTTGAAGGCTATTATTGTTGGCTTTTTTTTTTTTTTTGTCTTTTTACTTTTAATTTTTTGACTTCAAAGGCTACTATTAATGTTAGTCTCTGTTTGCATGGACTCTTTCTATTTTCACATGGGGAGAGACTTTATAATAATAATAGTTGTACTAAAGTGAATCCAATGCCCATACTTTACCCAATCTTCAATCCACATCAACTTGTGTACACTATATGCTATACATCAACTATCCCCTAACCATTAGTCAAAAAATTCACATAATCGATCATAAATATATCGACCTACCATAATTCATATCGATTAAGACTTGCCTATACTTTTTGAAGGTGGAGTTTGTTTTAAGATTGTGGTATCATTCATATTATATTGTACAACGGTTGTTGAAGCTCAAATCATCGCCAAGATAAATGTTGTTTCTCTTTCTTTATTTTCAATCGTTGTTTGATCGCTTTCGCAAAACCCATCTTCTAGTCGACTATTTTGAACACAACCACGTGTTTTGATTTTCCTAAAAAGAGTAAGAAAATAAACTTTATTAGCCTTAGGTTTTGGGTTTAGTTTTCATTTAGTACTCATTAAAGTCTCGAAATGTTACATGGCATTTAGTTTTTAAATTTTGAATTTGGTTTCAACTTAGTCACTAGAATTTAATATATTATGATTTTACCTATAAGACATGAGTTTTTGCTTTAATTCGGTTACCAGACTCCTAAATTTACACTTTAAATTTGATTTTTCTTTTAGATATTCATCATGACTTTATGATAAAAAAGGCATTTCTAAGCAAATCATATGTTTCACAAAAAATTGATCTAACACATGTAGAATACACCAATCAACATAGATGATATAGTTATGAAAAACAATAACATATGCTAAATTAGATAATAGTCAAATCAAGTCTAGCTCAAATTAGTATAAGTGTCAGTACCTCCAAAATCTTTCTCGACTATAGTTATTAAAAAGAAAAAAAGAAGATAACATAAACTAAAGAAAAGAAAAGAGTAGTTAACAACAAATGTTTGCCTAGTACTTGTAAATTGGATATTAGGAGTGTTTAATTTTGATCAATTTGAGTAACACTACATATAAGTGGGTATTAAAAATAATATTCAAGTAAATTAAGAGTACTTTATGGGTCTAATTAGATCACATATGGGTTTTAATAATTCAAGTCAAACTATATCTTATGATATATTTAATTTAAAAAAAATGTCATTTTTACTTGCATCATTAATAAACAATTCTTCTAATATTCTCTTCAAAAGAAAACTAGGGTTATTAGAATAAGTAGCCATTTTTAGAATAATTATTAAGTATGTAGCAATATTTTAAAAAAATTACAGATATAGCAAAATCTATCGGTGATAGACTTCTATCGTTGATAGACTCTTATGATTTATCAGTGATAGACCAACATTTGCTACATAGTCTATCGGTAATAGACTCATATCATTGATAGATTTTGACAGATTTTGCTATATTTGCAATTTTTTTTAAAATGTTGCTATATACTTAATTATCTTGAATATAATTACTACATTTGCAACTATCCCAAGAAACTACTCTCCAACAACTTTTAGAAAAACTAAAGTATTTTGTTGCATATTTCTTATAATGCAAAAATCATCCCTAAATTGTAACACTAAGGTTTCAAAAACCTTTAACATTTGAAACCAATAAATGAATGTTCAATAATGTAACACTTACTAACCATTATAATACCAACTTTACCATAATTTTTATTCATATTATTCTTTAAAACTTAGCCATATATATTACTTTGAATTTTCATCGACCCTTGTAGAAACTCTTTAGGACTTTTGACATAAATTGACGTTGCTAAAAAGTAAGTAACCTAAACTAAAAATTTAGATCATTGCATCGAGTTAGGTAAGTCATCATCACACAATTTACAATTCTAAGCCTGGATTCCGTTTTGAAAATCTTAACATTCGTATTCTAATGATACTTTATTGAAAAAAAATTCGTTTTCAAAGATTGAAGAATAATTAATATTGCAACTCTTGAAAAGATAGATTAGATATTTTTGAATTTAAAAATATTTTTTTATAATTTACCTTAGAATTAATTGTGATATTTGAATCTTCCACCCTACATTGAACTAAAACGAAAATGAACAAGAAAAAAATGTAAACTATCAAACAAAATACGACAAAATTTATGATGTTTTCCTTCGATTGGAGGTTGGATCTTCCCTCACCAATTATTCTACTTAAAACTAAAAGATAAAGAAAAACGAAGAGGATGATATTGAACAGTAATGTTGATAAGGTAAACTTGACGTCTGCTATAGGTTGCATCCAATTAATAATTGGTTGGGACTTCTGTCAGAGCCAAACCCAACCACAAGTGCCCATTAATATTCACCCACGAACTCATCTAACTCATTTACTGTATAATATCTTAAACAACAAACCAACAATATCACTTTGATTCTCGTAGTTTGATCAATTTTATAACATTTTAGTTCGTAAACGTTAGTCTATCGTTGAACTTGACATAATATATCTATTTGACATGAATGTTATCGTTAGAGAAAAGTGCATTAATTTTTCTCTAAAATTTGAAAGTTAATGTTCATTATATTTGTCTTGAAATATTAATATTAAGACTTAAGTTTGATTTCAATTTAATCTAAAAATTCCGAAATAATAATATACTTTTTGTCATTAAATTTTGAGTTCTGGGTTGATTTGTTTTTTAGGTTTTGATATTTATATTTTTAACATTGATTTCTTTAGCATTGTACTAACTTTAGGCTTTGGTGCTGATGTTGATAAATTAATTTAAGTATGAAAGTAAAAAATTTAAAATTAATTTTAATAGTAATGAAAGAAATAATGAAACTTATGTATCATACGTACATTCATTAATTTTTCGAAAATGGATTTCAAAAAATGAGTATTATAATGAAAAAACAACGTTAAGAGTGAAATTTTTATTATATAATCCAAAAGTTAAATTAATAAAATAATTAAAATTTATGAAATTTTTGACCGAAAGAATTAAATGCAAACTTCTAAGAAGTTGGTTTATTAGACAGACAATTGAAAAATACGAGAACATATGATTTGAACTTTGTTTGAGACTATGTCCTCTTAAGAGATCTTATCAATAAAGAGTTGAATAGATATTGATGAGTTGACTTAGTAGAACACTGAAATAAGTTTATAGTCTAATGTTTAGTGGTCTAAAATTTATGGATGAGTCTTGTCCATTTTTAAAAAGGATGGAAATGGTCTAAAGGGAAATCTCCTCTTGTGATGGTCTTAAATGTCACAACAAGGACAAGTTTGTTTGTTTCTTCCTTAGACTCCTCTAGAATTTAGGGTTTAAGTTACAAATTTTCACTTCTTGCTATGGCTTTAATCACATTTATTTTATTGTTAATGAGAGAGAAACATTAGAGTTTTGGTCTTTCAAAAATTTTACAATTTTTTTTTTGGGTAGATCGATCTATTTGATATTCGATTCAATCTGTCCTTTAAAATTTTGAATTGATTTCAATATAATATAATCTTAATGTTTAAGAATTATCATTTAAACTTATAATACTTTTTTTTACAATAATATTCACTTTCTTTCTTTGACGTTAATTAATATTTAATAAATAATTTAAGATGGAGTTGAAAGTGAAATTTTAAAATTGATTTTAATAGTGAATAAAAAAATTAAAATAAAAGTTAAAAATGTAAATTAAAAATTGAAACTCAATATCAAATATTCGAAACAAAACTCAAACTTCTAAAATAAATTCATAATATTTTAATAAATATTTTAAACCAAATAAGAATTAAACTCAAAACATAAAAAGATAAAACGTGTAACATCTTGAAACATAGAAATGTCGGTAAAGAAAACTAAACCTATTCTAGCCTTATTATTATTGTTTAGTAAAACTATAAACTTTTCTATTTCATAACAAACGAAAAGCTTTTCTTTTAAAGGGCATACCATCTACCTAATGCTTGTTTGTATGCACGTGTGTATAATATATATATTATATTGGACTCATCTCGGTTCAACCTACTAAAGAGTATTCAATCACAAGTTGTTATGTGAAAAATATTTTTTAAAAGGTATATATTTTTTGTGTGATCTAAAGGAGATATTGAAAACAAATGCATAGTCTGATTTGCACCCAAATATGCTTTGAAAAGGTATATATATATATATATATATATATATACATACGTACGTATACATGTAAAGAGATGTATACAGAGATGAGTAGAACCAAAATTGAGCTTTAACGTTTATATCTTAACCCTTAGGTGGAAGTTACGTAGATGTCCCTACAAAGTTACGACTAGCAGGCATATTGTCTCTCTAATTGGTTATATATTTGGCAGTGCACCCAACCAAAAATGTTATTTATGGCATCAGAAGGTACACTGTTGGGTAATTTTTAGCTTTCAAAAACAATATTCAATCAGAAAATCTGTAAACAAATTCAGTCTTAGTATTAAATTTTCGTTGACGTATCAAAACTTTATTTAATACTTCAACACAAATAAGTACGACCTTTAATATTAACTTAGATGAAAGTTGATATATTTTCGTTATATTGCTAAAATAGTTTTGAAATACCAAGAAAAAGGTAAATATCTAAGTTCAACTTCAACGTTGATATTTTAAATCTTGAGTTTAGTCAAAGTTGACGCTCCTAGTCTCAACTTGGTTTAGTTTTTTGTATTCTATAATTTAAAAATGTAGTGGGGTTTAATTTGTTCATTTTTCGATTTTGGATCGCAGTGTTTATTTATCTTAAATCTACGTAATAGTCTTTGATCTGGATCAATAATGTTATTTCAATAAATTTACAACTGTAACAAATGGATTAAACTTCTTAATAATTAGATGTATTTTTTATCATTTAAAATTAATTTTGATCATATAAAAAGTGTATTAAAACCGTAAAAATAAAAGGTAATTGTCAAAAATAGATCATTTCATAAAATACAATCAAATGTAATAATTTTTGTTTTTTAGTAGTTTTGTTCGATAGTTTGTCAAACTTTTATGCTTTTGTAAATAATTTTTAATATTTTACGATATATGAAAACATCTCTTTGAAATGATTTAAATTATAATAAAAATAATTTTGACTATTTTAAAATTGAGACCCTATAATTCTTAACAAGTAGACCAAGAAAACAAACTTCATCAACTGCATGGTAAATTTTTTTTTTTAAATGAAAAATTTAGAAAATTTGTCAAAAATGATAAAATTCACAATATAGCGTGAGTTTTTGTCCTTTGGTAAATTTTTATTTTGCTATATGACTATATAAAAAAAAAAAATTAATTTTGCAATTAGGTACCTTAGGAGCCAATAGAGTACTATTGAATGGAATTATATATATGTGTCTGCTTACCAATAAATTCACAAATATTTTTCATGGTACTATTTTGATTTCTAGAAACTGACCTACTTCTTTTATCATCTTCAATAATAGTACGTAGATGACAATTATTGGTACAAATATTATGTCAAATATTTCTTTCACTTTAGAATGGATTATTAATAGGAATATGTCACCAAAAATTAGGAAAGTAACCAAAGTTTCTTCCCATGAATTGTCTCTAAATAAATGGATTCGCACGAAGAAATCCAAATAAATTGACATTATCTTCTTAAACACAGTACTCGCTCTAAATAAATGAGTTTTATGAGTAATTATATTTTAAAATAGAACATATGTTACCTTTTTCTATAGAAACATCATTTCGTCTGTAAGATCCAACGAACATTTGTTTTGTGGAAATGAAACTAAACTTAAATTTATAGGAAAAAGAAAACCGTTGAAGATACCATTTTAAAAGAATGCATATTTATTATTTACTATTCATCTATTGAATAGTTGCATCTTTTCTTTAAATGAATTAATTAAAAAACAACATTTGATTTTATTTGTGGAAACGATGAAATTACTCGTAAAACAATCCTAAATGGAGAGTAACGTACCATATTCTTATTATATTTAATAATTATGTCTTTAGATTTTAAACAGTTATTTTGAAATTTGTTGCCACATAAAATGAAAAAAAATCATTTGAACATTGAAACTATTCTCAAAGATATTTTTTGTTAACTTAAAATAGAGGAGCAATTTATGAGCTTTTACACCAACTTAATAGAATTAGGATTAAGATTTATTATTACCCATTTATTACATCTTAAAATAATTTATACATCAATATTTACATCTCACCTAACCTATTAATTTATGTATACGTAATCTAATATTTACATTAGACGCGAGTCAATTTATTTCTTGCAGGATGAAAAAAACCTCCCGAAATTTCTTTTTTAAACAAATTTCAAAATTAAAAAAGCCAAAAGAATGAATCGTTTTAAAGTATCCAAAGGCATAAAACTACCAAAAGCCATTTTAAAGTTTGGGATCTAAAAGAAAAAAGCAATCTAGAATAATCCCAACATCTTTTATTCTTTACACAAGTTTTCTTGTTCGAGATAAAAACTAAAAATCTGAATAATTTTGACCCTCTTAAGTGTTTTAATCTTGAAAGTTCGATACTCAGACGTTTTAGTGGAATCCTAATACTTAATATAAATGGAATCCTAATACTTAATATAAAAACTATGTTTACTTTTTAAAGTTAGATTCTTTACTTACCTGCAAAATTGTATTATTAAATTAGAAAATTGTGTTGAGATGAAAACTAATTTAAATATATTAATTATTAATTTTTCTAAAATGTGATCCAATTCCTTCTTGCATTATCTTTTCATAATATCTCTTTCTTCCTTCTCCCTAATTCTAAATTCTATTTGAAGAGTATTTTTCTTTACATCTCAATATGTATAAACGCAATCAAGCAATTATAATAATAATGTAAAGGAAAAATAAAGTATTATTTTAAAATTATACTTTAATCAAACAAACAAATTTCAATTCACATGGAACTTTTGAACCAAAAGTCATAACATTTTCCTTTTAGACAGAATCTTCTTTAAAAAAAATGTGAACAAACATAAACATAAACTAATTCTAAAACTTGGTTCCTACAAAATATATAAATATATATTTCGGTAGTTCATCTCCAAATCAACCATTATGTGTCGAACCATTAATTGATCAAGTGCAGTCCAAATTTGTTTCACTCTTTACATTTTCTTCCTATTATTATTACCGAATAATAAGACTTTTGTCAACAAAATTTTTAGATCAACCATTGTAATCACATAAAGTAACGTAAATAAACGTAGAGTTTTCCGTTGAAAATACTTTTTAAAAGATTGAAAAAGAATAGAGAGTGGGGAAAAGGAGAGAAGGAATGAAACATTTGGTCAAAGAGGATTGGGTTTTTTCACACGATGTTGAGACCTGAGAGGGTTCAAATAATGGTCAAATGGTATGGGCTTGGATGCCGGCGCCGGCACCGGCGTCGGCAAGGTCTAGGTTGTTTAGAAAGAAGAAAGAAACAAAAAAAAAAAAAAAAAAAAAAAAAGGCAAAAAAAACTAAATAAATGCACATGTAATTGAGGGGTTCCCACAAATATGCAACTTTTTTACTTCTACACACATTAATAACTTCACATTCTTATAGACTTTTCCTATCTTTCGGTTTTCAAATCTAATTAACAACTCATATTATGTATACGATGTCTAACTTCAAAGACTTTTAGGATTGTGTTTGAAACTTTTGGGTCTTTTTTTCAAAATTTTCACCCTAAGAATTATCGGTGATACTTGATACTTGTTTTTGTTGTTTATTACAAGATATACATAAGTAACTTTTTAAATAGATATCCAAGTTTTAATTGCATTATTAGTTGTAGGGCTTGTTTTGTTCTTCGTCTTCTTCCTCCTCTGATCATGTTGTTAGGTTTTTTTTTTTTTTTTTTTCTTGTGTCTGATTGGTTCTCCTCTATCTGTGAGGTGTGTCATTAAATTCTATTTCAATTTTCAATTTCTTCTCATGGATAACATTTGGTTTTTATTTCTTTTTTGAAAATTAAACCTATTTTTGACGATCATTCTAAATTTAATAGTTCAATTTTTAATCAAATTTTCAATAAAAATTCCATTTTGAGAACGTTTATATTCTTAATTTTTTGAGAAAATTGTATTTATTGTTCTTAAAGTGACCCCTTCTGTCCCAATTCCTAGATGGCAATTACAAGGTTTTATGACAACTCCATGATGAGGTGTCGAGACTATAAGATAAGAATTTGTAAAACAAAATTTAATAATTAAATGCTATTTTCTCCACACCCCTATTTTCTAATTTCTTTGTAAAATATCCCAATCAAATACTAATATTCCTCATCCTCTCTAAATTTGACAAGGACAAGGGTACAATGTCATATCCTAATTTATTATTATTATTATGATATTGTTGTTGATTAGAGATAATTCAACCAACAAATTACATTAGTTAGTCTAAATAATTTATAAGATTCAAATCTCTTCCACCTTATTTATTCTAGAAATTACATTCACAAGTTAATTCAATGCTATTATAAATTATACTTTCAAATATAGGAACATCAATTAATTAATTTATCAATATAATAAAATTTTACTTTTTTATTATGCAATAAAGAGTTATTTGAGTCTCATTCTTTATAATTGATTAGTTTTTGTTCTCTAACTGTGGTTTGTTCTACGGACTTTTTTACCATTTCATTATTTTAAAGAAAAATTTCAATTCTTACTCATACTTAAAGAAAATAAATCAAGTTTTATTTTCTAAAAACTACTATTTTCATGTTTGAAAATAGCCTTTTACAAATGAACTTGGAAGAAAGTAAGCTTAATGTTTATAAACAAAAATTAAGATTTTCGTTTGATAATGATTTCGCTTTTTAATCTCATGTATTATTTTGCTTCAAGAAAATATGTTAGTTGTTAGGATAAATTTTCAAAATAAAACAATTATTTTTTTTTAAAATTTTCAAAAGAAGTATTAGAGAAGAAAAGAAGTAACAAAAAAATTTATCAATAGGAGTACTCTTTCAAAATAAAAAGTAGTAATTAAGTGACATTCTAATGAATCGCTTTAATTAGATAATAAATCGTAAAACATGATTATGGTAACTATTTAATTTTTAGTTTTTAAAAACGAAGTCTCCATTTAAATTTCTTAATCTATTTTTACAAATATTAAAAGAAAAGGCAAGATTTTGTAAAGTAAAGAAAATAGTTTTTAGACATTTGTTTCTATTTGTTTAATTTTGACTACGAAATCAAAATTTATACTTGCATACAAAATAAACTTAAATTTCAAAAGTTCTTTAAGAGATAATTTACTTTTATTTTTTTTTTATTATTCTTAAAAAAAAAGAGACTAATAATTTTTTCCTCTTACAAACAAAATGGAAATCGATGAATTAAAAATATAATGATTTTCTTTTTTGAAGTGATCCTGATAAGAACATATTATGGTTGATTTGAATAAGATAAATTTTAGAAAAATATAGATTTCATTTAATTAATCAATGGGGTCATTACATTTAATAATGATTTAAAAGTATAGTTTGACAAAAAAAAATGGTTTAATTAAAACATGATAGTAATGTTATATGTCAATATAACTTGTTTTAAAATGGTGTAGTAGACATAAAAGGGAAAAATGTATATATATGAATGTATTTAATCTCATAACAACTCCTCCTTTAAGGAAAAAAAAAATCCAAATTTTCTCTAGAAAGTGATGGCCAAAATTAAAATACAATTAATTCTCTTAATTATTTATGGCTTTAATTAGTTTCAGTGAATTAACCCAAATCTCTAATAGATAATGTTGATGAAAAGATAATTTATTATGTTGGAAATCTACTTTTGGAAAGAGTTACAAATATGGGATGAACCCATAAAGGGTAAAATTTTGGCTAATTAATTTTAGGACTTATTTCATTAACATTTTATTTTTTTAATTCAATTTTTTTTCCTCAAGGTTTTGTGGTTATAATATACTTTTTAACCATTTTTTAATTTATGAATATTTATTTTTTAGAAAATAATAGTTTTTAGGCCTTTATTCCTAACTATTTTTTTTATAAATCTTGTAGTCTTAAGCAAGGTTTAAAATACCGAAATTTTAATTTAACATGAAAATATCTCTAAAATATGGATGTTGATTGGTGCTTTTAGGAAAGATTATAAAACTATATATATATATATATATATATATATATATATATAAATGGATAAATAAACCTTTATAAATAAATTTTAACCGATATAGTTAATATGTTGTTGGTTGCTTTTTTTATGTTTCATAACTTTTTTTTGTGATATATAAGAAATGTCAATCACTTCTCACATTAGCATTGAACTCATGCAAATTTATAATGAAAACATCAATCAACCTTTTATACCATATTTTTGAGAAAATAGATTAAATAACAAAAAAAGGTGTTTGGATAATTGATTTATAGGTATTTGGTGATAATTTTTTTTTAAAATATTGTACATATATTTACCTTTATAAAGTGAATTGAACAAAAGTGAATACCTTATATACTTGAGTGGCCATTAGTTGACCACATGGTACCTAAAGAGAACAAAAGTTAATTAATTGTCGAATGGGAAGCGTCGAATTTGGGTGATGAGGAGATTAATTAGAAGATGGAGGCGGCCGGAGGAAGGAGAGATCAAAGTGAACATTGATGCTTCAATTCTTCTAACGGGAAGGATGGGTTTGGGTGTCACAATTCGTGATTCACATGGTACGATTTTGAAGGCTATTGCGGAGGCCAAGGTGATATACTTCTTGAGGCCATTGCAGCGGAAGCTTTGCCCTTTTTTTTACTAGGGTTTAAATTGGTTTATAAAATGAGGCTATTAAATGTTTGCTTCAACGGATTCCTTAACTTTAATTCATGAATCAAAATCTAATCATTTTCGGAACTCTACGATATTGGGTGAAATTTGAGATTGATATAACAAATCAATATTTTCAGGTTGTCTTTTCTTCCTCGTATTTATAATAAAATTATTCACATCGTCGTAAGAAATTCTGTACATCCTGACGCTTCTTTAGCCTATCGAGAGAAAATGCATAGGGAGATAGAGTCGTACTTAAAAGGTAGAGATATATCCAACGTTATACACGCGCTTCATACCAGTGTTAGGAGTTATAAATTCCCAACGCCTCTTTATGTTTGCATCGAGAAATACTCTTCTGACAAGTTTTCCTAACCCATCTCCCGATGGGCTTCTATGTTGGGAGATTTTTTTCCGACACGTTTTGATATATTTCTTAACGATTTGATGCATCGAGAGAGCTACAATTTCTTGTAGTGCATTTTGGCTAATTTTGCTTCTAAAATGAATAAGGAAAAAATTTTAGATTGTAATTTTCTTGAGGTGGTTGATTTTTGAAGTGGAGCGAGTGATATTTCTATAACCCAAAATTTGCAAAAATATATATATATATATATATATATATATATATATATATATATATATATACTCATTCTGAAAATTTTAATTCTCAACCTATAAGACAAAAAAAAAAAAAAGAAAAAAAGAAAAGAAAACTAAATCATAGGATCAAATGAAAGATATACTATTTTATAATTTAAGTATTTGTAAAAAAGAAAAAACAAACCTAATCTTTGAAAAAAAAAAGATAAGGGAAAAAGAAAAGAATGGGAAATGGTTAGAAAATTTTCACATAAAAATATTTATAGTTAATAATTATCAAATAATCCAAAAATTACATATTAAAAGAATGTAAAAAAGACCGCTGACGTAATAAATAAAACAGGAATATTATAACTATAATATATAAAAAGCAACCAAACCACCGCGCATTACATTGTTCCCTCTTCCCTTCCCTCTAAATTCTGATTGGTCAATCCCTTCTTTTTAAATCGCCAAAATTCTTATTCTCTCTTCACACACCTTTTCCCCCCCTTTTCTCCCTATTTCCATTCCCTTTCCCTCCAACCTTCAACACTTCCTCTCTCTTCTCCGGCTCCGGCTCCGGCGACTCCTCCTCTTCCACACGTCGATCCCCGATTTCACTTATGGTATGTACCGCTTTCTCTCTTGCATCATTAAATTCCAATCTGCATCTTTTTTTTTTCTTTCTAAAATTGACACGGCTGGAAACCGCTTTTTGTATCGCTCTGGTTTTGGAAATCAACACCGGTATTCCGGCCGCTTTCTACGAATCTCGGATTTGTCGTCGAAATAGTTTAGTATTTGACGGTGATCGTTTTCTCTGATAGAACCGCCGTTTATGGCGGCATTGGAGTTCACGCGGCTGGCTCTATTTTTTTATAATTTTTTTTAAAGATTATTAAAATATTGTGAGCGTTTTCATCTTAGGCTTCGTTTGTTTACTTAACTTTTACGTTTATTTTCGTTTATTTTCTTAATTCCATAGTGTTTTAGTTAAGTTATATTATATTTAGGCTAAACAAAGCTTAATAAAAAAAAAAATTATTTTGATTAAATGGTCAAATTTTAAAAAATGAAAGTTATTTATATTTGTAGCCAATTTTAGTAATATGTTATTTGATAGAGGAGAACTTTATTAAATTTTATTCAATGTCCTAAAAGTTTTTAAGATATTTAAAATATTATACGTATTTCATTGAAATTGATGTTTCCTTGATTATTGTTCAAGGACTAATAACTTTGAAATTAAAAATATTTGAAATTAAATCCCATTGGCCATATGGGTATATTCTTTTCTCTCTCTTTTTTTTTTTTCAAATATAGAGACAAATATTGATAGGCTCAATATTTTGATTTATAATTAAGTAAATTTAAATCATTGCTTAAAAAGAACTTCCAAATACCAGTTTGTGTTTCATATAGAGATATAATTTGATTTTTTTGAACCGACTTGACTCAATTTATTATGAAATATAAAGTTGGGAAAAACTTGAGTGAGTATAATAAATAGTATTGTAAGAATGAATAGGTTCTAGAAATGTGAGACATTTCCTTCTCATATTTTGGTTCAATAAATATGTGCTTGGGTATCATGATAATCTTGGCTATATATAGATCATTGGTATTTTGGGGTGATTTTGTAAAGGGTTTTGTGGGTTTTTGTGATATGGTGTGATAAAAAATTTATAATTTTGAATATATAAACCTATGAAGACTGTTGGACACCAAGGAAACCAAATATTTAAGACCTCTATTTTGCGCTTTTGTTTTTTTTTTTTTTTGAATAAGTCTATTTTCTTTAATTGCTATGCTTTCATGATTGGATTAAGTAATTAAATTTCAAAACTAAAAGTTATTTTTAGTCAATTTTTTTAAAACTATAGTAGTGTTTATAAGTTAATTTAAAAAAATGGTTACAATCTTGTTTGGTAACCATTTAATTTGTAATCTTTTGTTTTTAAAAGAATTTATAAACTTATATGTATAAATTTCTTGAGTTGTTATCAGATGTTTTAAAAAAACCAAGAACATTTTTAGTTTTTCTTTTATTTATTTTTTTAAATTTTACTAATAATTCTACTATATTCCTTAATAAATATGAAAATCATTGGATAAATAAGTTTCTTTTAAAATTTAAGAAAGACAAAAAATTAAAAAAACTATTTGAAGTACAATTTATCTTCGACTATTATAGTTCAATTATTATAATTCACATTTAGCTAGTAAAAGATATATATGAGAACTCTTATTACTTATATCGTCTATCGTCTAGTATTTATCATTAAAACCAATTGTACTTTCTGCCATTACACTCTTAATCTACGTCTCAAACATCCTCCAAATAGTAAATAGTTACCAAAGGGCCCTATGATTTCTTAATTTAGAAACATGGATGATACAAAAATATCGGATGGATGGAGTTCTCAAAGTAAAGTACGTATGAAATAAGTAGAAAGAAGTAAAGTCAGTAGTTTCATTGAAGTTGGTTGAATTGATATAATAAATAAAAGCACCCACTCTCTTTTACAATAATGTATACACCTCCACGTGACCTGCCTTGTTGCCACAAGATCAAATCCACCAAATTTCTAGTACTACCTACCCTATATGACTCATAAGAAAACAATAATAATAATAATAATAATAATAAACTTACCAAATTAAGAAGAAAAACAATATTTCCCCATCATCTATGTTTTTAACTTTGAAATTTTGGGATGACTACACAAAAATATGATCAAAATTAAGGTTACAATATAACAAAATTTATGGTAATCTTACCTTCTAGTTCAAAGTTTTGAGTTTGATTTTACACTGCTTAGAAACTAAATTTAAAATATAAAAATTAGAAAAATACATGATAAATGCTTTGTCACGTGGTGTTATCTCAAATAAGTAACATGTGATGACTATTTCATAAATAGAATTAGATATTTTTTCTTTTTTTCTTTCGAACATTATATCGTTAACTGTAGTTGTTAGGAACGTTCATCTAACTTTAGTATTTGTATTTATTATAGCTATCTCTGATGGTACAATAAAATGATAGATCAAAGATCCATCATCTGATAGGACCAAGTCACATGCATGCCTTGCTTGCTCTCTAGAACTTATATGTAAAATTTCATCTATGGCTTCCTTTATTTTGTTGTAAAACAGTAGACATATCTATTTTTAAATATCCGTCTTTATTAGTTTGAATAGTGTTCGAGGGATAGTTAAGATTTCTTAGTACAATGAGTTGGTGGATTATAATCTATCATTTATCAATAACGTTAACGAGCACGTTGGTTGAGTTAGTTCTTAGACGAGCCTTATAAAATCTGGACAAGGACCCAAATGTTTGTCCTCATTTTCCAGCCATATTCGAATTGAGAAAAAGCCTACATGGATACATGGATATGTCTCTTTGAGACTATTAATGGCTGAGGCTTTGGTTGTTGTCGTGTTTTTGTCAATTGGGGAGATAATGGTTTTGCCAATTGGGGAGATGTATATCCCAATCATGCATACAAGACCATTTATTAGCACAGCTTTTTTCTTCCTTTTTTGGCAAAAAGATAAAGAAATGTGTACAAGTGTGAACCCAAAATTGGGATCTTAAATTTTATTTAGATTTTCATTTTTGTAAAGAAGATTATTCAATTGATATATACAATAAGGGTATTGGTAGATTTTTTTTTAAATCTTGTTTTATGAGTATAATATTTGAAGTACGTAGATATATCTAGTTGTGAATAATGAACTTTGTTTTGGGTGAATAAGATTTTGATGATGAAATATTTTAGTAGCATGTTGATGTATTTAAATATATTAATAAATTAATATATATATATATATATATATATATATATATATATATATTTTATAAATTTATTTTTAATTTATTCATTTATTTTTGTTTATGATTTAGAAAATTATTATAAATGGTAAAATTAGCAAAATTTTAGATTTTATAATGATCAACATCGGTAAGTACGGTTAGATTCATAATTCATGGATAGATTATGAAATTTTACTATATTTTATATATATTTTACTTTGATTTATTGTATTTGAAAACGTTTTTATTTTAATACATTAGGGTATCATCAATTTGAAATTTCTAATTGGTGATACCTAATAGATTAGGGACCATCTGAGAATTTAATGTTTTTATTTCTGATCTTGTCCTCAAATTTTGAATACTCCTTTGTCAAACTTCTTTCATCATCATTAATTTCAAAAAGAAAAAAGAAAAAGAAAAATTCTTTTATTATTATTAAACGAACCCAAATTCATTTAAAAATCATACCTACATTCTTTGTTTTATTAAATTAGAAATTTAGAAAAATACAAAAATTTTCAATCATAATGTCACATGTTTGAATTTAAAAGAAGTTGGGTGATATTATTATTTATGATACGAGTAAATGTATCATAATATATATATATATATGTATGTATGTATCTATATGTATGTATAATAGATCGTATTAATTTTAATAAATTATTGGAACTACTTTTTCTCAAGGCTGAAAGAAGGTGCACGTGGGAAATGCCTTTGTTTTTGTTAGTTTATTTTTTATTAGGAGTGCGTGAACACGACGCTCGTAAGAAGCGCGTGGGAAACTGAACTGACAAAAATACTGGAAATTTAATAGGGTGCTGGAGAGGACACGGAAAGGGCGGTGAGAAGAATTACTTTGACTAAACCGGTTTCGTTGGAGGCAGGGTCAGATGCGGCCGAGTATAAAGCTCCTAACCTACTCAGTCGCATCCTAAGCCTCTTTAAAGATGTACGGCCAGGATCTGATCTATCTCACTTCAAGGTAACTCCCTCAACTTCTCAACTGTCATTCTATTTCAAAAAGAAATAATACATGTCTAGACCTTTCAAAAGATGTACTCCATACTATCAAATTAAACTCACCTTGCCGTTAGAATACTTAGTAAAGACTTTAAAGTTATTTAATTACATGACCTTTCAAGTAAAACTGTATGATGATTGAATCTCCCCATCACCCCAGTTGAACTCAGACCCAAAAAAACTAATATTCATAGTAATATTGATGGATAACAAGGTTTATGTGAATTACTGAATTTCAGGTACCCCCACAGTTCAACATGCCAAAATCACAACTTCAATGTTATGGTGAATCTGTGTATTGCTTCAATGAAGACATGTTAAGGAAGTGCAACAATGGGAAGAACCCAATAGACAGATTTGTGGCTGTTGTAGCATGGAACATTTCTACTCTTCGTCCTTTAACTTTTGGTATTTCTCCTTTCAACCCAATTCTTGGAGAGACCCATCATGCTTCAGCAGGCTCCCTAAATGTTCTACTTGAGCAGGTTCTTACTTAATCTATTTGTATGAAAAACATCTTTACTTATCAAACAACACTCCTCTCTTTCTTTAGTTACCGACTCTTTCTTTTGTATGAAAATTTGTCAGGTTTCACATCATCCACCAGTGAGTGCCCTCCATGCTACTGATGAAAAGGAAAACTTGGAAATGATATGGTGTCAGCAGCCTATTGCCAAATTTTATGGTATTCAAAATATCCAGTTTTCTTCACAATACATGATATCAGTGGCAAATACTCGGTTATCAATCCCCTCTATGTGGTCACTATTTGTTAGATGTACTCTAGTCTTTGCACAATTTATAAAGCTAATAGAATCCAAATCAGAATTATTTTCATATAAAAAGATTAAAAAGAAATGCAAGGCAACCCAAGTAGTATTCGAGATATTTCGAATCTCCACTCTACTGGGTAATAAGAACTCAAGCTTAAAACTGTCCAAAAGATTCTCTTACCTCCTCTGTTTTCTCTCCCTCCTATTTTCAACCGGTACTAAAAAGGACGTTTCTATCTAATTACTAATATACTCTTGATTAAGAATGTAATAGAAATCTTATCATTACACCAACCAACTTTTGTAGGTACATCTGTGGAGGTGGAAGTAAGGGGAAAGAGAGAGCTGAGACTTTCAAATCATAGAGAAACTTACGTTATGAATGCTCCAAATCTGATGTTCAAATTCCTTCCAACACCTGGGGCTGAATGGAGTGGTAATCTCAGAATTGCTTGCCATGACAGTGGTCTTGAAGCTGAGTTACGTTTCAAAGGTCTCTCTTTCTTTGGATTTGGAGGGAATGCTAGATCAATCAAAGGAAAGATTTTTGATAGTTTGTCATCAAAGCCTCTTTATGAGGTCAATGGTCAATGGGACAGGTAAACCAAAGCTCTATGCTATAGGTATCCCTCTACCATTTTGGAATCATCATTACTTTAGTTTCAACTTTCTGAAAGAAAATTTTGTGGTTTCAAGTCTTTTGAACCAAAGAAAATCCTCTTCTTTCCTTTTCTCATGCATTAGCATTACTATATATGGGATATTTCAAGAGTCCGGTTCACAAAGGTGTAAACAAACGCAAGATATGGCTATGAATTCCTCTAAAGTCATTTAATTTCTTATGATTGCAGAACTGTCACGGTGAAGAACATAGAGAGCGGTGAAGTTGCAGTCATATACAACGCAAAAGAAAACATTTGGAGACTGAGAACTCCTACAGTTCAAGACCCAAGGGTATAATATTTTTCATTATCAACTTTCTTCGTCATACCGTGAACTTCATACAGACTTTACATTCATATAATTTGAATGAAAATTTGACAAAAATTTTGACAACTCACTAATACTTGTTCTAATTTTTCAATAGTCCATACACGTCTTAAAATGAATACCAATTAGCTAAGAAGCACATACACTTGGACACTCGGACACTCTGACCTTTGTTGGACACATATCAAACACTTGTTAGTGTAATAAATGTGCCAGACAATAGTTATACAAAGTCAATATGACTTACATTTGTTAGACTTGCATCCAACACTTGTTACATATTCTAAATAGACAAATATATGACAAAACAATAAAGTTTGATAGCGAAATATGCCAAACTAAGTTGTTGAGCATACAAATACGTAAACATATGGAATTTACACTTCGTTCTTGTTTAAAAATGATATATATTTCTAAAAATGAATGTTAATAATCATGTCATTGTCATGTTCGTATCCTAAATTTGATAAAAATGGTGTATTACCATATCTGTGAATATAAGTATATATTTGGTTGTGAATTGAACATTTTGCACTCGTACTCAACAGAGTGTGTGGCCAAGTGAATCAGCAGTGGTATGGAGTGAGGTGAGCCAAGGCATTCTGAGCAAAGACTGGGAGGCAGCAAAAAGAGGAAAGAGAGCTTTGGAGGAGAAACAAAGGGAGATTGCAAGAGAAATGGCATCAAGAGGTGAGACTTGGGTTCCTAAGCATTTTACTTTTTCTCATACTAAAGAAGGTGGTTGGGACTGCACACCTATCCATAAAACAGTCCCTCCATCCCCCATTGTTGTACCCAAATAATCATATTCCTCTCGATTTTTTTTTTGTATAATAACAAAACATTAATAGTTTATTGTAATGTTAACTTTGTTGGAGGAGTTATATATATTTATTCAACAACTAAGAGACCCTCCATTAAGTTGCCTAACCTATCCACTTGATCCAAAATCATTTTTGTGTCAATAATTTAATTGAGTGGAGTTAATAAGTCAATGAGTTTATATTTGGGATATAGAGTTGTAAGATTGAGTTTCTCGATAATTATAAAAAGCGGATAAAAAAAGAAAGTTGAATTTACTTGGTAAACGTGAAGAGTAGATATAGTTAAAGCTTAAACCTTAATATGACGTTCATTTTCAAGTACAATATTATTATTATTATTATTATTATTATTATTATTATTATTATTATTATTATTATTATTATTATTATTATTATTATTATTATTATTATTATTATTATTATTATTATTATTATTATTATTATTATTTTTGGGTTTTATGTAAAATGAAGTTAGCTCCACTATAAAATGGTACGAGGGCATTTGCCATGAATGAATATCATGCAGGAGAGATTAGTTTTATCCCTACTTTTTTAAAAGATGGGATCATTCTTACAAAATCATCAAGTGACACTTGAATAATTTCTCAAAAAGAAAAAATGAAAAATCCTTTACTCATCAAGAAGTTGACAATCAATCCTACGAAAGAACACTTTCATTTGTTCAAGATCAAAACCTACATTATAATTCTGTTGAGCCAAAATCCCAATCACAGACAGATTCAATAACTCGGAATTACTCGGCAAAATAGCTAAACAAAACCGATCCCCACCGTGTTGCCGGAACAAACTCCCCGATTCCAACACCAAATCAGCACCGCCGGCGAAATGAAACGTCACCGCCGGAAACCCAACAAGATCTCGACTCACAACTCCTTTAAAACACAACCCTTCAAATTTCCTCTGAGTTGGGATTCGTTCCAACAAACCCTTCATCAAATCAACAATCTCATCGTAAAGTAATTCAAACCCACCATTCGCAAGCTTAGTGTAGGTCATTCCAGAGTCGATCAGAACTCCACCGCTGCCGTCCGATGAGATCTTGAAGGCATTTGGGTCGATTTTGAGGGTCTTAGAGCCAACACTGATGGTTTGTAAAGTGACATAATAATGGCCAAAGTGGATTTGAAGAGGAGTGGAATCGCCTTCAATGTAAGATCCTTGTCCTAAGACGAGATGATTGTGAGTGTAGAGAGGATTGTTTATATCGCCAATGCAATAGGAAAATTTGTTGCCTAATTGAGTGGCCATTGTTATGTAGGGATATGCTCCTAATCCAAATACGCCATTGTAGGTATCGTCATTGTTGGTTTTGAAGTTCATATGACCACACCCAAATGTTAAATTCGTCTTTTTTATTTTGCCTACAACAATCGAATACGATTTTAGCCATTGTGACTTCGACAAATTTAAAGTCATAGTTTTTCTTTGTTATAATCACAAATCATATGATATCACAAAATAATAATTATAAAAACGGCAAAATATGTTACTAAATCAATTAATAATGTCAAATTTATTTATTAACTTGTTTGTGTTGAAATAGAGCATTGTATTGAAAAACTCCACCTTCATCAAGTGTCTCAAAGAGAAGTGATTCCTTAGCAAGAATTCCTTGTGAGGAATCCCCACCAAGGTATCTCAACTTGTACTCAGCTTGATTACCATTGCATTTGTAACCATTAATGTAGTTATACCCAGGAAATCCACAACCCAATGTTTTGAAACTTGCTGATTTCAAAGGATCGAACCATGAGGTCGATTGTTGAAAACAGTTGATACAAGGCAAACATTGCACCCACAGGAGGGAGCTACCAGTGTCGACCACTACGAGCTGTGTCACGGGCGGCGAACCGATAGACAAATTAACAAGAAACCCACTACCTCGATTGAAAGGAATGAGACTTGATCGAGCTTCATTACCAACAGACTTCAGTTCTTTAATCTTTGACTCGAGAAAAGCAAAGCGTTCGATTGAGCTTGCCTGCTCTCTCTTTGATCGATCCTCAACTGTCTCATTTGGGTCATAGAGTGGATGTAGATATGAGTTGCGGTGGATCAGCTTGGTTGCCAAACGTGAAGGCTTTGTCGTGATCGATGTGGACAAGATTATGGCTGTTGACAAATAAAATGCCAAGGTTAGGGAAGGTAAAAGATGATGGAGAGAAGCTAACAGAATCATCATGTTGATTCTGATGTGTTTTACAATGGAGAATGAAACCATGGTGATTTCTCAAAGCAGAATGAAACCATTTAAATATCATGTAGAATCAGAAAGACTAGCAGGTAAAAGATGATGGAAAAAATATTAAAGTATCAATTCATGACAAGGTTATGTGCAAAAATACAAGGGGTTTTAGTAAAAGTATAGAAACACTAATTCACAGATGAAAAATATGAGCGCCTAAAACATAAAGGCATCAAATGAATCCTAAAAGAAAAATTAAAACCACAGATGGGAAAGTGCTGCACGGTGAAAAGATTATGATGAGGAAACTTACATGACATCAATCAACTTCGGCATTAGAAGGATAGCATCTTTTGCAAAAAGCATCTGACGACCCCAAAAGTCGGGTTCTAATAAACTAGAAGCAGAGGAGGTAAATGTTCTGGACATCTAAAGTTAACAGAATGAGTAATAGAATTAGTCCATTTCCAAACCTTAGGAGATAAGTTGAGATTTTTGTCCTTCCTGTTTGTAGAGCTTTGTAATTGAAGTGCAGCACAGAAATGTGGTACTTTGAAACTTAAAATATATATTTTCAAGAAGCCAAAATTCAGATCCACATGTTTACAAAATATTACTACAAGATCTAAGGAAGTTATTTTCCTTCAAAATCGTCTGTTCTTCTGTTCTAAAGAAAGAGAAAAAAAACTAAAAATATGAAGTAAAAAATAGAAAATATGCCCATCCCCGAGGAAGCAACACCAACATGTGAGTTCCTTCAATCTCAGATCACCAGACACTCGGCAAGCAGGTCGATGCACACAAGAAAGATGGTTGGTCATATTCAAACCTTCCCAAGGTCAGGAATTTACAACCTATAACTGAATAAAAGACCAGATTGAACAAAAAACTGTGGAGTTATTGATGTTGCAAAAGAATTTGAAACGTCAAAAGTAAATGTAAACATAAAAACCTAACTCAAATTGTTGTATAGTTGGAGAAAAGATACAGCAACTTATCCAAAGCTTGGGGATAAAATTTTCTTGCAAATAGGTAACATGGCCGTTGTAAACCATTCCACAAACAAGGCCACCTTTGTACTTCTTTCTGTAGAGGACCCAGAAAAAAAAACAATTAGATGAAGACACCAACAAAATTTCATTGAAATAACAGAACAAGCATACCTTCTGGTCACTTGTAACATGCACACTCACATCAATCGACTGCAAAAATATTAAAATAGCACCATTAAAACAATCAACATCCAACACTTCTCATTTCCCCTTTAAATCCCCTTGCCCTACTCTAGGGGTGTGCAAGGGGTCAGTTGATGACAAACTGCAATTAGTAAGAAAAATGACTGGAAAAGGCTAACATTTTGGAGCTTCACCAATAAAAATCAGCAAAGTGAATATTGATATTATGTATAAATCATACCGTAATATTCTGCAAAAGCTCATAGGTAATATCCTCGGCTCTATACGATTTTGGATGCCACTTTCTTTCAGACCAATCAACATGTGTTACTGACCAATTTGCGATTCCAGTCGGATCAATCATCTACATTGAAAAACGGGAAACTTTTTAGCTAGAGATACGGGAAATGCTCTGTGGTAAGAAGTGTCTGAAGAAACTTACATTGAAAAACGTTGGCAAGTAATGCTCGTCAGCTATGCAATTGTGCCCTTCTAAACCTGGCTGTGGATGAAAATATACGTCTCAATACATGGTGGTGAGTCGGTATTTGGTAATCACGTGGGCAGAGGATTTATCATAATCGATCATTAATGCTAATCCGTTACAATAGAGAACCTCGCGATTTTTGCGAAACTGGGATTATGCTAATTGCTACCTACTAAAGAAAATGAAGTCTCATGTGCACTTGCCCAATAAATGGTTCAGTAGGATAGGTATCTGCAGACGTGTGGGAATGCAGAAAAGGATTGACATGTGTGTACCATGACACATCAATGACATGAGAGAAAAACATTCTCACCTTTTACTTCTATTAATGGTCAAACTCAAAGAAAATGGAGTAGATATGATTAGATCCCAAATATACAGTTTGGTTAGGAAAAATGGTGTCTACATATTTGTAAGCATCAAGAAAAGGCTATATAATCAAAAGAAAGTTTGCTCAGGAAATAAGGACTCGGGATGCAAGGGAAAATGAGAAATATGTATTCAACTTATCTTCTAATGAAGTGTCTGTGCTGTGCTGTGCGTGTGTGTGGGTGAGAGAGAGAGAGAGAGAGAGAGAGAGACTGAGCATTGTAACATATCCCTAAGATGTACAACATGAGCAAAAGAAGACTACACACATTAGTCCTAATATTGCAACAGAAATACAGAAGACATAAGTTTACAATCACCCGGCAGTAATCGCGAAATTTGGAGTAATAAAGATTGTCGGCCAAAACTATTAAAGCATGCTGCCGTTTCATTGTGAACCACTGCATAAAATAAAGAAAATTCGGATTAAAATTGCATTCTATTTCGTTGACTGTCACATGCGCACGTGGAAGAAATATCTCAATCTGAAATCTAAGCCTTAAGGTCAAAGATGTCAAAGAAATAAGAATGAATACATCCTAGAGTAAAACCCATCAAAACATAATCTAAAGTTTTAAGTTTTGCGACATTTCAAGTGAATAAAAATAATCAAGAGAACTATTAAAGTTTTGCATAGTTATAGTGGCAACCCAGACAAGCACAGAAGTTAACGAAAGAACCCAAGCAATTCTATCCATTAGTGTATAAAAGGATTCTTCCGCGCACACACGCAACAACAAAGAACAAAAAACTAAATTTTTGGAAAGTTGTATGAATGAGCGAAATTTCCAGAGTGTACCTGTGCACCTTTTCTAAAGTGTTTCTCCTCCACTTCCGGTAACATGTGCTCTGAATACCTGCCATTTCCATGTGGACCAGGATCCTTAAAGCTGAGAAAATTGTTAATTGGCATCTATTAGAGATATTCTACAAACGAATCAATATGCAGTATTGAATTGTATGTCCTGAAATTCTGACAAGAAACCAGGTCCTAGGAGTCGTGTGTGTGTGAATTTTCTCACAGAAAATTGGAGGAAATGAACATGTGGAGAGGGAGCATGAAACTATATAACTCACCAGTCAACAAAACTCGTATTTGAATGCATCAGATACTTGTAGATATAGTCAAAACTATACAAAGGCACACAACTGCAAAATAAAAGGAACATGAGAGTTGACGATAAGAACTTAATATAACCCATGAACAGAGAGAGAGAGTGAGAGAGACTGAGATTTCAGTCACCTATCAGAAAGTAAAACAAAATGGTGATTATCTGGTTCTTGTAGAGCATTTGCCAACAATCTTCTCTCCGCATCAACCATGGTAATTTTACCCCACACTACCTGCAATAATTACCAATCAAGAGTTCCAATTATTTACATTCTTATCAGAAAGGGGATTCCAGAAAAGGATAAGATGGCAAAAAATGAGGCAAGAACGACTCATATGCAATGAGTGAAATTTAATATCAGGCTATCTTCTGCCGAGGCATTGGGAATTTCATTTTGACACCGTATAGACTAATAACTCTTTTAACTTAAGGTACCTGACCACTATGAATATCCCGATTCAAGAAGTGTCTGCTGACATGAGTTGGTTTCTCCTTAGAAGCATGGACATAAACAGTGAATTTGTCTTCATGACCCTACCAGGAGATGTGAATTAGTTTTCGTTGAAAATCAGTCTGTACATCAAGAAGTAATGAACAGTAAAAGAATAACGAGCAAATAGTAAAACAACTAATTCCACTTCTTTCAAAGCCTTGATGGATATCATTGAGGCTCATGAAACTAGATTAAAAGAAATCAGATTTATTAGTATGCCATGTATGTAATAGTTGAGTATTTTTCCAAGAGAGTGAAAAACAGTGTACTCCGTTAAGTGATTGCAGAGGAATAATAAAATTCAAGAACAACAAAGATTAAACAGCTTGGAATTAGAAATGAAAAAACAAAAACTTACGTTGAAAAATTTGTCCCACAGCTTCTCAAACGGCAAAGACCCAGGAGTCAAAAACATAAATGCTATCTTTGGAGTTTTTGAAGGTATAATCGGTGAGTTCAAAATTTCTCGAATAACAACATGAGAAGAAACCTCTTCATCAGTAAGTTCTCTAGCAGGAGCAGGTGGAAGCCAGTCCGTAATGACCTTACAACCTCCAGAAGAAAAAATGTAACAGGCACCACTAGTTTGGGGTGGATACATGTATGCACAGATAAGGAAGACAATGATGAAGGAAACCAAAACGATAATCCATAACGGCTTTTTCATATGAGTACGATGGCGAGGCCCTGGCAAAATCTGCATCTCACTAGGACACCATGCCTGAGTTGTCTTCATCTTCAACAAAATGTACAGCAGCTAAATTTCTAAACAATTTGCATTCCGATTGCTATCTACCAATACGCACTCCTCCAATGAAAGGAATAAATGTCAAAAAGGTACCAGAAAAATCTGAAAATTGACTGATCACCGATGAAGAAAAACTGCAATTAGATAGCAAACACAAAATTTTGTCACAGGTTCTAAAGAATCATCTAATTAGCCAAAATGGAAAAGGTAAAGTTTCAAATGATTATAGAACTCAATAGTAACGTAATTCGAATTGCTCCTATGGTAAACACCTCGTGAGCAGCACAAGGCTTCAGCCCTGTACACTGAAAGAAACTTTTGCAGTAAGTTACTTTCCAACAATCCCCACAAACATAATAAAGAATAGTCCATTCTAATCTATGAGGCATCCCAACCAACAACTAAAACAAATCAATACGGCCTACGTAACTTGAGTAATCTACATTACACAGAAAAGTCAAGCCAACCCGAACCTATACACATTAAAAAAAAAGAGAGAGAGAGAGAAAATCTAGAGCTAAGATTCCCAAAATCCAAAACTGCCAATCAAGAAATAGGCTAAGAAGGTAAACAAACGGGAATCAGACCCAGAATCGGAATCAGAATCCGAACACTCACTTCAGTGATGAAAAAACGAACCAAATGTAAGAAAGACGAAATGGGGTAAGAAATCATACTCACAGAATAATGATCTCGAGGGAAGAATCAAGTTTGGGGGGGTGGGTTTTCCAAGATCCAAATCATGAAAAAATGAAAAAAGAAAAGGAAGGATGAAGCAATCATATAGCCGCGTAGAGCAGAAATGGAGATAATTTAATTAGTTTTCTTGTAAAGTCTATGATTTCCATTTCCATTGTCAGAAACGCTTCGTTGTCCTGCTCCTTCTCTCTCTTCTCTTCCTCTTCTCTCTCTCACTACGCCGTAGAGCTCAGCCTTAGAGCGACGGAGCAGCCGTGGAATATGGCGTTCCGGTTTCAAATGCAAATCATTATTATTTTTCTAAGACGATGTTTTATTACCAATATATATTTAAAAATACTCAAATTACCATTTTCGTCCCTTTCCTTCGCATTTAATAAGTATCCATACAATTATAAATATAACAAAATCTCGTCTTTCTAGAATATATTGTCAATAATATTTTGATTTTTAGAACCGTATTTACAAATATCTTTAATCTTAATCGTTAAATTTTCAAAGGTAATATTTGGATATATTTCGTACATCACCATTTTGTGTATCCTTTTTATCACTCACACCAAAAAATATCAAAATATTTTAAATGAATCGTTTTTGTTACATGACAAATTACAATTGAATAATTTAGTGATATATAATAAATTTAAAATAAGTCCTACCAATTTAATCTTATTTCTTAAAAAAAGAAAAAGAAAAACCATCTATCCATTTTTATTACAAATTTTGAAAACATGTTTATGTATTTTACTTTCTTGTATGATAATTATTAAAATAATTATTTTAAATGATAAAATTGTAAAAAAGAAATATTTTTAAATATAACAAAATATCATAGTCTATTAATAGTAGATAGATAGTAATTTATCTTATTTATAAAGACTAAAAGATAATAATATAAAGTTTGAAGCAGGAGAATTAAAAGGGAATTTGTAACCTAATCTTTTGAAGAAGTTTATTTTATTGTTATTATTTAGAGAAGGGCAAAAATCATTGGAAGTTTTAAAAGAAAAATAAAGATGTGACTTTTGGGGAAAGCTAAGGCCCACAATCAGCGCCATTCTTTATTCAAATGGAAAGTAAATTAAATCATCTCTTCTTACCATAAACATATTTTAATAACTAATTCATTAAATTAAAAAAAAAAACTTAAACACAAATCTTTATGGATTAAATTTATTATCATAATTATAGCTGGTGGAATTATCTAATTCATTTCAAATCATTAAATCAAAAAATAAGTCATAAGTTTTTTTATACATGTTGTACCTCGATTGAGATTACCATAAACTATGTATGACCTCTTGATAATTATTTTGTTTTTTATTTTTTAAAATTTAGATTTATATGTTTAGAAAGTATAATAGTTGAATTCATATTTAGTTCTAAAAACAAAAGCAATATTTTAAAAACTACTTTTATTTATACAGCTTTTCTTTACAATGCTCTTGTTTAGTATTGTTGTCTTTGATATGTGTACGAGAGTCTTTTTTTTTAGGATGAAGAAGAAAGTTGAGTCTCTCACTTTTAAGATGAAAAGTTATGTTAATTATGAGCTAAACTCATTTTCTAGTAGCGTAGTGCGAGAGTAATCATAACTTTTATCTATTTATATCATGGTAAGAACATATCTGTGCACTGCAAATATAAAATCTGAATATTTATTGTATTAAGAAAATTATGGCATATTTTATTTAAATTTAATTTGAAAAGGAAAATTAATACCTACTTTAGTTAATGATATTTGCCAACAAATATACCTTTTATAGGATATTTCCCTATTCTAAAATACTTTTAATTATCCAGATATATAACTAAGTTTGATCGTTGATCTCAAAAAAATTTATTCCTTTTAGTTGAAGAGTCGTTGCAAATTAGCGCAATGTAAAAAAATCTTATAAAAAATTTATATGTGATAGACTATTAATTGTTGGTTGCAGTCTATTAAAATCTATTATAGATAAATTATACTTTGTTATATTAAAATATTTTTGTTATTTTGATATATTTAAAAAAAATTTCTTTATTAACTTTAAATTTTAAATCTATCTTCCCTCTTAAGTTAGTACTCAAATATTCTAAACCCTACTTAGAATTTCAAGAAAAGAAATCATTAATTAGTCAAAAGTAAAGCCTAAGAAACAAAAAAATAACGATTTGTATTTCACAATACTATTTTTCAAAAAAAAAACAAAAAATAGTATTTTTTTTTCATTCAATTTGAAAAATATTTTGGTGTATTTTTAAGTATGGAATCACAAGTTGGTAGTGGCAAAATTTTCTAAAGAAGTATTCATTTATATTTGGCAATGGAAGGAGTGCATGAAAAAGTTGTACCCAATAAGCATTACTTTTAATTTTGTCAAAGAAAAAAGGTGGTGATAGAAATTGTATTTAAATAAATGAAGTGTAAATAAATGAGGTCCAATAAATTGCATATTTGAAGAAATAATACCTCCCCAAGTGTTCTCTAAAGTTATAAGATTACTATGGCATCACCAAAAATAGGGTTGTTTGGGAAATTAGGGGGTTTTTGAAAAATAATTAGGTAAAGGGGCTATTTTTAAAACTATTTATGCGAAAGAAGTTTTTTTTTACAAAAAAAAAAAAGATGGTCTACACAATTAAGCACGAACGTGATTAGATTCTATATAGATGTTGGACCTGGAACATTGAATGTATTCTAATATTAGCAACCGATGCATTACAAAAGCAGAAGCATCATATCACTTTTTGGTAAGAGTTTATTGTTTAATCGGATGACTTAATTGTTGTTTGGTTGTATAGTCTAATTATAAACAATAATTTTGTAAGATTGAAAATATTTAATACAACAGATGCGGTGGCTAGAACGACGACAATTGCTCTGCATAATTTGACATCTATATACAGAGTTAAGGAGTGAGGTATTTTGAAGATAATGTTTCAAATGAAGAACAAGGTTATCTAGCTAGACATTAGGATGTTCCAGTTCAACCCGATATTTAATATCTATACGCATATCCAACCGATCATTTTACTCATATTTCCATGATGCCAACATCGTCAATATGTGACTTTTTTCCAACTACCCTCGACATCTTCAACATGGAAGAAGGTCAGATCTCACAAGTTTGTACAGATGACAGACAATCAACAAATGTAAGAAGTCGTGTTGGTCATAAATACCATGTGAATCAACAAGGTCGGGTTCGCCAAAATAAGAGATCTTATTCTAGGCAAAACTAGAAACATTTTAGTTTTCAAAAAATTAGATAAATGTGATTGTTTGTATAATATATTTGAACGAATGTTTGTATTCATTTGATTCCATGAAAGAATTCAAATTAACGGAAGATATGAAAATATATATATTAATTAGATTAATTTTTTAATCTCAATTTTAATCCTATAACTTATGTAAATTTAAAAAACAAGCTAGGGAAAAAGTGGAGCAAAATTATCAAATAAATTCGGCAAAGTCATTAACAAAACCATTGAAATCATTAAAATAAATTATCAAATCACGAAGAATATCGTTTGCAATTAAATGAGAAAAAAAAAATACTAAATAAAGAGATACAATGATTATGAAATATAATTGGCAAAATTAAAATGAAAAAGAAAAAAGAAAAAAAATAGGAGCAAATAGGTTAGACTTACCAATCCATCCAAAAATATTGAACGGAATACTTAAAAAAATTGAAACTGAACGAGGAACGCATCTCAATAATATAAAAGAAAAAAAATGACCTTGTCATCCCAATAATACCAAAAAAAAAAATAGTCCATATGTTAGTCATGATGTAAATAATTTTAAACTGTCAAAGTAAAAGTAACCAAACAATAAGAATTGACATGAATTTTTTATCTTAGAGTTGAAGTATTCGATTCTCCATTCTATAATTGTTATATTAAAAAAAAAAAAAAAAGATCGTCCCCAATCCATATGTAACATTTATTTTAATGCCATTAAACTTCAGTTACAAAAATGAAAAGAGACAATGCAAGAATGTAACCAAAAGCAATAGCAAAGATATAAAAGTGAATTCATTGTTTTAGAACTTGTTCGATAAATCATTCTATTTTTTAAAATTAAACCTACATTACGTTCAATTTTTTATCTTTATTATCTATATTCTACCGATCATTTTAAAAAAACCAAACTTGAAAACAATTTGTCCTGTTGGTCTTTTTTAAGTCTAAAACTTGGAGACAATATTATATAATCACTCATTCTTTTTAATTCAATAGGTTGGAGTTGACATAAGTGTGTGTGAATAATCATTTTCATTGACAATGACCTCAACTAAAAAAAGTATTTAATAAGCCAGGAACTAAATTTTCTATGAAACAATAATTTATTTTAGTTTCAATATAAATTTAATAAAACACATGCATATATATTTTAATGTTTTTTATTGCAAATATCTCAAAAATCATACCTTCACGAACTACTAATTCGAGCATAGTCGAGAAATTGGCATATGATTTGAGCATTCCTACTCCTAATTGTATTTTTTAAAAAAAAAAATCACATTCTCTATATTACCAAGAATCACTTCAAAACAAGATTTCCAACAAATTTAAAACCGTATGATCTTAGAACTCAATAAAATAATTGCACAAATAACAAAACGCGTACGATTGAGATGAGTGTGATAGATAGAGTAAAGAGAGGAAAAATGAGCCAAGGATGACTTCCCAAACAAATTTGAAAAGAAGATGAATTAATTGCTTATCTTTGAAGAAAATTAGGGCAGGCAAGTCATCCTTGGCTCATACTTACTCTCCAACTCATAAAATTAAAATATAATATGAACTCATCACAAAAAAAGCTTTGCTCATTTGCTTTATTTATAGGCATGCAGTTGCAAAAAGAGAGCATTTTTGTGTAATTTCACATCATCTCATCTCATTCTCAATATATTCTTCTTTATCTTATTTGATACTGCTGAAAGGCTAGCTCTAATATGCACCTACACACCTAATTCCCAATCTTCTTTTACAACACACATTTTTCTTTTTCTTTGTTGGAATCCGTGTTAGTGTTATATGATTATTTCGAACAAGTTCGACAAAAATATTTTCGAAACATAAGTTGAATTCGTATTTGTGTTATTTATGTTATTTCTTAATTTAATTCTAGTAGATAAATCTCTACTCTTTACGTTTCTTTTTTCTTTGTTTGTCGATTTTATAAATATTTTATTTTTTTAAGCATGTTTCTTTTAGAAAATTTTTTATGATTTGGCATATTGTGTATTGCTTCTATTAATTAAAATGTGTTTAATGATTTATTTTCTCCTTCAATTAAAAAATATTGAATTTTTATATTTATCCATCAACTTAAGCTCTTGAGTCAATCAGTGATTTAAGAATCAATTGACTCAAAAGCTCTTAATTTCATGAATTACGAGTGAATTTAAGATTACGCCAAAATTCTAATACAATAGATTATTCTTCCTCTTTATATCTATAATTTTTTGGTGGGAACCTTTGCTGTAAGAGATGGGTGAAAGGGGAATTTGTTCTTATCATTCCTGAGTTGGGATATAAAAGATTAGAGATTCATTATAGTTATGGGCTTGTGTGTGGCCATAACGATATGCTATTACTTTTCTCGCTCTAATATTCTTAGTTTCTAAAAAAAACATGTTTTTTTATTTTTTATTTAATCGTTTCTAAAAAATCGAGAAGAAACAATCACAATTTTGAGAAACAAATATAGTTTAAGAGTTATTAAGTACTAAAAAGTTGTACAACGCTCACCATCAAGAGCAAACATAGGCTAGTGTCTATTTGATATAATCTTAAACTTTCGTTATTTTTCCATCAACTTTGTAATTTTTTTTACTTTTGATTTCTTCATTTTCTTTATTTCTAGAATCTTCTATTATGGTTCGATTATTCGTAATTTACGAGATAAAAATCTTTTGAACCAATCTTTCCTCCTCCGTTTGTTTGATATTACACTCTAGAGTTATATCACATCACAATGTGCACTGTTCATTTCCCAAATCAATACACAATAATTGATCAACCCAAGGAATTTTTTTTTGTAATCCTTATTATTTTAATAAATTAAACCTATGTATTTCCAATGATAAATGATAAGTGATAGCATAGCAATAATAATAATAATAATAATAATAATAATAATAATAATAAGTAGAGAATTTAATAGGGATAAGGAGAATAATAAAGACACATGTACTTTTTGCATAAACACAACCTTTATTCACACAACTTGGTTTATGGGCTACGTTTAATTTTGACTCCAACAAAGAGGGGAAGAATGGAAGCCACGGGAATTTTTGCCAAGAATAAGAATTATTGGGTTGACATTGTTGATTGAGACCAACCCCCAATAATAACAAAATTATAACTATAAATTTCAACCCAAGTATTTCAAAAACATTACGAAAATCTAACTTTAATTTTAAATATTACTTACATTAAACCTTATTCCTTCTCATCGTTTAAATCGAGTAATTTATGATTTTTCTGTTTTGTTATTTAATATATTAATTATTTGTCATATACTTTAGGATAATATAGTAAAAGAGAATTTTCTAATGAGGATAAAGAGAACAAACACAAATGTACTTTTTTGCATAAAAACCTTAACCAACTTGGGGCATTGGGATATAATCTTGACTCCAAGAGAGAAGAGTGTGGAAGCCATAACACAATCTCATAGGAATAAGAATTATTGAGTTGACATTTGTGCTTTGGACCAACCCAACATTGAAGAAAAGGTCCTTCAACTAAAAAATTAAATGCATCCAATTTTCTTATAGGTTAAATATATCATTTGGTGTTTAATTTTAGTCATGGTACTTTTTATTGTAATTTTCAAACAAAAATATAAAATTTTTAGATATGTTTTTAAAATTTATGTTCGTTCAATTTTGTTAGATATTAGGTTTAATTTGTCTTAATTAATAAACTTAAATTTTTAAGTTAATCGGTGAGATTCAAGAAGTTTGGTCCAAATAGTATAACTCTAGTTCTGTTGTAAGTTGGTTTGGAGAAGTAATTTTCTTAAATTACTTTTTGCTTATTCAAATTTGATCATTTAGAGATGAATAATCAAATTATATTAGGTTTGTAAATCATCAACCAATTTTAAAATTTATACTGCATAAAATTTTGTACAAGACTAAAAAATTCGTGTTCACCCCCACTATTTCGTCACAAGCTTCTCTCCAAATAAAAAAGTTATCAATAATAATCATTTATAGTTATTATCGGTGGTAGTTTTCAATTTGAGAAATGTGTTATTAGTTGTTATCAGTGATGTTGTTGTTACTAGATATCACATTAGATATCACTGATAGCTACTAACGGTGGATATCAATAATCGTTGCTATCAGTGACAGCTTTCAATTTGTGAAATTAATGTAGTAGCTTCCAATTTGTGAATTTAATGTAGCATAAGTTCCTCTTTGATAATTGCTATCGGTAATGAAAACAAGTGCATTGGAGAGCTAACACATGAAGTTCTAAAAAATTTTACAATTTGATTGTCAACGTATGATGTATTTGCAAATATTTAAAAGTTTTGCTATATTTTTAGATTTTTTTCTAATTTTTGTATCTATTATTGATAGAAGCTATGATAATCGGTACTAGTGTAGCAATTAATAGCATATTTCTCATATTGAAATCTCACTAATAATATATATCTATTAGTGATAACAACACATTTCTCAAATTAAAAGCTACCACCGAAAGTTGCTATCAACAATATCAACTTGTAGTAGCTATCAATTTGAGAATATATAACTATTTCACACATTTCTTTTCAGTTTTCTCTCGTTAGAAAAAATTACTCTATCATTGATAGCATCTATTAGTGATAACTTTTAATTTGGAAAACTTAAGAAGAAGTGTCCAAAAATAACGTACCTGCATATAATCTTTTATTAATTTTTCTTTGCTATATATACAATTATTTTATCATGCGACATATTTTTTAATTTTTTTAATTGTTATTTATGCAACTATTTTTATTTTTTAGTTTATGGTGCTTAAATAAGTTAAGCTGACCACTTTTCTTTAGTTCAATAGTACTTTTATTTTTCAGTTCAAAAATATGTATTTGTATGATGAATGATATAATCACACACATATGTTATATTTTATCAATTATCTAAATACTGTATATTAAATGAAAGATTAATCATGTTTTTAAGACATTATATTATCCTTTACATTAATTATTTTGCTGAGATTTTTCCATAAGGATACCAAGGTCCTTTAAGCTTCTATTAAGAAAAATGTTAATAAACTATTCTGGTCCCTAACACGAAAAAACAATTTTAGTCCATCAACTTTGTTGCTTAAAGATTCGTCCTTATACTTTTAATTCTGTAACAATTTTAGTCCCTAATGTAAGGAAAATTATCAAAATTATATCTCGATTTTTATTTATTTTAGGAGGTAGAAATTTTGTATTATTATATAAAAATATAGTATATCTAATTTGTTTTATGTTTGATTTATTTATGCAAATTAAAAAAAAAAACTCATTAAATTTCAACACAAATTTCTACCTAGAGACTAATTGTTTGCAAGTTTTAAACTACAGAAACTAAATTATTATATTGTACAAGGACAAAATCATTACAAATCAAAGTTTATGAACTAAATTGTTATTGGTATGAAAGTTTGTAGACTAAAAGAAATATGTAATCAAATAAAAATGAGTATAACATACATAGTGATTATGTATATATTAAGCTAGCATGGGAGGTAACAAATTAATTCAATCATTTCACCTAGAAAGAAAGAACAATGGAGCTGATGATAACTTTTTTTAAGGGAAAAAAAAAGATCAATAATAATAAACAAACAAAATTATTTTAAAAGTTATCAAAAGTAGATGAAAATTTAAAGTTTAACGTAATAGGCATCTCATGAAAAATTAAAGAGTCTATAATAACTTTTTTTCATTCGACATCCTAATAACAAAATAGCCTCCAAATACATATATGTATGTGTATATTA